>NW_027464585.1:44043536-45293536 GCF_043290135.1 Rhipicephalus microplus
CACATACTCTGCTACTATAGCACATGTAATTCACCAATAACTGCAACAGATGCTAACAGAGAAGCGTACATTCCTTATAGCAAGGATGTCAACAGTACATATAAGATGGATTCCTAGAGTCGTATTAGTGCTTTCACTAGAATATTCAGTCAATTTTAAGGTAAAGAAAAAATGTAAGTATTGTTTATTCTTCGACGAACTACAACGTTTAGTTGATGCAATATGACCATACATGTGGTGTAGGAATAATGTGAATGTCTGCGGCAACGTTAAACGTAAAGGCACAATTATGCAGTTTACTTACAGCCAATATATTTGTTCATGATCTCGAACACAACTGTGTGTGTGTGTATGTATCATATATATATATATATATATATATATATATATATATATATATATACTGTACAATGTCAATTTTTATTTAAGTGGGCACGTGAGCGTGTGGCCTGCCAACTCTTGTGGCTGTTTGCAGCATGTTCAAACGGAAGCGAGAGTTACCACAGCTTCTTTTTGCGTCATCTAGTGACGAGCAAAACAAGCAGTCATAGGTGATATAAAACTGGTGGCAAACTTAAACCCCTCCCCCCTTTTAAGGCATAACAGGTCAGGCCTGGCCTCTTGTGGGTTCAATATCTGCTGGAGCCCCGATATTTTTGCATTCGCCTCAATACTGCCAATGTCAGTTTTCATTACCACTCTCACATTCCAACAACCAATGTCTTCTTGCCACTCCTAGGTAAATATAAATTATCAATCACCTGTGGAACATATCGTGGCTCATGGTATCCAATTATATGCCATATAAGTCTGGAGAAAAGGCTTTGACAGCGAATGCAACGGGATTTTCACTTTAGCCATGCCATGACCAGGTCAAAAAAGAAATTACAGCTCACTCAGATTCAATTAAGAAATACATTTTGCTATGAGGACTCACTCCGACTCAGACTCGCCACAATGAGAGTGCTCAGTCTCACTGTACTTTTTCAGAACCGAACTGAAGTACGGACCCAAGCTCACCAACATAGCTACTCAGTCAGACTCACAGTTTCGCCTGAATCTGGGTTGATTCCCGAGTTCATTAGTGCAAAGTTATCTTTTTCAATCTTAGTTTTAAAGCTCCTTAACGCAAGCAACTCGCATAATCGATTCTCTATAATATGCCTTTAATCTTGTACCTTCAAGAATGAGTTCTTAGTGGTTTCAATTCGATGAGGAGATTTTTATGAAATATGCGACTCGTGCGGCATATCTTGAGGAACCACCTACCCTGAAAAAATTGGTGGGGAGGGTCGTGGCATCCTTGCACCCCTAATTCGCTCTTTGAATCAACAAATATTGTGCAGCACATTCTTGAGGTATCTGTGAAAAGACTTAGTACAAAGTTGAGTTGATGTAACACTCAATTAATGAAAAAAAAATGTCAGTGTTCCCTGAAGTAGCAAAAAATAATTTTTGGGGTTCAACATCTCTAAATCACCATGTCATTACGAGAGAGACGCCGTAGTGAAGGGTTTTGGAAATTTCGACCACCTGGTGTTCTTTATAATTTGCACCTATATCAATGTACAAAGGCCTCAAGCATTTTCACCTCCATTTAAAATGCCGCTGCTGTGAATGAGATTTCATCCTACACCTATGGGTCAGCAGTTGAGCACCACGACCACAAGACCACCGTGGTGGGTGAAATAGCGAAAAAAAGGGAACATGTATGATGCAAAGAGGGCTCTCTGAATATGCACAAAAAAAACATTTGTTTTTCCATTTGACAACACTGCTCAACAATGGAAAAATGCACACCATAGTGTCAGCAAAAGGTTTTCTCAAGGTCTTTAATGTGGTTGTCATTATAGTTCAGACCTCTATCAGTATTGTCAGTACCACACTGCTTAGATTACTATAGCTGTTGAAACGGATAATTTTTTCATATCACTGCACACTGCTGCCTTGGCCACATGTAACAGTAATCAACACTTGAACTTCCTACATGCTGTACACTGCATTCAATATATGCATACCTGAAAATCACAGAATTTTCAGTGTCACATTATTTATATTTAAAAAGATGACATTTAGCAATGCTCATGACAACGATTAATAAAATGACTTACGCCCTTGTTTGCATGGTATCCTTGAGAAAGCATAAAAGCTGGAAATATGGCCACGTGATGGTGATACACTCCCCATCGTCCAGGCCGGCACCGCTCTTTGCTTTTTTATTTGCTACGAAGAGCCGCCGGAACTTGTCACGTAGCGACTTCCAGCGCTTCTGTACAAGCTCGGCGGCGTCTGCGCAATGGAAAATACAAAGATTGAAGCGCTTATGCATGTCGCACGAACGACCAAGTGCTAACTTACCATCAATATTTACATTCGGTAACACGGCTGCAGCTACCTCCCGCCACATCGCGGCCTTCACAATTTTGTCCTTGTGCTGCCGGTGGCTTGCCATCCATAAGGGTAGTCTATGCTGCACTGCAGCGATGAGAACCTCGTTGTCGATGAAGGCACCGTCCATTGCTTGCTCCTCACACAACTGCAGCACTGCACGGCTGAACACAAAGCACCGCGCTTGTGCAGCACATGTTCCGGAAGTGAGACCATGAGCGCCGTGAACATCCGGTGCGACAGTAGTGTTTCGAAGATTTTCAAGGCCGAAAATTGTCATGCCTGCCTATTGCATCGACTACTAGTGGATGTAGTTTTGCAGGAGCACATACAATCAGCTGGCAATTGTCACAGTAGGACAGTTTCACCGCTGCACGACGACGGCTAACAGATCACACAGTTGCATTTGTCGTATGCTTCTCGTTAACACTCACACCGATGCTACAGTGCAATTCATTCACGTAAACACGCACATCGAAGCTTCAGTAGAATTCGTTCACGTAAACACGCACATCGGAGCTACAGCTGAATTCGTTGGTGTAAACACGCATGCCGGATCAATTCGTTCGTGTCAGTGACACCACGCACTACAGCTCAACGGAGTTCGTACGCCGATGTAAACGATGATCACATGTCACTAGCTTGGCATCACACGCTACTGCAAAGGCATCAGACAAGCCTCAAGCACTCTTTCTATGTAATATTTTTTTTTTCTTTTTTTAGCCAGCTGAGACGTAAACAACTTAACTTTCGTTGTCTGAGTTTGTCCCGTCAGCTTCCACCGAGGAATGCAAACGAAGCACACATCTTTTTCGGCATCCGGCTAGTGTCGATCATCCTGACTTCTATCATCGGAAGCATCTTACCACCACAGCCCACTGACTTCGAGCACAACGTATGGAGATGAAAGCACAGGCGCAGTACAATCGCCGATACGATGTTTTCACACGGCCAACGACCACCCTGAAACTGGCAGGCACTCGCTAGCAAGCCGGCAGGTACTCGCTGGATTTGTCGGCGTCACTCGCACTCGGCACGAAATTGAGTCACGCTGGTAGCACTCGCAGACATTCGTCGTGTCATTCTAGATGACGAAGCGGTCATACAGGAACGTTTGGAGTAGTTTTCGTGCTTGCCTCTAGCACTCGGCCGTGCCTTCGAAGCGGCAGCCATTAGGCCCAGCACTCGGAGTCATCGCGGCCTCTGGTTGGTTGGCGCCGCTGTACGCGTGGTGACGTAGCGTACGCGAGGCGAAATATCAAGCCCGGCTTGATCCCTCGCGCCTGCTCGCGTATGCCCCTCTGAAGCCGACGCCGAGAGGCGCATTTGAAGCTTTTGACGCGTAGACGCGAGCGAACGCGTGCCAGTGGTTGGCACTTTACTCTCCAAACACGCTCTAAATGAATGAACTACCCGGGTATTGCAGGCAGTGCGAAAAGCGTTGCCATGGTGACCAGCCCTCTTTCTCCTCACATGCTGGCTCAGTCTTTCCCGTATTTTCGTTTGCAACGCGAACCGTACGGTTCGCGTTCCGCCGTGCTCGGAGTGCTCGACCATGGCCGCCTGGATTCGACGATCTAAAAACTACGACGTGGTGCTTCTGTGTACGTTTGGATGACTGTGGGCTGCTGCTTTTGCGTTTCGCTGCACCCATGAAGTCTGGAGCATGTCTCGACACGTCACCTCGCCGCGCTGTATATATCTGGCTTGAAGATAGTCACGACGAACACACGACAACAGTTAGGAAGGCTAATATGGCGGACGAGAAGACAACATGCCTATCGGATATGTACTTCAGTCGGACTCGGGCAGCAAACAGCGCTGTAGTCTAAGGCAAGTAGGTCACCATTCTTTATTCTACTCTACTTGTCGCGTGTGCGATACATATCGCGCTTGCCGACAGCGAGCTCGGTCATGTTGTATATCGCACGCACGAACTGCATCACGGAGGTCAGCTTCGGCGTCTGCAGTACGGCTGTGCTTTGTGACCGCCTGGAAATTGGCCGCCATTGCCGTCAGCCTCCCGTATGCTCACTCATCGAGTGCTCGCCTGTCTTCGCCACCACGATGAGCTCCGGGCTGACGATATTGGGCTGAGACCTCGTGGCTGTGTTAGGAGTCGTCGAAAACACGTTGCGGGTTCTCGTAAAGAGCTTGGTTGTTGTATGTAGCGCGCTGTAAGTGAACCAGCACGGGCTGGCGGTGCTTTTGCTAGCGGCGGAACTCATTAAAAATTGGTCGCCATTACAGTTGGCTTTCCCGTCAGTCGGTCGCAAGCAGCTCGGCGTCATCCGTTGGTCACGGCAGCGGACTCGCGTTTGCGCGCTGCACTCGCTCGAGTTTGTGGAAAAGGGCCGCATTACCGTCGATTTCTTCGGTACTACCTCCAAACCAGCTCGGCGCTGTTCGTGGTGGCGGCCAAGCGTACGCTCGCTCTCCTGTTCGCTGCCGGCAGACACTCCGCGTGCAGCGCCGTGTTTCGTCTCGCGTTCGCTTGCTCGAGCTGAACGACGTCGCTCGCTTAGGACCCGCCAACTTGTTAGCGGCACGGTGGTTCGCGGAGTCGTGGCTGCGGCCGCCGCTCCTAAGCTGTAGCGCTACGGGGATCAAAATGAGTTTTTGACGATGTGTGATATCGGTTGCTGTAGTTATTAGCATGTCATACCTCACGTATGTTTTCATTTCACCTAGCCCGTATTTCTCATATGCATTTGTATTCATCCTCTGTCACGTGTGGCTCACTATTTTACATTCTTATTGTGCAGCCGTGGGCACACACCGTGCGTGCTGAAGACTGTGCGCTGGCGTCTGCGATGCCTGTCATCCATCTCTTTCGTCAGAGCAGCTTCAGAAGGACTGTGCGAGATGTGAAGGTAAAGTTGTTCGTGTGTTATATTTTAACGTTTGTTTTTATATTAACGCACACGTCCTTGTCATATGCGTGCATCTTCATCTTCTGTCACGTGTGTCTAACTATTTTTGCTATATTATTGTACGTGCAGCCATGTGAACACTACAGGCAGAAGGCTGCGTGCACTGGCGTCTGCAATGCCTGTCATCTATCGCTTCCGTCGGAGGAGCTCCCCAAGGAGTGAACAAGATTTGACAACGAGACTGGACTTGTACACTTCACCATGAATTCACTTAGCAGAATGGAGAAAGTTTATGTGTACGTAGAAAAATAAAACATTTCGATATCTCACTTTTGTCATTCGTCGTTGCCGTGACTACGAAAGCAGTTACACATAGGTTTTTAACTCTTTTTTCGCGTGTTCTTTTCTGCGCAATTTGTTGCTCACTGCGCAGAAAAACAGGCGAAAAATGTATCGGGCCTGGCGGAAAATAAACAAGAAACAATGTTTGAACTGGGAACAAAAAGTTCATCCGAATGGAGTATTTGAGCAGATCAACCGTTCGTACGGCAAGGTGCAACTGTGAGAACTAACGGTTGCCCGGTAAGGTGTAAATGTGGGAATTAACAGTTGTTCTATAAGGTGCAAATGTAAGGACTAAATATTAGTCCTTTGAGGTGAATTGTCGGACTAACGGTTACTCACAAAGGTATAAATGTGGTCTAAATGTTAGTCCCTTGAGCTCGTCTGTGGGGAGTAACTGTTAGACCTGGTGCCATTAGTCCCAAAAGGAAGTAATGGTTGTGGCAGCCCCATTAGTCCCCAATAGGATGAACCACACACCCTTTTAACACCCTTTTTTTAGAGTGTAGTTTTGCTAAATTTGTTAAATAAGCAATTGCGGACGCGTGCAGTTCTGAATTTTTTTCCGCTATGCAATGCTACATTGAGTACTTCACACCTGCGCAATGTCGTGTCGACAGGGTAGGTACTAGTTTTAATTTTCAGCCGTGAGCCCGTATCAAAGGTAATATAGAGAGAGTCGTGCCTTCTGCTTTACATTCAAATGTAAACAAGAGAGGAGAATTTGCCCAGTCAATATGGCTGACTTCCGGCTTCATCACGGCTTCACAACTAGTGACGTCAGGGCCTCTCCTACCTTTCCTTCCTCCATGGTGTGTCGGCTGTTTAAGTACGTCAGTGAAGCTAATAACGCTGATGCTGGTGCTGGGTAGCTAAGCGAGAGTTTGACAATGGAAGTTGAGTCTAAGAAGTTGCTGTATCCAGAAAATGGGCGTTCGTGCACGAGCCATTATCAAAGCCGAAGCTCCGAAATGGCGAGACTGCGCTTGTGTGGCGCTCAGGGATGGATGATAGCCAAGACCGAGGGATAGCGTCACCTGCATTGCGAAAACGTGTCGGTTAAGCACAACGCTGCCAATGCTGTTTCCGTGCCTACTGAGGACGCTGTCACAGAACACCTACCAGCTTAGAGTACGGAAACTCTAGCTTTGGGCTGTTGTATAAAAATAACACGCAAATACGTAGCAGTGGCGTACTGAACTGCAAAACCACGAGGCGAGACGGCGCTGGTTGTACTATCATCATCAATAAACTGACGCATTTTTTCCTGCAGGTGTGTGTGTGTGGGGGGGGGGCTGCGGCTGATTCGCGCTGCTCGCTTCCCCTGTTTTTTTTCGTTGCTAAATTGCGCTTCGCGTTTGTAATTATTGCCAGTGGACCTAGCTGGCCTCGAATGGCAAAAACGTCAATCAAGTAAGGCTTGCATCGTTTATTGCGAGTTTCTAAGCCGGTACAATCAATGTATACCGTCGGGTCAGAACAAAACAAGTCACTCATACATTTCAAAAGCTTTGAACCCATGTTTAAAGTCTCTTGAAAGCTAACAAGCATATGCATATAACTGAACTTAGAGATCGCTGAATGAACGTTGCTCTCATTGTGTTGCGGCGCTCGAGTTTAATAGCGTGGCTTCAGGACAAGGGTCCGTTTCTGCCGTCAGATGCGGCGCTTGCCCTGTAGTGTTGATTTTGAAGTGAAGTGAATGCATGATGTGGAATCGGGAAGGAAACTTGCACATTGCAGATAGATAGCTCGCGCAGTGAGAGCACTGTAGTTTTGGTAAATTTGTCAAATGAGCAATTGCGAATGTGCACTCGTCTGAATTTTTTTCGCTCTGCAATGCTACATTGAGTACTTCACAATTGTGCAATGTCGTGCCATGTCGACAGGGTAGACACTAGTATTAATTCTCAGCCATGATCCCTTATCATGGGCAATATGTAGTTAGGTGATGGGCCTAAAAATATTTCAGGCTTGCTACATTTATTGTTGAAGTTAAGTTACACAGTTACTACAGCTAGAATTTTTCGCCGCAGGTAATGACCAGTCTGCTGAGTATGCAGCGAACAAGCATGCTGAATGAACACTTATGATGCGTGCTTACAAAACGAAAAGGCCAAATTAAAAAAAAAAAGCGTTAGGCATGCAGTGTACAATTTTGTTGTTTGTACATCTTTGTTAATGCTTTTACAATACACTATCTGCTCAGCTCTGAGCGCAATTACTTTTTTACATAGACATATCGATAGAACTTGAGCACTCTCTTGCAAGCAAGCACTCCTGAAATCAATTGGTGGTACATGATGTGAATCTGTCCGAATACTTGATCAATAAAGGTCACACTTATTACACGCTTGTAATAAGTGTTTACTTTTCAGTATACTTGTGCTTGAAAGCTGAAGTTGTTTTCTCCCTGCTACTTTTAGAGGTTAGGACCTGAAATACGTACTATCTTGCAGCGTGGCTGTGGATGAGTCAAGATCGTGTATGTTTCAACTACCTGTGCAATTTTCTAGATTTTTTGCATGGCCATAGTGCACAGAATTTCACTTCGTAGTGGTAGACACTATAGTTATAACAACTTAATTTAAACAGAAGCAGCTGTGCTCAAAGAAATCAGGGATGTTTCTCTGCTAATGAAAAAAAAAAGACAGCACCAAATGCAAGGAACACAATCATGCTCTTCCCGACAGCATTCACGTCTTTGAGGAAGCTGTGCTTCAAGTGCTCATCACCTTTATGATCTATTATTTTAGGAGGCCATTGAACATATGTGCAAAGCTAAAGCAATTGAGTGCAGCCTTATGAGCTTTGGCGCATCTTTTTATAAATTTGAATGAGCTAAACACAGTTAAATAAGACAAAACAGCTCTGGGTGTTGTTCGTAAACTGTCACAAGGCACAACTAAACGTCGGAAAGCCTGTTAATGCCCTTCACTTCGGCGGCGTTCATTTTGCAATTAGTAATTTCTGACGATTCACATGCCAACTATGAAGTGATCGTGAGTCGTACTTCAGTGGGCAAATTGAGATCGATTCCGGCTTCCAGGGGTTCAAACAAGCGACAATGAAGCCTCACAGGAGACAAGACTGCTTGTCGAAACATTTGTTCTGACATATTAGGTTGACAGATTTTTCATACTTTCAAGCTTCCATCTTTTAAGGGTAAGTTTAGTTCACCTGCACCAATCAGAACTGGTTCACAGTTGTTCACGAGAAGTTCAGAACTTGTGAAGCATGAGTTCATTAGTGCGGCTTCACTAGTGAATGACGAGGTGCCGACAAGGTGGAATACTTCTTTATGTTCACTTAATTTATTGAAGTGGAAATATCTTGGCAAAACACGTCGCATTTGTAGAGGTGGGTACAGTACCTATGTCTAATTATAGGTTGTTTGTTAAGCTGTGCGTGCGGCTGCACCAAACCAGGGTCGTCAGAGCAGAAGGTAGAGGAAAGTCATGAACTAGTTTTGGTGCTCTACCTCTTCTGCGCTTTTTGAAATGAATGGCACGAATTAGAAGATGCTGTTTCTGCGCGACCAAAACGAAGGGCGAGGTGCAGCACTTTGTAAAATTGATCTTGTGGTGCAGGCGAATCGAACAAACCCCTAAGCACGTAAGCGTCTTAGCGTTTCACCCACATCGAAACATGGCCACTGTGGCTGGGATCAAACAGTGTGTTGTTGAGCTCAGCAGTGCCAAACAATCTAACTAATAGTGTTACACTTTCAGCATTATTTAGGTGTAGATACCATGCCAAGGTAGACAGCCAATGCTTGTGGCCAATCCAAAGCACTCCGCCACAATATGCGTGGTAAAATATATTACAAATACAGCATTACATGTGTGAGGTTCGAGATGACCTGTTGTAGTAGACATTCATATGTTTAAACGTGCTTGAAGAGTGGACATTCGGGGGTAGTCATCCTGTCGTTGCATGGCAGTCAGGAAAAACAAGTAACATCACCAGATATCATTGCATAATCAATGCATGAAGTTTTCCAAAGTAAACTAATAAACTCAGTTAACTAGTAAACAGCAGTACTTTATAAATATAAGTAATGGTAGCTCATAACACATGTATCACTCATGCCTGCTTCTTCACAAGGCATGTCATGTAGTAGGTTCCCTGCGCATTGTACACAACTGCTTCCATGTCAGGTGGTAGAAAAAGAAGTATGTTTGACTCATGTGGTGCATTCTTTGTCACATTATAGCAAAACCAGACCCATAAGTATGTGATGTTTCTTAAACATGATTGCGGTAAACTATTAACTAGTAGGATTTTTGCATTGATATATGGGCTAGATACGAAGACATAGGCTAGGCGACAGTGATATATTTTCCTTCTTTCATCGCAACGGCCTGGTTGGTGTTACCTGATGATAGAATTTCAGAATTAACTATTGAGTCAGTGACTCGTTTCTACGTGAAGCCAAGCCGCAAGTAACGCACGTTTTCGCGGTTACAGATTGAGACATAAACGATTATAAAATCTATTATTGCAATGCGCTGTCACCGTTGGACACCTACGCAGTCATTTGCAAAAAAAAAAAACTACATATGTTGAAATGAACCAACTAGCCCTGCAAGCAACCGTCCTTAAAAAAACTGAAGTGGTTTCTACTCACTGGCCCGGGCTTGCAACGGGTGTTCATCCGATAAAAGCTTCAACGGTCGCTTCACTTCCCGGAAGTTCCTTGAATTCCCTTCGCAAAAGCATTTGAACGAGTCAAAATAAACAGAACGAGAAACAGTGTGTCAGTCGGCATATGCTCGAAATATTTACATTGAAACGAAACAGTCCGAGACACATCCGAACGTACCGCGAGCCGTTACCTGCCGCCGCGACCGTTGGCTGCCGCAAACTTTGAAATGAGGATAATGATGTCAATAGGCTGCTGCTGACCTCGAGTCAGCTGGAGCAAAACTATTACAAAAAATTGATGACGCAGCACTTGTTTAAAAAAAACTACTTGCTAGAAGAAAAAGTTTTTTTGTGTGTAGCAGTAAGCAAAACTGTAGAATTTGATCATCTTAAAATAAAACTTGGCCTCGACGAGGGCGCCCCAACAAAAAAAGTGCAATAGCGCGAGTGGCGAGAGAGGTTAGTAGATCCACTCAGGGTGTTTGAATCAGACACGCGCTGCGGTTAATTTTTTCGCCCCTTACAGGTGATCTTTTGAACTTGAGAGTTTCCGGGGCCTGGTAGACCTATGTGTAAGAGAAGCCTCTTGGTTGCTTCGAGCCCCTTTCGCTGTCGGCGTGACCGGTGTCCTTGGCAGCGGCGAATTTCGTGGCGCCCTTCGTAACCTCGTTGGCGGTGCCCCGAAGCTTCGCACCGAAGCGGCAGTGTCTGCCACGCTTCCCGATCGTTTTCCTTATCTTTTTTTTGATAACTCAGAGCAGCTTCTCAAAGAGCAGGGTAAATCGCTCTTCTCCAACTTAGCGTACATGGCCCTCACGCGATCGCAGGCGCGGAAGCTTTCGCAGGCACTTGATATTGGTTCATGTGGTGAAGCACCAAGTTCAAAACTACTGATCTTTGTGACCTTGGCGGCGAGTCGACGGAACCTCAGACAGGAAATTCTCCGTGTGAGTTATTTGAGCCGTCACTCAAGTGGCCCGTCGCCGAAGCGACTGGCGTGGTCTGTGTAAGCGTAGGAGACGACATGGCGCCATTGAGTCAGAGCGAGAGGAGTGCAACGCTCTCGCCTGTAGCGGAAAGTTGGAATGAGCTGACGAGGGTTGGTCGAGAAACGCTCATTAGAAAGCAGCGTGAGGACCTCTCGATTAAAGCGCTTATGAAAAACGTAAACTTGGAAAAAAGAGAAAGAATGTTCCTTATTTTTTTTGAGAAGGCAGGGCTCCTGTATCGGAGCTACACAAATGTGCAATGTCTCAAGCATGAGCAGCTGTTGGTACCGCATAGGTATCGTCGCCTAAAAGTGGCCGGTTACTGAGGTGGAGCATGATTCTCTAGCAGCACAGCTTTGACGTTCGCTACAAAAAAAAAGGAAAGCTAAACGCTAATGCAGACGCATTTAGCCGTGCGTTTCAGTTAGTACCTTCTCCAGTTTTCGGTTTCTCGCTGGCGATTCGGGGCAAAATTTTGTCCTCGTCACGGCCTTAGATGAGCGCTCTCGTCCAGAGTGATCTTAAGGGGCCAACTTTATGTTGTATTCTATTTCTTTACGTTGTAGTACGTGAAAAAAATTTGAGTTCTCATTTTAAAAGTCTTGTGTTCAACATGTGCCTCTTGATGTAGAGGGAACGAAATTCCGATAGACACGTAGCTAGGTATGTGTTGTACTATACTTAGTCTAGTGTTCTGTCGGGTGACCAAGGGTTCCTGCTTGTGTCGTGTGTTGTTTGTTGTCGAACCGTTCTTGACAAGTTTCAGAACCCTGGACAAGTGCTGAGACCAAAAATCGACAGAAGGAACGAGCGAAGCTGGCCGGCAAGTTGTGGCGACAAGCCAGTGGAACTGGGAACCGTCCTCAAGAATGGGATGTGTTCACGAAACGGAGTCTGGAGCTGCATTCTCCCCATGGCCCTGGAGGCGAACCTGCAGGGACCTGGCGATTGAGCGTGCCCGACATCCGAGCCACGTGGAAGCAGCTCGTCTTTCCGGTAGCATTGTCTGGCGGCGGGGGAGCTGTGTCGCCTGCGAGTCCAGACCGAACGTCAATGCCTCTGCAAATGCAATCTGTGTCAAGGCCAGCGGTAGAACCCGCCTGATGCAACACAACGACGTCATCAAGCAGTGGTGCCGGTCTGTCCCGCAACGCACAGAGAGCTCCGTGAGTCCATCAGCCCGTTGAAGCAATCGGCGCCTTCCAGTCTAGCGAGTCTTACGCAATGCGTGGGAACATCACTCGTCCTTGGCTGCAACCACGCGCAGCGGCTCCGGATTTGATGAGCATGACGCGGCCCAGCAGCGGGCCCCATTGGAGGATTCTGACATCAAGGCCGGTGGCGCTTCTGGTTGGACGTTTGGTGACTCAAAGGATCCACCCGGCGCCTATAAAAAGCCCTGTGACGCGTCGCCAGCAGTAGACCTACGTGTCAGAGAAGCCTCTCGGTTGCTTCGAGCCCCTTGCGCTGTCGGCGCGGCCGGTGCCCTTCGCAGCAGCGAGTTTTGTGGCGCCCTTCGTAACCTAGTTGGTGGTGTGCTTCGTAACAGAGAGAGAAGCGCACGGATGCGTGCGAGAGAATACATCTCGGCTCTTCGAGTCCCTAAGCTGTTAACCCCAGTGCCAAATTTATAACGCCTGTATTTCTATGCTGTACATAAACCTTGCCTTAACCCCCGTCAGCTCGTCCGCTCGTCTATCAGCTCTGCGCAGAAGCAGTCGCGAGCTCAGTAACACACGCTACCAAATTGCTGGTGACCTTGGCGGCGGAGTTCAGAGCAGTGGTGCCTTCGGGACCGTGTTGGCGTCTCGGCTTCATAACAAGATTCTAGGCTAGAAGGGTACGAAGCTATTGAATATATAGGAACAAGGGTGACAGAAAAATTTCAACAAAGAAGTGCCTTATGCACCACAATAGACAAGGATGAATCGAGTGGCGCAATGGCTCCATTTCCACAACAAGAGTGGGAAAGAGCTGAGAAGAGGGTTCCTAGTAGTAAATCAACAGGCCCACATGGCATTCAAATTATGCTGATAAAGACATTGGGTCCGAAGTCTAAACAGACTTTGAGAAAGGCAGTGAGCGAAACAATAATCGATGGTAAAGTCCCCGATGAATGGAAACCTAGCAGGATGAGCATTATCTATAAAGGAAAGGGTGGTAAAGCTGATATAAGCAACTACCGTTTTATAACAGTGACATCAGTGGTTTACAGGCTGGCGATGCAGATTACAAAGACTGCCACAGCAGGTCTAGATAGAGGATGAGGAGGTGCTAAGGGAACTGCAAAATGGGTTTAGGAAACACAGGAGGTAGGAAGACAATCTGTTCTCACTTACGCAGTGCATCGAAAAAGCAGAGAAGAATCACAGGCCCCTGTGGCTAGTATTCTTGGATATCAAGGAAGCGTACGATAGCGTAGTTCAAGAGGACTTCTGGGGAATATTGGATACACTAGGTGTAAAAGATGGAGACACTAATATTTGAAAGGATATCTGTAAAAGTGACAAGGTAGGTAAAAAGTGGGAAAAACAGGTATCCAAGCCCACAGAGGTAAAACCGGGGCTTAGGCAGGAGTGTCCTCTGTCACCCTTGTTATTCATGATGTACCGACAAGGATTAGAGGCCAAAAATTGGAGGGCAGTGGACTTGGATTCAACCTCTCTTTCGTCAAACAAGGAAAACTCATTGAACAGGCACTGCCATCATTGATGTACGCAGATGATATAGTCCTAATGGCCAAAAACAAGGAAGATTTGCAAAGATAGATGGACATCTGCGGTAACGAGGGAGATAGGTTATATTTAAGATTCAGTAAAGAAAAATACCGTCATGATTTTTAGTGATAATAATGGTAAAGAGCTTAGGATACAGGAGGTCACGCTAGAGAAAGAGAGAGAGAGACAGAAAATAAATCATTATTATTAACAGATACACACTGAGTCTTCTTCGGGTGGGGCCCTCAGTCCTGGACCCCATTGCCTTCCGCGACCCTGCGAGCCCACTGGACCAGCTGCATCTGTTCGTGCCGGCGTAAGCTGAGCAGTGCAGACTCCCACGAGGAAGGGGTGGGGTTGGGAATGGGAGGAACGCCCTGTGGGGCAGAGCATTCCCACGTGGAGTGGTACACTGTCGGTACGGATCCATAGAAGGGGCAGTAGGAGGGGTAGAGAGTCGGATGAAAGCGATTTAGCATATAAAGGCTAGGAAATGAATTGGTCTGTAGTTTCCGCCAATTGACAGCATGTGCTCCGTTAAGTGAAGGATGAGGGGGTGGATACGTATAACGACTCTGTCGGTAGTACTCCAGCGTAGCGTTGTACTTTAGTGGTTCTGTCGATGCGTCGTCTGGATTGGACAGCTCTTCCAATGGAGCCCGACCAGTAAGCTCTCGGGCAACCGCATGAGCCCATCATTACCATGAAGAGAGGCATGTACAGGAGTCCAGACGATACGCACAGGATGTAATGCGGACGGTGAGACAGAAGAGAGGATATTGTGTGTATGTGTAGTCACAAGTCCTTGAGCGAAAGCATGGCAAGCAGCTTGTGAATCTGTTACAATAGTGACAGGGGAGTCATGTGACAGTGTTACAAGCTGCCACTCTCGCGTCGGCAGCGCGAAGTCGGCGACGGGAATGACAGAATAGTTCGTTCCGTACGCAAGCAGAGACAGTGAAAAGATCAGAAACGTGAGAAAACAAAACAACTTTACTCTAGTGATATTGCAGCACACGGGATCTAGTACAACACTTCAATACAACTAACAAAATACATCAACACTTGATACAACAAAAATACATATAAAAACAATAAATCAGCTTACGATATAGAACTATTACAAACTACACAAACTAACGACAATATAACTACGGTGGAGAAAGTTCGAAGATATAAACGGGTGAAGGCATACGTGTGATGACCGGCAGCGTTGCGTCCCCGACGATCGGATGCGAGAAGTCGAAGAGAGTTCTCGCACGACTGCGATGTCGGCGGTGTTGCAACGCTGGTGGCTCCGGGAGGCTAGTGCTTGCAGGTGACCTCGGGCAGGTTGAGCTAACTCGAGGCGAAGTCCCGATGTCTACGTTGCAGAAGTTAATATCGCGTCACAACTAGACGAACGGCTAAGTTTAGGTGGCCAGCCGATACAGAGCCACACTAAAAACTTCTAGAAGAGATACTTGTTGATCTGTTCTGAACCATGTTAGTCAGCGACTAGTCTGCCTAGCAGGGCAAAATCCTGCGCTTAAATCCCCCTCGTGTCCTCTCGCTCTCTTCCTTGGAGAGAAGAGACCTCTACATGGGTTCAATCATGCGCGTTTCATTGATGGAAACTCCGCCCCAAAGATATATTGACCCCACCCCTTTTTAATTAGGAGAGGGTCCTCAATAGCGAGAGTGACAACCTGTTGGGGTGCTGTCATACGGCTTGGCCACCAGAGGTTTTCCCACGGTTTTCCCGTGGGAACGGTCAGACTGTTTGGCTCTCAGCCGGTGCGTCTCGATGTCTAATCCTTGTTCGGGGTACATCGCGGCCTTCCACGACCCTGCAGACGCCGCCGCAGGTACAAAGAATCAAACGTCGGTGGTGACGTTTGAAGAAGAGCACCCCATTCTGCACTTCCCGGCTCTCTTTCATGCACCCGCCGTTCCCACTGTCAACGGGGTAGTACGGCACCCGTTAATTGCCGGGACGCCACGTCACAAAAATGGCAGTCCGGGACATTGCCCCCACTTTCAGAATGTTATTCATAACATTTTCTCACACGGAGGGGAATTTTTCGACAACAAGGAACAAAACACCACCAACAAGTGAGACATGAGGACTGTCCTCATACACAACATAAATAGGCAGAGTGCATCAAAGTAACAACAAAAGGAAAAAAACAATTGTTAGAGTACCAGCTTCAGTTACACGCAACAATATCAATGTGCCATACAAACAAGAAAAAGAAATAGCCGGGTACGGCTGCCATCAATACAGAATACACTGCACGAATGTATACTACGAAACAAAACGGAACAGGTGCGCTCCTCTACTGTATTGAAATCCTTCAATGTGCATTACAAAATGTAAAAACAACCAATGCACCAAGCAAAAACAAACTAACTCAAAATACACTTCTTATACAATGAAATACGCACATACAAACAGAAAACAACCGACGAAATGAATAAAAAAATAACATGCTCCCCAGACCTCAAGAACTATATCCGGCTCAAGTAATCGGCTCCCACGTTCTCACTACCCTTAATATGCGTAATGGTGAACTGGTTCCCTTGGAGTAGTAAACTGCATCGAAGTACTCGAGCGTTCAGCTGTTTTGCCTGTTGGATATAACTCAGAGGCCAGTGGTCTGTCTGGACACAAAAATGTACTCCATATAAGTACATGGAGAATTTCTGAATACCCCATACCAACGCGAGACATTCGCGTTCGATGGTACTATAGTAAGCCTCCCGTGGAAGCAGCTTTTGGCTGGCATAAGCTGTGGGGTGGAGCTTGCCTTCGTGGGCCTGCATGAGCACGTCTCCGAGACTTGTGTCCGATGCGTCCGTTCGAAGTACGAATGGTTGTTGCAAATTTGGTAGCCGTAGTATCGGCTCCGTAGAGACATGTTGTTTGAGACTTCCAAAAGCCTCCTCGTGGGCTGATGTCCCTCTCCTCGTATCTTTTCAGTAAGTTTGCGTGAAAGATTTTTCTGCCGCGAGCCGTGTCTACGACGTAGTCAGCTTAACCTTTCTTTTCCCGGACTTCAAAAGGGCCCTTCCATTGCAGCAGTAGCTTGTTCGTGTCGGTGGGAAGTAAAATCAGTACCTTGACTTCGGGGTTGAAACCCCATTCCTTCGCCTTTCGATTGCACAGCTTCGTGTACCGTGCTCCGGCTTTTTCCAACTCCTCGTGTGCCAGGCGGCACGTTTCCTCCAAACGGTTCCGAAGGTCGAAGACATGCTGGTACGTGGTCTTAGCTTCTTCAGTCAAGTCGGCGTTCGTCCACAGCTGCTTCAGTATCGCCAAGGGTCCCCTCACATGGCGGCCGTAGAGAAGCTCGAAGGGTGAAAACCCCATACTGGCCTGCGGAACCTCCTTATAGGCAAAGAGGAGAGGTGCCAAGTAGCGGTCGCAATCTCTCGGTGTTTCGGTGCACATGCGCTTCAACATTTATTTTAAGGTGCCGTTGAATTTTTCTACCAAGCCATTCGCCATCGGGTAATATGGGGTGGTGTGGAGCTGGCGCACGGAAAGGAGCCACGCTACTTCCTTCGTCAGGTCCGATGTGAAGTTCGTGCCACCGTCGCTCAGTACCCCGCGGGGGACACCAAATCGGAAGAACATCTCGACCAGGGCTTCGGCCACTCGCTCAGTTTCGATACTCGGGAGCGCCACTGCGTCTGGATACCGGGTGGCATAATCCATCAAAGTCAAAATGTATCGGTTCCCATGCTTTGAGGGCGGGTGAGTCGGTCCCACTATATCGATCGTCACTCGCTTGAACGCGGTGTCGATTATGGGTGCCCTCCCCAGTGGAACATGTGGTACACGACCCTTTGGTACGGTGCGCTGACAAATGTCACATGAGGCGACGAACCTTTTTACGTCAGTTGTGATGCCTGGCCAAAAGAACGCCTCCGATGTCCGGTCCTTGATTTGCTGCGTGCCCAAGTGTCCTGCCATTATACCATCGTGTGCTGTTTTAAGCCCAGCTTCTCGGTGGCAGTGCGGAACGACTAATTGGCGTACAAGCCGTCCGCTGGCCTCTGTGTACTGTTGGTACAGCAGTCGTTGTTCTTGTTTATACTCGACGCTTCCCTTCTCATTTAGGCATGTTTGCTTCCTGCCGATCTTCTCAAAACACTGTTTGAGTGTCGCAACTCCCCTCTGCTCGCAGCCATAGTTATTTCCCGGCAATCCCGCCATGGTCCCAGGCGTACGAAGCTTGGCAAATTTTTCCAGCTGTGCATATGCTTGGGAACGGGTGACAGCTGCTGCTACAGGCTCTTCCCTTAACTCCTTTGTCGAGACAGGTTTTTCAGTCTCCTTTCTGGTATCATTAGGAGGCCTCACGCCATCGATATTGCCCAGAATGAGGTCGTACAGTGGATCTTGCAGGCATAGTGCTGTCAGATTGCCAGTAAAGTAGGGCGTGTCAAACTCAATCCGTGCTTCGGGCAGCATCCTCGCTGTTCCGTCAACCAAGTAGACGAGTCGGCTTGTACCTGTCAGCTCGTCTTCCTTCACCAACTTCCTCCGCACGATTACTGTGTTGCACCCCGTATCCCGCAACACTAATATGTCTGTGCCTCGGAGGGTCCCTATGGCCACTGGTAGGTTCTAGGCCAGATTTTTCGGCGGTGTCACCCTTACGGCGTTGACGACGGGGACTTTTTCGCCATTCCTTAGCTCGATACACCCGTCGCATATGGGATCTTCACGCGTTTCCCTTGGTGCGTAGAGGCAGGACGCCTGGAGTGAGTTATTTGCTCCTCACCGGCAGTCGTTTGCCCTACGTCCTATTTCCCCACACTTGAAGCAGACGATGGCTACATTAGCGGCAGGTCTGTTGCGACACTAGTGCGGCGGGTGATTCCCACGATTGCAAATGTAGTACCATGGTAGTGGTGCGTGGCTGTTGCCTCCTTTCTCGTATTTCCCCTTCTCATCCGTTATGGGACCATCTTTCTTTGTTTTCGCAAGGCTTGCTCCCCCCTGAGCTTCCAAAAACTGATCTGCCAGCTCAAGCATGTCTCCCAGGGATTCCGCCCTGCATTCTTTCAAATATAATGCCAACTTCGAACCACATCCACGCAGAAACCTCTTTCTAATCAACAATGCGCGGAGGGACTCGAATTCTGTCTCAGTTTTGGAAAGCTCAACCGATCTATCGAAGTAATGTCTTAAGCGTGCCGCGTACTGTGTTGCTGTTTCACCCCCTGCTGGCCTCTCCTTATTAAACTTGTCTCGGAGCCCATCCGCCGTGAAGCGAAAGCGCTTCAGGAGGGCGGTTTAAACCTTGGTGTTGTCCGCTGCATCTGTAGGCGGTAGCCTGCCATAAACACTTAGCGCCTCTCCTGTAAGAAATGTCGAAAGCGCCGTCGCCCATTGGCTTTCAGGCCACTTTTGCCCTCTGGCGATGCTCTCAAACCGGCGTATAAACGCATCTAAGTCGTCCCTTCCTTCGTAAAAGGTGACGAGCAGTCTACCTGTATGTATTCTCAAACTCGGCTCCTCCCCGGCATCGCCGCGCTCACTGCTGGATCGGTTCACACTGCTACTCTCACCGAGGCGAATCTTTAATTGCAGCAACTGCACTTCCCGTCCTCCGGCTTACCTTGCCATTTCCCTTGCCGCTTCTCGTTCTTTCTCCTTTTCTTTGCGCTCTCTCTCCCTTTATTTTTCCTTTTCTTCCCGGGCCAGTGCCCGCTCTTCTCTGGCTAACGCCTGCGCCTGTTCCTGCTGCTCCTTAACCCATTGTCTCAGTTCAGCGCCCTCGAGGCCTAACTGTTTACCATGCGCGATCCACTTATCAAAATCCATACACTCCATACTGCAAACTGTCACTATAATGCCACTATAAAAACAGCGCAATAATATGCAGGATGCAACCGCTTCAACTGTGCGGCTCTATCACCACGCTGCCCGCACGGTTCTCGTTCACCCCTCACTGTCTTACCTTGTACGGAACGTGCTCGTCGCGGACGCCAGTTTTGTTACAAGCTGCCACTGTAGCGTCACCAGCGCGAAGTCGGCGACGGGAATGACAGAAGAGTTCATTCCGTACGCAAGCAGAGACAGTGAAAAGATCAGAGACGTGAGAAAACAAAACAACTTTACTCTAGTGATATTGCAGCACACGGGATCTAGTACAACACTTCAATACAAATAACAAAATACATCAACACTTGATACAACAAAAAATACATATACAACAATAAATTAGCTTACGATAGAGAACTATTACAAACTACACAAACTAACAACAATAGAACTACGGAGGAAAAAGTTCAAAAATATAAATGGGTGAAGGCATACGTGTGATGACCGGCAGCGTTGCGTCCCCGATGATCGGATGCGAGAAGTCGAAGAGAGTTCTGGCACGACTGCGATGTCGGCGGTGTTGCAACGCTGGTGGCTCCGGGAGGCTAGTGCTTGCAGGTGACCTCGGGCAGGTTGAGCTAACTCGTGGCGAAGTCCCGATGTCTACGTTGCAGACGTTAATATCGCGTCACAACTAGACGAACGGCTAAGTTTAGGTGGCCAGCCGATACAGAGCCACACTAAAAACTTCTAGAAGAGATACTTGTTGATCTGTTCTAAACCATGTTGGTCAGCGACTAGTCTGCCTAGCAGGGCAAAATCCTGCGCTTAAATCCCCCTCGAGTCCTCCGCTCTCTTCCTTGGGGACAAGAGACCTCTACATGGGTCCAATCATGCACGTGTCATTGATGGAAACTCCACCCCAAAATATATTGACCCCACCCCTTTTTAATTAGGAGAGGGCCCTCAATAGCGAGAGTGACAACCTGTTGGGGTGCTGTCATATGGCTTGGCCACCAGAGGTTTTCCCACGGTTTTCCCGTGGGAACAGTCAGACTGTTTGGCTCTCAGCCGGTGCGTGCCGATGTCTAATCCTTGTTCGGGGTACATCGCGGCCTTCCACGACCCTGCAGACGCCGCCGCAGGTACAAAGGATCAAACGTCGGCGGCGACGTTTGAAGAAGAGCACCTAATTCTACACTTTCTGGCTCTCTTTCATGCGCCCGCCGTTCCCATGGTCAGCGGGGTAGTACGCCGCCCGTTAATTGCCGTGACGCCGCGTCGCAAAAATGGCAGTCCGTGACAGACAGTGTGGCAGCGTGAACAATGGCCAGAGCAAGAGCTCCCTCCTCTGCCAGGCCACTGTCTGTAGTGCGAAGTGTGGCAGATGCCACAAGGGCGTCTGTGTCATCTGTCACGGCTAAACACATGGATGGTTTCTATGGGTAGCGTGCCACATCAGTGTAAAGTACTTGTAAGTATGAGGTACCATCCCCTAAGACGCGTGTCATAGCCTGAAGCCGGGCACGTCGACGACTGGCATGGCGGGAGGGATTCATATAGCGTGGAATCGGAGGCACTTTGATGAGTGCGTGGACAGTAGAAGCAAGTTTATGTCGCGGTACTTGTGCGGGTTTTTTGGGAATCAGGTAGCCAAGACAAGACAGGATGGCGCAGCCCTGACGGGTCTGCCTGAGCCGTTGGAGCTGACTGTTGTGCTGGGCCTCGATGAGTTCGGTTACAGTGTAGTGGACTCCTAGTTCAAGCAGGCGTTGTGTAAATGCGTGTGGAGGCAAGCCGAGAGCCGCCTTCACAGCTGTCCGTAGAAGGATGTCTATTTTTTTTATTTGAGCTAGCGTGAGATTGTGAAAGGGAAGATGACAGGTGAGCTTACTAACTATGAGTGCTTGTACTAAGTGGAGGACATCTTTCTCACAGAAGCCTCTCCTGCGATTGGTGATGCGTTGGATCATGTGTGTAATTTGAGTTATCTGCTGAGCCAGAAGGTGTGTAATGTGCGAGACTTTGCCGTCGGACTGAAGGTAAAGGTCTAAAATGCGAATTTGTGGTACTAGAGGGATAAGGACGACCATCAAGAAACAACGAAATGTCAGGAGAATCAGCGGTTTTGCGGCGCTGCTTGTGTAGCAATAACAACTCCGACTTATTCACTGAGCACGTAAGGCTGCCGGCAGCAGCATAGTCTTGTACCACAGACACAGCTTCCTGTAGGACGTCCTGAATGGTTCCGTCTGATCCTTTGGTTGCCCAAGTAGTAATTTAATTTGCATAGATTTCATGCTGGATGTTGGCACCCTGTTGTAATAGGGAAGGGAGTTTAGTAAGAGCCACGTTGAATAAAGTTGGCGAGAGAACCGAGCCCTGTGGTGTTCTTCTGCTTGCGAGACGAATGACGTCCGACCGGAGGCCTGCAATCCAAATAGTGACCGTGCGATCAGGAAGAAAGGACCTGACGTAATTGCAGATACGTGAGCCACACTGAGATGAAGCGAGATTGTCAAGAATAAGGTCGTGGGAGACGTTGGTCAAAAGCACCCTTCAGATCTAGGCCCAGAATAGCTCGGACCTGGTTTGAAGTGGGGCTATCCAACACGTCCTCCTTAAGCTGTAATAATCCGTCCTTTGTAGAGATACTAGGGTGGTAGCCGAATAGTGTATCAGGAAAAAAGTGATTGTCTTCGAGAAATGGTTGTAGTCGCGAGAGGACAACGCGTTCAAAGAGTTTAGCTACACATGAAGTTAAGGATATAGGGCGAAGATTCTGGAGGGATAGCGGCTTGCCAGGCTTTGGAATAAGTATGATTTCTGCGTGTCGCCACTCCTGTGGTAGCGTGCCGTTGTTCCAATGTTCGTTGTAAAAAGCGGTTAAATGTTCTATGGACTGGTAATCTAAATTACGCAGAAGTTTATACGTAATCCCGTCTGTCCCAGGTGCTGTGTTACGCTTAATGTTTGCAAAGCTGTCCTAACCTCTGATTCTGTAACGTCCTCATCTAGAGGCGTATCGTGTACGCGTGGATAATCACGGTAGGCGGAACGGGGGCCCGTGGATACATGGTGTTGCTTTAAGGTGTGCAGCAGAGTGGTATCGTCAAGCCCTGATTTGTGGAGAATGGTGCGGATTGCGTTAGCAGTGTGTGATTTTGTCTGCGTGGGATTTAAGAGAGCACAGTGTATACGCCACGTTCAAGGTGTACTTAGTGAGCCGTTGAATCAATCGCAGATGTTATGCCAATTGTTGCTAGTGAGGGTGTTCGCATAGTCATGTGCCTCAGTAGCTAGTTGGGCGATTCGGGGACGAAGTTTTCGGTTATGTTTCTGCCGCCGCCACCACCGTGTCAAGCCTCTGTGGGCATCCCAGAGATGCAGCAAATGCCGGTCCACATCCGGCGTTTCTGTCGTCGCAGCGATGAGTTTGGTAGTTGTCTGAAAATCGGACTGAACTTGCAATATCTAAGCCTCTAGGGAAGGAGAGTCCTGATGGTTAGCTGTACGATTACGCCTAATGCATCCCAATTCTTTAGTTTTATTATGTGCTCTGGGGAACGCGTGGCTGTTACTTGGAGCTCTGTAGTTAGTATATGGTGATCACTGCCTAGATTGACCATGAGGTTGCACCAGGAATGGTGACTAACCCCCTTGACTATCGTGAGGTCAGGACATGTGTCCCTGCTGACACTATTACCTAGGCGAGTGGGTTGATCACGTTCCGTCAGAAGGGTCATGCAATGAATCGCGAAAACCTGTGCGAGTCGGCGGCCTTTAGGCGTTTCTGTTGCGTAGCCCCAAGCCGGATGGGGGGCATTGAAAACTCCTACAATTACTATGTGTTTACCCAACTTGCATAGTTGTGCAAATAGATGACCGAAGGCATCGTTCCTGGCATTAGGTGCACTGTAAACGTTAAGCACGTACAGGCTGCTACTGGAACGAGAGCACGGGACTAATTCGAGAAGTACGTGCGTGATGGAGGTGCTTCGAAGGGTGTGTTTATGACAGTGACATGCTTAGAAACTAATGCAGCTGTGCGATATGGTGTATCGTTCGTTACGTCCGTGTATGTGGTGTAACCCGGAAGCGTAGGGGTACCTTGTATTTCTTATAGCGCTATGATATCGGAAGTAATCTGCTGCCACGCAATGAATTGCATTAGAGCTCCGCGTTTTCTACGATACCCCTTGCAGTTCCACTGCCACACACGTAGGGGTTGAGGTGTGTCACGCGTTGACCTACGGTTTCTCGCCATGATCATGCAATAGCGGGGCCTCGGTAGAATACGGAGGCATTTCAGACTGTGCTAAATCTTGATGGAGAGCGGTGGGAGGTGGGACTGCAGCAGCTGCGGCTGTTGGGATCGTTTTCCGGGACGGTGATAAAAAACTGGAGGGGCGTATTCAAGGATGCGGTGGCTGTGTTTCACGTGTCGGAGACGTAGTGCGCTTTGGTGCAGATGGCACAATATTAGGTTGGCGAAGTGAAGCCGATATCTGTTGTTTAACATCCGTTACAATCTGCTGGACAGCCGGTTGCAGGGCTTGCTGGATCAATTGTTGGAGTGGAGCTGTTGGTTCGGCCATAATGCTATCCTTCATTTTCTGCATTTATACCTGCATCATAGCTGCGAATCCGTTCCTTAAAGAAGTAGCCATTTTGTTCGACGCCTCTCGTGTGCAATAATCGGATTGTGCCGTAGTTGACGGCATGTCAGGGTGAAGCTGAGTGTCCACTGACATGGGTTGTGGTGTTCTTTGCTGCGTTGATGTTTGTGTGAGGAAGTGGGACTGATGTGGAGAGAGAGGAAGAGGAGAGAACTGCCCTGCCCAGCTTACCGTTTGTGCTTTCTTGTGGGAACCGCTTTGCTGGCCATGATGATGCATTGTCGCGTCCATGTGCCAGCCTTGAGATCCCTGCTGGCCAGCGAAACCGCTCTGCGATGACGAGTTTCCTCGCTTGGGCACCGACTTATCCCTGGAACGGCTCCTTCGCCTGGCTGCCCTCCCGGACGCACTGCTCTGCCGTCCGGGGCTGGGGGATAGTGACTGGGCCTTCCTGGTGGAAGTAGCCGACCGGGGTCGTTTGCGTCGGTTGACTGGTGGCAAAAACCGCTTTGGGCATGGTTTGGCAGCCGTTGGGTGGCCGCCAATGCAAAGCTTGCAAGAAGGGCGGCACTCGTGGTTGTTAGGTGATAGTGAATCCCCGCACACTCGACATTCCGGTGTGTCAGGAGGCTGTGGGCACACATCCTCGCGGTGTCCTGTTTTGTTGCACTTTCTACAGTGGGGAATAGTCCGTTTGTAGAGGTAGCAGCGAAGAGCCTGTCCATACGCGTTGACGAAGACAGGGACTCGCTTGCCACAAAATGTGAGCACCATTGCTCCGGAGTCGCCGAGGCGTCTGCACGTAAGGACCTCGTAGAACGGTACTTCAGCTTTTGCCAGGAAGTCGTCTGGTGTGATTTCATTGCCCATTCCGTTGACCACACCTTTGCACGAATTATCGGGCGCAATACCATAAAAGGTGGTGTCGTAGGTTGCTGCGTGCGCTGTAATTTTGGTGATTTGTCCAAGTGCAGTGGCGATGTGTTCAGATGAGGTGCTTATTGTTAGCACATTTTGATTTTTGTCAACACGAAGCTTGATATCAGGCTTCTCACTGCGTATATTTTCATTTCATTTATTTCATTTATTCCACCTTAAAGGCCCGGAGGCATTACATAAGGGGGGGCGGCGTACAAGGTATGTCGAACAACTCAACAAAACTCGAAGGGTTCCAAAACGTAAACATTCAAAGAACAATGAAAAAAAAAGGTACAATATGCAAAGTAAAACGCCAATATTACCAAATGCAAATAAAAAAGTAATGGTACAAAGGTAAGCTTCCAGAGAAAAGTGACGACAGTTTATACATTAGTTAAAAAAAAAGTATTTAAACATTGGCAGGGAAAACAGCATATTCAGTTAGATTGCGACATGTGACATTTTAGCTTACTGCGGAAAATTTGGCGGTTATTACACGTGACTATATTATCAGGTAGTTTATTCCACAGTGTTATCCCATTGGGAAAGAAGGAAGTAATCATTGCAGAAGTGTGTCCATTTATTGGTGCGATAGGGTGACTGTGGTTTATGCGGGATGAAGTTCTGTGTGATGGTTGAAGGAGGACGTGCCGTGATTGAGGGTGATAATAGAAAGCATGCATCAGACACAATCGAGAAATTATACGACGAGATTCGAGGGACGGCAGTTTCAATGATTCTTTTAGTGCAGTAACGCTGATATCGTTAGAGTATTGGGAGTACATAAAACGGGCAGCGCGGTTCTGAATCCTTTCTAAATCGTTAGTTAGATATGTTTGTGAGGGTTGCCAAATTGAGCAAGCATATTCTAGTTTCGGTCGGACGTACGTTTCATAAGCTAATTTTTTAATGTCTGGTGAGGCTAATTTTAGGTTGCGGCGCAGGTATCCGAGAGTGCGTGAAGCTTCTGAACAGATTATTTGAATATGGGTTGACCAGGATAGCGACGATGACAGATGCACTCCGAGGTATTTGTATGATAGGGTAGGGCTAATGGGAACAGACTTTATGCTATAGGTAAATTTTTCTGGGCTCTTTTTGCGGGTGAATGACATAATTTTACACTTAGTTAGGTTTAACGGCATTAGTGACTTATCACACCAAGTTACAATTAAATTTAAATCATGTTGAAGTTTAATGCTGTCGTCTGGTGTACAGATAGGAGAGTATAAAACGCAGTCATCGGCAAAAAGTCTTAATTTGGTTAGCACATTGGTGGGTAAGTCATTTATGTATATTAGAAAAAGGAGCGGGGAGAGACAGGCACCTTGGGGGACGCCGGACGTTACGTCGGAAAGAGGTGAGTCGTGGTCATTAGCGCTGGTGAACTGCTTACGGTTTTTTAGAAAATTTTCTACCCAGAAAATTATGTTGGGAGGGATTCCAAGGTTGCATAGTTTAGAGAGTAAGAGGTTATGAGGAACACGGTCGAATGCTTTAGAGAAATCTAAAAATATGGCGTCAGTTTGAAGATTTTCATCCATGAAGTGAAGAATATCATGTGTGAATTCGGCCAGTTGTGTTTCGCATGATAGTTGTTTCCGGAAACCATGTTGGTGATCGAAGAAAAATTTGATGGATTCCAGATATGTCATTAGGTTTGAAGCTATAATATGTTCGAGCATTTTAGATGGGATGCTGGTTAAGGAAATAGGTCGGTAGTTAGCTGGGATTGCGCGGTTGCCTGATTTAAAGATGGGAATAACCTGAGCTTTCTTCCAATCGTCTGGGACGTTTCCTGTTTGTAATGATTGTGTGAAGATTAGGCAAAGTATTTGGCTTGAGACAGAAACGGTATTTTTTAGTAATTTACTGTTAATACTGTCGCAGCCCGCCGAGGATGAAACTTTAAGATTGTTAATGAGTAGGAATATTCCTTCTGGGGTAATTTCAATTTCTGGCATCGCTACAGCTGCAGATTCGGGCAGTGTTACGGTATCAGTGGTGTTGGCAGAGGAAAACACAGACGTAAAGTGGTCATTTAAAGCAGAAGCGCACTGGTCAGCGTGTATTGGTTCTCCGTCAGCGTTAGTGAGGCTTATTCGATTAGATTGTGACTTGGGGGACAGCATGCGCCAAAATTTGCTGGGATTTGATTGAAGAATTGATAGTAGGTCATGGGAAAAGAATTTGATTTTTGCAGCTTTTAGTTCGGTTAAGTACTGATTAGCGCACGCGCGGTAGCGCTCCCACGCAGTTGAACTTTGGCTTAGGCGGGCCGTTCTGTACAAGCGTTTCTTTCGGTTACAGAGTAATTTTAGCTGTTTGTTAAACCATTGGCAGTTTGAATCTGATTTGATGAGGGTAGAAGGAATGTATTTGTTTTTGAGGTTAAGCATTGTAGTCTTAAAAAGTTCCCAGTTACAGTTGACACTTCGTTTTAGGTGCGTATTCCTAAAGTTTTCTAAGAAGTTGGCGAGTTCGTGATTAATCGCATCAAAATTTGCTCTCTTGTAATCCGTGATTACCTTCCGTGTGGGTGATTTCTTTTTAAGCTGGGAGGCGATGCAAATATGGATTAGGTTGTGGTCACTAAGACCAGGGAGCGTATTAATGGTTTTTATGTCGTCAGGGCTCGAAGTTAGCAGGAGGTCTAGTATGTTATTGCCCCTGGTAGGGCACGTAATAGCCTGGTGAAGGTTAAAATCAAGGGCAGTGTTTAAAAATTGTTGCTCTTTAGATGATGTCCCATTCGACGCTGAAAGCAACGACCAACTGATT
Source organism: Rhipicephalus microplus (assembly GCF_043290135.1). Lineage (NCBI taxonomy): Eukaryota > Metazoa > Arthropoda > Arachnida > Ixodida > Ixodidae > Rhipicephalus > Rhipicephalus microplus. Next base: position 44,071,629 of record NW_027464585.1, read on the forward strand.
GAAGGATAATTGAAGTCCCCAAACAAAAATATAGGTGCATTAGAATGTTTATTTGTAATGGTGTGGAGGGATTGATGAAGTAGGTCGCAGAAGTCGGGGTGGCTGTCTGGCGGCCTATAGCAGACGCCAAAAACAAATTTCGAGGCTCCGTTGGAGACAAGAACCCAGATTAATTCTATTTTATCGTCATGGAAAATAAGTGAGGATGCTAGAGTGTTTTTAATAGCTATGAGCACGCCACCTCCTTTCTTACTTTTGCGATCCCGGCGAAAAATTGTAAAATTTAAATTGGATGGAAACACTTCCGTATCTGTGACGTCATCATGCAACCATGTTTCAGTTAGTACCACCATGTCAGCACTGATATCATTTATGAAACTGCAAAGTTCGTCGCGTTTAGGAATTATGCTTCGTATGTTAGTAAATGCAATGTTTATGTTTAGAAATGCCATAGGACGGATACACGTGTTACACGAGGCGGAATGATTGCAAACCCGTCATGTTCTGCCAACAGAGGTGGCTTCCGATGATGCGCTGTTTTCAAATGTAATGACGGGTGAGTTCCGAAGTTCTGTGACTTTATCAGTTTTCGCGTCATAGAAGTATGATTTATTTCCAACAATAAGTTTGTCAACCCTCAGCTTAAATGCACACTTTTGTGGCCGAATGAATTTGAGTAATTTAGAGCGTGCAAGGCGAGTGGCTGCTGCAAAGTCTTCTCTTATGGCGAAGGTCGTATCTTTGAGCTTAATTCCGCAGCTCAAAATCTTTTCTTTCGTTTTAAAGTGAGCGAGCTTTATCATGATTGGCCTATTCTTGTTTGGGGCAAATTTTCCGATCCGATGAGCACGTTCTATGGCTCTTGGTTCGAGCGTAATATCTAGTTGGGCGGAACAAAAGTTTATTACGTTAAGCTCTGATTCTTCCCAAGTTTCTTTAACAGAGTCCTCAATACCTAAAAAGAGAAGGTTATTGCGGCGCAGTCGATTACTAGCGTCGGTGTTAGCAGCTTTTAGCGTTTCAATTTCATGTTTGATTTTGGCGGCGTCATCGGGTACGGCGCCCGATGAGGGTTCGATTTGGACTGTTTCTAGCGCTGAGATTCGGTTTGTTAGTGCTGAGAGAACTGTTTCATGGTTAGTTTGTACTGCCATGAGCTGATTAATATCTTCACGAATGGTTAAAACGGTTTGCTCGATCTTCTTGATAGCGTCTGATTGAGGTTCTATCTGTGCTTTAGTTGGACCGGGGTTTAGTTCCACATCCCCTGATAGTAAGAGTATCAACTGTGACAACAATTGTAGGGTGAACACATTGTAACAAGTACATAGCCAGTTGCGCAATTTCAAGTCGTAGGGGCACGACACCGTGACAAGGAAGTAGTTATTGGTATAGTATTGTTTAGAATGGGTAAGGTAACCAACCTGGAAGGTGAGCAGCGGCGTGAACATTTTGCGCTAACCGGTGTCGTGCCCCGAGCTTTTGGTGATGTTGTGAAGATTATGTAGGCCGCATTGGCCCCACGTGGTTGGTGACGTCGACGATGAGAAGCGTTGCCAGGCGTAGCTGCAGGCGCGGGCTGGTATCAGCGGGCTGACGATTGGTGACGAAATCCGTGGTTGATCCAGATGGCTTGAGGGCGCTATGGGCACGGGTAGGTCACCGGGTGGTGACCAAGCGCAGTCGCCCAGGCCAACGGTGTCTGCAACCCAACAGGCCACGATCTGGAAGGTGAGCAGCGGCGTGAACATTTTGCGCCAACCGGTGTCGTGCCCCGAGCTTTTGGTGATGTTGTGAAGATTATGTAGGCCGCATTGGCCCCACGTGGTTGGTGACGTCGACGATGAGAAGCGTTGCCAGGCGTAGCTGCAGGCGCGGGCTGGTATCAGCGGGCTGACGATTGGTGACGAAATCCGTGGTTGATCCAGATGGCTTGAGGGCGCTATGGGCACGGGTAGGTCACCGGGTGGTGACCAAGCGCAGTCGCCCAGGCCAACGGTGTCTGCAACCCAACAGGCCACGATCTGGAAGGTGAGCAGCGGCGTGAACATTTTGCGCCAACCGGTGTCGTGCCCCCATATTTGCAGCATGAGCTACGGCGAGAAGTAACGTCTTGGGGCTACCCTTGCTCAGATTTATTCCACCATGGGGACGGATTGCTAGCTTGTAGTCCTCAGCAGGGAGCGGTGGAATTCCTGGTAGACGCGGCTTAGGCCGGCTCTGGCGCAGAGCGGGCTCAGATGGCGTGCTGCGCAGCTGTTGAGTCGGTACGTAATGGGGTTGCAGCTGTCGGCGTTTGTTCGCTCTCTTGGTAATAGTGATCCATGGATGTGCGTTGTGCTCATTGCTAGCCTGCGTATCGGCGTCTTGGCTGGTCTGCGTATCCATCATGTGATCCGTGGAGCGAGAGGGCATGAGTGTTTCTAGTCGGCTGCGACGCTTGCAGAGAAGCTCGCCATCCTCTGTAGAGCAGGGCGGCGTTCTGTACAAGCCGCGTCTCCGGCTTGTTAGGGTTGTCGTAGGTTGCTTTTGAAAGCGTTAAGACGTTTAAAAGTGCACTCACAGGTTGAAGTCTGGTATAGGCTCGACAGTGGTGATGCTAGAAACAAGTTCCTATTATTGCAACAGGTCGCCAGGAAGAAATTCTTCTTGAAAATGGACCTTAGCCGGAGCCGATGTCATTCGCGTCCGTAGGACTCATTCGCCAGGTGGCGACCACGCTAGAGATAACATATAATTAGAAATATCTGGGCGTATGAATAAGCAATGGGATCGAGTACCTAAGGGAACACGAAATACACGTGAAGACTAAAGGTAACAGGAATGCAGCAGTGATGAAAAATAGGGCACTGTGGAATTATGATAGTACTAAGGGTTGCAGCGCAAGCACGAAGGTGCTAGAAGAAACGAGCAACGAAAGGCGAGGCAAGGAAAGCAAAGAGGACAACACACCTTGCCTCGCCTTTCGTTTCTCGTTTCTTCTAGCACCTTTGCTCGCGCTGCAACCCTTATTACCATGGAATTTAACCAACTAGCCCAAATAGTCGTTCTTCTTGAATTACAATAGCTATGATGTCGTGAGAGGACTATGGAAAGAGGTCGTGGTTCCTGGCCTGACGTTCGGCAATGCGGTCTTGTGCATGAGATCAGAAGTTCAAGCAAGATTAGAAATTAAGCAATGTGGAATAGGTAGGCTTGTTTTAGAAGCTCACGGAAATACACCAAATTAGGAAGTAGAAGTTCATATGAGATGGACATCATTTGAAGGCATGGAAGCTAGAAGAAAGATAAAATTTGAGAGGCGATTGAGAGAAATCGGAGAGGAGCGTTGGGATAGGAAGGTTTTCAGCTACTTGTACATGAAGAATGTCGATACAAAATGGAGGAAGCGAACCAGAAAATTGGCGGGTAAATACTTAGAAAACACCAGGGGCCAAACCAAGAAGAATAATCGGTTAAGAAGAAAGTGAAGCAAGCTGAGACCGATATGTGGAGAATTGGCATGATTAGGAAGTCCTCACTGGAGATCTATTGAACTTTTAAGCAGAAGATTGTCAAGGAAAGGATTTGTGATAATACTCGGGGTAGTAGGTAGGTGGGCTCGGCAGCTGTTCTGCGAAAGTGACCACTAATCCTCTGCACTTCATCATGCAGGTTTTTCTTCATGCCTTCGCTCTGATTCTCTTTCCTGTGCTGTCTGGATGAACAACGTGCGCATCACTGGTGCGCGCGCTACTGTCCCGTGGACCTGCTCAGATTTCAACATGCGGGACTTGGCTGGACAGTACTCGGGATTCAACGTGGCAAGCCATGCCACTATCTCAGCACTTGGTCCTGGGCACCGCTTGGAAGGCCCCGTCGTCAACGACATCAATCGTTCCCCAAGCTAAAGCCACCGCCCCCGTCGGTATCATCTTGTGGGCTCCGCAACTGTTCTGCGAAAGTAATCACTAATCCTCTGCACTTCATCATGCAGGTTTTTCTTCATGCCTTCGCTCTGATGCTCTTTCCTGTGCTGTCTGGATCAACAACGTGCGCATCACTGGTGCGCGCGTTACTGTCCCGTGGACCTGCTCAGATTTCAACATGCGGGACTTGGCTGGACAGTACTCGGGATTCAACGTGACAAGCCATGCCACTATCTCAGCACTTGGTCCTGGGCACCGCTTGGAAGACCCCGTCGTCAACGACCTCAATCGTTCTCCAAGCTATAAAGCCACCGCCCCCGTCGGCATCGCTTTGTGGGCTAGGCAGCTGTTCTGCGAGAGTGACCACTAATCCTTTGCACTTCATCATGCAGGTTGGTTCTTCATACAGCCTATACGCAAAAATGTCGAGCAATTACTTCTTACTTCAGCTGCCGAGCCCGCAGCGCCTGTTTGCTACTTGTGAGTGTGGAGCTGTCGTGTGTTCCTTGCTGCTAGCCGCGGGTGATATCGAGTCGAACCCAGGGCCCGATAATGCGGCGATTCTCGCCGAGCTGCGTAAGCTAACTGCCGGTCAAGCAACTGTCATTACGGAAATTAAAGACATTAAGGCACAACTTGTTGCCACGAATAACACTATCGCCGAGCTCGCTAAGCGTGTGGCTTCTGTGGAAGCGAGTTGTGAACACATCGAGCACTTGCGGCAGCAGCTTGAAACCATACAGACTGACAACACCGAAACAGTGTATCGTGTTTCTCTTTTTAGAAAGCCGTTTTGATGATGCTGAAAATCGGTCCCGCCGCAACAACCTGATCTTTTATGGTATCCCCGATTCTTCATCTGAATCGCGTTCACACCCTGAAGAAGCGATCATTCAACTTTGCTCCGAACAACTGAATTTAACAGTCGACACAAAAGAAATAGAAAGAGCGCATCGCTTGCCTCGCCATACCTCTAGCCGCAATCATCCCATAATTGTCAGATTTTCTGCCTTTAAGACGAAAGAGACGATCCTTACTAACGCTCGCAAGTTGAAAGGTACCGCATACGGCATTGGGGAGGACTATTCCCAACGGGTACAAAACGCACGTAAACACCTTGTCGCCTTTGCAAAAAACAAGTTCGTGCCTTACTCACTTCGATATAAAACGCTACACATCGGCCCACGACGCTTCTTCTTTGATGAAGCTTCACAAAGCGTGCAAGAACAACTATAGCTATCTCGTCACACCCGTCAATCGCGCAGCCACCTTACTCGCATGCCCCGTGCCACCGTTTCACTCTCGGTTATCTTCACTAACACTCGCAGCTTCCTTCTAAAACGTGAAGTAGTGTCAAATCTGGTGTCGTCATCCGATAGTAATGTAATTGTACTAACCGAAACATGGCTTTCCAGTGAGATCGCTAATGCTGAAATTTCGAACAACTTTCCCAACTTTGATATTTTTCGAAAAGACAGGCAAGGTCGCAGAGGGGGTGGGGTATTACTCACCGTTCATACTGAACTATCATGTTGTCCTGTCAATATATCAAGTGACCTCGAAATTCTGTGGCTGATCTGCCGTACCGAACCTTCATCTAATATTCTTGGCGTGTGCTACAAGCCCCCTACTCATCATTCCGATTTTCCCAGCAAACTTAACAATATTTTGAGTGATTTAGCCAAGCGGCACCCTAATGCATGCATCTTGCTTTTCGGTGACTTTAATTACCCCAGTATTGATAGGTCTTCTATGCAATTAGCTACAGGTAACTCGGAGGTTGCTGAATTTCTGGACTTCTGCCTTAACCATAATCTGACCCAACTGATAAAAGAACCAATTCGTGTCACGGTAGATTGTGCCAACACGCTTGACCTTATCCTGACATCGCATCTCGAATTCATGTCATCAATTTGTTACCTTAAAAAAATAAGCGACCATAAAGTAATTCATGCCAAATTTTCCCTCAAACCACTTTTTCGCCATTCCCCAGCAAAAAAAATTCGCCTCTACAATTTATAAAAAATAAAAAAAATAAAGGTACCTACTCGGCCATGAACGACGAACTGCATGAATTTTATCGGTCCTACGAGTCGACATTTCACAATTGCTCTGTGCAACAGAACTGGTCAGATTTTCAGGGCAAGATGAATGTTTTAGCGGACAAATACATTCCAGTCACCACTATTCCTTCTAATCGTCATAAGCCGTGGTATACCAGAAACATTAAAATACTTGAGAACAAAAAGAAGCGGCTCTTTCGTAATGCGAAGTTTAAACCACATGCCTACTCGTGGAACAGATACTATCAAGCTGAACGCGCATATCTCGCAGAAGTTCATCAACGTAAACATTCCCTTTTTCACTCGGACCTTCCCCGCATGATAACCGATAAGCCCCGTAAATTATGGCAGATAATTAACCCTCAGCCCAACCATTTTATCCGTATCTATACGGATCAGTGTGATGTCCTTTCAGATTCTGAGTGCGCTAATACATTCAATGCCGCTTTTTCATCCATTTTCACAGCCGAACCAGACGCCTCCCTACCTGAGTGCCCTACCCCTATCATGTCAATAATGCCGGCTATAAATTTCTCGGCCGAAAGCATCGCATCACTGATTGAAAAGCTAAAGGTTTCTTCGTCCGCAGGTGTTGATGACGTCACTTCTAAACTTCTAAAAAACACTAAACATATTTCTGCCGCAGTCTTAACCTTGTTGTTCACGCAGTCTCTATCATCAGGCACTCTACCGAACGAATGGATGGTGGGGAAGATTGTTCCTGTCTACAAGTCAGGTAACATAGTTTCACCATTTAACTACCGGCCCATCTCCATAACCAGCATGTCATGTAAAATCATGGAACATATTGCCACTAGTACAAGATCTGAAACTATTATTTCCACAGATGCTGGCATGCTTGTATGTGCTGCTGTTCAGAAGAGGACAAAGATGCGCGTGCAGAGAAAAACAATAGTCGTACTGCCGTTGTTCGAATCAGTTTGACGTCCTTGTGTGCCATTATCTACAGGTTACAGTTACGGTGTAACGTGACACTGGTGGAGGTGCTGGGTAATAGTCTATTCACTGTTACCACAAGGAAGATCTCGGCCCCAACATCGACGCCTTGGTAGAAACAGCTAACCTTCGACGCAGTCAGCGGCAACTAGGCCTACCACCCCGATTCGGCCCTCTTCCGGAACGCTCCATAACCCTGGCAAGTACGACAACTGCAAGCCAGACTGAACAGACCGCGACTCCACCAGCTCCATGGCCACCAGCCCCTCGAACCCCAAAGCCCTTTCATGGGGAGCCCTACGAAGACCTTGAAGACTGGCTGGACCAATACGATCGAGTCACCGTCGCCAACGAGTGGGACGAGCACCGGAAACTGCGGTATGTCTATTTCTACCGGGAGGATTCGGCGCGTATTTGGTTTGAGAACCACGAGGCCGCCCTGACAACCTGAGTAAAGTGTGGGATTGGGCTAGTTGGTAATCCATATAAAACTTCTAGGCGCGTAAAACTTCAGACAACTAACATAAGAGACAAGGACGAGCGCAGACTTTCAACTGATTTTATTACTACTACGACACACATATATATATTAGAAAGAAGATAAGCAACACACAAAATCAAAAGGCGAAAGGAGAGCAAAAACATCACACAAAATCAAAAGGCGAAAAGAGAGATTGCAAAAACATCACGTGCTCACCCTGGGCCCCCACGTGCCGAATTTAAAAACGCCAATTCTTTCCCAGATAATGCTATCGATGGTTTGCTGATACAGCTACCTCGAGCAATTGCTGCAGCTTCAATTACAAGTCTTGTGCCTTCATTAGGGTGGGACGCGAGAACCCTTGTCTGTTCGAACAAAGGCTGGCATCCACATTCGGAACAATGAGCGGCCAAAAAACCGTCCCGTCCTGCATTTCTTACTTTCTGGCAATGTTCTTGAAGTCTTACATTGAGGCACCTGCCCGACTGACCGACGTACTCAAGTCCACAAGACAAAGGTACGCCATAAACAATCCCTGTTGCACACTCAACAAACTTCTTTCGGTGCTTAATTTTGCAGCTACTCGTAGTGGTTCCTACGGGGCTTGTTTGGACAGATAATTTTGACAATTTATTCGGTGCGGAAAAGACCACTGACACGCCCGCTCTCTGGCCTATTTTCTTGAGTTTATGCGAGATACCATGTAGATACGGTATCACCGCCACCCTCTTGGGAGTTGCTTCTTGTAAAACGTCCCCATCGTTACCGGCCCTTGATTGTCTGCGCAGCTTCTCACACACAGAAACTAGCAACGAACCGGGATAGCCCGCTGCCTCTAGACGGAGAATCTGCCTGTCGAAACTTCGCTGGACTGAGTGGAAGCAAGATTTTGTTAAAGCGTTATATAAACATGCCTTTACAATTCCACGCTTCACCAGTTTGCTGTGAGAAGACGCGTACGGTAAAAGGGGTTTTTTCCCCCGTGGCTCATACGTCCAACACACGTGCCCAGCTGAAAAAGTTAGTATTAACTCTAAAAACCTCAGGGAACCATTTTCCGGCAACTCATACGTGAGAGACAGTGGTTCAAGGCATTCCTGGAACACTTGCAAGACTTGCTGAAAGCACTCACTAAGGACCTCAAGATCGCAATCAAACAAAATTAAGTAATCATCGACAAACCGGAAGCACTTACTGACATTCATTTGTACCAACCGTTGATGAATCTTTCTATCCAAATGAGCGAGATATAAATCGCTCAACACTGGGGCGATGCATGAGCCAATGCACACGCCTGTTTTTTGCAGAAAAACTTCACCATTCCACTCCGCAAAGGTGGAGGCAAGGTAAAGCTTCAGCACATCCAGGAAGCCAGAAACAGAAATACCACACTCGTTTTGAAAGGCAACAGCACCAAAATCAGAAATTGCTTTTTCAATGACATCAACAAGTGGTTTTTGAGGCAGAGAATAGTAGAGATCCTTTATGTCGATGGAAACACCCACTCGACGAGTGGACACGTGTTGACGGAGGAAGCCAACAATCTGCGAAGAATTGTTCACTAGAAAAGGATCATTAATCGGCAACAGTTTTAGGTACCTCTGAAGCCAAGAGGCAACACACTTCTGCCATGTGTCCCGTTCAGAGATTATAACACGAAAGGGCATATCAATCTTATGCGTCTTTGCAGAAAAAAACAAATTAAGCGCCAGTCTTTCTTGTTTGTTAACTGATCTCACGAGGCTACATAGATTAAGCTTATCAAGCATGTTGCACGCTTTTCGCTTCGCATCCTTCAGATTAATTTGCGGGCAAAGGTTAAACACAGAGTCAATAGCCGCGTGGCCTTTACTCATGAAGGTCCGGTTTCTTACGACACAAAACCCACCTTCTTTGTCCGAAGGCAGCAGACATAGTTTGTTGCTCTTTAGGTAGGAGACGACTTTCCTCACTGGAATGGTCTTTCCTCGAGGCGCATATCGGTAGAGGACATCAACACCTTCTGAAACACACCTCTCAGATTCACTGTCCGGGGCAGCCCTTGAAACGTTCCGCACTAACGAAAGCAGTTCCGCAGGTGAGTTTTTCTTTTCCACGGCGAACTTTGGTCCCAGGGATAGCGTTGTCCTGACGTAGTCTGGAAGACTAATTCCCTCTTCAACGTGGAGCTGTCCTGCAGAGCGCACTTGGGGACGCCGTTTTTGGCGCCGAAGTAGAAGCAGCTCTTGTTTCCATCTGCTCTCTACAGCATGGTCGATCAGCTTCGTCCATTCGTGCCGTTTTTTCACCCTTGCAGACCTGTCACCAGGACCGCGGTCCACTTGAACGTACAGAAAGTCCCGAAGTATTCGAGCTTGTCGCAGGGTTTCCGAACGCAGAATCCTGCAGACCCGCCTTCCGTGACCGACGGATGGAGCCAGGGTCCCGAACGCAGCCTGAACGTCCAGCGGTAGCTGACCGACACGAATGCAGTAAGCCAGTGCCCGTGCCCGGCACAGGGCAAGTGAAATGAGCGTCACAAGCAAAAAAGGGGGAAAGGAGCTACAATTAACAGTGCCCGAAGAACTAGAAATGTACTTAAGTAAAGTGTGGGATTGGGCTAGTTGGTAATCCATATAAAACTTCTAGGCGCGTAAAACTTCAGACAACTAACATAAGAGACAAGGACGAGCGCAGACTTTCAACTGATTTTATTACTACTACGACACACATATATATATTAGAAAGAAGATAAGCAACACACAAAATCAAAAGGCGAAAGGAGAGCAAAAACATCACACAAAATCAAAAGGCGAAAAGAGAGATTGCAAAAACATCACGCTTTAACAAAATCTTGCTTCCACTCAGTCCAGCGAAGTTTCGACAGGCAGATTCTCCGTCTAGAGGCAGCGGGCTATCCCGGTTCGTTGCTAGTTTCTGTGTGTGAGAAGCTGCGCAGACAATCAAGGGCCGGTAACGATGGGGACGTTTTACAAGAAGCAACTCCCAAGAGGGTGGCGGTGATACCGTATCTACATGGTATCTCGCATAAACTCAAGAAAATAGGCCAGAGAGCGGGCGTGTCAGTGGTCTTTTCCGCACCGAATAAATTGTCAAAATTATCTGTCCAAACAAGCCCCGTAGGAACCACTACGAGTAGCTGCAAAATTAAGCACCGAAAGAAGTTTGTTGAGTGTGCAACAGGGATTGTTTATGGCGTACCTTTGTCTTGTGGACTTGAGTACGTCGGTCAGTCGGGCAGGTGCCTCAATGTAAGACTTCAAGAACATTGCCAGAAAGTAAGAAATGCAGGACGGGACGGTTTTTTGGCCGCTCATTGTTCCGAATGTGGATGCCAGCCTTTGTTCGAACAGACAAGGGTTCTCGCGTCCCACCCTAATGAAGGCACAAGACTTGTAATTGAAGCTGCAGCAATTGCTCGAGGTAGCTGTATCAGCAAACCATCGATAGCATTATCTGGGAAAGAATTGGCGTTTTTAAATTCGGCACGTGGGGGCCCAGGGTGAGCACGTGATGTTTTTGCAATCTCTCTTTTCGCCTTTTGATTTTGTGTGATGTTTTTGCTCTCCTTTCGCCTTTTGATTTTGTGTGTTGCTTATCTTCTTTCTAATATATATATGTGTGTCGTAGTAGTAATAAAATCAGTTGAAAGTCTGCGCTCGTCCTTGTCTCTTATGTTAGTTGTCTGAAGTTTTACGCGCCTAGAAGTTTTATACTGACAACCTGGCCAGTGTTTTGCACCCAGCTGCGGAACACGTATGGTAGCGCCACTAAACGTCTCCTTAATTCTCGCAATCAAAGACCAAATGAAAGCGTGGCCATGTTCGTTGAGGAGATGTCTCGTCTGTTCCGTCGCGCGGATTCTGCAATGACAGAAGACAAAAAGGTACGCATTCTTATGCGGGGTGTCAAGGAGCAGCTGTTTGCAGGACTTGTACGAAACCCACCAGACACAGTAGCGGAATTCCTCCGTGAAGCGACGACAATGGAGCGAATGCTAAGACAGCGGTGTTCGCAGTATGAGCGGTCCGACAACCTTGCATGTCTGTCAGCACCCTTGGTAACACCCGATGTCACGAGCGTGAGAGACCTTGCTGAGCTAGTTCATAGCATTGTACGCGACGAGCTGCAAAAGCTTCACGCAGTGCCTTCACAGCCTCAAGTGGGTGCTCTGACAGACGTCGTCCGTGAAGAGGTGCGGCAGCTGGTACGACCATTAGCACCACATCATAGCGAAGCTCCTCTGCAAACGTATGCGGACGCTGTATGTACTCCTGCACCGGCAGCCAGCTGTTTCCCCCGACCGACTAGCCTGCAGACGCCACAGCACTTCTCGGGTGGACCACGCTATGAAAGCCAACGACTGATTAGCCTGCTGACGCCGCAGCACTTCTCGGGCCTGCCGCACTACGAAAACCACTGACCGACTTGCCTGCAGATGCCGCAGTACTTATCGGGCCCACCACACTATGAGAATCCGCGACCTAGTTTGCGGAAATCTAGCGTGTGGCGCGCTTCCGACAATCGGCCACTATGCTACCACTGTGGTGAGCCAGGTTACTTGTACCGGGAGTGCTCGTACAGACAGATGGGCCTACCTGGATTTCGGCCAGACGCTCGTCGGCCCAGGGACGGCGAACGACCCCGCGCCATCGCAGAATACTTGACAAGTCTACCGTCTCCGAATCTTCAGCGACGCCAATCACGCTCTCCATCTTCTCGACACTCTACGTCTGCGAATCAATACTCCGCTTTCGCCGATGTTGCGGGACGATCCGCTAGGTTCCCAAGTCCACGCCGGGGAAACTAGAATCAGTGGCCACCGGGGGTGGGACCGCTGTTAAGCTATTGTCAAAACAGCCTTCTCTGACCCATCCGCCGACCTTCGACGATACCTTTCAGCCGACACCTCACATCGCTGACGAACCCGTTTCTGCTGAAATTGCCGTTCGTGTCGACAACCATCCAGTGACTGCTCTGGTCGACACCGGCGCCGACTACTCAGTTATCAGCGCTGAACTTGTGGCTAAACTCAGGAAAGTCACGACTCCTTGGGGGCATGAACCAAACCTTCGGACAGCCGGTGGTCATCTCTTGACACCAATCGGGAGATGCACCGCAAGGCGACAAATATGTCAGTCGACGTTCATTTCTTCTTTCATTGTGCTTCCCGAATGCTCCCGGAAAGTTATCCTTGGTATGGATTTCTTTCGTGAGCACGGCGCTGTTATAAATCTTCGAGACTGCCTCGTAACGTTTGCTGACGACTATGGCCCGAAGCTTAGAGATACCAATCCGCAGAAGACTGCGCTTCGCATTGTCGACGACACCATCACACTTCCGCCACGCACCAGTATGTTTGTTATTGTACAGGGCGACATAGACCATGGCAGTAGTGGTATCGCTGAAGCCAACCTTTCACTGCTCTTGTCTCAGCAAATCTGCGTTGCCCGCGCCATAATTCAATTTAAACGTGGGATGACTGAGTTATTGGTCACCAATTTCAGTGAAGCATACCAACATTTGGCCAAGCGAACAACTATCACTCATTTCGAATCCATTGACGATGAAGCGTGTACAACGATAGCCCCAATTTCTGCAGCCGTTGAAAGTGACACCGCGGTAGCCGATGCAGTCGATGTCAATCCGAAGCTGTCATGTGCACAGAAAGAGCAAATCCGCTGTATCCTCTGCATCTTTAGCGACTGTTTCGCGTCTACATTCAAGACAAAACAAACGCCAACCGTAAAGCACTGCATTGTCACTGACCATGCTGAGCGACCCATACGCCAGCACGCCTACCGAGTATCACAAAAGGAACAAGAGGCTATACGTTCTCAAGTGAAGCAGATGCTCGAAGATGGCGTAATCCAACCCTCAAACTGTCCGTGGTCGTCCCCCATCGTACTAGTAAAAAAGAAGGACGGCACTTTCCGATTTTGCGTCGATTACCGCAAATTCAACAAAGTAACAAAGAAAGACGTTTATCCGCTTCCGCGCATCGACGACTCACTAGACCGCCTCCGACGCGCCCGATACTTCTCCTCTATGGATTTACGCAGTGGCTACTGGCAGATCGAAGTTGATGAACGCGACCGAGAGAAAACAGCATTCATAACGCCTGATGGTCTGTACGAATTCAAGGTGCTGCCCTTCGGTCTGTGTTCTGCCCCTGCGACATTCCAGAGGATGATGGATACAGTGCTCACCGGTCTCAAGTGGGAAGCATGCCTTGTTTACTTAGACGACGTCATTGTCTTCTACGAAACGTTTGAGCAGCATTTGCAGCGACTTAAATCTGTGTTTGCTGCAATTCGCACGGCAGGCCTATCACTGAAACCAGAAAATTGTCATTTTGGTTACAACGAATTAAAGTTTCTCGGTCACCTTGTTAGCCCTGATGGTATTCGTCCGGACCCAGAAAAAACATTGGGTGTCGCAGATTTTCCACCACCTACCAACAAATGTGATGTGCGTCGATTTTTAGGCCTCTGCGCATACTACAGACGCTTTGTGCAAAATTTCGCAAACATTGCCGAACCCCTTACTCGTCTGACAAAAGACGACGTTCCCTTCGTGTGGGGCCTTGAGCAAACACGCACTTTCTCCGAGCTCCAGCAGCGTCTCCAGTCTGAGCCCTTATTCGGACACTACGACGAATATGCCGACACTGAACTACACACGAACGCCAGTAACATGAGCCTTGATGCAGTCCTCATCGAGTGGCAAGGCGGCGTCGAACACCCTATTGCTTATGCGAGCCGGATTTTATCATCTGCGGAGGTGAATTACACAACAACTGAAAAGGAGTGCCTAGCTGTTGTCTGGGAAATAGCTAAATTCAGACCGTACCTGTATGGTCGCCCGTTCAGAGTTGTTACCGATCATCATGCGCTCTGCTGGTTGGCGAACCTTAAAGACCCTTCCGGACGTCTGGCCAGGTGGAGCCTACTTCAGGAGTTCGATTTGACAGTCGTGTACAAGTCTGGCCGGAAGTATACTGACGCGGACTGCCTTTCCCGAGCTCCTCTTAAGACAGCGTCAGGTGATCAAGGTCTCGACGGCCGTTTTCTCTGCGCCGTTAGTGTATCCGACTTGACTGAACAGCAGAAGAACGATTCTGAGCTTCAACAATTCATCGAATATCTCGAAGGCCGTACGCCGCATCCACCCCCAGCATTCGCCCGCTCGCATCATCGTTCTGCGTCCGCAGAAATATTCTCTATAAAAGAAACTTCGACCCTTACGCGACTGAGTACCTGCTCGTTGTCCCGCCAGCGTTACGAGCCGATGTTTTGTCCGCCTGTCACGATGAGCCTTCCCCAGGCCACTTGGGATTCACACGTACCTTGGCCCGGATTCGCCAACACTACTACTGGCCTAAGCTCAGTCGAGACGTGAAGCATTACGTGAAGACGTGTCACGAGTGCCAGCGCCGTAAAGCACCACATCAGCGCCCAGCCGGCTTTTTGAAGCCCGTCGCTCCTCCGACACAACCATTCCAACAAATTGGCATGGATCTACTCGGACCTTTTCCCAAATCGTGTGACGGAAACCACTGGATTGTAGTCGTTACTTATTACATGACGCGCTACTGCGAAACGAAGGCATTACAACGTGGCACCGCCATTGCGACTGCCCACTTTTTCATAAAAAACATCGTCCTCTGACATGGAGCACCAGCAGTTGTCATAACTGATCGTGGCACAGCTTTTACCGCCTGGATGATATAAGACATCATGCAGCTTAGTGGCACAGTACATAGAAAAACTACTGCATACCACCCACAAAGCAACGGCCTTACAGAGCGACTAAACAAGACGATCGCCGACATGCTATCCATGTACGTTGACCAAGACCACAAAAACTGGGATGACATCCTCCCTTACGTCACGTTCGCCTACAACACCGCTGTGCAAGAAACAACTGGATTCACACCATTCCGGTTGCTTCACAGCAGGGAGGTCACTACAATGCTGGATGCCATCCTTCTACCAGACAGACACCAGATTAGTGTCAAAACGAACGAATTTATCAGACTGGCACACGCGGCTTGTAAGCTTACAGTCGAACGAATCCATAAGCAACAATGCATCGACTCGCTGCGCTACAACTCTCGTCGTCGCGATGTATCTTACCAACCCGGAGAACGAGTATGGTTGTGGACTCCCATTCGACAACAGGGCCGGTCGGAATAGTTGTTACGCCGCTATTTTGGTCCCTGTAGAGTTCTCCGCCGTCTCAGCGAAGTAAACTACGAGGTTCTTGACGAGGACATGGCTCGTAAATCCCGCCGTTCACAACAGCCACACGCCGTCCATGTTTCGAGGATGAAACAATTTTACCAACGCTGACTATTCAACAAACTCCCTTGAGTAGACTTACAGTGATTGTGAACAGCCTCTTGTGTACTGCTTATGGTACGTGTTTTCTTTTCATCTGGTAATTATGTTGACATCGGGACGATGCCCTTTGGGAAGGGGGGTAATTGAATCGAATTGAATTGTTTATTCACAACAACAAAGTTGTGAGGATGACCAGGCAAAAAAGCGGCATTGAGCATCTTGAGGGGAACCTGGCCACCTCATACACTGGGCAGCTTCACAGCGATCACACAAAAACGTGGTATACACCATGAATGAACTGACTTAAAAAACACAAAAACAGTAAACATTCATGGTCTGAATAAATGAACAAGGTCATTATAGAAACATTTGAAAAAAAGGGGAAAAAATAAGCGAAGTGCTAAAGGTAGAGAAAAGGACAAACAAATAAGCCCTTAGCAGCACAAGCAATCACATAAATACGTCACGTAGCTTTTTTTGCGACAGAGTTGATACACTGAGACCATTTTCTTTGTGTAGTTGATTTAGCACAGTAGGTAACAGGATTGTAGCATTTGGTCACCGTATGTAGTTCTGTTTTTGTTAACAATCCAAGGCTCGGAATGACGAGACTTATAAAAAGAATTATGTTGCTGTAAGGATGCCAATTTTGTTAAAGCGTTATCATTCGAAATTTTTTCCATTCTATACATGCGACATAGCCGATATGTGTGCAAAGATTCAATTCTTATTGGTCTAAGCTTTGTAAACAAAGCAGCAGTGTGCCAAAGATATGGCACCCTGCAGACAAGGCGTATTGCTCTTTTTTGTAATACCACCAGCTTGTGAATGTTTTCAGCTGAAGTCGTCCCCCAGAATAGAATTCCGTATTGAACTAGGGAAAGAAACATTTAATTATATAACATCATATTAATGGATGTAGGAAGATAGTTACAATGGCGACGCATAGTACCTATTGCTCTAGATAATTTACTAAGTGATTCACTTGGCAATCCCACGACATAGTTGCAGAGAAACATACGCCAAGCGATTTGAAAGATGATACTATTTCTATTTCAGTATTATTTAATTTAATGGGGGTTAGTTGAAATTGTTTGTTACGTGAATGAAACATCACTGCCTTTGTTTTTTCTACATTAATCTTAAGATAATTACTTGTAGCCCACTTTTGTATACTTGCAAGCGTCTTATTGGCTCGATTTGACTTTTCAGCCCCTAAGTCACCGTCAAAAAACAGACTTGTGTCGTCTGCGTAAATTATGCACTTAACAGAGGAATCAACATTGACTATGTCATTGATGTACAATATGAAGAGATACGGACCCAACATGCTCCCCTGTGGGACGCCGGTTCTTACAGATTTCAACTCCGTTTGGTCCCCGGCTATAGCTACGATCTGGGTTCTGTGCTGAAGGTAGGACGTAATAAGAGAGTGAGCTACGCCGCGAATACCGTAGCGATCAAGTTTTTTAAGCAAAACATCATGACTGATAAGGTCAAAGGCCTTGGAAAAATCGAGAAAAATTCCAAGCACCATTTTCTTTTCCTCAAACTTTTGCAATATAAACTCCTTTTGGGTCATTAGGGCTAATTCAGTTGACCGGTTTTTACGAAAACCGAACTGTGCAGGACTTATGATACCAAAGTGGTCAGTAAACGAAGAAAACTGCACTAAAATCACCTTCTCTAAACCTTTCGAAAAAACACGCAACACTGATACAGGGCGGTAATTTGAAAGATCATTCTTGTCGCCTTTTTCATGTACGAAAGGTCAATACCGTCACACGCCAGGCCAAGGGACAAAAAAAAATCGTTAAAAGCATTAGCAAGATCAACCCCTTTTAGTTCATGGCCGTCGTTTAGGACTGTGGTAGTTTTTTCAAGCGCAGTCCCAGTTATTGAAGCAAGTGTCGTCCGAATTTTATCAGGGCGTCCTGCAGATGAACTGAAGAGATTAAAGTAATAGTGCTTCTTAGCAACCCTAACTGTTTTGTAACGTAGTTCCTGTATTATTTAAATGCTTTGAATGCTTCCGGCGATTTAGTTTCCATAAATGAGCCGTACAACCTGTCTCTCTTATTTTTAAGCTTAAGCAGGTGCTTATCTATCCACGGTTTGCGACATTTCTTTGTCTGCTTTAAAGTTTTCACTGGGATGACCCAGTCATATCGCGCCGAACGCCAGCTATACACACCACCCCACCGATCCCTCAAACATTTTCACCAAATATTATGGCGTCGCCTTCAGACCCGCACCCTTCCCTCCCCCTATTTTCTTTCCCGCATTTACCCGGGAGCGTACGCCCCGTCCTGTGCTCAATGCACTCACCCCCCCGCTACCCTTACCCACATTCTCATGGAATGCCCGGCGGACCCTCCCCCGCGGGGCCCGGAGCCACTGACCACATGGGAGGAATGGGAGACCTTGCTGCGCTCGACGGACCCGGCCAAGCAGAAAATCGCCACTGACCGGGCCACCCACGTCATGGAACTGCATGAACTCATGAACGCATAGCGCAGTGGGGTCGTGCGGGGACCCTGGGACGTAAGTGCCCAAATCCCTTGGTCTAATAAAGTTTTACCTCCTCCTCACCGGGAAACATGCGTAGTATATTTCCATAAATAATTGCATAAACTTGTCATAAGGTGCATCTGCATTTTTTTCTCTATACACATCATCCCATTTGGCACTGGCAAGACGTTCTCGGAATACAGACAGGGTGTTAGTATTTACGAGCCGATAAGAGAACGCTTGATGTACTTGTTTTTGTTTTTCAACTGCGCTAACAATGAATATAAACACAGGTAAGTGGTCACTTATTGCGTATACTAAAGCACCAGGTTTCACAGAAGACACATCAAAGTTAGTTAAGAACAAATCTAATGCAGTTTCACATGTTGGCGTAACTCGCGTAGGCGATGTTATAACATTTTGACAGAGATGTATACTTAGGAGAGATTCTAACTCTAATTTCATCTTATTCTCGGTAATCATATTTATGTTTAAGTCACCTCCAATAACTATTTGGTAATTGTTTTTGTCAACAAATTCTAACAGAGAATCTAAATATGACATGAACAGCAAATAACTTCCCTATGGAGGCCGGTAGCAAACACAAAAAATTATATTGCTACATTTAACTACGACACCGTCAAAGTGCTGATTAGTACGACAGAATTCAGAAAGAAGCTCAGAGGAAAATTAATTTGAAACTAGCATTGAAACACCTGCCCCGCGTCTATCACGGCGGTTCATGTAAAAGGATTTGTAACCGGCAAAACTATACACACCATCTTCTGAAGCAAACCATGTTTCCGAAAACATCCCAACACCAAATCGACATTTTTTTCCACCAAAAAAGCAGTCAAGTTCATCTCTCTTGTTTCTACCAGATCTAAGGTTAAAATGTATGCAACTGTAGGAATTCGAACCGTGGCTTCGCAAGATAGTATCCAAGTCAGAGAAATTTACTCGGTGCATGGCAAACAACGCAGGTTAGAAGATAAGTTGGCTATGAAAATTCAAGTGCTGGATAGTTCATCAAGGTCAGTCATGCAGCGGATGACAACCACAGATTCATTCTCTTGCTTTCGAACAAAAACTTTCCCGTTCGCATGCTACGCGAAGCGATAATCATTTGTAGTTGCCCATTCTCTCACGTCACGCACCAGTTTCCGGTTCTGTACAGTCATGTTTTCACAGATTGAAATGTCAGAGCGCATGTTCGCAGAACTTTGCGTTTTTCGATTCATCTGTCTCGCAGAGAAGGCTGTGAAAATCGGACGATGATACCAGTGTAGTGGAGCATACGCACCAACGCGTATGCGCCTTCGGAAGACAACAAAAAGCCCGTGCTCTGCTTGCGCGAGAGTTTGTGCCGCCTCTGCCAGACTTGCCGTACGCCCACTTTCCGTTGCGACCTCGCTGCGACTTCTCGGCTCGAATAAACGTCATCACATTTGGTGGAGGGTGCTGAGATCCCCAAGAAGACCTGGAGCTCCGCTCTCGCAAGTTGCCTGAAAGACTACCGCGAAACATGACTGACGCAGTCGCCCACCAGCCCGTCCCAGCCCAGCCAGCACCATCGGCTGCCCCGTCGACCTGCCCCGGTGCTACCCGTCAGCGGGACCCACCAATCTTCAGCGGCAGTGGTGAGCAAGACGTCGAAGACTGGCTCTCCTTGTACGAACGCGTGAGTGCCAGCAACAAATGGGACAACGACTCCAAGCTTGCCTATGTCATCTTTTACTTGGCTGACGTCGCCAAGCTATGGTTCACCAACCGCGAAACCGCCATCGCCAGCTGGTCCACCTTCAAGACCCTCGTGACCGAAGCGTTCGGCCGACCAGAGGTCCGCAAGCTCCGCGCTGACCAGCGTCTGCGCCACCGAGCCCAGCAACCTGGTGAGACCTTTACTAGCTATATTGAGGATGTGCTCGACCTCTGCAGGCGTGTTAACTCATCCATGCCTGAAGAAGAGAAAATTCGACATATTCTCAAAGGCATCGAGGATGGCGCATTCCAGATGTTGCTGGCGAAGAGCCCGACCACGGTGGCGGTCCTCGTAAGCCTGTGCCAGAGCTTCGATGAATTGCGTCGTCAGCGTTCCATCGCCCGACAGAGTGTTCCATCACCAGATTCCATCTCGGCCGTCGCACTCGCCAATGGCAACGTTCACCAAGGAACTCTGTCGAACCAGATTAAAGACTTCATCAGGGAGGAAGTCGCCCGACAGCTTTCCCTGCTGCCGCATAGTGACGCGCCCACGACAAGCCTCCCTTCGAATATGCAGCAGGCCATACGCACTGAAATTTGCAATGCACTCCCTACAGTTCCGGCCTCTTACCCGTGCACTTCGGTGCCACCTGATCTCTCAACTGCTGGCTACGCACCAACTGCGCCGCCTTCACCTCTCAGCTACGCAGCTGTGGTCGCGCGGCCCCCACCGCATCCAGTCGCCTTATCGGCTCCAACTCCTCCGGCAGCGCCACCGGTTTACAGGCCCTCACCTCGCTTTTTCCGTCAATCTAATGAGTGGCGCACCCATGACAACCGTCCTATCTGCTTCGCGTGTGGCATCGCTGGCCACATTGCACGCTACTGCCGCCGCCGTCCCACACCTGCGTACGCCTCCTTTGGAACTCCTACCTATGCGTCGCAGCAGGCCACCTCGTCTGCATACGAACAGAGGCACTCTGACTCGGATCGTCGCCCATCAACTTCTCGTTTCCCATCTCCTCGTCGCCGATCACCATCTCCTATGCGTCGTAGACCACCTCCTGAGGAGGGAAACTAATCAGTGCAGTTCCAGAGGCAAGAACTGCAACTTCTGCGCAATTATCAAGGCCTCCATTTTCGCCGCGAAATGTTGTTGATGTCAATGTTGAGGGAGTCGCCACACAAGCGTTAATTGATACTGGGGCCGCCGTTTCTGTGATGAACGCAAAATTTTGTCGCAAACTGAAGAAAGTGACCACATCTCTCTGTGGCATCGTGCTGTCCACGGCTAGCGCGCAACGCATTCAGCCCTCGTCTGTGTGTACGGCGCGCGTCGTCATCCAAGACGTTTTGTACATCGTCCAATTTTTCGTACTACCATCTTGCTCTCATGACCTCATCCTGGGTTGGGATTTCTTATCAGGTCATGAAGCTATCATCGATTGTTGCCGTGCGGAAGTGTCCCTAGTGCCAAATTGTGAGTTTCCATCGCCCGACCATTCACCACTGCTCTGCAAACTCATCGCTGACGACGACATCACCTTGCCTCCGGAAGCTTCAGTCCCTATTAGCCTTTCATGTGTGGCGCAACCTGACGCCACGGTGGTATTTACGCCATCCCCTGTTTTTACTGAACGCAAGGGCATCGTGCTCCCATTTGCCGTTCTTACGATTGCGTCTGGTTTAACCGTAATGCTGGTTACCAACCACTGCAACTACCCCATTGGCTTGCTTCGTGGTGAAACGTTAGGATATGTGCAACCTGTCGACCATATCAATGATATTATTCTTCCCGACGAAACGCCATGTCAGATTGCCGCAATCACTCAGGCGTCTGAGCCATCAAGCTCACCAGCCTTCGACGATGCTATTGACGCAGACCTTCCCCCCTCGCATCGCAGCCAACTTGTTGCTCTCCTTAACAAGTTTCGCTCTTCTTTCGACTTTCAGAAACCTGCTTTGGGCCGCACCACGACTGTCACTCATACTATTGACACCGGCTCACATTCGCCTCTGCGACAGCGTCCTTACCGCGTTTCTGCCGAAGAGCGCCGCGTCATTACGGAGCAAGTAGATGACATGCTTAAACGTGGAGTCATACAGCCTTCTCAAAGCGCTTGGTCGTCACCCGTGGTTCTGGTAAAGAAAAAAGATGGCACCGTTCGATTTTGGGTGGACTATCGCCGCTTAAACAAGATTACAAAGAAAGACGTCTACCCGCTACCACGAATAGACGATGCTCTTGACTGTTTACAAGGCGCCGAGTACTTCACATCCTTGGATCTGCGTTCTGGGTATTGGCAGGTGCCAATGGCTGAATGTGATCGCCCTAAAACAGCCTTTGTAACGCCAGATGGCCTGTATGAGTTCAAAGTCATGCCATTTGGGCTCTGCAACGCGCCTGCGACGTTTGAACGCATGATAGATACCATATTGCGGGCCCACAAGTGGAAAACTTGCTTGTGTTACCTAGATGACATCGTAGTCTTTTCAGCTGATTTCCCGACACATCTTCGTCGTCTCCACGAGGTTCTGGCGTGTCTAGCTTCTGCAGGCCTACAACTTAACACCAAGAAGTGCCACTTCGCAGCCCGCAAACTAACCATCTTGGGACATGTCATCACAAGAGACGGTGTTCTTCCGGACCCCGATAAGCTTCGAGCTGTCGCTGACTTCCCCATGCCCACATCACTGAAAGCCCTAAGAAGTTTCGTTGGTCTTTGCTCTTACTTTCGTCGCTTCGTGCGCAACTTCGCGTCCATCATTGCACCTCTGACTAGTCTGCTTTCCAACAGCAAAGGTATATCTGCATGGTCACCTGCATGTGACGACGCATTTCACCAGCTGCGCCGCCTGCTGACCTCGCCACCTATTCGTCGCCACTACGACCCTACTGCTGCCACAGAAGTTCACACTGATGCAAGCGGCGTTGGTCTTGGCGCAGTTTTGGCACAACGGAAAGGTACCCAAACCGAATACGTAGTCGCTTATGCAAGTCGCGCTCTTAAGAAGGCTGAATTGAATTACTCCGTGACAGAGAAGGAGTGTTTGGCCATAATCTGGGCGCTTACGAAGTTTCGCCCGTACCTTTACGGCCGTCCTTTCGATGTGGTCACAGACCACCACGCTCTATGTTGGCTGTCCACCTTGAAAGACCCGTCCGGACGTCTGGGCCGTTGGGCACTTCGATTGCAGGAATACGACATCCGTGTCGTATATCGTTCCGGTCGCAAGCATGCAGACGCCGATGCACTTTCCCGATCGCCATTAACACCAGATGTGGCTTCTCTGTCACCCCCTTTTACCACCTTGTCACCACTCGACAGCACTGACATGCTTTCGGAGCAGCGTAAAGACACATACCTTGCCTTGTTAGTCGACTACCTTACCGATCCATCTTCTGTCCCTTCCACGAGAGCGGTACGCCGGCAAGCAGCCCACTTTTCCTTACGTGACAACATTCTGTACCGCCGCAACTACACGCCTGGTGGTCGGAAGTGGCTCCTTGCTGTCCCAACTCATATGCGCTCTGACATCTGCATGAATTTCCATGCAGATCCCCAAAGTGCTCACGCAGGTGTCCTGAAAACCTACGAACGGCTGCGCTAACGCTATTACTGGCGAGGAATGTATCGTTTTGTGCAGAAATACATTCAGTCTTGCACCACTTGCCAACAGAACAAAACACCTCCGCGGCACCTTACCGGCATGTTACAGCCGCTGCCGTGCCCGGCTCGCCCATTCGACCGCGTGGGTATAGACCTCTATGGCCCACTCCCATATAGTAGCTCTGGAAACCGGTGGATTATTGTCGGAGTCGATCATCTGACACGCTACGCTAAGACTGCAGCTCTACCGGCAGCGAACGCCCACGAAGTTGCACTCTTCATTCTCCGCAGCTTCATTCTACGCCATGGTGCTCCGCGGGAATTACTCAGTGATAGGGGTCGAGTGTTCCTGTCGGAGGTCATCCAAGCTATCCTCGCTGAATGCAACATTATCCACCGGAAATCTACCGCATACCATCCACAGACAAATGGTCTTACTGAGCGGTTCAACCGCACACTTGGCGACATGCTGAGGATGTACACCTCCTCCGACCACACTAACTGGGACGCTGTATTGCCCTTTGTTACCTTCGCTTATAACACCGCGACGCAAGCGACTACCGGTTTTTCTCCGTTCTTTCTATTGTACGGCCGCGAACCTTCCCACCCCCTTGACACTATACTACCGTACCGCCCTGATGCATCTGAGTGCTCCCCGCTTTCGGAAGTCGCCAGATACGCTGAAGACTGCCGTCAGTTGGCTCGGTCTCTGACAAGTGAGGCTCAAGGTCTACAAAAGACTCGACACGACGACGCTCACCGCATAGCTCCTACATTTCGTGCTGGCTCCCTTGTGTGGCTTTGGGTGCCCCCGCACGTTCCTGGCCTATCTTCCAAACTTCTGGCCCGGTACCATGGTCCGTACCGTATCATTGACGCGACCTCCCCGGTGAATTACATCATCGAGCCGTTAACACAATCACCAGATTTGCGCCGTCGAGGACGCGAGACCGTACACGTCGACCGTCTCAAGCCCTACTACGACCCCATCATTGTGCCTACTCCCTGAGTCGCCAGGATGGCTACCCTTCATCCCGGAGGTATTGTAGTGGAGCATACGCACCAACGCGTATGCGCCTTCGGAAGACAACAAAAAGCCCGTGCTCTGCTTGCGCGAGAGTTTGTGCCGCCTCTTCCAGACTTGCCGTACGCCCACTTTCCGTTGCGACCTCGCTGCGACTTCTCGGCTCGAATAAACGTCATCACACCAGGTACTTTGCCTTGTCGCGAAGGCAACCAATGTACCGCCTTGACATCAGTAGCGCTCAGCTCTGACAAGCTCACCAATTTTGCTACTTCATTTAGCTTGGTGATGAGATTTTCGTTATCAGTTACTGGTATTCCATGCACTTCAACGTTCAGCTTCCTGCTGCACCATTCAAGATCGTTTACAGATGCCTTGAGTTGCTGAATATCGCTTGGGTTTGCATTTTCTTCGAGCTTAGATACTTTTTTTCAAGCTGGTTAGTCCTTTTTCCTGGGCAACCTGACGACTCAGTATGTCATCGTATTTTTGAGACATAAGCTGGATTGAAGCCCTCACGTCTTCAACCTGTTGTGGCAAATTAGTAAGCATGTCTAATTTGCGAGTTATCTCTGCCAAGACGACCGAAAGGTCGGTATCCATCACCGGTTTAGCTTTTGGCGCTCTGCACACCGCACATCACCACGCCCTACGCCCACTCTCGCCTTTACATTCATATGTTGCTTCACTGCAGCCAGAACAATCACCGAGATGGTCGCCTACTCACATTCGGAGCATTTCATGAAGCGTCCATCTGCGGGAAGGGAGTCGCTGCAGGAGCGGCATGGCATCTTCACTGGCCCACTAAGCGTACACACACTGCAAAGAGTACCAAAACGCCAAAGACCTTGACACCAAAACAAGTATCAACACGGCGGTAACGGGAGTGGCGGTAGCAAAAAATATAGGACAAGTCTTTAGTCAGGAATGAACCTGAGTTTACCAACCTGCAAAGGGTAGAATATATATGTAAGGAGGGCGTCCTTCCACCACCGCCGTCATCGCCCGTGTGAGCTGGGTAAGCTTGACCATCACGAGCGCAGCCAGCACAGCCAAGATGAATAAATGTTCGTGATGTCAGTGCAGGCAAGAATCCTTGAAGACGGCGCAGCGCTTCGTGGTGAGTCCAGCTGTGAAGGGTAGAATATAGATGTAAGGGGGGCGTCCTTCCAAGACTGCCGTCACCACCCGTGTGAGCTGGGTAAGCTTGACCGTCACGAGCGCAGCCAGCACAGCCAAGATGAATAAATGTTCGTGACGTCAGTGCGGGCAAGAATCCTTGAAGACGGCGCAGCGCTTCGTGGTGAGTCCAGCTGCAAAGGGTAGAATACAGATGTATGGGGGGGCATCCTTCCACCACCGCCGTAACCGCCCGTGTGAGCTGGGTAAGCTTGACCGTCACGAGCGCAGCCAGCGCAGCCAAGATGAATAAATGTTCGTGACGTCAGTGCGGGCAAGAATCCTTGAAGACGGCACAGCGCTTCATGGTGAGTCCAGCTGCAAAGGGTAGAATATAGATGTAAGGGGGGCGTCCTTCCACCACCGCCGTCACCGCCCGTGTGAGCTGGGTAAGCTTGACCGTCACGAGCGCAGCCAGCACAGCCAAGATGAATAAATGTTCGTGACGTCAGTGCGGGCAAGAATCCTTGAAGACGGCGCAGCGCTTCGTGGTGAGTCCAGCTGCAAAGGGTAGAATATAGTGTGAGAATTCATTTTACATCATCTTCCTCATCTATCAATAACCATCATCAGTCTTCGCCCCGTTCCTCTTCATCATCGGCGCCATCTTGCTGTTGCTTGAATAAAGCGTAAGCTGCACCGTTGTATTTCAAGTGGTGGAAGGTGCTTCCCGATCTCTTCGACCTCTCTCCATGCAAAGCCAGCTCCTGGAGCTCCGTTCGGGACGTCGCTTGCGCCAGCAGAGCACCATGACTCAAGAGCAAGCCCAACCGAACCACCCGCCGGCGCAACCACCAGCCGCCAACCCTAGCCCGGTCAACAACCCCCTTCAAGAGCCTCCAATCTTCTCCGGTCTGCCTGGCGAAGATGTC
Source organism: Rhipicephalus microplus (assembly GCF_043290135.1). NCBI lineage: Eukaryota > Metazoa > Arthropoda > Arachnida > Ixodida > Ixodidae > Rhipicephalus > Rhipicephalus microplus. Next base: position 44,098,284 of record NW_027464585.1, read on the forward strand.
GAAGACTGGCTCGACAACTATGACCGCGTAGGTGTCTACAACAACTGGAACGAGGCATCGAAATTAGCACGCGTCCAGTTTTACGTCTTTCAGGTTGCCAAGACGTGGTTCCTGAATCATGAGAGCAACTTCCGCGATTGGTCTTCCTTCAAAGACCAGCTCCGACGCATTTTCGGTACACCGACCGTCCGTTCAGAAGTTGCTCGCAAGAAACTGGCAGAACGCGTTCAACATTGCGGTGAGTCCTACACTTCCTATATTGAGGATGTGCTTGCACTTTGCCGCCGTATCGACGACACCATGCCAGAAGATGATCGTGTCCGGCACCTTCTGAAGGGTATCGAACCTACCGCTTTCAACGCCCTCGTCGCACACAACCCTTCGACGGTTTCCGACGTCGTCTCGGTATGCCAGCGGCTTGATACCTTGCAGTCAATCCGCCTGTGACCCGACTTCTCTGAGAACCCCCTGGCAAACAGTATGGAGCTTTGATCCATCATTCGAGCCATAATTCGTGAGGAATTGCACGCCTACACTTTACCTCCTTCTAACAACGTACCCGCTCAACCCGCCTCTAGCGATCTGCGTGGAATTATTAGGGAAGAAATGTCAGCGTTTCAAAGCACCCACCGTGCTCCACCATGCCCTCAACCCACTTCGTATGCACAGATCGCTGCAATGCAACCCTCGCAGTCTCAAGTACCACCACCTGTACCTGATCACGAACATCTCGCACCTCTAGTCGCCCGTCCACCGAACCCTACCTACCATTCTTCCTGGCGGGCCCCACGTCCTATTTGCTGCTACTGCGGAATTCGAGGACACATTTCCCGAGTCTGTCGACGTCGGCAGCAAGATGAACGTCGTGGTTATGCCGCTTTTGAACGAGATGACACATGTGCTCGAGGTTACTACCGTTATGCCGACAGTCCTTCCAACCACCGATCACCGTCTCCTGTGTGCATTTCCAACACGACTAACAATACACGTGCATCCCGACCACGCTCCCCTTCGCCACTCCGACGCTCTGTTTCACCACTTCGGCCTGTCTCTCAACTGGCTGCCCAGCGATCGGAAAACTAAACAATGCAGTTTTTGGAGGGAAAACTGCATCGCGGCGAAATGACCCAAGTCCTCGTAAACGACCGTCAAACATGTTATTGGTAACTGTGGAAGGTGTGCGGGTGTTGGCTTTGGTGGACGCGGGAGCAACTATTTCAGTTATGCGTGCCGACTTGTCTTCTCGATTGCGGAAAGTGAAGACACCCTACCTTAGATCATCTTTGATTGGGGCCAATGGAGCAATAATTAGACCATCGGCTCAATGTACAGCGCGTGTCTTCATTGATGGTATTCTTCATCACATCACCTTCCCTGTTTTAATTTCATGTGCTCATGAACTAATTTTAGGTTGGGACTTTCTCTCATCAGCATCTGCATTAATTTCTTGCCGTCAACGTGTAGTCGAAATGACCGAGACCGATCACTGCAGCGAACGCTTTGACGAAAAACCATTGCGTTTCTTCACAGCTTCCAAATCCATACTGCTCCCGGGTCAAGAGCAACTCATCACCATCACTTCTCCGAATATTGCCAATGGTGACGTCCTTATCACCCCTTCCAGCAGCTGTCTAGCTCGCGGCGTTGTAGTCTCCTCCAGCCTGGTGCGGTTCAAAAACAGTGCTGCAATAATCCTTGGCCTGAACCCTACCCCAGAGCCCGTCCTCCTACCCCAAGGTTCTGCAGTGTCATGTTATGTGGATACACAACTGGTATCTTTGGTCTCTCTTGACACCTTGACAGCTCAGCCACAACAGGCCCAGTCTGTTACTTCCTCCTCCTTTGCTCCCGGGATAAATCCTGACCTTTCTGCTTCTCAGCGTGAGGCGTTGCTGAATTTGCTCAGGAAACGCCAGGCCTCCTTCGACGCCAATGCTTCGGCACTAGGACAGACCACAGTTGCGCATCATCGCATCGACACTGAAGGTCAGACTGTTGTACGCCGTCGTCCCTACCGAGTCTCCTTGGCCGAGCGCGAAATCATCGAGGAGAACGTGACCGATATGCTAAACAGAAACATCATACGACCCTCTACCAGTTCTTGGTCATCACCCTTTGTGTTGGTACAAAAGAAGGATGGATTGGTACGATTTTGTGTTGATTACCGCGCGCTCAACAAGATTACCCGAAAGGATGTATATCCGATGCCCCGTATAGATGATGCACTTGACTCATTGCAAGGCGCCCAATACTTCTCCACCCTTGACCTTCGGTCCGGGTATTGGCAAATACCAATGGACGAAGCAGACAAAAAAAGACCGCCTTTTCTACGCCGGACGGTCTTTACGAGTTTAACGTAATGCCATTTGGTCTATGTAATGCTCCCGCCACATTTGAAAGGATGATCGACACTGTTCTTAGTGGCCTCAAGTGGAAAACTTGTCTATGCTACCTCGATGATATCGTCGTGTTTTCTTCCACTTTTGATGATCATCTGCAACGCCTAGATCAAGTGCTCACATGTCTCTCCAACGCTGGACTTCAACTAAACACAAGGAAGTGCCATTTTGGCAACACAGCTATAAAAGTTCTAGGACATCTCGTTAATAAAGATGGCATCCAGCCCAATCCGGACAAACTTTCCGCAGTCCTGAACTTTCCGCGACCCTTCCGTTTCAAAGAACTACGCAGTTTCCTTGGACTCGCATCGTACTTTCGCCGCTTCATTCGCAACTTTGCCACTATTGCCGCTCCTCTCCACAAGCTCCTTGCTAGTACCGGTTCTCTCGATTGGAATGATCAATGTGAAGCTTCATTTCAAGAACTCAAGCAGGCACTGACATCCCCACCGGTGCTTTGTTATTTCGATGACAAGGCACCTACGATATTACACACTGATGCGAGTGGACAAGGAATCAGCGCCGTACTCCTCCAGCGCGACCATGCCTTTCGCGAGAAAGTTGTCACGTATGCAAGCCGCACTCTGACCTCTGCAGAGAAGAGGTACTCGATAACCGAACAAGAGTGCTTGGTTGTTGTCTGGTCCATCCAAAAATTTCTTCCGTACCTACATGGTCGACATTTTACTGTTGTGACAGACCACCATGCCCTTTGATGATTTTCCACAATCAAAAACTTGTCGGGACGACTTGGACGCTGGATTCTCCGATTACAATCTTATGACTTTGACGTCATCTACAAGACTGTCAGACAACATCAAGATGCCGACGCTTTATCACGATGCTCTTTGCCGCAGTTTTCGGCGCACGTCACATCCTCTTGTCAAATTGGCTATACGGAGGACGCCTCGTCGATATCATCCATTTCTTCCCTACCTTCATCCACCCGTCCGTCAGTACTTACTACTCACCAGTGAGCTGATTCTTACTGCACTGACATCATTGGTCGGCTTACCGGTGCTTCCTTTTCCCCTAATGCCAGGCTCCGGAAACAACTCCGACTATTCAAGTTGGAGGACGATGTGCTATATCGATACATTTTCCACCCGGAAGGCCACCGATGGGTTCCCGTCGTACCACGCGCACTACGCACTGAAGTTCTGCGCGCTTCCCACGACGACCCGACGTCAGGACACTTGGGTTACTACAAAACATACGAGCGCATCCGCAGTCTATTCTTCTGGCCAGGTCTTTCCACGACAGTAGCTAAATAAATTGCCTCGTGCGCACTTTGCCAACACCGCAAGCGGCCCACTACTGCTCCAGTCGGTACCCTACAACCACTTCCTTGTCCATCAGAGCCGTTCTCTGTCGTCGGAATTGACCTCTTCGGGCCCCTTCCAACTACATCAGACGGCAAGAGGTGGATCGTCACCGCGGTTGATCACTTGACCCGGTACGCTGAGACGGCCTCAATCACTTCAGGAAGTTCTTCGGAAGTAGCAACTTTCTTCTTGAATCCTATTTATCTACGTCATTGAGCCCCTCGTGTCCTTTTGAGCGACCGGGGAAAGGCATTTCTTTCAAGCACGCTCAGTGAAGTTCTTCAAGCAACAAAAACAGTTCATAAAACAAGATCTAGCTATCACCCGCAAACCTTAACGGAGATGGCTTAACGGAAAGATTTCATCGCACGCTGTGTGACATGCTGTCCATGTATATCCGACCGGACCATCGCAATTGGGATGCCATACTTCCCTTTGTCACGTATGCATATAATACGTCAGTTCAACGAACCACAGGCTATTCTCCATTTTTCCTAGTATACGGACGCTAACCGACATCACCACTCGACGTTTTATTCTTTTCTGGCCCCGTCAACTCTTCACCATTCGTTTGCGACCAGTTTCTGTCCCGCGTTGCTCGATGCCGTCGTCTTGCCCGTGTAAACACCGAAGCTAGCCAAGAAGATCGCAAACATTGTTACGATGCCACTCACCGCGTTATTCTCTACCACCCTGGCGACAATGTACTTCTGTGGACTCCTGCGCGAACGCCTGGCTTATGCGAAAAGTTTGAGTCACGCTATCTTGGCCCTAACAAAGTTATCGAACCGGTGAACTACCGTGTCACACCTGTGCATGTCCCCACTGACCAACGCTGCCGCGGGACAGAGATTGTGCACGTTTCGCGTCTCAAGCCCTATTGTATGCGTTCCACAGCGTAATTCGCGGCCAGGCTGGCCGCTTCCGTCGACGGGGGATTAGTGTGAGAATTCATTGTACGTCATCTTCCTCATCTATCAATAACCATCATCAGTCTTCGCCCCGTTCCTCTTCATCATCGGCGCCATCTTGCTGTTGCTTAAATAAAGCGTCAGCTGCACCGTTGTATTTCAATAGATGTAAGGGGGGCGTCCTTCCACCACCGCCATCACCACCCGTGTGAGCTGGGTAAGCTTGACCGTCACGAGCGCAGCCAGCACAGCCAAGATGAATAAATGTTCGTGACGTCAGTGCGGGCAAGAATCCTTGAAGACGGCACAGCGCTTCGTGATGAGTCCAGCTGCAAAGTGTAGAATATAGATGTAAGGGGGGCGTCCTTCCACCACCGCCGTCACCGCCCGTGTGAGCTGGGTAAGCTTGACCGTCACGAGCGCAGCCAGCACAGCCAAGATGAATAAATGTTCGTGACGTCAGTGCGGGCAAGAATCCTTGAAGACGGCGCAGCGCTTCGTGATGAGTCCAGCTGCAAAGGGTAGAATATAAATGTAAGGGGGGCGTCATTTCACCACCGCCGTCACCGCCCGTGTGAGCTGGGTAAGCTTGACCGTCACGAGCGCAGCCAGCACAGCCAAGATGAATAAATGTTCGTGACGTCAGTGTGGGCAAGAATCCTTGAAGACGGCGCAGCGCTTCGTGGTGAGTCCAGCTGCAAAGGGTAGAATATAGATGTGAGGGGGGGGCGTCCTTCCACCACCGCCGTCACCGTCCGTGTACAAGTTCCACTAGTACAAGTTCTGAAACTATTATTTCCACAGATGCTGGCATGCTTGTGTGTGCCTCTGTTCAGAAGAGGACAAAGATGCGACTGCAAAGAAAAACAATAGTCGTACTGCCGTTGTTCGAGTCAGTTTGACGTCCTTGTGTGCCATTATCTACAGGTTACAGTTACGGTGTAACGTGACAATATCATCTACACTAACATCATGAACTTCCTCGATGCCAACAGCTTTTTCCATTCATCACAGCATGGTTTTCGCAAAGGTCTGTCCTGTGAAACACAGCTCGCTCTTTTTAATGAAGATCTGCATTCCAACATGAACTGTAATATACAGGTAGACGCAATATTCCTTGACTACGCTAAAGCCTTCAACAAGGTACCACATCAACGCTTGCTGTTAGAACTTTCCCATTTAGGTTTGCATTCATATGTCATACAATGGCTTAAAGAATTTCTTACGAATCGGTCTCAGTGTGTGTGTATCAATAACATAGCCTCTAAATCCGTCCCTGTATCCTCCGGCGTCCCCCAGGGTTCCGTGCTGGGTCCCCTATTGTTCCTGACATCAAAGATCTGCCATTGGAAGTTACTGCTCTATTCGTATGTTCCCAGACGACTGCGTTATTTACCAGTCAATAAGAAATACCTCCAACCAGGCTGTGCTGCAGAGCAGTTTATCTAAGATCCTGAATAGGTGCGATTGCTGGCTGATGGTCCTGAATCCCAGTAAATGTAAATTAATGTCCGTCACCCACTCGCGAAGCCCTCTCCTCTATCCGTACGAAATCGCTAGCGCTCCTATTGAATCTGTTACCTTCAAATATCTCGGTGTAACTATATCCAAAGATCTCCATTGGTTTCCGCATGTGTCCAACGTCATATCATCCAGTAACAAAACCCTAGGCTTTCTCAGACGTCATTTACGCAGCTCTCCTCCTCACGTTAAACTCATCGCATACAAATCTTTAATTCAACCAAAACTTGAGTACGCGTCCGCAATCTGGAATCCTCATCGATCTTATCTCATAGACGCATTAGAAATGGTGCAGAACCGCGCCATCAGGTTCATTCACTCAACATATCCGTATAACGTTAGTGTATCTTCACTAAAGGCGGCAACTGGCCTGCCCACCTTTTCTTGTCGCCGTCGCACTGCCAGCCTATCCCTATTTCACAAAATGTATTACAGTTAACTGAATCAGCCACCTTACATCTCACCGCCTGCTCGCATATCCCTTCGTTCAGGCCATTGCTTAAGTGTTTCTCGTCCTCAAACCCGTACTCTCACTTTCCCATCTTCTTTTTTTCCCACGCACCATTGTAGACTGGAACGGCCTTCCCTACGCCGTCGTTGCCACCACCAACCCAAATGCTTTCATTGATGCTGTAAAAGTGCACCTGTCATTCTAAATGGTCATGTATCATGTATCCTTACTGTACACCCACCTCTTATGTAATGCCCCCACTCGGGGCCTTTGATTGATTGATTTGTGGGGTTTAACGTCCCAAAACCATCATTTGATTATGAGAGACGCCGTAGTGGAGGGCTACAGAAATTTCGACCACCTGGGGCACTCGGGGCCTTTAAAGAAATAAATTGAAAGTGAAAGTGAAAGTTCTCTGCTGTTTAAGGCGAGTACGGGAGTCGAAAGTTATTCGAGATCTGCAATTATACACGATTGATCCGGAGGCTATGAAAAATGCCGAGTTGCAACAACGTCTGCCACAGGTGACGCTAAGAACCAACAGTAATTAGAGCCCCTCTATCTTGGTAAAGTACCACCATCCACTTTACTCACCGCCGCCCGCTCGACCTCCTCTCTTCCTCCTTGCCCCCCTTCGCGTCCCACCTGTCTCTGACACTCTTTCTGCACGATTATTGGTCTCCTGCGCGGTTGCCCTTGAAGACGCGTGGTTCTTGCGCTTTGCTTGTGTTTTTCTTTTTTGCTCGCGCCATTTTTTGCCGATGCTCCGCGTAACTAACGTAGCACGCGCTTTGTTTTCTTTTCTTTGCTTTGTGTCGGCGATAAGCCATGCTGTTGCGTCTATCACTGCAACAACCACAGTGGAAATAATGGCGCATTTTTTATGATACTCCAAGGTAAACGCGATGGCTTGCGCAAGCAGCAGTAGCTGCACAACACCGGCCGAAAAAACTTCGTTCGGCCAAAGAACAGTGTACTTAGCAAGGTAAAGTGCTTTTCTTATAGCTCGCATTAAAGAATCACTGAATGCTGAATTGAAATATTGTTTCAGGCTGCTCATCATCATACGTGTTTTTCAGAGGCAAAGCTCCTTACGCCATAGGTTGTACGTCCCGTGTCGTCGTAGTCGTCGCAGTAGCCAGATACAAAGCATTGGATGTCAATAAAAACGGTGTCAGAGCGTATCCACGGAGTGAATGATGATGAGTGGGACGAAGATTCCGTCAGTCCGTATGCTTTCGTGCGTCCGTGTGTGCACCCATTCGTCGGTCCATGCGTTTCCGTCTGTGCACCCATCCGTCCGCACGCTTCGCCCCACTGGTCATAATTAACTTTGTAGATATGATGCGATTTTTTTCTTGGCTATTCGTGCGTTGCTTCAAAGTGGAGTTGTCATCAATATGCTGAATTCTTCTGCTAGAGACAAGAAAGTTGAATTGTTTAACGCTTTCATACAAAATTATGTCAGACTGTTGCCTTAAATGTACCTGCCACGTTCAGCGAGCCACTGTTAGGAATACCCGCCGTAAACATGATCGATCCTTGGCACCTATATTTGTACGAATTAATGCTTACAAATACATCTGTTTTCCAAGAACACGTGATAAATGCGATTCACTCTCTGATGAGATTTTTTCGGCTGATAATTTCGCTCTGTCGCTGGAACTTTATATGCTTGGTAATTAGAGTGTTCAACTTTATAAATTTTGTTGCTGTTTAACAGACATGTGAACTTTGTTAGCGTAAAGATTCTTGTTTTTTTTTTGCTGTTACGAATCATTTGATGTTTCTTATGCCCCTACTGCCTGGACCAAAATGCTAGCCTGATATGTCTAAGTGAATAAATAAAATAAATAAATAAATATAGTCAGCTCATACTTCTTCACCTCGCATGCACCCCGGCAATCATCGACAGTGCACAATCTAGTGTGCTTTCACTGCGAAAAATTACGTGGGACGACACAGCTTCTCGAATGAGATTCTTGTGACTGTTAGGATCCGTTTACGAGAACGTTTGCAGGAGAAGATAAATGAATGGATGAATAGAGATGACACTGATTGGCGCTCGTTTCCATAACGGTACTTATTTTGGTATTTGTTTTTTTGGAGGGGAAATTAACACACAAAAATCATGAAAGAGATGTGGCCCATGGAAAGAAATAAAGAAATATAGAGGCGTAACGAAAAAAAGCTGTAGCATGGGGATAGCGAATGAGCTATTTTCTTGGAGACCATGGCCCCAATCGTTTTGGTTACGCCGCCTGCATTAGCATGTATTCCATTCCCAATTAAGAATTTACATTATCATTTATACCAGTGTCCCATGGGTACTTCTGACCGAGATCATTGCTTAGGCTTTATTATGCTTATGCTTATTATACTTTATGCTTTATGCTTGCTCAAATTTTTGTACATTGTCACTGTAATAAGAGTGTTGCCTATGCTGCCCATTTGTAAGGGGTCGTGGTCCCAGTCAAGCCCATTAGAGGCTTTTTGACCACGGCCCTCAGCATCCCGAATGTTGAAATAAAATAAAGTTCAAAGTTCAAAGATCAGTCAGTCCGAATAAGATTTTTTGGTCGCTATCGACGCGCAGATTATGATGTCATTCCTGTTGCAGAGTTTATCCTCTCACAAGTCAACGAATTGCCAGTTCCTTTGACGAAAACGTGAAAACACAGTTCTAATTGATTATTTTCTTATGTTTCTGTTATTGTGGTAGATGAGTCACTATTGGCGACACTAAATCGCATTGACATTGCTCAAAGGCCTTCTTCAGTTTTGAGACCACTGCGCAAGCTACTTTCACGCCGAGAGGATGAACACAAGGCGAAATAATTCACCAACAACAAAATCATTGCAATATATGATGCTGTAAGTACCAGTGTTGCCTACTGGCACACAATCACGAAAAAAAATTCTAACACAGACGGACAAATGCCACAAGCGGGACTACATCAGATGCAAACGTACATCATGTTATCATGCAACAGAAAAACATCCACATCATAGAACTCTCTTTAAAACTTTTATTTAATTAGCATACCCAATTCATACGACCTTTCGAAGAAGCTAATTTTTTATTAAACTGTGTCCTCGGTGTTAATATTTTTATTATCACCGTTAAAAAATTTTTCAACACTACCGCGGTGTGCAAGCTGCCGCAAATAAACTGCCTTCAATGAATACTGCGGCGCACCCGCAAGAGCGTCGGTGAAAAATGGCGCCGCGCGCCGCGCGTATGGCAAGCGGGTGAGAAGAATCGAGGAGGCAATGCGCGCTTGGCGGAGAGTGTCGTTACTTTCCCAAAATCAAGGAGTTTTAACAATAATGCATGGCCAACGAAAGGTCGTGAGAGGTCGAACAGGTCGGTTGACGCAGGAGCAGTGCGCAACGAGAGATAAGTTTTTCTTTATTTGTTTGTGTTTGTGAACACCACTACTTTTTTTCTCTCCTAATCAATAACTTGCGTTGCGAGTACTGTGGGTGTAGGACGCGGGCAACGTCGCAGTGACATTGACCACGTGAACGAGGTAGGCAGCTGTTTTGAAGTAGTTTGGTGCGCCCCGTTAGTTGTTAAACAGCTAGAACTGAACAGGAAGTTGACCTACTGAGAGGCTACTAGTGGAATTGAACACGTGTTTGTGCGGTATAGGCGGCAGCTTCAAACAGTTGCTCAGGCAGAAGAGTTAGCGGACGTGGCTGTATAGAGGGATTAGGATTGAACTTAGGGCTGTCGGGCGCTCGGTCCGATGGTCGGGCGGGCGATGGCTAAGGAGGCTAGGAAAACCACGGGCGAGAGTGAGCTTGTGCAGTGCGAAAAATGCAAGCACTGGTGCTACTTCAATGAGACAACATTCACAAGTTTGGTGGACGCACGGAAGGCGAGCTTCGTGTGCAGGCTGTGCGAGGCACTGAAGGCGGCCGTGCAGCGCATTGAAGCTAGCATCGAGGGCCTTCAGGGGGAGCTTAGAACGGAACCGGAGCAGAGGATAGAACTCCAAGAACATCTCGGAGCATCGCGCGAGCGAGAGGAGGCTATCGCCAGCCTATTAGAGCAAACGAAGAGTGACCTTTGAAAAGAAGGGGAAGGGTGGAACGAGCTCGAGAGGCGGGTAAATGAGCTAATGGCGCTTTGCCCCGGCCCTGTATGGTGTGAGACGTAAGGCGTGGGTAGCAGAGAAGGCGACAAGCGTGAAAGAACAGGTGAAAAGGGAGGTCAGAGGGGGCCGCGGTGTCTGGTACGGAGGCTCCGAGAACATACAGCTCGGTGGCGTGACAGTCTTCGAGCAGAGCAGGAACACAGGAAAGACGGCAGAGAGAGAAACAGTTGAAGCAAACAGGGGCGCCATCACAAACAGGAAGCCAGCGATTGGAGCGTAGAAGGGTCGTGGGGGATTCCAACGTGGCCAGGGTTAGGGACAGGGTCTTCATGAGAGTGAATGAAGATGGGAGAATGAGTGTGGAGGCCCAGTCAAGGAAGAGCCTAGTGGATGGAATGGCCAAAGCTCATGCGGTTGTAGAGGACAGCATGGAGGGCGACAATCTCGTCATTATTCATACTGGACTCGATGATGTGCTGAAGGGCAAGAATCAGAACCTCCAGAGACAGTTAGAGGATGGAATTTGTAAGCTCCGAGACGCCTCTGGGCGTATGTATGTGACCACATGCACAGTCCCAGAGGTCTCGGGGCAATCTCATGAAATCGAAAGCAGGGTAGTGGAGGATAACTGTGTGATCAAGGGTATGAGGCGGCAGCTCGGATACAGCGTATTGCAGGTGAACCAAGACGTGTACAAGCTCGATGCTCGCCCCTTTGCACATGATGGCAATAATTAGAGTGGTGCGACGGGCAGGAGGAGTGGTAATAGTATGGGTCGTGAAGCCACGGCTTTTTTAAGGGGACCCAGAGCGCTTAGGCCAACAATGTAGCCAAATAAAGTTCTGAAGAGCACAAATATTCAAACCACATGGGGTCCGTAGGAGAAGAAATCGACGAAAGCACAGGGGCCGAGCTAAGTCAGACATAGGCTACATTAACATGCAGGGTGGCAGGAATAGGTTAAAGTGGGATGAGACAGAAAAGCAGGTAAAACAGGAGGAGCTGATGATATAAGAGGTTGTGGAGACACAACTTCGGGACATGGAGGAACCACCTTGCAATCTGGACAACGTATGGGAATATTGCAATAGAACTGAAGGTAGCAAAAGGGGGGTGTAATTGGTTCATTCATACATAAAAGTATGGGTTGACAAAGAGTCAAGCAGGGATGCATGGAACATTTATGGTTAAGAGGGAAAGTAGCTTGGCATATGACATTCCTTGAATTGGTGTACTTCTGAACTGGAGCAAAGGCGAGAGGGAAAAACCAGGCAGTGTGTATAACAAATGAAATTGAGGAATTAGGAGGAGAGTGTGAGATAAATATACTAGGAGATATGAATGCGCCCCCAGAATATATAAATGAGTATACTGACCAAACCGGCAAAATCATCTTGGATATGTGTGAAAGGCGTGATTTGATTATTTGCAACCGTACTGAGAAGTGTCAAGGGCAAATAACATGGTAAGTAGGAAGACTGCAGTCGACGATAGATTATGCACTGATGTCACATAGGATGTGTGATAGGCTTAAGGTACGCATATAGATGAATGTGGCTCCAGAAGTCTGCGTAATGATCACAAACGTATCAAGCTAAGTTTTGGAAGAGCAGTGAAAGTGGGAAGGAGGCTAGGTGAACAACAACAGGAAAAGTTTTATTCAGAAAGGCAAATAGAAGTAGCTACTAAACAAATTGAGAAGACAATCACTGAAGATTATAGAACAGTGTGGACATACACGAATCTTGTTAGTCTGTTTGAGATAGAGCTGTCTAAGGCACGTGACAAATCACCCCGGAAAAGAAGACGCAAACCCAAGATGTGGTGGGATGACGATGTTAAAAGACCCATAGAAAAACTCCAGAAAGTCTCTAGGGAACGCAGACTTGCTAAGCAGCGGGGCAACGACAGATGATGTTGAAAGAAAATGGGACATCTTTCTAAGCTATAGAAGGGAAGCATCCCTTGTGATCAATGAAAAGATTAGAAGAAAGGAGGCTCAGCGGCTGGCATAAGTACATGAAAAATAGAATGTCAGTTGCAAAATTTTGGAACCATCTGAACTCTCTAACCAATGAAAGAAGCCCAGAGCAGAGGTTTATAATACAGCTCAAGGTGCTAGGCTAGAAGGAGACGAAGCTATCGAATATATTAGAAGATGGGTGAAGGGAAAACTTTCAACAAGGAAGTGCCTTATGCACCACAATAGACAAGAATGTATCAAGTGGCGCAATGGCTCCATTTTCACAACAAGATTGGGAAAGGGCTGATATGAGGGTTCCTAGTAGTAAATAAACAGGCCCAGATGGCATTCCAATTATGCTGATAAAGACATTTGGTCCGAAGTCTAAGCAGACTTCGAGAGAGGCAGTGAGCAAAATAATATTTCATGGTGAAGTTCCGACGAATGGAAACTAAGCAGGATGAGCATGATCTATAAAGAAAAGGGGGACAAAGATGACATAAACAACTACCGCCCTATAACCATGACATCAGTAGTCTACAGGCTGGCGGTGCAGATTATAAGGGAAAGACTGCAGGCATTGATAGAGAATGAGGGGTCTGGGGGAACATCATAATGGGTTTCAAAATTACAGGAGGTTGGAAGACAATCTGTTTTCACTGACGCAGTGCATCGAAATAGCAGAAAAAGAACAGAGGCCCCTGTGGATAGCATTTTTGGATATTAAGAGGGCGTACGATACCGTGGTTCAAGAGGACTTGCAGGTAATACTGGACACACTAGGTGTGGAAGATGGAGTCACTAATCTTCTAAAGGAAATCTATAAAAGTGACAAGGCAAATATAAAGTGTGAAAAACGTGAATGTCTGTCTCCCTTCTTATTTATGATATGGGGAGGTCAAATTAGAGGAAAATGAACTTGGATTCAACCTATCTTTTGTTAAACAAGAAACATTCATTGAACAGACACTACCAGCATTGATGTACGCAGATGATATAGTGCTAATGGCCGACAACAAAGAAGATTTGCAGAGATTGATGGACATCTGCGGTAATAAGGAAGATAGGTTAGATTGCAGATTCAGTAAGGAAAAATTATCAGTCATAATTTTTATTGAGAATGAAGGTAGTGAGCTTAGAATACAGGAGATCTTCTCCTTGTTCTTGTCCTCTTCTCATGGATTTTACACAATGTAGGGGATCGGCCGAGTGTTAGGTGATTTTTTAGTGTTTTCTCTCAACACTTCTCGTATGTGGTTAGGATAGTAATACAACAGATTGTTTACTGAATATTACTATTTTGGTTTTTTCAAAGGATGAAGAACTTAGCTCAATAGTCTTTGAGTCTGACTGATAAATTCCTCTATGGTGTAGTAAACATCCCTGTTACTGTAGCCCAGAATAGGGGCGCCAAATGATAACACAATTGAATCGGATATTTCCAGAGCCGAGTTTCGAAGAGGTGGTTCTATGAATTTTCTCCTCAATGACGTGTACCAGCGACAGAATGGAAAGTAATGAGTGATTGTTTTCTCCTACTTACAGAAGAGACACAGAGGAGACAGCGCTTGACTTGCTCAATGCCGGTACAAGTTGAGGGAGGTAACGCGGCAGCGAAGTTTGATTATAGCCCCTTCCATAATTCTCGACCGCGATAATTACTCACTGTTCCAGGGAAATAATAGATGCTTGCATATTCTGGAGAAGCTGCTAAGACAGGGTCTGATAAGCATTTTTTGAAAGCTAGCGTGCGGAATCGTGCAAATGTAATGTTTGCTGTTTGTGAGAAAACCGAAATGATTGGCACCAAACGTGCCGCCTTTGCTAAATAGCGCTTTTGTTCAAAAACGAATCCTTGTGTACTGGTACCCAAATAATTAGAGACATTGAAGGTGCGCGGTAACTAGTATTCTGAAAAGCTTTAGAATAGGCGTTTCACCAGATGCAGAGAGAGACGAACACACAGATAATGAGTCCATGATAATTGCTACTACTGTATTTTAACAGGGTAACTTGTGGAGAGCCAATATTATGGTCATAAATTGAGCTATAGAAACTGGCATGAAATTCAGCAGTCGTAAAAAATAACACCACTATTGTGGGCAGAATAGTCCTATGCCAGCTTTTTCCTCAGTTTGTGATGCATCTGTTGAAATAACAACATTCGTTGGCAAATTATTTAGATGATCTTGTAACAGACCATTTCGAATTCCATGAGGTAAAAATTTCGCCTGGTAAGAATAAATATTGTCACAGGGTCATGACGTCGCCGAAGACAGGAGACTTCTTGTTGGAATTTAACTGTTTATTTGGGCAAACCTGTGCCCGGTAAACAGAAAGTCCAAATACAGCAGCAGTTTCGCACAGATAGCAGTCTCAGACTGATAGCGGCGAACGGAGCGTCGGCCTTTGATCAACAACTGACAAGCGGCGAAGCGCGTCGGCATTTATACTCTCGCCGTCGAATGTTCTAGTGCTATCGCTGGCGGCGGCGTGCGTTCCAGAACAATCTGTACCATTCGCACAGTGGGCGTGATCTTATCGAAATGATCTACTACAGTCCGGAACCCTCTAGAAAACTGCAGGCGCGGTTTGCGCTGAGAATCGTGTGGTGTTTTGGGACGATAACAATAACTTGGGAAATGGAACGTGGCATTGCCCCCCTCTGAAAAAGGCATCGTCTCGATGCTTTAACTAAAGATGAAGGTACAATAATAATGCA
This sequence comes from Rhipicephalus microplus, assembly GCF_043290135.1. Classification (NCBI taxonomy): domain Eukaryota; kingdom Metazoa; phylum Arthropoda; class Arachnida; order Ixodida; family Ixodidae; genus Rhipicephalus; species Rhipicephalus microplus. The sequence goes on from NW_027464585.1 coordinate 44,113,679, forward strand.
AGAAAGTACAATGAATAAATTACGATACAACAATAATACAAAAAAACACTGTTTCAGTTTGTTAACGCGCATGAAACGGCTTGAGGCGTGCGACATGGACGACGTCAGGTCGCGATCGGCGTCGTTGAGAGTTCGTGATGCCGTCGGGGACAACCTCGTAATCAACTGGGCCGAGACGTCGAACCACCCTGTACGGTCCGAAGTACCGTCGCAGAAGCTTTTCACTTAGTCCACGTCGGCGTATCGGCGTCCACACCCAAACACGTTCACCGGGCTGGTATTCCACGAAGCGTCGTCGAAGGTTGTAACGGTGGCTGTCGGTCGTCTGTTGATTCTTGATAGGGAGCCGCGCAAGTTGTCGGGCTTCTTCGGCGCGATGAAGGTACTCGCTCACATCGAGGTTTTCCTCGTCGGTGACGTTGGGTAACATGGCATCGAGCGTCGTTGCCGGGCTCCTTCCGTAGACCAATTTGTATGGAGATATCTGCGTCGTCTCCTGCACCGCCGTGTTGTATGCGAAGGTCACATACGGAAGAATGGCATCCCACGTCTTGTGTTCGACATCGACGTACATTGACAGCATGTCGGCGATCGTCTTGTTAAGCCGCTCGGTGAGGCCGTTGGTCTGTGGGTGGTACGCTGTCGTCCGGCGGTGGCTTGTTTGGCTGTATGCCAAGATCGCTTGAGTTAAGTCGGCAGTGAATGCCGTTCCTCTGTCGGTGATAAGGACCTCCGGGGCGCCGTGACGTAGGACAATATTTTCGACGAAGAACTTAGATACCTCGGATGCACTGCCTTCTGGCAGGGCTTTTGTCTCGGCGTAGCGGGTGAGGTAGTCGGTGGCTACCACGATCCACTTGTTTCCGAAAGCCGACGTCGGGAACGGCCCCAATAGGTCCATACCAATCTGCTGGAAAGGTCGGCAAGGTGGATCAATTGGCTGCAGAAGTCCCGCTGGCCTTGTCGGCGGTGTCTTGCGTCGCTGACAGTCCCGGCATGTCCTCACGTAACGAGTGACGTCGGTGGTAAGACGTGGCCAGTAGTACCTTTCTTGTATCCTCGCGAGCGTGCGAGAAACACCGAGGTGCCCTGCCGTCGCATCGTCGTGCAGGGCCTGCAGGAGTTCTGGTCGCAGAGCTGAAGGCACCACAAGAAGATACTTAGCCCGAAGCGGTGAAAAGTTTTTCTTTTGTAGAAGACCGTTTCGTAGAAAAAACGACGCAAGTGCGCGCTTGAATACCTTCGGGACTTCGGCGGTCCTGCCTTCGAGGTATTCTATTAGGGCCTTAAGTTCCGGGTCGGCCCGCTGTCGTTCAGCGAAGTCGTCGGTAGTTATCGTTCCCAAGAAGTAGTCGTCATCCGGGTCGTCGGGTAGCGGTTGGTCGACAGGCGCACGAGAGGGACAGTCAGCGTCGCAGTGTTTTTTGCCGGACTTGTAAATGACAGTAATGTCATATTCTTGAAGTCTCAGGCTCCATCGTGCGAGGCGACCTGAAGGGTCCTTCAAAGTGGCTAGCCAACACAAGGCGTGGTGGTCGCTCACAACTTTGAAGGGCCTGCCGTAGAGGTATGGGCGAAATTTCGACGTAGCCCAGATGATGGCGAGGCACTCCTTTTCTGTTGTGGAATAATTTGCTTCTGCTTTGGATAGCGATCGGCTGGCGTAACTAATAACCCTTTCAAGTCCGTCAGCCCTCTGCACAAGAACGGCGCCGAGACCTACGCTGCTTGCGTCAGTATTTATTTCTGTCTCGGCGAATTCGTCGAAATGGGCAAGTAACGGAGGCGTCTGGAGGCGATGTTTAAGCTCCTGGAAAGCGTGTTCCTGTGGTGTTTCCCACTTGAACTCCACGTCGGCCTTGGTAAGGTTAGTGAGAGGATCGGCGATGCGGGCGAAGTTTTTCACGAACCGCCTATAATAGGCGCACAGGCCCAGAAATCGGCGCACGGCTTTCTTGTCAGTGGGCGGCGGGAATTCGGCGATGGCGGCTGTTTTCCGTGGATCAGGACGAACTCCAGACTTGCTGATAACGTGCCCCAGAAACAAGAGCTCTTCATACGCAAATCTGCACTTTTCTGGCTTCAGTGTGAGTCCGGAAGTCTTGATGGCTTGAAGTACAGCTTCAAGGCGCCGAAGATGCTCGTCGAAACTCGAGGAAAACACGACGACGTCGTCCAAGTACACAAGGAAAGTCTGCCACTTCAATCCTGCCAGTACTGTATCCATAACGCATTGAAAAGTTGCAGGCGCTGAGCAAAGGCCGAAGGGCATCACCTTAAACTCGAAGAGGCCGTCCGGTGTTATAAACGCCGTCTTCTCTCGGTCTCTTTCGTCGACTTCGATTTGCCAATAGCCAGTCTTGAGGTCCATTGACGAGAAGTACTTGGCGTTATGGAGCCGATCAAGTGCGTCGTCTATTCGTGGGAGAGGATACACGTCCTTTCTTGTGATTTTGTTCAGGCGGCGATAATCGACGCAGAAACGTAGGGTCCCATCCTTTTTCTTCACTAACACCACGGGGGATGCCCATGGGCTCTTGGACGGCTGGATAATATCATCCCGCAGCATTTCATCAACTTGTCTCTTGATGGCCTCACGTTCTCGCGTTGAAACCCTGTACGGACTCTGACGGAGTGGTCTGGCATTTTCTTCGGTTATGATGCGATGTTTCGTGATTGGGGTCTGCCGAATTTTCGATGACGACAAAAAGCAATCTTCGTATTGCAGGAGCAGGGCCTTGAGCTGTTCTTGCTTATCGTTCGGAAGTCTGGAATTGACGTCGAAAGCTATGGGAGGGGCTTGGATCCTCTGAGCAGGTTCCGCAGAATCGGCGAGGGCGAAAGCACTGGTGGCTTCGACAATTTCTTCGATGTATGCGACCGTTGTTCCTTTGTTCACATGTTTGTACTCATTGCTGAAGTTTGTGAGCATAACCGTTGCTTTGCCTCCCCGCAACTCTGCAATTCCTCTTGCGACGCAAATATTTCGGGTGACCAACAGATGCTGACTGCCTTCAACGACGCCTTCGAAGTCAGGTGATTCAGGAGCGCCGACTGAAATAATGACGCTTGAGCGAGGCGGAATGGTGACTTGTTCTTCCAGCACATTCAAGGCATGGTGTCCAGACGGCGTGCGCGGCGGTAGTGCTTCTTCTGTGGATAACGTTATCGACTTTGTTTTTAGGTTGATGACAGCACCATGGAGGCATAAGAAGTCCATGCCAAGGATGACATCTCTCGAGCAACGCTGTAGGACTACGAAGTCTGTAGGATAAATACGGCCGTTAATGATGACTCTCGCTGTGCAGAATCCTGCAGGCGTTACGAGATGACCTCCGGCTGTGCGGATTTAAGGGCCTTTCCAAGCTGTCCTAACTTTCTTTAACTTCGCGGCGAACGACCCACTGATGACAGAATAGTCGGCTCCAGTATCGACGAGAGCGGTCACACTGTGGACGTCGATAAGAACGTCGAGGTCGCTAATTCGCCGTCTCGCATTACAGTTAGGGCGTGGCGTCGGGTCACGGCTGCGTCGCCTTGTTCCGCTGCTTCCATGTTGCGTCGTCAGGCCACCTTCGGTAAGTGAGCTTTCGCCGTCATGGCTTTGCCTGGTTGGCGTTGTGTTCGGAAAGCTCCGTCGCGGCGTCGTCGTCGTCGGAGGATCTTCGGTAGTTCGTCGCACAGCAACCGCACCTCCATCGGTTGCTGCCCTTAGTTTCCCGGGTACGGGCTAGGAGACCGGCCCCGCGTTGGGCCAGAGTACTGTCGGTGGTGCGGTGACGTGCGGCGGCTGGGCGACGGCGAACGCGAAGGGCTTCGTGGTGTCCACCGAGTTCCTGTCAGGTAGTCGGCGATGTCACGTGGTCGTTCTCCTGGCTGTGGACGCGGTGCGTTGATGGCGAAGCCACGCAGTCCCATCTGTCGGTATTGGCAACGGCGGTATGTGTGTCCGGCCTCGCCGCAGTGGTAGCAGAGCGGGCGATGGTCAGGGGTGCGCCAGACGTCAGTCTTCCTCTGTGCACTGCGCTGGGCCGCTGGCGAACGGTATGACGTCGGTGGGGGTGGTGGCGGCGGTGGCGTCTGTCGACGGAAGTGCGATGGGGCGGCGTTTTGGCGTGGACGGGGAGGAGCGTTCCGGCGCTGTGCAGCGGCGTAGCTCATAGCTTCCGGCTCGGGCAGCGGTGCGTGGGGAATTTGAAGCGATTGCCGAACTTCTTCTCGCACAATGTCGGCGATCGAATCCACTTGAGGCTGCGCCGAAGGCAACAGCTTGCGCAGCTCTTCCCGCACGATCGCTCGGATCGTTTCACGCAGGTCTCCGGAGTTACTGGCTTGAGCAGCAGCGCAGTCTGCAGTCAGGCGACGATTATACTGTCTGGTGCGCATGTCCAGGGTCTTTTCAATAGTGGTCGCTTCGGCTACGAATTCTTGGACGGTTTTCGGTGGGTTTCTCATCAGCCCCGCGAAGAGCTCCTGTTTGACCCCTCGCATGAGGAAACGAACTTTTTTCTCCTCAGCCATGTCTGGGTCAGCGTGACGGAATAGTCGGGTCATTTCTTCTGTGAAAATGGCGACATTTTCATTTGGTAGCTGAACCCGGGTCTCTAATAAAGCAGCGGCTCTCTCTTTTCGAGCGACGCTCGCGAACGTTTGCAGGAATGCGCCGCAGAAAACATCCCACGTTCGGAGCGTGGACTCCCGATTTTCGAGCCAGGTCCTTGCGGTGTCTTCTAAATAGAAGAACACACGACGCAGCTTTTCGTCATGGTCCCAGTGGTTGAGGGCGGCCACACGGTCGTATGTCTCTAGCCAGGACTCCGGGTCTTCGAACGATGACCCATGGAAAATTGGTGGTTCCCTGGGTTGACGCATGACCATCGTGGGCTGGGACGCTGCGGTTGTCATTGTCGCTGCAGTCGCGGTCATGGCCTTGGTCTTCCGCGGGTTGTCGTGTAGAAGCCCGTACTCCGGTGGTAGCCCTTGCTGTCGGCGGCTTGTTCGCTGCTCCTGGTTGGCGTCGGTGTCTTCTCCGCGACGTGGGCTTGGTTCACGGCTTGACGGGGGCGTCCGGTACATGAACGAAGCTGCACCTCCACCAGATGTCACAGGGTCATGACGTCGCCGAAGACAGGAGACTTCTTGTTGGAATTTAACTGTTTATTTGGGCAAACCTGTGCCCGGTAAACAGAAAGTCCAAATACAGCAGCAGTTTCGCACAGATAGCAGTCTCAGACTGATAGCGGCGAACGGAGCGTCGGCCTTTGATCAACAACTGACAAGCGGCGAAGCGCGTCGGCATTTATACTCCCGCCGTCGAATGTTCTAGTGCTATCGCTGGCGGCGGCGTGCGTTCCAGAACAATCTGTACCATTCGCACAGTGGGCGTGATCTTATCGAAATGATCTACTACAGTCCGGAACCCTCTAAAAAACTGCAGGCGCGGTTTGCGCTGAGAATCGTGTGGTGTTTTGGGACGATAACAATAACTTGGGAAATGGAACGTGGCAATATCGTGGTAGACATTGTCTTTGAATTTAGGTCCCATGGTCAAAGGACGCGCATCACGAATTTCTATTTTTAAGGCGTCAAGTAATGTGTGTACAAATATGGTTTGTGGCTAGCAGAATCTTGGTGAGGGCTCGGAAAAATATAAATCGGGATTGGAGATGAAAATTTTTTGAGTACGTTTAGACAATGTTTCGTACAACTGTAAGAAAGTCTGCGCCATATTTAGGTTGAATTGGCCCAACAGGGGTGGTGTTATCACTTCTAGGTATAAATATTACTGCATTTGCTACGTATTTTGGAAGGCCTAAGCACAGCCGTAAAGCCTCTCGTTCTAATAGGACTAGCGCCCGAAGCTTGTATGCTGGCGCACCTAAAAAAAGAACACCACTGAATTTTGATATTGGTCATACGTACATTTTGTAGACCATCAAACGTGCTTTTCTTCTCATACCCGATCTACGGCTGCTCAGCCTGCGCAATACACCCAATGCCCGCGCTCCTTTTGATTTTTTTTTGCGCCCACGCAAGAGGTAGCAGATAAATACAAATATCTGGGCGTGTGGGTAAGCAATGGGACCGAGTACCCAAGGGAAAACGAAATATACGTAATGACTAAAGGTAACAGGATCGCAGTGATGATGAAAATAGGGCCCTGTGAAATTACAATTAGATATGATGTTGTTGGAGGAATTCGGAAAGGGGTCATTGTTCCTGGTTTGACGTTCGGCATCGGTCTTGTGCACGAGATCAGAAGTTGAAGCAAGATTAGAAATTAAGCAACGTGGAATAGGTAGGCTTGCCTTAGGAGCTCGTGGGTCAGTGGGCATGGCGAAATGCACCAAGCAGCAATGCTTACCAAGCTCTGTCACTTCGTTATGCAGGCAGTCCTTCTCGGAGGCTTGTTCTTCGAGCCCGCCAGCTATCAAGAGCCCGTCTTTTCCCCGGAAATCAACTCATCTCAGCGAGCCCCACCGTTCATCACAACTGGACCAGTGCACGTGTGGTTCAACTTCCCTGACGTCACCGACGACATGGCGCTACGCTCTGTGACGTCATCATCGTTGGCACCTATAAACTCCGGCCCTCAGCGGTTCAGCTTCAGTGGGCATGGTGAAATGCACCAAGCAGCAATGCTTACCAAGCTCTGTCACTTCGTTATGCACGTTGGTTGTACGCATTCTTCTGTTTGTTCAAGCAACAGGTTCTTGGTTGTTGTACCATGCCCACGCACCTGCCTCAGTATTTAATACGACTGTTTTTTTGTGTGCAAACTTATGCTCTGTGGCGATATCTAGTCAAACCCTGTACCCGATATTCAAAAAATACTAGATAAGGTTTTGGAAGGGCAGAAAGAAATTCTGAAGTGTATCTCTGATATAAAATCGGAACAAAACGCCCAACGGGAAACATTCACAGCTGTCCTTCAAAAAGTTTCTAACCTAGAAACGCTTCTTAACACCATGAACAAATCTACTTTCAAGATCGATAACTTTGATACAAGTTTAAATAAACTAAAAACATCGGTAGCAGATCAGTCGGAGAAGATAGTCGATATTGAAGACCGTAGTCGGCGATCAAACCTAATAGTGTACGGCCTCACTGAAAAACCCAACGAAACTGAGGCCGTCTTAAGAAAAGAAGTAGTGGATGAACTGTTTTGTAAAAAACTTAATGTATCCTGCAACTCGATTGGTCGTATACATAGACTTGGTAGAGAAGCTGGAAATCGTCTCGTAATCATGTATCTTCAGGACTTCACGGAAAAACAAGAAATATTAAAAAACGCAAAAAAACTCAAATGAACTGAAATCTACATTCAAAACGATTACTCCCGTTGCACACTGCGTCGACGTAAACTACTGTGGGAAAGGGGAAAAACTGACAAAGCAAATGGGAAAACGCCATATCTTGTACACGATAAGTTACGGATCGATGACGACACTTTTATGTGGGACGATAGCAAGAACATGCGCGTGAAGGTTTTAACCGTTCCAAAGCCGACACCAGTTTCAAGCACAGTTAGTGCATGACAAGCCCTTCGCCAATGTAATCAAAATTTGCGCCTCCTTAATATTAATGCTCAAAGCATTGTTAACAAAACTGTGGAACTCGAAAGTATCTTGTTAACCTACGCACCCCACATCACCGTTCTTATGGAAACTTGGTTAAACGATAATCATTCTGATGAAGATATAGTACCGGAAAGCTACAAAATATTTAGACGAGATAGACCGAATAGAGGTGGTGGTGTCGCTGTTGTCTTGAATACTCGCACAACCACTATTCTTTTAGATCAAATAGAAGATCATGAAAGCTTATGCCTACAGTTAAACGTTTTTGGAAATACAATTATCTTAATTGCCGTTTACCGTCTCCCGTCTTCAGAAGTAGAATTTTTAATCAAGCTTTACGATTACTCACTCATGCATTCAAAAAACCACTTAATTATTGCCGGTGATTTTAATCTCCCGAACATCAACTGGGCTAAGTTACGCTCTCCATGTTTTAGCGATCAAGTTGTTTTTGATATTATGTTGGCGTGTGATCTTGATCAAGCAGTAGGAACTCCAACACGCGTTCAGGAAAATATGGCATTCATTCTTGATCTCGTTTTTCATAGTAAAAGTTTCTCCAATGTATGTGTATCTGTAGAAGACGATCTGTCCGACCATAAGCTTGTCCTTTTCTCATGTTCTGTAGTAGATCTATCTGACCAGGTGCCCTTACAGCGAAAAATGTTTAAAGACTTTAGTAGGGCTAATGATGAATCTATTCTCGACTATCTTGATTTGTCTTTCGACGGTTTTTCAGGCAATGATGCTAATTATCTGTGGAAAAAGTTCCGGTCGCTATGTGAGTTTTGCTTCGAAAACTTCATTCCAAACAAAGCTAAAAAGTCAAACCACAGAAACCCTTGGATAACCAGAGAAATTATTCATTTAACGCGCAAGGTTAAGAAAACGAAAAGGCGGCAACCGAAAGGCCCGCTGCTTCAAAAGTTAAAAGATACACTTGCTAATAATATACGCGCAGCTAAACTTCATTACTTCTCGGTGACCCTGCCACAGTTCCTAAAAAGTGATCCGGCAAAATTCTGACGCAAACTTCAGCCTAAGAAACAAAAATCAGTCGAATGTATTAAGCTCGGAGACGAGATTATTCGAGAATCTAAGCAAATCGCGATTGAATTTAACCGCTATTTCCACTCAGTGTTTTCTGACCCGTCCGTGTGTGCCATTTCAAATGATAATGGTATTCAGGTTGATCCAGATTTCATAACATTTGAAGGCATATTTGCCATGCTTCTTAATATCAAATCTAAAACATCATGTGGCCCAGACAACATCCCTAATGTATTTCTTCGTCGCTACGCCGAGTCACTTGCACGTTTCCTGGTTGAAATTTTTCGCTCGTCTTTGTCGCAAGGCATTGTCCCGAAAGACTGGCTCATCGCCCGGGTGGTCCCAGTGTTTAAAAAAGGAGATAATGCCATCGTAACAAACTATAGGCCCATATCACTAACTGTGTCGTGTTGTAAACTCATGGAGCACATTATTTCGAACTACATTTTGAACTTCTTATATGAGCGTAATATTCTGTCACCATTTCAGCATGGGTTTCGTAAGGGCCTTTCTACCACTACTCAGCTTATCACTTCTATTCATTCGTTCTTTGCTGTAATTGACAAATCAGGCCAAACCGACATAGTTTTCATAGATTTCAGTAAAGCCTTCGACAGGATTCTCCACTCAAAGTTAATTTTCAAGCTTAATTTACTGGCTCTTCCATCTACAATCGTAAACTGGATAAAATATTACCGCCCCGCCGCGGTGGTCTAGTGGATAAGGTACTCGGCTGCTGACCCGCAGGTCGCGGGTTAGATTCCCGGCTGCGGCGGCTGCATTTCCGATGGAGGCGGAAATGTTGTAGGCCCGTGTGCTCAGATTTGGGTGCACGTTAAAGAACCCCAGGTGGTCGAAATTTCCGGAGCCCTCCACTACGGCGTCTCTCATAATCATATGGTGGTTTTGGGACGTTAAACCCCACAAATCAATCATGGATAAAATATTACCTGCATTCCCGCGTTCAATTTGTAGATATAAATGGCTCTCATTCAAACTTCCTTCCTGTTAACTCCGGCGTCCCCCAGGGAAGTGTTCTGGGACCATTACTTTTCCTGATTTATATTAACGATGTAGTATCATGTGTTAAAGAAGGCATTGAAATACGATTATTTGCAGATGACTGTTTGTTATCCAGCCCAATTAATTCTTCTAATGACCAGCAAATTCTAAACGATAGCCTTGACGCAATAAATAATTGGTGCGATCTTTGGGACATGAAACTAAATACTGAGAAAACCGTATTTATGCGTATTACTAACAAAAAGCAACCATATGAACATCAGTACACAATCAATGGTCTTCCTATCTCGCGAACTGATAGCTTTAAATATCTTGGCGTTACAATTACTAGTAATCTAACATGGTCCTCCCACATTCTTAAAGTATGCGCCTCAGCACGACGAAAACTAGGCTTACTAATAGATAAACTGAAAAATTCGCCTGCGAACATAAAGCTTCTTGCGTATAACTCAATAGTACGACCATGCCTTGAATACGCATGCACAGTCTGGGATCCACATACTACAAAAGACATTGACAATCTCGAAAAAATCCAAAGATTAGCCGTCCGCTTCATTTACAACCAATACCGCCGTTATGATTCCCCGACAGAACTAATGCAGATGAATAAAATCCCTACTTTGGAATCTCGACGCAAAATGAATAGGCTAAAATTTCTTTTCCAATTATCACACGGGAACATCAGACTCGAAACATTGGCCTTCCTGACTCCGTTATCATCGCGTCCCACCAGGAATTACCATTCTGCAAAGTTCTCGCCTATCACCGCGCGCACTAACAATTTTAAGTATTCTTTTTTTCCCCGCACTATAACCGACTGGAATAACCTCCCGCATGAAATTCTTTCATCTGACAATGTGCTGAAATCTATTGATCAAATGTTTGACTTGAAAAATTTTGTATTAATGTTTTACAGTGTTTTCAAAATATTTTGTATTGTCCTGTTTATTGTTTTTACCTCGCCAAAAATTGTATAGTTATTCTAACGGCTTTGTAACACCCCCACTCCTGCTTGGGCCCATTTGTGGCCTGCAGTATTGTATAAATAAATAAATAAATAAATAAATACACCAAATCAGGGAGTATCATTAGAGAATTATTGCAGGGAGTCCCCCCCTGCAATAACGCCCTAGTGGCGCTGCAGGTAATTCTATAAATATACAAGGTGTTATGGCATAGATACCATTCGAAGGCAGGAAAGCTAGCAGCAAGATGATATTTGAGAAATGATTCAGAGAAATGGGGGGGGGGGGGAAGGTTTTCAGCTATTTGTACATGAGGAATGTGGACACAAAATGGAACAAGTGATAATTTATGGGTAAATACATGAAAAAAAAACAGGGGCCAAACTAAAATACCCACCAGTTAAGAAGGTGAAGGAAATGGACACTGAAATGTGGAGAATAGGCATGATTAAAAAGTCGGCATTAGAGATCTATAAAACATTCAAGCAGGAAATTACCAAAGAAATAATAATGTTCAGGGTAGTTCTCTACTGTTTGAGGTTGCAGGACCGAAGTATTACGAATCAAGACTTATTGGGTCAAATACGAAGGCGTAGACACGGTATGCAGTGCATGTGGAGAGAAGGAGGAAACTGCCGAGCACTTGATAATGTTCTGTAAAGGGCTTCACCCTGTAGTTCAGGATAATGACGCATAGTTTTTCAAACCATTGGGGTTTAGAGACAAAATAGACTTTAAGCGGGTAGAAATAACTAGAAGGAGATTATCCGATTGGTGGCTACAATCAAGGCACGGTGAAAGTTAAAACCTTCACTGCAAAATACCAACAGTGCATCCTCTATAACTTCTCTATAAAATAGAGGAGGCACCGATATCAGTCCTTATCTTCAAAGGAAAAAAAATAAATCTCTTTGGTTCACTAAGTATTACCGCTAGGTGTCGCTAGCCGCAACCCAATCTGGTGTGCTGTTATGTGCGGCTAAGACGTATGTCAGCAAACCCTATACTCCTGGGGTGCGAGGAGTGTCTCGTAGAGCCCCTGGGACCATCAGGACATCATCTATGTGCAGTGACAGTGTATAGTTGTGAGGCTCAAGCCTACGGTGGAACGAGGCCTCAAGGGCCAGCCTCGTCTTAGCGGTCACCGAAACAGCAACAACGCCGACGCGTAGTGGTGACGGACTGCGGTTGAGAGGCGGTGCCAGTTACCGCGTCACCATGGCAAAAAAAGGGAAATGCCGGCAGAACCACGGCGAGCTCCAAATCCAATGTGGCAAGTTTTCGAGGTGGGCCTTGATTGACGAGACGGATATTTAAAGTGAAAAGGAAGCTGATTCAGCGGAGTTTGTGTGTACATTGTGCGTGACACAGAATCTCTTTCAAGCAGAGTTGGCAGTCCTCCGGGCGGGGACTGTCCCTCTTCGTGAACTCGTGCAGCACCTCCAAACGCAGATGCGCGACATAAAGGGGTGCTGACACAAAAACTTTGGCCTCACGTTTTTCTGCTTCAATGCGTCGCTGTAGGACTGTTAATCATGACACGACACTTTATTTGCTGCAGCACGCAACAGATAAGAAATTACAGGCCCCTCATTATCGATCAGTTTCAGTTTCTGTTTGAGAGAGTTCCAAAATGAATGGATGGATGAATGGATCGATGTATCCGGCTGTGCCCTTTAGATCAGGTGGTGGCTCTCGCCACCTAGCCTTAAGTTAAGTACTATGACTGTATTGGAAGGATTGAATTTCACTCATGCCTCCATAATAGCCACCAATCAGTTAGCCTCCTCATAGGTATTTCAACCCGTTTAAAGTCTATTTTGCCGTCACTGTCCCTAAAACCCAATGCTTTGAAAAATGCGTCGCCTTTATCTTCGACTATAAGGCGGAGCCTTTTACAGAACAATAATAAATGTTCAGCTGCTTCCTCCTCCTCTCTACACGCACTATATAACGTGTCTGTGTCTTCGTATTTTGCTCGGTACGTCTTGGTCCACTATACTCCCGTTCTAGCCTCGAAGAGCAGAGAACTACCCCGAGAATTGTAGTAGATCTTTTCCCTTGCAATTTCCTGTGTAAAAGTTCGGTAGGTGTCCAGTGATGATTTCGTAAGCATTCCCAACTTCCACATGTCCCTCTCTGTTTCCTTCACCTTCTTCTTAACCGATGTTTCTTTTTGGCTTGGTATTCTGTTGTATAAATACTTGCTTGACAGTTTTCGAGTTCGCTTCCTCCACTTAGTATACACATTCTTCATGTACAAGTAGCTCAAAGCCTTCCTAGCCCAACGCTCCTCTCTTATTTTTCTCAATCGTTCCTCCAATTCTATCTTGCTGCTAGCTTCCCTGCACACAAGCAATGTCCATCCCATGTCATGCTGTACCCCCGGCCTGATTTGGGGTATTCCCGTGTGTTTCCAAAGCGTCTTCCTATGCCACGTTGTTTAACTTCCAATGTTTCTTGAACTTCTGATTTCACGCACGAGAACGCATTGCGGAACGTCAAACCCGGGACCATGACATTTTTCCAAATCCTTCTCACAACGTCATACCTATTGTAGTTTCACAGCGCCCTATTTCCCTTTAGAGCTGCATTCCTGGCGCCCTTAGTCATAACGTATCTTTCGTGCTCCCTTAGATATTAGCCCCTTTATTTATCCATACGCACAAATACTTGTATTTATCCACCATTTCTAGCGTGACTTGCTGTATGTTATGTTCACTGCCTTTGTCATTATTAAAAATCATGATTGCCGTTTTTTCCCCGTTGAACTTCAAATTTAACTTATCTCCCTCATTGCCACATATGTCTATCAATCTCTGCAGATCTTCCTTTTTGTTGGCAATCAACACTATAACGTCTGCATACATCAATGACTGTTCATTGTGTTTTCCTTGCTTCGCAAATTAGAGTCGACTCCCCTTTAAATTGGCTTGTAGTCCCTGGAGATACAGCATAAATAACAAAGGTGATAAGGGACAGCCTTGTCGAAAGCCGCGTTGTATCTCTTTAGGTTCAGATACCTGTTCTTCCTATTTGATAATAACCTTGTTACTTTTATAGATATCCTTTAGCAGATTAGTTATTCCATCTTCCACATCTAGTGTGTCCAGTGTTTCCCACTATTTTTCTTTAATCACACTGTCGTAAGCCCCCTTGATACCTAGAAATGCTTACCACAGTGGCCTGTGTACTTTTTCTGCTAATTCAATACACTGCATCAATGAAAACAGATTGCCCTGCAACCTCTATTGTTTACGGAACACATTTTGTAGTTCTCCCAGCACACCCTCATTATCCGCCCATGTCTGTAGTCTTTCCTTTACTATCTGCATCACCAGAATGTAAACTAATGATGTCACTGTTATAGGACTGTAGTTGTCTATATCGGCTTTGTCCCCCTTTATTTTAGAGATCATGGTGATCCTGCTTTGTTTCTGCCCATTGGGAGCTCCACCATCCATTATTTGCTCGTAGGGTTTGCTCCTAGTTTTTTTATTAGCATAATTACAATGCCGTCAGGGCTCGTTCATGTGCTATTAGGAACCCTCTTTACGGCCCTTTCCCACTCTCGTTGTCCCAATGAAACCTCTACTCTAATCGGTCCGTATTCATCCAGTACGGTGCATGCAGCGCTTCATTGGTGTTCAAACTTTCCTGTCATCATTCTTCCTATATATTCTATTGCCTGAAGCTGAGTCGACTCCCCTTCTAGTCTAACCCTTCGATTTGTAGCTATAAACTTCTGTTCCATGTTGTCTTATTACTCATAAAACCGAGATAGTTCCGAAACCTTGCAACTGCCTTTCCATTCCTTTGTTTCCTTTTGCCATTCATTGGACTCACTTTTAATATCTTCACTGAACAGATTGGATACCTCTCTTCTGCAACTCATAGCGTTATTCAATTTTCTTTCGACATCATCTTCCGGTTCACACCTCTGTTGGCATACCTGTATTCCATGGAGTCTTCCTGGCGTCTTACTATAACTTTCTCATCTCGAGAAGTACTTTGTTTTGGGATAGTTGGTACATAGTGCTCACACAGAAAGGACAGCGCAAAAACTTGGGAAAAAAGAAGGACAGTAGAGACAGAGCCCTAACAACTGAAATTTTATTGCCACCCCCCCCCCCCCCCTATGTAATACCCTCTTCTAGAGGGCCTTTAGGGGTAACCTGAATATATGAATATCACCTGTGCATATATATGTGCCTAAAATGTGATTGAGAGGAGGATTAGAAGCAAGAAAAGAAGGCTGGTTTTAACCAGTGATAAAAACTGCAAACGATACAATCTTCAAAGGAACTCGCACAAGCGTGATGAGTGAAGTACATCAGGTCATGATAAAGCAAATGACACAAAAATTCAAAGAAATCTATGATAACTAATTTCAGCATCAGACAAGGATATGAAAGGCCTGCAACGCACTTGTCACCTGCTTCATGAATGAAGAAAGCCTCAACAATCTCGCCCTCTATCTTATTCATCCCTATTAAAAAAAACCGAGTACTACGAAAGTCAGGAGAGCAGCCACAACGCCTGCAATGGTCAGCCAGAAAACCACTGGTAGTATTGCGTACGTTATAGTCATGCTCTTTCGACCTTTCATTAAAACAACTGCCAGTTTGACCAATATACTCAAGTTCACAACTAAAAAGAAACCTATAAACTACATTGGAAATACAATGTGCGAACCTGTTCCTGTGTTTGGTTGTGCACCCAGGGCGTTTTCCTCTGTAGGCCATGCCACATAACCTCGAGAGTTTGTAGGGCGTGGACAGTACAACTTGCACGCCGTGCTTCGATACGATTCTCTTCAGGTTATCCGAGAATTTGTGAATATATGGGATAATTTGCCCATGCTTCCTGTTTTTTCTACCATCTTTTTGTTTTGTTTGATTGCGTTTCACGTTCTCTAGGAGGGTCTCACAGACTGCAGAAATTAATTCAGGAGGGTAACCCGCCTGCTTCAATCTGGTAACCTGTGCATTAAAGCTAGATGAAATGACATGTACACAAGTCTTATTCAGGGCTGAATGCAGAATGTTCACTGCAATGCTTCACTGAACAAGCTTCGAATAGGCGCTGTCATGACGTAACAAGGGTTTCCTGGATCTAGGATTATACTTCCAACAGATGTGATTATCACCAAAAAGCAAGCCAATGTCAAAAAATTGCAACGCTCGCTTATCAAGCTTTACATGCGTAAATTTCAGGCCTTCACTTTCACTCTGAAACACATGCAAAACGTCATGGATGACTATGTCAAGGTCATCAATATCATTCAAAATCACTAGAAAATCATCCACATACCTAAAGACCTTGACAACCTGTGGTACTTGCAATTTATTCTGAATGCGACAACCAACAACCGACAAGACAAGATCACACAACACAGAAGCCCCAGCTGAACCAATGCATATTCCCTTTCTTTGAACATTAAACTTATCATCAAAATTCACAACTGTAGAAGACAAAGAGAACTTCAAGAGTCTAACAAAGTCATCTGCAGAAACACCTGCTTCACCTGAGAACTGAAGTTCACCATATTCCTGAACCCTATCTCGAAAAGCCTGCAGCAGTCCTTCATGTGGCACAGAATAATTAAGTTCTTCAATGTCGACCGAAAAGCCGTTAAAAGAACCAGCTTTCAAACCTTGTAGGTGCAGCATGAAGTCCTCAGACTTGCTGATAACAAAGGAATCATCCTTCACAAAAACTTGAAGGTGCCTTTGTAGGTAACGGCTGACGTGGCGTTGCCAGGTAGCAACTTCAGAAACAATGGCACAAAACAGAACATTAAGTTTGTGACTTTTAACGGTAAAAAAGACTTCAAGGAAGCCTTTTTATTCTTTCTTTGTCCTTGCCTTAAGGTTCTGTAGGTTCAAATCCTCTAGCAGTTGAAGTGCACTCCGTTTCTGTTTTGAAGCATCAAAGGGTACGTCCTTGAAGTTCTTTACCATTGCCAATTTGTGACCTTTCTCAAAACAGAGTGTTTGGTAGGACAGCGAAGCTTCCTTTCTTGTCTGTTTCCAGTAATGTTAACTGCAGTTCCTTCAGCGTCCTCGAAATATTCTTTAGGGGCTGATCCATCAAACAATGGGAAGACGTACATCATGTAAAGCACTCAAGCACTTTGGAAATAACTCGATCTTTCTCATTTTCACCGTAACAATCAGCCACTTGACGGACCAGGGAGAGAAGGCCCCGGGGTCTAATACAGGGCTCATAACTGAATTTCGGTGCTTTCTTCAGAACATGCTTAACGTCGTCAGGAACAACGGCATTACCAAGCACCAACACGTTGTCTTGCTTAACACAGGAGGCCTTGCGCTCAAAAGTGAGGTTCAGGAGAGCACGACGCCACAAGAACTCAGCAGACACAGTCACCTGTATGCTCTCAAGAAACAGCCGTTACCTACAAAGGCCCCTTCAAGTTTTAGTGAAGGATGATCCCTTTGTCATCCGCAAGTCTGAGGACTTCATGCTGCACCTACAAGGTTTGAAATCTGGCTCTTTAAAAGGCGTTTCGGTTGACATTGAAGAACTTTATTATTCTGTGCCACATGAAGGACTGCTGCAGGCTTTTCGAGATATGGTTCAGGAATATGGTAAACTTCAGTTCTGAAGTGAAGCAGGTGTATCTGCAGATGACTTTGTTAGACTCTTAGAGTTCTATCTGTCTTCTACAATTGTGAATTATGATGAAAAGTTTATGTTCAAAGAAAGGGCATATGCATTGGTTCAGCGGTGGCTCCTGTGCTGTGTGATCTTTTCTTGTCGGTCTTTGGTTGCCGCATTCAGGATAAATTGCAAGTGCCGCAGGTTGTCAAGATCTTTAGGTATGTGGTTGATTTTCTAGTAATTTTGAATGATGTTGATGACCTTGACATAGTGATCCATGACGGTTTGCATGTGTTTCAGAGTGAACGTCAAGGCCTGAAGTTTACGCATGTAAAGATTGATAAGCAAGTGTTGCAATTTCTTGACATTGGCTTGCTTTTTGGCGATAATCACATCTATTGGAAGTATAATCCTAGATTCAAGAAACCCTTGTTACGTCATGACAGCGCCCATTCGAAGCTTGTTAAGCGAAGCATTGCAGTGAACTGTCTGCATTCAGCCCTGAATAAGTCGTGTGTACATGTCATTTCATCTAGCTTTAATGCACAGGTTACCAGATTGAAGCAGGCGGGTTACCCTCCTGAATTAATTTCTGCGGTGTGTGAGACCCTGCTAGGGAACGTGAAACGCGATGAAACAAAACAAAAAGATGGTAGAAAAAACAGGAAGCATGGGCAAATTATCCCATATATGCACAAATTCTCGCATAACCTGAAGAGAATCGTATCGAAGCATGACGTGCAAGTTGTACTGTCCACGCCCTACAAACTCTCGAGGTTCTGTGGCATGGCCTACAGAGGAAAACGCCCTGGGTGCACAGCCAAACACAGGAACAGGTTCACAGATTGTATTTCCAATGTAGTTTATAGGTTTTTTTTAGTTGTAGACTTGATTACATTGGGCAAACTGGCAGGTGTTTCAATAAAAGGGCGAAGGAGCATGACTATATTGTACGCAATACGACCAGTGGTTTTTTGGCTGACCAATGCAGGCGTTGTGGCTGCTCTCCTGACTTTCGTAGTACTCGGTTTTTTAAAATGGGGAGGGAAAAGATAGAGCGCGAGATTGTTGAGGGTTTCTTCATTCATGAAGCAAGAGACAAGTGCGTGAGCAGGCTTCCATATCCTTGTCTGATGATGAAATTTGTTATCATAGATTTCTTTGATTTTTTTGTGTCATTTGCTTTATCATGACCTGATGTATTTCACTCATCACGTTTGTGCGAGTTCCTTTGAAGACTTTATCGTTTGCAGTTTTTATCACTGGTTAAAACCAGCCTTCTTTTCTTACCTCTAATCCTTTTGTCAAGCACATATTAGGCACACATATATGCTCAGGTGATGGCAATAAAATTTTGTTTGTTAGTCAGCGCTCTGTCTCTACTGTCCTTTTTTTCCGGGTTTTTGCGCTGCCATTTCTATGAGCATTCCTCATTCCACCAACGTTTGGGTTTGTGTATTCTTTTCTCGATTGATTCGACTTGTACCTTAACAAGCTCTAACTCAAACAATCGAGTTAGATTTGTGTACGTCCACTGTCTTCTAGTATCCTCTGTGAATGTTTTGTCAGTATCTTTAGCTGCTACTTCTATTTGCCTTTCTGAATAAATATTACCAAGTGGTTGCTCATATGCCTCGTTCCCATTTTCATTTCTCTTTCAAACTCTACTTGATACGTCTGTGATCACTACCTAAGCTTCTGGACCCATATTCATCTATGTTAATCACCCTTATTTGATCATACATCCTATGTGACATTATTGCGTAATCTACTGTCGACTGCAGCCTTCCCACTTTTCATATAATCTGCCCTTTGCACTTCTCGGTACTGTTGCAAACGAATAAATTGTGCCTTTCACACATATCCATTAGCATTCTGCCTGATGTGTCAGCATATCCATCCATAACTTCTATGTGTGCATTATCATCTCCTAATATAATTATCTCGCACTCTCCTCCTTATTCTTCAATGTGATTTTCTAGGCACTGCACCATCTCTTGGTTTTTCTCTCTGGCGTTTGCCCCGGTCCACGCATATATGAATCCCAGGAGCGTCATGTAGTCTGCTACTTTCCCTTTCAGCCAAAACTGTTCCCTGAACTTTTGCTTGACCCTTTGACAGTCAAGCTTGACCCTTGACCCTTTCTGCTGCCTTCTGTTCTATTACAATATTCCCATGTGTATAGTCCGGATTGAAAGGTTGTTGTTCCATGTTCCTAGTGTTTCTACAGACCCACGTACCATCGTCTTCACCTTTCTTAGCTGTACATCTATTTCTCCCCACATCAACCTATTCCTGCCACCTTGCATGTTATTATACCCTAAGTCTGAATTTGCTCGGCTCTCATGCCTACGTCGATTACTCCCCCAGACTCTACGTGTCTCAGATATTGGTGCCACTTCGGAATCGTATCTGTCTATACCACCTGTCAAAGAGTCCCTCTGGTTGTTTTCCTCGTTACTAGCTATCCTAGACACCGAAGGACCCGCGTGCCCCCTAAAAAGTTACTGCGTGTCCTACAAGTCATTGACCAATATTATGACCTAGCCTCATATCGAAATGAATTTTTCCTTGTTGAAACCACCCCACCTATGCACCCTTCTGTTTACTTGAACTACCTCAGAGCCTTCATCTCGACTCATCAGCCATATCTCTTTGTTTGCGTCGACAACCACTTTTCGCAAGTTGTAGTCACGCATTGCTACCTCCGGTGTAGTGCATATCACTACCTGTACCTGATGGGAAATGGCACGTATGTTATCAATCCCGTTCACCAGTATGGTCGCTAGTCCTGCTGATTCTTCATTTAAAACACCATTTGGACCGCCCGCGATTGTCTCGAGGTTTCGTCCATTACCTTTAGTTTAGAGTTTGATGCTTCCTTGCCTGATGACTGCTTCCAGCTTATGTCCTGGGAACGTCCCTATTGAAACTCACTTGTCACCTCTTACCCTGTCTTTGATTGCTTCTGCGCATCCATTTTAATTCGAGTCCCCGGTGCTTATCACAAGATCCGCTTGTCCTGGTTG
Source organism: Rhipicephalus microplus (assembly GCF_043290135.1). Lineage (NCBI taxonomy): Eukaryota > Metazoa > Arthropoda > Arachnida > Ixodida > Ixodidae > Rhipicephalus > Rhipicephalus microplus. The sequence continues at coordinate 44,133,950 of NW_027464585.1, forward strand.
AGTGCCCCGCATCTGTACTTGCGCTTGTGCCGCTGACTGTTTTGTCCTCTCCCCCCCCCCACTACTTCGCTCCCATAGCCTTAGTTTTTCTTGCTCTGTCGTCAATGCAGTCTTCAGCTCGGTGACTCTCATCAGCAGTTCACTCTGGGTAACCATCAATGTCCCCATTTTTTCTTCGACCTCACATTGACAACACTTGGCGTCAGTCAACTCTGCATTCGCATCCACACTAGCCTCTATTTTCAAACCCACTCTGCATCCTGAACACTTTACAGTCTATTTAACTATGTTTTTTTTTGACACGAGTTGACCTGCTGAATTGTCCCACTGTATAATTACAAAACGCAACGTTGGTAAACATGAATGTGGACTTTCGTGTGTGCAATTGTAGCATGGTCTCGTACCAACTTGCCTCATCTGCAATCATATTTTCAGAGAAACTTCTACCTCAGTCACACTCTAGTTTTCATGTTAGAAGACACATAAAGCATGCATGCAAATACGGTGAGGCAACTGTTGGACCGAATGGAGATATATGTGTCGCGACACACTCGTACCTAAGAAAAAAACTGTCATTTGTCAGATCCCAAGTTTTTTTCTTTTTGCTCATTCTACATAGTTTGAGTTTCAGATGCCTGGTTATCAGGGTTTTTTTTTCTAAATATAGGGATAAGAGGTAGGGTAGCATTAAATCACTAAGTGCAGATGTTGGTGCTGAACTTGTTCACTTCACTAAGACAGATGCTGATTATGGGGTATGAAACATGCAAAAAATAGTACTAATGTGTTTTTGCTGTATACAGACTGCCATTATGTAATGCAACTTACTTTTCTTCAAGACCTTCTCAGTCATGCAATGAGGACAAATGAATTGTTTATCATGAAGTGACACTTGTAAGTGTGTATTCGTTTTCGCCTTTATTTTAGCTTGTGCTTCTTCAAATACATCTGAATTTACACGAAGTTGGCAAAAAGAGCTTGTTGGTCATTCATGACAATAGAATATTTCTGATACCACAGCAAAACAGTTTTGGATAACATGGAGATTGATCCATCTGCTACAAATTTTGTGAATATGCACTTTATTTAATCATAAGTGAATATAGAATACCTTCATGTATTCGCTTGCAAGTGGCCAGGTAGATTGCACCTGCGTTGCACTGTCTGTACTTTTGTCCCTTGATTCCACAGTGCTAGGCATAATGCATGACTCGTGAAAGTTTACTCGTCAAAAGATTATCACAAATGAACTCAAGGATTGTGCACATGCTATTTCAAAGCTGCCATGTACGTTCATGTATCATTTCATTACTTCTGAAATAAATATCTTTTGGATTTCCGAGTTTTTTTTCTCTTCATTTAGTTTACATGCAATATTCAAAATAATCTAGTAATCAAGGCTGTGTACAGCCCTGGCACATTTGGTGACTGACAGGCGCGCACGAAAATGCTCCCTGCAAGTGAAAACAATGCCTTGAAGTAGTGAAATACTAAAATTACCTGTCAAGTTGGATTGCATAGAACAAAAGCCACAGTTTTTACCCAGAAAGCATTGCACAAAACTTTTTTGCTCTAAACAATCTTCAGCCTTTGAAAGGAGCAATATTCCTTTACACGATCATGTAAAATAGCAGCACTAAGAAGAACCAAAGCATAATGCGAGGACATCATACGCGTAACGTGCATGCGTAGAGTGAGACACGCGCACGCAATGCTGCAAACAATTTCATTGAGCAAGCAAAAATATTTACACGATAACCTCAATTCTGACGGTTTTTAGTTAACTTGTGTATAGACGTCAGACTCTGCCAAGGTGGCGCTGCGAAAAACGCGGCTACCAGCGCCCCCATCGACGCGCCGGCCACGAATCGGTAGTGCGAAGCGAGCCGTCCGCAAGTGAACGTACATGGGCCTTGTGGGCAAGTGTGGGCGCAGGTTAGCCAGATGAGGACAGAGGAGGTTCGAGGACAACGAGAGACTTTTATATACAAGAAGACGGACAAGGGGATACACGATACACACAACATAATTTCACACATTTATACACGCGTTCCCGGTCCTACGCGGAAGGTAGTTAATGTTCTTAATCATCCACTCACGTTCTACTCTTGGAGCGTGAATGTTGCGCTTGATCTTGAGCTATCTGGTAGTCAGGAGGTGGTGTGCCTTGTGCTTGCGGAGTTCGTACCGAGGTGGGGTACGAACTCCGAACAGTTCATGAACTCCTTCATGAACTGTTCTGAAGTCATTACGTCGCGAAGAGCGTCATATGTTTTCTCGATATTTGCCAGCTCCATCCAACGGTCGAAATGACCTGCTATGCGAGAAGCATATTGGAGCCCCGTCTACTTGTCCTCTGGTCTCGCCTTGCGAAATTTCTCGCGGTATCCTTCAGCCGTATACCGGAATCGTAACAGCAATGTTGCCTTCACCTAATCATAGTCGGTGGCGGAAGCAGAGTCGAGTCGACTAATCACGGATAATGCCTCTCCCATAAGGCACAAGCTGAGCGAAAAGGCCCATTTGCTCCGAGGCCACTCCTGAGACACCGCGACGCGCTCAAAACGCTGCAGATATGCGTCGAGGTCATCTCGCATCTCGTTGAACGGTGGCAATAGCTTGTGCGGGCCACAGCTATCCATTACAGCTGGGGACGCTGCGTCATCGCTTACCGGTCGCCCTATCTCTCCCGCGTTCAAACCAGTCTTCTGCTCTTGCCACTTTAGCTTCAACAGCAAAACGCGCTTTTCGGCTTGCAGCCGTCTTTCCTCCAGTGCTATCTTTTTCTCGCTGCTCGTCGCGAACTTGCGCACGAAGGTCCCTGTCGATAACGCGCTCGGCGTCAACCCATTCCTGCAGGGCCGATCCCGTTAGACCCATGTTCGTTCCAATCGCGTGCAATTTCTCTAAATCCATCGGTTCGTCCCGCCCGTCTGGCTCTCGGCAAGAAGGTAAGGCCGATCTATACTGGCAGGCTCGCCAAAATCTGTGGGCGACTGTGGGCGCATGTTAGCCAGATGAGGACAGAGGACGTTCGAGGACAACGAGATACTTTTATATACAAGAAGACGGACAAGGGGATACACACAACATAAACTCACACATATATACACGCGTTCACGGTCCTATGCGGAAGGGAGTTAATGTTCTTGTTCGTCCACTCACGTTCTACTCTTGGAGCGTGAACATTCCGCTTGACCTTGAGCTCTCTGGTAGTCAGGAGGCGGTGTGCCTTGTGCTTGCGGAGTTCGTACCGAGGTGGGGCCCAGCCTAGAAGATAACCGCCAGGGGCATCCCAGTACGGTGGTCAACGCCTGGGCTTGCCTGTACACCACCGAGAACAGCGTACCACCGACTTCCGCGAACATACCTGGGACAGCGTCTCGCTCCGAGACCAGAACAGCAGCTGGCCGTGACGAACGTTGCTTCAAACCAACGTGGGGGTGAGGTGGGGCGATGCCCAGTCCAGGACGCACCCGAAGACTTCAACACCGAGACGAGGCCCGGACATGGAGGGTCAGAACGAGCAGCCGGGGCGTGGCCCGAACTTGTCCTTGCGCTCTGCTCTCTGGGGTTAGCCAAGCTGTCCCCATAGCTCGGGAGCTTTTCACGAGATATGCGCACGAGCACGCGCATAGGCGAGCCCATAGTTTCACCGCTATCACCATGATGATGATTCCCGCGCACCCTGAAATGCTAAATCGGCCCCGCACACCGATTTCCTGCGTCAAAGCATGACGCACACTCTACAGGGCCGTGTTTTTACCACATCTCCCCCCAGTTCAAGAACAGCGAAACGGTGGGAAAAGAAGGGTAGGCATGTTCATAGAGTAGACAACGTAGTACTCGCGTCATGAGTTCTTTGTGTGTCTATACGAGTAATCGAACAGCCTAGTCAGTAGTAAGAGATGTGCTGCTAAGATAGTCGGCACCGAAATTATCTGAGCCCTGAATGTATTCTACGTGGAAATCGTAGTCCATCAAGACTAGACTCCAGCGTAACACTCGTGTATTGATTTGTCGGGCAGAGTTTATGTATTTCAGTGGCTGGTGGTCCGATTGCAAAATGAAGGGCCTACCATAGAGGTACACATGAAATTTCTGGACACCTTACACGATGGCGAGGCATTCTCTCTCGATGTAGAATATGCCACTTCACAAGGTAGCAGCTTTCTACTGGCGTAGGACACTGGATGCGAGAGACCATTGTGTTCTTGTAGGAGGACGGCTCCCAAACTCCATGATGAAGCGTCGGTACGCAACACGAAAGACCTTTCGTGGTTAGGTGCTATCAGTATGGGTCGCCTTGACATCATTGCCTTGAGCTTTTGAAATGCATCCTGATGCTTGTAACGCCAGTCCAGCTGATTAGGACTTCCTTTCTTCGTGAGCTCGGTAAGTGGATGTGAAAGCTTGGCATAGTTGGGCACAAACTCTCGGTAGCAGCCGGTAAGTCCGACAAAGGCTCGAAGCTCTTTCTTACTTTCCGGCCGTTTCGCTGACACGATTTTGTCTGATGTGTACTTCTGAGGTTGTTGCAGCCCTTGTCCCACAATGTGACCAAGGAAGCTAGTCGTCGGGGAACCTATCTCGCTTTTCTAAGGCTTCATAGTTAAACGCGCCTCGCGCACACGTTGAAATACATGGCGTAATGTGACCATGTGTTCGTCCCACGTTGCGGTCGCAACAAGAACATCATCAAAGTAGTAATAGTCATTGGGAATGTCGCCGACGACTTCTCGCATCAATTGGTTGAACACGGCAGGTGCAGTCTTTATGCCAAAAGGCATAACCCGGAATTGGTATAGGCCCGAGTCTCTGGAAAATGTTGTAGCTTCTTTTGACGTACTGGTCATGGGTACCTGCCAATATCCTTTTGTGAAGTCAAACTTTGAAAAGTATTGACGCCCAGTAAGTCGTGCAAACATTATGTCAGCGCGGGGAATTGGTTCCGCATCCGGAACGACCACATTGTTAAGTTGATGAAAATCAATGCAGAGGCGCCTCATGCCATCCTTCTTCTTGAAAACCATAATCGGCGCTTGGTAAGCAGATGTACACTTCTCTATTATGCCAAGCCGTAACATTTCCTGGATCGCTTTCTCAATGGCTTCCTTAACAGCGAAAGGTATGGGGTATTGTCGGTGGTCAATTTCAGCTGGCACTCCACAACATCAGTCTTTCCCGGTAAATCAGAAAATATGTCGTGGTAGGCGGAAAGGAGCTCGTTGACTTGGTTTCTTTGTTCTCTACTAAGGCTAGTTGCTACAGCCACATCCTTCCAATTCTGCGTTTGTGCAAGCGGGGCATGTAATAAATTCTCTGTGCCTTCAATTTCCACTTGATGTATTGACGTTACAGCAGCAGCTGTCGTCGTTGACGTGTCCGAGTCATTCCGCAGCTCGTACTTTTTGAGCGTGTTGATGTGGAAGACAGTTGTTCTGTGACCGAGGTCCACAGCATAATCCAATGGGCTTTTCTTGTCTGACACAGTAAAGGGGCCCTTCCATGTTAGTATCATTTTGTTGTGATCGGCGGGTAGCAGCACGAGAACTTTGTCACACACGCTTAAGTCCCGCTTCTTCGCCTTGCGATCATAGTAAGTCTTCTTACGAACATGTGCCTTCGCAAGGTCCTGAGATGCTATTTCACAGGTTCGTTGCGGACGTTCCCGCAATTCTACGATGTATTCGTAGGTTGACTTGGTCGCGTCATCCATTTTTGGGTTAGTCCACAAGTCTCTCAAAATCATCATTGGGCCGCGAACGTATCGGCCATAGAGTAACTCGAACGGCGAGTAACCGGTACTTTTTTGTGGCATCTCCCGATACGCGAAAAGGAGGGGGCCAAGGTAGCGGTCCCAATTTTTCGGGCTTTCCTGACTAATTCGGCGGAGCATTTGCTTCAACGTGCCGTTGAATCGCTCCACTAACCCATTTGCCATCGGATGGTAAGGGGTTGTCGGTAATTGCCTGATACATAACAGCCGGCTGAACTCCTTCATAACCGACGACATGAAGCTTGCCCCGCGGTCACTTACAATTTCGCGTGGTAGACCAACTCGCGACAGCATTTCCATTAGTCCCTCTGCCATAACCTTGCTTTCACTCGAAGGAAGTGCGATGGCGTCTGGATATCTTGTTGCATAATCCACCATGGTTAGAATGTACCTGTTGCCCTTGGAAGATGTCGGTGACAAAGGACCGATGATGTTGATGCCCACACGTGAAAACGGGGTCTCAATGATTGGCATGGTACCTAGCGGAGCCCGACAAACCAAATGGCGTGGGACAGTCCGCTGACAAATATCGCAAGACTTCACAAACCTCTTGGTTTCTGATTGAACACCTGGCCAGAAGAATTCGGCTAGAATATGGTCAGTTGTTTGGGATATGTCTGGGTGTCCGGCGAGAATACCTTCATGGGCTAGTTTGAGCACAGTCTCTCGTAGTTGTCTCGGTACGTTGCTCGAGTTCTCGAGTTCCTTCTCCGATAATAGCTCGTGCTTCCGATACAAGATAGCGTCGAAAAGACAGAAGCAGGTTTCGCGATTCTTTACAATCAACATTTTACCAAGACTCTCATAACAATGCCGTAACGATGGGTCATTTCTTTGGTATTTCTCAAGCGTCACTTTATCTATGATTGTGGCAGTGGCTTTCAGAACAGGTAGCCTGGTTGTGGCGCATGTTTCTTTCACTGCTGCGGCACTATCACCTAGTGGTATTTGATGTGCGGGTCTATGAGGTGTGCAAGTTGTCTCTACTGTCATTGGTAAGTAGCCGGAATCATTTCCGACATCGCTTTGCGTGTCGTCCGCGATGATGGGCACGGGCGAGTTAGCGAGTTTTCTGACTACCGTCCCTCCGCTATAATCACGATGCCTCTCACAATGCTGCTGAGGCTTGTGCGAATATTCTAGCTCTGTAGATCGGGCACTTTTGATGTTGCCTAGCACGACATCGTATAGAAGGTTCTTCATGCATTTAACTCGCACGACACCGGTGAAGAACGGTGTGTCAATAGAAACGATTGCCTCTGGCAAGTAGTGCACTGTTCTATCGAGCAGAAAAACTGGACTTGTAGTGCCCGTAAACTTCTCTTCCGGGACAAGCCTCTCTCGTACTACTACTGTGTTGCATCCCGTATCTCGAAGTACGGATACAGCTTTGCCCTCAAGCAATCTTCTCGCTACAGGCAGAGTTCCGACATCAGCCACAGTTGGGGTAGGCGTCGATGTCATATTCACGACTGGCATAGTCTCCCCAGTCTGGAGTACGACGTACCCTTCATCCGGTTTCTCCGGTGTGTCAGCGTTGTCTCCTTCTTTGGGTGACAGCATGCACGACGCCAACCGCTTTTCCTGGGTTCGAGTTGTCTCCGCAGACGAACCGTTTCTGCCCCTCGACCAGCCTGTTGCTGACTGGTTATTTCTTGTCCGAGACGAACATTCAGACGCACGGTGCCCTGTCTTATCGCACAAGAAACAGAGACTTTGGCCATTAAACTGGTGCTTAGCAGTTTCTGCTTTACGAGCATCTGCTGAGCTCTCCTTATACAGCTTGTCCTTGCCCAAATTGAACAAATCTTGGGCTTCCAGAAAAAAATCTGCGTTCTGCGCTCAAGAGTGCAATTTCTTACAGTTCCTCTCCTTCAGAAATACCCTCAGGATGGGTGAGCATCCCTTCATGAACTGTTCTGAAGTCATTACGTCGCGAAGAGCGTCATATGTTTTCTCGATATTTGCCAGCTCCATCCAACGGTCGAAATGACCTGCTATACGAGAAGCATATTGGAGCCCCGTCTCCTTGTCCTCTGGTCTCACCTTGCGAAATTTTTCGCGGTATCCTTTAGCCGTATACCGGAATCGTAACAGCAATGTTGCCTTCACCTGAACTTGACGTTTACCAATTTCACCCCCAAGCGTGGCAATATATATATATATATATATATATATATATATATATATATATATATATATATATATATATATATATATATATATATATATATATATATATATATATATATATATATATATATATATATATATATATATATATATATATATATATATAAGGCAAAGAAGTGTATACCTAAGGGCTCGTTTTTCCTTGTTTTGACACAATATGAATGAGATCTAACAGACAATACTGCCGGTACGCGTGAAAGTGGGCACAGTAGAATAGTGGTATTACACAATTTTCCGTAGCGTGAAAAAAGAGGCGTACCTCTCACGTACGCCGAAGCCGTTGCTCGAACTCGACGGCCTGCGTTCCAGCCAGTGCCTATGTATTTGCCGCCGTCCTTTTCGCCTCCGACATATTAATAATATAATTAAATAATGATTAATAATCGTTATATTAGTTACTTGGTTTTAAATATTTTGTCAAATTATTTATTTATTTATTTATTTCATAGTACCCCTAAAGGCCCCCGAAGGGGTAATAATACATAGGGGAACGGACACATGAAAGAAATCTTTGTACGCTTATACAATGTAAAAACAAGATTATACAAGATAATGAAAGCGAGCTAAATACAAAAAAGAACAACAAAAACCAGATACTTTGGAAAAAAAGAAAATAAGTAGAGATAGAATATTGAATACTGTAAACATAAATTAAGGGCACTAACAAATACAGTATACAAGAAAAGAACTAAAATGAAGGCATGATCTTAAGATACAAGAGTTTGCATTTAACACATAAATAATACAAAACAAGCGTGTACAATGGTCGTGAAAAACATTAACACATGATAACAAGAAAATTAAACACTGATGTACATATGAAGAAGCTTAATGAGAGTACGCGCGGTGGATATCAAGTCGGAAATGTTGAGTAAATGTTCGTGAAATGTTGTGAAATCTGCTTGAGTGGCAATGTGGGATGGCAAGTTATTCCATGCAACTATTGTTCGGGGAATGAAGGAATTAGCATATTGAGCTGGGCGACAAGTTATACGTTTTATCTTGAAGATATGGTCTGTGCATTTCACCGCCGATTCACCGCCGCCTGTGCCGATACCACCTCGGCCGCAGTTTTCTGCCCCCCAGCCGCAACTCGGCGTCTACTCCGACCTCATGAAGTCTATTTGCTTTGAGTGAAGATTGATGATTGATTTGTGGGGTTTAACGTCCCAAAACCACCATTTGATTATGAGAGACGCCGTAGTGGAGGGCTCCGAAAATTTCGACCACCTGGGGTTCTTTAACGTGCACCCAAATCTGAGCACACGGGCCTACAACATTTCCGCTTCCATCGGAAATGCAGCCGCCGCAGCCGGGATTTGAATCCACGACTTGCGGGTCAGCAGCCGAGTACCTTAGCCACTAGACCACCGCGGCGGGGCTGCTTTGAGTGAAGTGTTCTTGCTTTGCTATGGGGAAGGATTCCGCAAAAAAGTGCGGGGAAAGACGTGAAAAAGGACGCAGCAGATGTAAAGGATTTAAAAGAGCTGTCGAAGGCATTTGAAAATTTCAAACGCGATTTCAGAAGTGAGACTCGGGAAATTAAAGACAGCATAGCCTTTTGCTTTGACACCTGCAGTGAGGTGAAAGATGTAGCCACTGATATTAAGAATATGAGAGCTGAAATGCAAGAGCTCATAAAACAAAACATGGAATTGAAAGCGGAAAATAAGAAACTGTCACAAAAATGCGATGAGCTCGAACAATATCAGCGCCTAAACAATCTTGAGATAAAGGGTGCGCCGGTCGGGAATGATCCAGTGGATGTTGTAAGAAAGATAAGCGAAGATGTCGGCACAGCAGTCGATCTGTCTGATATTGACGCATGCCACTGGATTCCCACTCCTAAGCCTGGTGTGAAGAAAATAATCGTTCGCTTTGTAAAAAGAACAAAACGTGACGACATACTGGCGAAATGTAGAAAGAAGAGGCTCGATAGTTCTATGCTTGGGGATGACAAAAAAACGCCCATTTTTGTAAATGAGCATTTGACGCAGAAGGGCAAGGCATTGCTTGCAGCGGCAATACAAAAAAAAAAAGAAAGAAGCCGCATGGAAATTTGTCTGGACATCCGGTGGCAAAATCCTTGCACGCAAAGATGAAGGATCACGAGCGATACATAATGCGGATGTGACAAGCCTGGCTAAAATTAGAAATTAGATGTGGCATGTGTCATAAGAAATTGAAAAACATTCCACTATGACTGATCTTGTAAATAACCAAAAGTATTACAGTGTTGAAGACCTTAATAGGTTTGATTTGATTTGTGGGGTTTAACGTCCCAAAACCACTATTTGATTATGAGAGACGCCGTAGTGGAGGGCTCCGGAATTTTTGACCACCTGGGGTTCAAGACTTTAATAGGGTATTGTAATCCGGAAAAGGTTTGTTTAAAGCATTGCATATAAATTGTAGAAGCATAAAAAGAAAGGTGGACGACATTACTAATTTTATATGGTCTATAGCTATCGGATTTGATGTGCTAGTTTTCTCCGAGACATGGATTACTTATAAAGAACATGCGCCGTTCTTTCCAGGCTATAGTCATGAACCTCTCGGTCGTAACGAGCAAAAAGATGGAGGTCTTGCTATTTATTTTAAGGATACGCTTTCGAGTGAACTGCTTGATAAGTATACTGTTATGAACGATGATGTTGAATGCATTACAATGTGTGTTGGCCCATTCATAGTAATTGGTGTATATAGGCCACCACATGGCCACAAAAAGATGTTTATTGAGTTTCTTAATGTTGTGTTATCAACTGTTCGCGGGAATACTCCTTGCATAGTCATGGGTGACATAAACATTGACCTCTGTTCTAATGATCCTTATTCCAAAGATTTTGAAACGCTCTTATTTACATATGGAAGTACACATTTTATACGTTCATCTACTAGGATTACATCAACAAGTGCTACGCTCCTTGATATATGCGCCTCAAATTTAAGTTCACAGAATATAAAATACGGGGTATTTGCGTATGACATAAGTGATCATATGCCCATCTTCTTTCTTGCACGATTTACTTCTCAAATTGGTCAGAAAACAGAGACATCTTTCCACCGAATTAAAAACAGCAAAACTCAGGAACATTTTTTTCAGCTAGTTCAGAACATAGATTAGAAAACTGTTTATAGACAAGAAAATCCTGATGATGCTTATAACACATTCATGAGGTTATTGAGTGCTAGCTATGATGCAGCATTTCCACTTCAGAAGCGCTCACGTGGCAGAAATAAGAAATGCAGAAAGCCTTGGATAAATCGTAATCTTTACCGGCGCAAAAAAATAAAGAATAAATTGTATCATGATTTCATCCGTTCGCGGAACACAGACGCCTTAGCTGAGTACAAGAAATGCAGAAACGTTTTAAATTCAGAGATACGGAAGGCTAAACAGAACTACTATGAAAAATTATTTGAAAGCATTTACAATGACCAGAGGAAGCTATGGAAGGTCATAAATGGGCTTACGAACACAAATAAGGGTTGTAATAGGACACAGGACCTAACAATTAATGGTCAGATTTTCAGTGGTGAAAGGTTGGCCAATGTTATGAATGAACATTTCATAAATGCGGGTTCCTTTATTTTAACGGATGAAAAGCGAGATATATAATGCTCCAACTCCTGATAAATCTCCTTTGCCGTATTCTATTTTTCTCGCACCCACAGATGCGGTTGAAGTAGAAAGATTAATCAGAAAACTTAAAAACAATGTTGCATCAGGGATTGATGAGATAGGTTCTGTTGAGTTAAAAATGATGTCACCATTGATATCTAATGTCTTGGCCTATATTATCAACTTCACCCTCACTAACGGTGTATTTCCAGAGCAGTTAACAGTAGCAAAAGTCACTGCAGTACATAAAGGTGGTGATATCAATACTTTAGCGAACTATCGACCTATATCCGTGCTTCCAACAATATCAAAAATATTTGAAGGGGTTGTTTATGATAGACTTGCATTCTTTTTTGATAAGCATCAAATAATAACAAAAAGTCAGTATGGTTTTTAAATAAATAAATCAACAGAACAAGCTCTACTGTATATCAAAGATAAGAGAGTCGAAAATATGGAAAACAAAAAATATACTCTTGGGCTCTTCCTCGATCTTCAAAAGGCATTTGACTCCATACAATTCGAATCATTGATTCATAAATTATCAAGTTATGGGGTGCGTTGAGTTGCATTACAACTGTTTAAAAGTTACCTTGAAGATCGTTATCAATATGTACAACTGAATAACACTATTTCTGCAAAGATAAAATTAAACCAAGGAGTCCCCCAGGGGTCTATGCTGGGGCCATTATTGTTCCTTGCCTATATAAATGATATTGTCGATATACCTAATTCTCCTGAACTTATAATGTACGCTGACGATACGAATGTTTTCTTTTCATCAGACAATCTAATATCACTTGAGGTCAGTGTAAATAATTATCTAAGCAATCTTTCAAATTGGTTAAGGCAAAATAGACTGCGCATGAATGCAAAAAACAACCTATATAATATTCCGACCTATAAACAAACCTATTAGTAACATAGCTGTAAAATTCGAAGGAAATTGCATTGCACATGTTAGGGAACAAAAGTTTCTTGGTGTATGGTTTCAGGAGGAATTAAACTGGAACACACATGTAAATCATCTGATCACCGCATTAGCGCGAATAGTTGGTTGTTTTTTTAGAACAATGCACTTAATCCTATTGGGGTTAAAAATAAGTATGTAATATGCACTCTTCCATTCAAGTAACTTATGAGACGTTATTCTGGGGAACGACGTCACAAGGGAATTACCATAAGTTGATAACTATACAAAAGAAAATATTGCGCTGCTTTGAAAAATGCAGGGGGAATCTACAAGACTTGCGCACTGCTCCACTATTCATTAAACATTCCATACTGAGAATTGATCAATTATATCATTTTAAATTGCTTCAGTTAATACAAAATACTAAGTTATATGAAGAAAGTTGCACTGAAAGACCACACTACAGTCTCCGAGAACAAAAGAAACGAGCTCCTAGAAGAAGAACCAAGTATGGAAAACAAAGTGTTGCTTACCACGTACCTCAGGTTTTAAATACCATTGCAGATCAATTGAACTTTAGGGCTAGTAGTGCGACTTTCAAGAAACAAATAAAGAACTTATTCATAACCACCGGTCTACACTATCAAAACTACGTAATGGAGTCTCATGCCTCTGCAAATGCTTAAATTGTTCATAAATTTCTATGTCAATTATACGAGTGTATACAGCGCAATTCATTGTATCCGCATGCATTTTGTGTCTGTTTTTGAGTTGTTTCATTGATATCGTTTAGTTGTGTATTTTTACGAGAGTGACCTCTAATTCTTAAAATGTGTTATGTAAACTTCTTATGCTATTTATGTTTGAATTTTGTGTGTACAATTGCAGGTTGCTTGAAACCAATGTATTGAATATATATATTGTTTGTCAGTGCTGATGTCTAAGCTTTGCACTGTCATGAACTGCGGAGGGACAAGGGCCTTTGTCAGGCTGTTCGCCTTTAGCCCTTTGCCCCTGCAGTGAGCTCTGTATCCGGCTTATTGTAAATAAAAGTACTACTACTAGTACTACTACCAATGGCGGACCTACGACAACCGACCGATATGTTTTGCTTGTGGCGGTGTTCGCCACGTGGGGCGTTATTGTCGTCGTCACCAGGCTGCTCAGAACATTCGACGATTGCCCTCTTTCGACCCTCAGTTTTCTTCTACGCGTTCAAGCGCTCCTTCGTCTTCCTTTCCTTCTGATCGTCCACTCGGCCCCACCCACCGCTCCCCATCTCCACGTCGACGTTCGCCTTCCCCTATGCGTCGCCGTTCCGGACCCACCGACGAGGAAAACAACGGCCGCAGTTCCCGAGGCACGAACTGCGTCCCCGTCGCCATGCACAAGTCCTCGCCCCGGTCCAGCTAACGTCATTGAAGTGTCAGTCGATGGTGTCATCATCATGGCGCTTGTTGACACCGGAACCGCTCTATTTGTCCTTTCCGTCAACCTGTGCCGCAAACTCCGCGAAGTTTTCACGCCATTATCTGGCCTCTCTCTTAGAACGGCTAACGCACAAAGTGTAACACCTCTCGCAGCCTGTACCACACGAGTCGTCATCAAAGGGATTGTGTATATAGTCAAATTCATAGTGCTGCCTTCGTGCTGCCATGACATGATACTCGGCTGGGACTTCCTTGCGAATAATAATGCCGTCATTGACTGCTGTCGCACTGAACTTGAGCGGTCTGCACTTGCTGATGTTGAAGCTGTCGAAGCTTCCCTTCCGTAGTATAAACTGTCTGTTTCTGACGACACCACCATACCACCGCACTCTTCTCTGCTGGTGACTGGGTCGTGTGACGCTATTTTCGACGGTGATGTTCTACGCTCTCTGTCGTGTACATTCAACGCAAATGTTTTTCACTGCCCGTTGCTCTCCTTACTCTCCACCGTGGCATCACGAAGACGCTCGTGTACAATACGCTAGAAGGGCCTTTACCTTTCTTCCATGGTGAATGTCTCGGTCACGTGCATACAATCGATGCCCATCACATTTTTGACGCTCCGTGTATTTTACTTTCTACGGGCCTCAGTGCACTCATTTCTGACTCTGTGGTTGAACAGTCACTCCTTGACGCTTTCCACCGCTTCATCGATGTCGCAACTTCTTCAGAACGAAGCCAGTTGGTCAACCTGCTGCAAAAGTTTCATACTTCTTTTGACAGCCAAGCTTCTGGCCTCAGTCGCACATCGAACACATCTCACAAGATTGACACAGCATACGCCTCTACGGCAGCGTGCCTACCGAGTCTCAGCGTCGGAGCGCCGTGTTATTGACGACCAGGTTGCTTACATGCCCCAGCGGGGTATTGTACAGCCTTCTAGCAGTCCCTGGGCGTCCCCGGTCGTTTTTGTTAAGAAGGACGGCTCCATTCGGTTCTGTGTAGAGTACCGACGCTTAAACAAGATCACCCGGAAGGACGTTTACCCGTTATCGCAAATACACGACGTCCTTGACTGTTTTCAGGGAGCACAATACTCCCTTCACTGGATTTACGGTCTGGATACTGGCAAGTTCTTATGGAAGCATCTGACCGACCGAAAACAGCATTTGTCACACCTGATGGATTATACGAACTACCGTTATGCCTCTCGGCCTTTTTAATGCTCCAGCCACTTTCGAAAAAATGATGGACACTATTTTACGAGGCCTCAAGTGCAGCACATGTTTATGCTACCTCAATAACGTAGTTCTCTTTTCCACCGATTTTGACACCCATTGAAATCGTCTCGAGCACGTCCTCACACGCCTCACCGTCGCCGGCCTTCAACTCAACCTCAAGAAGTGTCGTTTTGGTGCCTGGCAGCTCACCATTCTTGGCCACGTCGTATCGCGAGACGGCATACTTCCCGACCCCGCCAAGCTTCGAGCAGTCACCGATTTTCCGGAGCCAAAGAACTTAAAGGAACTTAGAAGTTCTGTCGGCTTGTCGTCATACTTCCGACGCTTCATTCGAAATTTTGCTTCCACTTGTGCGCCCCTTACGGACCTTCTTAGCGGCGACAAGGACCTTTCCACCGGGTCAGCAGCATGCGACGATGCGTTCACCAAATTACGGCGCCTGCTAACGTCATTACCCATCCTCTGCCACTACGATCCTGCCGCTCCCACGGAGGTTCATACTGATTCCAACGGTGTTGAACGTGGCGCTGTGCTCGCGCAACGAAAGGCAGGGTTTTATCAATACGTCGTCGCCTACGCAAGCCGTACTCTGACGAAAGCCGAGGCTAACTACTCCGTGACCGAGAAAGAGTGTTAAGCTATTATTTGGGCCCTTGGAAAATTTTGCCCCTACCTATATGGTCACGCATTCGACGTCGTCACTGAACACCACACCCTTTGTTGGCTATCCACACTTAAAGACCCTTCGGGACGACTTGCTCGCTGGGCGCTCGAACTTCAGGAGTACGACATCAGCGTTATTTACAGATCCGGTCGTAAGCACACGGATGACGACGCCCTTTTTCGTTCACCCATGTCAGATGAGGGCGTTTGCCTCTCTTCCCTCGAGCCTACACTTGCGTCATACACCTTGCGCAACATGACGGTGCAACAGCGAAAGGATCCCTGGATCAGTGGCCTAATAAGCATTCTTTCTGATCCTCTCACTCCTTCGCCGTCTTGCACCCTCCACTGCAGGCTAGCAACTTTTGCCTAAGAAATGATCTTCTTTATCGACGCAACTACCTTTACCACGGTCGCAAGTGTCTCCTTGTGATACCCGCCATCTTCGAGCTGGTATATGCGAAGCTTTTCACGCTGACCCATAGTGCGCCCACGCACGCCTCTTTAAGACATACGCTAGGCCTCGACTCAGATTTTATTGGCGCGGCATGTATAACTACGTGCTGAAATTCATTCGCTCATGTGCTCAGTGCCAACGACGAAAGTTACCTCCTGGGCAAGTCTACCCATCACAACCTTTTCCTTGTCCTAATCGACCTTTTGATCGCGTCGGCATTGCCATTTATAGACCACTACGTAGTGGTCCAGCTAGAGTTGATGGTACCATCAAATCTAGCTGGTAATCACTTGACTATTGTTGCGATTGATCATCTGACATGCTATGCCGAAACAGCCACGTGGTAGACTGCTACATCCCGTGACGTTGGAACGTTTCTGTTCCAACGTGCTCCTCGCGACAGTGACAGAGGCCGTGCCTTCTTTTCTGACGCCTTGAAGGCCTTACTCAACGAATGTCAAATCGTGCACCACACAAGTACAGCGTACCACCCTCAAACGAATGGCATGACGGAGCGCTTCAACTATACTCTTGGCAATATGCTGTCGATGTACGTCGCCTCTGATCATTCAAATAGGGACCAAGTTCTCCCGTTCGTCACCTACGCTCACTGCGGTACAAGCTACTACTGGGTTTTTGCCGTACTTTTTTCTATACGGACGAGAACCTTCAAATACAGTGAACACTATGCTTCCGTATAAACCTGATCAGTCCGAAAGTACAACTCCCTCCGAAGCTGGCTGACATGCTCAAGAATGCCACCAGCTTGCCCGCTTTTTTTCTACCCAGGACCAGTGGCAGCAGCAATCCCGCCAGCCTGGGGACCGTTCAGCTCCAAACTTTCCCCCTGGTTCTTTGGTATGGCTTCAAGCACCTGCTATCGCACCTGGCCGCTCCGCAAAACTTCTTCCCAAATACCTCGGGCCATACCACGTTGTGGGGCAAACGTCACTCGTCAACTATATCGTGGAGCCCATCATCCCATCTACAGACCTACGCTACCGCGGCCGTGACACTGTCCACGTCGCTCACCTCAAGCCATACTATGACGCATTAGTCGTTTCTTCTCCTTAATCCGCCAGGATGGCACCTTTTTCTGCGGAGGGCGATTGTTGTGAAGAAGAGGGGCCTCAGCGGCATTTCTCGGCGCCTCAGGGGCATCGCCATCAGCATAAGCTTGTGCTTGCTGCGCTTGGCCGGACGCTGCTGACTTCTTCGCCTTCTGCGTTCTGCTCTGCAAATAAACCCCGTTACAACAGCTATGATCGTGTACCGTGCATGGCATTATCGCGAAAAGACGCTGATGATATTTTCAGATAGAGAAATAACTTTACTTAAGTGAAAAAAATCCACGGAAAAATGGCAGCCAGACCGCGTGCCTGGCAACCACCTTCATCAGCTCGCTGTATGGCCCGGAGTTGTACTTCCTGGCTCGTATTGCGGAGTACACTTTCCCACGCCTCGGACGAGGGAGTGGTCAGGAGGTCATGCGGGGGTGGATCCTCGCTGCAGTCCTATAGAATATGATACAAGGAGGCGACGGAGCTACGCTTTAAGCAATGCAGACTGAACAGATCGGGATAAATGTCGGCGAGCCCCTGATATCTTTTTAGAGAAATTTAATTAATTGTGTATTACGCTCTGCGACAAATTTTTATGGTTTTTACAGCGCATGGGTACGTGTTAGTAATTAGTTATCTGATTGTCTCGTGCGCAGTGTTTTTATCAGTACTACCTGCATCACGTGTAGCGCAGTGCGTCTTAGTTTTCCTTTCAAACCGTGCCGCTTCATTGAGCGATTGCTAGTCAAAGCTTGCGTGTTGAATCCTGTTGTGTGTGCGCGTCCTTCAAGGCTGGGTTCATCGTTCTTTCAAGTGATATGCCAGCAGGTGATTGCCATGAATCTTTTGAAACACATTCAAACACGGTACCAAAAAAAATAATAATGCTGCACGTTTGCGGAAGCAATAAACATACGTTCACCATACGCACCATGGTGGCACGGCGTTCTGATGCGTGTTCGATCTCAGCCGCGGTAGTCGCTATTTGACGAGCGCTAAACGCGTGGTCAAAACTTCCTCGGAAATTAATATTATTGTACATGACCTAAAATAAATAGCCCCCTCTTCCTCGCCCCATTTTTTTCAAATTTTCAGTATACATGCTCATGAACAAAGCATTTGCGAGACGTTTGCCAATTCTCTTTCTTTTCTAGTAATCGCATATGTTACTTTCGGCAGTTAGTGCTAAAAGCTCAGAATTTCAGCAAAAAACTCCGAAGCATTTCCGCGAGGGAGAACATGGTTAAGTGCGAATGCACGGGGTGATGCTATGAGGGGGAGTAAAGTAATAAAAGTTAAAATCCGTTGGCATTCGCCAGTGAGTTTACGTAAACTCCCCCGTGTGATCACATTGCGATTCCTAGGAACCATTAGACTCTCTCGGGAAATCGTGGTGAGTTTACGCGAAGATGTGAGAGTAAATTCGCACTATAATGGTGTTTTTGTCCGCGGTCCGCTTCGCCCGCTTGCGCTCGGCATCACAGGCTCTTCGTCGAGCTGCCTTGTCTTCAACCGGCGCGACATCTTCAACGACGCGTGCAATGCTCGCATTCTATTGCGTTGCACTCGTTGTTGGAGGTATCGCAGTCGAGGTTGATGCCTGCGATGGATCCATACCTATACGACTTTCCGATCTCGAGCTCGTGGCTGCGCGGGCGCGCGCAGCCACGGAGGGGAGGGCGGAGCGCGCGCAATCACGTGGTGTGTGACGTCGCTGCGCCGTTGCTACAGACGCTCCTCTCCGCTCCTCGTGCCGTTGCTAGGGGAGAGAAGGAGGCGCACCGTGGATGGCGGATTCAGGGTCGCTTATAAAGTGCATTCGCACCTAAAAGACGCAGTAAAGAGCTCTTTTTTTACTTGTCGTTTCGGTTTCTTTCAACGCCACCGCCAACGAAAGGTGGCCGTGCGCCGCTGCCGATGACTTTACCCGGCGCGTGCCGGCGACGCCGCCGACTCAAAACAAGCCGAGACGACGCTAGGGGGGCAGATGAGGCAAACGTGCTTCGCATGAGCTCCCGCCTCGACGCATCATCTGACCCAGAAAACCTCATCGCCGCCACCTATGAAGTACTGGACCGTCTTCTACTAATCAAGCGCAGTCAGCGGGTAACCACTTTTTAATTGTAAGTCTATATTTCCTGAAAGTCTGCTTGTTTGAAAACCCCAGGCGAAGAACGCTGCTCTAAGCCTAAGCGGCGTCGGGCCGTCGGCCCGACGAAACACTACTCGCGAATCCGCGCAGCGCGCGAGAATGGCTCACGACGACGCTGTTGCGTCAACCGGAGCCACGACATCGATCGAAGAGAAAATTCAAGGCAGAGAAAATGCTATCAGCGTCTCGCAAAAGAAGCATCTTGACAACGGGGGATGGTTCACTGCAACGTATCACCACTGAAGTCTTATCGCCGTTCCGGAAACCGGGACCGAAGCGGTAGACAAATACGCGTCGAGCCAACCTAAACAGAAAGGGAATCCTCTTCGGAAAGAGAAACTGCCTCCGCTGCCGAAAACCGACTTCAAGGTCATCATTAGACCGAGGGATGGGCTCAACATTAATCAACTTAGCACGCATCAGATGGCACGCGCTATAACTAAGGCATGTGGTAACCCAGACATCAGCAACGAGAGCAACCTGCTTATACGGCCGTGCAATGGATCTAATACCACCATATCCAGCAAGCAAAGCATGAAGACCGCCAACATAGCGCAGAGCCTTCGAAGTCTACGTTTTGGTGCAAAAGACTATGCAGTGATGACTTACGTAGCCACGCCGGACATCTCGTGCAAGGGTGTGATTCACGGACTGGACACCGGGAACACGCCAACCGAATTACTAGCCCATCTTCGGGTGCTACCCAAGGAGTAAAAATACTTTATGTGAGAATGCTTGGCAAATCGCAAAGTGCTGTAATTACCTTCCACGGCAAGATCTTCCCACGCTATGTTTACTTCTACGGTGGTGAGACACGTTGCTACTTCTATCGATCATCGCGGCAAGTTTGCTATACATGCTTCAAGCCTGGGCATATGACAGACGTCTGCCAGACACCAGACTCTGTTGTCTGCTCAAATTGCACCGAACCAGTCGTAGAGGACGGACAAACCTGTGAGCCCCGATGTGCGCTATGCAAGGAAGAGCACTCTACGTGGGCAAAGGAGTGCAAGGAATGCCTCAGGAGGCCGTGAAGCCCACGACCGAGAACAAAAGAGCAGACGGCCGCCGGAACACAAGGCGCCAATGGACGCGGCCGGGCCCGGAAACGCTCGTTCAGCAAGGATGGCAGCTCACCATCCAGGTCCCGGTCAGCATCAAAACCACGGTCATAGTCGAGATCGGCGTCCAGGACCCGCCAGGCTCCAGAAACAAAACAAAAGCAGCAGAAGAAACCCGTTACCAGGAAGGAAGACGACGGTACGGTGAGCAGGAAAGCGCCTTTTTTTTCTGCCTTTCTCACTGGTCCAAAGAACACGAATACACAGACAGTATTGGTGGGTAAGAATGGCAGCGCGCCACCTAACGATTAAGTAAATGAATTAAGGCAGACTATTCAGACACTCAGGGCAAAAAACGCCGAACTCCGACAGAAACAAAACGACTCATAGATGAACTAAAGGCCCTGAGAACAGGACAGACAAATGCTAACCCCCTAACTGACTTAACTCTAACAGCTACCATAGGGCGCCAGTGATTCACAACAAACAAGGCTGCCATGAAAAATGCCCTAGCAAACCTCAGCAACCCCATCGCTAACATCCAAGAGGAGGCATGCAAGGATAGAGAACCTCTGGTGCAACTCACGGCAATGAAATCCAGAGGCAAACTCTATGCTCGGCCATCACCTGAGTATGGCGAGCAGCTGTAAGGGCTCGGTCAAGTTAGAAACCCTCAAAGTATGGCAGTGGAACTGTCGTGTAATCCGTCCAAAGCAGTCTCTTCTGAATCAACACATCAATAAATACACAACTCCACCAGACATCATCGCCCTCCAGGAAATCGGATGCTCACCGAAACTCACTGGCTTTTCGGTTTATGAGGGTCTTGGCCAAAGCAAGGTCGCTACTCTGGTTGACAAAGCGGTCACTGCAATTACACATGACGTCGATGCAACAGACATACACCACGTTCTCATTGAAATCATAACGAAAAAAAAGAACTGACGAAAGCATATTTCTTCTCAATATCTAAAGCCCACCCAGCCAACGGAAAACCAACTTCAGCTCCCTTCTGCACAAGGCAGAACAAGCAGCAGGCAAAAAGGGTCTTATCATCATCCTTGGACACTTTAATGCGTAGCACAAGAGCTGAGGATATGTCAAGGAAACTCAGAAATGCAGGGATTTGGCCAGAGAAGCTGATCGCAGAAGGCTAAGCCTCATTACAGCCCACACTCAACCAACGCGAGTGGGGAATAGTATCAACCGAGATACGTGCCCGGACTTGGCGTTCGTCAAAGGGGTTAGGGAGGCCCGATGAGAAAACGGCGGGGAATTGCTTGACAGTGACCACTGCATTGCGCGCATCTAGATAGAAACTCTCCCGATTAAGAAACGACATGACCTCGCTCGACTTACAGACTGGGAAGCCTTTAGAAAAACTAGGGCAGAATTTGAGGACAAAAAAATGTGGATTTTGAGAGTTTGGTCCCGGGAATCACGACAGAGTGGAAACGATGAACCCAAGAAGTTACCCTATCTACAAACACGCCCGAGGTGGACAAGCATCTCCTACACCTCTGGGACCCCCGCCGGGGCATATTAAGAAGATGGAAGTGGCAAAAACACAACCGCGAAATGAGACTTAGGATCACCGCAGTCACCAGGGAAGCCGAAGAGTATGCGACGGAGCTGTCAAGGCGCTACTGGGACCAAAAAAGCAACGAGCTACAAGGTACACTAGGTTGAAAAAGACATGGGCCTTGCTGAGGACCCTCATAGACCCAACCACGACCAAGACTGGAACTTGTGAAACGACCCAAAACATTGCATACTGATTCGAAGGCACAGACCCGTAACTGCTAGAACACATCAAGCAGCGCTATATTGGCGATACAATGAATACTGACTGCAGCCTGGCATACACAGGTGAAGCTAATCCCGCTCTAGACGAACCCTTTAGCACAGAAGAAGTTCGACATGCTATGCTGTTGGCAACAAAGAATACGCCAGGGAAGGATGGCATCAGCAACACTATGATACGGAACCTCGATGACAAATCCATCACAAAGTTTACAGAATTCATCAACAAATATTGCGAACGGGATGCCGTCCCAAACGACTGGAAACATGCGGAAATAATAATGATTCCAAAGTCTGGAAAGGCTCTAAGCTTGGAAAATATAAAACCCATTTCATTGACCTCATGATTGGGAAAAGTACACGAGATAATCGTGCTTCAGGGGCTGGAGACCTACCTGGAAGACAACGAACTCATACCGCACACCATGTTTGGCTTCCAAAAATGCCTCTCAATACAGGACGTCCTCCTACAAATCAAGGAGGAGGTGCTTACCGATGTCCCAAAATATGGCGAAAACGTATTACTTGTACTGGATCTTAAGGCTACTTTTGACAATGTTATTCATAAGGCTGTGCTAGAGGGGCTTAGCAAATCAGGTTGAGGAAAGAGAATACACAACTGCATCAAAGCTTTTCTCGGTAACAAAACCTCCACAATTGGTATAGGGGCATCCGCACTGATACGTTTATTACGCCCACAAAAAAACCTGAAGGTTCTGTGATATCGCTGATGCTGTTCAACATCGTTATGATCAGCTTAGCTCGGAACGTCGAAAACATTGAAGGACTCAGACATGCCATCTACGCAGACGATGTTACAATATGGGAGACAAGAAGATCTCTAGGACAAAAACAAGATCTTTCGCAACGCGCCGCAGATACAGTTCACGACTACGTGCGTCAATGAGGCCTCGTCTGCTCTCCGGAAAAATCAGAAATCCTGAGAGTCTACAGACAAGGATACGATCTGCAAAACTCTATAGACGTGTATATAGGGGGGAAGAATATTCCAGAAGTGTACCAAATTAAGATTCTCGGCTTGTGGATACAAAGGAACTGTATCGACACCATCAGATAGCTGTCAAGCACTACAGCGCAGATCACGAGGATGATCACCAGAATCTCTAACAGAAGACGGGGTATGAAGGAGGAGGACACTTGTAGGCTTGTACAGGCCCTCGTGGTCAGTAGGATTGTATACAGTGTACCCTACCAAACACCACTCCCACAGGAAAAAGAACTAGTACAGGCACTCCTTAAAAAAGCCTACAAATGCGCCCTTGGTCTACCTGTCAGCACCTCGACAGAGAAATTCCTTAAACTTGGGATAAACAACACAGTGCAGGGGCACATCGAGGCGCATCTTCTTTCGCAGAAAATGAGACTACTGCTGACTGCTACGGGCAGGTACACGTTGCAGACATTGGGCATGAGGGATGCTTGCGGAGAAATTAATAACACGGCAAGCATACCAAAGGACATTCGCCCGATCATTGAAGTCAGCCCAATACCTCGAAACGAGCATCCGAAAATTCATAACTTTCGAAGAAAAGCCAGGTCAGAAGAACAAGAAAAAATTTCAAGGCGAGAGCCGACGTTTTGTACGTTGACGCGACCACATACAGAGAGCACTCTGTGACAGTTGTAAGCGTTGTTGATCACCAACTTAGGGACGTCAACAGCGCTTCGATCAGAAGCAACAACATCTTCGAGGCTGAGGAAGTAGCGATCGCGCTCGCCATCACACACCAGAGCGAAGAGTCTACTACAGAATTAGTTACTGACTCGCAAGAAGCGTGTTGATGGTACAGCAGTGGACGCATATCCAGTGCTGCCATCCGCCTACTCAAGGGAAGAAAAATCAACCTCTCGAGCTGCTCCGTTACGTGGACACCAGGCCATGAAACTGTGACAGGGAACAGCGTGCCGACGCCATCGCCCGAGAATATGCCGACCGGGGGGTGGGGGGGCGCACAACGACGAGGAACCAGCCACAGTTACTAGACGCTATGGAGCAATTTTCGAACACAAGAGAGCGCTGAGCAAGATATACCCCCTTCCCACAAAGACATCAGCACAGAGCAGTCGGTTGCCTGGAGACAGCTGCAGACTAATACATCGTATCCAAATCACAGTCTTCTGAGTAAAATCTATCCGGGAATATACGACCACAAATGCCCGCTATGCAAACAACGACCCACACTTGACCACGTGACATGAGCCTGCCAACACACGCAGGTATCGCCAAGAAACTCTACACCAACACCGGAGCAGTGGGAGGCTGCACTGTCCTGCTATAAGCCTGAACAACAGCTCAAGCTGATAGACAGAGGTTGCAAGATGGCAAAGGCCACAGGTGCCCTGGACTGGGGGCTCCACCTTCACCGGAAAAAAATATTTGCAATAAATTTTTACATTATTTCAAAACAAGCCCCACGCCGCTACCGGTCAAACCGACCTCGGCACTAGTGCTGCCAACTTGCGAAGCTACTTTTTTCCTCTCAGCAGTAAAAAAATTCTCTACATTTACCTAGATTTTTGTGGAGAGCGGCTTTTTGAAGACCTTAATGTGTTCGTGCTGGGGAAAATTCTTTCAAAGATCAATTTTATTATATCATGGTGCATTAGTTCGAATATATTCACTAAAATTACCGTGCTGAAGGCGAAAAAATGTCGCTGTACAAATTTCAAGGCTTTAAACAACATTTTGTTCAGTAAAATCACAAAGATAAAGCGGTCATCACAATTTGGGAGGGGGGGGGAGAAGGACATATAGTATCACAGCATAAATCACCGACAAATGAGTAATCATTCCGTTTACACATAACCATACAGCCTTTCAAGAAACAGTGCATATATTACTAAGCATTGCATATAGGCAGAAGAAGAGATGAAATATCAAAATAATTTAAGAACACTACTAGCTCTGCAATGCGAAACACAAAAATCTTGTACTACGATAAAGGGCTTTTCTGAGAGCATTCACGTGAAAAGTTAATAACAATAATAATAACATATATATAATGATAATAATAACCAGAACGAGCACGTAGAACGCAGTAAAGGAAATATTCCGGCGAGCAAGCTTCAAAAAATCATCAATTCTGTTATTTGAATTTTCTTTTGTTCTGCTGTTATATTGCAAGTCTGTTATTTTGTAACTATCTTGCAGAAAATGCTTGGTGGTGTTCATATGAAAATGAAGTGGTGCACGCTTACAAACTTATAAACATTGTCTTGAAAAACGTGCTCTCAAGCTTTATCATGATATCTGATACAGGATATTGTGACGAAGAATAGTTTAATCATGAAAACATATTATGCTAGTTCGTGGTTCATCTCTCGCAACCTGCTGAATGGTTGCGAAAAGATATGTTTATTAGAAATGTTGAGTGCTGGATATTTGTTTCAAATATATCCTTGCAGTCTTCCACCAGCCACTTTTTTTTCCAACTCTTTTTTTCAGCTGTGCAAATCACCAAAACCAAATATGTTCAGCCTACTGCTCTGGCCGCACTTTTCACAGAAATGATTACCTTGGCGAAGCCAATGTTTATAAGACCTGTAGGTGGAGCCACATAGCTCAACGGGGCAGCTCACTTGCAACGTGACAGCGTCCGCCAAGAAGAGAAACTGATGAAACAACAACAACAAATCAAGAAAATACCACCGCGGGTGAAAGGCAAGAAACGGTACTTTTTTCTTTGGTTCGAACAATCGGAGTCGAACATGGACGGCACAGCATGAACCGCAGTCAAGTGGCGTAGAGGAGAGCGCTAATACAGCGATGGGGGTTGACACCGGTCCTGTTACCTCCTTGCACCCCTTGGAACCGCGACTGGGCATGACACTGTGCCTTTGGGTGAGTGTAGAGGGGGTGTAAAAGAGAAAAGATTGAAGAAGGAACAAAAAAGTAGTTGTGGGCGGGAGGTCTCTCCGTTGATCTGCTTGCTTCACGTGGAAGTGAAAAATTTTCCTAGATGTTGACAAATTTCCCTTTTCCCCTAAGTACAACCAAAATCTCCTAGATCTAGTGAACTTTTTAGAGTCGGCAGCACAGCTCGGCGCACACCTCTGCTCAATGGAAAAGCTCTAAAGCCCCTATTCGCGACTCCAGCAATTCATGCGACACCTAGCGGCAACATTGGGTTTGAGGACATTCCGTGGCGCCACCATGCGGAAGCATCCCTGTGACGTGCGTAGTTGGATTGCTCTGCCGCCCTCGCGCGCGCAGCCCGCAGTCGCTATCGCGTCTCATTTTTTATTTTTATTCTTGTGGTACTTCACTCAAAGAAATCAGTAAAGTACTGCTGGAGCTTCTTCCTAGACTTTACGAAGTGCTAAATGATGACCCGAAAAAGCGTTGCGGTTCTCATAACGACTGACTACCTTAGAAGTGTGGCAGCTTGGGCTAGTTGGTATGGCATGACGATAGTTATAGCGCGCGAACAAAACAACGACACAGAGACAAGAAGGACACGAAAGACACGAACGCTTTGTCATTGTCGAGGCCGCGCAGATGGCATGCGAACAGGCGCCTTGTATTAGCAAGCCCTCCGTGGCTTTGTCCGAGAAGGAACGCAGGTTCCTCGAAGGTTTCGGTGCGGGCAGGTAGTTATATTATCTATACCTTTCTGTTTCGTTTTCTTCTAGATTTTTCTTTGCTGTTTTTCAGTGCTTATGTTTTTGTGTTGTTTGTTTTTGTTTTTTTCTTACTCATGTTCTGCTCTTTGTGCCATATGGTTTTTATCACATGGTTACTGTCTCCTCTATATATTTTCGTGCTCTGCGCAATAAACTCAGTTGGAAGTTAGCGCTCGTGTCTTTCGTGTCCTTCTTGTCTCTGTGTCGTCGTTTTGTTTTCGCGCTATAACTATCGTCATGCATGACTACCGGCGTGGTCTGCTATGGCCACTAAAATGAAAACCTTGGGGGCCGAGCACGCTGCTTCTGTAAAAACTAACGAGTCATTTCGTGTCGACATAAAGCATCAAATATGTATTTATGGTAGAGAAACTTATATGTGCTGCAAAAAAATGCGTACAACTACTGTATACTTCATTCATTGTAGGTTTGTATCTAAAGACAGGCCGTGGTTGACATGACATGCATGAGCAAATTTACATTTTTGTTTAGTGTCTATAGCCCTACGAAGCACAGCGCAAGCGAATTCCCCGCGTTGTGGGAAAACACGGCATTCTTACACTCACAACCTTGCTGGTATGATTGTGGGCGAACATGAAAACCACGCGCACGCATGCCTGATTCAGGGCTCTAACTTTTCTCGGTGGTACTATCCTAATATTTATTGCGCTAAATTTCTACGGTATTCACACGTTCTACATTCTATCGCCACTGGTCCGCACATTTGTGAAAATAAAACATGGAATGGTGGACCAAGGAGTAAATCATGATAGAAAAAATGCGATCAACCAGCCATGTCATTTTGCGCCTTGAATGAGCATGCGGCGAGGTCTTGCGTACCGTGATCTAAACGGCAGTTTCATTTCAGTGAACTTGCCAGTGTCCAGTTTTCTTCTTTTTCTTACAGTTTCATTCATAAGCTGTGCAATACTTCATGGCAGCAAGACGGTAAGTCGGGCCAGTTGGTTAGGATCCATCGTGAACTTTTCAGTTGTGAGTCAAAAAAAAAAAGAACAGTTGTGAGTCAGCGCCGTCTTTTCTTTCTGTTCTACTCCTTCCCTGTCCTGTATTTTTTCTGGTGTTGCGCTGTAAGAAAGTTCTTCATGGCAGCTGTTAGAGGAGGAATCATATTTCGAAGCTGACCACGTTTTCGCCTGTAGATCAAAACAACATCTGGAAGAAGTGACGGTGGCTATGGGGGTGTTCAGACTAGGGAGCGTTCATGTGCGCGCACACATGAAGGCTCCTTATAGTTAAGGCGTAATCTATAAGCGAGAGACCCTGTGAACTGAAGTTGCAGATAGCAGGTTCTTTGGCTCTTCTTTTTTTTTTTGAAGTGGTGCTTCTTGATTGAATTTAGACCTGGCAGGCAGACAAGGTAGACCGTTATATTGTGCACCATACACTATAGAAAAAGTGGGGAAGGTGGGGGGGGGGGCACAAGCTTGGTGTGCCACCCCATGGCTACGCTACTGGCGGATAAAAACCCTTGTGATCGGGTACATACATAAAGACGAACTGCCGGGAAGGAAGGTGGAAGTTGAAGAGACTTCTTAGGTTACCTTGGCGAGAGAAGTAATCTTTAGCAAAGACTGGAGTGGCCAATGTATGATGTAAAAAAGGGGGCTTCATTCATTTATTTATTCTATTTATTTGTACATGCTGCAGGCCCTAATCGGGCTCATGCAGGAGTGGATACATAGAGGTAACATGAGACATAATAACGCTCCACAAAAAGAAAAGAAAGAAAGTATTGACACACATTGGATACTTAATGATTCACATGTATACATTTTTAGAAAAATCAATCTTTTCTAGACAGTTGACAAAAGATTCCAGCGTAGAACAATTCACAGCATTGACTGGCAGGCTATCCCAAAAACTAATGGCTATTGGGAATAAAGAATACTTATGTGTATTGACAAGGCTGGCAGGTTGAAAGATGACCTTATTATGGTTTGTACTGAGTGAATGTTTAAATGGGTCCTGTAAGTACAGATTCGCCGTATTTTAAAGTGACCGTGATGGAGTAAGTATAGGAATTTTAACCTAGAAATTATCCTTCGTTCGGAAAGTGGCTGAAGAAACGCCCTAATTATTAGGTAGGGGACGCTTGAATGCCACGTATAATTAGCAGATGAACCGTGCAGCTAATTTCTGAATGCGTTAAATTTTGTCTGTTAGGTGTTGTTGGTGGAAACTCCGTAATATGTCAGAATATTCCAAGGCAGGGCGAATAAGAGTCATGTATGCATTTAATTTGACTTGGGCCGGAATATTTCACACCCTTCTTCTAAGATAGGATAGGTTCCCTACCGTTTTTTGCAGATGGCGTTGATATGAGGCTCCCAACTTAAGTTTGCTGGAAGCGTGACACCAAGGAATTTCACCTCATTACTTTTAGGGAGTTGAATATTTTCCAAAGTCTACGAAAAATTAAGCGGATTCTTCTTGTTAGCGAATGTGAGGCATTTGGTTTTATATGCGTTCAGTCTCATGCCCCATTTCTGGCACCAAGCGCAAATGTTTTTGAGAGAGCTGTTCGAGTCAATTTGGTCCTCTGAATGTCTTACAACTGTATACACGACACAATCATCCGCGAAAAACCGCATCTGGATTGGTGACTGTATGCGAAATTGGATATTATTGATATAAATAAGAAATAGTAGAGGCACAAGGACTGAACCCTGTGGTTGTCCTGAGTACAAATGAACGCTATCGGACATATGCGTGTTTACGGCTACACGTTATGTTCTGTTCATTAAGAAGCTGAAAATCCATGAGATTAAAGTGTCATCAATACCAAAAAGCCTGTAGTTTTGTGATTAAATCTTCATGTGGGACCACGTCAAACGCCTTTGAAAAGTATAAGAATATAGCATAAACATGACTGTTGGTATTAACAGCGTCGGCGAGGTCATAAGTTATTTCGGCCAGCTGTGTTAGTGTTGACAACCCAGATCTGAATCCATGTTGTTGGTTATAAATAAGGTTATTCCTTTCTAGATGATTGATGATAGATTTAAAAATTATGTGTTACATCACTTTACAACACATGCTTGTTAATGATACAGGTCTATAGTTGATTAATTAAAATTTAGAGCCAGATTATAGTACTGGAATTATTTTTGCCTTGCGCCAATCATCAGGAATACTCAAGGTATCGAAAGACACTTAAAATATTATAAGTAAATATTTTGAAATACAGACAGCATATCGCTTCAAAAATGTATTAGAGATAGAGTCGGGACCAGTGGACTTCCTTAGGTCAAGGTGTTTCAATAAATGCAATATTCCTTCTTCCCTTATAAATAATTTTGCATAGGCTGCTCAACAGTATAGGCCGCCAGTGGCTCTTGTGAAGCAGTGTGTGTGAAAACTGACTGGAAATAGTTGTTAAACTGATTCTCAATGTCTTTAGGTTCAGTCAATGTTCTATTCCCAGTTTTGATTTGCGCAATGGTTGGTATATTTTCTGAGAAGTAGCGCCAAAATTTTCGAGGGTAATCCTTCATGAAACTTGGCAAGGTTACACCGTAAAATTGTGATTTCGCTTCACGTACTTTATCACGCATAGTGCACACAATACCAACTATTTCGTTTTTATCTCACTTTGTGCGTCGTCGCCGTTTAAGTTTTCGTTTCAACTGAATTATCCCGCGTGTTAGCTATGGGTAATATTTGTTGACCCGTTTCTTTCTTTGGGGGATGAAGTTGTTTTCGCAAAGATAAATTATTTCTTTAAAACGCGTCCACAATTCCAGAACACTGTTCAGGGTGCTAAATTCGTAGAAGTTGCGTTCTAATATATCTGATATTTTGTCATAGTCTGCACGCGCATAAGCTTTTACGTAAAGGCATGGTCGTTTGGTAGATGAGCGAATAACTGTGATAGGGCAAGCTGCGTCGAACAAGCTGGCCGAACATGCAGAAGTAACTGGCCATGATTAGGAAAAAAATAACTAAAATAAAAAGGAAAGAACTGGACTTTCGGGATATATATTGACTCTCTGACAATAGAGACAACGGCGCACATTCTTGAATTTAATGATGGCAACTTCCCCCACAAGTACACACCTACGTTTTAAATTAATACATACATAATGAGACATACAGAATACAGAATGATTCATTTTTTGTGGTGAACGAGGCTCCCGTGCGGAAACGAAACATTCTGCTTTTATGTGATCATTTATGGTTGGTATTATGTTAACCCCATAGGCTTGAAATAAAAATCACAACAACATAGGAAGAGAGAGGCACAGCCAGCGGCAGGGACGGTGCTCTCACGCACGTGGCGCACTGTGGCACGCCTCCGGTAACGTTTACTGCAACTGTCCTAGTTGTGTAGTCTGCCGTTGTTTGTGCACATGAAACGAGAGCAAAATGACGCTGTTCAAAAATGAAAACACCGCGAAGTGGTGGTGGTAGTGATTAGGAGAGGAGAAAGGCACCTGATTTCTGCAGCCCGGTAGGAAGCTTGGTGCACTGCCTACCGTGAAGTCACGGTAAAAACAACGCATCCAACCACCAGCTTTCCTTCTCCAGAGCGAGGCGAGGTCACATGATCCAACCATGCACATCACAGCGATTGCAACGCTCGCGCCTCCAGTGGTGGGCCTCGTGCCCAATAGGGAAGCTGCGTATACTGGGGTCAAACATTCCAAGCGCCAGTCGTATACGGTAGGAGCACGGTAGGATGGTGCCGCACAGAACAGTTCCGCTCGAAAAACCAAACTGCCAAGCTGTTCTGCTGTGTTCCTCAGTGCGTGTCAGCGAGATGGAAGGACAGCGCCATTTATTTTCACGCATTTCCTTCCGAGGCCACGAACAGAAGCCGCAGAGCGCGGTGGATTCTGAATCTCCGCATCGGCAAGGCCGTGACACAGACTATGACCAATTGCCCACAGAATTTCGCAAGGGACGATTTCTTCTTTCTACGTAAGGCACTGGTGTTAACTTGTTAACTCGAACCTACTAAATGACCACTGTATGCAGTGACATGTCGCTGTGGCGCCCGAAGTACGTAAACAAATTTCGCACAGACGCTGTGCGGCATGTGCATTACGCTTGCGATTGAGCTGGGCTTTATTTTCTGCGTATGCTCACCAGAATAAATGGACTTGATTCATTGGGTACATTTGCGAAAAACATTTACTGCGTGTATTATGCCGTGATTCGACCACATGTCCGACCAGTCAGCGATTTCGGCGACGTTTATCTTTACACGTGGCGGCCACCCATGAGAAATTTGACGTTTTCGTCCAGCACATCAATCGCGCAATTTAAACGAGTATCGGGAGTTAAGGTGTTTACTAGTAACAACAGTACGGAAAGTTGGGCGAGTTGGTACTCATTCATGACTTCTTTGCGCAAACACGTACACGGACACAAGGAAAAGAGGCAAACAACATGGGCGCAACCCGTGTTGCGCCCGTGTTGTTTGCCTCTTTTCCTTGTGTCCGTGTACGTGTTTGCGCAAAGAAGTCATGAATGTTTACTAGTATTGGGCCAGGCAGTTCGGTAAGCAATCGTTGTAAACTTGGCACTTCTTGGAAGCGCCTTCAATCACTTGCATGGCATGGCAAAGTTGCAGTGCATGAATTCAGATGCCTCTCGGCGCACGAATAAGAAATTGTTTCCTATCATGCGCGAAGGTGTCCCATATGATGCTGGCATTTCACTCAAACGGTTTCATTGCAGTAATCAGCGACAAACGCGCCAGCCTCGCATAAATTTTCCTCACTCTTGCAAGACTTGAAGAAACCAACAGCATCCACTTTCCGCTGGGGTGCAGGGGCTCCGCAACCGGGGAAGGGGGGCAGTGGGGGCTGTCGCTCCTACAGGTTATAAACCAGGGGGGCGTGCCCCCACTAAGAGCTGTTACGGCCCCTCCCTTTTCTTTTCTCGCCTTAGCAAAAAGATATATGTCTTTATATGTATATATATAGTGAACGGAAACATACACAGACCGCTGACATCAGAAAGGTGAAGGGGAGAGGGGGGAGAGAGATGAGGGGGGAAGTGGAAGGAATAGTGGAAGGGGGCACCCGAGGGGCGTCCACCATATATTATTTTTCTTTTTTTTCTTTCCATTTCTTTCTTTTTTTCTTTTTTCCCCTTTTTTTTCCTCTTTCCTTGCCCTCTGATTTGAGATTGTATAGAGCTGAGCACCGACAAACTGTATCTTTATTCCTGATGAAGGCCAGACTCTAGGCTGAAACGTCGAAATAAACCACGTTGTGACCGCTCACGGAGGATCTACTAGACTATATATATATATATATATATATATATATATATATATATATATATATATATATATATATATATATATATATATATATATATATATATATATATATATATATATATATATATATATATATATATATATATATATATATATATATATATATATATATATATATATATATATATATATATATATATATATATATATATATATATATATATATATATATTCAGAATAAGAACAGCTGGCCCAGGATCAGTTGTCTCCTGTTCTCTGTCTAGCACATGACAATGGTGCAGTCAACGCAGAAGAAGTCTTACGTACCGGCTTCGTCATCCAGGACAGCCGTGATAAGCGCCGCTTGAGGACGGTGTCAAGGCCTCCTCGGCGGCTGCAGTACACAAAGGACGCCGTCCACGCGTGCTTGGCTATGGATAATGCCGTCAGTGCAAACCGACAAGTGAACCCTCAGTGGCAAGCCACTGGTACGTGTCTTCGTGGTTCGTCGGCAGTGCTGGCTTCTCCATCCAGAAACGCCGTTCACGATTCTTTGGCGATGGAGTCAGCGACCCGGCCACCGCTTCAGCTGCCCATCGGACCATCAGTGGACGGTGTCCATGCCTCCTCTGTGGTACCAGGGCATCACCCAATGGACACTATGCTACCACTTCGTGGCCGTAATACGCATGAGCTCCTGTCCTTTGGGAATGCTGTTCAAGCTTCCCACGGCCTACATTCCCTGTCCGGTACTCTTCCAAAACATAATCCGCCAAGAAACGCTGTTCAAGCTTCCTTGGACGTGCGTGTCACCACCGCGAGTACTACTAGAACTACGTACTTCACGGACGCGAACCGAAGCGGTTCAGAAGCCTCGTGCGACAGTGCCGTGGAGCTGCGGCGTACCATCGCACTGCTCCGCGCCGAGACTAACAAACTGACAGCGTTAATCGCCGAACGAGCTCCAAGCTCATAGCTGCCTTTGGCCGAACACTCTCCGAACTCTCTTCTACCACCCAGTCCAACCTGACCGGTGCCGAGGATGGAGTTCAAGAAGGGTTCCAACTCGAGGCTCCAGCTGAGCACTCCAGTTCTCCACATGAGCTTCCTGACTCGTTGCTGGTACCGGACCCAAATTCGTGTCAGCCATCGGCCACCCCTTCCTCTTTCGTGGGGGAAGATACAGAGGGGCGCAGGGTAGCTGGACCCTCTGGACCCTCTGTAATAAGAAGAGACAGAGATGGCGGCGCAGATGCTCCTGTGTCAAATCATGATGCCCGGGCATCGCAGCCTGTCCAGAACGCCGACGGCAATGAAGACCAGTGCCCCAAACTGTACCAATGTAATTGCCTTCTAAAGCGTGCGGCGAGCGCCACGAGATAGCCATGGTCACCGACCAGAGTGTTCGACAGCCCCGCAAGGTGAGTCATCGCGTCCACGAGAGCGACCCCAGCGACGCAGCCAATATGATGACAGTTTCACAGAATGTCCTGCCGCAGATTGCAAGACCGGCCGTGAATTATGTTTTCTGCCACACATCACAGAAGTTGCGTACCCACTCTCGACACCAGTCAAGGCACCTAGCGCGTCTTTTGGGATACGCTTTCGGCAACCCTCGTCCGGCATTTTACGTCAGCCGCTGATTTTGCGGCCCGTCCGAAGCGCGTTGTCAGATGCATGTTTGGCTGCTTCCCACAGAGAGACTCTGCATGGCCGAGACCGACCAAAACAATGCAGCCAGTCTCGACCTCCCGATAGACTTGTGGCAGACTCCGGCACCCAGTTCCAGCGTGGCCGAGGCCGACCTGCAAGATGCAGCCAGTATCGACCACCAGATCTACTTCTGGCAGATACCCGGACCAAATCGCAGCATGGCCGAGAGCGTCGGCCGCAACGGGGCAGCCAGTGCGGGCCGCCTGAGTCCACAGCACTTTTTCAAGAGACATCGTGGTGTGCAAAAGAGCGACCAGCTCGAGGCAGCCAGTGCCGTCCACCAGAGACGCTTTCCCCAGACCGTCGCTCGATGTTGCATTGTGGTCCGGGCTGACCACCATGATGCAGCCAAGCCCGCCCACCAAAAACTTTGCCGCCAGCTCCGCGCGCGCGCAGTCATGGCCGAGTGTCATGACCAAGAAAGACGCTGGCGCTTCGGCACGCGGGTAGCTAGAGCAAAGAAGAGACGAACAAAGTCAGTATAAGAACAGCTGCCCCAGGATCGGTTGTTGTCTCTTGTTCTCTGTCTAGTAAATGACAATATATATATATATATATATATATATATATATATATATATATATATATATATATATATATATATATATATATATATATATATATATATATATATATATATATATATATATATATATATATATATATATATATATATATATACCAGATTCTTTGAACGTCATTCACGCTGGACCCGACGTATTGTATGCAAGAAAGAGACGACGAAACTGTCACGGAAGCGTCTTTACTTAATGTTTTCAGCTGGTGGACCAGCCTTCGTCAGAGTGACGAAGGCTGGTCCACCAGCTGAAAACGTTAAGTAAACCGCTTCCGTGAAAGTTTCGTCGTCTCTTGCACATATATATATATATATATATATATATATATATATATATATATATATATATATATATATATATATATATATATATATATATATATATATATATATATATATATATATATATATATATATATGTATATATATATATGTATATATATATATATATATATATATATATATATATATATATATATATATATATATATATATATATATATATATATATATATATATATATATATATATATATATATATATATATATATATATGATGCTACGATGAATGGGCGACGTGGCCTGGCTCATACCCCATGTTTATTCTGTTCTGCACTTCTTCCTTCTCGACCTCTACTAACCATCACTTGATACGTCACACTATTCCCTCTCCCCCCGAAAAAAGGCATGGATTACGCACAACAAAAAGTAAACAAGGAGAGGTTGAGAAGTCACAGATGTCAGAATGTACAATTGGTTTCACGGCCCCGCGGTGTTCCGTAAACTCGCAAAACTTCAGAAAAGAGTGCAGCAATTCGGTAAATGGGGGAGTTCTGGTGGGCGAGGTTGGCTGTGGCGTTCTGGAGAAGGTAACCGCGTCTTGCAAAACTGCACTGACCATGACGTGACTTGAGCACCTGCGAGGAATGAACAAGGTTGGAAGTCCTTGGAGCATTTTAAGGTCGAATGCCGTAGGCGCAGAATCCTATGTCGTACGCGCTGTATTCTGTGTCGCGGCTGAGACAGAATTAGTGCTTGCAGCCTGCGTGTACAAGAACTGAAGTTCATGGAATTATGTCTATGTTCGCGCATTGTACAAATTATAGCGTTCAGTCTCTTTTGTAGTTTTCTGTGGCGTTGGCTCCGTTGTCGTGAACTAATGGGATGGTGTCTGAATCTTTGCGTGCTAGAAGTGGTGACTTCTTGTCTTGTTCGGTGTTTCCTGAGGTTTCGGAGCTGTAATCTTAGGCGCAGTCTTGATATTTTGTGCCAAATGCGTTTCTGGCGCTGATCCCTTATGCAAAGATGCCTGACGTCTTGAATTTGTTTTAGGAGGCTGACTTTGCGTCGTCGTCTTTGTCGGTGAATCGGCTGGAGTGTCTGCGATTCTTGGATTTCCTTTTGCTGGCGTTGCTGATGTTGCTGTGGAACGCATTGCGGTGAGATCCCTTCTTGAACATCGCGCTCGTTTTCTACACTACTTGATGTGGGGCCCAGTCGGCAGCTGGTAGTTTGTGGGCTGTTGTAATTCTGTTCGGGCAGTGAAGATAATGCTTCAGGGTTGATAGACAGCTCTTCCGAAGCTTCTTCTACCCTGTTCACTATAAGAGGCTCTTGCGCATTGCAGCGTGCGACGTTCGATGCGTCGGAGCCTTCGGTGTTGCTTGGACTGTCGAGTGTGTATGCAGAGGACGGTGATGCATGAACCCGTGCGGAAGGAGCATGGCTTGACTGGGTATTTTCTCGATGTGTTAACTCGTCTATCGTGAACATAGTGTCCTTATGAGGCAAACGGTGAGCGTCAGGAGCGCTTGAAGAGCCGCGTGATGGAAAACCAGGGGGTGGAGCACGTATGCGAGACGAAAAGTGAACAGCATCAGGTGGTTGAGCAACGTCTCGGGTCATATGCTGAAGCGATGATTTCGCAAATGCCGACTTTCGTGCAGAAGGAAGGCGCGCTCGATGGCTGTGTTTTTCCCAAAATACGCATTGTCGTCTGCCACTGAACTCGTGTGCGACTTCGTCTTCTGTCAGAGGTCGAATCTTGTTGTGCATTCGAATGGTTGAAGACTGCCTGTAAAATTGACGACTGAGTGCAGTTGTCTGTGGATGGTGGGTTACAAGCAAGTCTTCGTCATTGTAGTCATTGTATTCTTTAATCCAAACGATCATTTCTTGTTTTATCTTTTCCCATGTCTCGTCGTTTTGAAATATGTGGGTGAGGTAGAATTTGAAAGCCTCACCGGAGATATAGTCAGTAAAGATGATGATCATCTCCCGTTCCGACCATAATGCAGCGGTAGCGTGGAGCTCGAACAGGTCGAACCAGTCCTGTACAGGTCCATCGTCCACTGCTCCGGTGTACTTGGGGGTGGGAAGGTCAGTTGATGGTTCTGTCATGATACCGGTAACTGCATGCGCCTGAGATCTCCTCTTCTGTGGTCGATATTCAGTTGAGGCGTATTGCAGGTAGCTTCGTGAATGATTTGAGGCTGATGAGTGGCGGCCAGGTCTTCATCCTGTCGACTCGTGTGATGCTACGATGAATGGGCGACGTGGCCTGGCTCATACCTCATGTTTATTCTGTTCTGCACTTCTTCCTTCTCGACCTCTACTAACCATCACTTGATACGTCACACACACACACACACACACACACACACACACACACACACACACACACACACACACACACACACACACACACACACACACACACACACACACACACACACACACACACACACACATACATATATATATATATATATATATATATATTTATATACATATATATATATACCAAATGTTCGCCCACGTTTGCAGACTTCATCTCGAAGTCAGCGAACGTCGATGGCTCACGCTGGTGCGCGGTGATAATCCACGATGGATAGGCCGCGGTAGCCGGGGCCGTGGACATAGATGCAGAAGCGCCGGTTGGCTCGTCCTGAGGCATGTTACCGGACACCTGGCACAGACAACGACCTGAGCGGAGCTCCAGGAGGTACAGCGGGCTGGGCGAGGACGGAAAGTCACAGAGCACACTCCACCACTTGTGATGCAACGGTGAAGGCAACCTTTACTAGGCTTAGAAAACATGATGAAGCGACCACACCCAAGGCACTGAACTTAGGCAAGCCAAGTCCCCACAGCAGATGAAGATGACGTCCACTCATGATGACGAACATGTGTAAAGAAAGTAGATGCGCTTAATGAATGCCTACAATATATATATATATATATATATATATATATATATATATATATATATATATATATATATAATCGCCGACGGCGGGACTCGAACTGGCGATCAATGAATCAGTTTAATATGGAGGTACAGCGATTCAGCAGAGAGGCCCGCCGTCTCTGCCACTACGGGTTGTTGGGAGCAGGCGTCTATTACGTCGAACATGGTTTCTAAACACTCCCGCTGCGCCGCTTCCTGGCTGCTGACGGCTTACATGCAAGCTTCGAGGAAGTCGCGCTGCTGGCACAGCACACGAGGGTGCAGCTGCGATGGACGTCGGCGGCATGGAGATCGGTGGCAATCGCTTGCACGGACAACTCCAGTGCCAAGCCCCCTCAACAACAAGGAGCCGAGCGACACACAGAGCCATCCAGGGCACCAGCAGTGACGATGTCGCAACTACCACCAGCGAGGCCAGCGAGCCAGTGAGTCCCACCAGTGAGTCAGAGATCGGCGGCAACGGCTTGCACGGCAAACTCCAGTGCCAAACCCACTCAACAACAGGGAGCCGAGGGACGCAAAGAGCCATTCAGGGTCCCAGCAGTGACGACGTCACCACTCCCACCAGCGAGGCCTTACAACACCAGGCGGACCAATGCGGCGAAGACCAAGGCGGCGGCTTCCAAATGACACGGTGAAACAAAAGGTACGGGCAGTCTTAAACACGCCTGCTCCCACTCATTTCTATCGATTAGGAAAATCATTGAAAAGCGGGTGCAATACGAAGAACACGCGGAACAACTAACCAAATATCTATCTCACGAAATTGCACCTAAGGGCCTCCGCCTAGCCTGCAACCCCTCAATGTCTACACTAAGTGAAGCAGAAAGGGGGAAGTGGGAAAAATATTACTAGAAGCGTCCTTGCAACTGACTCGGGTCATTGCGGACCATAGTGAGCGTAAGGCCGCCGAATACAGTGTCACGGAGGCCACGCAGAAATTGGTATCTAATCTCGGAGAGCATGAGGCAAGAGAACTGGAAAGATATGAACTAAAGAAGAGAGGCGAAATTTCAGTAGTAAGAAATAGAAAATTCAAGCGGGACTGCAGTAGCTCCACTGCTCTACAACAGAAAAATAGAAATGAGGCCTTACAAGAACGCCAGGTACCACCCGTACCACAACCTAACTTTGAGGAGAAAAATGAGAACTCAAAAGTACAGTGCAATCCTAATCAAAACATCCTTACTTTCGAATATGACGCTGACACTCCCGTGCCACGTGATAGCCAAGAGCAGCCGAAAACTTATGAAGAAAATGTCCTCAATCTGTCAAACACAACACTTACACCCGCTCAGGTTCAACGTTTGTCGAGAGGCTTGACCTTTTGTCCATCATCCGGTAGATTCAATGAATTCGAACTGTACCAAGACCTCGATAACTTTGCGCGTAATCTCCGCCTCCGTGAATACTTCCATGATCGCAAGGACTGTACGGACGAGAATAGAGTTATTGGTGGTGACAAATCATGGTGTCCGGGTGAGCAGAGGGACAAACACCTCGATATGTATATATCAGCAGTTCAAAAAGATATCATCAAAGCGTATGAAAAAAATCGGCCATTTCGAAACAACATATCAAAGTCAGAACGAAGGGCACTCGATGAACTACGAAAAAACACTGGAATTACTATCAAACCGGCTGATAAAGGGGGCTGCATAGTAATTCTAAACACGTCGGACTACTTAAAGGAAGGGGAACGACAGCTATCAGACACGAAATTCTACAAAGAACTTCCAACGGACCCGACTCCCGAATTCGAGAGGGAGATAAAAGTAACCCTAAACAATCTCCGCCGGGATGAGAAAATTACCGGCAAAATGGTAAAAGCAATGTTACCGGCCCATTCTGTTCCCAGTCGATTCTATTTGCTCCCCAAAATACACAAGGCGGGTAATCCGGGACGTCCGATAGTATCCAGTAACAGCACATCAACAGAAAATATATCAGAATTCATCAACTCCTTAATAAAAAACATCCCCCCAAATTTTCCCTATTACCTAAAGGACACAAACCACTTAATCTGCGAAACTTCAAGTCTCGACATCCCAGGCGGCAGTTTTCTGGTGACCATGGACGTCTGCTCACTGTACACCAAAATACCCCACCATGACGGAATAGCGGCTATGGTTTCTGAATATGTAAAATCTGACTCATCAACTAGTGTAAGTGGCGAGGTACTGTTTACACTTCTTGAACTTGTACTAAATTATAACCATTTTGAGTTCAACGGCAAGCATTTCCTTCAGGTCAGTGGCACTGCAATTGGCACGAAAATGGCCCCAAACTTCGCGAGCACCTTTAAGGCTTCACTTGAAATCCCATTCATTGAGGGACGCACCTTGAAACCTTTCTACTACAGAATGTACTTAGACGATATTTTTATGATATGGAACCATGATGAGGGAAGTCTTTTCCGCTTCATAGAGGATTTTAACAAATGCCACCCGTCAATAAAATTCACGCCCAAAATTTCCAAAACTAGCATTAACTTTTTGGACGTCACTATTACGGTCGAAAATGACCGCTTGTCAACAAACCTTTACAAAAAGCCTACAGACCGTCAAATGTACCTACATTTCAACAGCAGCCACCCAAAGCAATGCAAAACGTGTATTCCACATTCTCAGGCCTACCGGTACAGAAGAATATGCACCGATATGCGGAAATTTGACAGACACGCGGAACACCTAAAGCATTCCTTATTGAAACAAAATTATCCGGAAGACATTATTGACGATGCCATACTACGTGCTCGCAACGTGAACAGGAATGATATAATTAAGGGACCAAACAGAGTATCTAAAACGACTTCCCAAACGAACCTTGTACTAACTTACTCCTCATCAGCGCCACGAACCAACAACATACTTTCCCGCCATTTCAACATATTCAGGCAAAGCAAACGACTAACTTCTATTTTCGCGAAGCCACCTCACGTGGTGTACCGCCGGGATAAAAATCTGAAGGAAATTCTTGTCAGAGCAAAAACAAACACCCCCAAAATTCAATCAGGGTGCCATCCCTGCGGAAAAGCTCGATGCAAGGTATGCCCACAGATGGTCACAACACGTGAATCCAAAGCGAACTTCTCGTATTTCAAATTCTGCATAACTGAAAGCCTTAATTGTGACTCCAGTAACGTAATATACATGCTACATTGCAACATCTGCGGACAAGAATATATCGGCCAAACAGACACGCCATTTCGGCTGCGGTTCAACAATCACCGGTACCACGCCACTTCACTACCGAAGCTACCTTTATCTAGACATCTGCGCCTGCCAAACCACAGTTTTGAAAATATCAGCGTAACTCTTTTGCAGTCCGGTTTCTCAAACAGACGCGAGCGCGAACAGCGTGAGGCATATTTTATTTTCAAATTTCGTACATTAGTAGCCGGCATCAACGAGGACCCCGGAAAACTCAACTGCCTCCGAGAAGTAAGCTAGGAGAAAATTGGTGACAAAGATTGATAGCTGGAGACCATGCTTTTTTTCTGACTGACTCGTACGTGTACACTGTCCTTTCTTGTGTTTTTTTGTTTTTTTTTTCCACATGCACATACAAAGTGTTTACGTTCGCCTACCACTTCATGACCATTGAAGGGAAACGGACGAAGATTAAAGGTAAATAGCCGACCGACCCATTAACGAGAAACCTTTCCTTTACGCACGCCGCCCGCCGCCCGCCGAACGACCCATTACGGGGAAACCTGTTTCTGTACGCACGCCGTCACGGACCCTCCCGGCACCGCGGCGACAATCTTGGGTGGCCCGACACACGTCAAGAACTGAACAGCACGTGATATGAACCGTATGTGGATGTAGACGGACAGTTGGCTTCGTTCTCAGTGTTGACAGTGGTTCTTCCTCTTTTTTACTTTCTTTCCTTTCTTTCTTTTTTTTCATCTTTTTTCTCCCCCCCTTTTTTTCTAGTTCCCTCTCACTCTCGCAAACGTCTTTCAAGGCGAGAGGGACGCGGCAGCAACGAAGTTTGGAAGCTCATGTCAGTATAACTCATCCCCTGATGAAGGGAGGGCCCCTCCCGAAACTGTTGGGAAATAAATATATTTATCCTTGTTGACAACGCTCCCGTTGTGCCATATCCCATATATATATATATATATATATATATATATATATATATATATATATCGATATATATATATTGTGAGCATTATTTACGCGTCCCATCTTTCATCTGTACATACTCATCACCACCAGCCAAGTTTAGGTTGTGGGGCACCTACTCGAGTCAACAAAAAAGAGGCTTGAGTATACTCGACGCCATCTTACAAGTGGTGGAGGTGTTGCCCGGTTCCTGCGTCCTCTAGCGTTCTCGTACACTCAGCGTCCTCTAAAACACATCCCTCGAGCTTCGTTCGGGCCGCCGCTTAAACGACCTGGGTCCGGTAATGTCGCAAGCCGCCCAGCCCAGCGTGCCAGCTTCGCCACCGCTCCCACCGCCAAGAAACCCTTCTCACCTGGTCACCAATCCTCAAAAGGATCCTCCACTGTTCGCAGGGCTTCTGGGTGAAGACGTTGAAGACTGGCTCGAGGAGTATGACGGCGTGAGTGTTATCAAGAACTGGGATGAGCCTGCGAAACTCACCCACGTTGCATTATACTGGAGCAGCGTCGCAAAAACTTGGTTTTTCAACCACGCCACAGATTTTACGACATGGCCCGCCTTTACACGTCAGTTCCGCCAAATTTTTGCCAACCCGTCAGTGCGCTCGGATATTGCCAAGAAGAGGCTTGGAGCACGTGTTCAACGTCTCGGCGAGTCTTACACTTCTTACATCGAAGATGTTCTCGCCCTTTGCCGCCGCATCGACAACTACATGGCGGAAAACGACCGTGTGCGCCACCTGCTAAAAGGAATTGCGACTGTCGCTTTTAATGCGCTTGTGGGGCAAAATCCCCAAACCGTAGCCGATATTGTCGCTACCTGTCAGCGCCTTGAGGAGCTTCAGACCACTCAGGTACAACCTGATATGTCTGATCTGAGCTCAAGTCATGATACAATAGAGCTGCGTGCATTAATCCACTCTATCATCCGCGAGGAACTTCATGCACAGGCTTCACCTCGCCACCTTGATATCCGAATGACGCCATCCGCTACTAGTTTACGCGACGTCGTTAGGGAGGAACTGGCCTTGATGACTGGTACACCAGTTCCGAGTTCACATCCCATGCCCATTCCAAGTTATGTTCACGTTGCTGCAACGACACCTACGCCCCACCAAAGCCTGGCCTCGATGACTGTCACACCTGTCCCGAGCTCATATCCTGTGGCAATGCCAACGTATGCTCAGGTTGCTGCTAGGACACCTGCACCCCAGCAAAGCCCGATGCAGCTACCAGCGCA
Source organism: Rhipicephalus microplus (assembly GCF_043290135.1). NCBI lineage: Eukaryota > Metazoa > Arthropoda > Arachnida > Ixodida > Ixodidae > Rhipicephalus > Rhipicephalus microplus. Next base: position 44,178,135 of record NW_027464585.1, read on the forward strand.
TGAAGTGCGTGGTTCGCTCAACTCCCTCGCACCACGACCATCTTCCCAGCCTTACAATGCCTGGCGCAGTTCGCGGCCGACTTACTTCTATTGCGGCATCCGTGGTCATATTTCAAGGTTTTGCCGACGCCGTCAGCAAGACGAACGACGAAGCTATAATAACCTTGAATGGGACGACTTCTACGCCACTGGACCACCCTATCGCCGGCTGTATCCGAACAGCACACGTCGGTCGCCGTCTCCGCAGAACTTTGTCCCAGTTGGCAGTTATCGGTTCTCACGTCGTCGCTCACCTGTCTGTCTCCTTCTTTCTCTTGTCCCTTGTTATTGGCGCTGTTTTTTAAGTGAATCACCTTCACCGATGTGGCGTTCCTCTTCTCCTCTCCAGCCTTCTACTTTTCTACTTCAATTCTCGACCGCGAACTGGAAAACCGAACAGTGCAGCTTCGGGAGGGAAAGCTGCATCTTTCGAACTGCGTCAAACTCCTCCGGACCGCCCATCGAATGTTCTATTGGTGTATGTTGAAGGTATACAGACAGAGGCACTGGTGGACACAGGCGCATCACATTCCGTAATTCGTGCAGACTTTTGTGCCCGCTTGAAAAAAGTTAGGACGCTCTACGATGGTCCTCCCCTTCGTTGCGCAGATGGAGTCCCTATGCAGCCTTCAAGTGTTTGCACAGTCCACATTTTCGTAGATGTCATCCTACACCACATTCAGTTTCTTATACTTCCTTTGTGCACTCACACAGTAATTTTAGGATGGGACTTCCTTTCTTCGGCATAAGCTTTCATATCGTGTCGTCAGTGAGTCATTCAAATGTCAGCTACTGAGAGTTCATCCGATGTCGATCCGTACAGCTTCCGTTTCGTTGCTGCCACTGATTGTTTCATTTCGCCAGGAGATGAACAACTTCTAACGATCGCTTCGGATACTCTAGTTAACGGTGACGTGTTCATAGCTCCATCAGTTTGCTCTAAACCTGCGGGGCTTACCATTGCACCCGTCCTTGTGCGGTTTAACGATGGTGCAGCATTGCTCACCGCCTTGAACCTAGCTTCTTCGCCAGTGATGCTGCCCCAGGGCACTGCTGTGAGCTGCTTCGCTGACAGTGAGCCCTTTTCGCTGGTTCCCCTTTACGCAGAATCACCGCCTTTGTCTCCTACTACTGATATCAAAGCTACCACTGTTACCTTAAATGACACATAGGTCCTCACCTCACTGCCGAGCAAAAGAGAGACCTCTTAGCTCTTCTCCAAAAGCTCAGCCTTTCGTTTGATGTACATTGCAAAGTTCTGGGCCGCAACTCCGTTGCAGAGCACAGCATCAAAACTGAAGGCAGCTCCAATGTACGCCTCCGCCCATACCGTCTGTCTTCGGCGGAACGGCAAATCATTGAGGAAAACGTCGCCGACATGCTCAAACGGGATAATATTCGACCTTCATCCAGCTCCTGGTCGTCTCCTGTGGTGTTGGTCCGGAAAAAGAATGGCTCTGTCCGCTTTTGTGTTGATTACAGAGCGCTCAATAAGATCACGAAAAAAGACGCATATCCGTTGCTACGCATAGATGATGCCCTGGATTTCCTACAAGGCGCAGAATATTTCTCCAGCCTCGACCTCCGATCCGGGTATTGGCAAATACCTTTGCGCGAAGTAGACAAGGAGAAAACAGCGTTTGCGTCACCTGACGGGCTTTACGAATTTAACGTCATGCCTTTTGGCTTATGCAACGATCCAGCAACATTTGAGCGCATGATAGATACTGCCTTACGTGGCCTTGAATGGAAAACCTATTTATGTTATTTAGACGACATCGTCATTTATTCTTCTACTTTTCCTCAGCACCTTAAGCGTTCGGACGAAGTGATAACGTGCATTTCGAACGCTGGCATACAGCTCAATACAAAAAAGTTCCACTTCACCAGCACAAGCATCAAAGTATTGGGTCACCTTGTCAGCAAAGATGGCGTTCGACCCGACCCCGACAAGGTTGCTGCCGTAATTAGTTTTCCACATCCGCGCAATCAAAAATAATTGCGAAGTTTCGTGGGCCTGGCGTCTTACTTCCGCCGCTTCATACGTCACTTTGCTGCCATTGCGGGGTCGTTACACAAGCTTCTGACGTCAGGGACGGATTTCCCGTGGACTGACGAGTGCGAGTGTGCTTTCCAAGCCCTTAAGCGCGCTTTGACATCAGAACCCGTCCTCCGTCACTTCGATAAGAGTGCACCCACTTTCCTGCACACAGATGCTGTATTGTGTCTCTAAAAGAAACAGGCTGTCATGTTGGCTAGAGCTGCGCCATTCAAAAAGGCCCCCTGGCGGTTTATTTCGAGCCCTTTTAAAGCAAACGATATGGAAGAGGGAAAGGGAACAAAGGGAGGACAGAATAAGTGTGACGTGCAGTCACACTGATAAGCTGCAATCTCATATATGTTCTCGTGCTCATTAAAAAAAACATTTTAGAAAACGTGATGGAAGTTGTTGTCGTAATGCAATCGTCGAGGTTCCGCACGTTTCCTGCTAAACTTTCGTGCATTTGAAAAATTGAAATTGTCCCCTTCATGGTGGGCACCTTGCGTTATAGCTGTGGGATCCGCTATGCCTTGTTGGTCTCCATGCGCTTGTTCGCCAGGTGTATTGCTGTCCTGGCTTTTGTCCCTATTGACCATGTTTTCAGGGCTGTCGGCGACTTGGTCTTCATCCTCGCTTGTACCGTTTCCGGGTATGCGCAGCAGGTGTTGCCTGTTTCGCCTCAGCATCCGCTGGTCCTCGGTCTTCACCATGTAAGATCTTGGTGCGGCTTGCTCGCTTACTGTCACTGTGCGTGACCAGTGTCCATTATGAATGCGTACTGCAGTTCCACTTCCGAGCGGTGGTAGTGCCTTTCCCTTCGAAGACTGGCGACGCTTTTCCGCTGTAGTTCCGGGATCGCCTTGGTACTCGGGAAGGGTCGTGCGAAGGTGCCGGCCTTGCAGTAGTTCACCCGGAGAGCGACCATCTTCTAGTGGGGATGACCGATACGCTAAAAGCCACAACCAAAAGTCACCATTGGAGTCGTCGGTCTTCTTTAGGATGCGCTTAACAATTTGAACCCTTTTTTCTGCCAGTCCATTTGACCGAGGGAATTCTGGGCTCGATGTGATGTGCTGAAAGTCATCTTTGCGCGAACTCTCGGAACTCTTGCGATCCAAACTGGGGCCCATTGTCAGTACATACATGAACCGGGATGCCATACCATGAGAAGATGGCCGATATTTTATCTATGACTTCTTTGGCCGTTGTGCTTCTTAGCTTCTCTACGTCAGGGAAATTAGAGTGGGAATCGTATACAATGACATAGGAGGCTCCCCCGAACTGAAAAATGTCAATTCCCACTCGGTGCCATGGTCTGTCCGGGGTTGGCTGCATGAGAAGGGGCTCACTCGGCTGCTTGCATGCATACATCTGGCAAGTACTGCATCCCCGAATGAAGGAGTCAATGGCACTGCTGAGTCCAGGCCAAAGTACCAACCTGCGTGCTCTCGCCTTACATTTATTTAGTCCGAGGTGTCCATCGTGAATTCATCCAAGAATTTCTGCTCTCATGGCTTTGGGTATGACCACTTTGCATCCCTTAAGTAGTGTACCTTCTACCACTGACAGTTCTTCGGCAAAGGGCTTGCGTTCACCTTCGACGGCGTCACCCCGTGAGATTCCTTCTCTCACCTCGCTCAAATACGGGTCGTTCCTTGTTTCCTTTTCCAGACGTACTCTCATGGGCGTGCTTACGATGCCGGAGACGACCTCTGTCGCATGGATGTCGACGTCTGTGAAGGCACTCGATGACTTTGATGGCATAGGTGCACGCGACAGCATGCCCGCCAGAACCAGCTCCTTGCCAGGCACGAACTGCAAAGTATAATCATATTGTAAAAGCCTGATGAAAAAACGCTGTAATCGTGGTGGCATGTCTCCAATGCCCTTTTGAGAAATGGCAAGCAGGGGACTATGGTCAGTACCTTCCAACCATAAACAAAATGATGAAATTTCTCGCATGCAAACATTATACCGAGCGTTTCCTTTTCAATTTGCGAGTAACGGGTTTCGCAATTGGTTAATGTTCTTGATGCATACGTCACTGGCCGCCAGTCATTGCCATGTTTCTGCAGCAGGGCCGCGCCTAAACCGGTCCCCGAAACGTCCGCAGTGATCTTAGTGTCCTTCTTCTCGTCAAAGAGCGCGAAACGGTGGGTTTGTTAACGCGTTGCACACTGCTTCCCATTCCCGCTGATGCGCTGTGGTCCACTCAAACGTGACATTTTCTTTCACAAGGCTGTGCTGCAAGATTATCTTATCACTCAACGACGGCACATATTTGCGAAAATAGTTGACCATGCCCATCATTTCGCGCACGGTGTGCCTATCTGTAGGTGCCGGCAGTGAACGGATGCTTTCAACCAGGTTGCGACTCGTACTTATTCCCTGCTCACTTATTACGTCACCCAGGAACTCAATTTCTTTCACGCCATAAACGAATTTCCGCAGGTTAAAACTCCGGCCCGCTTTTTGTGCCCGCTTCAGCACGGCCTGCAGGGGTTCGTTATGCTGATACTACGTTCGTTATCACCAGTCAAGTTTAAGTTGTGAGGCACCTACTCGAGACCATAAAGGGGAATCTTGCGGGTACTCGACGCCGTCTTACAATATATATATATATATATATATATATATATATATATATATATATATATATACATATATATATATATATATATATATATATATATATATATATATATATATATATATATATATATATATATATATATATATATATATGTGACGCTACGATGAATGGGAGACGTGGCCTGGCTCATACGCCATGTTTATTCTGTTCTGCACTTCTTCCTTCTCTGCCTCTACCAGCTATCGCTTCATACGTCACACGATTCCCCCTCCCCCCGAAAGATGGCACTGGTTACAAACTATAAAAAATTAAAAAAGTGAATGAACAAAACAATGCCCCAATTCACAGTTTCACGTCCAGACGGAGTTCCACAATCTCACTAAATCTTCAAAGCCGATTGAGCAGTCCGATGAATTTTATGACAGCTCTGGTGGGCGAGGTTGACTATTGCGTTCTGGACAACAGAAGCACGCCTTGAACGTAGAAATTACTGATGATACAGCGATTCTTGTCATGAATGAACAAGGGTCGAAGTACTTGTAGCATTTGAGAGTCGGATGTCGTACGCACGAAGTTCTCCGTCGTAGACGCTGCTTTCTGTGTCGTGGCTGAGACCTAACGAGTGCTTGCAGCCTGCATGTGCGAGAACCGAAGCTGATAGTATGATGCTTTTGTTCCTTCATTGTACACGTGGTAGCTGCACGTTTCTTTCGTAGCTTTCTGCAGTCTTCTCTCAGTTTGTTGAATCGTAAACACGGCGTTGAGAACTGGCGCAGGAAACTTTGTCGACGTTGCTTTCTGCGAAGATGACTTAGGCATCGACTTCGTCTTTGCTTCTTTAATTGATGTTGTCTCTGATGATCTTTCAGCCACAAGTGTACTCGTGAGGAGGTTTCACTTGATCGTTGTTCTTGTTCGAGTAGCTGTTGCAGTTCTTGGAGTTCGTGGAGTTGCCTTTGTTGAAATTGCTCGTCTTCTTGTGAAAGTTCGTCAGATGGGCCTCTTTCAGGAACATGAGTCTGCTTTTCTTTAGATGGTGATGTGATCAGTAGATTGTCGGTAGTCGACACTGTACTGCTAGGCTTGTCCTGCGATGAAAGCAGCGTGACAGGCTGTTGAGAACGCTCCCAAGATGGTTGTGAGTCATCCTTGATTGTAAATGCTTCTGTCAGTTGACAATGCGTCGGCGTTGGTGGATTCGAAATTCCTGCAGTGCTTTGACTCACATGTGTGTTGTCACTTGACGATGAGAGCACAACAGACATGGCTTCAGGTGGTTCTGATGGCGTATGTTTTTCTTTTTGCAGCGTAGTTAGGCTGACAGTGTTTGTCGAACGACCCTGGTCGGGAACGTCAGGTTGGGGGCCGGTATTGCGAGGATTCACCAGCTCGTCACACGTAAATTGCGCCACACGCTCGAAACCATTTGGGCCTTGTGTGTGACACGATGTATCAAGGCATTTGGGTGGTTCTGTAAAATCTGAAGTGTTGTGGCGCAGTGAACACGTTGAAAATGCCGATTTCATTGCACTTGGGAAAGGCGAGTTTAGGTTCAGTTTTTTGGCGAAATTTTCTAGATTCCTCTCGGTATACGGACTCTTTACCTTGTCTGTTGTGACGTGCGCGTTACCAGTCGGTGTTCGAATGCGTGACGTTTTTTCGGAAGAGTCATATGATGGTACGATGGTGGTATACTTTCTCTGAGATCTCGTTTGGAAAATAGGCTTACTGCGGGAAGACTTCGCGTAACTGTGATGGGTCAGTTGAAAAGCCTTCCGCTGATGAGGTATGAACATGTCTTCATCGTATTCTTTGAAACGGGTAATCATCTCCTCTTTGATTTTTTGCCATGACTCGCCGTTCTCGAATATGTGAATTAGGTAAAATTTGAATGCCTCACCGGTGACGTAGTCGCTGAAGTTCGTAACCATCTCCCGTTCCGACCAAGATGCAGCGGTAGCGTGGAGTTCGAACAAGTTGAACCAGTCCTGTACGGGTCCGTCGTCCGCTGATCCGGTGTACTTGGGGATGTCGAGGTCAGCCGATGGTTCTGTCATGGTGCTGGTCGTTGTCCTCCTAGGCGATGATTCGGTAGTCAATGTACGGTCAGGGCGTCTTCTGGGGAACTGCGTCGATGATGAGTGACTGATGAAGGGGCAGGCAGGTCTCCATCCTGTCGACTCGTGTGACGCTACGATGAATGGGAGACGTGGCCTGGCTCATACGCCATGTTTATTCTGTTCTGCACTTCTTCCTTCTCTGCCTCTACCAGCTATCGCTTCATACGTCACATATATATATATATATATATATATATATATATATATATATATATATATATATATATATATATATATATATATATATATATATATATATATATATATATATATATATATATATATATATATCCACAAACCTAGCCCCAACACTTCAGACATAACCTCCGGAGCCCGTGCTGGCGTGTACCATGTCATAAGTGCCGTTTTTTAGTACCCAATGTTGCATTATATAGATTTCGATTATTCTGATGCCAGAGGCCAAAGTATTCATAATTTGGTTGTGTTACAATCATAATTCAACTACGTCTTCGAGATGCTACATTTGGTGTCCAATGTTCTATGACACAAGAGTGGAAGCTTGGGCTAGTTGGTGCGTAGTCATATTTGCAAGATGTTTCAGCACGCGAACAAAGGAAAAAAAGGACAGGGTAGACAGAAACAGCGCTCTTTCTGTCTACCCTGTCCTTCTTCCTTTGTTCGCGCGCTGAAACATCTTGCAAGTTCTATGACAATACCCCCCCCCCCCGCTTTCTCGCCCTTCTTTAGGCAATGTAGCCTTGTTTATGGTGTAAAAAATAAATTCAGTACACACTGACTCATGTAGTTTATTTTTCAGATGTGCCATGCCTGCAAAGACGGCTTAAAAACGCTCTACCAAGTCGAAGACATCATGCTATGATGAAAATAGAGATACTGAATTAAGAGAGCTGTCGCAAGCAAGACTTCGTCGACGTGCTTAAAGGTTAGCCAGAGGGAGTTAAATGCAACGCATAACACAATAAACAATTGCATCGGGCCAGTTGGTAAGGATCCATCTTGCTAGGAAGCGCAGCCACTATTACACAAAACACACAACACAAGCGGCGCCCGTGCTCACCTTTTATTATTCTTTTTCTTTTTTCAATCCCTTTATAAACTCTGACGTTTTCAATAAACGTTTAGTTGAAGTTGAATGCTTGTGTTGTGTGTTCTGTGTAATAGTGACTGCGCTTCCTAGCAAGATGCATAACACAGAACCTATCTGCTTTGGGTAGAGGGTCATTGCCGATTTGAACGAAGATCTCGTGCGGGTCCGCTGCCGCGCCGGATGTTTGCACACACAACGTGGCCACTTCAAGAACGCCGTTCGTGCTGGCGGGCACTCATGCCGACTAAAATAAGATGATCCACGTCAACAACCCGCTCCCTTTACAAAGCAGCGCGAACTGCAATCACACTCCAGAAACCCTATATTTGTGTTAGCGACAGTGGACGCGGTGACCTCCGTGATTTCGCCATGCTGCACTGTGTGGCCAGATTGTGATAAACTCCGCAGCGTCCTCTCATGTTGATTTGAGTAGCAAATAACATTAAATGGGGGCTTTAAAACGCCTTGGCAGCCTGGCTTGCATGGCGCCCGCCGCCCCTGTCAGCTGTTTTCGCTCTGAAAAGGCGTAATCAAGCCCGTGTCAAAGCGTCTAGTTCCATTTCGTTGAAGATGGTGCTTGCCAGTTTGTGCTACGATGGTTTTAACGCTGCGCTCCGGTTTTTTCTGTTACTCCTCGTCTTAAAATGTGCGCTCGAGACCGATTGCTCACGGTAGGTGTCTCAAAAACACGACGTGATTGATGGTCGCATAAACAAGACACTGATACGGTAGAGTACAAAGCAAAGCACAACAGTACCGATGAGTACTTACCGCGAATTGGCCGCCTTGTCTTGCTGCGCGACGCGGTCGCATTCCACTTATCGCGAAGCCAATGAGACACAGGCTGGTATACCATATAATGATGAAAGCACGATGAGAACAAAGTGGGAGTATTGAAGATTCCAATTTACTTGCAACTAGCTCCGCAAGCCTTTTTTTTTTTCAGGTGCAATGCTCGTGGAGTTTTTCCAATGGCACAGGCGTTTGGTGCTTGGGCAACGTCGTCTGCTCCCAGTTTTTAGTTTCAATCCTCCTGGATCAACGCTGCATCCCACTTGCTTCACGTACTACTCGCTATTTTACTGAAATGTAAACATCGTGGGCTCTCCACGTGAATCTGGTAAACTACCCATTTTGAAGTAGAGGGAGGGCAGTTTTCCAGTGGTGCTGTAGTTGTCTCCCACTGTCTGCTGACTGTTCCGGTATTCAAAGGGGAGCCGCCGGTGAAGGTTTCTTACTGTTTAGGAGATCACGGCACCTTAGAAGTGTGGCAGCTTGAGCTAGTTGGTATGACATGACGATAGTTATAGCGCGAGAAAAGAACGACGACACAGAGACAAGAAGGACACGAAGGACACGAGCGCTCGTGTTCTTCGTGTCCTTCTTGTCTCTGTGTCGTCGTTCTGTTCTCGCGCTATATCTACCGTCATATCACGGCACCGTCTGGACTGGTATGCTGGCAAACCCGCTTGCAGTGTTCTGCCTCAGCGCTCCGTTCGCTGTTCATTTGACGGAAATCCTTCCTGTGCTGCGGCATTTTGTCATGGAAGTTGTTGGTTCAGCCGGCGCACGCGATCCTGCACATGACGCCCTGCGCTTTTCCCGCAGGTGGAAGGTTTTTGGACCTGCGGACGAAACTGCCGAATGTGCCGATGGTGGTGGAAGGCTTATGGCAACGTCGACTCCTGCTTTTTTAACTTCGCGGGTGCCCACGATGTAGGGGACCGACACGTGGCGTTCTTGCGGCGCGGTTTGTGTCACAGTTTGCCCTTCTTTTATCTTACGGAGGGCTCTTCAAATAAACACTTTTGTAAATAACCGTTGGTGCTCTGGTCAAAAATTATTTTATCTCTTCTGCCACTGTGGGGACGAGTGGTGAGTGGATGACTAATTATATTGATTGGAGTTTTCACGTTTATTCAGATTTCTTTATTCTTGTCCGCGAAAGGTGATTTCAAACATTTTTGCTCACTGGAATGACCTTAATTATGTACGTATATGGTTGCTTTTCAGGGTAAGCTTGCAGTCACTGAACTTGGAGGTTGGTGGGATTAGCTAAAACTCGCCTCACCCGCTGCTGGCAAGCGCAAAACAAACTTTAAACCAAGACAAAAAGAGGGGATATTTTGCACAATGAAGCGTTGCTAAAGCCTTTGCAGCAACCATTTAATTCACGACCATACCCACTTCCATCGTACATTACATCCTAGCCCCCGTCCTCCCCCCGTCCCCAACACACTGTAATAGGGAATAATACCGGTGTCAGTCATAAATGGCCCTTATTTTTGGGCCTCCATGAGCGAAGAAGCACTTACGCAAAAAATGTCACTCTTTTTGTTTGCAACCAAGCGCCGGAAGGCTTGTGTGCTCGAGCGCGAAGTCTTGGTTCCACAAAACGCAGAGTGAGGAGAGACCCAGGTGGGTTTTTGCATGGAGGAAAGGAATCTTGGGTTTTCGTGCAAAGGTAACTGGCAAGGTGGACACACATCACGTCATGGCCATGATTCACTATCGACAAGTCTTCTAAATGAAGGTTTTATGGACGCTGCTTTAATCTTCTCTCCGGCGTTGTAAATATGTGTGACCCTTTCAAGAAGCACTGCTGAAGCTCGAACACCAACCTTTGTAATCCCGTACAAGTATGCCTCTCTTTCCGTTAAAATGGCTCGCCAGGAGAGAGCCGCAGACAACACAAAACTCGGGATTCAGGGATAGTTGTTTGATTACACGAATAACGAAGGTGCATACTAAATTTAGTATACCTTAGGGTGACACGCGATTCAAAATGATGTTAAATACGTTCTGAACTACAATATTTGTTTATAGATTTCGTATATGATGTGCATATCTACACGAAGCTTGCCTTGTGGGCACGGGAGAGCAGCTACAATGCATTCGCCTTTTAACGCACCGCCCTTCTTTGTGCAGTTTTTCCTGTTCGGCGCATGGAATCCTATCTTGAGTGACGCAGCTGTGCTTCCAACGTCTGCTGCTCCGTTCGTCGTGGAAATAAGTACCGCACAGGATCGGCTTTACTTTCAACCTTGGCTGGAGACGGTGACTACCCCAGTAACCAGCCCAGCAGCACCATCGTCGTGGACATCACCTAATCGGGCCGACTTAAACGACTGGCATCGCCTGTCGTCCTTCAGTGGGCACGGCAGAGCAGCTACGATGCGTTCGCCTTTTAACGCACCGCCCTTCTTTGTGCAGTTTTTCCTGTTCGGCGCATGGAATCCTATCTTGAGTGACGCAGCTGTGCTTCCAACGTCTGCTGCTCCGTTCGTCGTGGAAACAAGTACCGCACAGGATCGGCTTTACTTTCAACCTTGGCTGGAGACGGTGACTACCCCAGTAACCAGCCCAGCAGCACCATCGTCGTGGACATCACCTAATCGGGCCGACTTAAACGACTGGCATCGCCTGTCGTCCTTCAGTGGGCACGGGAGAGCAGCTACGATGCGTTCGCCTTTCAACGCACCGCCCTTCTTTGTGCAGGTTGGTACCGCCCCATCTATACACTGTAAGCGCTCTAATAACGCATTTTTACTGCTGCTCCCGTGCCCAAGTATACTTCATGAAATTTTGTGTGACTGTATTCTTGTTTGTAAGTTGCTCTTTCTCTGTGGAGACGTCGAGCTAAACCCCGGGCCCAATCGTGTTGATTCTACCTCACAGCACAATGAATTGCTTGCCGCTATTGCTGCTCTCTCTTCCAAACACGACCACCGTCATGAGGCGGTAATGGAGGCATTTGCCGATCTGAAGAAAACTCAAGCAGCACTCGCGGCAAGGGTATCAGACCTTGCGGCTAGGCTAGAAACCGTTGAATCTATCGTTGAAAACATAGATGTAGTGCCAGCGGCAACCGAAATCCAACGAACTGTTTCAGAGGCAGTTAATGCGCAGAGCGCCGAATTTACCTCTCGCCTGAATGAACTAGAGGACAGATCGCGGAGAGATAATCTCATTTTTTATGGAATCCCTGACGATTCCTCTGAGACCTGGGCGGAGTCTGAGGGTCACATCCGGGATATTTGCTCGCGTTTTCTTGAATTTGAACTACCCGAAGGAGCGATTTCCAGGCCTATTGGTTAGGCTCTTTTGCGGCGAGTAAGACTCGCCCAATAATAACCAAATTCTGGTCTTTTAAAACAAAGGACCACATCCTGTCACTAAAAAGCAAGCTTAAAAATACAGATTATTCTTTGAGTGAGGACTTCTGCCAAGCTACTCGGCATTGCAGGAAAAAGCTTATCGAATTCGGAAAAGCAAACAGGCAATCTTTTTCGCGGCGATACAACAAACTTGTGATGAATAAGAAGCAATATGGATACTGCGCGATAACCAACAGCGTTCACGCGCTTGATAGCTCCCGTCAGACAGGCATTCCTTGTGGTACAAAGCTTCCTGATAGTGGCGGCGCTTCCGCGAGCAGTTCCTCTCCGGAATCATCCTAGCAATCTCTTCCCAAATCCAATCTAAGCAATGTATCGTTTCTTTTCACCAACTTTCGAAGCGTCATGAATAAGCGTGCCACCCTCTCTTCAGCCATCGATTCTTGCCCAGCCGTTATTATCGTGTTAACAGAAACGTGGCTCTCAGCAAAAATAAAAAGTAGTGAAATATTTGACTGCGATAAGGCGTACAGAACATATCGTTGTGACCGTGACGTCCGTATCGGTGGGGGCGTGCTCGTTGCTGTCAATGAAGCGTTTAATTCCTCTGTGGTTCCGATCAGGTCATCCTTAGAAATAGTATGTGTGCGAATCATTTTTTCCTGTCGTGACTATGTTTTGGTGCATGTTATCGATCCCCAGCTCCTTCCCCCTCCTTTTGTTCTGAACTTCATGATGTTCTGAATCTGCTGATTGTACGCTATCCCGATTCCCCCTTGATCCTTATGGTTGATTTCAATTTCCCGGTATTGTATGGCGTGCAGAATTCGTTAGCGTCAAACAAAACTTACCAGAATATATAGAGTTTTTGAATTTGTATACGAACTTTAACCTCACTCAGCTTGTTCTTGAGCCCACGCGGTCAACATCAACCTGTTCTGACACTCTAGACCTCGTACTTACAACTTCACCTGATCTCGTTTCTTCGATAACTTATCTCGATGGACTAAGTGATCACATATTACTACATTTCACCACGCAAGCTCACCGCCCCTCAAGATCTAAGGTTTTCAAAATTATTAGGGATTATTCGCGTGCCAACACGGCACTAATTACAGCAGAAATGGAACGTTTTACCGAGGAATTCATAACTACCTATGAAGAACGATCTGTCAATGGTTGCTTTTCAAAAACAAATTATTATTCTTGCTCAACGAACATGTACCCACCAGGAGGATTTGCACTAAACCTCACTCTTCTTGGTTTACTTCGACTTTACGCCGACTCCGCAACAAAAAGAAGCGTCTGTTCCGAAGCGCTAAACGTTCTAATCTCCCCGGCTGTTGGTCTGAGTACTATACCATAAACAAGGAATATAACAACGCTGTTAGCAACTCAAAAGCAACATTTTTTAGTACCACACTGCCTGCTCTTCTTCAGACTAATCCCCGCAAATTTTGGAGCATAATGAGAGGTGAATCTCGATCTAATATTCAATTAACATGTTCTGACCTGGTTGTACCACCTGACCAATGCTGCACGGTTCTGAATAATGCTTTTTCTTCAGTGTTTCAAACAACAGCCCCTTCATTATATCCCCGTGTACCCCATGCTGATTTACCGCCCATGGAATCTATTTTTGTTGACTGGGTGGGCTTAACTAGGCTAATTCAGGGTTCAAAAATGTCTTCTGCAGGCCCCGATGAAATTTGCTCTAAAATGTTGAAATTAACAGAAGTGTATTCATCCATTGTCCTTGCAAAGCTTTTTCATCAGTCATTACAGTGTTCATCGCTACCCGCTGATTGGAATTCCGGAAAGGTGGTTCCCGTCGATAAGTCAGGTAACCCGCATCTTCAAGAAAACTATCGACCAATATCTCTCACAAGCATTTCCTGTAAGCTACTCGAACATATTATTTTCTCTCATTTAATGGACTTCCTTGAAACAAATTCCTTTTTTCATCCTTCCCAACACGCCTTCAGGAGAACATTTTCATGCGAAACCCAACTAGTATCTTTCACTAACGATCTCTTTGCCAATTCTGACGAAGGTTACGACACTCATTGCATTTTTCTTCATTTTCATAAGGTGTTCGATACCGTTTCTCATGAACTTCTCCTCATTAAAATAAATCAATTGAACCTTGATCCTAATGTGCTTGGCTGGATTAAGTCCTTTCTCTCTAACAGGTCGCAATATGTTGCTGCTAACAACTGTTCTTCCGATACCTCTGCCGTAACATCAGGGGTGCCGCAGGGCTCTGTGTTAGGTCCATTGTTATTTTAGATTTATATAAACGACCTTCCTAACTGTGTTAAGTTTTCAACCATTAAAATATTTGCTGATGATTGTGTGCTGTATTCCAAAATCACTAACCCAACTGATTCTATCAGACTTCAGAATGACCTAGATAACGTGTCTCTTTGGTGTCGTGACTGGCGGATGAAACTTAATTCAACAAAATGTAAAAGCATGCGTGTATCTCAATAAACTTCAGCTTCTAACACTTGCATGTATCTTCTTAATGATGCTCCCTTATCATCAGTGCATTCGTATAGATATCTTGGGCTTAACATTACTAACAACCTATCCTGGCAGAAACACGTCGAATACGTCACTAATAATACTACCCGCATGCTCGGATATTTGCGACGACACTTTTCTTCCGTACCCATGTCAGTGAAACTAAACCTTTACAAAACGTTAGTACGCTCTAAACTGGAATACGCATGTGCCATCTGGGATCCCGGTCAAGTAACCCTAACTCTCAATCTAGAAGCCGTTCAAAACCGTGCAGCCCGTTTCATTTTGTGCAATTATTCCCGTCATGCCAGCGTCACAGCCCTGAAAAAAACTTTGAATCTAACCGACTTATCGTTCCGTCGAAAATGCTCTCGCCTTTCTCTTTTTCATAAAATTTATCACTACAATCCATCTTTAAAAGAGAGCCTTCTCTCTTCCCCCTTTTACATTTCACCTCGTTTCGATCATTGCTTTAAAGTAGGTGTCCCATTTTGCCGAACAAACCACTACAGGGATTCCTTCATTCCCAGAACAAGCAAAGACTGGAACTGCCTTTCCGCTGCCACCGCATCCCTCATCGACCCTGCAAACTTCAAACTCTCCATTTTGCAGCAATTGTAACATTTCGCTTACTTTTTGTTATATAACCCCCACTCCTTTCTGTAAAGCCTTCGGGCATGGAAAGTATTCAAATAAATAAATAAATAAATAAATAAATAAATAAAATAAATAAATCTATTTGACAGGTTATCGAGCTCGCTTTCAGAATTTAGTTTCAGTACTCATTTCAAGAGAAAGAAACGGGGGGTATGGGCTGGTTTGAACATAAAGAGCGGTCTCACAAAGAAACGAGACTCAAGCACTGCTCTTAACCCTACCCCCAACCCACACCTCCTTGCGTCTTTCAAGAATGTAGTCCTTGAAAAAAGGAAGCAAAAAAGGCACATGTCCTATATTCATTTCGCTCCTTTTGCATTTGTTGTAGCACTTTCATCATAAGTTGCTGAGCAGTGTTTCCTCATGGGAGACGAAGTAGTGCCTTTCTCGTGTACTTCATGAATCACTGCATGCCATTGTGACCCACATAAATTGCCCACCTGTCTGTTACTCAAAAAACCAGTACATTACGCACGAAGACTTCGAGCCCCACTTGCCCCTACTTACCCGTTGAAAAAAGGCTTCTCCATTATTGAATAGTAGCCTCAAGGCCGGAAGGTATAACAGAGGCAAGGGGTACGTTTTATAACAAATAAAATACTAACAATTACTTGGAAGTTAAAAACAATACATAGCATAAGTTAATAAGGAATAATACTTAGCAGGTATAACAGCATCCCTGTGGGAGTAAAAAGAAATGAAATTTCTTGTGACACAGTGTGCGAATGAACAGGGTGCACTGAAGGAACATATATTCAGTATGACTTGAACGTAAACATTCCACTGAGGTCTGTGTGGTTGGGTATGAAACTCGGGGATGATTTAGACTCCAACCAAAAGTTTTCAAGAAACCCGACGTGTCGAAACTGACTGAGTTCCTTCCTCAGAGGCGACTGCTTGAATACTTAGCAGTGGCGTCTTCAAAGCACTCGCGGGGCGGATAATGACCCCCCCCCCCCCCCCATCTCTGGTTTTGCGGTGGAGCGCAGTCCATGTGTATACGCTGGGGGAATGGGTCCGAGAGAACGGTTAATGTTATGGGCTGTCCTCTGTATGTGCCACGACTCGACTAATAACCTTCTCCTCCCGTTCGGCTCGCTTTCAAGGATGGCCATCGCTTCGAAATTTATCCCGTGATCCAACGTCTCGGCATGTTCGGCGAAGGCACGTGCCTTCATGTACGCTGGGCTGCCTCCTCCCCCACCCGAAAGTCCGGCCAACAATGACCGGACCCTCGGTGTCGTTTAAAAAATTCCGTGCGCCGAGTGCTCCTCTTCGTATATCGGCGAGACGAAAAACCTACTGGAACGACTGAAACAACACGCCAACGATGTGCGGAAGCTCTACAAAGAGCGCAGCGCAGTCGCCGAACATGCCGAGACGTTGGATCACCAGATAAATTTCGAAGCGACGGCCATCCTTGAAAGCGAGCTGAACTGGAGGAGAAGGTTATTACTCGAGTCGTGGCACATACAGAGGAAGTGAAGTGAAGTTTTTTCATTTTTTCATTTCATTTATTTCAGACAAAGACAAATAATGTGTCCATTTGTCCTGTCTAGGAGGTGTGACAAAAAGGCACGAGTGCCTGACTGAGTGTCACATCCCTTCCTAGAGACACATAACTCAAATATCAGTGACAGTTAGATAATCAAAAACACATACAAAATATTACATATACTACACAACGTTAGGCAAAACATATACAGGAGTTTATAGATATATACATTGTTCCATATACTCATAAAACAGATAAATTTTCTAAGTGTAAGTACAGTATAGACTGCAGCAAGGTAAAAAAAAACAGAATTATTTTTGTATTGAAATAAGGTATGAAGTTAACTTTTTTTTGAAGCATTTCATGTGCATAAAGTGAACTTTATTGCCACATATATCAAACCATGTTCAAACAACAAGGATGGTGGAATAAAAGCTGCATGTGGGCAGCTTGACTAGTCCCACCTCCCAGAACAATAACAGCAGCAGCAAACATTAACAAGTATTCTTACTTGTCACAACAGTAAAATAGAAATACATAAAGCAAAGCGATAAGAGAAGAAGCAAAAAAGTATGAAACAAACATTCTCAACAAACACGATCATAAACAACAAACATTGGTGTTTATAAGATTACTTGAAGCATTCTCTTTTTGGAAATATGACGTATGTTGTCATCACTTAATTTATATTTGTTTAGTATTGAAGGAAGGCGGTAGGAAAGTGTTTGCAAGCCGTAGTTCGTGCGTGGTCGTGGAACAGCCCAATGTTCGGTGTGTCGGTTTATGCGATATGATTGATTTACTGATAAGTTAATGATGTTCCTCATATGAGTACTGCCCTTAATCGTTTCATGTTTAAAGGAACTTATAAGCTGGTACTCATAAAAGTGGTCAACTCGGATAATTGTGAACTTCAAAAATAGGTCACGCGTGTGCTCATTATAAGGTGCATCAGCAATAGCCCGTAGGGCTTGCTTCTGTAGTGTGACTAAATTTTCTAATGATCGTTTAGTGCTGTTTGACCAAACGAAGTGACAATAGCACAGATTTGAAGCAAATAGTGCATTATATATCATGAGTTTCTGTTGTATTGGTAAATGTTTCTGACATCTGCGCAGCATACCTAAGACCTTGCAAAGCTTAGATTTTAAGTGATGAGTATGGTGGTCCCAAGTTGCCAGTTCGTGAAAGATGACACCCAATGTTTCAGCCGATGCAGAGAGTACTACTTTAGAGTCATTTAGCGTAAGACACTTTGTGTGATCGCAAGGCGTAGATTTTGCTCTAAAGAGTACTGATTTTGTCTTCAAGCAATTGAGCTGAAGTGAGTTTTTCACCGACCAATCATTTATTTTTCTTAATATTTCATTAGCCTGATCTATAAGTTCATTATCCTTAGTTCCTGAAACGAAAACAAAAACAAAACTGGTGTCATCTGCGTAGATAATGTAGCTAGCTGAATCATCAACATTCACAATATCATTTATATATAAACAAATAAAAGTGGGTCTAGTATGCTGCCCTGAGGCACACACTGCTTAATTGGTTTTAACGAAGAGTAATGTCTTTTAATTGATACACATTGCTTTCTATCGGTTATGTAACTTATAATTAAATCTATGGTAATTCCGCGTATGCGGTAACAATTTAATTTATCTAATAGGGTTACAAGATTTATTCTATCAAAAGCTTTTGAGAAATCTACAAACACTCCCAGAGTTAGTTTCTTAGCCTCAATACTGCTAAAAATTATTTCCTTTTGCTTAAGAAGAGCAGTTTCGGTTGAACAGCCCGATCTGAACCCGTGTTGTGATGATGGTATTACGGAATGCTTGTCAAAAAAGAGGTCATTCTGAGTAGAATAACTTTTTCTAAACCTTCAGAAAACAAAAGAAAAATTTATATTGGTCAGTAATCGCCTAAATTATCTCTTTCACCACCTTTGTGTACCACAGTTACCCTTGAAACTTTAATCCTTTGAGGAAAAATGCCAGACGTTAATGCCAAGTTGTATATGTGAGTGAGGCAAGGTGTGATCAGGTCGATAACATGAAAGATTGGTTCGAATTTAGCCCATTCACATCCTCACTTTCACTTCGCCTCAAATTTTTGATTATGTTTAGAACTTTATTATCGTCAGTTTCCAATGGATGCAATAAATGTGTGATGGGGTTGGGTAAATATGTCAATGCATCTTCATCATGAGTGCTTTCAGCCAATGATAGAAAATATTCGTTAAATTTATTTGCTAGGGCTTCATTTTTAAAGCTCTCGTTTCCTACTTTAAGCTCATTAGCAGTAGAGGCAGGCCGAGATCGTGACAGGACAGAATTCAGCTTATTCCACATCTGCTTTGCATGCCCAATGTCATCAAACATGGAATAATAATAGTCATGTTTAGCCTGTTTAAGCAACTTAGTCAAGTGATTACGGAGCCCCGCCGCGGTGGTCTAGTGGCTAACGTACTCGGCTGCTGACCCGCAGGTCGCGGGTTCGATTCCCGGCTGCGGCGGCTGCGTTTCCGATGGAGGCGGAAATGTTGTAGGCCCGTGTACTCAGATTTGGGTGCACGTTAAAGAACCCCAGGTGGTCACAATTTCCGGAGCCCTCCACTACGGCGCCTTTCATAATCAAATAATCAAATGGTGGTTTTGGGACGTTAAACCCCACAAATCAATCAAGTGATTAAGGAATATTTTAAACTCTTTCAACACGTCAAGGTCACGAGTTCACACGAATGAATGATACAAAGCATTCTTTTTCTTTTTCAATTGGAGTAGCTTAAAAAAATCCATGGTTTGCGAGCTTGTCTTGGTTTTTTACTAGTTTATAAGAGAAATGTTTGTAATATACTGAGCACAAGGTATCAATGAAGTGATCATAAGCCTTTTCAGGTGAAGAACAAGAGAGTATGTCATTCCTACTTAACAAGCCTATTTGTTCACGAAAGCAAGAAAGAGACCGTGGATTGATGCCTTGAAAGTATATATGCCTTTCTTCTGAGTGATTTTGTTTAGTTGGTACATTAGTAATCAAATAGATTGGGAAATGATCACTAATAGTAACACTAATCGTACCATGATGTAGTATATCAACAGTACTTGTTATGAATAAATCAATTAAAGTCGTTGTAGTGGCTGCAACGCGAGTTGGTGTAGCTATAACATTTGAGAGACTCTATGAAAGAAGCAGGTTGAAAAATTCGGTTCGTTTTTTAGATGATATGAGCACGTCAATGTTCAGATCCCCTCCAAGTACTAAGGTATAATTGTTTTCATTTACAAACCTGAAATATTCATCTAGGAAGTGGAAAAATTATTGATGCTGCCGTGAGGAGGTCTATAGACAACAGTAATGACAGTTTTTTTTTTCAGATTTCAAGCACAACACTTCAAAATCTTCGCAGTTTTGAGACCAATCATCAACATACTCACAGGTGATACCAGCTTCAACAGATATGCATGCACCACCGCCCCCCGTCTTTCTCTATTCATGTGAACCACATTATACTCATCAATATTCATAACATCAGCATCATTGGAGTACTAAGTTTCACTTAGCATAATGACCAAAAATTTAAATCCAAATTCATCCATAAAACTGAAGAATTCACCATCTTTAGAAAGCGCTGACTGAATATTCAAATGTAGAAAACCTAAAGTCGATACACTCCTATCCGCCATAATTGCAGATAATTCACAAGGGCTAGTACACTTGACAGCCATTTTGGAGCCAAACTTGTAAAGAAAAGTCAATATCACAAGGTCAATAACATATGTACAAAAAACAATTTCTGACGACGTTGTTTCAAGGCAGAGCACTTTAAGGCGAGTGCTCACTACAACAACCCTGTCACAGGGATAAATACATGAACTTAAGAATGGTGCAGTGCAAGCTGTAAGGCATAAATAAACGGTACTGTTGAAAAAGCCTAGCGTAATTAATAGTACTCGAGCTTTATTTAGTCGGGCAAACTCTAGCACACGTAAATCAAGAATCAAAGATAAGCAGAAATCTGCAAAGTATCGGCAAATATAATTAGCATGTCGAATAAACATGCTTGTAATTGTGCAGTGGCACGTTACAGAAACCAAGAGTAAGCCCAAAAAATTTATATGCCTGAGCTCAATTTCATCATTTAGCACAAGGAGAGTGAATCCAATCAGGAATACAGGACACTTATGTAACTTTGTCCAGGTCAGCATCACAGGCAACATGTAGAAAAGGCGATTGCTTGGATTTGCGCATGAGAGCCTTCCCCTGTGCCACCCAAACAAACTTCCATGCCTCAGTTGCCGAGCCTTGCCCGACAGTCGCTTATTCTCAGTGGACAAGTGTTCATTAATACAAATAGGACTGTTAATCTCAAAGCCCATAGCGGCAGTGTTTAACCGGGCATGTCGCACTGCAGAAAGAAAGCTGTCTCGTGCTGACCAAGTCGTGAACTTTATGATGACATTTGGTTTGTTCTTATCCTTAGTAAGAACACGATGTGCAACATCAATGTCATTTTCAGCTATACCTGTATTCAGGCACATGGCGATCTGTCCTAAACTTTTTTTCAAATCTTCATTAGCGGCCAAAGGCAGCCCCTTCACTTCCAGGTTCATGTTTCGACTGTACTGTTTCATCTCTGTCATTTTTTTCCTTACTTCTTTCAGCTCACTTTTTAGTTGCTCATTTTCTTGTTTACATCGTTGACTCTCAGCCACGACCGCCGCGAGTTCGCGACAAAAACCTCGACATCATTCTTAAACTGTTCAAAACCTTCGTTTATGAAGCTATTGGAGTCACGAATGGTTCCAATTTTGCGGTGAGTTTAAGCATTTGAGCTCGCAACTCCGCTAACGTCACTTCTTTTGTCCTTCACAAACGCCTCATACTTAGATGACAGGTCCGTCAACACCTTAGCGCCTTCCCTAGTACCTGGCTGCTTCTCAGCAAGAGACTTCGTTACATCGCACAAGCTTTCAGCATTTGATGGCGCCTTAGCCTAGAGGTAACACTTGACACATATACAATGCACTGGAACACTCGTGGCAGCAACAGCGGCGATAGGAAATGAACTGTGCAAGAGCGCAGCGTAAGAAATGACAACAACCTGCAAGAATCTAGACAAGTTGATCAGATGACGTGCGTACGTCGCCGCTGTCACTGCCAAAGTGAACCCAGCTATACGATGAAAAACACCGCCCCCAGACAGAAGAGATAAGCCGTGGTTACAACATCCTCGGAAAAGAGCAGCGCTTCGAGATAGGTAATAGTGCACTTCAAGTTGTAAAAGACTGTCTACGTAGGGCAGGTAATAACCGCGGAGGCGAACCACGAGATTGAAGTAACTAGAAGAATAAGAATGGGGTGGAGCACATTTGGCAAGCACTCTCAAATTATGACAGGTAGATTACCACTATCCCTCAAGAGGAAGGTATATAACAGCTGTATTTTGCCGGTACTTAGCTACGGAGCAGAAACCTGGAGACTTACAAAGAGGGTTCAGCTTAAACTGAGGACGACGCAACGAGCAATGGAAAGAAAAATGGTAGGTGTAACCTTAAAAGACAAGAAGAGAGCAGAGTGGATTAGGGAACAAACGGGGGTTAGGGATATCATAGCTGAAATCAAGAAGAAGAAATGGACATGGGCCGGGCATGTAGCGCATAGACAGGATAACCGCTGGTCGTTAAGGGTAACTAACTGGATTCCCAGAGAAGGCAAGCGGGTTAGGGGGAGACAGAAGGTTAGGTGGGCAGATGAGATTAAGAAGTTTGCGGGTATAAATTGGCAGCAGCAAGCACAGGACCGGGTTAACTGGCGGAACATGGGAGAGGCCTTTGTCCTGCAGTGGACGTAGTCAGGCTGATGATAATGATGATGATGATGATGATGATGCTGATGACAGCTCACTCAAGCAGATGGCGGGATTCACGTAGCAGTCGCAGTCCTGGTAAGCCAAAAAGAAGCAGCGGTGAGTTGGTGAGTAAACTTGTATTCTTCTAAATTGGCCCAAGCCAGGGATCCTTACAAGTATAGGATGAAGCAACAGCATCTGCAAAAATCCCGACAAGTTGGTTAGATGACGCGCTTAGGTCGCCACTGTCACAGCCAAAGTGAACCCAGCTGTACGATGAAAAACACCACCCCCAAGACAGAAGAGATAAGCCGTGGTTACAGCTCACTCAAGCAGATGGCGGAATTCAAGTAGCAGTCACAGTCAAGTATAGGATGAAGCAACAGCCTCTGCAAAAATCCAGACAAGTTGATTAGATGACGTGCGTACGTCACCGCTGTCAATGCCAAAGTACTGCCAAAGAACTGCCCATAATATCAACCGCTCTTTCGCAAACCTTCCCCCAGTGTATACACATAGACTGCGCTCCACGGCAAAACGAGCGAGAAAGAGAGAGAGAGGGGGGGGTCATTGTCCACCCCGCGAGTGCTCTGAAGACGCCACTGCTACGTAGTGCCGCAGTCACCCCTGAGGAAGGAACCAAGTCGGTTTCGAAACGTCGGGTTTTTTCAAAACTTTTGGTTGGAGTCTAAATCATCTCCCTATAGTAAATATTTATAGCAGAAAAGAAAACATTTGTGGAACGTTTGCCTGTCCTCTTACATCTCCATGCTGGTGTCCCAGGCATTACTGTTAAAAGTACAGAATTGCAGCTTAAAATAAGGCGTTTTAGAGCGGCACTCTTTTATAAAACAGGAGAGCGGTCATGACAAGTCCAGTGGTAATGGCAGAAAAAGTGAGAATACTGTCCCAGTTGGAGTGATCGGTTGGGACGTACATTGAAAGCATATCTCCTAATGTACAGTTGAATTGTTCTGTAATGCCATTAGTTTAAGGATGATACGTGGTGCTGGTGCGATGAATGACTTGGCGTTCCTCGAGAAGCGATTCGACGGCGTCCTACACAAACACAGGCCCTCGGTCACTCAGGAGTTCGCATGGTGCACCGTGACGTAAAATGATCCGATGCAACATGAAATGACCGACGTCACTTACTGACGCAGAAGAGAGTGGTGAAGTTTCTGCGTAGCGTGTAAGGTGATCGATGGCGAAGATTACCCAGCTGTTTCCAGCCAGTGTAATCGGAAGAGGTTCATACACATCGATACCAACACGGTAAAACGGTCGGGCAGGACAAGGTAAGGGTTGTAATGGAGCTGGAGAATGTGGAGTGGGATTCTTTCAGCGCTGGCAAGCGAGACAGGAACATACGTAGCGATGAACAAAGTGATACATTCCACGCCAGTAGTAGTGGTGATGAAGGTGGGTGTAGGTTTTTAACACTTTAGCATGGGCGCACTGTGGGTCGGCGTGAAAGGAGGCGCATATGTCTGAGCGGAGACGTCTGGGAATAACTCGGAACCATTAGCGTCCTTCGGAGAGATAATTCCGTCTGTATAGCAAACCATCTCTGATAACGAAATGCCGTATTTGACGGAGCGTACCTCTAGGGATGTTTTGTGAGGGAGTTCGACTCAACAAGTCGATAAGTGAAGCAATCCAAGGATCTGTTCGTTGCTCCTATAGCATGCCGCTGACACTAAGTGCAGATACGTCGGGGCAGGCAAAGATGGCGACTTGTCACCACATGTAGAGGAGATCGGGACAAAGCGTTTTGGCCGGAATATTTTCGTCCACATTGGTAAACGACATGAATGTCGTACTCCTGTAGCCGAAGCGCCCAACGGCCGATCTGACCGGTGGGATCTTTTAATGATGAGAGCCAACATAATACAAGATGATCTGTAACCACGCTGAATGGGTGCCCATAAAAATAAGGTCGAAACTTGCCTATAACCCAAATGATGGCTAGACACTCTTTTTCGGTGACTCAAATAGTTGGCTTCTACTTTTGTGAGCGCACGGCTGGCGTAAGAGACGACGTACTCGTCAAATCCAGGTTTATGTCGGGCGAGTACAGCACCGAGACCAACTCCGCTAGCTTGCCTGTGTATTTCCGTCGGGGCAAGAGGATCAAAATGTTGTAGTATCGAAGGTGACGTGAGAGGGTGGCAGAGTGTGGCGAATGCATCATCACAAGTTGGCGACCAACTAGTAAGGTCGCTATTGCCGGCAAGAAAGTCAGTCAAGGGCGATTTGATGGAGGTGAAGTTGAGAATAAAACGATGAAAACATAAACATAAGTTGAGGAAGCTGCGAAGCGCTTTTAAGGTCTTCGGCTTAGGAAATTTGGCAACGGCATGGAGTTTCGTCGGATCCGGGAGAATGCCATCTCTAGATACAACATGGCCCAAAATTAGGAGATCTCTCGCGCCGGAGCAGTACTTCTTCAAGTTGGGCTGTAGACCGGTGGAGGTGAGGCAAGTGAACACTGTCTTGAGGCGCTGAAGATGCGTGGAAAAGTCGCTTGAAAATATCATGACATCGTCGGGCATGTCTGCCATTTCAGGCCACGGAGGATGTTGTCGATTATGCGCTCGAAAGTGGCAGGCGCATTGCAGAGCTCGAATGGAATGACGGTAAATTCGTATAAGCCATCGGGGTAACGAAAGCCGTCTTGGGGCGATCAGCCTCATCCATAAGAACCTGCCAATAACCTTAGCGCAGATCTAGGGACGAGAACTCCGCGCCTTGTAAGTAGTCAAGGGTATCGTCTATGCGAGGTAGCGGGTAAACATGTTTGCGCATGATCTTATTCAAACGGTGGTAGTCCACGCAAAATCTTATTGAGCCATTCTTTTTCTTGACTATAACAACTGGGGAGGCCCACAGGCTGTTAGAGGGCTGATGTAGTCGGGGTCTTCCCATAAGACCGGAGTCAGCCAAAGCCCCGGTGGGATGTCGAGGAGAGAGCCAGTGCGGTTAACAGGAGCGTTTATTTACATTATATACAGGTTCAAGGTAGCGTGATACTACAATTTTTTGGTAGCATCCCTCGAGCGTCTCTGCGCTCCCGTTTTTAAAGTCCAAGTCTTTCCAGGATCCCTTGCAGGGGAAACAATGAAACGCAGAATGGTCCAATCAAATTTTCTTCTTCACCTCCGCCTTCGAAATGGGAGGGTGAAACACCGCCTCCTTCCCAACCCATAGAAAGAGGGGAGAGGCACGCCCAATTCGTACCATGATGAGGGAGAAAACATTGCACAAACTTTTCATCAGGTGCACGACATAGCACAGCGCGAAGATGTTGGGTTCTGTGTTGTGTTGGGTTCCGCCGCCCGAGCCAGAAACTATGAGCTACGCCGCTGCAGTGCGCCACAACGCTCCTCCCCGTCCACGCCGAAACGCCGCCCCGTCGCACTTCCGTCGCCAGGCACCACCGCCGCCACCACCCCCACCGACGACCTACCGTTCGCCATCGGGCCAGCGCAGTGCGCCGAGGAAAACCGACGTTTGGCGCACCCCTGACCACCGCCCACTGTGCTACCATTGCGGTGAGGCCGGGCGCACTTACCGCCGTTGCCAGTACCGACAGATGGGACTGCGTGGCTTCGCCGTCGATGCACCACGTCCGCAGCCAGGGGAACGGCCACGTGACATCGCCGACTACCTCACAGGAACTCAATGGACACCACGAAGTCCTTCCCGTTCGCCGTCGCCCAGCCGCCGCATGTCACCGCATCCCCGGCAGTACTCCGGCCCAACGCGGGGCCGGTCTCCTAGCCCGTATACGGGAAACTAAGGGCAGCAACCGGTGGAGGTGCGGTTGCTGTGCGACGAACTACCGAAGATCCTCCGACGACGACGACGCCACGACGGAGCTTTCCGAAAACAATGCCAACCAGGCAAAGCCCTGACGGCGAAAGCTCACTTACCGGAGGTGGCCTGACGACGCAACATGGAAGCAGCGGATCAAGCCGACGCAGCCATGACCCGACGCCACGCCCTAACTGTAATGCGAGACGGCGAACTAGCGACATCGACGTTCTTATTGACGGCCACAGTGTGACCGCTCTCGTCGATACTGGAGCCGACTATTCTGTCATCAGTGGGTCGTTCGCCGCGAAATCAAAGAAAGTTAGGACAGCTTGGAAAGGCCCTGAAATCCGCACAGCCGGAGGTCATCTTGTAACGCCTGCAGGAATCTGCACAGCGAGAGTCACCATTAACGGCCGTATTTATCCTACAGACTTCGTAGTCCTACAGCGTTGCTCGAGAGATGTCATCCTTGGCATGGACTTCTTATGCCTCCACGGTGCTGTCATCAACCTAAAAACAAAGTCGATAACGTTATCCACACAAGAAGCACTACCACCGCGCACGCCGTCAGGACACCATGCCTTGAATGTGCTGGAAGAACAAGTCACCATTCCGCCTCGCTCAAGCGTCATTATTTCAGTCGGCGCTTCTAAATCACCTGACTTGGAAGGCGTCGTTGAAGGCAGTAAGCATCTGTTGGTCCCTGAAATATTTGCGTCGCAAGAGGAATAGCAGAGCTGCGGGGAGGCAAAGCAACAGTTATGCTCACGAATTTCAGCAATGAGTACAAACATGTGAACAAAGGAACAACGGTCGCATACATCGAAGAAATTGTCGAAGCCACCAGTGCTTTCGCCCTCGCCGATTCTGCGGAACCTGCTCAGAGGAACCAAGCCCCTCCCATAGCTTTCGACGTCAATCCCAGACTACCGAACGATAAGCAAGAACAGCTCAAGGCCCTGCTCCTGCAATACGAAGATTGCTTTTCGTCGTCATCGAAAATTCGGCAGACCCCAATCACGAAACATCGCATCATAACCGAAGAAAATGTCACACCACTTCGTCAGAGTCCGTACAGGGTTTCGACGCGAGAACGTGAGGCCATGAAGAGACAAGTTGATGAAATGCTGCGGGATGACATTATCCAGCCATCCAAGAGTCCATGGGCATCCCCCGTGGTGTTAGTGAAGAAAAAGGATAGGACCCTACGTTTCTGCGTCGATTATCGCCGCCTGAACAAAATCACATGAAAGGACGTGTATCCTCTCCCACGAATAGACGACGCACTTGATCGGCTCCATAACGCCAAGTACTTTTCGTCAATGGACCTCAAGACTGGCTATTGGCAAATCGAAGTCGACGAAAGAGACCGAGAGAAGACGGCGTTTATAACACCGGACGGCCTCTTCGAGTTTAAGGTGATGCCCTTCGGCCTTTGCTCAGCGCCTGCAACTTTTCAACGCGTTATGAATACAGTACTGGCAGGATTGAAGTGGCAAACTTGCCTTGTGTACTTGGACGACGTCGTCGTGTTTTCTTCGAGTTTCGACGAGCATCTTCGGCGCCTTGAAGCTGTACTTCAAGCCATCAAGACGTCCGGGCTCACACTGAAGCCAGAAAAGTGCAGATTTGCGTATGAGGAGCTCTTGTTTCTGGGACACGTTATCAGCAAGTCTGGAGTTCGTCCCGATCCACGGAAAACAGCCGCCATCGCCGACTTCCCCCCGCCCACTGACAAGAAGGCCGTGCGCCGATTTCTGGGCCTGTGCGCCTATTAGAGGCGGTTCGTGAAAAACTTCGCCCGCATCGCCGATCCTCTCACTAACGTTACCAAGGCCGACGTGGAGTTCAAGTCGGAAACGCCACAGGAGCACGCTTTCCAGGAGCTTAAACATCGCCTCCAGACGCCTCCGTTACTTGCCCATTTCGACGAATTCGCCGAGACAGAAATACACACTGACGCAAGCAGCGTAGGTCTTGGCACCGTTCTTGTTCAGAGGGCTGACGGACTTGAAAGGGTTATCAGTTACGCCTGCCGATCGCTACCCAAAGCAGAAGCAAATTATTCCACAACAGAAAAGGAGTGCCTCGCCATCATCTGGGCTACGTCGAAATTTCGCCCCTACCTCTACGGCAGGCACTTCAACGTTGTGAGCGACCAGCACGCCTTTTGTTGGCTAGCCACCTTGAAGAACCCTTCAGGTCGCCTCGCACGATGGAGCCTGAGACTTCAAGAGTATGACATTACTGTCATTTACAAGTCCGGCAAAAAACACTCTGACGCGGACTGTCTCTCTCGTGCGCCTGTCGACCAACCGCTACCCGACGACCCGGATGACAAGTACTTCTTGGGAACGATAACTACCGACGACTTCGCTGAACGACAGCGGGCCGACCCGGAACTTAAGGCCCTAATAGAATACCTCGAAGGCAGGACCGCCAAAGTCCCGAAGGTATTCAAGCGCGCACTTGCGTCGTTCTTTCTACGAAACGGTCTTCTACAAAAGAAAAACTTTTCACCGCTTCGAGCTAAGTACCTTCTTGTGATGCCTTCAGCTCTGCGACTAGAACTCCTGCAGGCCCAGCACGACGATCCGACGGCAGGGCACCTCGGTGTTTCTCGCACGCTCGCGAGGATACAAGAAAGGTACTACTGGCCACGTCTTACCACCGACGTCACTCGTTATGTGAGGACATGCCGGGACTGTCAGCGACGCAAGACACCGCCGACAAGGCCAGCGGGACTTCTGCAGCCAATTGATCCACCTTGCCGACCTTTCCAGCAGATTGGTATGGGTCTACTGGGGCCGTTCCCGACGTCGACTTTCGGAAACAAGTGGATCGTGGTAGCTACCGACTACCTCACCCGCTACGCCGAGACAAAAGCCCTGCCAAAAGGCAATGCATCCGAGGTAGCTAAGTTCTTCGTCGAAAATATCGTCCTACGTCACGGCGCCCCGGAGGTCCTTATCACCGACAAAGGAACGGCATTCAATGCCGACTTAACTCAAGCGATCTTGGCATACAGCCAAACAAACCACCGCCGGACGACAGCGTACCACCCACAGACCAACGGCCTCACCGAGCGGCTTAACAAGACGATCGCCGACATGCTGTCAATGTACGTCGATGTCGAACACAAGACGTGGGACGCCATTCTTCCGTATGTGACCTTTGCATACAACACGGCGGTGCAGGAGACGATGCAGATATCTCCATACAAATTGGTCTACGGAAGGAGCCCGGCAACGACGCTCGATGCCATGTTACCCAACGTCACCGACGAAGAAAACCTCGATGTGAGCGAGTACCTTCAACGCGCCGAAGAAGCCCGACAACTTGCGCGTCTCCGTATTAAGAATCAACAGACGACCGACAGCCACCGTTACAACCTTCGACGACGCTTCGTGGAATACCAAACCGGTGAACGTGTTTGGGTGTGGACGCCGATACGCCGACGTGGACTAAGTGAAAAGCTTCTGCGACGGTACTTCGGACCATACAGGGTGGTTCGACATCTCGGCCCACTTGATTACGATATTGTCCCTGACGGCATCACGAACTCTCAACGACGCCGATCGCGACCTGAAGTCGTACATGTCACGCGCCTCAAGCCGTTTCATGCGCGTTAACAAACTGAAACAGTGTTTTTTTTATTATAGTTGTATCGTAATTTATTCACTGTACTTTCTAGCATTATTATTGTACCTTCGTCTTTACTTAAAGCATCGGGACGATGCCTTTTTTTCAGAGGGGGGCAATGCCACGTTCCATTTCCTAAGTTTTTGTTATCGTCCCAAAACACCACACCACTCTCAGCGCGAACCGCGCCTGCAGTTTTCGAGAAGGTTCCGGACTGTAGTAGATCATTTCGATAAGATCACGCCCACTGTGTGAACGGTACAGATTGTTCTGGAACATACGCCGCCGCCAGCGATAACGCTAGAACATTCGACGGCAAGAGTATAAATGCCGACGCGCTTCGCCGCTTGTCAGTTGTTGATCGAAGGCAGACGCTGCGTTCGCCGCTATCAGTCCGAGACTGCTATCTGTGCAAGACTGCTGCTGTAATTAGACTTTCCCTTTACCGGGCACAGGTTTGCCCAAATAAACAGTTATATCCCAAGACGAAGTTTCCTGTCTTTGGCCACGTCACGACCCCGTGACAATATAATGTCATGGGAACACTGCAGGCGCACTACAAACTTGACGGCATAAATAACGTCAGCAATAACACGTGCTGTGCATGCAGCAAAAGGTCGAAGTTGTCGCTCGCTCGCAGTGCTGAAAACGAAGTCGTGAAGAGGCATTGTGACTTTTTTAGCCGACGCCAAAGTTTCTCAGTCTGGTGGTGCACGTGCTGCGATACTGGCGCTGCAGTGTCATTACAGACACTGCAGCGCCAGTATCTATCAATGCAAAAACAGGTATATCTTCAACGAAGACAGCAACGACGTTGGAGGGCGAAAAACAAGGTCTTGTGGAGTTGAAAAGATCCGCAGTTCTTGCCCCCAGAACTGCGGCTCCTAGTTTTCCCCAGGGACAGGGTGACGTTGATGTAATGTAGGGGAAACGTATTGACGTTGAGGTGAAGGCGACCGGTGTCTGTTGAAATCCGGCGAAGTGAAAATGTGTCCATGGGGGCAGGCTCGCCAGATACAGCAGGCCCAGGTTGTGGTGGGAAATCATAAGTGTTGGGCCGGACGTCGTCACGCAGAAAAAACTCACGCCATCGACAAAACCGCGCCACATGACCCACAATTCCACAGGTGAAGCATATAGGGCGGTTGTCTTGAGTGCGCCAAGGTTTCTGAAAGCGTAGTGTTGGGGCTCGGAAGAAAGTACGAGCAGCCTGGTGCATAGGTTCAGGCGATACGACAAAGGGGTGCGTGGACGTATGCGTTCATGACAAAGAAACGTGGGCGTTCGCGACAAGCGGACTTTGTGTTCCGTTAAGTGCTTCGGCATAGGTCAGTGGAGCAGCCACAGGTGGTGCGTGATCTGTTGGTAGCGCATCGGACACTTGCTTCTGGACGACTAGCTGTATTGATGGTGATAAAGTAGATGGGGCACCTTCGGAGGTATAAGGCACGAGGGACAACTGGCGTGCGACCTCTTCTCGAACAAGTTGCTCGACATCGAGAAGCAAAGTGGTGTGGTCTACAGCAATGCCAGCTGACGTTAAAGTGAAGATTTTTGCACATGGCGCGCTGGAACGACGAGTGGTGTCATGCTGTCTCCAGAGCTCGTCGTAGCCCTGACAAAGCTCACCCTAAGGCGAAAACCCGAAAAAGGAGTAACAGAGCCCAATAGGCGCGCGCGATTAACGGATAGACCGTTGAGGAGCAACCACAGAGAAAAGCGTGGTGCGAGAAACCAAGGGATGAACCACCCGGGCATTGCAGGCAGCGCGAAAAGCGTTGCCAAGGTGGCCAGGCCTCCCTATCCTCCTCTGCTGGCTCTGTCTTTCCCCGTATTTTGCCAGCGACGGTTCGCGTTGCGTCGCGCTCGGAGTGGTCGACCACGGCCGCCTGGATTCGACGGTCTGAGAATTACGACGTGGTGCTTGTGTGTACGCTTGGATGAGCGCGGGCTGCTGCTTTTGAGCTTCGCTGCACCCAAGAAGTCTGGAGCAAGTCTCGACACGTCACCACGCCGCGCTGTATATCTCTGGCTTCAAGATAGTCATGACCAACACACGACAGCAACAGTTGGGAAGGCCAATATGGCGGCCGAGAAAACAACAGGCCTATCGGATATATACTTCAGTCCGACTCAGGGCAGAAAACAGCGCTGGATTCTAAGGCAAGTAGGTTATCATTCTCTATTCTACTCTTCTTGTTGCGTGTGCGATACGGATCGCGCTTGCCGGCAACTGGCTAGGTCGTGTTGTATATCGCACGCACGAAATGCATCGGGAAGGTAAGATTCGGCGTCTGCAGTTCGCCTGTGCTTTGCGACCGCCTGGAAATGGGCCGCCATTGCCGTCGGCCTCCTGTACTTGTCATATGCGTGCATCTTCATCTTCTGTCAGGTGTGTCGAACTATTTTTACTATGTTATTGTACATGCAGCAGTGTGAACACAACAGACACAAGGCTACGTGCGCTGGCGTCTGCAATGCCTGTCATGTATCGCTTCCGTCGGAGGAGCTCCCCAAGGAGTGAACAAGATTTGACAACGAGACTGGACTTGTGCACTTCACCATGAATTCACTTAAAAGAATGGAGAAACTTCATGTGTATGTAGAAAAATAAAAGAATCCGATGTGTCACTTTTGTCTTTCATTGTTGCCGTGACTGCGAAAGCAGTTACACATAGGTGGCTAACTACTTTTTCGCGTGTTCTTTTCTGCGCAATTTGTTGCTCACTGCGCAGAAAAATAGGCGAAAAAAGTATTAGGCCTGGCGGAAAGTAAACAAAAAACAATGTGTGAACTGGGGACAAAAAGTTCATCTGATTGGAGTATTTCAGTGGATCAACCGTTTCATTTCATTTAATTTCATTTATTTACTCTCAAGGCCGAAGCATTACAGAGAGGAGTGGGTATACATCGTACAGAAAATCAGGAACTACAGCAAATCAAAATTATATGCGCACAATGGCAGTCTGAAAACCATAAAAGAAAAAAAAGACTGCGTGATGTGAAGAAGAGGCAGGGTGGTTGTAACAACAATGTTCAACATGGTTGCGTCTTTGAATGACACGCGCAAACAAAAAACTAACAAGAGAAAACACAGCGTGACTTAAGTGGCGAATTTGCGCGAAATGGTTAGAGAGGGCGTTTTTAAACAAAGTGAGGTCAGTGATAGCAGCGATAGGGGCGGGAAGGTGGTTCCACTCATTTGCAGTTTTCAGGATGAATGATTCAAAATATAAATTCGTGCGGGCGCTAGGAACGCCCACTTTAAACTGACGATCGTTGCGTGAGGAAACGTACGATGGGGGCTGGAAAAAGGTGTTGCTAAAAAACGGAATACAATGAAAGATCTTATGGAACAGGCAAAGGCGAGATATTTTACGCCGCAATGAGAGAGTGGGTAAGTGAAGATTGGCTTTCATCGAGATAACACTGGACGTGCGATGGTAGTTTGACATGACAAAACGTGCCGAGCGATTTTGAACCGCCTCGATGCTGTCAGCGAGGTAATTGGTATGTGGATCCCAGACTGATGACGCGTACTCGAGTTTGGGTCGGACTAATGTTTGATAAAGCAGAGGTTTAAGGTTAGTCGGAGCCAAAGAAAAGTTTCTGCGCAGATAACCTAACGTGCGATTCGTCCAGCAAGGTGCAACTGTGAGGACTAACGGTTGCCCAGTAAGGCGTAAGTGTTGGGATTAACAGTTCCTCTATAAAGTGCAAATACGAATAATAAAAGTTAGTCCTTTGAGGTGAATTGTGAGACTAACGGTTACTCTCTAAGGTGTAAATGTGAGGACTAAATGTTAGTCCCTTGAGTTCATCTATGTGGACTAATTAATAAACTTAGTGCCGTTAGTCCTTAAGGAGAGTAATGATTGTGGCAGAATTTGGAGCCGGCACACTCGCCGACTTGCAGCTAACGTTTCTTCTGTTGCTGCAGCTTGCTGGCGCTGTTGCATCTACGTACAGTTGCAGTTTGGACGGAGGGCTAGCGATCTACACGCTCGCGACGTGCCTTCTTCGACAGGATCACCATGGATAGCACCAGCGGCTGGTGGAACAGGGACACTTCCGACGATTATCAGCGCCAAGCCACATAGGATTACGACAATCAACGAGGACAGCCATCACAACGCCATGGGCCGAGGACAACCACGTGACACGGATGAACCGTATTTAATCGAGCGGCACGTTGGCTACGTGGAATTTGGAGCCGGCACACTCGCCGACATGGAGCTAACGTTTCTTCTGTTGCTGCAGGTTGCTGGCGCTGTTGCATCTACGTACAGTTGCAGTTTGGACGGAGGGCTAGCGATCGCACACGCTCGCGATGTGCCTTCTTCGACAGGATCACCATGGATAGCACCAGCGGCCGATGGAACAGGGACACTTCCGACGATTATCAGCGCCAAGCCACATAGGAATGCGACTATCAACGAGGACAGCCATCACATCGCCATGGGACGACGACAACTACGTGACACGGATGAACCGTATTTAATTGAGCGGCACGTTGGCTACGTGGGATTTGGAGCTGGCACACTCGCCGACATGCAGCTAACGTTTCTTCTGTTGCTGCAGGTTAGTGATAATTGCCCAATTACGATTTGTAGATTATTGTGTGCATTGCCGGCTCTATGTCCCACAAGTGATGTATCTGTTCGCCGAACGCAAAAGACGATGATGTATCGTAGCAACCGCTTTCGTTTTTTCACGCATAAGGTTCTGTACGTTGCATTATTGTTAATACTTTCCGTTGATGTTGAGTTGAATCCCGGTCCGCTAAATGCCCAAGAGTTCGAACTGCTTAAAAGCTTACAAACTGGTCAGGCTACAATTTTGGCCGCGGTGGTCTAGTGGCTAAGGTACTCGGCTGCTGACCCGCAGGTCGCGGGTTAGATTCCCGGCTGCGGCAGCTGCATTCCCGATGGAGGCGGAAATGTTGTAGGCCCGTGTGCTCAGATTTGGGTGCACGTTAAAGAACCCCAGGTGGTCTAAATTTCCGGAGCCCTCCACTACGGCGTCTCTCATAATCATATGGTGGTTTTGGGACGTTAAACCCCACAAATCAATCAATCAAGGCTACAATTTTGAGTAAGTTAGAGGCCATCGACACCAGATTGGCAAAACACGATGAAATGATGGCAGAAATTAACGGTAAATTACGTGCGACTGAAGGTCAAATTACTACGCTCAAGGAACAATTAGGCGACCAAGAAAACACCATTAGGACAATGGCAAAAGAAGTTTAGCAGCTGCATGACAAGGACGTCGACTCGGAAAATAGAATCCGGAGAAACAACCTGGTCTTTTTTGGAGTCAGCGATCCTGAATCAGAAACGTGGGAACAGTCTGAACTACTGCTCAAAAACGTCTGCAAAGAAAACTTGAATTTAGAATTGCAGTCAGGGGAAAGAGTGCATCGTATAGGTCGTTATAATGTATAAAAAAAAACAGTCCTATCATCGTCAACCTTGCCTCCTACAAAGAAAAGTCCCGTGTTCTTTCCGAAGCTAAGAAATTCAAGGGAACGACGTACAGTGTCGAGCGAGATCGTGCACCTGAAACAAGGCATATTCGGAAAAGACTTTGAGAATATGTTAAAACCAACAACATGAACGAAAAACATCGAGCTAGGTTGAACTTTGATAAGTTAATTGTGGATGGTAAAACATATAGGTGGGACAAAGAAAAGGAAGAAGTCGTTCAAATTGTAAAAAAATGACCCTTGCCAGAAAAAAAGGGGCGTCAAATACAACATCTGATAACACTGACAGTGAACTGCAGGCGTTGCCAATAAAGCTGATGAACTCGCGGCTCTTATCGATTCTGTAAAAGCTGATCTAGTATTCGGAACTGAATCATGGCTGGACCCTTCTATTAGAGATAGCGAGGTGTTTCCCAGCGACTTTGCTGCTTATCGAAAAGATAGATCCCGCACGGGTGGGGGCGTTTTTCTTTTAGTTCGTCGCTCTTTAAATTCATCTGAATTAGATATAGGTCATCAAGAAGTAGAATCCGTGTGGTGCAAAATTACTATGCGAGACGATTCCTCGTTTGTAGCAGGTACTTTCTATCGGTATCAGAACTCGTCCGTAATCGCGTTAAAGCTTTTGCATGAAATTGTTTTGGAAGCTTCTTGTCACATGTTCATTTTTGGGGGAAACTTTAACTTGCCTGATTTATCTTGGCGTGACGGCACTTGTGAGATGACAGCGGGGGGAACCTTAAACCTTGAGATGAAGCACATTGTAGATTCCTGCGCGTTAATCCAATGTGTTGATGCTCCAACACGAGGCAATAGTACATTGGACCTTGTTTTTTGCAACTCGCCAAGTATGGTGAATTCAGTAAATGTCGTACCATGGATAAGTCACCACCATGCTGTCGTCGCCATTGCCCCAACGAAAAATGAAAAACAAACGAAACAGGAGAGGAGAACGGTGTACCTCTATGACAAAGGTGATTACGCTAGCATATCAAGGAAGCTTCTCGATCATCTGCCGCTTTTTGAATGTCTCTCAGATGACTGTGACGTACAAGAATTATGGGTTAAGTTTAAACAAAAAATCAAAGAGCTTACTGAAACCTACATACCCAGTATCAAAAGCGTAGACTTAGAAAGCGAAAAAAACCTTGGATGACTGCTCGTATCTTAAGAATAGTAAGAAAAAGAAGGCGCATATATTTAAAATATAAAAGGACTAAATGCCATCGGCACTTTGAAAGCTTCAATG
This sequence comes from Rhipicephalus microplus, assembly GCF_043290135.1. Lineage (NCBI taxonomy): Eukaryota > Metazoa > Arthropoda > Arachnida > Ixodida > Ixodidae > Rhipicephalus > Rhipicephalus microplus. The sequence goes on from NW_027464585.1 coordinate 44,214,839, forward strand.
ATGTGACTCAAAAGTTTAAGCTCAATATAAAGGTGGCTAAGTGGCACTATTTTGAAAAACTTGGAAACAAAATAAAAACTAATTCAAAGGCGTTCTGGCAATACATGAAAGGCTATGGAGCAGACTCCTCGGGAATCACCAAAATTGTCTTCAATAATGAGAAGTGATTAGACGACACTGAGAAAGCTACCTGTTTAAACAACTACTTCCTTTCCCTATACTTGCCGAAATATAGCTCTAGTGCTTCGCAATGCACAAGTTCCGTGCCGAAAATGCAATCAGCAGAGTTAAGTGTGAATGGAATTAGGGCATTAAAAACAAACTTACCGATAATAAGGCGATTGGACCGGACGGAATTTCACCTCGAGTCTTAAAGCAGTGTGCTGAGTCAATTTCTCTTTACCTGCACGTAATCTACACGAAGTCTTTGTCCTCCGCTGCCCTCCCACACGACTGGAAAATCGCACATACAGTTCCTATTCATAAAATTGGGTCCAAGAAAGACGTAACCAACTATAGACCTATTTCACTTACGTCCATACCCTGCAAGTTATTAGAGCATATTCTGTATAAAGAAATAATGGCACATTTATCAACAAACAACTTGCTGGCGTCTCAACCACATGGTTTTCGTAAGGGCTTATCTTGTACAAAACAATTATTTGAATTTAACCATGATTCAGTATCTGAAATAGACAATAGCGGACAAATCGATTGCCTTTTCCTGGACTTCCAAAAAGCTTTCGACACTGTGTCGCACTCTTTTATTTTAAGTAAGCTTGCTGCGCTAAACATTGACCACGAAGTTCTGGTGTGGATAGATAATTACCTTTCAGGCCGCCAACAGTGTGTAGTATTAAATGGCAAAAAATCAAGTTTTGTAAACATCACTTCAGGGGTGCCACAGGGCTCAGTCCTAGGGCCACTTTTATTTTTAATATATACAAATGACATTTGCTCAGGAATTGATTCTAATATACGGTTGTGTGCAGATGACTGTGTCTTGTACCGAAAAAATTAGAAATGAGAGTGATGTCGCCCTGCTCCAAAGCGACTTATCGCGCATCCAAGAATGGTGTTCAAGGTGGAAAATGACATTAAATGCCAATAAATGCATTCGTGTTACTTTCACGCGTAAAAAAACCAAGTTAGCTAAGCTTCAGAGTATGTAATCTGTAATAGTATAGTAACACAAAAACCGCATTTTAAATATTTAGGTGTAACTTTTTCAGCCGACTGTTCATGGAATGCACACGTTGATTCAGTTGTTGCGAAGGCCGCCAAGTCACTAAATTTTATACAGCGCAGCCTGACACAAGCGTCGGCATGTTTGAAATCAACGGCGTATTCAACATACATTCGCCCTATGCTTGAATACGCCTGTGCCGTGTGCGACCCCTGGCAAAGCACTTTAAGTTACAAACTTGAAAAAATACAAAATAGAGCTGCAAGGTTTGTCCTGAGCCGGTACTCAAGAAATGACAGTTGCGCCAATATGAAAAATGAACTAGGGTGGGAATTACTCTCATCGCGTCGAAAGAAACTGCGGCGAAAGCTCCTGTACCAAATATTTCATAGTAAAACCGGCATTCGAAAAGAAAAATACCCTCACAGTCCTCATTATATCTCTTCGCGAAATGATTATTGTTTCAAGATTTTATAGTACCGTACCAGATCTAATTTGTATGCTAATTCGTTTTTTGTTCGTTCCATTAGAGAATGGAATCACTTATCAAATGAACAAGTGTGCTGTATTAATGAAGTTATGTTTTTCTCGACATTGTAACCCCCCTGCTGCAGCGCCTTCGAGCTAAGCGGGGTAATCATTGAATAAAGAATAAAGAATAAAGCCCAATTAGTCCCCAAAAGGACGAACCGCACACCCCTTCAACACCTTTTTGCTTTAGAGTGTTGTGTAACTTTCGCTATCGATTGCGGGCTTTTGGAGACAAGCATCTGAAATGCGTTGTCAGTATCGCCTTTCAAGATGTGTTTGATCTTCTCGGCTTCGGTCATAGCCGAGTTGACACGCCGGCAAAGGTCGACCACATCTTCGATATAACTGGTGTGATTTTCACCATGATGCTGAGCCCTAGTACGCAAGCGCTGTTCGACTCGTAGTTTTTAAAACGCTGGATGGCCAAACAAGTCCGCAAACACTGTTCGAAAGGCCGACCAGGTGGGAAGGTCTCTCTCGTGATTACGGTACCACAAATTGGCAACGCCGGCCAAATAAAATTGGACGACGGTAAGCTTGTGCACATCGTCCCACTTGTTGTGCTTGCTCACCCGGTCGTATTGATCGAGCCAGTCTTACACGTCCTTGTCATCGGTTCCACTGAACGTAGGTGGATCACGTTGCTGAAAGGAGCCGAAACAGATAGGAGCTGCAGTAGTTCGAGCCGAGGCGGCCACCTGCTGATCGCCGTCCGTGGACATAGTAGCAACTGGAGGCTACGTACGGTTTTGCGATTCCAGGATGACGCGTTAACCAGCAGCTCCACCAATTAAAATGAGGCGTTTTAGAGCGCCACTCTTTTATATAACAAGAGAGCGGTCACTACAAGTCAAGTGGTAATGGCAGAACCAGCCTGCGCGCCGATTGTTTGTTTGTTTGTAGCCTAGAATCCATGACTCATACCCCCTCTGGGGGATTGGCCAAGAGAACATATAGTCTCATCTGGACGATAACTGCACTATTGCTTACAACAAAAAAAAGGGGGGGGGGGGGGAGAGCTGTAGAGTGAAGACAGTATATTAAAAAAAAAGAAACCAGAGATTCAGATAGCGAGAGAAAAATCAACAAGAAAGTACACACTAATAGCTATACCTTGATTTTGGGAGGCGACCAGACAGCTGGTTTTGCCAAGCCCGATTAATTTGGTATGTCACGAATTTATCTAGATTTGAAAATTACTTTTCAACAAGTTTTTAGTGCTTGTTAGCGTGGGCTTTATGTTGAAAAACGTTTAGAGTCCTGAATAAAATTACACACCACATCGACTGCATCTCTGTGGCAATTTCCCAAAACAGAGGCACCGAAATTTAGAACGTCTTCTGTGGTTAAATTTAAACCTAGCTTCGCAAATGGAATATCAAGAAGTCGTTTCCTAATTGATGCATAGTTCCGACATGAGCCAAAATAATGTTCAATTGTTTCTGATTCTTCGCAAAACGGACAAAGGGGGGAAAGTGTCAGACCAGCTCTGTGTAAATAAAAATTTAATGGGGGGACACGGCACCGGAATCTGGAGATTATAATTTCATGTTTTTTGACGGACTCCACTGGGCTTTACATGGAAATTAGAGGTGCTGATAATCTGTCCATTGTATGATATTTTCTAAACTATCTGTAAAAATAGCGAATTTCCTATATCTAATTCCTGATAAATATTCTAACTCGGGAAGTACTGAAATTACTGGTCCATCACATGATGCTTGTGCCAAAGCATCTGCCAATTCATTTAATTGTAATCCGCAGTGACCTGAGACCCACACTAATTGAGGAGTTTTCAATGCGGCGGCGCTAATACGTCGAGACAACCAAACGTCGTCTTCTTCACAGACTGAGTGATACCCTCTGCCTTTCTGAGTAGCACTCATATTCTTCCCTACAAGCTAAACAAGCAGATAATGACACAGTAAAGTATCTTTTTTTGAAATTGTAGATTTGGTTTTCACGCCGCTGGTGTCGCCGCCGTGGACGAAAAGTGGCCTTTCGCCGCCGCCGCCAACTCGGGACAACCCCAAGAAATTAAGCAACGTGGAATAGGTAGGCTTGCTTTAGGAGCTCAGGGGAATACACCATATCAGGGAGTACAAGTTGATATGGGATGGACATCATTCGTTGGCAGGGAAGCTAGCAGCAAGTTATTTTGAGGAGCGATTGAGAGAAATGGAGGAGGGGCGTTGGTCGAGGATTTGTACTTGAGGAATGTCAATACAAATTGAAGGGAGCGAACCGCAAAATTGACCTGGAAGTATTATAAAACAGTAGGGGGCCAAACCAAAAAGAACTATTCATTAAGAAGAAGGTGAAGGAAACGGAGGCCGACGTGTGGAGAATTGGCATAATTAAGAAGTCGGCACTGGAGATCTACCGAACTTTTAAGCAGGAAATCACCAAGGAAAGGATATATGATAATTCTCAGGGTAGTTCTCTACTGTTTGAGGTCAGGACGGGAGCATTGCGAACCAAGACTTATCTGGCCAAATATGAAGGGGCAGACACGGTATTCAGTGCGTGTGGAGGGGAGGACGAAACTGCCAGACACTTGCTAATGTTCTGTAAAGGGCTTTAATGTATAGTTTATTTTTTTATTTATTTGTTCTCAGGTCTTAGCAGGGTTGTTTTACATAACAAATATAAACAATTCCGCTTAAAGTTATTGCAGGCTTTCTTGAAACATTTCTAAGAATTCAAAAGAAAAAAAAAACACTAGTAACGAACGAATGAAATAACACAAAGAAATTGATAGCATATTCAGATGTTTTTTTAAACAAAACTAAATACTATTGAGAAACTACATTGGTATTCAGATTATTTCAGTACGTTATATTTTGAGGAAAAAAAGAATATTTAAAACAGTTACAGTTATTCCCTGTGGTAAAGTGAACTATGGTTAAAGCGTGCCTATGCCTTCTTTCATGAGGACGGCGCACAGTTTTTCAATGCACTGGGGTTTAGGAACAGGGAGGGCGAAATATATTTTAGGCGGGTAGAAATACCTAGAAGGAGGTTATCTGATTGGTGGCTTAGATCAAGGCACGAGTGAAAATTAAATCCTTCACTGAGAAGTACCAGTCCTCAACTTCACTATTTAAAGGAAAAAGAAAGAAATGTAGTTGTTGGTTAACTATTACGGCAAGGTGGCGTTAGCCGCTGCCTGATCTGAAGGGACAGGCATATCAATCCATCCATCTATCTATTGTTTGGGGGAGCGGAGCAGGAGAGATTGAGAAAGGACCAGGAACCATCTCTTCGGCTCAAGTCGCAGGCGTCTTTCTAGAAGAGGCGTTGATACAAGAAGGTTATACTAAGAAGTTTTACTATAACCTCCTTGGATTGGTACTACTGACCGACGAGGTTATACTAAAGCTTTTGGAGTGGTGAAGGCGTTGCGTGGCTGAAGCCGACGTGCCGCCATATTGCTCAGGGCAGAAAGCCGACGGTCGCATTGTAGCGTACATGACTTTCGCGTTGTTTTTGTGCTATTATTGTGTCCTGTTGTTACGTTGTAACAAAGTTTAATTGAATGTTTAAAACCACACGCATGGCGGATACGCGGGTAGACACCATTCACCTAGGCGTGCACGCGCTCCCCATGCTCAGGGTTGCCAGAGCATTATATCAATTCACGTCAACATTGACGCCAGTCGCCCCCCTCGCACACACACACAAAAACTTTCCCTAAATGTCTAATCGATTTGGAGGTCAACGAGAGCGCTGCGGTCAGTTTTTCACAACTGGTAGGTACAGCAGTGGTAGCCCTTCTGCTGGAGCTGAAGCATTTGGCACTGGTTCTTCTCGCTCCCATTCGGGGAAGAATTATTCTGGTGGGTCTTCATTTGATTCCACCCTGGAACTGGTGGGTCTGTTGTGTGCCTCCAGCGTATCTGATCCAGATGTCGTCTAAGAATCCGTCTTCGAGTTTTCACTACCGAGAGGTGATTTCTTTGCACTTTAACCACCTCTCCCGGTAGCCACGGTTCACCAGTATTAAAGTTTTTATTGAAGACTAGGTCACGTTTCGGTAACCACTTGTCTTTCTCTGCAATGACACTTCTGTGACCCTTATGATCAAATCTAGCTTGGTTCTTGGTGTGAACGAAAGCATTAGTTTTGCTGATGAATGTCTCCTTCGCCCCGATGGTGTTCTGCGGTGAATGTGCAACCACCTGGCCAATCTTGTGGTAAGGCTTCCCCGGCTCATATATTTCAGACCTTCTTTCACAGAACGAACAGCTCTTTCAGCCAAAACATTTTATTCTGATTTTTAAGGTACCTTACGAATGTGCCGTGTGCCATATTGACGTACCATGTCTTGGAATTCCACTCCGGTGAATGACGTTCTATTCACCGGAATGGCAGGCCAAAATACAGGCAGGAAAAAACGCGCGAACACCGTTGGTAAGCGTTCTGCTTTCGCGGCTGCTGTAGCTGATGGAGCTGGAATGGATTCCACCCACCGGGAATGGCTGTCCACAATCACCGGGATCATCTTCGCTTTTACTGGGCTTGCATAGTCAACGTGGATGTGAGTCCATGGCTGCATTTTGGCTGGCCAGCTCGAAGGTTCTTTAGATGCAGGCATTGCTACTGCTTGTTGACAAACACTGCATTCATGCAAGAGTTGTTCCAGCTCTGACTATATGCGAGGCCACCACACAAGTGTCCTTGCCAGAAATTTTGTAGAGTTGATTCCGAGATGTGTGTCATGTAGTTCTACCAGAAACGCCCTCCTTGCTTGCTGAGGAATGACCACACGATCACCTGGGCAGATCAGTTCATTGTCCACTGTGAGTTCCTGTCGTAGCCGCCAGAAAGGTTGCAACTTGCTATCTTTAACTTTCCTTGGCCACCCTTGTTCAGTTCGGTGCCGAACTTCCATTAACACTGGGTCTTTTTTGGTCAGCTCTTCAAGATTCTGACGTGACAGTGGGCTGCTGTCAGGAAGACTTGTTGACAGTACTTGCTCCCTGTGACAGTTTGTGTCTTCAGTTTCTTTTGCCGGAAGCCTACTGAGGGCATCAGCATTCCCATTCTGCTGTCCCGGTTTATATTTATAGGTGTACTGATGTGGTCCCAGGATAAGACCCCGTCTTTGGATTTTGGTTGGTGCCGCTGCAGGTACTGCCTTGGTGTTCTAAATAACCCCACCAATGTCTCATGATCTGTTTTCAGAACAAACGAGCGACCTAGCATGTAGTCTCTTGACTTCGTGACGGCAAGAACAAGTGCCAAGGCTTCCCGTTCAAGTTGAGAGTAGTTTCTGCGTTCGTGAGTGTTCTTGAGTAAAACGCAATGGGCCGTTACACCCCATCAATGACGTGTGACTGTTCCCACTCATTCGTGTGATGTGTCACATTCCAAGATGACTTGCTTGTTTGGGTCAAAGTGACCCAGTAGGTTTGAACTTGGCAGTGCTTGCTTGATCGCCTTGAATGCAGCCATTTCTTCTTGGCCACGTTTCCATTTCGAGTCTTTCCTCAAAAGCTAATGGAGTGGAGAAAGCATAGTAGACATATTTGGTAAGAAACTGCGATAGTAAGATGTGAGGCCCCAAAATGAACGAAGTTCCTGAATGCTGCGTGGTTAAGGTGCCTTCATGATCGCCTCCATTTTTTTTTCACAGGCATGCAGAATTTTTCTGTCTATTCGGTGCCCCAGGCAGTTCACTCCTTCTTCACCAAAGATGCATTTCTCCTCCCTGAGCTTATTACCATTGTCAAGGAGGGCTGACAACTCCTTACGTAAAATGGTGCCAAACTCATGCTGGCATTCAGCTACCTAAATGTCATCCAGGAACACCTGAGTGCCTCGAATGCCCTTCAGCACTGCCTCCATTTTAATCTGAAAACTGGCAGGTTCTGATGCTATTCTATAAGGCAAACGGTTGTACGAAAACAGTGCCTTGTGAGTAGCACTGCTGTGTTCTTCGACTCTTGATCTAACGACACATGGCAGTATGCTTACTGTAAATTCAGTTTCATGAACCAATAGCCATCTTTCAAATTGGCGAACATGTACTGCACCTTAGGCAGAGACTACTGGTCTACTTCGCATGCTGTGTTCAAAGTGACCTTGAAGTCACCACACTTCCTCAAACTACCTTTCTTTTTGAGCACTGGTACAACTGGAGTGGCCCATTCACTGTGGGTGACCAGTGATATGACACTTTCTTCACACAGCCGGTGAACAAGGTATCAGAGAGCCATGGGTCTAGACGACCAGGAAGTGCTCGGACGCGTCGTCCCGGCTGCACTGACTGACACGGCGGCCAGGTGGCATCGGCTTTCCGGCCACCGAGCAGCAACCCTCGATTAGTTCCGCGCGGCCTTCATGCGCGAATTCATACCCGCTGCCTGCGAGAGTAGGATGCGGCGCGAGCTCGAGCTCCGCACACAAGCTCCTGATGAGTCTCTTCAGAAGTGCATACGCGCGATGAAAGACCTTTTTCTATCGCTGAGCCCAGAGCCTCGAACGAGGAGCGCGTCGAATGGGGTATCAGGCAGGCACACCCGACTTTCTCGCGTACCTGCATGGCAGTCGCTTCCGTGATTTGGAGGAATTGGCCGTTGAGGCAAAGCGCATTCAAGGCGACTTTCTCGCTGCGCGTGCCTATCGTCCGCCACCGCCAGCCAGCGAGGCCCTTGAACCGCGCTGCGCGTGGGGAGGGGCCATGAACCTTCCTCAGGGGCAACAGCCCGCCGGAGCTGCCTTTGTGGCTACCGCTACAAGTGGGGGCACGTGGGAGATAAGGGATCGAGCTTTAGATCCATACACGTACGGGAGGCGTGCAGCCGGTGCTGCATCGCAACTCTATGCGCGCGAGGAAGGACGAAATCCGACCCAGCGCGTCAGGGGTGGTGACGCTCGTCAGAGCGCTTCCTTTGATCCCGTGGTGAACCGACCCCTGCAGCTCGAAGCTGCTCCGTCTCGGGAAAGGGACCACAATGGAGTGCGGTGCTTCCGCTGCCGTCAACGAAGGCACATAGCGACGGAGTGCTCCGCGTTTGTGCCTCCTGTGAGGCGGGGTAACGGGGGCGCGGGCCGTTCGTGAAGGCACGAGCCGCCGAACACTTGCTTCTTCCCTCTGCGTACCGGGCAAGCAGTCTTGCTTGTGCGCACGTGCCGTTTATTTCGGTCACCATTGTCGGTCGAAAATTGTCGGCGTTGCTGGACATGGGCGCAAGCACTTCGTTGTTTGGCGAACAGGTGTCACACTTGCAAAAGCGCTCGGTGCGCTTGCGCGACAGCCGAACGACATTGACCCTCGCGAAAGGCGTGGCCCAGTCGGCAGGCGCCGCGAGGTTGACTGTCAGATTGGGAGGTCGAATGAGGCGCGCGCGTTTTGTTCAACTTCCAAGGCTCAGTGTTCCGGTCATTCTCGGTCGGGACTTTCTCTTAAAAACCGGTATCATAGTGGACATTGCGAATGAAGGCTATCGCGACGGACCTTTTTTCGGGCTAAAGCCATTCAGCAGCCCACCGGCGCTTTCGGTTGCCTGTGCAGTAGAAGCGTCGAAACCGTGTCACGTGCAAACTTCGGGGGCAGGCCCCTGCGCTATGCACTCGTCAGCTCAAAATCCCCATCGGGATCGAGCGGCACGACACGAAAAGGCTCCACATTCTTTGATCGCCTGTGCGACTCAATTGGATGATACACAGAAGGCTCGTCTGTTGGCACTGTTACGCGAATACGATGACCTCCTCACCGATCAACCCGGCTGTACCGATTTAGTGAGCCATTCGATCGAAACTGGCGACGCGCATCCTTTGAAATGTAACCACAGGCCCGTCAGCCAGGCCAAGAGACAGGTAATTGACGGCTTGCTGGACGAGATGCTCTCAGCTGGCATTGCTCGTCGTTCGTCCAGCGCCTGGGCGTCTTCATTTGTGTTGGTGCCTAAGAAAGATGACAGTCATCACCTGTGCGTAAACTACTGCCGTCTGAATGGAGTGACTCGCAAGGATGCCTACCCGCTCCCCACGATTAGCTCCATCGTAGGAAACCTCGGCACAGCACGGTATTTTACCTCATTAGATGCCTCCAAAGGCTACCTACTGGTCCAGATGGATGAGCATGACCGGTGCAAGACCGCGTTCACGTCCCACAGAGTGTAATTGGAGTTCACTCGTATGCCCTTTGGTCTTTGCAATGCTCCTGCAACTTTTCAGAGACTCACGGACCACGTGCCCCACCGCAGTGGTCTAGTGGCTAAGGTACTGGGCTGCTGACCCGCAGGTCGCGGATTCAAATCCCAGCTGCGGTGGCTGCATTTCCGATGGAGGCGGAGATGTTGTAGGCCCGTGTACTCAGATTTGGGTGCACGTTAAAGAACCCCAGGGGGTCGAAATTTCCGGAGCCTTACGCTACGGCGTCTCTCATAATCATATGGTGGTTTTGGGACGTTAAAACCCCATATCAATCAATCAATCAATCAAATACTCACGGACCACGTCCTCGGGGAAGAAAAGTGGTCTTACTGCATGTGCTACCTCGACGACATCGTGATTTATTCACGAATCTTCGAAGAGCACTTGGCCCACATTGCCGATGTGCTCAAGAGGGTGATAGCCGTTGGGATGACGTTAAATCCCGCAAAGGCCCAATTAGCGCAAACCCGAGTTCAGTTACTTCGCTTCACGGTGGGCGGAGGCTCCATTGGGCCAGATCGGGAGAAACTTCGAGCAATCATCGACTTCCCCGCGCCCAAGGACGTACGCGGCCTGCGCCGCTTTCTCGGAATGGCCCATTTTTACCGGTCGTTCATTCCGTCCTGTGCCCGTGTTCAGGCACCCTTGAACAAGCTATTGGGTAAGCCAGCTGAGTGGCGATGGGGACCTGAGCAGCAAAAGGCGTTTTGCCGTCTGTCTAGCGCCATTGCAGAGACGGTGCAGCTCAAGCTCCCTGACCTGACGAGAGCGTTTGTTGTCCAGACTGACGCAAGCGATCTGGGATTAGGAGCAGTTCTTCTATAAGAATACGATGGTGTGTTGCAGCCGTTGGCCTTTGCCACCCGCTCGTTGATACCCGCGGAAAGGAATTATTCCGTGACTGAGAGGGAGCGTCTCGCCATCGTCTTTGCACTGCGGAAGTTTGATGTCTACCTTGATGGGACGAAATTTGTGGTGCAAACAGATCACAGCGCGCTTAGCTGGCTGATGCGGCTCCGTGAGCCTGCAGGCAGGCTAGCGTGCTGGGCTCTCCTAATACAGCATTATGACTTTTCTGTGCAGTATAGGAAGGGGAGCGCTAACGTGGTAGTTGACGCGCTATCTCGTGCCCCAGTGTCTACCAGGAGCCTAGTTCCCGGTGCGACAGCAGCTAGCGGTGCTTTTGCGCAAGCGAGCGGCGCGGGTGAAACGGCGGTGGAGCCGCCGAGTGGAGAGAAGGGTGAGTGCGGCGTCGACCAAACCCTTTCCACGGGCCAGGCAAGCAGCGCGCCGCAAAGTGGGCGAGAGTGGGAGTGAAAGGGGAGCGAAACCATGACGCAAATGCGAGCGGAGGCGATGGCTGCAGTCCTGAGTGGAAACGATACCAGGTTCCCTTTTGGGAGAATGGGAATCGCTTTCAGCGGACAAGAGTTACTGAAGGCCCAGCAAGATCCGTTTTTTCGCGAGTTGAGCGAAGGTCTCAGGGAGACGGAGCGCCGAGACGCTGCTGATAGTGCGGCCGGCGCAGTGGGATGGGAACCGGCGTGTGTCGCTGGGTCCCCCGCGGATACATACTTGCTGGAGCATGATGGACTCCTGCTGAAATACATAGCCACCGATGAGGAGTCAGTGGACCCGTTTAAGGTGGTTGTGCCCAAAAGTCTAAGAAGCACACTGTTGCGAGCCTCTCACGACGAGCCCATGGCCGGTCACCTGAGTGGCTCCAAAGTTTTTGCGAAACTGAGCAAGGTTGTGGCTTGGCATGGCATGAAGCGTGACATTTTGCGCTATTACCGTTCCTGCCACGTCTGTCAGGCGGTGAAATCAAGGGGTGGCAAGCCGCCCGGCTTGATGAAACCGATTGTCAGTGAGCGTCCGTGGCAAGTAGCCACCTGCGATCTAATGGGGCCGTTCCCCAGCAGTAAGCAGGGGTCCATACATCTGAGGGTAATCGTTGATCATTTTTTTCAAATGGGTGGAGTTGTTTCCGCTGCGGAAAGTGACAGTGCGAACGGTGCTAGAGGGGCTACTGGAAATGTGTTGTCAGTTCGGCTTTCCGAAAAGATTGATCACGGACAACGCGTCGTATTTCAACGCTCGGGTGTTTGGTGATACGTGCCGTTCCCTAGGAATAGATCGCTGCACCACTTCGCCTTACCATCCCCAGTCCAATTTGACAGAGCGAACCAATCGTACGATCAAACCGATGTTGGCGGTCTTTGCCGAAAGTCAAAAGGACTAGACAGAGCATTTGAGTGAACTCCTGTTTGCAATCCAAACCTCCGAGAGTCGCTCTACTGGTTTCTCTCCCGCCTTCCTTAATTTCGGAAGGGAGTTGGCAAATCCGGTGACCAGTCTCATGCAATGCCAGCTCGGGGACGAGGAAGAACCGAACACTGTTCTGCTTACACTTCAACACTTCGGGACGGGCTTTGTCGAGCTCTCAGTAGAGCGAGGCAGGGTTTGGCATCGGCCAGGGCCGAGCAAAAGCCCCAGTACGACCGAAAACGTCGCCACCTTTCATTAAAGGTAGGGGACCTCATCCTGAAGCGCAACCACGCTCTTAGCGACGCGAGCAAGGGTTAAGAAACCCTTGCTCGCTTCGCTCACTCCCAAGTGGCTTGGTCCGTACCGAGTGGAAAAAGCTTGGATTCCGCTCACGTACTTGCTGAAAGACCCGCTTTCGGGTAAACTCAGCCGTGCCCACATCGCAGACCTGAAAGCATTTGCGTCGAGGTCTGACGAGCCTGCGCCAGCGCCCAGTGGCTCTTCGCGCAAGCAACGGCGCACACCCGGCGCGGCAGACCGCTTTTGGGCCACGCACTGGCATAATCTGAGGAAGCGGTCACCTGAGTGATTTCGCGCCGGACGGCGGGCTTATTTCCGCCACCAAAGGCACTCATTTTTACTGTCTAGTCTCAGTTAGCTAACTTCGTTACAGCCAGTGCTTGCAAGGAAGTCGTCTCCGCCCAGTGGCTGCTGCTGACTTTCGTTTGAGTGTTCTTATTTACTTGATGTTTTTTCTTCGTGTTTTCTTTTTTTTTCTCCTCGCTGGAGGAGGGGATCGTGAATTGGTGCTTTAGCGTGGAAAGAGGGACAAAGAACCCTCTGCACCTTCCTTTGCAGGGCGCGTTAGGAGAGACCCGACCATCGGAGGTGTGTGCCCGTGTGTACGTGCGTGTGGCGACAACAACTTAAGAAGTCACCGACCCCTACACTACCTTGGACTCTGGAGGTGTTCGGAGACCTGCGGTCGTTAGGCAGCCCGGTTGTGCCCTGCTCCCGACTGTCGCTGGTAAGCTCTGCTGGCCTTTCTATCACGGCTCCTGCATGAGGCCAGCTGTCGCAGACGCTGTGCGCGTATCGACCGACGCCACAGGACACCTCACAGCCAGTGGATTTGGCAACCACGATTCCAGCAGAAGGGCCGGCTGTCGCAGCGAAGTTCTCCCGAACCTCCATTGAGGCGGCGTTCGTCGGACTCGCTGGGCTGTCCTCAACATCGACGAGACGAAGGTGAGCCCGTTACTCGCATGAGGACCTCAACCAGAATTCCCACCTTGCAATCTGGCATCCACGCAGTCACCCAAGTCAAACATTACGTGACGCTCCCCCTCCTAGCCGTGGACGCGCTCTTGTGTGAGCATCATGAACTCCCGTTACCCCTCTTCCGCAGCGCCATTGTATTTCTCAAGTGTATTGTTGTGTTGTTCTATTTTTTTCTTCAGCAGCAGTTGCAGAGCAAGGCTCAGACTAGCTGTTGCCCATTGCATAACGTCTTTGCATGCATGGGCGACGACTGGCTGCCTTTGCAGAGCGATATATAGGGTGAATTAAGGGAGGAAGATGTGGGGATCTGAGGCGTGCCCACGACCATTTCGCGGGCATTCCACCACATTGCCACACCATTTTGCTCTTTCTGCTCTGGTAACGGCGTGTGGCAATAGATGGCGCCACGTGCGGGCGCGGCACGTGTTACGTGCTCACCGAGGGAGCTCTCTCTCCTCCGTGGTCGGCGCCGGGTAAACACGTGTATCCTTCGTCCGCATCCCCTTCGGGAATCGCCGGACTGTAGCCTGCCTGGGGTGGCCTTTGGCACCTCGGCAGGCGTGTTTACTTGAGTGCTAGCTTGGGTACCGTACACTAAGCCCTCAGCGGTGCCTAGTGCTTGAAGTGGTCGTACCACATCGAGCCGCACTTGCCGTAGGCCTACGAGGTTTGCCTTAACACTCGCGACAAGGCCCAGTGGCCATCGTGAGAGTGCGCAGCATAGCCGCGAGGGATCTTTTCCCGACCGACGTGTCAAAGCTCGTCATTGCCTGCTGCGACGTTCTCGCAGTTTCCTCTTATCGTGAACGTCCACGGGTGGAAGCCTTTGCTCTCCGCGTCCCGGGAGCGGACGTTATACTGTTGTTCGGGGTGCCACCTAAGGCAATAAAGTGTTGTGTATTTCTGTACTGTAACACTGTCTGTTTTGCCGCGCCACACTAAACGCCTTATTAGTTGAGCGCGCACGGAGCGGTGCGCTACACGCGAGTAGGTGACGGAGTCGCGGCCCTGTGGTTCGCTAAGCGTGAACCCGCGGTGATCATCCGCTATGGTGGGTTTCAAGGTCACCATAACCTCTACAGATCGCTTGCTTCAGTTTTCCGAGTGTAGGCTTGTAGAACGGGGCCCAGGCCATGCGGAAGAAGCACGTGGGCTGGGTGATCGGTAACGCCTGGGTGACGTCGATCTTGGCTGATGTTGGCGTGGAGTGAGTGAGCTCTGGCGCGTGGACGGGTACTCTTCGATATCCGCTGGCCATTCACCGTTTCGAGGGCATAGTGCGTACAACGGAAAGCCCCTTAATCCTGCCTGTCGGTAAGAGCAGAACCTATACAAGTGACCTGCTTCCCCGCGATGGAAATACAAAGGCCTGCGCTCATGGTGACGCCAAATGTCACTTTTCCGGGGCCTTTGATCCACGTAGAGGGCTACACTATGGGCTCGTGGCAGGTAGGTAGCCGTCGGTTCCAGTGGACGAGGTGCGCTGAGTACCATCTGTGGTTCAAGAGCGGCCATCGCAACTGCTGCAATGCTGGGCGCCACGGGTTGTCTGAGTATTTCAGAGTACGTTGGGAGGCGTTGGATCGGCTGTGGCTCACGCTCTGGCTCGCGTATTATCTGCCTCAGTTAATCTCGTACGACGTCGACGACAGACAGTGTTGCTGTTGTGTGAGGTGCTTCCAACTTGCTGAGCTCTTCCCTGAACACCGACCTGATGAGATCTCGCAGGGCGTCTATGTCATTTCGCTGGCCGCCAGTGAAGGCATTGCCAGGTGCACAGTTTATGTCCCGATTGTACTGTCGAGTCTGCTGTTCTAGCGTTTTCTCGACGGCTGCCGCTTCCGTATGGAACTCCGCAACTTTTCGTGGTGGGTTGCGGACGAGAACAGCGAATAGCTCTTGCTTCATTCCACTCATGTGGTGGTGCAGCTTCTTATCTTCAGTCGTATCGGAATATGCGCGCTTGAACAGGCGAATGATGTCCTCGATGTACATTGCGACACTTTCATTGGTGAGTTGGTTTCTGGTTTCAAGCGCAGCCTGCGCCTTTTCTTTGCTATCCGTGCTGGCATAAGTAGCCAGAGCTTGTCGCCGAAATTCATCCCAGGTAGTAAAGGAGGTTTCATGGTTCTCACACCACGTCTTTGCAAAGTCCTCCAAAGCAAAGTATAGGTGGCGGAGCTTCTCGCTCTCTCGTTCCAACCATTCAAACTTTACACTCTCTCATAGAGGTTCAGCCAATCTTCTACGTCTTCATATGAGTTGCCATAAAGCACTGGCGCCTGGTGAGGCTGATTGATCACCACGTGTGCCGGTGTTACCTGACTTGTTATTGTGGTGCCGTCCATTGACTGAGTTCCCCTCGGCGTGAAGTGGAGTGGACTGAATTCTGGTGAGTCACCTCGAAGATGATGACTGGTCCTCTGATGCACAAGTGTAAGCATCACAGGATCAACTCGCTGGTGGTCGGGGCTACGCTGCCTTGCGTTCGTAGGGCTTCGATTCATTACCTAGCACCTCCACCAGAAATGTAGCGATGCTGAAGGACTCGGGGGTATATTAAAACGTATTTATTATAAGGGCGAACCTGTGCCCACAACTCAAAGTGACAATGGTCGTTGAACGTGTCCGTCGAACACCGAAGATGTCCTTCCGCTGCCTTATTCTTCCTTTTCAAAAAAGTCCCGGGCGCATGGCGCACATCAGCTGAGTCCAGCTGCGTGCTCGTGCCATCGTCGTCTCTGCGCAACACTAGACGGCGCGCATGTGTGTCCCTGTGCGCGCGGTGATGGGCACGCTGTTTGAATGCAGGCAAGATGTCGCAGCAATAGTATGCCATAAAAAATTGTTGAGGTGACATTAGTTCGCACGAACGCTTATTACTGTACAATGTTATGTAATGCTTTCCGAAAGTTCTCATTGTTGAGTACTGACAATATCAGCCGGGAGGTCATTCCAGCCATGTGATGTACGAGATATAAATGATTTTGAAAAAGAAACATGTCGGGTTACACGCACTAATTCTAACTTTGTGTTGATGACCAATGCGGTGAGATAAGTAATATGATCGTGACATTAATTCCGGATGCAATGTGGGGTGGCGATACAACTTATCAAAGAATGATAAGTGAGAGACCTTAAGTCGTGAAGCTAGTGATTCAAGATGCAGATGTGATATCATTAAAGATGCACTGAATGTTAGGTTGTAGTCCCATAGAATAAATCGACAAGGGTTAATTTGGTTTAGTTTATAGCATTGAATAAGGTTGTGTTGATAAGGGTCCCAATAGATGAAGTGTAGTCTAGTTTTGATCTTATCAATACTTTATAAAGTAGTAGCTTTAATGATGATGGAGCGCGAGAAAAGTTACGGCGCAAATAACCCAACAAACGATTGGCTTGATTAGTTATGTACTCGATGTGTGTATTATATGTTAAGTTAGATGTTATATGCACACCCAAATATTTATATGCATTCATAGTTTCTAATGAAATGTTGTTTAGATGGTATACGGGCAGGTTACTGTTCGATCTATATATTTTCATGAATTTACACTAGTTAATGTTAAGCTTCATTCGCCACAGATGGCACCAATTGCAAACTTTATTTAGATCTGATTGAAGAGTAGATATATCATGTGGTGAAGTTATTTCTCTAAAAATTACGCAATCATCTGCAAACAAGTGTATAGTAGAGGTAACCACTGAAGTAAGGTCATTAATGTAGATAAGGAATAAAAGAGGCCACAGGACCGAACCTTGGGGCACTCCGGACTGAACGATGTTGCGTGGCGAATCCTGATCATTAGCTGTTACTAACTGGAAACGATTAACAAGGAACGACTCAATCCATTTTAGAAGATTACGATAGAGGTTTGGTATGCTTAGTTTATGAAGTAAAAGTTTATGGCTTACCTAATCAAAAGTCAAAAGCTTTGGAAAAGTCTAAAAAATGCAATAAGCAAGGGATGAGTGGTCAGGTATCTGGTGTAATTTTTGTGTGAAAGACAATAATTGAGGCTCACAAGAAAAGATTTTCCGAAAGCCGTGCTGTGAATGCGTAAAAATGAGTTAGATTCAAGAAAATGCATCATACTAGCAAAAATAACATGTTCAAGCAATTTACAGCAGGTGCTAGTTAATGATATGGGACGATAGTTTGCAGGTGAGGTTTTGCTTCCAGATTCATGTAAAGGAATAACGTTTCCCGTTTTCTACACAAGAGGAAGAGTGGATGTGTCGAGTTTGCTGGAAAATTTTAGTAAGTACGATATAGCTATACAAGGAGGTGTTTTTAAGAAATTTGGCACAGATATTATCACATCCAGGAGAAGAATGCATTTTCAAATAATCTATTAGCCGAAGTACACCAGCAACCTCAACAATTATAGAAGACATCGGTAAATAGCTACAACTTTTCAGTGTAGGTAGAGTAATATCGGTAGTTCGTGAGAAGTTCTTCACGAAAACATTTTTCAACAGGGTTGCGCAATGGTTTACTAAAACAGGGTTGCAGGAAGAATTGTTTAGGTTGATGGAATTATCCGGAAGAGAATTAATTGTACGCCAGAATTTTTTTACGTTGGTTGTTACCACTGATGGTAATTTCGATGACAAAAATGTGTTATTAGCGTGTTTGAGGGCGGCTACATAGGCGTTAGATGCGTGTGTGTATAGCTCCCAACGATAGTCGGTGGACGATTGCTTCACCGAACGATACAAGCGTTTCTTTTTGTTGGAAAACCGATTTAATGTAATATTGCACCAGGCCGCACGTGGATTGCGTGTTATGGCACGGGTTGGAATGTATTTGTTCTTTAGAAGCTGTTGTTCAGCCGCGAACATGTCCCAGTTTGACTGCACAGTACGGTTATCAAAGTACTTAAGAAATTCGTTCACAAAGTCGCACAGTTCATTATTTATTTCTTCAAAGATCACTTTTTGCAATTTCTGATAACTTTTTTTGTTTTCAGGAAGTTTTTGGAAGAAACATTAAGAGGCTAAGTAAATATCAAATCATCACTAATACCTAGTAAATAATGAATATCCAATGCATATTCAGGACAGTTCGTTAAGATCAAATCAAGAGTGTTAAAAGCATTCTGTGTAATTCTTGTGGCATGCGTTACTAATCGGTACAAGAAAAAAGTAGAGCAAAAACCTAAACATTCTTGTGAATCACAAAATGATTAGATAGGTTGGTTATGTGCCCACGTAATGTTAGGAAAATTGAAGTCGCCTAGAAGAAAAGGGGCGTGGAGTGGAACTTTGCGGTAATGTTTGAAACTACATCATGTAAATCGTGAATAATTGAAGGTGGAGATGAAGGTGGACGACGGCAAACCCCTAAGATGATTCGTCGGCTGTTGAGTGTAACTGTGGCCCAAACTGTTTCTAAGTTGGAAGTGGTTTGAATGCTTGATGATGGGATATCTTTTGAGATAGCAAGAAGTGCACCGCCATCTCGACGCTCTTTCCGATCACAACGATATACCAAATATTGTTTGCTACTATAAAAAAGTTCCGGGTGAAGTACACCGTCTGATAGCCACGTTTCCGTAAGAGCTATTATGTCGGCTGAGCAGGTGTCTATCATGGATGCTAGTGATTCGCGATTCTTAAGAATACTTCTGATGTTCGTATAGAGAATGCTGGCTTGTCTGTTTTCATTGACGCTACTACCCCTCACGCACCCCTATGTAGGAACACGTTGTGGAGCAGCCGGCTTGTTGTTAGAACGTCTGCTACGGTCATAAATTCTCTTAACGCCGTCAGAGTTAGGATGGTAAATGTAACACTGGTTATTCATGAGCAATTTTTTGTAGTTAATTTTGAACTGCGGTTTGTCTGGCAGTGAATTTGCGAAATCTAAAAGCTCTTACGGACCAAGCGGGTTGCGGAAGAAAAGTCCTCATTAACACTGATTTGGCTGGGATTTAGCTGCCCACGTGTTGCAAGTATTTTTTCTTTCATTTTGTAATTAGCAAACCTGGCGATTACAGGACGTTGTTTGTCAGCTGCGTAAGTGCCAGGCCAGTGGGCTCGCTGAATGCCATCAATACTAGTCAAGCGAAGTGCGGCGCTTAGAACAGTGATTAGCTTTGTTCCGGTCTGCTGCCATGTTTCTTTCGAGTCGGGCAGCCCAAAAAATATCAAGTTATCTTGGCGGGACCTGTCTTCTAAATCATCGAGACGTAGTAATAATGGGTTATTGTGAGCAGTAAGCTCGACTACAGTATCCTGTACGCGTAAAAAGTCGGTAATACATCGTTCCAGGGTTTTGGTTTTTCCTCTATGTCATCCAGCCTCATTCGGATATTTTAAGCTCTGCCTGTATATTCTATTGTCCTGATATGATGGCCATCACATCGGTTGCAAGTTCAGTTTGGCATTTCGAGGACTGAAGAGAATGGGCTTGAATATCTTTAAGACGCATAAACATCGCCTTCATTTGGTCTGCAGGATTATCGGGTAAGTCCTCGAGCCCTTGCAGACCAAGAGCACGAGTGTTAGGCCCAGGGTTGGGTTCAACGTCACCGGCACAAAGCAGTAACATAGCCATTAAGTATCACTGGCATAGAGGTCCAGACAGCACCCGTGGGCATGAGAGAATAATCAGGAAAAGTTCGTCAGATTTCTTAGAATATGGCAAGAATTGTGTACTAATCTGCATTGCGAAAACGTGTCGGTTAAGCACAACGCTGTCAATGCTGTTTCCGTGCCCACTGAAGACGGTGTCGGTGTGCCACACGGAGGAAGGAAAATTAGGAGAGGGCAGGCCCAGCCGGCGCGCTACGTGAAAAGTGTGGAGGAAATGACATCATGGCGGCCATATTCAGTGGGCATAATGGCGGCGTCGCTATGGTTACGTGTTGCGCAGTGAAGCTGGTCTAGCATAGAGTGGCCGCGGCTGGCGGCGGCATGTGTTCCCAGGTCTCGTGCTGAGACGTGGCGGACAATATCCGTGCTCTGCGCCACGTTATTGGTTACGCAGTGTTCTCGTGGCAGTTGCTGTACTCTTAGCGACGTTTGCAAATCCTTTTGTTCATCACGGGGTTCCAACAGTGCGCAGAACGAGCGCATATCCATGTGTCATGCGGCGGATAACGAGGATGAAGCAATTAGTGTTCAGCGAAATTGCGTTGGGCACCATGACGAAGTGGAACGACGAAGAACGCCTTGCAGGTCAGTGATGGTTGGGCAGTGCTCCTGCTTGTGACAATGGAGGACGCTGTTGAGTCCAGCAAGACTCCTTGAGAACCATGTGCACAAGCGTAATTTCGTTTTGTGAATGTACAGAAACAACTTGCGTTTGCGTACTAAAACACCTTTTCTGTTCCGCTTCGTATATTCTCCCCCAGCGTTACATGTAATCTCAACGTAACAGCAAGCATGTTAAAGTGTCACTTGCACCGTGCTCAAAGTCACCATGGTCACAGAATGCTGACACCGGGGAGTTTCAGCGGAACACGGACACAGTAGCCGGACGCTGCGTCGGTCGCGTAGCAGACTGCAACCGTAGAAGGCGCACGACAAATCGTGTTGTCTGTACAGTTGCTGAATTAAAGATGTGAAAACACTCGCCATTTTCAGTGCATCTAGGACGCGTTCTGTTGTACTTGCTTCGTTGTCGGTGAGCTGTTACCCGCTGTTAATACTGGGACGAAATGATTTCACCGAAGGTGTCGCGCTGGCCAAGAGTGTTGAGCCCCGTACCATTAGTTTCGGATCGTCACAACACACTCGCTGCGCAGTTCACGTGCTCTCCGAGCCAGAGAGAGAGTCGTGCCTTCTGCTTTACATTCGAATGTAAACAAGAGAGGAGAATTTGCCCAGTCAATATGGCCAACTTCCGGCTTCATCACGGCTTCACAACTAGTGACGTCAGGGCCTCTCCTACCTTTTTTTCCTCCGTGGTGTGTCGGCTGTTTAAGTACATCAGTGAAGCTAATAACGCTGGTGCTGGGTAGCTAAGCGAGAGTTTGACAACGGAAGTTCAGTCCAAGAAGTTGCTGTATCCAGAAAATGGGCGTTCGTGCACGAGCCATTATCGAAGCCTAAGCTCCGAAATGGCGAGACTGCGCTTGTGTGGCGCTCAGGGACGGATGATAGCCAAGACCGAGGGATAGCGTCACCTGCATTGCGAAAACGTGTCAGTTAAGCACAACGCTGCCAATGCTGTTTCCGTGCCTACCGAGGACGCTGTCACAGAACACCTACCAGCTTAGAGTACGGAAACTCTAGCTTTGGGCTGTTGTACCAAATAACACGCAAATACGTAGCAGTGGCGTACTGAACTGCAAAACCGCAAGGCGAAACGGCGCTGGTAGTACTATCATCATCAATAAACTGACGCATTTTTTTCTGCAGTTGTGTGTGTGTGGGGGGGGGGGGGGGAGGGGCTGCGGCTGATTCGCGCTGCTCGCTTCCCCTGTTTTTTTTTTTTCGTTGCTAAATTGCGCTTCGCGTTTGTAATTATTGCCAGCGGACCTAGCTGGCCTCGAATGGCAAAAACGTCAATCAAGTAAGACTAGCATCGTTTATTGCGAGTTTCCAAGCCGGTACAATCAATGTATACCGTCGGGTCAGAACAAAACAAGTCACTCATACATTTCAAAAGCTTTGAACTCATGTTTAAAGACTCTTGAAAGCTAACAAGCATATGCATATAACTGAACTTAGAGATCGCTGGATGAACGTTGCTCTCATTGTATTGCGGCGCTCGAGTTTAATAGCGTGGCTTGAGGACAAAGGTCCGTTTCTGCCGTCAGATGCGGCGCTTGCCCTGTAGTGTTGATTTTGAAGTGAAGTGAATGCATGATGTGGAATCGGGAAGGAAACTTGCACATTGCAGATAGATAGCTCGCGCAGTGAGAGCAATGTAGTTTTGGTAAATTTGTCAAATGAGCAATTGCCAATGCGCACAATTCTGAATTTTTTTCGCTCTGCAATGCTACATTGAGTACTTCACAATTGTGCAATGTCGCGCCATGTCGACAGGGTAGACACTAGTATTAATTCTCAGCCATGATCCCATATCATGGGCAATATGTATTTAGGTGATGGGACTTAAAATATTTCAGGCTTGGTACATGTATTGTTAGAGTTAAGTTACACAGTTACTACAGCTAGAATTTTTCGCCGCGGGTAATGACTGGTCTGCTGAGTATGCAGCGAACAAGCATGCTGAAGTAACCCTTATGAAGTGCGTGCTTACACATTGAAAAGGCCCAATTTAAAAAATTAGGCTTTAGGCATGCAGTGTACACTTTTGTCGTTTGTTGGTGCTTTTACAGTACACTATCTGCTCAGGTCTGAGCGCAATTCCTTTTTTGCATAGACATATCGATAGAACTTCAGCACTCTCTTGCAAGCAAGCACTCCTGAAATCAATTGGTGGTACATGATGTGAATCTGTCCGAATACTTGATCAATAAAGGTCACAATTATTACACACTTGTTATTGTTTACTTTTTCAGTATGCTTGTGCTTGAAAGCTGAAGTTGTTTTCTTTCTGCTACTTTTAGAGTTTAGGACTTGAAATACGTACTACCTTGCAGTGTGGCTGTGGATAAGTGAAGATCGTGTATGTTTATACTGCCTGTGCGATTTCCTAGATTTTTTTCATGTCCGTAGTGTACAGAATTCCACTTCGTAGTGGTAGACACTATAGTTATGACAAATTATTTTAAACAGAAGCAGATGTGCTTAAAGAAATCTGTGACGTTTTTCTGCCATACGAAAAAAAAAACAGTACCACATGCAAAGAACACAAACTTGCTCTTTACGACAAGATTCACGTCTTTGAGAAAGCTGTACTGCAAGTGCTTATCACCTTTATGATTTATTATTTTAGGAGCCCATTGAACATATGTGCAGTGTGCAAAGCTAAAGCAATATAGTGCAGCCTTATGAGCTTTGGCGCATCTCTTTGTAAATACGTATGAGCTAAACACAGTTAATTAAGACAAAACAGTTCTGGGTGTTGTTCGTAAACTCTCACAAGGCACAACTAAATGTCGGAAATCCTGTTAATGCACCTCACTGTGGGGGCATTCATTTTGCAATTATTAATTTCTGACGAATCACGTGCCAGCTATGAAGTGATCGTGAGTGGTACTGTAGTGGGCAAATTTAGATTGATTCCGGCTTCCAGGGGTTCAAACAAATGACATTGAAGTCTCAAAGGAGACAAGACTGCTTGTCGAAACATTTGCTCTGACATCATATGTTGACAGATTTTTCACATGTCCTAGCTTCCATCTTTTAAGGGTCAGTTTAGCTCACCTGCACCAATCAGAACTGGTTCACAGCTGTGCACGAGAAGTTTAGAACTTGTGCAGCACGAGTTCAGCAGTGCGGCATCACAAGTCAATGACAAGGTGCCGACAAGATGGAATCCTTATTTATGTTCGCTTACTTCAACGAAGTGCAAACATCTTGACAAAACATGCCGCATTTGTAGAGGTGGGTACAGCACCTATGTTGACTGCTATGTTGTTTGTTAAGCTGTGCGTGCGGATGCACCAAACCAGCGCCGTCAGAGCAGAAGGTACAGGAAAGTCATGAACTATATAGTTTTGGTGCTGTACCTCTCCTGCGCTTTCTGAAATGAATGCCACGATTTAGAAGATGCCATTTCTACGCCACTAAAACGTATGGCGAAGTGCAGCACTTGTTGAATGGATTATGTGGTGCAGGCGAATCGAACAAACCTTTAAGCACACAAGCGTCTTAGCGCTTCATCCCCATCGAAATATGGCCACTGTGGCTGGGATCAAACACTGTGTTGTTGAGCTAAGCAGTGCCACACAATCTAACTAATAGTGTTAGACTTTCAGCATTATTTAAGTGTAGATACCATGCCTCGGTAGACAGCCAATGCTTTTGGACAATCCAAAGCACTCCTCCACGATATGCGTGGTAAAATATTTTACAAATACAGCATTACATGTGTGAGGTTCGAGATGACCTGTTGTAGTGGACATTCAGATGTTTCAACGTGCTTGCAGAGTGGACCATCGGGGGTAGTCATCCTGTCGTTGCATGGCAGTCTGGAAAAACAAGTAACAGCACCAGATATCAATGCATGAAATAATGCATGAAATCAATGCATAATCAATGCATGAAACTTTACTTATTATTTATTTATTATTACTTTTCAATACTGTGGGCCTTTTCAGACCTCTACAGGAGAGGGCGTACAGAGTGAATAACACTTCATATCGCGGAGATGAAAAGAAATGAAAAATATGCAACACAAACCGCAAAAACAACGATATAACACTATAAAGCAGTAAACGAACTACGCACATGTGTTTCTCTAAAAAAAACTACTTAGAATGATAACATCAACGGTAATATTGATATACAGATGCAGGTGGTTAAGCACGTGTAGCAATGTGCGAGTACATGCGCGGTACACTGTTTCAACCTTTATTTCGGCGAAGATAGCACATGATTTATTACAATGTCTCTGAATGAATTTCCATCAGCAATGAAAATGATTCACGTGATTGTGCACTGACAACTTTATTCGGCAAGTCATTTTACATCTCTAGAGCTGCGGAAATAAAGAATACTTCAACGTGTTACAACGTGACAGGAATGGGCGTATGCATTTGTCGTTGTTAGTTCTACTGGAGTGACGGTGCGGAGCTTTAAGGTATTCATCCTTATTTAAATTTACCAGGTTGTTTATAAGAAGAAAAGGAAATTTCAGGCTGGCTAATTGTCATCGGCTAGCAAGAGTTGCGACACGTGCTTGCAAATGCAGCGCGGAAACACTCTCCTGACTGGCATACTTTGAAAAATAAACCCAAGAGCCCGGTTTTGAATCTTTTCTAATGCATCAATCATGTCTTTTTGGTGCAGATTCCAAACTTTTCCTGAATATTCCAGGACGGGTCTAATGAGCGACCTGTACGCTGTTAGTTTAACTTGAGGGGAAGTTCCGGTCAGTTTACGCCTTAAAAACCTAGCTGTTTATATGCACGTGCAGGAATGTGAATAATGTGGACATTCCACTTTAATGATGATGTTATTGTGACTCTAGGTACTTTACGGTATTTACGGGCTTGATGTCTGCCCCAGATAAGGTGTACTTAAAGTGGGTGGAGTGGTGTCTTTCTATGGGAAATTGTAATGCACATGATTTTGTCTGTATTAATTTGCATACCATGTTTTTCACACCATTGCCAATATTTTCTAAAGATTTGTCAAGTTTTACCTGGTCTGCTGTGCTAGCGGGAGAGTATATTGTTACACGACATCGGCAACGAAAGAGCATCATAGACGACGAAGATGATGAAAGCGACCGTGCTCGGGTTGTTGTTGCTGCTGTTCTTCCATCTTGGCTGCAGCTGCCTCTGACTCTCCCTGTATATTTTGTAAATATAATTATTAATTCATTCTCTCACCCCCGTAACATTTGGTGGTGGTGCAGGGTACTACATGATATAACGGAGCTCCGCAGTGGCCAACGCTTGAATTTTTCCACCACGGCAAACCAGGGACCGGCTCCCGCCGAGGCGACTACAACAACAACTGTTGTCCTTCCGCAGCTAAAAGATCCTGGCACGTTCTGTGGCACGGATGATGTCGACATCGAAGAATGGTTGCCGTTGTATGAACGTACAAGTAAGAATTACCGTTGGGATGAAACTCTTTTGTTAGCCAATATCCTGTTCTACTTGAAAGGAACAGCAAAAGTGTGGTTCGAGAACCACGAAGATGAAGTTGGAAGCTCGGATGCGTGCAAAGAAAAGATGCGCGCCCTTTTCGGCAAGTCTGTGGGTAGAAAGGCAGCGGCCAAGAAGGAGTTGGCATCTCGTGCGCAAACGCCATCAGAGTCCTACGTGACTTACATAGAGGACGTGCTTGCCCTTTGCCGAAAAGCGGAGAATAGTATGGAAGAAACCGAAAAAGTTGCTCACATATGGAAAGGCATCGCAGATGATGCATTCAACCTTCTCATATGCAAGGACTCCAACACGGTTGATGCCATTATCTAGGAGTGCCAGCGTTTTGAGGCCGCAAAAAGTCGACGTATCGCCCATAATTTCACTCGACTACCAAACACAGCAGCAACCTGGTCGTGCGAAGACAGGCCTGCGCTACAGACGCCATTAACTGCAGAGCACGTGACCAAGATCATCAGACGTGAGCTTGAAGCTCTGTATCCTGCGTCCACGTGCTCCCATGCCTGTGACTCTAGCCCTCAGATGGTGCCACTGGTACATGCGATTGTGCGACAAGAGCTTTCCAATGCTGGACTGGCCTCCGAGTGTACTACAGCTCCTTCTCAGCTGATCAACCGTCGTCGACCCCCTGTTTCTTATGCCCAAAGCCAAAACCTTTCGGTGCGCCCTCACAATCCAGCCGAGTGGAGAACTGCTGACGATCGCCCGGTTTGTTTCAACTGCCTCCGTATCGGACACGTGGCCCGCCATTGTAACACTCGGTGGTGATGGCATCAGGCATCCTACGGGTACTCCCATCGGCCAGAGAGGGATCATGGACGCTTTCAAACTTACCGGGAGCCACCTCAGGCTACAAGTGAAGACGTTCCTTCTATGCCGCCATATCGTCGTCGCCATATCTCCGCATGCTCACCAGTCCCGTTCACCGCTCTCCCGTCGCCCATCGTCTCGCTCGCCCAAATTTCGCCGACCAACGTCGCCGACTGACCACCTGCCGCGGGAAAACTAGATGATGCAGCTCCCGGAGGTGATGCTGCATCGACCATTTGCCCGCCAAATCCTCTGACCATGCTGCCGACTCGACACAACCTTATTGACGTTGAAGTAGATGACACACCCGTTGTTGCACTGGTGGACACAGGGGCTCACATATCAGTGATGAATTCAGAACTTCGTTGCCGCCTTAGGAAAGTTTTAACGCCACCCACAGTGCCACTCATCCAGGTCGCCGACGATGGCACGTTTCTCGTGCCTGGATTGTGCTCCGCGCGCATAAATGTGGCTGATTGCTCCACGACAGTGCTATTTGCTGTGCTCGAGAAATGTTCCCTTGAACTTATCCTCGGCATGGACTTTTTATCCGCCCACTCTGCCCTTATTGATTGTGGAACCGGCATGCTTCAACTTGATTTACCGTGTTACCAGACGACCCAACACCAGCTCAACCCCGTCTGTGTTCTGCAGATCACGTTCACCTAGCACCTCAAGCTGTTATTTACGTGAACCTGAGATCTGCCCCTCCTGTTCCCGATGGTGACTACATGTTGACACCTATTGCTGACGTTCTGCTGGCAAAACTGTTGCCGTGCCTTACACACTTTTGACAGTCACAGGAAATACAGCATCTCTTCCGATCCTAAACTTCAGCTGGTACGCTCAAGTTATCCCGGATGGTATGACTTTGGCAAAACTTTTTTTTATAGATGCTACCATTTCGGCGTTCGTTACTTAATCTTCTTCGTCCTCTGCTCCGTTTTCATCCTCGAAAAGTGCAGCCGATGCCACCATCGACAAGATGATCGCTCCGGACCTTTTTTCAGCACAGACAGCTGACATCCGGCACCTGCTGAAATCCTACCGCGACATCTTTGATTTTGATGACCGCCCTTTGCGTCAGACATCTTTTGTAACTCATAGGATTCACACTGGAGACGCAAGCCCCATCCGACGACGTCCTTATCGTGTGTCTAATGCTGAGCGACAAGTTATCCAGCACGAAGTGGAAAAAATGCTCACAAAAGACGTCATCGAACCTTCCTGCAGTCCATGGGCATCGCCGGTCGTGCTAGTCAAGAAGAAGGATGGCAGCTGGCACTTCTGCGTAGACTACCGTCACTTAAACAAAGTAACACGTAAGGACGTGTATCCACTGCCGCGGATTGACGATGCTCTCGACTGCCTACATGGGTCTGCCTACTTTTCATCTATCGACTTGCGATCAGGATACTGGCAGATTTTTGTCGATCATCGAGACCGTGAGAAAACCGCGTTCATCACACCGGATGGACTTTTCCATTTCAAGGTTATGCCATTCGGATTGTGTAATGCGCCAGCTACATTTCAAAGAATGATGGACTCTCTCCTGCGTGGATACAAATAGACCACGTGTCTGTACTATCTCGATGACGTCATCGTATTTTCACCTACATTCGAAGGCCCCCTTAGCCGCCTAACGGCTGTTCTTGAGGTTTTCCGGAAAGCAAAACTTCAGCTCAACTCTTCCAAATGTCGCTTTGGCCGTCGGGAAATCACTGTGCTCGGCCACCTTGTCAGTGCTGGAGGCGTGCAACCTGATCCTGACAAAATTCGAGTTGTCAAAGATTTTCCCATACCACGTTCCGCAAAAGATGTACGGAGTTTCATCAGCCTTTGTTCTTACTTTGGACGTTTCGTGAAGAATTTGGCTGACATTACCCGACCACGTACGGAGCTACTGAAGAAAGACAAGCCTTTTTATTGGGGTTCTGACCAAGCAACTACCTTCAGCATCCTTACAACATTACTTACTTCCCCATCCATCTTGGCCCATTCCGACCCGTCAGCCCATACTGAAGTTCGTACCGATGCCAGCGGACACGGAATTGGTGCTGTTCTCGCCCAGCGGCAACGAGGACAAGATCGCGTCATTGCTTATACCAGTCGCCTCCTTTCTCCTTCGGAGAGCAAGTTTTCCATTACAGGGCGTGAGTGCCTCGCACTAGTCTGGGCAGTCGGAAAATTTCGACCATACTTGTTTGGCCGCACTTTTTCGGTAATTACAGATCACCATGCCTTGTGCAGGCTGTCGTCCCTTAAAGATCTAACAGGACGACTTGGCCGTTGGGCCTTGAAACTACAAGAATACAGCTTCGACGTGGCATACAAATCTGGCCTAATTCACCAGGAAGCCGACTGTCTATCCCGTCACCCCGTGGATCCACCTGACCTTTCAGCACATGATTCTGACCCTTGTGTCTTCGCCATGTCGGCTTTCACCGACATACGCAAGGAACAGCTCAGCGATGTCCACTTGCGGTCTATTATGCAGAGTCTACGCTTGCCCCACGTAGACACGTCGCCACACTTGTTCGTTCTACGCGATGGCATTCTTTACCGACGCAACACCAGCGCCGAGGGACCAGAACTACTACTCGTAGTTCCTGCGACACTCCGTTCCGCTGTACTTGAACAGCTTCACGATGCCCCAACCGCGGGACATCTCGGGGTCACGCGCACGTACGATCGCGTGCGGCGTAGACTCTTCTGGCCAGGCCTTTACCGTTCTGTGCACCGATACATTGCTGCATGTGAGTCCTGCCAGCGCTTCAAACATTCCACCTTGCCACCAGCTGGTCCGCTCCAACCAATAGACATACCCACCGTTCCCTTCTACCACGTTGGTCTTAATCTCGTTGGACCATTTCCAACTTCTCTCACTGGAAACAAGTGGATAGCCGTAGCCACTGATTACGCCACAAGATACGTTATCACACGACGCTACCGACAAGCTGTGCCACTGACGTCGCGGACTTCTTGCCTCATGATGTATTTCTTCACCATGGCGCTCCTCGACAGCTGCTCACTCATCGTGGTCGCTCATTTCATTCAAAAGTAGTAAGTGACATCCTTCGCTCGTGTTCGACGCGTCACAAGCTCACTGCGGCCTATCACCCACAAACAAATGGTCTTACCGAGCGCCTAAATGGAACATTGACAACGATGCCTCCCATGTACGTTTCCAAAAATCACCTTGATTGGGATAGTACTTTGCCTTATGTGACATTCGCGTACAATTTGTCACGCCACGACACCGCTGGCTTCTCCCCCTTCTATTTATTGTTCGGCTGCCATCCAGCGCTACCCTTCGAGACTCTTCTCCCATCAACGACGCAAACGGTTTCAGAGTACGCCGGGGATGCCACTGCTCGGGCTCATGTGGCCCGCCAAATCGCACGGGAACGTCTTCTTGGCTCGCAGCTCTCTCAAAAGGCCCGCTACGATAGCCATCACAGAGCAGTTTCCTACTATCCAGGTTCATTGGTCCTCCTCTGGACACCATGCCGCCACGTTGGCCTCTCTTAGAAGCTCCTGTCTCGCTACTCGGGGCCTTACAAGGTTTTACGCCGGCTTACAGATGTCACATACGAGATTGCTCCATTGGACAGTCAGTCATCGTCGTCCGCACCCGCTACTGACGTCGTCCACGTGACCTGCCTCAAACCGTACATATCCGCATACGACCCTACTCTTCTTTAGGCGCCGAGACAGTGCTGCCAGCAGCGGGGGGTTATATGTTACACGACATCGGCAACGAAAGAGCATCATAGACGACGAAGATGACGACAGTGACCGTGCTCGTGTTGTTGTTGCTGCTGTTCTTCCATCTTGGCTGCAGCTGCCTCTGACTCTCCCTGTATATTTTGTAAATATATTTATTTCATTCATTCTCACACCCCCGTAACAATATGACGCAGTCATCTGCAAAAGGCCTCATTGTAATGCCTGGTTCCATAGCAGTGTAGATGTCATTGATGTATATGAGAAAGGGTGTTGGTCCTAGTACGGACTCTTGGGGAACACAAGAGAACACGTCGGCACGGTCGGACTCGACATTATTAAAAGAAACGTACTGGGTGCGATTGGAAAGATAAGCGGCAATCCAATGGACTATTTTTGAGTTAACCCCAAATAATTCGTTTTTGTATGAGCAACGAGTGCAGGACGCGGTCGAATGCCTTAGAAAAATCAATAAATATTGCATCTATTTGCAGTCTAGAATTAATAGCTAAAGCAAAGTCATGAGTAATCTCTAAAAGCTGTGTAGTGGTCGAAAGCTTCCTTCTCAAACCGTGTTGGTTCGGGTAAAGCAGATTATTTTCCTCTAGATCGTTCATAAGTGCTTTGTTTTTATGTGCTCCATCAGCTTGCAGCATGCACTTGTCAGTGATATTGGCCTGTATGTGTTTATGAGTTGTTTGTTCCCATTTTTATAGATAGGAATCACTTTTGCACACAACAAATCATCAATAAGTACCGCTGTTTCTAATGATGAAAATATCTTGTGCAAAAAAAGGGGTTAGCAGTGCGGCACAGCGCTTAAGAAAAGCATTAAAAATTTCATCCAGGCCTTGCTATTTTTCAACATTGAGCTGAAGAAGCAAGTTAAGTATGCCAGACTCTGTTATTGTTAACTATGTCATGTGATTTTCATTGTTACACAACGGTAAAAATGAAGGCTGCGTACGCGTGAAAACTGATTGGAAGTAAATGTTGAAGGCATCTGCAATCTTCCATACATCTTCAACAAGACTACCCGATATTTCCATTTTAGTTACTGTGCTATTTGGCTTTGATAAGTACTTCCAAAATTTACGCGGTTGATTTGTCATAAACTCTGTCAGAGTGCTTTAGAACAGGTGGTCTCTTGCCATCTTTATTTTGGTTTTTAAGTGGCGTGAAAGCTCATTGAGCGCAGCGGATTTCTTTTTATGTGTGCGGAGTCGTACTTTTCTTTTTAGGTGGATTCTGTTTCTCGTAATCCATGGCGTTTGACGCTTAGTTTCCTTTAGCTTAGTAAGTATTAAGGTTGATTCACAATGCATGATTCCAGATTTTAGTTTGTTCCATAGATCCACGACACCCAATGACTTATTGCAGAAATCATCTTTTGATGCTTCTAGAAAATCTATAACATTTTCGTCATTCGCTCTGTAGTAATCTTTAACTGATATGCGCGTAGTTTCGTGCGATACGCGGCCGCCCATGCCATGAAATGTCAACAGAATGAGCTTGTGATCAGAGATTCCCTCTTCAATACTTATTTGTGGTGTTAATGAGCCAGGCACAAATGCAAGATCAAGCACTGAACATGCCGACCCGTGGATGCGAGTCGATTCTATCACCAGCTGTGCCAACGAGTAACTAAACATAGTGCCAAAAAATATATCTGAACCTTTAACAGCAGTATTTCCGATGGCAAAAGTGTCCCAGTTTATTCCCGGCATATTGTCGTGTTCCAGGACTTCCGGGTATAAAGACGCCGCCAGTACTCAAACACGCTTTATTCGCATGCCAGCAACGTAGCGATAACCAAGAGTGCCGAAGGAAAGTGCCCCCGGCCCACCGCGCGCCAAGCGCTTTTATTCACACCGTGGGCGAGGTTGTTGCGATATGGGCCGCGTGACAGTGTATCGCACAAGCGCGCGTGTACAGATATGCGACATCCCCCCGCACTTATTTGGATCCCCAAGCATTGTCCAAGAAGCTTACGGCACAAAGCGATCAGGTGGGTGACGCTGTCTCTGCGGGTAGCGACGTTCGCTAGGTGCGTTTGCAGTGTTCGCCGGTTCACTTTGTGCGGTGAGCGAGCTGTCGACGTCATGTGATGAGTCGCAGGTCGGGAGCTGTGTGGCAACTTCTTGCTGCCTTTCACTGAAGGGTAGTTCGAACGCCGTGGCGATGCCGGTGTTATCGTTGCGGATGTGATTTTGGTGACGCACCCACTGGAACACACCACGAGGAGTCACTACACTTAACCGATATGACACTGGTCCCGTACGGGCAAGAACTGTTGCACACAGCCACTTTGGTCCCGATCGGACATTGCGCACACGAACGGCATCACCAACAGCGATGACGTTGTTGCGACATGGGTGACGCCTTGTCTGGTCGAACTGGCGCTGGCGCACTCTGTTTTCGACCGCTGGTCGTAACAGGTCTAGTGTGGTCCGCAGGCGTCTCCCTAGGAGCAAAGTGGAAGGGGCCTCCCCTGTCGTAGCATGAGGCGTATTACGATACGCCAGAAGGAAGTCGGCTAACTCCTCACTGGCGCTCCTCGGACTGGTCTTGCGGAGCGCTGACTTCAAAGTCTGAACAAAACGTTCAGCCAGTCCATTGCTACTTGGGTGATACAGTGCGGTTCTTACGTGCCGGATGCCCCTGTGCTTGAGGTAGGCTTGGAACTCTGCAGAAATGAACTGCCTTCCGTTGTCAGACACGAGTGTTTCTGGAAATCCAAATCTGCAGAAAAGTTCATAAATGCAAGCAATGGTTGCCTCTGAAGTAGTGGTGGTCATGGAACATACTTCTGGCCACTTGGAATGGGCGTCAACTACTACTAAGTATGATATATCTTTTATTGGACCTGCAAAGTCCATGTGTAGGCGTTGCCAAGGACGCGTCGGCCAGGACCATGGATTGAGCGGCGCTTTCACTGGCAAACTGTGCGTCTCTGCGCACGCGTGACAAGAGCCGACACATATCTCTATGTCATGATCGATATTTGACCACCACACATAGCTTCTTGCAAGCTCTTTCGTGCGCACCACTCCCGGATGCCCCTCATGTAATTCATCTAGGACAAATTTACGGAATTTTTCTGGTACCACCACACGCGTTCCCAGCATGACACAACCTTGATATATAAAAAGCTCTAGTTTCCTGCAGAAAAAAAAGGTCTCAGGTTCGCAGATACGTTAGCAGGTCAGCCTGACAAGATGTACTGCACTATTTGACGGAAAACTGGATCCCGTGCAGTTTCCTCTGCGATCTGTTTACTGCAGACTGGCATGCTGTCCAAACGCAAAACCAGAAAATTTTCTTTTGCCCCGTCTGTTCCCGGTTGCTGGATTGGAAGGCGCAATAAGCAATCAGCGTCCACGTTCTGCGCTGAAGGGCGATACTGCAACGAAAAAGAATATGCAGAAAGCGTGACTGCCCAGCGTTGCAGTCTGGCAGCTGCGATAGCAGGAATGCCTGTTTTCGGGTCAAAGATCGTCTCAAGTGGCTTGTGATCTGTGAGCAACACAAACTTCCGTGCGTAAACGTAATGAAACTTCTTGACTCCAAAAACAAGCGCTAATGCTTCTTTCACCAATTGACTGTAACCTTGTTCTGCTTTTGTTAACGTTCTTGAAGCATAGGCTATTGGTTGAACTTGGCCTTGAAAAACGTGTGACAAAACTGCGCCTATTCCGTAGGAAGAAGCATCGCATGACAACTGCAATGGCAAACTGGGATCATAGTGAATCAGAATAGGCTTTGACGACAGCAGTTTTTTTACTTGCGCAAACGCACTTTGACAAGCAGCGTTCCACTGCCAAGGTTCATCCTTACTCAAGAGCTTGTTCAAAGGAAAGAGTATGGATGACAGATTCGGAACAAACTTTCCATAGTAATTTATGAGTCCTAACACTGACTGCAGCTGCGGTTTGTCTGTTGGAGCTGGTGCATTTGCAATTGCGACCAACTTTTCATCCGTCAGGCGAACACCGTATTTTGTGATGACGTGACCCAAGTACTGCAGCTCATTGCGAAAAAAATCGCATTTCGAAGGTTTGACGCGAAATCCGCGTTCTGATGTGTTCTGCTTCTGTGTGGCCCATGATCAGTGTGTCATCCAGATAACAAGTTACGCTGTTTAGTCCTTTCAGCGCGTTATCCATAATACGCTGAAATATTGCGGGAGCTGATGAAAGGCCAAACGGTAGGTGGTTGACCAGAAACAGACCCTTGTGCGTGTTCAGCGTGAGGTATTGTTTGGATTCGTCGTCCATTTCGACCTGCTGATACGCTCTGCTTAGGTCAATCTTTGAGAAATGTTGTCCGCCTGCCAGCGCGGCAAATAGCTCGTCCGCTTTCGGTAGCGGATACCTTTCGATGTCCAGTATCGGGTTTAGCGCGACTTTGTAATCACCGCACAGTCTGACTGAACCATCGCGTTTAACAACTGGCACGACAGGCGTTGCGTACGGGCTTGTGGTTACGGGTGTAATTATCCATAGCTCTTGGAGCTTCCACAATTCTTGCTCGACAGTAGCTCTTAGCGCGAAAGGCACGCTTCTGGCTTTGAAAAATCTTGGCTTCGCGTCACCCCTTAAAAAAAGGGTAGCCTTTTCTCCTTTTACTGTGCCGAGTTTGTCCTTGAACAGGTCCTGATAGCGGTTTAGCAAGGACTCTATTTTAGGCGATCTGTCAAAGCCATTTGTGTTTTCCACCTGCATGTGGTGAAGACCTTGTATTTGCGTCCAGTCCAGCTTGAGGTGTTGTAGCCAATTGCGCCCCAACAGCGGCTGGTTGTCCTGATGGAGCACGTACAAAGGCAACTGTTGGCGCTGCGCGTTTTACTGGACTGCAACAAATGCTACTCCGCAGGGCTTCACCGGTTCATTTGTGTAGGTTCTCAAAGTGAGACTTGTCCTGCGCAAATGAGCTCTGGGAAAAAGAGAACGGAACTGTGAGACAGACATCACGGATACAGCAGCCCCTGTATCGAGTTCCATGTTCACTGGTACAACTATCATTTAAAGCGCACGAAAAACAGACATAAAGAGAGGACAAGCGCTTTCTCGCAACTAAACTGTTTATTAGAAAGGGCGGAATATATATACAGGCAACTGAAAAACACGACTCATGCATGTGCAGGCAAAAAAGTACATCAGTGGCACATCAAGAACACATGGTAAAAGAAAACAGATTATCTCGGAACATACTCAAGAAAACCGAACTCTTTATCGTGCAGCAAAACAGAAGGCTGGCTGACGCATTGATCCCCTCTTTTTCTTATGTGAAACGCTTCTGTCAACTCGCGAGTTAATTTATTATTTGACCGAAAAACCACTTCAGTATCCTGAAAAAGAGGGTGACAACCGCACTCTCTGCAATGAGCCGCAAGATGCGATGCACCTACAGATTTCAAGGAAGAATCGTGCTCTCTGAGACGAACATTGACGCATCTTCCCGACTGACCGATATACACTTTACCACAGCTAAAAGGAGTCATGTAAACAACGCCCATTGCGCACTCCACGAACTTTTTGCTGTGCTTTATGTGACATTGCGGAAACTCTTTGCGCATGCGTGAACAAATAGACTGTAGTTTGCCTTTGGCTGAGAAAAGCACATCGACTTTATATCTATTAGCTAATTGCTTAAGTTCATGTGAAGTCTTATGAAGGTAAGGAATCACTGATATCCTCCTATCCTTTCTGCTCTCTTCACGACGCTCCGAGTGATTCCCTTCAAATTTAAGTTTCTTAATCATGTTGTTACAAACTGACGTAATGACATCATTAGGATACCCTGCTTCTACTAGTTTCTTTACTTGACTATGAAAGCTCATTTTCATTCTGTGTTGACAGGACTTTTTTAGAGCAAAACCCAAACTCGTAGTAACGATACCTCTCTTCACCAGCTTAGAGTGGCTCGACCTGTAATTAAGTATAGGCTTTACAGATCTGGGACAATAAAACCAGCAAACATGCTGGGGTTCAAAGATCAAGTTGAGATCTAGAAATTGCAGTTGATTTAGTCGCGGCAATTCAAAAGAAAAGTTTAGTTTCCTGCCTGTTTCCTCTTTTTCAGGATACTGAAGTGGTTTTTCGGTCAAATAATAAATTAACTCGCGAGTTGACAGAAGCGTTTCACATAAGAAAAAGAGGGGATCAATGCGTCAGCCAGCCTTCTGTTTTGCTGCACGATAAAGAGTTCGGTTTTCTTGAGTATGTTCCGAGATAATCTGTTTTCTTTTACCATGTGTTCTTGATGTGCCACTGATGTACTTTTTTGCCTGCACATGCATGAGTCGTGTTTTTCAGTTGCCTGTATATATATTCCGCCCTTTCTAATAAACAGTTTAGTTGCGAGAAAGCGCTTGTCCTCTCTTTAAGTCTGTTTTTCGTGCGCTTTAAATGATAGTTATACCATGCATATCCAACTAGCCCAACTTTCGATTCTGTTCACTGGTACGCCATCAATAGCGACCTCGACCATGATTGGTTTTTGTCTTGCCTCTGCAGCAGGTTTTACACTCTTCAAATTGTTTCGTGGCAGTTTCAAGGTACTAACATGCCGTTTATTTTTACTTTTCGATTCTTTTAGCTGTTTGCTCCGGCAAGCATTCTTGATGTGGCCCTTTTTGTTGCAATGAAAACATTTGGCATTCGCATACGGACAAGAGCTGGCGGTGTGTTTCACCGATCCGCAGCGATAACATGAGGTAGAAGCTTCCCCAGTGCATTTAACTTTGTGCACTTAAAATTCTTGCTTTGCTGTTGAGCGCGTAGCAGATGCGCTTTGAATCGCAGCTTCAATGGCTATCGCACGATCAACTGCTGTCTGAAACTTTAACTGATTGTATTCTGCAAATAAACTTCGTTGTATGTCAGCCCGGAGCAAGCCACAAACAAATCTGTCCCTTACAGCTTGATCAAGAAAAGTTCCGAACTCACAAGTTTGCGCGAGTCTACGCAGCTCTGCGGCATACTGAGTAATAGTCTCTTGCGGCAGTTGTGAGCGGCGATGAAATGGGGCCCTTTCGCCGATAATGGACAGTTTAGGAAGAAAGTGGTTTCGCAGTAAGCTTAGAAGTTATTAAAAAGAGTTCGTTGCGGGAGTCTCAGGAGACGTTAACGACTTCAACGATAAGTACGTCTTCAGTCCTACTAGGCTGATCAAGGTATCAGCCTTCTGGTCCTCCGAGACTTTGTTAGCACGCAAAAATGCTTGGAGGCGCTCTTCATAACTAGCCCAATCTGCTGAAGAGTCATCGAATGGTTCTACTTGCCCCAAGTGCGCCGACATCGTTTCGCTGACTTGTCTTGTGGCAGTCCACCAGGGTCCCAAGATCCTCGTCGCCAAGAACTATTTCGTGTTCTAGGGCTTCCGGGTATGAAGACGCCGCCAGTACTCAAACATGCTTTATTCGCATGCCAGCAACATAGCGATAACCAAGAGTGCCGATGGAAAGTGCCCCCATCCCACCGCGCGCCAAGCACTTTTATTCACATCGTGGGCGAGGGTGTTGCGATACGGGCCGCGTGACAGTGTATCGCACAAGCGCGCGTGTACAGATATGCGACACATATTAAAATCACCAGTAAGTATTAGTTTCGTTCGCTCACCTGCACAGCGGTGGAGAAAGTTCTGTACCTTTACAAGGTATTCATCAGGAGCACCCGAAAACCGGAATACTCCACCAATAAACACAGGGACGTTATTAATAAAGATTGAACACCCCTCACTTTCATGACCAGCAATGCCACTTTCTTTCTCAAAAGACGTGTTCCGCTTAATGGCGATGGCCACGCCCCCGCCACTGCCATCCTGATCAGTACGAAGCAGTACGTATGCTGGTGGCACTATCTCTGAATCGTGAACATCAGGTTTAAGGCACGTTTCCGTAATGACGACTACGTCATGTCCGTACAAGAGCAACAGTTCTTCCAACTGCTGTGTTTTGTTTACGATACTTCGTGCATTAAAGCAAAGCAGTGTAAATGGCTCTTTTGTTTTCTGTCAGGTTTGAGAAGTGCTTGCCTTCTTGTGACTACCGATACGAGCACGTTTCACACCTACCACTTTATTTCCTATCTTATTCCATGTGAAGCATTCTCCGCTGATTTTAAGTTTATCGTAAACTAATGTCACCTTATCACCGTTACTGCGATTCCGCACAGACGCCAGCCACAGCTTCCTCCGAGTTTCACGAACGAACTTACAATAGTCTTCCGATAAAGATATGGCTGTATTCTTTACTTTATAACAGTTTCGTAATACCAGCATTTTTTCTGTAAAATCATAGAAGCGCAATATAACCAGTCGGTCGCGGTTAGCCTTCCAAAGACCGAGCCTGTGCACACGCTCAACAGATTTCACTTCGATGCCCAATATTTCAGAAAATATCCCTCGCGTCACAAGTTGTTGCACCATTTCTGGTTTTTGTTCTGTTTCTTTAAGACCATAAATAATGATATTGTTTCGGCGGCTTCTATTTTCTAGTTCTTCCATGTTGTTGTGCATTTCAGTGAACTCACTGCGCATAACCAATACGGTTGCTTCACATTTTTCTATCTTCTCCTGACATTGTTTTAATGACGTAAGGGTACTTTCAATCTGAGATAGCCTTAGCTGAACATCTTTAAGACTCATCTCAAGAGGTGTATGAGATGTCTCAGGTGCATTGACGGCCTTTTGTATTTGATCTGTTTTATCAGGACCTGGGTTCTCTTCTACGTCACCACTCAGTTCCAATAACAAAGATATCACGCGAACACACTGCAGGTAGCAAAACAACATGTACTGTGGGCTTGGCAGCACAACTAGTTCAACGTAACTAGTTTAGTACATTTAACAAAGGGCCGTTTATCACCAACCTGTATAATGTAGAGCACGTAGTTTAGCATGATGCTCTGAACGGTGCCACCAAGCCCAGTGAAGCGCGCGCGGGACATGTTCGGCATTTTATGCAGTCGTGCCGATGTGCCAGATGTCGCTGGTGCGCCAAAAGTATCCTACGGACGTGACGTGCGAAGCGTCGCATCATGATGGGGTTCTTTCTGCCATGCTGATAGCGGTAGCAGCGTC
Source organism: Rhipicephalus microplus (assembly GCF_043290135.1). NCBI lineage: Eukaryota > Metazoa > Arthropoda > Arachnida > Ixodida > Ixodidae > Rhipicephalus > Rhipicephalus microplus. The sequence continues at coordinate 44,254,589 of NW_027464585.1, forward strand.
GTCCCAAGTTGCAAGTGTTGGATACTTGATGACATCAGCGTTGTGGCGGAATGACAATAGCAGTCCTGCAGGGAGGCACGTTCAGTCCCGTGAAAGCCAAGGCACACCTGTATAACGAAGAGTACGTAGTTTAGCATGACGCTCCGAACGGTGCCAGCAAGCCCAGTGAAGCGCGCGTGGGACATGTTCGGAATTTTATGCCGTCACGCTGATGTGCCAGATGTCCTTGGTGCGCCAAAAGGATCTTACGGACGGGACGTGCGAAGCGTCGCATTATGATGGGGTTCTTTCTGCCATGCTGATAGCGGTAGCAGCGTCGTCCCAAGTTGCAAGTGTTGGATACTTGACGACATCAGCGTTGTGGCGGAATGACCATGGCAGTCAAGCAGGGAGGCACGTTCAGTCCCGTGAAAGCCAAGGCACACCTGTATAACGAAGAGTACGTAGTTTAGCATCATGCTCCAAACGGTGCCAGCAAGCCCAGTGAAGCGCACGCGGGACATGTTCGGCATTTTATGCAGTCACGCTGATGTGCCACATGTAGCTGGTGCGCCAAAAGGATCCTCCGGACGTGACGTGCGAAGCGTCGCATCATGATGGGGTTCTTTCTGCCATGCTGATAGCGGTAGCAGCGTCGTCCCAAGTTGCATGTGTTGGATACTCGATGACATCAGCATTGTGGCGGAATGACCACAGCAGCCCAGCAGGGAGGCACGTTCAGTCCCGTGAAAGCCAAGGCACACCTGTATAACGAAGAGCACGTAGTTTAGCATGATGCTCCGAACGGTGCCACCAAGCCCAGTGAAGTGCGCGCGGGACATGTTCGGCCTTTTATGCAGTCCCGCTGATGTGCCAGATGTCGCTGGTGCGCCAAAAGGATTCTCCGGACGTGACGTGCGAAGCGTCGCATCATGATGGGGTTCTTTTTGCCGTGCTGATAGCGGTAGCAGCTTCGTCCCAAGTTGCATGTGTTGGATACTCGATGACATCAGCGTTGTGGCGGAATGACCACAGCAGCCCAGCAGGGAGGCATGTTCAGTCCCGTGAAAGCCAAGGCACACCTGTATAACGAAGAGCACGTAGTTTAGCATGATGCTCCGAACGGTGCCACCAAGCCCATTGAAGCGCGCGCGGGTCATGTTCGGCCTTTTATGCAGTCCCGCTGATGTGCCAGATGTCGCTGGTACGCCAAAAGGATTCTCCGGACGTGACGTGCGAAGCGTCGCATCATGATGGGGTTTTTTTTGCCGTGCTGATAGCGGTAGCAGCTTCGTCCCAAGTTGCATGTGTTGGATACTCGATGACATCAGCATTGTGGCGGAATGACCACAGCAGCCCAGCAGGGAGGCACGTTCAGTCCCGTGAAAGCCAAGGCACACCTGTATAACGAAGAGCACGTAGTTTAGCATGATGCTCCGAGCGGTGCCACCAAGCCCAGTGAAGTGCGCGCGGGACATGTTCGGCCTTTTATGCAGTCCCGCTGATGTGCCAGATGTCGCTGGTGCGCCAAAAGGATTCTCCGGACGTGACGTGCGAAGCGTCGCATCATGATGGGGTTCTTTTTGCCGTGCTGATAGCGGTAGCAGCTTCGTCCCAAGTTGCATGTGTTGGATACTCGATGACATCAGCGTTGTGGCGGAATGACCACAGCAGCCCAGCAGGGAGGCATGTTCAGTCCCGTGAAAGCCAAGGCACACCTGTATAACGAAGAGCACGTAGTTTAGCATGATGCTCCGAACGGTGCCACCAAGCCCATTGAAGCGCGCGCGGGTCATGTTCGGCCTTTTATGCAGTCCCGCTGATGTGCCAGATGTCGCTGGTACGCCAAAAGGATCCTCCGGACGTGACGTGCGAAGCGTCGCATCATGATGGGGTTCTTTCTGCCGTGCTGATAGCGGCATCAGCGTCGTCCCAAGTTGCATGTGTTGGATACTCGATGACATCGGCGTTGTGGCGGAATGACCACAGCAATCCAGTAGAGAGGCACGTTCAGTCCCGTGAAAGCCAAGGCATACCTGTATAACGAAGAGCACGTAGTTTAGCATGATGCTCCGAACGGTGCCACCAAGCTCAAAGTAAACAAATGAACTCAGTTATCTAGTAAACAGCAGTATCTTATACATGCATGCAATGGTAACTCATAAGACACAGGGCTGCTTCTCCATAAGACATGTCATGTAGCAGGTTCCTTGCCCATTGTACATAGTTGTTTCCATGTCAGGTGGGCCAGGAGGCTGTGGCAGTAAAAGACGTATTTCTCATTTATGTGGCGCTTTCTTTGTCACATTATAGCAAAACCAGACCCATAATTATGTGATGTTACACGTTCCTACGTGAAGCCACGCCGCAAGTAACGCACGTTTTTCCGGTTACAGATTAAGACGTTAAACAACTTTAAAATTTAATAATGCAATGTGCTGCCATCGTGTGGCGCCTACGCACTCATTGAAAAAAACTACATATGTTGAAATGAACCAACTAGCCCAGCAAGCAACCATCCTTTGAAAACTGAAGTGGTTTCTACTCACCGGCCCGGGCTTGAAACGGGTGTTCGTCCGATGAAAGCTTCAACGGTCGCTTCGTTCCCCGGAAGTCACTAGAATTCTCTTCGCGAAAGCATTTGAACGAGTCAAATAAACAGAACGAGAAAGAGTGTGTTGGTCGGCAGAGGCTAGAAATATTTACAGCGAAACGAAACAGTCCGAGACACATCCGGACGTACCGCGAGCCGTTACTTACCGTCGCAACTGTTGGCTGCTGCCCCGCCACGGTGGTCTAGTGGCTAAGGTACTCGGCTGCTGACCCGCAGGTCGCGGGATCAAATCCCGGCTGTGGCGGCTGGATTTCCGATAGAGGCGGAAATGTTGTAGGCCCGTGTACTCAGATTTGGGTGTACGTTAAAGAACCCCAGGTGGTCAAAATTTCCGGAGCCCTCCACTACAGCGTCTCTCATAATCATATGGTGGTTTTGGGACGTTAAACCTCACAAATCAATCAATCAACTGTTGGCCGCCGCAAGCCGGGCGCAATAGATATCTTGAACCGGAAGCCGATGCAGACGGTGCCTCCCATGAGCCTTTGGGGGTTTACGCCTAACTTATTCAGATGCTCTATTCAGCATGAATGAATTGAAAAAAAAAAAGGTTCGTGTGGCACTTTGACTTTGATGTTGCTATCTATCTGCATTCAGGTGTAGAAAGTAGTGTGACACCCCGACTTACACATTTTTTACGTTTACGCTCCTTATTCTTTAAAACTACTTAGTCATATACCTCCATGCTTCTTTGATACAATTACTAGCAACTATCCTGGCGCGTGATGCTATTGTATACCTTGTAGAATTGAAAAAAAAAATGTCAGAATGGGTGCAGGCTTCCTGTTTTGCCTTCACTAAAATGCATATCATAACAGAAAGGCACACGCCAGTGAAGTGGATAAAGAGCACCATTCCTTTTCTAGCAACCAGCAGCAGATCAGAAAAATCCATGCAGTATTAAAAAAAGGGGTATTTTAAGAACTTGTTTTTCTTTGGTAGATACAATAATAATGAGCACAAAAAGTAATGGCAAGGAAAGTATAAGAGATGTTATCTGTAGCAATGATCGCTCACAGCAAGTTGTCTTTTTGTCCACTTCACACTTGTACAACAATTGCGAAAAATAACATCCCCTTGGATGTTATTTGGCATTAGCGTCTGTTCTCATTATTTCGAGCAGTATTTATTGATGGCTTTTTTAAAATCAACCTAGGTTTAACGCACTATGGCAATATTAAACCACTTCTGAAGACTGCAAAAAAGTTTCTTGCAATGAAACTAAAAGAGGTCGAATATTGCACTAAAATGATTGCCCACAATTTTTGGGGCCAAGAAACTGATTGGTTTCCATATTGTGTCATTGTGAATAAACAAGCATGCCACTGTATTTTCCACCTGTTGCGCGTGCGTGCGCTCTAATTTATGAACCTGCAAGATAAAAAAACTCCAACGTGCGTCTGTTATTTGAACCACCGCGTTCATGCCTGCTCGAGATGCTACGTCTGCTGTCTATAGAGTCTCAACACTACAGCTGTGGTAAGAGTGTCGAAAACAGAAGCTCGCTTGCTGGTGGGTTACTGTACTGGCTGAGGCCAGAACAGTAACGACAGCCGCCGGAGGGAGGCCACAGTGGCGAAAGTCTTATGGCTTCGTGCGATGCAGAAAACAAGTTAACAAGGTAGTTCACGCATGCAACTTCATCCTAAGATAGCGAAAAGACGGAAGAAGCTGGCCAACACGAGCTCTGTCTTTCACGTGTTTATACTTTGCGCTATTTCAAAATGAACCTAATACAACTACCCCAACTCTCGCTTTTGCTGCAGTTTATGCAACCACAGGCCGCTTTTATTTCTGTGCAACAAAGCAAAAACAAAAAAGCTAAGGCAGTGGGTGATCCTGCACGCGAACGCATGCGATATCGTTTTAAAAATGCAGTCAGAAATTCGCGGTAGTTTCCATGAACCGATCGAGATGGGGGGCATGCGTCGAAGAGCAAAAAAAGGTACGTTGTCTGGCTCTCTAAAGTCCGTGTTTGTGCAGTTCATATTCTTCCGCATTGAAGGCGCAGGCCTTGGTTTTTAATGCAATGTGAAAGCAGCCAAGCGTCATTCATAAAATTCAAGGACTGCGGTAGCCGTGAAAGCAATATTCACCTTAACACGTTGACCATGCAAGTTCGTGCATGATGCAGCAGCGTTTTGCTTCCCTTCTGACGACCAGTGGTGGAGAGTCGCGCATCAAATATTGACGCTCGATGTTCCGGATGGTGCTAAATGTGATCGCCACGTATTTATCCACATAGATCTCACAATGTCACGTAGAACAGCACTGAAGCTTGGACGTTGAACGCACGCCTTGCCGCCAAAAAGGTAAACAGGAAGTCGCCTTGACACCTGCTACAGGAAGCAGATGGCGCTTTGCGCATTCAAGAACTGAAACCGAAATGACAATTTTACAAGCACCTTCGATTGGCCTGTCATTCACGCACGCCAGCCATCAATGCGCGAAACAAACTTTTTCTGCATGAAAAAAAAATGTATTACTGCGTACATACTCCTGGGCTATTTGGCTGAGCTAAATGCACGGAAGGTAAAAAAAAATTATTCACGAAACTTTTCTTCCCTGCTGAGGTGTCATAACATTTTGATCTGTTGAAACCGGCTGCGGATGGATAAATAAATAAGTAAATAAATGAAAAGATCGTTTGATTATGTGACGCCATGCTGGCTGTTGGGCAGTGAGGATTCAGCGCGAAGTTCAAAGGTTTGGTCTTGAACCTTTCTTTTCTTTTTATTAATCAACTTGTGACTGCAAAAACAAATAAAAAGCTTCATTTCGATAGTTTTTCCTGTTGTGAACCATTATCTGCTCTATACTGTTTCCTTACACATAACTGTCTAAGCCATTTCTCACCTCGTGGTCAACTTATCACTAGACACAGTACTTCAATATAGTTCCAGGTTGAAGCTAGTGACCATGAGAAGCTGATATATCAACGTTTCGTGTCACTCTGATGCCCGAGCATTCTTACTGTGAGCTATACGTAAAGTGCATTTGATGTGAATGAAGTGTTTTTCTTCTGGCACCTTTTGGCAGCCCAAGTGTCTCCATCTCTCTTGTGTCAGACACGCTTTCACTCATTCCTTCATCTAGTTGGCGCTAGAACCGTGAACCTGCTTGAAAGCTTATATTGGCTTGCTAGAATATTTGAAACAAAAAAATGAAAAAAAAAGATTGTAGGAATTGATGTATTGTTGGTCACAGGTCCCTTTAGACCACATGGCAGAATGCTGCATTTGCAGTAAATGAGTTGAGGGACTTATGCATTGTTGAAATTTTCTATACTTCTTTATTGCTTCATCCATATGAATCAATCTTGTTTTGCACTGCAGAAACATCACAGCATAAGGGCCAAGGTCATCCGTTATCTTCCAACGGGGCTGCTGTGATGCACTTGCAAAAAAAAAAGTTCAGAACAAGGTATTACTGTAACATTCACTGAAACTGCAAGATGCAAAAATAAAACTTAGCAGAAAGCTAAAAAAGGACATCTTTATTTTAAGGTAATACAGGCATAATAGCGAACATGCAGCTTCCTTAAGCTATGAAATTTCGCCCAGAGTTGTTTCTCCTCACTCCTTTCTCCTTACCTTGTACAAAAACGATCTCACAACAGAACGGCACACAAGCTTTGTCGCATAAGTTCTTTCATGGCATTACTATAAATGTCCTTTAGTTGTCAACTACATCACTCAGGAGAGAATCGATAATAAGATGAGACATTATATTTAAAAAAAGCTGACTAGTAAATGCAAAGCAATAATCTAAAGTAAAATGTGGTGTAAATCTTTTCTTTGTTGCGTTCAGCTGAAATGACATTGGAAGTTCTTTGGAGATGCCGATGTCACGTTGAACTCTCATGCGCTCTTTACAGATGGAAGAGCGTATGAGAGGTAAAGGTGTTTGTTTTACCACTTATGCACTCGAAAGACATGGTTATGTACACTTCATAACATAAATGATGAGACTCAAACACTTTGGCGATAGTCCTCGTCCAAGAACGTACTTGGGAAACAATAATAAAAGCTTTGGTGCCCTACAGCGCAGGATGACACCATGGACAGAACACAAATGACGAGAACAAGTGCTGAACTTTTATGACAACTTTCGTCATGCCATACCAACTAGCCCAAGCTGCCACACTTCTGAACTTTCAACAATGTTTTTTGGGATATAAAATAGCAGATATATTTATACCGCCCTGAGAAGACTGAGGACTACGTGTACCCCACGCACGCAAGTCACAATGCAATGTGCACATCATCGGTGAAGCAACCTAGCCAGCCGGTCTAGCCTGTGTTCGTTCCCGTGGACCGAAGTTCGCTGTCGCATTCAGGGAGTCGAGGCCAACACAGCTTTCTTTGTTATGTAAAGTTTCGCATGAAGCCCCTGCCGATTTGAGTGCATGTTGTATTTCAGGAGGTGGGAGCCTCCTTAACAGCTGCAAGAACTTAAAACCCGGCCCACCCTTTAGACTAGCGGCTTTTTTTCTATGCGACCACTGCATCCACATTCTCCTGGTCGATAAGAGAGGTGGTTTCACGATTCTACTGAGCAAACATATTCTTAAATCAATGTCAAGAGAAGCGATATCTACAGTCAATTCACACTCCAATATTTCATTGAGTAAACAGAAGTCTATTGCAAAAAGTGTGAGAAGCTTAACCTTTCTGGTGGTTAAGGCGATCGATAATAGCAAAAAAATTTTTTCAAATGTCTTCTTGGAGCGAAAATTCACAAGGTCGACGTACCTTTTTGGACCATTGTCTACGAATCTGAATCAGTGCAAGCTCAGGCTTTTAGTGATAGATGACCCTTTTATTGAGACTAAATCTAACCAGGCTTTAGATGTCTTAGACACTTTCACTGACATGTGCTGTCAGGATTTATCGATTGACATTAAAGATCTTTTTTATTCCTTGCATGATAACCTTGTGTTGAGCATTCTATTGACAAACACAGTTCCGTTGCTTTTCACAACTGTGTGGGGATCTCTGCTGGTGGTTTCTTAGAATGTTTAGGCTTTTATTAGCCGTCTACTTACGTAATGTTTGAAAGGATCCCACACCACCAGAAGCAAGGCGTATGCTTTTGTTCTTGAATCGCCCGGTTATTAGAGACCTAGTTCTTGCTCACTTCAATCGTCAGATCGACTACTAGCTCACCAATGAAAATGTTCTTAGCATATTCTGATCTGTTGACAATTACCTAACTGTTTTAAGTTGCGGTCGTACGACTTAGAAATTACGACTTAGAAATACAAAGAAAAGTGCTACTTGATGTGTTTTTTGGTGTGATGAGCTCATTTAGACTAACCGATGAACTCCCAGCAAATGGCCAAATTAGATATTTAGATATCCTGTTTTGGTTTAGATGTGTTAGCGTCTGCTGGTGCTATAAACCATGTACTACCTTTCACTACTACTACCTTTCAAGTCCGCCCACTCTAAGCTCGTCAAACAAGCTATTGCCACGTTCTGCCTCAAGAGTGCTCCGGGAACATCTTGCCCACACTGTACTTCTGAAGCATTTGAGCGTCAAGCTACAAGGCTGTCAGGTGCTGGGCATCTCCAGCCACCCCACATTTCAGTTGCAGACAGCCTGCTCAAGAAGGCGCGCCACCACCCACAAAATTGTGAAGCCATCGCACAGTGCTGGCAGAAGGTAGCATTGATACTTTATATGCACAAGCTGTCGCCCAACTTGAAAAAGGTGGCCCAGCATTAAGACGCGGAAATATTTTCCGTACCAAACAAGCTGTCTAAGCTCTGCAGATTGAACGACCTGGAGACAAAAATGAAACAGGTACGTGGCACAAAGAACAGGACGCCCTTTGCTGATTGTGCAGAAGGGGTAGAGTACGAAATTCCTTTAAAGTGAGGTAAAGTGTGCAATGACCAAACCGGGCGTTGCATAAGTGATAGGCTAAGAGAGCATGCAAACAATGTGAAAATGCGCATGAATGAAAAGATTTGGAAGGTTTCCTAGCTGGCCATAGTATAACCTGCCAGAATTGCTCTCCCAATCAGAGGTCGTCATTTGTGTTCTGTCTATTGTGTGTTTCCTGCACTGTAGCGCACCAGAATATTGTGCCGACAAGCCCAACTCACCGCTTTGATAATGAAAGGCTATATTGCAGCTGTCCCACTTGATTTTTGGTTGGAGTTTTGTAAGGTTAATTAAAATGCTATATTCTTAGTTTAGTACAGCAGTTTACTTCAAACGGTTTACCGAGTAGATTCTATGAAAGAATCCGATTTAAGCTGAAAGTAAACAAAACTCGAGAAGCAAAAGCTTGCTAGTGTCTCTTGCAAGCTTAGGTGTAAAAGGACCAGGATGGGATGCCACAGATGTTAGCTGAACAAGCTTGCATACCTTGGGCTGTACTTAGAATAGAGCGAACATGTATATAACTGAAGTGTTTTTCAGAGCTAAGCTTTGCAAGATCGGTGGCTATGGGGATGTCAGCTCGACTGAATAGTTGCTTACAAATTCATCCCATGGCACGAAAGGCATTTGAACGTGTTGTTTTTCATCAGCACAACCACAATCACTATATACGCATGTACTACAAACATACGGCGTTTACAATAAAACGCACGGCCGCCACGTAACGTGCAGCCAGCTCTGACCCTGATACCAAAAAATGCGTGACGCAGCAGTCGCACGACATCAGGCCAGCAGTGATGCTGCGGAATTCATTTGTCAATGACATGAACGGCAGCGATGTATATGCAATCAGTCAGCGGTTCTAACAGCGACGACCTCGCACCAGTAGGAGAAAATTATGTCAGTAACGTTATGTAGACAAGAGAATACTATTTTACTTATAGAACAGCTATGCAATATGTTACTGGTGATTTCAAGTGTTTTTCCAAGCATTTCTTTTAGTAGTCAGTTTATGCATACCTCATCTAGTGCACATCAAGCACAACAGGTAACTAGTACACATAACAAGCACAGCGCCTGACTATGAGGTGAATGTCGTCTCGACCAGCTTGTTTACTGACACGATGCAATATGTAAACGCCAAACAAGCTCGACATTGCTAAAAAGGTTGCCGCCGACATATTTTGATTTTTAAAGCTTTGTCAGTGTTGTATTATAGTCGAGGTCATCACGAACGAACGATTGAACAGTTTTCAAGGACGTTGCCGTTGAACGCGTAGTTTCAGTAATAAAGAATACCCCTTTCACACGATGAACATTGATACGAGCTGCGGTGCAACTGCGAATGCAAAAGCAGCTGAGCACCCCAAAGATGTAAACACGTAAAAATAAGCACGTTAGTGGGCACCCTGCATTAATAAACAAGTGTAAAATAGTTAAAGGATGTGACAGCCAAGTCCACGCCACTTATTATTCCGAAGAAACGCAGAATCGTGATAGCATGTACAGCCTGTTTGCCTTCAGAAAATATTTCACGACAGCACATACTTTCTTTTCATGGTCAGTCGTAGGAGCGGCTATGCTAACGTGCTCTAGAAATTCACAGCATACACGTTAGTTTGCTATGAAAAAAGAGAGCACATCGATACACAAAGAGGGACGCAGCAGTCGGATGGAGAGCCATAAAACCGGAAGCCAGTGCAGACTGCGTGCATCCCATAAGCCTTTGCGAGTTTACACCTCACCTCACCTTCTACCCTCAATTGCCAACAAGTCAGACCATTAATCTTTTCAAGTGTTCTTGCATAACATTCTATAACATAAATATATTAACCACTGTCCTCTGTACAATGTTTGGCATTGAGAGTATAATTTAAATAAACTATTTATGTTTAGGCACTTCGGTGATGCAGTCAAATTAAAATTTCATTTGCACTTGTTTGCAGGGGCATACAAAAATTATTGAGCAAACCTCAATTAGAGTGAATTGTTTTAAGCAAAAAAATTTTTATGTTGAACATTGGCTACGTCCTCAGTTGTCAGTTCCTAAGCACGCTTAGCTGTACCACGTGCTTTTTGGGGGCAACGGAAAGAAGCAGTGATCATGCGTATGGTAAGATCATATGCTCCTTTTTGTATTTCCACAGTTTGACAAGCATTTATCGGCTTTCTGCAGTATACCACCAATACACCAAGTTTAAAATGGTTGTAACTAAAGTGCATAAACACTGGGGATACACCTTTTACTTTTTTTTTGTTGTTTGCAGCTCCTCTAAATGTGACTTGCACGGTTCATGAACGTAGCGTGTGTTAGCGCAGTAGATAAAAGAAAGGGACATGACACAGACGTAGAGATAGACACGACACGTCTGTGTCGTGTCCCTTTCTTTTATGTACTGCGCTAACACACGCTACTTTCATGGATGATCTACTAGCCCGATCAGCAACCCTTCTGCACAGATCATGTCTTGGAGCTGTCTGCTGCTTCAGTTTCCCACACTTGGATCTTAAGCAAAGGTCAACTTTGCTCGGAAGACCGCAGCGCCGATTGAGAGCACCATTTCCGCAGGTTGTCCTTTGACCACATCTCTTGAAAGCCTTGCGTAACATAAGCATTGTGAAGGCTGAGCACATCGCTTTCTCGTCATACTTTACATTGAGAGCCTGCCAAAAAAAAACAGAGCGATAAATATTCAAAAGGACGGTGCCACCTTACTCTCACTCCTCAAGACAGTACATTTAAAACGCAAGATAACAAAAATAAAGCGATTGGGGACAGATTCATTTCTAGAATATGAAAAACCAGTTAAAGATCAATTTTCCACTCGCAAAAATAAATAAAAAATGTTTAACCCTTTTATTGTGAAAAATGTGTGGCGCACGACAAACACGTGGACTAAATAAGACAACAGGACGATGTGCAGGACAGTAAATCATCCAGTCATCTTTCTTATTGCCTTTTTTGTACGCCACACATTTTCATAATATATCACCACCAACAAGTCTATTCTAACGACCTGTCAATTTAACCCTACATAGTTTTTTTTCTAAAACCAATGTAGGGTTAATTCGACCCCCCTGCCCAGCCTGGTGTTTTCCTGCCAGAAGCAGCTAAAGCGCGTTTTCAATGTGGAGCATTTCTTAGTCGCACGATGTCTTTCTTCGGCGACGGTTCGCGTCACGTGCCAGCCCAAGAAGACACCCGCAACTGTCGCTCCCCTCACCCTGTCCTGCCTCGCAAGGCCAATGCAGGCAGCGCCTGCTAGTAAAAAAAAAACGAATGCTCGCCCTCTTGATCATGCGTTCGGATTTCAGTCAAGTGCATCTTGGCTTTTGCTTGACGTTGAAGGCAACAATTCTCTTAATCGACGTAGCGCGTTTTGAAACATAGGACAAGGGAAGGGACAGAAGGGAGCGCTTACTTCAAACAAAACTTTATTTCGAGGAGCGTACATATATATGCTCATGAAATTCGAAAACAACAGACAAACAGATGAAAAACCCTCTATTGCCATGCGCTAAAAACTTATGATCTCAAAAACGAAAATTATTTTTCACAAAGACCGAGAGAAGGATTGCTGACGCAGTTCAGCCCTAATCTACTGATCCTTTCTGCTTCAATAATCTGCCTTGTCACATTATTTCTGTTTTTTCCTATGATTACCGTACCATGAAAAAGTGGTTTGCAGCCACACGTGCTGCAATGTAGTGCCAAAAAAACATCTCGACCATTTTTTACGTTGCAAGCGTGTTCGCGGAGCCGGTCATTAATACACCTACCAGTTTGTCCTATGTAGTGTTTACCGCATGAAAGAGGTATTTGATAAATTACAAATTGCGCGCATGTGACAAACAGTGTTAAGTGCTTTTTAGAGCATCCCAGTTTAGCATGTGAAACAACTTTTATAGACAAGTACGAGATCTTTTTCGGGGCAGAAAACACCACCTTTACATTGGCCTGCTCTCCAATCTTTTTCAAGTTGTGCGAGATTTCATGCAGATAAGGCACTACGGCATTCGTTGCCTCACAAATCAATTCTTAGTTGTGTAGAAGAGAGCATTGACAAGCTTGGTAGCATAACATTTCAGAATAGTGCTGGTATATCGTCTGATTTGGGCGCACGTTAAAGAACCCCAGGTGGTCGAAATTTCCGGAGCCCTCCACTACGGCGTCTCTCATAATCATATGGTGGTTTTGGGACGTTAAACCCCACAAATCAATCAAATCTGGTATATTGTATAGTAGCTTTTTAGAACTTTTATCCTTTTATTTGCAATCTAATTTTATTCAATGGATTGGGAAGCCCCATCTTTAAAAGGAGGGCATTTGTATTGGATCATGTATTGCTCCAATCTTAAGTAATTTGTTTTTGGCCAAGATCGACAGAACAGTTTCCGGTGACCTTAGTGACAACCGAATCATGCGCATCTTTAGATTTGTTGACAACTTCCTCATTCTTCTTGACTGTGATCCCAGTTTTTGTGCCCTAGATATCCTCAACTTCATCAAGGAGCGGTTTAGTCTCCTTGTTTTAACCCAAGAGTTGCCTGTTAATAACACTCTCAGATTTTTAGATATCGCTCTCACGTTTCACCTAGACCACATTTGTTGGATTTACAAACCAAGGAGTAACAAACCCTTGCTTTCGTACCGTTCCGCCCATACTAAGCTCGTAAAACGAGGCATTGTACACATGTGCTTTAGTAATGCCTTGCAGAAGTCTTGTCCACATCTGATGGCAGCTAGTTTCAATGAACAAGCAGAACGACTTCTGGACGCTGGCTGCCCCTCTCACGTACAGGTTTCCGTCGCGGGAATTCTGGTCAAGAAGCTTCAGTCCTTGCATCAAGGTCTCCCTCATGTTGAGCCAGTGAGACGTCAGAAGCTGGCCGTAGTGCCTTATCTGCATGGAATCTCCCACAACTTGAAAAAGGTTGGAGAGCGGGCCAATGTAAAGGTGGTGTTTTCTGCCCCGAAAAAACTCTCGTACTTGTGTATGAAAGTTGTTTCACATGCTAAACCGGGATGCTCTAAAAAGCACTTAACACTGTTTGTCACATGCGCGCAATTTGTAATCTATCAGATACCTCTTTCATGCGGTAAACACTACATAGGACAAACTGGCAGGTGTATTAATGACCGGCTCCGCGAACACGCTTGCAACGTAAAAAATGGTCGAGATGGTTTTTGGCACTACATTGCAGCACGTGTGGCTGCAAACCACTTTTTCATGGGACGGTAATCATAGGAAAAAACAGAAATAAAGTGACAAGGCAGATTACTGAAGCAGAAAGGATCAGTAGATTAGGGCTGAACTGCGCCAGCAATCCTTCCCTGGGTCTTTGTGAAAAATAATTGTTGTGTTTGAGACCATAAGCTTTTAGCGCATGGCAATAGAGGGTTTTTCATCGGTTTGTTTGTTGTTTTCGAATTTCATGAGCATATATATGTACGCTCCTCGAAATAAAGTTTTGTTGGAAGTAAGCGCTCCCTTCTGTCCCTTCCCTTGTCCTATGTTTCAAAACGCGCTACGTCGATTAAGCATGTCTTACCAACATGCCCAACTTTATACTCTAGTCAACAATTCTCCCTTATTCTATAAAGAAGAATAATAAAGACGACATAAGAAGGACAAATGGACGGGGGCCGGGCATGTAGCACGTGAAGAGGATAACCGCTGGTCATTAAGGGTAACTGACTAGATTTACAGAGAAGGCAAACACACGAAGAGACAAAAGGTTAGTAAAAAGTTCGCAGGTATAACGTGGCAGCAGAAAGCACGACAGCGGGTTGATTGGCGGATCATGGGAGAGACCTCAGCCCAGCAGTGGTAGTAGTCAGCATGGTGAAGATTATGAAGAATTCAGCATTCCAAAACCATACCCAATTATGCAACATTCATGTGATATCCCCCCCCCCCACCCCTGCCACTCTGCGATGCATTTACTTCAGTTCTCCCCCTGGGAAGATGCGGGCGGAATGGAACATTCATGTGATATCCCCTCCCCGCCTGCCACTCTGCGATGCATTTACTTGAGTTCTCCCCCTGGGAAGATGCGGGCGCAATGGAATGGAATGAAGAAACTTTATTTTAGTGCTGCAGGACGCGCTCAGCACGTAGCGGTCGTCTCCCACGTAGGGACCAACAGGGAGTACCTGGCGGCCGCTTCGTGGGCCTGCTGGACGGCCCATTGCTGGTCGGCGAGAAGTGAGCTCCTGAGGGACCTCTCCCACTTGCTTGAGGTAGAGTCGGGAGGAGTTGTTCTACACTCCCAGAGCATGTGTGCGAGTGTCGCTGTGTGTCCACATGATGGGCATGTGTCGCTGGGGTATGCATGAGAATAATAAACGTGAAGCGTGGCAAGGTTTGGGTACGCGTGTGTCTGTAATAGGCGTAGGGTTAATGCCTGTGGTCGGTTAAGTTTCGGATGTGGGGGTGGAAAAATGCGGCGTTCCAGGTAAAAGTGCTTTGTTATTTCATTGTACGTAATTGGTGCATCCCGATTGGTATCTAACTCAGCAAGATGGGGTTGCCCTGTGGCAGTTCGGTCGGTAAGTGCGCGTGCTGCATCATGGGTGATCTAGTTGAGGTTGGATAGGGCACCCGGCACCTGGCCGAGATGGGCAGGGAACCAGATGTCAGTATGGTGCTTCAGGGCACTCGGGTCTGCTTTGAGCAGGATACGTAGCGCCTGGTCGGAGATGACTCCGCGTTCGAAGGCTTTGATGGCCGGCCTGGAGTCACTGTAGATAAATTCCCGTTTGCTGTCGAGCATAGCTATAGCTATAGCTATTTGCTCCGCTACTTCGGGGTTTCGGGTGAGGATTGTGGCAGAGTTAGGAGTCTGCTGCGCGGATGATACCGCGATCGCGGCGAAGGCTCGGTTGTTGTGATAGGCAGCGGCGTCCACGAACGAGACGTTGTCCGCTTCCATGTGTATGCGCTTGAGAATGATGGTCGCCCACGCAAGGCGCCTGCCTCTGTTGTATTCGGGGTGTACATTTCGTGGAATGGGAGCGATCGTGATAAGGTCATAAATTTCACGGGGTATCGGGGTCAACTCGGGGGGGTCCTTGGCCATCGAGGAGAAGAAGCCGAGCTCGCGCAGAATATGGCGGCCCGCCTTGGTGGGGGTGAATCGGGTCAATTGCACGCGTTCCTGAGCTTCGGCGATCTCTTCTAGCGTGTTATGCACGTCAAGCTCGAGGAGTTTGTACGTTGTAGTGGTGATAGGGAGGCCAAGGGCTCGTTTGACCACATTGCAAACAAGCGCATTGAGTTGATCGCACTCAGCACGTAGCTATTTGTGTATAGCGGCAACGTAAGCAAAATGGCACAAAACAAACGCGTGTACGAGACGCAGCAGGTTGTCTTCTTTGAGGCCATGGTGCCTGTTGGTTGCTCTATGTACTAGTCATATGGCATTGTCAGTCTTAGTCCTGAGCTTGTGTACTGTTTGAGTGTTGGTTCCGTGGGACTCGATGATCATGCCGAGGACCTTGATGGTGTCTACCCTGGGTACAGTACGACCATCTCTGGTGTGGAGGGTGATATTACGTTCCGCCGGATTTTTCCACCATTTGGGCTTGACACCCCGGCGTTTGGGCAAATATATCAACAGCTCCGACATCGCGGGTGAGCACCTGAGACCGGTGTGGTCGAGGTAGGACTCGGCGGTGTCGATAGCCTCTTGCAGGGCGGACTCAATGAAGTTCCGACCCTGTGGAGCCCCATATGGTTACATCATTCACATAGATAGTGTGATTTAGCCCGTAGATTTTCGAAAGTCGTTCGGAAAGCCCGATCATCACAAGGTTGAAGAGCGTGGGCGAGAGGACGGATCCCTGAGGAGTGTCCCACTGTCCGAGCTCCACTTCTTCCGACACTAGGTCTCCTACGCGGAGGACGGCTCTGCGTCGAGTGAGAAAAGAGTGGATAAAGTAGTCAAATCGATTACTTAGGCTGAGGGCTGCGATCGCTTTCAAGATTCACGAGTGCGTTATTGTATCGAAGGCATTTTCTAAATCGAGACCAAGTATTGCACGAGTATGCCGTGTGTTTCCGCCATCTAGAATTTGATGCTTTAGGAGTAACATGACGTCTTGAGTGGACAACCCTGGTCGGAAGCCAATCATGTGGCGCGGGATGCAGTCGTTATCTTCGAGGTATCGACTAACCCTGTTGAGGACGACGTGCTCAGTCACTTTGACCACACACGACGTGAGAGATATGGGGCGTAGGTTATCTAGGCTCGGCGCCTTTCCTGGTTTGGGTATGAGAATCGTGTGAGCTAGTTTTCAGGCATCGGGTGTCTCACCCTTTTTCCATATTTCGTTGATAGTGTCGGTGAGTTAGGTGACGGAGGGATCGTCCAGGTTGCGTAGGAGCTTTTTGGTGATGCCGTTGGGGCCAGGGGCTGAGTGCAATTGAGCTCATGGAGAGCTCGGCGCACATCTTCAATAGAAAAGTTGGCGTCTAAGTTGGCGTTGTCGCTGCCAGAGTAATCGGGGTAGGGGTCACAGGGCCCGTGGAAAGTGGGAGATAATTTTCCACGGGGTTCTTGACAACATCTTTTGGTGACACTGGCCGTTTAGCTTGAAGAAGTATCTTCACGATCGAGTGACACTGATTTGTGCGGGTGTTGGTTTCATTGAGGAGGTGTTTGAGTAAGTTCGACGTTTTGCCATTACGAACCTGACCATCACTCGAGTTAGAAATTTCGTCCCACTGCTGTTTTGAAAGGGTGCGGCAGTGATCCATCATGGTCTTGTTCAGCTGAGATATGCGTTTGCGTAACCTCCGATTAGAGCGCTGGCCCTTCCACCGGGTCAATAGAGACTGTTTGGCCTCAAGTGGGCGAGACGACTGTTCATCTTTTCGGTTGTAAGGTCTGTACTGATAGTTTTGGTTGCCTTGTTTACATCAGCTTTGAGGTGGGCCGTCCACGTCTCGAGGCTCGGTGGGGTATCCAGTGGAGGTTCTTCTGCGCGGGTCTTACGAAGGAGGTCCCAGTCAACCCACGTGTACGACTTGGTGTTGCTGCTTACTGTGGGGAGGCGTACGGCCAATATGAAGTGGTCGCTACCGAGATCTACCGCGAGGTTGGACCAGCGGGCGTCGGCGATATTCTTGACGAAGCAGAGATCCGGTGTAGTGTCTCTTTGCGTGGACGTACCGGTGCGAGTGGGGAAGGACTTGTCCGTAATGAGAATAAGGCCCATGTCATTCGTATTTTTCCAAAGCTCTTTACCTTTGGGTGTGTCGTACGTGTAGCCCCAGGCTCTATGCGCGGCGTTAAAATTTCCCGCAATCACTAGCGGGTTAGGCCCTGCGAGACAGACAGCTTTCTGGAACAAGCGTGTGAAACTTTGTCTATGGTCGCTGAGACTACTGTATACATTTAAAATGTACACGCTTTGTTGTGATATGTTGCCAAAGAGAATTTCGACCATAACAAGCTCAATTTCGGACACATTGAGACTGTGCGCTGGGCAGGTAATCTTGTTAGCGACCAGGGTGGCGGTACCGCGTCCTCTCGAGGAGCCGGGCAACCACTGGAATCCGGAAAACGTGGCGGTTGGTTCTACAGTCTCTTGTAATAGCATGATGTGAGGTTTGGCTTCGTGGCTACGGAGGTATTGCTGCAGGAAATCTTTCTTGTGGACGAAACTCCTGCAGTTCCATTGCCAGATTTGCAACTCGTCAATTGGCCTGGCCATCTTGAAGCATGTAGGAGTCAGCCTGAGCACCCGGCGGGTGCATAAGGGCCGCGTGAAGTGGTGGACTGGGCACGGCTGTACGTTGCGACAACGGCTTACCCGCGGCAACGGCAGGGGTGACGACGTGATTGAGATATTGCTCCACTTGGCCCAACCGATTACCGTGTGCCGCGAGGGTAGACTGCACGAGAGCCATGCTTTCGCCAAGAAAGCGAAGGCTTTCTTTAATCGCCGATATCGTGCTCTTAATGTCGTCTAACTCTGCCTTTAAAGCTGGCTGGTCGTGGGCGACCGCGCGTTTCTTGGGTGCGCTCTCGCCGTCGTCATTACCGGCGCCTACGGGTTGCGGCTGCTACGGGGTGTCTGCATTGTCGTCGTTGTCAGTTGTGGGCGTAGCAGCGCGTGCGTTTCTGTCAGTTTTCAGTTCGGCAATTGCGACTGTGAGTTTGCGTATTGTTTCTTTCATCATCGCATTTTCGTGCTTTAAGATCGCTATCTCATGTGTGGTGTGTGTATCATGCTCTGGGAGTGAACCCGACCCTACCTGTGATGTATTGTGTCCTTTTCCCCGGACGGCGTCCGCCCAAGTGAGAGTTCCCCGCTTATTCTTGTTGGCGCTGCCTGGCGATGGTGGTGC
The DNA here is from genome assembly GCF_043290135.1 of Rhipicephalus microplus. Classification (NCBI taxonomy): domain Eukaryota; kingdom Metazoa; phylum Arthropoda; class Arachnida; order Ixodida; family Ixodidae; genus Rhipicephalus; species Rhipicephalus microplus. The sequence goes on from NW_027464585.1 coordinate 44,273,432, forward strand.
CGATGGGCTCGGTGATCGTTGACGCGAGACCCCGGTGAGACTGGGGTGAGGCCTGGAACCGGCGTGAGGCCCGGAACCAGAGTGGGAGCCAGAGTGTGACCTGGAGCGTGACCCGGGCCGGGAACCTGAACAGAAACCGTGACGTGAACCGGAACAGGACCTGGAGTAGCCTAGCGATGTAGATCTGGTTGGGGGTCCCACTTCGCGCGCTGCGGGCATGGGTCCGAGGGTGGCTCCGGCACCTCGATACACGCATGGTGCGGTTCCTGGGACGACTCCGGGATCGGCTGCCATTGAATCGACCGTCTGTAGAAAGCTAAGAGGCTTGGTCGTCGTCAGTGATTGCGTTAAACTCGTTCATTGCTTCGTGACTGTTGTGTCGCGTAGAGTGTGCTCGCTCCCATCGTCGTCGGTGCACCACGTATGGAATGTTGTAGCGTTTTTTTACATTCTTTGTCGGCAGTGAGGTGGGCTCCTCCACAAAGCTTGCATGTTGGTGTACAGTGGTGTTCTTTTCGGGGTTCGGCACGCTGCAGCCTCTGCAGATAACGTCTTAAGGGTTTTAGGGCACACGTCCGCTCGATGGTCAAAAGACCGCCGGCGTAGCAAATATCTATCTGTCTACAGTATAGTGGACATTGATGTAGCACCGATCCGTATCGCACAAAATTGGGCACGCGTTGTCCATCGAAGGCCACGATTACTGCGGTGGTACTTCCGATGCGCTTGGCAGCCAAAGCTAGTGGATTGCGGTCGTTGACAATCTTCGCATCAATGTCCGCCGAACCGTCTTGCACGGGAATCCCTCGAATGACGCCTTTGCATGTAGAATGTGGTGCCACTTCGTAGGCACTAACTTCATAGGTCTTGTCAGCGATGCGGATTTCTTTAACGCGCACGTAGCGATTAGCATTTTCTCTCTTCGGCGTGCTTGCTACTAAACTATTCTGTTTAATGTTGGGGCAGAGCGTGTCTGCTTGCTGTTCCAAATGGATAATACCTGCCGAAGTTGAAATGGCTTCAGCGATTGTCGTCGGGCCAACCCTAGCGATGTTAAAACCCCTTCTGGGCCTAATGATAATGCGGATGTCGTTCTTTGGTAGTTGAGGCATTCGGCTTGCTCGAATAATTTTGTTCTTCACATTTTCTCTATTGCGGGGCTTGTGCTCGTTGCGTTTCGAAGCGCTATATGACAGCACACGTTTGGAGCCTTCATTTTGGGTTCGGCGACACGAGGCGGTCTGCCAGCCTTGGCCTGGCGTGATTTCCTTCGGGTCGATGTTTTCCCTTGTCACTTGGTACTCCATCGCTCGGTGAGACAGTGCAGCTACGGGGCGCGCGAGCGAGCACGCGCCATGTTAGAGCGAAGAAGACATTCGTCAGGGCTAGCTGTCGGCGGGCGAGCGACGATGGTGGAGGCGAAATAAAATGCAAGAAGCAAGCACTCACTGCGCCCAAATGGTGTCGACAGAGTCCTTGTGTCTTCTGGAAGTCGTTGCACTAGTATCACGTTGAAATCGCAAAGTGGCGTCGCGAAAACGTTGAATAAAGCAGGAGCCGTAAAGGAAGCGTTCGCCATTTTTTTCATTCTGTTTTATTCAACGAAATTTGCAGAAGACTTGCTACATGAACTCAATAGCCAAAGCTCATATGCACTTTATGTAGAGTCAGAGTATAAATTTATGGCACTATTTCTACTTCATGAGAGTATTATACTTTGAAGTCTTTCTTTGAAACGCAAAAATGGCGGTAGTTATAGCGCGAGAACAGAACAACGACAAATAGACAAGGACACGAGTGCTCGTGTCCTTCTTGTCTCTTTGTCGTCATTCTGTTCTCGCGCTATACTATCGTTATGTCATACCAACTAGTCCAAACTGCCACACTTCTAAGTTGCAAAAATAACGTAGTACGGTTAGCACTGCATAGATGAAAAAGCCGAAGGCGAAGACGTTTCAACGCAGACGTGGTTTTTTTCGCTCCGTTAGAAATTGCTCGACACCAACAAAAATCTCGACCGTATCCAGATAGGAAGCTTCTCGGAAGCGTATGGGGACCTGCGGATTTCGGTGAGGACATTCCTTTGCCATGCCCTGCTGATCCTGCGCGACTAGTCGACTTTGAATCTGCAAGGCTGTCGTTTAGGCCTAGTGTGGCCCAGTGGCCACACTCAGCTGAAGAAGAAAACGTGCTGGTGGCAGATGTGGGCGTTTCGTCTAAGCCATCTACTGAACTATCGCACATGACCACTTCTGTGCCAACTATGCAGCAGCAACATGCAGCTGACAGTTCAACGATTTGAGGTGCAATGACCAAGGACTGTGCACTTTGTGAGGAGAGTACGAACCAATGGGAGGCCGTGTTGGTGGGCAGTGGGGACCCCATGGACGTGCAGTCTTCTGGTGGTCCCGTGATTCCCGCAAAGCGAGGTCCTCTAGTCATTGTGCATCAACAAGATGCAATCGCATCAGAGCAACCACCTAAAAAGATGAGGAGCACCCCTGATAATGCCTCCACGCTCTCCGCCTCTCAGTCTTACCCAACGCCGGCCCCTTCCCAATCCTATCGAGTTCCCATACGCCCCCTTTCATGCTACGACAAAACTTCAGTGCCCTATAAACATGTTCAAAGGGTCATTGACCATGCCCTTGAAACAAAGAGATACAAAGAGTTCGCAGCATACAGATCGACGAACACAATTACTGTGCACTTGGCATCTCTCAACGATGTGCAGAAACTATGCTCTTTAACATCTATACCGCTTTCAGAAGATCGAGAGCTGCCTGTGTAGTGCTACTTTGCATCGGGCCCTAACATACAAAAGTGTGTTGTCTATGGCATTGACCGTGAACACTCTCCTGAGAAAATATGTCGCGAATTGCACTCCCCAACGCACAAAGTTCTTGCGGCCAGATTCATGGGCAAAAGTCGTACTTGCTTAGTAACGGTGCAGGGCCCCCAATGTATTCCTGACAAATTTTACTACTATGGGTGTTTGTTGCGCCCCAAACCCTACCTTCCTCGGGCAATTTTCTGTTACCATTGCTTTTAACGAGAACACATGCAGGCATTTGCCCACAGCGTACTATTGACCCAGAAAGGCTCACACCTGAGGACCGACCACGATATCTTTGTGGCCTATGTAAATCCAATGAGCACGACATGACAAGCATAAACTGTCCGACTAAACAGAGGGTCACAGCGAGATTACGAAAGGCGACACCAAAACACAATATAGTAAGAGTTAAGAATCGCTTCGAAGTTCTTACTGAAGAGGTGGAGCCACTCACAGCAGAAGACACCCAGGGCTCCGAGACACAACTGTACTCTTCAGTGGTTAAACAAGGCAGACAGACCCAGACAATGAAACCAAACTTAGCTGAACCACTGCTTGAATCGAATGATGGCCATGATGATATTGACGCTCATATAGAAGCATTAGCCAAAGAAATTGAGAGGCTACGCAAACATAAGGAATTGGTCATTCTGAAGCGCCAGAAAACAGGCCCTGCACGCAATGAATCAATAAGTGCGCATTCCCCAGTTACGCCTGCAGCCCACACGACACTACGGGCCAACCAACCAATTTGGACAGCAGTTTTGGATCAGCTTGCTCAACTGACGGCACTCATACAGGATTGCTTGCATCATGGCTAACTGTCTGCAGCAGCTTTCACGTGACGGAATCCTTCAATGGAAATGTCGAGGCTCAAGCTCGAAGTTAGAAAAAATTAAAACTAAGCTTGAGTACAAAAAGTTACATGTATGGGCACTAATTATTCAAGAGCATAATAAGCTGTGCTTTTGCATTATTTTAATGGGTATCATAACCCGTTCATTACAGATAGGCGTGCTACAACTATGGGGTCAACTCAGGGAAAAGCTGCAGTGTAAGTGTCATCGCGTATTCCTCATACAATGATCACTATGGCCCCATGATGCAGTGAAAATCAAGAAGTTGTCGCTGTTCTGACACAACGATTGACGACTCCTGTCATACTAGTGTCTTTTTTTGCCAGACTACAGCGTACACGTCTTAATTTGGGATGGATAGTACATCTGCGTTCTACGTATCGGGGGATTCCCATCCTCGTAAGTGGAGATTTCAATGCACCACATACAGATTGGGGATACAAGCACAACTCCCAACGAGGATACCAGGTTAAAGACATAATGACTGATGCCACATTTACTCTGTTGAACCATCACGCCGTGTGTATACCTGCTCTGTACATACAACATCGGAAAAGCACGCTCCAGATCTCACTTGGTGGTTGGGTTCTGGGACGCCGCAATGGCGAGTGGAGCCGGATACCTGGGGTAGTGATCATATTCCAATAATAATTGGTTTACAAAGAAGATGCATAAGGAAAATTCGACGACGTGTAGCGATCGCGCATTGAAATAAACTTCGGGAATCGTCAATTGATAAAGTTCCCACAGAGCCCACAAAAATTCTTCCCGCTTTGCAAGAGCTGCTCCGTAGTAACACAGTCGTGACCACCGTTGATGAAGAACAACCTCAACTGGACCTCGCTCTTTTGAGACTCTGGGCGAAGCGACGCCAGGCGGAGCTGTATGCGTTGAGGAATCTGGACGCACCAGGTAGCCGTGCACATGCCAACCATATAGCAGCGAATGCGCTTCAGCACAAAAAGCAGCTTTCTCGACAGCGGTGGCATGAGTGGTGTGAAAAACTTGTATCTGGCATGGGAAACAGAGCCCTTTGGCGTACGTTCAGGTCGATGGAACGCGGTTACAAGCAACCTGAGCGAGCGTTAGGTTATCGATGCAAAGTACGCCACAAGAATTTGCAGAGCAGGCTGCAAGAGCATTTTTCCCAAAGTATGATAGCGCATCATCTATAACCTGCCCTGAAATCGACGAGCTTGAGCCAAGTACCAAATCTGATATATCCAGTCTTTTCGGCATGGCTGAACTAATAGCGGCGATTGAAACTTCTCACCAAGGAACAACGCCTGGTCCAGACGATATTCCATACGAGGTTTTCAAGAACATGGAAGGTGAAGCTCTGGATGCACTTCTGCAGGCTATTAATAAAGTATGGGACACTGGGGACATCCTATCTGATTGGAAACACTCAGTTGTCGTGCCAATTCCAAAACCCGGAAAGTCTCCGAATAGCCTGCAATCCTTGCGCCCAATTTCATTGACTGCTACTGTCTGCAAGCTTCCTGAAAAGATACTGGCCACACGTGTTTCCTGGTGGCTTAAACGACACAAGAAGTACCATCCGGCTCAAATCGGGTTCCGTTCTCATTTGGGGACTGAAGGCGGTCTTTCTATCTTGTCGGATGACATTATACAAGTTTCTCCACACAGCCATGCAGTATGCACTGTAATCGCAACGGACGTAACGAAAGCTTACGACAACATGACGTCATTTTATCCAACCTCATCGAGCTCGGATTTTCACTGCTGGTAGTACAATTTTTTTGCTGTTTTCTTCACAACCGCACATTTGCGATAAGAGTAGATGGAAAGCCTGAAGGTTGCTTCATGTCCAATAGAGGTGTCCCACAAGGATACGTTTTGGCTTCTCTCCTGTTCAACAATGCTCTAATACCTCTAGCATGGCAACTACACCGAATTCCAGACGTGAGATTTCTGATAAACGCTGATGACGTGACTTTACGGTCTGTACATAAAGATGTCTCAAGACAAGCCCAACAGCTTCAGAAAGCCCTTGATGTTCTTCAGAGCTAGACTCGAAACGCAGGGTTAGACATGTCCACCCAAAAATCATGCTACGTTCAGGTAGCTAGCAAAGCAGGACGCAGAAAAATCAAGCAGTGGCCCTTTACATTTACACTAAGTGCAGTGACCATTCCTGAGGCTTCGGAGGTCCGCATACTAGGTCTTGATATTCACCGGTCTGGCAGTGGAAAGCACTGGCTTCGAAAAGTCAGACAGAGTTCCACAAAAACACTTCATCTGATTCGTCACATCGCATCGAAAGCAGCGCGAGCTCCTACACATGTAGCTCGACAGCTCGTCCGCACAGTTCTGCAGCCAAGAATTTTATACCAGGCACAATTTCAACGGTGAACTTTGGACCAGTTGGCACAGTTGGAGACTATTAACCGTGATGCTATGCGCACAATAGTAGCGTTACCTTGCAACCTTCCCATACCAACTTTACAGGAGCACGCCCAGGTTAACACAATTGCAGAGCTGCATAGTTACGCAAAGAGAAAAAGCTCGTGAAATTGAAAGGCAACTTGTACCGGTTGTCGCTGCGTTGCATGCTCACTTTCAACGTGGCTCTCGCATTGACAACCAGCCCGAGTCTATGCCTCCCTGGGAATACACCACCATCACATCTAATAAAACAACAGTCACGGCGTTCCGATATATCATCTACAATAGGCGAACGCTCCATCATCGAGGCCGCATGCGCTAATACCTGCATAGTATATACTGATGCTGCTATCCTACAAGACGGCGGAAGGACATCATTCATGAGTACTACACATACGTTTGTCAGAGGCCACCTGCGTTATCTATCTACGGAAGCCACTCCTCTTGTGATGGAGCTTCAAGCTATCCACGACGCAATCCAGGATGCTACCTCTAAGCTGCCCACAATTAGGCAGATTGACGTATACACTGATTTCTTAGGAGCTATTAAGGAGTTCAAGAAAGTACACAAGGCGATGGAGATCTGCGAGACGATTCATAAGCTGAACCATAATACGGCTACTTGCGTGAAAGTACATTGGATTCAAGGCCATGCTGTGAACCCACACAACATTGGTACAGAACAGCAGGCGCACTGCCCTCCAGACATAGACCTTCCAGCCATTATCTTTCACCTCAGCCCGTAAACTTACTCCATACCCGTAAAAATGTTCTCCGATAGGATACACGTGCTCTCATTCCACCGTGTGTCTGCTCCCCCTCTCCTTACTAGGGCGGAGGAAGTTGTGATTAGGAAGCTTCGGGCAGGGGTGGCCCTTACACCGGCCGTTTTATATCGTCAAGCAACTGGTCACATTGACGAGTTGGTGATACGTGTCCGTATTGTCCCACCCCTGCGATGCAAGCAGATACATACCACCTTTTATGGGCATGTAAAGGGTTGCAGCCAGAACGCTCCTATCACCTCGCTCAAGCCGGCCTTCGCTACAGCGACACAGCCAGTTACAACCGCTGGACGCATGAAAACAGATTCCACAAGACACTGCTTCACTTGATACACAACACCGTCCTAACAGCACACATTTAACACAAAAAATATGCCTTTAAGGCAAGTCTTCATCGCAATAAAAAAAAGATGAAAAAACCAGCTATGACTCCAGTTTCATTTGTCATTGTTCTAAAAATATTTTCCAGAACTGTTACAGGTATAACTAACTGGAAATATGCACAGAAACAGGTAGAGTTGCCGCCCTGAAAAAAAATTTCAAAACACTTTTTAGAAGTTATCTTGTGTGCTGCAGGTGTGCTGCAAGCACTCAATAACCGAAGATTGGACAGTGCTTCGTTTATGCTGAAGGCATATTGGCAAAAACTGGCCGGGCCTAAACTTTTCAGGCTTGTGCCGGGTACAGGCCATAGTAAAAAACGCCGGGCCCTTAGCCGGGCCGTGTACGGGCCGTATTGAAGACCCTGGCCCGGGATCGGGCTAGCCTGCGCATGAATTTTCTGGGCCAGGCCAGGCCCGGGCCGGAAAAATAGGCCCGTGCAGTGCTCTGGTGCCGACGTTTGAATATGTGGTTGCAAGAGTGAATCGGTCAAGGTGCAACAGCTTCCTTGATTCTACAGAAGAATCACGAGTGTCGGCACGTTAGTTTGATTTAAGTACTCTGCTGTGGACGTGACGCTAAAAATAATTGCTGATTTATTTACACAATCTCAGAAAAACCACAATGAAAAATTTAGCAGAAGTTACCCAAGTGTTATCCTCGAAACACGAGCAATAAGTGTGTAGCTGAGGACGTTTGCTGTTGTATCACCAATAACAATAACAACAACAACAATAATAATTGTATAAATAATAATAATAATAATAATAATAATAATAATAGTTATTATTATTATTATTATTATTATTATTATTATTATTATTATTATTATTAATATTATTATTATTATTATTATTATTATTATTATTATTATTATTATTATTATTATTATTATTATTATTAAAAGACATAGGTAGCCCGGCAAGCTTCTGCTGATGGCAGTTATAGCCTAGACAATCCAGGCGGCCTTCAAGCCAAGCAGAAATCGTGGCGTAGACAGGCATGAGTAAAGTTCTGGTTCAAAAGTCAGATATGCTGTGTGATATGTAGAAGCAACAGACGTCAAAAGAGTGGATGTGCCAACATGGAAGCTAAAGTTTATCGAATATGAAGGACAAGTTGCCGAGCAGAAATTTTCTTAGTCTTGTTTATGCACTAGACTGCCGCAATTGTGACAGCCAGTACAATACTGAAACGAAGCTGATAATTTCAAGAAAAAAGTTAAACAACACACATACGACGCCACTAAACGATGTGTGGCCTCGACTGCCCTCTCTGTACACGCGTAATCTACAGACCACCAAATAGATTTGTAAAACTCGTTTGTTCTGGACAAAGAAAAAACTTGCATCTTCCCACGAGGGGGTGAGGACTCGAGTAAATGCGTCACAGAATGGGGAGGGGGGTATCGCGTGATTTTCGCGTATTTAGGTAAGGTTTGGGAATGCTTAATTGTCATTTTGTCTTTATAATCCATATTTATTGAATCAAAGAAAAAGTTGTTTATTTACACAATCTCAGACAACCACAATGAAAAATTTAGCTGAAGTTACCCAAGTGTTATCCTTGAAACACGAGCAGTAAGTGTGTAGCTGAGGACGTTTGCTATTGCATCACCAACAATAATAACAATAACTTATTATTATTATTATTATTATTATTATTATTATTATTATTATTATTATTATTATTATTATTATTATTATTATTATTATTATTATTATTATTATTATTATTATTATTATTATTATTATTATTAAAAGGCGTAGGTAGCCCGGCAAGCTTCTGCTGATACCCCCAACACTCTGTAACGCATTTACTCGAGATCCCCCCGTTGGGAAGAGGCGGCGGCTTTTTTTTTTCACACACTTTTTGGCAGCTACCTCGCGCGAAGACTATATCCACTCGCTCATCCAAAACTTAATAAGGCACAGGCCCTTATTTTCAGACTACTGCATACCGACACGCACCCTAACCTGAGATCCCTTCACGCTATTTATCCTGACGTGTTCCCCAATGACGCTTGCCCCGCATGTGGGGATGTATCCACGTTGGCGCACATTCTCTGGGAGTGCAAGGCAATGTACACTAACCCCGACACTACATCGGTCAGGTGGGAGGTGGCTCTACGCAGCTCCCTCCTGGCCGACCAACTTTAAGCCGTCCAGCCGGCCCACGGAGCGGCCGATAGGCTTGGCCTAACGGTCCCGACGTGGGAGTCACCCGCTGAGCGTTCACGCGTGCCTTGCAGGGCCACAATATAGTTTCGCAACCAATCGACCTTCTACCAGCTCACTGTAGTTGCAGCTGAGAGAGAGTTTTTAAGGTTTGATCAATAGTAATGCTTATTTTAGTGAGGGCCGCGCAGAACTGTCAATTTCCATGACCTGGCCAGGTTTTTCAGAAATTCCCCGGCTTTTCCAGAAGAGTCCAAATTCCCTGACTTTTCCGGGTTGGCAGACACCATGTGTGCCATCCCTTTGTGTGCATGTTCGTACTCTAACCTGGTGTGCGCCGCTATAGGCTTTACTGATGCGAGCTAACAAAAACCTACATCATTCGAAAACTTAGAAGTACTTGTTGGTAGTCTGTTGGTACATCATTTAAGGGAAAATTCTAGATGCCTAAAACACCACAAGAATGAAGAAGGACACCCCTTGCTTGTTTGTTTTGCTTGTGACGTTTTAAGAGTCTAGAATTGTCCCTCATCCAAAAACTGCCGAACTTGTAGAGCAAAACGCCCCGCCGCGTTGGTCTAGTGGCTAAGGCACTTCGCTGCTGACCCGCAGGTTCAGGATTGAGTCCCGGCTGCGGCAACTGCATTTTTGATGGAGGCGAATGCTGTAAGCCCGTGTGCTCCGATTTGGGTGCACGTTAAAGATTTCCAGGTGGTGGAAATCAACTGTGTAATAATTAGGCGAGTATAAGTCCAAGTGAGCCTTTTGAGGGCTGAGGTGCACTGGCACCGTGACAAAGTAAGGGATGTTACGTTAAACACTACCCGTGTTTCACGTCCCGCGACAGGTGTGACCCACAAGACTCGATGCCACGGCAGCAGCGCGGTCTGCGAGAAACGCCATTCAGCAGACGACAATTTCTAGCATCCTGTTTGTACTAAGAATAGAACATCAAACGACGGAAAACCATACAATGAGAGACACTTCCGAGACGCTACATGTCCAGTGGGTGCGGATCGGTTCTTCACCTGGTTGTGCTGCATCAGTTCTGTACCGACTCGCAGAGGGTTACAGTAATTTTCTCAGCGCCTTGAAATCCTGGCAGCAAAAGCAGCATGTGCGAGTACGGTTGGACGATGTAAGCCCACGCATGTTTTTTTCCGTCCCGTCCGGCTGTGTTTTGTGTGGCAGTGCCAACTGTAAATTACGCCTGAAATGGTATGTGACCACGTCATCTGCCAGCACACACGGGCTGATGCACAACACTCCACCGTCCACCTTCGCGGTGCCGTGCACTAGTGTCATGGCCGGCCCAGCCGAACATGCAGCACCACACGCACAGTGCCCAGACAAACATACGGCAACGCATGAGTGCACAGAAAACGCCACCGGTGCTGCCAGCTGAAGATGCCACGAGTGAGCTCCGCCTTTTATCACTGGCCAGTGGTTCTATCAAATGAACTTTTGCATTATGTCTGTTTAGAACTCTAAGTATATTCACACACATTATGCACGAGCATTCATGCACCACCTCAATATTTATTAATCAGAGCCATGAGCTAGAGGAAAGGTACCATGACCTCCCACCGCAAACTGTTTCACTAGGAGTTCTTGGTTAAAATTAATCTCGTCAGTCACACATTTAAACCACTGTTAAATCGTATGTAAACGGGCAAGACCAAAAGGCATATCGCAAAGCCTTGATTATAAAAGATATTGGCGGTACAGGGCATTGACGCCATAATTAAAAAGTTCGTTTTGCACTAACGAACTCATGAGTTGGCTCACTCAGGCTCACGTCAAGCCGCGAGTCTGAGTGAGCTCGACGATTTTTGTCAACCTGTGGATACAGTCAGTGCTTCCGTGAAGATGATCTTTGCATCCACATGGAGCTGCGATGTTCTATGCGTAGTAGAAAGCGCTCAATGAGACGCTTGCCAGAGCCTGCTGGCTGACTACTGATGCCTTTGTAGCATAAGCTGGCCCATACGTTGCATACTTCCATATCTTCTCCAAAATTATAGGTTGATATTCACTCCCAAATTCATGTTGCTCACCCCATCCCAACCTTACTTGCTTTCTATGGAGGCGTATGTATTCCCATCAGAAAAAAAAATTCCCAAAAGCAGGTACAAGATGGCCAACTCATTTAAAAGTTTTAGGGAAATGATCTTCAAAAATATACTGCAATAGTATTAAAAGCACCGCGGTTAATTTGTATGGATGCATTTTTAATTACAGTGTGAAAACGATGAGGACAGAAGAGAGAAAGGATACAGACGAGAGCTGAGGACCACCTACAAGAAGGGACACCTACAGCGCTTGTTTGTGTCCATTCTATCTTCCGTCTTCGCCGTTTTCGCACTGTAACCAAAAACGTATTTTCAAAAAGCTTCGATAATATCTATGCAAAATCAGTCATGCGTGTACACAGTTATAGATGCTTATCTATGCTGAGCCACGCCATCCCTTAACTGTGGCAAACCAGTGTAAGAGTGTACTTTTCAGGGATTGCCGGCATTTTCTGAAAGAAGCTTGTTTGGGGATAGTATTTTCTAGCAGCAATTATGTGCAATGTGCACTCTCTGTACAATTTCTGTAAACAGATAATGCCTGTGAACAACTTTGCTTTTTTGTATCCAAGATTATTATTATGACAGTAATAACTCATTTCCTTAGAAAGTATTCACAGAAATGACCACCAGAGCTTGTGCGGAATATTTTTACAAAGAACTGATAGCCATATTGGCCTTTTGCGTAAATCTCCAAGCTGGCTTTCCTGCAAAGTTGTTTTTCAACCAAAAGGTCTCGTTCTCAGACTGCTTTTCCCACTCATTGTGTTGCCTAACCCCATACTCTTCTTTACAACGACAGGTGCTTCGCCCATAATTCCATTAGAGGGTTCGTTCGAGGTGGTCATTTTGTTGCGTGTGTAAGTAAGAAAAGCAGTCTAGGCACGAGAGGTTTTTTTTTTTCTTTTTGGCTGGAAAACAACCTTGCAGGAGAGCCGCCTTGCAGATTTCTGCAAATTGTTAATTTATAAAGAGTGTGCGGACACTGTTTCACCTAGTAAGCAAGCGAGATGCATCCGTTAGGAGGGCGACACCATAACTTCTCGCCCCTATACTACGATAGACTATGCTATGCTTTATGCTCTAAACTCCTCCTAAGATTGTCCTTACCCTTGCTTCCCTTTCCCACTCTCACTCTATGCGAAGCTATGCTGAGATTTGCTTGGTACATATTCACTTTGCAGAACTTTCCGCTGAAAGAGCTCTACTCAGCTGTAACCAAATTCGCGAGGCCCCCGTGGAACACGCAGCAGACTACCGCAGAGAAGGGTGGCCTTTTCAAAGATTATTGTAGAGTCTTTTGGGGCTTCTAATACAAGTACATATGCAAGGTACCAGTTAGGCTATTTTTCGTTTTTTTGGGTAGAGAACCGTGGACGAGCTAGAGCCCTGCCCTCACTAGTTACTCAGATGGTTATTTATTTTTTGATAGTGCTAGAATTTATTTATTTATTTATTTATTTATTTATTTATTTATTTATACTGCAATCCCTATTACAGATATTTTAGCAGGGTGGTTACAGATATAATTTTCACAATGTTGGCACTCAAGAATGCATAAACCAAACAAACAAACAAAAATAGAAAATAGAACGGCATGATGTGAACAATCAGGTCAAATTTGCTGCAAACAACTTTAAGGACAGCTCCATCACTTGGTTATTAGTTAGTCCATTTCACTGAGTTACTGTACGAGGGAAAAAGAAATATTTGAAGCAGTTATTTCGGGACCGACAAGGGGTTATTGTAAGTTGATGCCTTTGGCGGGTGGCGTACCCAGAACAAAAGGAAATGATATTGGAAACATCAAGCTTATAATGCCCTTTAATTATTTGGTAAAGAAATTGCAGTTCTATTAAACGATTTCTTTCGGTAACTGAAGGCTCATTGGCACGATGTAGGAGTTCAGCTATAGAGGTGCGTCCAAAGCTATTAAAGATAAAGCGGACTGCCTTCTTCTGCACGTTTTCCTATTTAGTTATGTTAGCTTTAGTGAAGGGGTCCCAAACAATCACTCCATATTCTAACACTGGGCGAATGATAGTCCTGTACGCTAGAGTACGCACCATGGAATTAGAATGTTTTAATGCTCTTCGAAGGAAAAATAGTTTTCGGTTAGCGTTGGTAATTACGGAGTCAATATGTTTAGTCCAGCTAAGGTCATTGGTAATCCAAAGGCCAAGATACTTAATGTTAGTGACGTCAGAAAGGGTGAAACTTGCGGTGGAATAATTAAATAGTAAGGGTTTTTTCTTGTGAGTTATTCGCATAAATACTGTTTTATCGAAGTTAATTGACATCTGCAATAAATCACACCACTTCACAATGTTATAGAAGGCACTATTCAGAATGATTTGATCGGTTACATTGGATATTTCGAAATATATGACACAGTCATCTGCATACAACTTGATTTTTACAGGAATTTTATTCACAATATCATTGATAAAAATTAAAAACAAAAGGGGTCCAAGAACCGTACCCTGTGGGACGCCAGAGTCAACGGTTGCCTCTTCTGAACAGAATTCGTTAAAAACAACAGATTGTTTACGGTTTATAAGGTAGTCTGCTATCCATTTTATTAGGCGCGGATTTTTAAGTGTTTTTTCTAATTTAAAAAGTAATTTCTTGTGTGAGACTTTGTCAAACGCTTTTGAAAAGTCCATAAAAATGGCGTCAGTTTGTGTCCCATTGTTAATTGAAGTTGCGAAATCGTGAATTGTCTCGACAAGTTGCGTACAGGTTGAATAGCCTTTTCTGAATCCGTGCTGGTGTTTTGTTAAGATATTATGCTTACTAAGAAACTCAGAGATATGCGCATGTATTATGTGTTCTATAAGCTTAGAGGTAGTTGACGTTAATGAAATAGGACGATAATTTGAGATAACTTGCTTTTTACCTGACTTATAAAGAGGCTTGACTCTGGCGGCCCTCCAATCATCTGGTACTCGACCTTCGTGTAGCGATTTTGAAAATAAAACATACAGATATTTGGCGATCCACTCGGCATAACGCTTTAAAAATGCGTGTGGAATGCTATCCGGTCCGGGTGTCTTTTTAACATTGAGTTTAAGTAGCATATTTAGAATGCCGTGCTCACTGATAACAACGTCAGGTATAGGTGGATAATCTGCATCGAATGAGGGAAGAACATTATTGTCAATGGTGAAAACCGATTTGAATTGTTGATTAAAGGCATTCGAAATAACCTTGCTATCATGCACATCAACTCCATCAACTACAAAAACATTACATTCAGTAGATGTAGGCTTAATACTCCGCCAAAATCTCTCAGGACACGTTTTAATGAAGTTTGGTAATGATTCACCATAATACAGCTGTTTGTCAATATGGATTTGGTGTTTTAGTTTAGTTGCAATTTCTGAAATCTGTTCGTTGATACCAGCGATATTCTCAAGACTACGACGCTTTTTTAATCGTTTTAGCTTCCTTTTGAGATGCAACGTGTCCCGAGAAATCCAGGGGTTCCTTTCTTTCTTCTTTTTAACAACACATGGAACGAAGCAATATACATTCATTCACCAAATCTTTAAATGAGTCCCAGTGGCCTTGCACATCAGCAGTACTGTTTAAAAACGAGTCGAAGTTGAGGGAGATGAAATCTATAATTGATGTATCGTCAGCTCGCAAAAAATTTCGAAAACATGACGTTTTTTATTTCCGTGCCATAAAGCAATTTGCCAGGGTCAATAGTACAGCACTGTGGTCAGAAATACCAGGAACCACTTCACAGGTGGCCGAAGACTTCATACATCCACTAACAAAAAAGAGATCTAGTACTGACTTCGAACTTCCCTGCACCCTAGTGAAATTGTGAACAACTTGTAACAAATCAAAAGTAAAAGCAACGTCCAGCATTGCTTATCCTATGATATCGTTATGCTTAGTAGTTGAAAGAGAGGTCCAATCCATATTTGGTAGGTTGAAATCCCCTGATAAAATTATGCGAGCTCCTGACTTTGCATGAGTGCACAGATATTTTTTCAATTCATTGATGACTTCAATGGACGAGGTCGGGGGTCTCTATATGAAAGCTACAATATATTGAATATTATTGTGGTACATTTTGCAGAATAAGCCTTCCACTTGAGGAATATCTGGCATCCTAATTACTTTGAGACATTTCTTAAATACAACTGCAACGCCTCCTCCCTTAATTTCGCGATCTTTTCTTAGCACACTATAACCAGGTGGAATTATTTCACTATCAAATATTGTACTATGCAACCATGTTTCTGTAAGTGTTATTAAGTCAGGATCATGAGTAAGAAGCAATTATTCTAATTCAGTTGCTTTATTTACCACACTTCGGCAATTTACATTTAGGATTCCTAATGGTTCAGATACAGGATCACGACGTCAGTTTCCCTTCTTTTGAAGTTTAAAGCGCAATTTTTCGGTTTCATTCCAACCATACAGGGTGTCATCAATGCTCAATTTGTCGTATATTAGCTTAACCTTTGCGCCATTTCTATTTTCTTCAGCCGCGCTCTTCCACAAATTTCTTCGTACTTCCCGTACCCTGCTAGGGAAGTCCTCAGAAATAGACATCGTAGTTCCCTTTAGCTTAAATGCGTTCGTTAATACAGAAGTATTTTCCCGATAATCTAGAAATTTTATGATTACTGGACGTGGCTTATTTCCAACCTTACGGACAAGCCTATGGCATCTTTCAATGACGGATGTCGTTACCTCAAGGTTTTTCTGAAAACATTCTGTTACTTCATTCAGTAGTTCCTCGTTAGATTCTCTAGCAGGTTCTTCTATTCCATATATAATTAAGTTATTTCTGCGGGATCTGTTTTCAAAATCGTCAACTTTCGATACAAGCATACAAATATGTTCATCTCGTTTTGACATAGCAATCTCGATACCTTGTACTTTACTTGTCAGGGTAGCTAAAGCAGATAACTGTGCTTCAACCCCTTCTATGCGCTGGGTTAAATCAAAAATATTTTTCTCGATTCCAAGTTGAGAGCACTTTATGGCATCAAGTGAGGCAATAATTTGTGCCTGACCATTTAACAGTTCTGACAACATCTGCTCTGTAGGACCTGGGTTTGCCTCTACATCCCCGCATCTCAACAGATCTAGCGGCACAGAACAAACAGCAGAAATTAAACCCCTTAAACGTAGTGGGCAGGGCAGCAGCACCAGAAATGGGTCATCACTACGAAAACACTGAACGCATGAATAATTACAAACCTGCAGCACGAAGCGAAAAGGGTTGAGCATCATGCCAGGAATGCTGCTGCCAAGCCCACTGGTGAAGTCCCGTTCCGCTGGCGCTCTTATAGCCGGCGATTCTCCCACGTGAGGTGACGTCACCAAAGATAGCAACCATGTTGAGTCATTGGAGCGCAGCAGACACAATCCATTCAGGGCGAAGTTATCACCCTCCGAAGATGACACGCAGCCGAAGGCCACGAGTCTGTGCGCATGCGTCGTCTGCGAAGCGTAGTAGTGCGGCCACGAAGAGGTTCCCAGCAGAACGGTGACAGCCTGCAGCACGAAGCGAAAAGGGTTGAGCATCATGCCAGGAATGCAGCTGCCAAGCCCACTGAAGTAGTACAATCTGTTTAGATTATTGTAGAGAGGAAGAAGATTATGTGCCGCAGTGGGTCACGCCTTTAGCGAGAGGAGCCAAGCGCGAGCGTTTGCCCTGAGTGCGGTGATTCCTGGGTCCGTTGCTGCCACCCGCTTTCCGCATCAGTAGACCTGCTGTGCAAGTACTACTTGTGCCAATAAACCCCGTTTCAAAGTGGTGGAGGTGCTGGGTATTTCAACCTGGAACTCCGCAACAGAAAACTACCTGCCATCCCAGAAATGGCTGAAGAAACTACCCAGCAAGGTACGACCCAGCCTCTGATGGTCATCGTGCCCACTGCGCTACGCGTGCTCGATCTACCTTTTTTCGACGGTACCGATGAGCAAGACGTAGAAGATTGGCTGTCGACATTTGAAAAGGTAGTCGCAAGCAACAAGTGGGACGACACATTGAAGCTGCAATATGTACCCTTTTACCTGAAAAAGGTAGCGAGTCTCTGGTTTAACAACTACCACTCGGAATTAGCCACTTAGGGTGCTTTTAAGCTACGCATTACCGATGTATTCGGTCGCCCCGAGGTACGCAAGCTTCGTGCCAAACAGCGTCTTCGGGGACGCGCACAGCTTCAGCGGGAAGGCTTCACAAGCTACATCGAGGATGTGCTCGACTTGTGCAAGTGCCTTGACCCTTCAATGATCGGGGCAGACAAGATCAAACACATCTTGAAGGGGATAGACGACGACGCCTTCCAGATGTTGCTGGCCAAGGGCCCCCGTACCATGTCTGAACTCGCTACTCTTTGCCAGAGCTTCGAGGAATTGCGCAAACAACGGGTCATGACACGGCGGCCAGCGGCTACCGACGAAACTCTCGCGGCATTGACCTTAGTTGGAGACCACAACACAATCATGTCGGAAATCAAACGATATGTGCGCGAGGAGGTGGCCCGACAACTTTCGTGTCTCTCGTATCAACCGGCGACGGAATCCTCGTCTGAGCGTCTCGCGCCCGCCATCAGACAGGTAATACAGGCGCAGGTCTCTGAGGCACTGCCGCCTGTCTCTCAGACAACACCTGTCACCGCACCATTGACTTACGCTGCTGTTGCTGCTACTCCACCACGATCTCCACTTCGGCCAACTCCCCAGCCTCTACGAGTACCAACGACGCCAGTTCGAGCAATACAACAGCGCTATAACGGAAACCCTTGGCGCACAGTGGACAATCGTCCAATGTGTTATGCATGCGGATATCCAGGTCACGTGGCGCGCTTCTGTCGCCGGCGCTTCGAAACGGGCCCGGCTGCAGCTCCGAGGTACTCTGACGACTCTTTCCCGGCCCCGTACAACGCGCAACGAGATATGCCCCGTCAATACGACCGACGATCAGTGCAACGCGACCCGTCACCATCCGAACTAGACCACCACCCTGCTGCTGACTACCGACCATTCAGTCCCCGTCGCTCATCCTCACCACGCCGCTACCATTCTCCATCCCAGCTGCGTCGCCGACCGAACCCCGTAGAGACGGAAAACTGACTGCCGCAGCTCCGGAGGCACGAGCTGTGAAACCGTCACATTGTAGAAGTCCTCGCCCGTCCCCCCCCCCCCCAAACGTTCTGGACCTGTTTGTTGAAGGTCTACGAACTCTTGCGCTTGTTGACACGGGTGCCGCCATATCTGAGATGAGTCAAAAACTCTGCCGTTCGATACGAAAAGATATGACGCCGCCTTCCGACGTATTCCTGAATACCACGAGCACGCAACCTATTCGACCAGTCGGAGCATGTACAGCGAGAGTAATCATTCAGGACGTCCTGTACCACATCGAGTTTCTCGTGTTGGCCACTTGTTCCCACGACGTGATACTTGGATGGTATTTTTGTCACGCCACCATGCCGTAATTGACTGCGCTCACGCACAGGTGGAATTTTCTGTGTTTTCTGATGCGCCATCTACCGACAATGAGCTCACTCACCTTGGCAAGCTTCTTGTTGCTTCCGACATAGATGTTCCCCCTCTTAGTACCATCGTTGTCCCCGTCAATCGCACTGAATTGTCCGGCTCTACCGTTGTGTTCTCCCCATCTGACGTTTTCAGTCGCCGCCATGGTACGTCTCTGCCATATGCCGTTCTGCCACCTCACCAAGATACTTCCGGAATTGTCGTTTGCAATCCTAGCTCATGCCCTCTCACCTTAAGAGCTCACGAAACACTGGGCTATGTTCTTCCTGTTGATGACAACGTTATTGTGCCTATTGAGTCCCCCGACACTGGCCAGCAACTTCAACTGAACGCTGTTACTCCTCCTTTTACGCGGGATGACTACTCCTCGGATATCTTCGATCGTTCCATCGACAGCAAGCTTCCTCTGGGTCAACGGAACCAGCTAATAACCCTTCTGCATGAATTCCGTGATTCATTTGACCTTCCTCAAAAGGAGTCAAACTAACATCATCGCTCACACAATCTACACTGGAACGCACCCTCCTTTGCGGCAACACCCCTACCGCGTATCACCCAAGGAACGAAGTGTAATTGCAGAGCACGTGAACGATATGCTTCAGCGTGGTGTCATCAAGCCATCTTCTAGCCCCTGGTCTTCACCTGTTGTGCTAGTGAAGAAAAAAGACGGTTCGATTAGATTTTGTGTCGACTACCGGCGACTGAACAAAATTACACGGAAAGATGTGTACCCTCTTCCCCGCATTGACGACGCTATCGATTGCCTACAAGGTGCCGAATTTTTTTCTTCGCTGGACTTACGTTCAGGTTACTGGCAGGTTCCGATGGAAGAGTGTCACCGTCCCAAGACAGCGATCGTTACGCCGGATGGTCTATACGAATTCACGGTTATGCCATTCGGTCTGTGCAATGCACCTGCAACGTTTGAACGAATGATGGACAGCGTTTTACGTGGCCTTGAGTGGCAGATATGCTTATGCTACCTTGATGATGTTATCGTAATTTCTCCTGATTTCCCTACCCACGTCGACCGTATGCGCACAATTCTTCAGTGCCTTGCTAAGGCAAACCTCCAGCTTAACCTAAAAAAGTGCCGCTTCGGGGCTCACCAACTTACTATACTTTGTCACGTTGTGTCAAAGGATGGCATTTGCCCCGACCCGGACAAACTTCGAGCCGTAGCCAACTTTCCGAAGCCGACTTCACTCAAAGTACTTAGGAGCTTCATCAGCTTGTGCTCGTATTTTCACCGTTTCGTCCACAACTTTGCATCAATAATAGCCCCAATTACGCAACTACTGAATGGTCCAGCTAATCTTTCTAACTGGACCCCGGCATGTGACGAAGCCTTCCTTACACTGCGCCGCCTACTTACGTTGCCACCCATTCTACGCCATTACGATCCAAGTGCCCCCACTGATGTGCACACAGACGACAGTGGCGTTGGTCTGGGAGCCGTACTCGCGCAACGAAAGCCCGGTATTTCAGAGTACGTCGTCGCATATGCAAGCCGCGCACTCACGAAAGCGGAAATGAACTATTCCGTAACTGAAAAAGAATGCCTCGCAATCGTTTGGGCATTGAGCAAGTTTCGTCCTTACTTGTACGGGCAGAGTTTCGACATTGTGACAGACCACCACGCACTGTGTTGGTTGGCGTCACTAAAAGATCCATCAGGTCACCTTGGATGTTGGGCTCTTCACCTACAAGATTTCGACATTCGTGTCGTCTACCGCTCAGGACGAAAAGACCCTGATGCGGATGCCCTCTCACGATCACCAGTGAGATCCAGCGCAGACCTGCATTCGGACGCCAACTTTCCCATCGCTTCCATTTCCGTCTCAAGCATGTCGTCTGAACAGCGGAAAGACCCATGGATAAAATCTCTCCTCCACATTCTTTCCGACTCCTCATCGTCTGCGTACCCACGCGCTCTTCGCCGCCAAGTCACACAGTTCGAGATACGGGATGCGCAACTATACCGCAGAAACTACCATGCGGATGGCCGTAAATGGCTCTTGGTTATACCACGCCACATGCGATCTGATATCTGTGCGTATTTTCATGCCGACCTACAACATGCTTACGCTGGTGTGTTAAAAACATATCATCGGATCCGCCAGCGTTACTACTGGCGTGGTATGTACACCTTTGTACAAAAATACATTCGGTTCTGTTCATTATGCCAACAACGAAAGACAGCGGCCCATTCACCCGGATTATTACAGCCTCTACCGTGTTCGGCGCGCCCTTTAGACCGCGTTGGAATCTATTTATATGGTCCCCTTCCGTACACTGCCACTGGAAATCAATGGATCATTGTCGCGGTCGACCATCTGACGAGGTATGCTGAAACAGCTCCACTACCTACGGCTGGCGCACGTGACGTAGCCAATTTCGATTTGCGACGCTTTGTACTGCGTCATGGGACACCACGTGAACTGCTCAGTGATCGACGGCGTGTCTTTTTATCCGAAGTTGTACAACAACTCCTTCGGGCATGCCGCACGGTGCACCGAACCTCTACAGCCTACCACCCGCAGACCAACGGTCTAACTGAGCGCTTCAACCAAACGCTAGGGGACATGCTCACCATGTATGTCCATTCCGACCAATCGAACTGGGATGTTATTCTTCCATTTGTGACTTATGCGTACAACACCTCGACGCAGTCAACCACAGGCTTCTCGCCTTTCTTTCTTTTATATGGGCGTGAGCCATGCACCACCCTTGACAACATTTTGCCGTATCGTCCCGGCGTCTCAGAGTTCAACCCTCTCTCTGAAATTGTGCACCAAGCTGAAGAGTATCGTCAGTTGGCCCGATCATTCACCTCGGACAAGCAAGCACCCGAAAAAGATCGCCATGACCGCAACCAGCAAGTCGAGACTTTTGCCGTGGGCTCGCTCGTCTGGCTTCGACTGCCCTTCCACTCCCCAGGTCTGTCCTCTAAGTTTGGCCCCAAGTTTCACGGTCCTTATCGCGTGGTCGAGCGTCGATCTCATGTAACATACGTGATCGAGCCGGTCACGCCATCTACAGACAGGCGACGCCTTGGTCGTGAGACTGTCCACGTGAGTCGCCTCAAGCCCTATCACGACCCACTCCTACTCTCGTCACCTAGACTTGCCAGGATGGCTCGTCTTCGTCGCCGCGGTATTGTAGAGAAGAAGAAAATTATGTGCCGCAGTGGGTCACGCCTTTAGTGAGAGGAGCCAAGCGCGAGCGTTTGCCCCGAGTGCTGTGATTCCTGGGTCCGTTGCTGCCGCCCGCTTTCCGCATCAGTAGACCTGCTGTGCAAGTACTACTTGTGCCAATAAACACCATTTCATTATGATTACCTGGCAGGTAATCACAAAAATAAAGCAAAGAAATAAGTAATTATGATTGAGTAAACATACTGAATGCTGAATACCTCTCTGATCTTTGGCCTTAATTTTTTTGTTCTTGGTGCGTGCGAACCAAAATAGTTTTGGTCATTTCTACAAAAGCCAAACAAACTTGTATCAGTGCATGCACATGGCCCTGTTTACAAGGCAGTGTGTTCACCTTTGCACCTTGCAGATGTCGAACAGCTGATGGTTCCACGAGAACGCCAATATCTACCTTTTACATTTCGCAACCCATTCTTGAACATACAATTTCCATCCAGAAGTGGCACGTACTTTAGTCATCTGGTCATGTTGTTCCTGAAATGCCAATAAAATTACAATGTGAATATTCGCTTTGGTTTTTTCTATTTAAAGATAATAAGACTGTTGTTGAGCTTCTTATACAAACCATTTATTACTGGTTATTGTATTCTCCAACACATTTAAATATGGTATCAAAGTAAGCACAATTGCCTCTATCGGGTCATGACACCTCGTGAACTCATTACCAGTGCAATGAATTTAGTGGCTGCTCAGGCCCAATGTTACAATTCACCTGCTCTGCGAGTATAGCAGACATCAATTACAGACAAATTTGCAGGGTCGACGACGAAGCCTATCGTCATTAACCTCTCTTGCTGCGTTCTTGGGCTGGTTTCTAGTTGGTGCTGGCTGCTAACGCCAGCGTTACTTTAAATAATGCAAAAAATACACAAACATTTAAATAGTTTTATTTTATAACGGATATTATGAAACATGTGCCCATCCGGCAACTGTAAACAATGTTTGGCGGAGGACTGTGCCTGATGCTGCATCACCCACATCATTTCACTTCTCCCAGCATGCTCTCTATGTCACAGAAGTACGGCCTGGCACATAGTACAGTAAAAGCTCATTCGTTCAAGCGTTAAAGGGGTCCCAAAACACTTCTTCGACTAACCATAGAATGGATTCACTAAAGTAGCTTATTGTGTCACGAATTCAACGCCGCAAAAAATTTTAAGAATCCGTCGAGTACGAGCGGAGTTGAAAAGACTTGTCGCACGCTGCAATCGCATACTTTCTTCTCTTGTCTCGACAAAATCCCTGGAAGCTAAGCAGGGAGGGATGGCACGGGCAATAAAAATACGCCACGTGTGCCTTGTGACCTTGAGCACTTTTTTCTTTTTTTATTCGGATACACAACTTTTTTAGTGTGATTGTGCTTGCACGCATGGAAAAGTCCCGATCTCCGTAATGATTGAATGCACCTTGTTCAAATCCACCTGTCGGAGCTAACAAGAGGAAGATTCTGCCCTGACAGCGTTCAGTTATCGAACTCCTCTTTTTTTATTATCGCGCTGCACCCGCCGCGTGGCCCAATGCCAACTTCTTTCTCCTTGACGAGTGCGGCATTCTGGGGCGAGACAGGGCTCTCCCCCCCCCCCCCCCCGTAGAGCGAGAGCCGTATGAGTCACCAGAGGAGTCGCCCAGTGGACATGCTTGAATGCAGGCATCCAGACTGAAGATTGAGACCGCGCGGCTGCGAGAGCGGCGATATACGCAGAATTCAGTCGATCAGCAGCCACGGCGTCTTCACGGCCATTGATTCCAGCGTGAACGTCTTAGGTGTATGATGGAGTACGCGGAATGGGCCTTCATAGGCTGGTGTGAGTGGTGGCAGTATTTGGCCACGCCGAATGAGGACGTGACTGCAGTCATGCAGATCCTGGCTGACGAAGACAGACTGGGGGTGTCGGTCGGCAGTAATCACAGAAGCAAGGTCCCTAAACGTGATGCGCAGCTCTCGAATGTACGTGGAGGCATCGTGAGTGGAAGGTGGCGATAATAGCTCAAAGAATTCTCGTGGAAGACGCAGGAAAACGCTATAGACTAGTTTGGCTGATGAGCAGCCGAGATCCACTTTCAATGCTGATCGGATGCCCAGAAGTACGTCAGAGATGTGGTCGAGCCAACGTTCCCTTGGCTGGTGAGCAGTGAGGGCAGCTTTCAGTTGTCGATGAAGCCGTTCGACCATGCCATTGGCAGAAGGATGGTAGGCAGTTGTGTTGATGTGTCGAATGCCCAGGATATTGGCAAGTGCGGTGAAAAGGGCCGAATGAAATTGATGACCACGATCAGTGGGGACGACAGAAGGGCATCCAAAGCGCGACATCCAGCAATTTTTGAAAGCCTTGGCAACTGTTGGTGCTGTAATGTCAGAAATTGGAAATACTTCCGGCCACCTGGTGAAGCGATCCACACATGTCAGCAGGTAACAGGCTCCTTGCGATGACGAAGAGGGCCGACGATGTCGAGATGGCTGTGGGAAAACCTTGCGTCTGGAGGCCGAAAGGGGGATGTTGCCGTGACTGAGTGACGGTGAAATTTAACCCGCTGGCACTCAAGGTTCGCACCCAGCGTCGGGCATCAGCATTGATGCTTGGCCAAAGGAAACGAGATGTGACTAGCTTCTGGCTCACACGAATACCAGGATGACTCATGTTGTGCAATCGATCAAAAATTGCACGACGAAAGGCCGAAGGCACGAAGTGCCGAGGGACACCAGTAGACATTTCGCATGCTATTATCAAGGTAGAAAATGGAAGCGGGCACTCAGTGAAAGATAGAGTCGTAGATGAAGAGCGAAGACAATGCAGCTCAGGATCATTGCTTTGGGCAACAGCTAGCTCTTTCATGTCTAGTGGTGGCTGGGTCGACAAGGCATTGATGCGGGATAGTGCATCAGCAGCAGCATTTTTCTGCCCATGTAGGTGTCTGAGATCCGCAGTGAACTCGGAAATAAATCATAGTTGACGGACCTCCCATGCAGTATAATTGCTGTGATTGCGATGGAAAGCAAACGTCAAGGGCTTGTGGTCTGTAACGACATAAAAGTCCCGGCCCTCCAATAAATGACGAAAATGTTTGATGGCGAGGTATACCGCGAGATGTTCTCCGGCAAATGTACTGTATTTTGCCTCCGGTGGCTTCAGTTTTTGCGAGAAAAAACCAAGGGACTTTTCCCTGGTGCCCCAAAACGTCCCTGGTGCCCCAAAACGAATTGGGGCACCAGGAACGGGATGTATGAGCATGATGGAATCTGCCAGAGCCTTGTTGGCAGTGTCGAAGGCACATGCAGCGTCCTCGGCCCACTCCAGTGCCGATGCCGGGTCTTTCTTTTTAGCCAATAGGTCGGTCATGGGCTTTAGAAATGTGGTATACTTTGGAAGAAAGCGGCGATGGAAGTTTAGTATGCCCAGAAATTCTCGGAGTCTCTTTAGTGAAGTCGGGAGTGGAAGGTCTGCAATAGCTTTAGCTTTGCTGGCGAGTGGTTGGATACCCTTTGGAGGGACAAGGTGGTCTAGGAAGTCTGTTGTAGCGACACCGAAGAGGCACTTAATGGGATTAATTACGAGGCCGTAATCATCCAGGCGGTGAAACAGTGTGCACAGGTGGGATTATGATCAGGGCCGGATGAGCTTGCTACAAGGAGGTCATCAAGGCAGGCAAATACGAAAACAAGACCTTGCGTGACCTCATTGATAGTACGCTGAAAGGTCTGTGCAGAGTTGGGCAATCCAAAAGGCATTCTCACATATTCAAACAGACCAAACGGGGTGGTGATGGCCCTCTTCGGAATGTTGGCGGTTTCAACAGGAATCTGATGGTAAGCCTTCACTAAGTCAGTCCTAAAGAAGATTGTGCACCCAGCCAAATTTGACGTGAAATCTTGCATTTGAGGAAGTGGATTGCGGTCTGGTAAAGTGTGGGAATTGAGAGTGCGGTAATCCCCACATGGTCTGCAGTCGCCAGAATCTTTCTTCGGCATCAGGTGGAGTGGCGACGCCCAGTTGTTGGAGGAAGGCCGCACAATGCCGAGTTGAAGCATGTGATCAAATTCACGGCGGGCGATGGAGAGGCGTTCTCCAGATAGTCGACGGGGTCGTGTAAAAACAGGACGTCCAGTGGTCACAATGTGGTGAGTGATGAAATGCTTCACCGTTGACTTTCTGGTGTGCGGCTTCGTGATGCTGGGAAAGTCGCCGAGTATTTTTGCATACGGCGAAGCAGGTGTGAGAGCTCGCAGTCCCGTTGGCGAGGAAGTAGAGTGTACACCGTTGATGGAGAGGTGGGTGTTGAGATCAATGAGGCGATGAGTATGCATGTCCACAGCAAGGTTGAAAAAATTGAGGAAGTCAGCACCAAGAACAGCTTGCTAGACGTCAGCGAGGATGAAAATCCAGCGGAACGTATAACGTAGTCCAGGGTCAAGTGTAATAGAGCGTTGGCCGTACGTGCGAATGGCGGAATTGTTGATCGCTTGGAGTGGGCAGGTCTGTTCGTTGCAACGGTGATCTGCACACGTGGCCGGGGTGACGATAACCTGGGCTCCCATGTCCACTAGGAAGCGAAGCCAGTGATCTTATCAGAAACATAGAAAAGGCGGCATGACTTTCGACCAGTACCACTTGCCGCCGTTAGTGGCCGGTCGTCGCATTTCCCCGACCAGGAGCACGGGCAAGTGCACTTGCGAGCAGAGGCACCGAATTGTCGGTTGCACCAGCATACGGTTGAGGATGAGACGTCCCACGGTGCGGCAATATTGCCGAAGTTCCGGAGAACGTGAGGGCGTCGGGGAGCGACTGTGTATCTGGAACCTGGCCGACGGTCAACGATGCACAGGTACAAAGTCATCGAGGTGCCTGATAAGGGCGTCCAAACGGTTCTCGATGCTCGCGAGTGCCGGGTCTGCAGCGGTGGCCGGTGGCGGTAAGGTAACGGCGTTGAAGCTATCTGCCCGCGAGTCCGCCACTCGGTCAGCCATTTCAGCGAGTGTGTCTACTGGGACATCTCCTGCAGCTACGAGGACCGGGATCATGCTCTTCGGTAAGCACTGGAGGAACAACTCACGTAACAGCTCCTCCTCTTAGGGGGCGGAGTGGTCGCCAAGGAGCTGGCGCACGCGTCGCAGGAGCTGTGATGGGCGACGGTCACGGAGCTCTGTAGCCACGATGAGCTGCTGGAGTCTGCTGTGTTCGGATTCAGACTTGCGGGAAATGATAGCTGCCTTCAACGTGTCGTAGGGATGGCTTGGGTGCGGCGATGCTAAAATAGCAGCTAAGTCGTCGGCTACGTCCGGAGGTAAGCAGGACACCATATGCCAGTACCTGGTCTGTCGGCTGGTGATTTGCGGTAGATGGAAGTGCTCCTAGACCAGCAGAAACCATGTGCTGGGGCTGTTGGGCCAAAATGGTGGCAGGTTGACATGTTGAATCGCAGCGAGTGCGGCACCGCTAGGTCTGGCGTCTTCTTGGGCGTAAGGACCGGTAGGATTAATGGAAGAGCTGGCGAGACCTACGCGGGATGATCGGGGCTGTGTGTTCTTTATCGGGTCACCATTAACTGTCGGAGCTAACACGAGGAAGATCCAGCCCTGACAGCGTTCAGTTTTCGAACCCCTCTTTTTTTATTATCGCACTGCACCGGCCGCGTGGCCCAAAGCCAACTTCTTCCTCCTTGACGAGCGCCGCATTCTGGGGCGCGATAGGCCAAAGGCTGACGATGGCCGTCTACGAGCGATTTTTGAGCTTCTTCCATCACTTGACGAGAGAAAAGAAAGCACTTTTTAGCTGACTTGGGCAATTTATTGTGAATTGCAGGCCATGTGCTGTGCAATAATATTTGGCTCAGAGGTTCGCGGGAGCATTTACTACCAATTTCCAACCATGCTCAAAACGTGTTGCAAGGCCGCTTTAACTAAAACTGACATCCTATTCTTGGCACAGCTTTATGTATTTTATGGGGGGAAAATACAAATATATTGAACACGCCAATATCAACAACGGGTAATTCAAACTGGGAGCCCCGTCGCTTTCGTCTACATTTGCATGAATCGGCCTAAGATGATCATACAAATTACTCAGTACTTTTATCTGTGCAAAACAAGTGCAGTAATTGATTTCCAAGTATGATTTTATGGTTGTAAACGCAGTCTGTCTACTGCTACTACTGCATTCGCGGAACAGCCTAGTCTGGCAATACTTGGCTTTAGCCATGTTGTTTTGACAAATGTCACCATTGTTATAAATAAACTAAGAAAGAAAGTCTTTAGATCTTGACTGAATAAACTCTGCCATGTAAATAAAAGTATTTTGGAACACAATTAGCTTCATATATTTTGGCACTAAGGGCCACTGCTCACGTGAATGCATCTCTGCTTGTTTGTGGAGTGTCGCCAACTAATAAATAAATTCTGTTCAATGTTGAAGCATGAAATGACCTGCCACAAATGTGCACTGCCATCTAATTAGCAGGAATGAGTACCAAGGTGCCCTCTCTGGATTCTCGCCGCACAGCGTTCCACTTCATTTTTGGCTGCAGTTTTGCTAAATTGGCTAAGATGCCATATTCGTAACTAGTACAGCAGTTTACTTTTGGTGGTTTACGGAGTAGATTAAATTGAAGAATCAGATTCAAGCGGAAAGTTAACAAGACTTAGGAATCAAAGCTTGCTAGTGTCTCTTGCAGGCTTCGGCGTTAAAAGACCAGGAGGGGATGCTACAGATGTTAGCGAAGGGAGTTTTTCAAACAAGCTTGTATATGTTGAGTTGTAGCAGGACTAGAGAACATTTATATAGCTGAAGCGTTCTTCAGAGCTTGTGTAGCCGAGCGATCGCAGCTGTTTAGTGTAGGCGTAAAAGTTCTGCCGTAATGCACGATTGCTGTTGTCGGAAAGGTAAGATGACTTTCCGTTCATTTCTAACCGAGTTTCTTTTGTCGTGCTCACCCCGGTGAATCTGGTAAACACGGTGAATCTGGTAAACATGGTGAATCTAGTAAACACGGCCAGGGGAAGGCAGGATGCCTCGGCGGTTCATGCGGTGAAACCACTACACTCTTCGTCATGCTGTTACCTCTGCGGTCTTCTGGCATGATTCAGCACCTTTGGTGTAAAAGAAAGACCTACCGAGGCAACATTCTTATCCCCTGGCTTCTTTTCGCGTGGCTGTTACACCAAATACGGCAAAGTTCACCACTGTCACTGCTCGCTGGAGTGCAACCACGGCGCGTACCGCCTCTTTACAAACGCAAATAAACTTGTTCGAATATTGTTCACGTAATAAATACGCACTGCGCACAAGACACTGCTGTATATAAATTAAAGAGGACGGCTTGCACAGTAGGGACCTTTGACGCTTCTCTTATGACTTGCGGACTTAGTGAAGACAGAGTGCACACAGAACGTAGCCTAGCCCAGTACTGTGCTCAAAAATGACCAGACGATCAAAATGGCGTCGCTGCCCGGCGATACTTTCGCCACCTCGCGGATCGAGGTGCAGTGCATACCACGTATTGCGTTCACCTCACAGAGACATGACGGACACTCATACATATGTGTAATCGTTCGCACCGCTAAGTTCCAGGGGCGCTTGTCTCAGCCCCTGCTGTAAACAAAACGTGCGGAAGATACGGCAGCCAATACAAAAAGTGCAAAAATGTCGGAACATGCCTTGTTGACGTTTCGGGAGAGAATGGAGTTAGTGGATTGGTATGATGTGTTGTCTTGTAATGACGCAAACAGTTCTTATGAAACATTTCTCGCCATTTTGAGCTCTATCTATGAATCTTGCTTTCCTTATGTGCATATTAAAAGACGTAAAAACATACGGAAACCATGGGTTAGCCTTCAGCTTATGAAAAGAATACGAGAAAAAAACAAGCTCTACAGGCAATTCATTAAATACAAAGACCCAGACTCATTTCGAGACTTCAAAAAAATTCGTAACTGCCTAGACAAGGACTTAAAAAAAGCGAGGTGTGACTATTACTCTAACCAATTTGAATCTGCTGACGGGCGCTCCCATCTTCTCTGGAAAAGATTAAATTCCATCTTAAAACGTAACATCCCACCTGATAAAGTGAGCAAAGTGATTGTGAATGACGTACAGCTGACAGGGAAGTCTCTGGCAGACGCGTTTAATCAATACTTTGTAGGGGTTTCACAGCCTGCTACAGTGCAGAATGACGTTGAAAATATTGCGCATAACAGCAGCTCTATTTTCCTGAAACCAGTTATTGAGGCTGAAGTAGTAAATATAATTCATAACCTAAAAACCAGTACGGCTAAAGATATCGATGGCTTCCAAATTAAACCCATAAAGTACACCTCCGACTTGCTCGCACCCATACTAACCCACATTTTTAACCTATGTTTGTGCCAGGCTGTTTCCCCCGTAAAATGCAAGTAGCCCGTGTAACAGCCTTACACAAAAAAGGAAACAAAAACGACATGGCAAATTACCGTCCCCTGTCTATACTGCCGGTCATGTCAAAGGTGCTAGAAAAAGTTATTTTAAATCATCTTACAGATTTTGAAGAGAAGCACAGTCTCTTAAACAGCTCACAGTTTGGCTTCCGCAAAGGACTTAGTACGGAGTTCGCATTGCTAAAACAAAAAGAGTCACTTTTGGCAGCGCTAGAACAAGGAGAATTGGTTCTTGGGCTGTTTATTGATTACTCTAAGGCTTTCGATCACATAAATCACCAAATTCTAATTAGAAAGCTTCACCGTTACGGTTTTCGAGGGAATGCCGCGCACCTAATTACGTCTTATCTGGAACATCGGAAACAAAGGGTTCGTATCGACGACTGTTTTTCCGATCTGTAGCCTTTATCTTCTGGTGTACCACAGGGGAGCATCTTGGGACCATTTCTTTTAAATATCTATATTAATGACGTGGTCAGCATTAGCCCTAGCGCTGAATTTATTATTTATGCTGATGACACCAGCATATTTTTACGAGGAAATTCGGCGGACAAATTAGTTGGCGAAGCAAATTTTGTATTGGAAAACCTAAATAGCTGGACTGAGAAAAACCATCTTAAAATAAACACGAGCAAAACCAAATCTGTAATATTCAGAAGTAAAAATAAGAAGGTAACATTGACGCAACAAGTACTGCTGAATTCGACCCCGGTTGATATTGTACCCAACATTAAAACACTAGGAGTGGTCTTCAAGGAAAACCTTTCTTGGAACGAGCACATCGACACAATATCAAGTAAGTTATCTCAAATAGTGGGACTAGTCTACCGGAATCGCCTGATCCTTCCGAGACATGTAATGATATTAATTTACAACTCTTTATTTTCCTCAAGAATTAACTATTGCCATCTAGTTTGGGCATTCACTAGTCAAGAAAACATACAAAAATTGTATTGTCTACAAAAAAGATTTCTACGTGCTGTAGAGGACGTGCCTTCACGTTTTCACACCTACTCGTTGTTTGAAAAGTATAATGTAATGCCTTTTGAGAAGATGTACAACTTTAGATTAGCGAAAGCCTATAAACAAGAATTAAAAGGGAAACGTATATTCTTGACTGAACTTGCCAACCTTAAAAGAAATTGTCAGCCTTATAAAACGCGAAACTGCGAAATTTGAACTGTTAAAACTTGTAGAACAACATATGGGCGACATACGTTAGGAAACAGACTTCCGAGGCTACTAAATGCTTCATACGAATTTAACTTTCAGCTGAAAAGCAACACTTTCAATGCAATACGTTCCTTTCTTGCAAATAATTACATTGACACTATATAATATCTCGCGCATGCCTATGGGTGTCAACTATAGAGAATATGTCGGTGTACGCTAGGCATGGCGATTTGTAACCACCTCATATTTTTCTCATATTTTCTTTCGGTCGTGTATTGAATGATTTGTGCAATTATGTATCTATAGTGTACTCTATGTAAATTCCAAAGTTATGTTAATCTGTATGCATGTATTATGAAGGTAATCTATATGTACTGAGCTATTTAGTACATCCGTTGGTGTATATTTTTCTTTTGTGTATGGTTTGTACGCAAGACGTGGTTATTTGTAGTGGGCTCACATTTTCCTTCGGGTCCTGTACTAAGTGATTCATCTGTTCAGTATATTTTTTATTATGTACTGAGAACACCGTTGTACGCTGGTGCCAAAACGGGGGCCCGCAGCTTCGTCAAGCTATCCTTGCGATGGCTTTTTCTGCCGGCCTCCGGCATTGTGTACTATGTGTGTGTACTATGTACATGATGTCAATAAAGTTCACTGTTAACTGTTCACTGTTCACAGCATATTGCGGAATGGAGCTTTGAGTAGGTCGGTAAATTTGCGTGTATGTCAGATCGACTGAATAGTTGCTTACAAACTCATCCCATGGCCCTTTTGTCCCCCCGTATGTATTAGAATCAGAAACAGCGGACATGTTCATTCCCTGGTACAGAAGTGTGTTGAAGGCACCAAATGATGACGTGTTTTAGGGGCGAAGCTCCTTATAGCGGCACCCGTTCGTACCTCGTAGTCGTCGTAGTAGTCGTAAAGTGTAACCAGTCTTACATTTTGACCTCCAAGGTGGTGCCTGTGGGAGATTTATTCTGTGCGTTGTTGAACAATAAAAAATTTGCAGCATGCGCGTTAACTAAAAGCCGAATTCTCCTGTCTCTCATTACCCCTTACCATCCATTGGCATGTACATTGAGCACTATCTGACAAGAAAGGGTTGCTACGTTATACTCGCTGGGTGTAACCTTTTTGGTTTTAGAAAGGTTTAGCGAGCGTTGGGCCACAGTGCCATGAATACAGTGAACTAGTATGTACCATGAACTCGAGGTGGTTAAAGGTGGGAAGTAGACCCGAAGCGCAAGCTGTTAGAAAGTGTACGTGTGCCACCTCTCGTTTAGTCCTTGGAATGTCCGCTAGATGGCGGTGTTTCTATATGGGGGTATATGATGAAACGATGCCAGATGGTGGTGCTTGGAGTGTTCAACAGGTGGACGAACACAGACAGATGCATGGACGGACGCACGGATGGCTGCACGGATGAATGGATGCCTAGATGGACGCAGGAGCGAATGCATGGACGAACGCACAGATGGGCGTGCGGACACACGAACAGACGCACGCACGGACAAGCGGATGGACGCACCAGGGGCCACACAGACGCACGCTTGAATGGACGGAAGCAAGAACTATTGGAAGGATAGATGCTTCACCCCACTATCCATCAGTCACTCCGTTGATATGCTGCAATTTTTTTTCCATAATATGAGAGCTTAGGATTTTGGTGGCAAGTTCATGACAAATACGTCCAGATAATTGAAAAAATTAAGTCATTGGATAAACGTAACAGAAAAAAACTTGCTGATTTGAGCTTGGAATGTTCATATCTATGCCTGCAAATAAAGCAAACAAAGCATGATCACGTTTAGACTCACTGCCATGCACGTGCGCTGCGGGAAAGCACACGGTAAAAACAAGCACAAATTGATCAAACTGACAATCGTACTTCTAAAGTACATATACTAAAATTAAAACAATACGCAAACTGACAATCACAAATTGTGCTTCACCGTCATACACGTGTGCTGCGGAAAATCACACAGTAAAACACTTGCATTCACACGTTCGATTTCGCCGCCGTGTCCATGCGCTGCGGAAAAGCACGCGGTCGAAACAAATATGATTTTACCAAACTGACATTCACAAGTCCGGCCTTACCACCTTGTACGCGTGGTACGGAGACCTAAGGTGTTTGTGCAATACCTCTTGACGCGCCCGAAGCAATGATTTTTTTTGCGAGAAGAACTAATCGCAGTTCAGTTCCACAAAAGCGGGCGAATGCATGTTTTAACCTAAGCATTTGGGGTCATTACACTTACACCAGTGTTACTCTCCTAATCCCAAATGGCCAACGCGAAACACAATTCAATTTCGCCATTCCGGCATATTAGCGCAGTGAGCGGATTACTCGGAGCAAGTTACTCAACTTTTCAGGATGCTATGGCAAGTGCCAAAGAATTCAGCACCTTTGTGCTTATCCACATGGGAAGCCTCTGCGAAAGTCTTCTCGAAGCCCGCCGGCATACCTCTACATTATGACACTGTCTGATATGTACTGTACAGGTATTTCTTGATATATATTACATATGGGATAGCGACCAACAGGGCAGTGTACAACTACAAATAATTGAGACGACTGCTTACCTGTTGTTGCAAGGCAGCGCACTGCAGCCTGCGACGCCTGTCGATCTAGCAGTCACCACGATGTCACGAAATCGCTACGGGGCACCGGTTTACTACATTGTCTGTCGATCGAGCAAGCTTAGTCACCACGACGTTGACGAAATCGTTACGATACACCGGTTCGCGTACTGCGTTCTCTGCACGCAGCTGCACGACTTGCGGAGACAAAGCACGATGAATTGTACTGCCCGAACGTTCAATAGAGGCGCTAGTTTGAGAATGGTGGTCGTGGTTAGATGAAGAAAGAAACGCCTAATTTCTGCAGCCCTTAAGAATGAGAATCAGCCAATGATCAGGCCTCATCGGATTCCACAGAACACATATCCACAGAACACCTATACACAACCACTTACCGGGTTCTCTGGGCCGGCGAAGCGGCGTTCCGAATAGCTCCACTGCGACGTCACGGCACCACCATCGAAACTCCCTAGATCAAAGGATCCCCAGACAACCCTCTTCCTAGGCAATATTCTGTACGACTTATGGACGCTCGCCTGTCCAGGCAGCAGAAAAAAGGTGAGGCAGAAGTCACGCGCTTTTGCGCAACGGTTGCCATGGCAATGTGGGCACGCCATCGATGCCCCGTCATGGCCCCGTCGTCTCACGTCGTCGGCAAAACACACCTTTGATCGGCTTGTCGCCTGTGAATCTGCATTTTTATTAAATCGTGGTGTTCGCGGATGACGTAAGGTTTTAGAAGTTCATCCTACAGTGAGCGTATGTCATCGCGGTTGCGTGCGCAGCATTCAGCGTGCCATTGCGAGGGGTTTTCGAAGCCCACGGCAGCTTCCCCGAGGAGGCTTCGCACCGTAACTTCGCTGTTTACTTTCGACACCGTCCTGCTGCATTCCTCCGCGATGAAAGGATACACTTCCCAGAACGGAACGACACCTATGGCGGCTCTTGATGTTGGAGACAGTGGTGAGCCGTTTCCGTGCGCGACGGTAACGATTGGAAAGCATTGGTCCGGTGCTCTCGCTGAAGGCTGCATCGTCAAGAGTAGAAAAGACGTGCCTAACCCAATTGTGTTTGACATAAGGTGTTTTGCGAAGCTGCTTGAAGTGTTCAGATTCCATTGCGTTTTGTGCGAGGTAGTTATATATGGGCCGAAGTTCTCTTCGAAGCGGTCATACCCGAACGACCGCCCCGCCTCACTGTAGCTTGACTGAAGTGCCGCCACGTTGGTGCGATTGTATGGAACTTTATGGTACCAGTGCGAATGTTATGACGCACAGATGCAAGGCATAATCTGAAGGTGCAACATGCTTCTACGGAGGAAGGCCAATGCAGATGGCACTGTTAAATTATGTCTCGCAGCCTTCACTTACCGGTTAACCTGATAAAAAAAAGGCCCACGGCGATTACCCTGCCACAGTTTCTTTCTTGCATTCAGCTCAGTAGGCTTGAAGCACGTACCTGGAAGTCTATTTGAGAAGCTAAATAGCAACGCTTGCACACAATAAAACTTTGTTCCATTTCCTGTGCACTTACTTGCCTGGGCAATATACCGACGTATCAGCATGCAATCAATTTGCATATCTCTCCAATCAAGGTTACGCATTTAAATCTGCAGCACGCGCGTCGTTGCGGTTTCTCACGGCAGTAGAAACGGCATCCTCGTGAAGGCGAACTGCCACTGGCGCCGCCTGATTGGACTGCTCAGGTGGGAAGTGTTTTGAGCACACAAAAGACCATTTCGTTGGTTCCCAGTCACGTTGGCTGGGTCTAATGGTCTCGATTCATAGCCTCCTTCGACGGGGATCTTTGGGAAACTGGCACGAAAGCAATTATAGATGTACGCAAATTTGCTGTCATTATTGACACATGAACAAATAGTCATGAATAAATTGAAATAACGATGCGGACAAAGCGAACGAAAGAAGAAACTCCGGCGCTAGTGCTGTGTCTACATCGCCATGGTTAATTGGACTGCGTTTTATTGCGTTCAAAAACTGTCACCAAGATCAGTAAATAAACCTCAGGAACACTACGCTGACGAATGCAGTATTGTGCATTATGTTCTGCGAGGATACTCTCGATCACACCGTACGTCGAACATAAACTAAATTCAATACACTCACTTGTGTAAGCTGACGCCTGGTTTCCGTTTTATCGAGGGCATCTCAGCTCCTTAGCCGATGCGATCAGATACATCGCTTTCCGGCTCGGTCAGCTGGCGATGTCCCTGCGCTCTGCCCGCGCGACGCAATATCATCTCCTAGCAACCAGATGAGCGCGCCCACAAGTGCGAGGAGGAGCCCTCCTACTCATCTCTACTTCCTGCTTCACAAAATGTGACGTCACGGCCTCTCCTCAGTTTCCTTCCTTCATGGCCGCCTGTTTAAGTACGCCAGTCCAGCTGATGCTGGTGCTGGGTAGCTACACGAAAGTTTGACAACGGAAGTTGAATCCAAGAAGTTGCTGGTATCCAGAAAATGGGCGTTTGTGCACGAGCCATTATCAAAGCCGAAGCTCCGAAGTGGCGAGACTGGGCTTGTGTGGCGATCAAGGACGAATGATGACCAAGCAAGAACGAGTGATAACGTCTTCCGCATTGCGAAAACGTGTCGGTTAAGCACAACGCTGTCAATGCTGTTTCTGTGCCCACTACATGACACGCGTGTCAGGATTATCATGTTTGCACAAGTCATATATTTCGTCATCCAACGACGTTACGTAACAGCAAATTTGGTATATGTCGAGCTAGCAAAAGCAGCCGTGAGAGCATCATGAGGGATCCAATATACTCCAAAGTAGCGTTGACGCGCGCGCACGCTGGGCACAGCGACGCTACGTTTGGAAAACGCGAGCACTCTATAGTCTGACGCCAGGCGCGATCAGCGTCCGTTGGTGCAGCTGGACGGTGTATCGGTTTTGTGACCGAGCAACGCATGACACGGGAGTGGGATGCAAACCGAGGCATATCTTTATTGGGCGGCCTTTATATGCCGAGCAGAACGAGAAAGCCTGCAAACCTTTGCCGCACAAC
Organism: Rhipicephalus microplus; assembly: GCF_043290135.1. Lineage (NCBI taxonomy): Eukaryota > Metazoa > Arthropoda > Arachnida > Ixodida > Ixodidae > Rhipicephalus > Rhipicephalus microplus. The sequence continues at coordinate 44,310,894 of NW_027464585.1, forward strand.
CATATCTTGAGGGGGTGGGTTTGACACGAGGCGCACGCTGCGCAAGATACGATACATCCTCCTTGCTGCATAGAACAATGGAAATCCAAGAGCATACATTCAAAATGTGTTAAGTTTCATTCACAGCACTTGAACAAAGTTTTTCTTATAAGCTAGGCATTTAGGCACCTTGCGCTGTCGCTGTGATCTCCGTAGAATTGGTGATGCGTCTATGCCCGTGCTCGGTGTCGCATCACTGTACTCCGGCAAGGGCAAGTTCAATGACCCCGCCTGTGCTGTTGTAGGCTGCGCTTCATCCTCGCTGGCTTCAGAAAGGTCCGGGCAGGAGGTCCCACTGGTAGCAGCAAGTGTCTACTATTCCGTCGTAGTTGCTGCCCCTGCTTTGTCGTGACGTCGTATGACCTGGGGTGTCCGGAGGGTCTGATAACTTTGGTTGTCTAGGCCTCCTATGAACGTTGACGAACCGTGGCCCGTGTTTCGAGCGGTGGCGGCAGTCCTCCGGGACGGTCGGTCTGAGAGCGCTTCATGACCGCGTGTACCCGTGTACAGGTTCATTCCCCACGTCCGGCAAGGTGTTGCGCAAACTTCTGCCTTGTAATATCTCCGCTGGGGCCCGTCCGCACACTAGTGGCGTTGTCCTGTAAGAAAGGAGACCAAGCCAGAAATCTTGCTTTGCTTCATGCGTTTTCTTTAGAATTCTCTTGATAACCTGAACGCCTTTCTCGGCCAAACCATATAATTGCGGAAACCCTGGACTAGATGTGACGTGCCGAAAGTCGTGTGCTTTTGCAAAGGACCTGAAGTCATGACATGAGAACTGAGGGCCATTATCTGTCTGAACTTCCAATGGTATGTCATACCTAGAAAATATGGCGCTCGTTGCCTGAATGACTGTGCTCGCCGAAGTGTCTCGTAGCTCTTGCACCTCCGGAAAATTTGACAGGGCGTCGTATACGCTGACGTACGCCCATCCGCTGTACTCAAAGATATCGATGCCAACTTTGTGCCACGGCTGTGTAGGCACAGGGCGCGTCAGGAAAGGTTATTGTGGCTGCATGTATGCATACTTCCTGCAAATAACACATTTCTGCATGAATGCTGCAATGTCAGCGTTAATGCCCGGCCAGAAGACAAGCCATCTTGCTCTTTCTTTGCATTTGTTGATGCCCATGTGCCCTTAGTGAATTTTGTCTAAGGTGTCCCTTCTCAAACTGCTAGGAATGATTACTTTGCAGCCTTTCAACAGCACTTCTCGTACCTGCGTCAGCTCCGAAGAGAATGGCCTCAGCGGACCCTCAATGGGTAGCCCGTGTTCTAAATTGTTTAGCACCCCTTTCAGGTATGCGTCTCGACTCGTTTCTGGGGCCAGCAGCTCCCACGTTTCATTGCTGACGAGGTATGAAACGACACTCACCGCGTGCACTTCCACGTCATCGCTGCTGACGTCACCGGCGCGACTTAAGGTGGGAGTCCAAGAGAAGATGTCGGCCAGTAGCAACTGTTTTCCTGGAGCGAATCGGATGTCCGTGGCATAGCGCATTATTCTCAAAAAGAATCTTTGCAGCCGGGACGGCATTTCACCAATTGGTTTTTGAGCGATAGCGAGCAACGGGTGATGATCAGTCTCTACGATAACCTTTCGCCCATACACAAAGTGGTGAAAGCGTTCGCAGCTGTATAAAATAGCCAACGCTTCTTTCTCTATTTGCGAATAGTGCTTCTCGGCTTCACTTGGCACTCGTGAGGCATAGGCGACCGTCTTCCATGTCTCATCGTTGCACTGGAACAGCGCCGCTCCGATGCCATTCCGCGATGCATCGCACGATACTTTAGTCGCCTTAGTGGCGTCGAAAACGGAAAGTACGGGCTGCCTGCTGAGGTCGGTGCATAATTGCTGCCACTCAATCGCGTGGTTTACAGTTCATTCAAACATTGTGTCTCGTTTCAGGAGGCTTCGCAAGAGCGTTGTCCATTCTGCTAGTGACGGAAGGTACTTGTCGAAATGATTCACGACTCCTAGCATTCTCTGGACTGCCGATTTGTCCTCCGGCTCGGGCGTCTGCAGCATGCATTTTATCAGCGAGGGGCTTGGTCTGATGCCGTCCTTGCTGATCACATCGCCAAGGTACTCTATCTCTTCTACGCCGATGTGCGTTTGGCGGGGTTGAAAGTTAAGCCAGCTTGTTCGGCTGCTTGTAGCGCAGCTCTTAGGAGCGCGTCATGTTCTCGCCGAGTTGAGCCCCAGATCAGAACGTCATCAACGTACACTTGAACACCCAGAAGACCATCAAAAATCTCTGTTAAGGTTTTCCGAAACACCTCTGATGCGGATACCGAATGGTAATCTCAGGAATTGGTACCGGTCGAACGGCGTTGAGAACGTGCAAATTTTAGAAGTCTCCTCATCGAGCGGTATTTGATGAAATCCTGAGTTTGTATCTATAGCAGGAGAAGAGCATAGCGCCAGACAGCTCAGCTTCTATGCCCTCACGCCTAGGCATCTCGTAGTGCTCTCGTTTCAAGCAATGATTTAGTTTACTTGTGTCTGTGCAAATGCGCAGCTTCGCGTCTTTTTTACGAACAATTACAAGTGGGCTCACCCAGTCCGTCAGCTCGTCTACTTTTGTGATGATGTGGGCCCGTTCCATGAGTTCTAATTCTACCTTAGGTGGTTTCTGGAGAGTCAGGAGTACACGTCGAGTTGGTTGGACCACAGGTACGGTTCCCTTGCCGAGGACCATCTTGTAGGCGCATTTGACGCAACCCGTACCGGTGAAGAGGTGACGGAATTCGTTGATAATTTCTTCGGAGCTTGAACGGGACACTGCATGTATGCGAGGAATCAATCCTAGTTGCTGGCTTGCGTTTAGGCCTAGGATGGCCTGTCTTTTTTGTACCACGAAGAAGTCGAGTGCTGTGGTGTGGTCGTCCACTGTCACTTCTAGACGAGTCAGCCCTGCGTGTGTGATTACTCCACCTCCATACGAGCGAAGTACTGCGCAGCTACGTTTCAGTGCTGGCTTCGGATGCATCCTGCTGAACACTCCGAAGGGTAACAAATTTGCTAGCGATCCCGTGCCAATCTTCAGTGCCACGGCGACGTTTTGGAATTTCACCTGAAGCACCCAGTCATGTTGACTAGTCCACCGTCTTACGGACACATTCAGTACTTTGAAGTCGTCTTCATGGCCTTCTACCTCGTCAACTTGCGCGGCGTTTCTGCAACGGCAAAGTGATTTTTTCGCTGGCACCGTCGGCATGTGCGGCCGTATGCACGGCAGTTTCCATTAGCGTACGTGCGTCCGCACTTGAGGCATGTACGGTTGCCTTGACCCTGCCTTGTCTTGCGCACAGTGTTTACTTGATTCTGCTGGTTTTCCCATATTCCACGGTGAGCCACCGTTGCCTTCACTACCTTGCAAACTTGCTCTGCCTTATCCAAGGTTAATTTGTTGTCACTGAGCAGCTTTTCGTGGGTTTTATCGTCGTTTAGCCTAAAAACAAGTTGATCCCGGATGATGGAATCGATTAGTGTGCCAAAGTTGCACTCACGGGCCTGCTTTTTCAAAACCCGTAGAAAATGTTCAAGTGGCTCACCGGGAGCTTGACTCACGTTCCGAAAGACGTAGCACTCATGTATTTCATTGTACTGTGTAGCGCAGTATTCCTCGAACTTCTCCACAATCGTAGCATAGTCTTCCTTGCTCTCGTCCTCTGCAAACGTGAATGTGTTGAAGACTTCCAGTGCTTCAATCAATCAATCCATCAATCAATAAATCTGTGTTATTGTGTATCATACATATTGTTACGGTGCATCATCGACAGGAGCAAGCGTGGCACTTTGCGAAAATGAAGAAGACACCTGTGCGTTAGGCGCTTGCGCGAGAGGCAACTCAGACGTCTTGTTGGGCTGCCGATTCTCGGTGGACGCTATCCTATAAGCCTAGACCTCACCCCGTCACATTTGGTGGACGTGCTGGGTAACCGCCTCGCAACGGAACTTCGCAGCGGCTGTCGTTTGAAGGGTCATTCCACAACAATGACGGAAAGTATGGCGTCCGCATCTGCTCCTGGTGTTCCTGCGGCCAGAGATGATGCGGTAACTACATCTCCTTCTGCGACCACAATTTTTGTGCTCGAACCCCCGCGGGATCTTGGCACGTTCAGCGGTTCTGGCGATCCAGATGAAGTTGACGTTGAAGATTGGCTGGCAGAGTACGAACGTGTGAGTACTCGATACCGATGGGGCCCGACTCTTATGCTGGCGAACCTGTTAATCTATCTTAGGGGAACCGCCAAATCGTGGTATGAGAACCATGAAACAGAACTTGGGAGTTGGGTAGTGTACAGGGAGCAAATGTTGGACCTGTTCGGAAAGCCGATTGGAAGAAAAATGGCATCGAACAAAATGCTCGCGTCTCGGGCACAGACCTCGACCGAGTCTTACGTCTCCTATATAGAAGATGTGTTATGGTTGTGTCGCAAAGGCAAAGCCGAGATGCCAGAGGCTGACTAGGTCAGACATATTCTTAAGGGGATTGCGGATGACGCATTCAACCTCCTCATCTGCAAAAATTTTTTCTCCAGTGGACGCCATTATAAAAGAATGTCGGCGCTTTGAGCAAGCGAAGAGCCAGCGGATTAACAGCGTGTTTACCCGCCTTCTGAATACGGCTGCAACGTCGTCTTGCGAAGACCGTGCAAGAACACAGCCGCCACCTCTAGATTCATCGGATCAGGTGACCCAAATTGTACGGCGCGAACTTGAAGCCATTGCCTCTGCTCCGGCTCACACCGCTACAAGTGACACGACCCCACTCACTGCTAACATGGTTCAAGCCATCATCCGCCAAAAACTCGCCAGCATAGGTATTCCCTCTGTGTGCGCTTTGCCCAGCCCGCAGCGAGCTCCATGGCGTCCACCCTCGTCCTATCACGAGCAGCAGTTTACGGCCTGATCTCGCGACCCTGCTGCGTGGAGAACCGTCGACAATCGACCAATTTGTTTTCATTGCCACCGTATCGGTCATGTCGTCCGTTACTGCAATTACCGCTGGTCCTCGCCACCTCGGACTTCATCTCAACCTCACTACCGACAGGACAGCACCCGCTTCGCATCTGCCGCGCAGCCTTCTCCGCCAAACAACTACAGAAGGTTCAACAGCCGATCTCCATCACCGCAAGGTCGTCAGTCGCGTTCGCTTCCAGGACGTCCCCAGTCGTCTCGCTCACCGCAGACTCGCAGGCCGTCGTCCCCATTCAACCCCGCTCCTGCCTACCCGGAAAACTAAACGGTGCAGTGCCCGGAGGTGACGCTGCATTTTAGACTCCCTCCACAAATCCTCTCTTGACGCTTCCGACGAGACAAAGTTTGTTAGACGTTGACGGTGTGACTATTTCTGCCCTTATAGATACTGGAGCGCACATTTATGTAATGAGCGCGAACCTTCGCCGACGCCTACATAAAGTGCTCACGCCTGCCGCTTCCTGCACACTTCGTGTCACTGATGGGAGGACCCCTGACGTTCAAGGGATGTGCACGGCCCGTGTGTCCATTGCCGGTCATCTCACAATAGTTAAGTTTGCCGTCATTGAAATGTGTCCTCATGACCTAATACTTGGTTTGGACTTCCTGTCACGTCCTTCTGCGCTCATCGATTGTGCCACTGGTGCTCTTCAGCTTGAACTGCCGCAGTTTGCCGATTTTCCAGCTGACTATTCTCCCCGTTTATGCTCTCGTCACCACGTTTTCTTGCCTCCGCAAGCTGCTACATATGCCACTTTGTCGTGCTCACGTCATGTGCCCGATGGTGACTACCTCGTCACTCCTATAGTCGACGTACTGATGGCCCGAGACGTCGTCCTTGCTCACACTGTTGTCGCCGTCGCTAATAATACAGTGGTTATACTACTACTCAACGTGAGTCTTTTGACTCAAGTTATTTCGCAAGACATGTATTTAGGCACCCTATCTCCACTCAACAGCTGCAACGTTACTGGTTTGGACACCGATACTACACCCCCCTGTATTGGCCGCAATTACACTCTGCCTGCAGATGACATTAACAAGATGATTGCTCCCGACCTCACTGCAGTGCAAGCTGCCAGCCTCCGTAGTCTGCTAACATCATATAGAGACGTTTTCGACTTTGACCACCACCCTCTCAGCCAAACAACTGCAGTGACACCGGATCAACACTGCTGATGCCAGTCCTATACGGTGGTGTCCATATCGCGTATCTCACAAGGAACGCCAAGTAATTCAGAATTAAGTGGACAAAATGATTACTAAAGACGTAATAGAACCCTCATCCAGCCCCTGGGCCTCCCCAGTCGGGCTCGTTGAGAAGAAGGATGGCAGTCGGAGCTTTTGCGTGGACTATCGCCATTTAAACAAAGTGACCCACAAACATGTCTACCCTTTGCCTCGGATTGATGACGCCCTCGATTGCCTCCATGGTGCCCAATACTTTTCGTCTATCAACCTTCGGTCCGGCTATTGGCAAATTTTCATCGACTCAATGGATCGTGAAAAAACCGCTTTCGTTACGCCCGACAGCCTGTATCAGTTCAAAGTCATGCCGTTTGGACTGTGTAATGCGCCGGCAACTTTCGAGCGCATGATGGACTCCCTTCTCCGAGGATATAAGTGGTCCATCTGCTTATGTTACTTGGACGATGTCATTGTCTTTTCACCTACCTTTGACAGCCATATAACACGTATGTCAGCCATTTTGGATGTTTTTCGAAGAGCTGCTCTCCAGCTCAATTCTGCAAAATGCCCTTTCGGACATTGCCAAATCACCATACTCGGCCACCTTGTCAGTGCCGATGGTGTTCAACCAGATCCCGAAAAAATGCGAGCAGTACAACAATTTATTGAACCACGCTCAACCAAGGACGTCCAAAGTTTTGTGGGGCTATGTTCCTATTTTCGTCGATTTGTCCACAACTTCGCCGACATCGCTCGACCACTTACTGATCTCTTAAAGAAGGACGTTCCCTTCGCATGGGGTATAGAGCAAGCGGACGCCTTTTCGGCTCTTAGCCATCTGCTGACTACGCCACCAATATTTGTCCATTTCGACCCTGCATCACCTACAGAGCTTCGCACCGATGCCAGTGGATTTTGGAATTGGAGCGGTCCTTGGCCAACGACAGCACGGGAAGGACCGCGTAATTGCTTACGCCAGTCGTCTTCTTTCACATGCCGAACGGAAGTTCTCCATCACTGAGCGTGAATGCCTAGCTTTAGTGTGGGCCGTGGTGAAATTCAGGCCTTACCTGTATGGCCGAACGTTTTCCGTTGTTACGGACCATCACGCTCTTTGCTGGCTGTCATCCCCAAAGGACCCATCTGGACGTCTCGGTCGCTGGGCGCTCCGTCTGCAAGAACACTCGTTCGTGGTCCACTACAAGTCGGGACGCCTGCACAGAGACGCAGACTGTTTGTCTCGTTATCCGGTTGAAACGCCCGACTTGACAGACCTTGATTCAGACCCTTGCGTTCTCTCCATCCACGCTTTGGGTGATATCTCCACCGAAGAACGACGTGACCCGTCGTAACTCTCCATCATGGAGCGTCTGACCTCTGCTCCAACAGACCCTTCCGTTCACCTGTTCGAACTGCACGACAACATTCTGTACCGTCGCAGCTTCAACGCTGATGTCCCGAAACTACTACTCGTTGATTGATTGATTGATTGATTGATTGATTGGTATGTGGGGTTTAACGTCCCAAAACCACCATATGATTATGAGAGACGCCGTAGTGGAGGGCTCCAGAAATTTTGACCACCTGGGGTTCTTTAACGTGCACCCAAATCTGAGCACACGGGCCTACAACATTTCCGCCTCCATCGAAAATGCCGCCGCCGCAGCCGGGATTCGATCCCGCGACCTGCGGGTCAGCAGCCGAGTACCTTTGCCACTAGACCACCGCAGCGGGATGGAATTACTACTCGTGCTTCCCCATCACCTGCGTACCAGCGTTCTCGAACAACTACAAGACGTACCTACAGCCGGTCACCTAGGCGTCTCCCGTACCTACGATCGTGTGCGACGTCGCTTTTTCTGGCCCGGACTGTATCGTTCTGTGGTTCGCTACGTCCCTGCTTGCGACCGCTGCTAACGCCGCAAGCGCCCCTCTGTGCTACCGTCTGGCCTCCTACAGCCCATTGACATACCGACGGAACCATTCTTCCGTGTTGGCCTTGACCTGTTAGGCCCGTTTCCTACGTCCACCTCCGGAAATAAATGGGTTGCAGTCGCCACAGACTACGCCACACGCTTTTCCATCACTAAAGCATTGCCGATAAGCTGCTCCACTGACGTCGCTGACTTTCTCTTGTATGAAGTCATTCTTCACCACGACGCTCCGCGGCAGCGGCTTACTGATCAAGGAAGGTACTTTCTTTCACGTGTTGTAGATGACATTCTCCGTGCCTGCTCCACTGAGCACAAGCTTACCACCGCTTATCATCCACAGACAAATGGATTGACCGAGCGTCTGAACCGAACGCTGACGCAGATGCTGTCAATGTACGTTTCGCCAGATCACCATGACTGGGACAAAGCACTCCCCATTGTCACGTTCGCGTACAATTCTTCACGGCACGACACAGCTAGTTATTCGCAGTTTTATTTGCTATTTGGCCGACATCCAGCAATATCATTTGACACGCTCCTTCCTTCGGCTGCCCCCTTGTCTACTGAGTACGCCAGCGATGTCGCTTCTCGAGCCCATGCAGCCCGTCAGCTTGCCCGTGATCGGCTGCACTTGTCGCAAGCGCACCAAAACGACCGCTATGACAGTCGCCACCAAAGCGTGCACTTCTCGCCGGGGTCTCTGGTACTTCTCTGGACACAACCGCCAAATCGGCTTATCAGAGAACCTACTATCACACTACCATGGCCCCTACAAAGTGTTACGACAACTTAGTGACGTGAGCTACGAGATCGCACCCCTAAACAATGCCTCTTCAACCCCATCACTCCAGACAGACGTTGTACACGTTTCCAGACTCAAACCGTATCACCCTCCTCGTTCGTCGCCACCGTACTAAGCGCCGTGACGGCGCTTCCGCCGCAGGGGAGTGATGTTACGGTGCATCATCGACAGGAGCAAGCGTGGCACTTAGCGAAGATGAAGAAGACGCCTGTGCGTTAGGCGCTTGCGCGAGAACCAACTCAGACATCTTGTTCGGCTGCCGATTCTCGGTGGACGCTATCCTATAAGCCTAGATCTCGCCCCGTCACAATATAATGGCTGGTTATTATTATACAGGTAGGACCCCAGAGCCCAGTCAAGGCAGTAGCAGGGATCTGTTTTTTAACAGCAGTAGGTACTGCTGAGTTACCAACATATGGTAAGTACATACAAGTGCAACGAAATACAATAAATACATATAATTAATACATAGCAATACAAAAATACATATAACTACAAATAAATCGGAATAATATTCTTAATTCATGTATTACTGTTGTGAGTTTTGCAGGTGATTGCGAACACATTGTTTATACAAATGAAATGATGGGGATGCTGCGATGGTACAAGGTAAAGTGTCCCAGAGTTTCGATGCAATATAAGAAACTGAATGTGATCCGTAGTTAGTCCTTATCTGAGGTATGCATCACGGTTTACCTAAAGTAGAACGTAAGGAATATGTGGGCGTTTGATATGGTAATGCTATAGAGGGCATTGAACAGCGTTATGCAAAAGTTTGTAGACAAGTAGTAAAACACGATAATTTACACAAACAGTAATGGGTTGTATGTTTAGTAGTGTATAAGCATAGGAAGCCGAGTCTGTTTTTGGTATGGAGAGAAGGGCACGCACAGCCGTGTTCTGTGCTACTTTGAGGGGTTTCAGTGTTGTCAGATAGGTCAATCCATAAATTACTATGGCATATATGATGTGTGAATGTATGAAAGAATTATATAATGTTGACATTGTCTTTATTGCGAAAATGTAGCGTTGCCTGTAAAGAATAGGTATTTTTCTGTATATCTTCAGTGTTGTCTCATGTACGTGTGTGTGCCATGAAAGTTGTGCGTCCAGGTATACACCGAGAAATTTTGTATTACTAACCCTTTCTAGTACTGTGTTATTCATTTCAAGCTGATTACTTAATGTAAATTGGGTGTTTTGGGCGGCGAAGATAATGTAATTACATTTAGAACTGTTGGCGAGTAGTTTGTTTGCATTAAGCCAAGATGATAATTTTTGTAAGGTTGTTGTTGCTTTACGGTATCGGATATTTTCGTTTTTTTGCTGTTATAAATATGTTAGTGTCATCCGCGTAAAAGATACAATCTTCCAATGTTGTGGATGGCAGATCATTATTATAAGCTAAGAACGAAAATGGCCCTAGAATTGAACCTTGCGGAACACCTCTATTAGTTATACACTGACATGACGACACATCGTTCACATACAAATATTGCTCTCTATTATTCATATAGTTCGTAAAAAGCGTTAGCGCTGTCCCACGTATTCCGTAGTGATCTAGTTTGGTTAGCAATATGTCATGATCAAGCATGTCAAATGCTTTCGTGAGGTCAACTAAGATACCCATCGTAAGTAGTTTATCTTTTATGTTTGCTTTTGTTTTTTTTTTCAACAATGTTCAGTAGTGCATGTTCTGTCGATTTTCTCTTCCCGAAGCCGTATTGCTCAGGTGCGTATAAATTGTGTTTCTCAAAAAAATTGTTCAGTCTAATACATATTGTCCTTTCAACAACTTTGGCCAATGCTGGCAATATGGCGATCGGACGATAATTTGCTGCTTTCATCTTGTCGCCTTTCTTAAACACGGGTATTATTTTGGCGACTTTTAATTTCGAAGGAAACCAACCAGTTTCAAAAATATCATTGATGGCATATGTTAATGGCTCAGCTAGAAGTGTGGATAAATGTTTTATAATTTGAACCGATACGCCGTCGTCACCTATCGACTTGGTATATTTTAGTGCAAGAATTATTTTTTTTATTTCATCGTTGGTTACTGGATAAAATAAAATAGATTTCACGTTTTATCCGCCAGGAAGGCTACAAGTGTTGTTGCATGAAATTGTGTTACCGATAGTGCCTACATTTGCAAAGTGATCATCAAAAGCATTGCTTATAGCGGTATTATTAACCATAATGTCATCACCATCAATAATTGCTGTAACATTGCTATCCATCTTTCTTTTATTGAGGGCTTCATCAATAACTTTCCACGTCGCCTCACTGTCATTATTACCTTGTGCTATTTTTGAACTGAAGTAGCCATGCTTCGAAATTTCCAATAGTTTGTTAAGGTGGTTGTTGTATCGCTTGTACCTAGCGTCGAGGTTGACGTTATGCGGTTGCCGTTTTAACTTTTTGTACATGTTGTTCTTGTGGTTTATGAAGCGCAAAAAGCCACCCGTTATCCATGATTTGCGTATAAACTGAGTTCTTGTAGCAGTGATAGTGGTCTCACCAACCGTCGTGTGTCTCTGTAAGATGCTGATAAAAGCACTGCATTTTTCCTCAGTTGAACTTGCAGAATACATATCCTGCCAGTTTTCTATTGCCAAAAAGTTGAAAATCTGCTTCTTGTCATTAAATGTGCGCGTGACTTTATTTTTAGTTGTTAGGTTGGCCAGATTTGATATCCCAAACACTGGCAGATTATTTGTGATATCACATGAAATGGTGCCCGTTACAAAGATCGGTGATGGATGGCTTGTTAAGCGGTGGTCAAGTATACTTTGCCGCGAGCTGGTTATACGAGTGGCAGGTGTTATTAATTGCAGCAGACCTTCGCGAGCGAGCAGGTCAGCATAAGAATAATTAGTAGAGTCTTTTTGAGTGATGTTGATATTGATATCGCCCAGAAAAATGACATGAATGTTGAGTTCAATATAGGTGTCGAGTAGTTTTCCACGTTCTTGTAAAAAAATATTCGACTTTGTTAAGCGGTGACCTGTATACAACCCCTATCGAAGTTTGTTTAGTCTTGTGTGGCAGTAAACCTTTTGTGGTAATAAGGTTGAACTTCAATGAACAAACTTTCACATAAATCTGACGTAATCACAATGTCGCGCCTGACAAGATACTGATGCTTTAATATAAAGTGCCACCCCCCCCCCACCCGTGCGACGAAGCAGTGCGCAGCTAATCTGACAATAAATTAGATCTGTTAGCTATTTCGAGTTGATAACCTGGTAATGAATAAGGAGCATCCGCGCCGTTGCTGAGCCAGATTTAAGATAGTGCGATCACGTGGAATGAGTGCTTTAATGATGCGTTCAAGACATGCAGTTCGTCATAGTTGTTTTGCAGGCTGCGAATATTAGATGAAGTTGTGACAGATCAGACGATGTTTTCATTTGTTGATTAAAGTGTTCAACTTCAAGCAGTTACAGAGCCATGATGATTCCCGAGGTGTATTAGCAGTGACATTATCCAGTGGTCGCTTACTGCTCTCGCAAGAAAACACGCAAGTCGTCATTCGTTTGTATTTTGTGCACACGGCTTGCTGCAGTTTTTCTGCCTTTGATCACGCACTGCTCAGTCCACAGGAACTGCCACTGATGATTTTTTTTTCAATTTCAGTGCTTCAGAGAATAGCGACTTGTTTTTCGGACTCAAGTGATCATTTAAGAATACTGCTGTGTGCTCCTCGCTGTTTCCAAGGTCCCTTGCGGTCAAGCGAGCTTTGGGAGTTTTCTTTTGGAATTCTGTTTTCTTATCTCGTGAAACAAATGATGATTGATATGTGGGGTTTAACGTCCCAAAACCACCATATGATTATGAGAGACGCCGTAGTGGAGGGCTCCGGAAATTTCGACCACCTGGGGTTCTTTAACGTGCGCCCAAATCTGAGCACACGGGCCTACACCATTTCCGCCTCCATCGGAAATGCAGCCGCCGCAGCCGGGATCGTGAAACAAATCGTAGAATGATGTTGTTCGCTTTAGAACTTCCTGGTGTAGGCACTCTGTGCACTGTGTCGCTGTCTGCTGATCCTATTTCACACTGAACCTTTGAACCAATATCACTTAATAGTTGTGGAAGGTTCTCAATTGCTGCATTTGGCATTCCTCGAAATTATATGTTGTTTAAGCGCGTGTATTGTTCTAAGTGAGACAGTTCCCTTCTCAGGCCAGCATTCGCACTTTGCAGGTCATCATTTGATTTTAATAAAGATGCGTTCTCGGCACGCATCTTGTCATTTGCAGCTTTATCGTATCTTATTCTTTGCTCAAGAAGCCTATGCTGGCAAGTGCATCGCTTAGTTCTGCACGGCATGCTGACACTTTTTGTTCCCTGAGTGAAATCTTTGCTGTAAAATCATTTCTTAATGTGGTTAGTTTTTCTTCAAACAACACTTTCATAGATTTCATTACATTTTCTAACTCCACGTTCGTCGGCATTTCCATGGCACACTGAGCGATCCGCAAAGACTAGTGAATGAGCTACAGTAGTAGAAGATACGACAAAATACTTTACCTGCGCTATAGTACAGCGATTTGTAAGCCTTTGTAGCGAGCTGCTTGCTGCCTTGCGGATCGCTCAAGTGATGATCCGAGTGGGCTTGGTTGCTTCTTTTATAGCTTTCGTAGACGGACCGGATGTGACGACTGCTGTGACGAATCGACTTCTCTGACGAATTGGTAGCTTCGGTATGGTGGCGTGCGCTGGGACGGGATTCCCACCGTAGTATCAGTATCTGCGCAAAGGTAAAGCGATGTGTAAGCCTTTGTAGCGAGCTGCTTGCTCGCTACAAAGGCTTACACATCGCTTCCACATTTCTGACCTAGGCATCCACACTTCTGACCTAGGTTCGGTGTTGTCAGGCGTCGCGCAGGGGTCTGTACTAGCTCCAGTGTTGTTCCTAATATATATAAATGACAAAACTAACTACGCTGACGTTAAACTCGGACTCTTTGCTGACGACTGTATGCTCTACAATGAAATATGTCATCACGATGATCAGGTGAAGTTGAGTAATTCATAAACAAAATAGCTCAGTGGTGCGCTGATCGGCAAATTACTATAAACATTGACAAAACTGTATTTATGTCCATTACCAACAAGGTGTCTAAGTTTGATTGATTGATTTGTGGGGTTTAACGTCCCAAAACCACCGTATGATTATGAGAGACGCCGTAGTGGAGGGCTCTGGGAATTTGGACCACCTGGGGTTCTTTAACGTGCACCCAAATCTGAGCACACGGGCCTGCAACATTTCCGCCTCCATCGGAAATGCAGTCGCCGCAGCCGGGGTTTAGAAACCGCGACCTGCGGGTCAGCAGCCGAGTACCTTAGTCACTAGACCACCGCGGCGGGGCTAAGTTTGATTTTCAATACCATTTTAATAATGTGCCACTACGAAGGGTTAACCAGTACAAATACCTTGGTATCACAATTTCATCTGATCTTAGTTGGACAGAGCACGTGCGTCCAGTTTCCAAAAAAGCGATGAGCAAATTATTTTTTAATAAAAGGGCCCTGTCATTCGCCACACATGAAACGAAGCTTCTTGCTTACGTCACATTTGTCCGCCCGGTCTTAGAATATGCTAATATTGTGTGGTTCCCTCACACTGTGAGTAGTATCGCTATACTGGAAAGGGTTCAGCGAAAAGCAGTGTGCTTTATCTTCAACAGATACGGGCGCAACGACTCACCTACTGCTCTACTACATCGTGCTGGTCTAGCTACCCTTTACAGTCGTGCAAAGGTTTTCCGGCTCAAATTTCTTTATCTACTTTTACAGATCATTCCGCATAAACCCAGATCTTTACTTGAGCTTTCGAGATACCAGACCGACGAGGCGAAGCCATGCATGGGAACTCAAAGAATACTCATTTAGTAATAATACTTTTTTCTATTCGTTCTTCCCGCGCGTAATTCGAGAATGGAACACACTGAATCCAGTCATTACACAGCAGCCAACATTAGAGAACTTTATGAAACTAATTGAAGGCACTGATCTGTTCTAACCTAGTTAGCATGTACAGTGATCACCTGTTTTTCTTCACGCAGTCCTTCCTGTTTCCAAGTGTCATACTAAAACACTTGTCTGCATATATTTACTGTTTATTACGGTTGCTTGATAACAATACTCGATCTGTGTTTTCTTCTTTCTGTGCTTCGTTTCTTCTCGACTCCTGTTTTTTGCTGGTGTACCATTGGTGTACTTCGTACTTGGTTATCGTTCAAATAACTACCTATGATTGTTCTACGTCGTAATGTTGTGTTCAGTGATTATGTGTTCTTTATTATTTTGCTTTTTCTTGATTCAAACGTCAAAAGTTGTGACGGTGATGCTCACCCCTGTAATAATCCCCATGGGGGGGGGGGATTGACAGTATTCTGTAAATAAATAAAAAAAAGGACTTGCAAGAGAGCAACTTAACCATGCCTGTCGTGGGTGGCCGTCGGATGGGACGGACCAACCACGTACTCGTCACCACGCTTGGAGATTATTTGCCCCGATGGATCCTTTATGAAGGCGTCTACATTCGCCTCTACCCCTTCTGCCCAAGAGTAGAAGCATGGTTTAACTGCCAGATAAGTCACCGAACTGACATTTGCCCTCATTCAAAACGCAACCACTGTGCGTGTTGTGGCGAGAAACACCCGCCGATCCCACAGGCCACCTAACCGGCATGCCGTGCCCGCTGTATCGTTTGTAAGGGTGGTCATGTAACGAACAGTTCGAACTGTAAATACCGTTTCGTTAAGCAGCCTACCCCGTCCGGCAACGCACCAGCGCAAGCACCCGACAAAGAGCCACAACCACAGCAGCCATCGACCCTTCCTACTAATTACTCACTGTCCCAAGAACAGTCGTACCCGCCTCTCGACCAGCCGCAGCAGCCTCAACAGGCCAATGATGTATTCCGGACCCCGCCCTCATGGCCGGTTCCGGTCTAGGTCCCGGTCCAAAATCCTGTCCAAGTCCATGTCCAAGTCGCGGTCCAAGTCGTGGTCCAAGTTACAGTAGCAGTCCCGTTCTGCTAGCCACCTCAACTCGTCCTCTCACCTTTCTCCTCTCCCAGTTCGTCCCAGGGATTGTCACAGTCATCATCCACGCCTGGTCCCAAGAAGCTTGCCTGCGCCCAAGGAAACCCAGCGTCGCTCAAAGCGTCACTGACGTCATCGCAGGATCCACAGGTGAAGGAGTTGGTCAGGGAGAACTCCTCACTTAAGGCACAACTTTCCTCGTATCAGTCTCAGCTCTCGAAACTAGTGTCCCAGATAGGAAACCTTGCACAATACATCAAGTCAAGAGAAGCAAAGCTAGACAGAACCCTTGAGCAACCCTTGAGAAACCAGCCGTGACCACTCGCAATCAATGAATGCCGTCTCTCCCTCATCCCAGCTGCAATCACAGCCCACGGGTAAACCAGCCAAGCAAACACCTCCACCAGGTCACTTCATGCGAAAACCGATATCGCTACGGCGGTCTCTAAAGCAGTATCTGCGGCTCTCACGACCCTATACGCGAAATTCGAAGTCTCGTTCAACACTCGGCAACAGGCCATTGTGGACACGAACACCTCACAGAGCGCCCTGAAGAGTTATACGACGGCCACCAATAATTAACTGAACGCTATCAAATATTACACGGATTCCACCACCGCCGAAGTCCATGCACACCTCGAGCACTGCGAGCATTCGCCAACATTCGGCCAACCTGCCACGCTGCAGGCGGGCCCCAAACCTGCAATGGCTTAGTCATGACGTGTCCCACACTGACCATATGGTAGTGGAACTGCCGGGGGTAGCGTAAGAAACATAACCACCTGCCACTGCTCGTACAGAGAGAGAGAGAGAGAGAAACAACATTTTTCGCGCATCCGGCGTGCGGGAAGTCACCGGCCGCGCAGGGCGCGGGTATTCCCTATTTAAAGACTATGGCTCATAGTTCTATAGTCCCAGGCCCTAGATCTTGAGGACGTTGTGCTCTGGCTAGGCGTTGGATACTCAGGCTCCTCCGCTCCCGTTGTCCGGGGCATCGGTTCCCTTTCTCGTCTGCTTTGCCAGGGCCTCCTCAAGCCGCTGGATGGCCCTTCGTTGTGTGTTTGAGTCTTGGGAGCGTATCCATGCTCCCACCTCTTCGGGATACGTGGCGTCCTGGCACTGCCCATTCCCATTGTTCACACCACTGTTACACCCGCCCCACATCATGTGGCGGAGGGTGGCTAGTTCACGTTCGCACGCGCTACACTTAGCGTCCACAAACATGTCGGGGCATACGTGCCGGGCCAATAACTGCAAGCTGATCCGCAGGCGACGGAACCGGCCCCGGATGTTATCGCCTTGCAAGAGACGTCTACTCTCTCCACCCTCCCCGGTTACATGGCTTACCATCAGCTTGATACGCATGCTTCCCCCTGCACATCAACGCTCGTTTACAGCAGCCTCACAGCTGTATAGCAGGAATTAGAAGTTGCGGGCATTCAGCATACGATCGTAGAGGTTTTACCACGCAAGCGCACAGGCAAGTCACTCTTCGTCCGGAATGTGCATAGTTCACCTCATGTGAAAGGGGCAGGCTACTCTCGCCTCTTGACCGAGACGATTACTCTCGTTGGTGACGCGCAGCTGCTCTTGCTCGGCGACTTTAACGCACGACATCCCGATCGGGGCTACATGTACATGGATCCGAAAGGCAGAAAGCGATGGTCGTTAGTACAAGACCTTCGCCTTACCCTACTTAACGACACGCAGCAGCCACCCACACGCATAGGCAACAGTGTGTGCCGCGACACATCACCGGACCTCAAGCTGTGCAAGAACGTTACACGTGCTGCTTGGGACAACCCGGGCCCTTTAGTAGCAAGTGACCACAACATCCTCGCGATAACAATCAAACGCGCCTCAGGAAGAAGCCGAAACCCACAGCTTCCATTACCGATCGGCTGAAATTCCACCAGTTACATGAAGAAGCCTCCGACACTATTATGGACATCAACGATTCGATCGCTTCCTTGCAAGAGCACGTGCAAGTCACAACCCGTGAATGGGAGATTACCACCGACTTGCCCACAACCAACTCTCGCCTCCTCCACATGTGGGACGCAGACGCTGTCCTCTTGCGCAGGTGGCGCTGGCAGCTTGACAACAAGAAGTTACGCCACCGCATCGAAGCGCTAGCGCGCGAAGTTGAGAACCACAGCCTCGCCCTTGCGAGACAGCAGTGCGGTCAGCTGTGTGACTGTTTCAATGGACAGATGAACTCCAAGAAAGCGTGAAACGTACTACGACACTTGCTCGATACCTGCGCGTCCAAGTCGTCTGCACAAAAACAGCTTCACTGGCTGCTACATCGTTACCCTGACACGGACGCTGAGCTGCTCGGAGAGTTGGCTCGTCGTTACGTGAACCTCGCCCAGCCAAACGCACCACCGAAGCGCTTTGCCCCCTACAGCGGAAACCAAGCCCCTGACTGGACGATAGTATTATGGAGGCGGAAATCTACGCCGCAATGCTCAAATTTTGCACAACATCGGCGCCTGGTCCTGACGGCGTCGATGTTGTGCGGGTACAACATCGACGCCATCATCGTCATCTTGTGCTCTAACGAAGGCACAAGACTTGTAATCGAAGCTACAGCAATCGCTCGAGACAGCTGCATCAGCAAACCATCAATAACGTTATCTGAAAAAGAATTGGCGTTTTTAAATTGAGCACGTGAGGATCCGGGGTGAGCGCGGGGTTTCTTGCAGTCTCTTTTGAATTTTCGGTATAGTGTGTGTGTGTTTTCTGTTTTTTTAGTTTTTTTTTTCATTTCTGCCTAAGCAAGTGATCTTATCGTCTTTTTTCGTAACATATGTATGCGCGTCGTAGTAGTAATAAATTGGTTGAAAGCCTGCGCTAGTCCTCGCCTCTTGTGTTAGTTGTCGGAAGTTTTCGCCCTGAGAAGTTTAATAATGAATTACCAACTAGCCCAATCCGACACTTTGCTTCGTAAGCAACAAGTCCCTCCGAGATCTCGACGTGAAATAGGTGGCTGCGCTCACGCAGTACGCTAACGAGTGCTGGCGCTCAGGCCACATACCACAAGAGTGGAGCCACGCAAGGCTCGTATTTATCCCCAAACCAGGCAAGAAGATGGACATGGCTATTATATGTCCCATATCGCCCACATCTTGCATTGGCAAGCTAATAGAACACGTTGTCCTTGCACAATTACAGACCTATACTGAAGAAAACGACCTTCTCCCTCTTACGATGTTCGGCTTCTGCGCCCATCTATCGACGCAAGACGCTCTAGTGCAAATACACCACGACCTCCTTCGCACGCTGCCGAGGGCCGGCACTCGCGCCATGCTCGGTCTAGATCTTCATAAGGCATTCGACTCGGTGCGACACAAAGCCATCGCCTGAAACCTTGCCGCCATTGACCTAGGCGAACGTACGTATAACTACGTATGCGACTTCCTTTCGAACCGTGCCATTGAAATATCGTTAGCCGGTGGCTCTGCCTCTAAACACCTCACACTCGGAGACAGAGGCACCCCTCAAGGAGTGGTTTTGTCTCCATTTCTATTTAACCTTGCTATGCGCACACTGCTATTCTTCACTCGATGGGATCCCGGGCCTTCGTCATACCATCTATGCAGACGAAGTCACGCTGTGGACGACTATACGGGTTCAGACAGCCAGATAGAGGAGACCCTTCAACGTGCGGCCGATGGCGTCATTAGCCACGCGACGCAGGCGGGTTTCACGTACTCGGAGAGCAAGTAGGAGCTTTTGATGTTTCGCCCTGCCGACCGCCGTCGAAACAAGCACCCTCCCCAATCGGCCATCTACATCTATGTCAATGGTGTAGCCGTACCGCAAGTTGACCACATGCTCATTTTAGGCCTATTCCTTCAATCAAATCAGCTGAATGCCATCGCACTGGAACGCCTCACCACTGCCGTCACTCAAACAACCCGCCTCATAGCTCGCGTGTGCGCTAGAAAGCAAGGCATGAAAGAAAAAGAGCTACTCTTGGTTATCCACGCCTTCATCACATCTCATCTCAAGTACACGCTGCCATACCTGCGCCGATAGTCGCAAGAGAGACAAACAGAACCGATTTATTCGCAAAGTGTACGAGACGGCATTTTCGCTAATAAAATTTCAGTTGAAGTCAGCGCTCTTTCTGTCCTTGCTTCTTTTTCTGTAGTTACGTCGTATATATACTCGTAGTCTTGCGGTGTGCAAATATGTTGATTCCCAATCGCCAACTAGCCCGAGCATCTGTCTTATCAAAGCTCTTGGCCTCATTCATTCGACCTCTATGTCGCATCTCTTCAGCCTCGGCATCCACAACACTGTCTACGAAATTATCGAAGCGCACCGCACAGCACAGCAGAGACCGCGGTATAGCAAGACCGGCCGCTGGAACTCACCGCCTCGCCATCGGGCGCAGACCCGGTCTCTGTACATCTGACTTTACGTCAACGTGTTCTCATCAAACCACTGCCGAAAAACATGCTTGCAGGACACCACGACGGTAGACGGCGAGCACGAGCCCAAGCCTACACGACGACTAAGCCTCACGGCCCGATGTTGCCTATACGTGGACGCGGCCAACTACCCCTCTCAACCAAGCGCGTACGAACTTAGTGTAGAGACCGGATTTTTAGCCACTAAAAAGTGTGTTTTAGGCACCAAAGACAGGCAGGTAAAACACCGTTTTAGGTGCAAATATGTTTACTGTCAGTCAAGTGAGCACCGTTCAATCACCAGTCTATTTCGTTTCGTCATGGCTGGAAAGAGCAGCGCAAAAGCGAATAACCCGACCATTGATACCCGAGAAGACAGGGATGCCAGATGTAATCGCGTAATTTTTCTCCTGTCGATAAACACCTTAGAGGGCCCCCCAATAGGTTTCGGAATTTAGAGCTGACAAGGGTTATGGATGCACTGGGCACTCAGGGTCATGCCTGTCAAGATTTGGAACTCTATGTGCCGCGGAAAAACGCTGAATTTCTACTGAATGGCGCTTGCCCTTCTCGCGCCCCAAGATGTAGGGAGTGACTTACAGCAAGGAATGGTCCTCCTTTTACGTTACTTACTTACGTTCACATTTTCCTTTTTTTGGCAGCAGCGGTGGCAGAACCGGCAGATCTACTGATTTTCGTCTGTTTGCGCAGATTTTTTCGTCGACCACTGCCTTCCTGTCGGTGGCCTGTGTGGAAACCATCTCCCTGCTATCAAGTTTCATCGCATCGTGTGCCATTTTCACGCCGCGATTTCTTCGGATCAACTGATATCTCCAACTGAAGCTACCGACGATCTTACCGCTGGGGGCCACCACCATCACCGAGCTTCACTATAAAAGTCACCGACCCTGAGGACAGCGGCTCTTTGGCAGCAGCGGTGGCAGAACCGGCAGATCTACTGATTTTCGTCTGTTTGCGCAGGTTAGTTCACGCCCGGTTTAAATTTGCTTTGTTGTTCTTAGCGAGTTTTCTGTGCTGCCGCTGCTGCCAAGTGAATTGTATTTGTTCTGTGTGCTACATTTCCTGGTACTATGTCGACACTAAATGCATGCCCTACATGTAACGATGCCATTAAATCCGATGAATTGTCGGTGGCATGTGGCGAGTGTAGCCACTGTTTTCACATTGAAACATGTGCAGGCATATCAGAAAAACAGTATAAAAAGAAGTCCGAATCGGCTAGGCAAAAATGGGTTTGCTCTACGTGCAAAGATAGTGGAAAAAGTGTCGAGATCACTGAAGGGAGGCCGGAAGCTGAAGTTGACATCAGATCTATTCTCAGTGGCATAAGTCAGAAGTTAGACGAGTTGTTGCCGCTCAGGGAAACAGTGCCAAACATCGAGCGGTCGATACAGCTCATGTCGGACAAGTACGATGAGATGTTGACAAGGCTTGCCGCACAAGAAAAAGATACGAAAGAAATACGGAAAAGACTTGAACGCCTTGAACAGGACACCTGCGCTAGTGATGATGCTTCAAAAAAACTTGAGGCCGATTTAAATGAGCTCGAGTGGAGAAGCCGCAAGTTTAACTTGGAAATACATGGTGTAAGCGTCTCTGAAGGTGAAAATTTGCTTGCAAAGGTAAATTCTGTTGCCAGCATGATTGACGTTTGTGCACTGGACGCAGCAGACGTCGCTGCCATTCACCGCCTCCCATGCAAATTTGGCAAAACACCAGGTATAATCGTTCGGTATGTCAGACAATCTGTTAGAGACGAATGGCTGCATAACCGGTCAAAACTGAGAGAAAAGAAATCAAGCCTGTTCATCCAAGAGAACTTGACCAGCCAAAGTCGGCAACTGCTTCGAGAGGCTAAGGAATGGGCGAGGGAAAATCGGTACAAATACGCCTGGCACAAGAACGGGAAAATCCTGCTGCGCAAATCTGACGGCGATTCCGTGTTAGTAGTGCGTCACAGGACCGACTTTCCCGTCTAAGCCTGCTAGTTGCTGACTGTATCTAGATTATTTCATTCCTCAAAATGGCTAGTCAAAGTCCCTTTCTTCCACACGAGCTAGACGCTTTTGTGACAAGTCATCACGCACATTCCTTGAAGTGCCTTCATCTAAACGTTCGTTCACTCTATAACAAGGAAGAAGATATAAATGACTTCATCAATGGTTTTCATTTTCTGTTTGATGCAGTAATGCTTAGTGAAACTTGGTGCAGGGATGATCGTGATTTGTTCAAATTTCCGTCTTATCAATCGTATTGTGTAAACAGAACTAATCGCCGAGGCGGTGGCGTTATGCTGTTGCTAAGAGAGCACGTAAACTGCGAGCTGCTTTCCAACTTTTGTATCTGTTGTGATGATTTTGAAATAATAACAGCTCGTGTGAATGACTGTATGTTTTCCGTTTGCTATAGACCACCAAGTGGAAATCTTCCTAGTTTCTTTTGTTTCTATGAACAGCTGTTATCATTTGTTTCAGAAACTGGCGATTATTTGGTGTCTGCTGGTGATTTTAATATCGACCTGTTGACCATTTCTGCACCACAAAAGGCCATGTTAACCATGCTGACTTCTAACGGATGCGAAAATTTAATCTATGTACCGACAAGGGTAACTACTGAAAGCGAAACACTGTTAGATTTATTTATTACTAATATCGATTCTACAAAAGCCAACAGTGGTGTAATAACGTGGGACCTTAGTGACCACCTCCCAATATTTGCTCTACTAAGAAAGCAAAATTTCACGATAAATGAAAAGCATCAGTACATTTCTTTTCAAAATATTACACAAACAGGTTTGGATAATTTTAGAGCTGAATTGCTACTTAGCGATATTCCGCAAATTCTGAAAATAGACGACGTTGACATTGCATACAGTAAACTTATTGATGAAATTTCTCGTGTGTATAAGCGTCACTTCCCACAAAAAAAGTTTAAATTGGGTAAAAAAATAAGAAAACCATGGATAACCCCTGAATTGTTACAAAAAATTAAGTGTAAAAATGCGCTTTATCACAAGTTCATTAAAAGTAAGGAACCAAGCATATTGAAAGAATACAAGTCGCTTAGAAACAAACTAAACAAAGAACTAAGGTCACACAGGAAATGCTATTTTCAAGCTGAGTTTGATAGCTGCTCGAAAAAACCCGATATGTTATGGAAAAAGCTTAATACTGTCTTAAATCGCCGTAAATCGTCTCCACGTGTAGAAAAGCTATTTCTTGGTGGCCACGAAATATGGGGCGATGATTTGGCGAATACATTTAATGATTATTTTGTGAGCAATTCTAATTCTTGTGCATCTGCTGATATTACAAAATTTATGCCTGATAGCAATCCATCTTCCTTTTTCCTTCGCCCACTTACAGAGTCTGAAGTACTGTCAGTTTTTCTTTCGCTTAAAAATAGCTCAAGTTGTGACGTTGAGGGCATGCAGGTTTGTCCAATCAAGTATGTGCTTGATTTAATTTGTCCATATCTTACCTACATCTTTAATCTGTCTTTGGCGAGCGCTATCTTTCCCAGGAGGATGCAGATCGCAAGAGTTTCTGTGCTTTTTAAGAAAGGTGACATAAACGATATCAAAAATTATAGACCTATTTCGATATTACCAGTATTATCCAAAGGGCTGGAGAAACTTATACACGTGCAAATGTCTAATTTTTTCGATAAGCACAATCTTATATCTACAGCCCAATTTGGATTTAGAAAACACCTTTCTACTGAGTTAGCCTTGCTACAACAAAAAGAATTCATTTTAACACAATTTGAAAGCAAGAATCTTGTGCTCGGCCTTTACATTGATTTCAGTAAAGCATTTGATTGTATCCATCATTCCATACTACTTAAAAAACTTGAAACCTATGGTATTCGCGGGCACTGCTTAAACCTCGTGAAGTCGTATCTAGATCATCGCCATCAGTACGTCCAGATTGAGCATTACCGTTCAGACTTAAAACACATCAGCAGAGGCGTTCCTCAAGGTAGTATTCTCGGCCCATTTCTTTTTATAGTTTACATCAATGACCTAGTAAATATCTACAGTGATGTGAAATACGTTATGTACGCTGACGACGCTAGCCTATTTTTTTCGTCACCTGAACTTGGTAGCCTTCAGAATAACACCAACACTGCTCTAAGGGCGCTCCAAGAATGGTCAGCAGCAAACGTTTTCCAAATTAATACTAAAAAGACAAAAGCCGTGATTTTCAGACCAAAATCTAAGCAGATAACCTGCGATCACATCACCCTTCTTTACACAAATGAAGCAATAGAAATAGTGAGTAGTGTGAAAATACTGGGAGTTACCTTCACACAAAATATGCTTTGGGATTTACACATCGAATCAGTTTTAGGCAAGCTATCTCGTGTGGTTGGTATGATGGCGCGTCACAGATTGATATTACCTTTTAAAATAAAGCTTCTTGTTTACAATGCGCTCTTTTTTTCTTCCTTGTATTATTGTTTTTTGGTATGGGGTACGACGACATATACAAATCTTGAAAGACTTCATGTACTGCAGAAAAAATTTCTACGGGCGCTTTTCAATGTACCCTACAATTCCCATACTTCAGATTTATTCTTGAAGGGAAATGTCATCCGCGTGTTTACCCTATACAATTACAAGTTAAGTATAGCGTTCAAACGAGAGATAAAAGAAAACCTAAAGTTTTTCCACGAGTTATCTCATCTTGCCAAAAACACCCATTCATACGGCACTCGTTACATAGAACAGTGGAAGGTGGTCACTGCGCGGACAAGCTATTCTATGCAGAAGCTATCATACACGCTGCCAACCCTTTTAAATTCATTTCATAAATTACACATTGAATTGAAAATAACTTCTGCACGAACACTGCGCGAGCATTTCATCAATTCATGCTAACATAGTAAATAGTGTAAAATATTGCTTTTTTTTCATTCTTCCTTACTGATGTGTTTTTTTAGACATATCTGTATTCCGAATATGTGTTTCTTGTGATTTTTTTTTTCTCTTTATGTGAATGTTTGCCATCGCTGCCTGCACTGTAGGGGTGGCTGCGGGCCTCTGTCAAGTTGCTTGTGCCTTCAGGCAACTTTTACCCGCAGTCTCCTCCATCGCTGATGGAAATAAAAATTATTATTATTATTATTATTATTACATTGGTGGGCTGACGACGCGTACCGTAAACTCTTCATCAGACCTTGGTTAATGCTGGCTACATCTAAAAAAATGAACGAAAAGTCTCCCGTCTCCTGATTATACACTGCATTTTAAACGGTACCTCATTAAGAGCATTGCATGTGAATTATTGTAGTTGGCATATGTAAATTGTGTGTTCTGTTGTGTAGCATGAATGAGGAGTGCTTTGGGCTAGCTGCTGAAAGACAGCGCTGTGTCTTCTTATCCCTGCGTCTCAGTGCTGCCCTTTCAAAATGAGTATAATGAATAGAAGCTGAGGAAAATAATAAAACACGCCAACGAAATATCAGCTTGTTAATATTTTTATATTTGAGATGTTGTAGACTGATCGGCCCTCGTTTCGCGTACACCTCAGTAGACCAACGGCTGCTGACCCGAATGTCGCGGGTTCTATTCCGGCCGCGGCGAAAAGGCCCGCGTACTGCGCGATGTCAGGGCACGTTAAAGGTGATCAAAATTTCCGGAAACATCCACTACGGCATTCCTCGAAGTCATATCGTGGTTTGTTCACGTAAAAACGCACATACTACGACTACTACTTCTTCTCTTATATTGCTACTACGCCATTTCGCTTGCGTTCGTCTTCTCGTCGTTCCTGCATCGTGCTTTCGCCAATCCTGACAACGCTTGTGTTTGGTGCGTCGTCTCTGACCGCAGTTTCAGCGGAGCGACGTCGTTTATCGCGGCCACAATACATGATCCATTTCAGCCTCTCCAAAAGTATGCGCACCGACTGATCCGTCCCATAGAAACGGGTAATATACAACAGAGAACGTTGAAACGACGCAACATCGATGGCGTACTTGCACTAGATGGCTGGGGCACGTCATGCGCGGGTGACTTTGCTTACGCATGATGTTCTTGGTGCGTATGCATCTCCAGCTCCAATGCCGAAGAGAGCAGGCTCGTGATAGCTACATGGGGCGAGAGATTCAAGCTTGCCTCTTCACATCATGGTATTGTGGCTCGTAGCGAACCGATTTGAAAAATCACCGCAATAGAACGCTTTTTATTAGGCACGCGATTGTAGTGCTCGTCCACAACTTCCTATGTCACCTAAATAGGGGTGCTTTAAGAAGTAAATTACAAACAAAACAGAAGCCGAATGCACATCACGTTTTTTATTCGAAGGTGCGGCAGCAGATGGGTTATGATGTTAAAGAAAACACGCTTTCATTGATACAGCACACTTGTTCTTTTTATAAGCCCTTTAGTGCAGTCACAAAACTAACAAAAAATCAACTAATAAAAAATTAGATCTGATACGACATTCTAAAATCTCAAAACAATTTTCATTGCGCGAAGAGGACTGTTGAGGTACAATAATTTTCGAATGCAAGTTTTACCATGAAATGCTAGACATAGGAGCGTTGGCCGCTGTTTATTTCGACGCGATGATGGCACTTCTCATTCTAGTTAAATTTTCAGATTGGTATAGCTGTCATTTTTGAGTCATGGCTTAGGACAAACCGTGAAGCCCTGCTCTGTATTTTTTCATGTTTGTCACTTTAAGACATAAGCCAAGAGATATCACATACGACACAAGCCTATTCAGGCATAGGGTGAATGTATGCGGATTACACAGTAGATTGTAAACATTCCAGCGCCTGTCTCAGCTTCGCTGTATAAAGTATAACAATTTCGTGGCCTCCGCCACCACTGAATCAACATGAGCATTCCATGAGTGGCCATTCATCGTTTTTTATTCGTTCTCCACTTACGCGCGGCTGCACAGAAAAACCTGCTGTTCTTCAGTTCCTTCAGGACACTGGGCAGCTGTCTGTAGAAGACGGCCTCGGCCATAGACGCCACTCTTATTCCCACTTTTAATTCTCTCTCCTCATTCGCCTGCAGACGCTGCTTCCACTTAGGGCGGCAGAAAAAGCGTCTTTTGCACTCCTCATGCTGCTCATCCAATCGCTCACAGCATGTCAGCTTTGTGGCGTGTGGTGGCCAGCGAGTGCCATTTCACTGCGGGTAATGGTTGTTTTGCGGAAGTTATAAAAGACTTCGTAGAACCACGTAGTGTTTCGAAAAAGCAATTTTGCCTTTTTTTACATAAATTATAGTTTCTAACCACGCTCTAAAAGAATATTCGGACCTAAATAGCGATCATATAAGCGCTCATTTGGGAAATAGGCTTTTAAATGAACGTATTGTGATGTAACGGTGAAGGCAACCTTTATTAGGCCCAGAAGACACGATGAAGCGACCACACCCAAGGCACAGAACTCAGGCAAGTCAAGTCCTCACAGCAGATGAAGATGACGACCACTAATGATGATGAACATGTGTAAAGATAGTAGATGTGCTTAATGAATGCCTACACTAGCTCCCCCCCACCCGTGAAAGTGGTCATCCTGACCGCAGTTCTTGGCCGCAGTTTAAAGCGAAGAGGAACGTCGTATGAAAGGCTTCATGCGGGATACGTGGACTATTTCTGCTGCCCTGCAGCGGCGGTTCGTTGGAAGAAGAACGGGTGCCACGCGATAATTCACAGGAGACGTTTGCTCTAAGACAGTGTAGGGGCCAATAAAACGTAATTGAAACTTCTCGCACAGGCCGGGAGTGCGAATGGGTGTAAGAAGGAGGACTTCGTCGCCAGGGCTGAAGGACACGGCACGATGAGAGGAATCATATTAAAGCTTGCGATCCTGTTGCTTGGCTTCAGTGTTGACGCGAGCCAGCTGGCGGCAATAAAGTAGACGAGACACGTATTCTTCACTGGAAGATGAGCATGATTTAGCAGGCGCAGAGAAGAACTAAACATCGAGGAAAAGAGGGGAAGTGACCGTGGACGAGGTAGAACGGCGAGTAACCGGTTGTGCGCTATACAGAGGTATTATACGCAAAAGTGACAAATGGCAAAATGGTGTCCCAGTTTCTGTGGTCCTGTTCGATATACATCGCTATCATATCTGACAGTGTACGATGAAAGCGCTCAGTCAGGCCGTTCGTCTGAGGATGGTAACTGGAGCTTGTTTTGTGTGTAGGGCCGGATGCCTTGAGCCCTTCTTCGACGAGGTCTGAAAGAAATATTCTTCCACGGTCGCTCAGGATTACATGAGGAGCTCCGTGACGAAGGATTATTGCTTGAAGGATGAAGTCAGCCACTTCCGAAGCTGATCCAGAAGGCACGGGAGCTGTTTCGGCGTAGCGGGTCAGGTGGTCGACAGCTGTAACTCTCCATCGATTGCCCGTGACAGTCATAGGAAGCGGATCATACAGGTAAACGCCAACTACATGAAATGGTTGCAGGGGACACGGGAGTGGTTGTAATTGTCCACTTCGAGTTGATGTAGGTAGCTTGCGACGCTGACAAAGGGCGCATGAGGCAACGTACTTTGCGACACAGGTGAACAAGCCCGGCCAGTAGTAGTGACATCTTATGTGGTCATACGTTTTCTGGAAGCCCATGTGTCCAGCAGACATGTCGGCGTGATATGTCTTTAGGACTTGAGCCCGAAGAGAGCGAGGTAGAACGGGCACCCAGCGTTGACCATCAGGGTGGTAGATATGATGGTACAGGACGTAGTTGTTGAGCTTGAATTGCGTCAGCTGTCGGCAAAGACGGGCGTTAGGGGGCCGGCAAGTCCCCTCATGCGGCGACAGTAAGGGTCAGCACGTTGGTGAGATAAGAAAAAACCACACTCGCTTGGAGAAGTTGGGTCCACAGTAGCTAAGGACGAAACATGTAGGGAAGAGACGGCCGAAAGCTTCTCGAGTGCGGCAGTGGCGGGTTTGTTAAGTGACTCCGAAGAGAGCGGGCAACGCGAAAGTGCGTCGGCGTCTTGATGTTTGTTTCTCGACTTGTATATTATCGTGAAGTCGTATTCTTGTAAGCGAAGAATCCAGCGACCAAGGCGGCCGCACAAGTTCTTGATTGTCGAGAGCCAGCACAAGTCGTGATGGTCCGTAACCACAGTAATGTGGTGGCCATGGAGATAAGGTCGAAACTTTTATATCGACCATACGACCGCCAGGCACTCTTGTTCGGTGATGGTATATTTCTTTCCGGCAGGGGTCAGTGCACGGCTAGCATATGCGACGACTTTCTCACGTGAAGATTTGTGTCACTGTAGGAGAATTCCACCAATGCCTTGACCACTACCGTCTGTATGCAGGAGCGTAGGCGCGGTTTCGTCGAAATGGCAGAGTACGTGTTCGGATGTGAGTGCACACTTTAATTGGGCATACGCCGCTTCACATTCAGGAGACCACACAAAGGCGACGCCTGAACCGAGCAACTTGTGCAATGGTGAAGCTATAGAGGCGAAGTCTCGATTGAATCGGCGAAAATAAAAAGCGAGGCCGAGGAAACTGCGCAAATCTTTGACCTTTTCAGGACGCGGGAAGTGTTGGACAGCGGAAGTCTTGTCTGTATCGGGACAAATACCGTCCTTGCTTACGATGTGGCTTAACACTTCAATCGTCTTGCTCCCAAAACGGTACTTCTTGGTGTCATCTGAAGGCCTGCGTCTAGGCACGTGAAAACTTCGTCCAGTCGTTGCAAGTGCTGAGGGAAGGTTGACGAGAAAATAACATTATCGTCTAAATAGCACAAGCAAGTCTTCCATTTCAAGATTTGTAAAACTGTGTCGATAATCAGCTCGAATATTGCTGAAGCATTGCAAAGGCCGAATGGCATGACATTGAATTCGTACAGCGCATCTAGTGTTGAAAACGCTGTCTTTTCTTTGTCATGCTCGTGCATGGGTATTTGCCAGTAACCTGAACGCAGGCCTAGACTTAAGAAGTACTCGGCACCTTGCAGTGAATCCAAAGCATCGTCGATGCACAGCATGGGGTAAACATCTTTGTGGGTAATCTTATTAGGTGCTATGTAGTCCACGCAAAATAGCACGGAGGCATTTTTTCCCTTATTAAAACAACAGGAAATGACCAAGGGCTCGTGGAGGGACGTATAATGTTCCGTTTCAGCATATCGGCTACATTTTGTTCAATGACCTCACGCTCGGACGAAGAGATGCGATATGGTCGACGGCGTACGAAGTAAGTGCAATCGGTCTGGATACGATGCCTAATAATAGACGTCTGTCCCAGAGATGAGGAATGGGCATCAAACAATCTCTTATGCTTTTGTAGCAAGGCAAGCAACTCATCTGTCTGTGAAGAGGTCAGCTCTGGACTTATAGTCACAGAAAGAACAGAAACGCTTGATGAACGTCCAATAGAAGGAAGGTCAGAACACGCTGGCATAAGCGGGACAACAGAGACAGGTTGGGATTCGGTAACTCGAGCTATTGTGGTGCCTTTAGGAATGATAATTTTCTCAGACGTCTGGTTTGTAGCGTAGAGAAGTCCGGAGCCATTGTGCAACAGCACTAGACCTGAAACAAGGGCTATACCTCTTGCGAGACAGCGTGCAGATGGTTGGACAAACAAGTCACCAGAGTCGATCACATTAGAAGTGATGGTAACTATTCGCTGATGACCAGGTGGTAGCTCGGTATCTTCCGCAGCGAGCAAGCGAACGGGCTTGTCATCCACATAAAGGGCATAGTCATTTTCCATCAAATAAACAACATTTTCTCGACAGCAGATGGAAGCGTTCGCCGTAGACAGAAAATCCCAGCCTAATATAAGCTGGTAGGCACACGAACTCAGCACGGCAAATTGCACAAAATGGAGAAGACCAGCTATGAAAACACGAGCGGTGCACATACCGGCAGGTCAAATGGCGTCCCCTTGAGCAGCGAGGAGTGTAGGTCCATCATAAGGGGTGGTGACTTTTCGCAGACGTGAGCACAAGGAACGATCAATCACAGACAAACAAGCACCAGTGTCTATAAAGCGTCCACGTACACACCTTCTATTAAAACAGATATCGTATTATATGGACGCACTGGAGGAATTTCTGTCTTTTTGCCCGATGCAGCTTTTCCTCCAAAATCTGCAGAGGTTAGTTTTCCGGGCGTTGGTTGGTGAATTGCAAGACAGGTCGCAATGGAGGCTTGGAGCGGCGGAGGGGTGATTGTGAGCGGCGCCTAGTAGAGCGGTAAGAAGTGGTTTGCTCAGATGTCGCAGTTGGAGACGGTGAGCGACGTAGCGGTGGATCATAAGGACGACGTTGGAAAGCGTACGAGCTTGTCCCATCATCCCGTCCGTAGGTGTCGAATCCACGACGCTCGTTTTTGCTGACGCTTCCCACAGAAGCGTGCAATGTGGCCCCGATAGCCACAGTAATAACAGATCAGACGAGGCGGCCGCCATGGTGAGTGAAAGGGCTGGCTAAGCGCACTCGGAGTTAACGAAGCCAGTGAGACAGGCGTCGAGTGTGCGGGCATCGGTTATACGACGGGTGGTGAGCCAGCGAGGACTTGTGCGTACGTCGGCTGGAGTCGAGGTACTGGAGAGTCTACATGCGCTGGCCCGGTCATGGACGCCACTTCTCTTTGATAACATTGTGCAAAACAGTGTTGGAGGGGGGACGTGGACTCGGTGTCATTGAGAGGCCGGAAGATTGCAGCTCTTCCCGTATAATCGCCCAGATCATGGCACGCAATGAGGCATCAGTCATGGTAGGCTTTTCAGCGCTGTCCGGCGGTAACCGTTGGGACTGAAGTTCCTCTAGGCGTTGGCACGTGGTAACAACGTCAGCGACTGTGGTCGGGTTTTGTATGACTAAGGCATTCAACGCGACCGTGCCGATCCTTTTCAATAGATGACGAACTCTCTCTGATTCAGACATGGACGTGCTGAAACGGTGACAGAGAGCAAGCACATCCTCTATGTGCAATGTGTAAGACTCACCGCATTGTTGCTTGCGAGCATCCAGTGTCTTCTTCGCGAGAGCTGAACGAACCACCGGGGTGCCAAAAATTTGGCGAAGCTGTTGCTTGAAACGTGCCCAGTCCGTGATGTCCGTTTCATGATTGAAAAACCATGTTTTCGCTATACGCCTGTCAGATAGAAAGAAACACGACGAAGCTTGGTAGGATCATCCCAGTTGTTAGTGGAACTCGCTCGATTGAACTGGTCCAACCAATCCTCCACATCTTCACCTCGATGTCCAGCGAACGTGGGCGGCTCACGCTGGTTCGCGGTGATAATCCACGATGAATAAGCCGCGGTAGCCGGGGCCGTGGAGGTAGATGCAGAAGCGCCGGTTGGCTCGTCCTGAGGCATGTTACCGGACACCTGGCACAAACGACGACCTGAGCGGAGCTCCAGGAGGCAGAGCGGGCTGGGAGAGGACGGAAGATCGTAGAGCACATTAGGCCCAGAAAACACGATGAAGCGACCACACCCAAGGCACAGAACTCAGACAAGCCAAGCCCCCTCAGCAGATGAAGACGACGACCACTCATGATGATGAACATGTGTAAAGATAGTAGATGTGCTTAATGAATGCCTACAGTATAGACATTTAGCCACAAAAAGTTGAAATAGGCATTTATAGGCGCTTGAATACACTATAAAATCTCTTATTAACCTCTAATTCATGCTCATACATCACAATGACACGATAGGAACGCAAGGAACAAAATAGACATTTGCCTATAATCCGGTCTCTAGTAATAACTACTCGCACCCCCCTCTACACCAACGCAATCTTGCAAGTAGCCGGCTCCATTCGTGCCTTCCACCCCGCCAAAGTCAAGGAAGCGGCCATATCTCTCGCGGTGTCCTCCGAGTTCACTACAAACCTAAGCGACTCGAAAACCGCCATCTCCGATTTCGCACGCGGTACCCTTGCTCCCGGTACCTTACGTTTCCTTCAGCCCCTCGCCTACTTCAAAGACGAGTATCCACCTCCCATATCTCTCGTCTGTGTTCCGGCACACGTGGGAAACCCAGGGAACGAGGCTGCCCACCGACGAGCTCTAGGATTCGTCCACCGAGCGGTGGGTCCCGCCACGAACCGAGAGAACATCGTCGAGCCTCCCATATCCTATCACGAAATCGCTCATCGCCTCGCGCGTCGAAAGAAACCACCGCCGCATCCCAAATTCACTAAACCAGAAGAAATTGCATGGCGCCGCCTCTAAACGAACTCGTTCTCGTGCCTGCAGGTATAAGCACACATTTACCCCGATCTGTTCAGTCTGCATTGCTCAAAATGTGGCTTCGTTGCCTCCCTCTCTATTTTTTTATTTATTTATTGGTACCTCAAGGGTCCCGAGGGACATTACATGAGGGGTGGATATCATGAGTAGAGAGAAAACGATAAACAATATAACAATAAACATCAATAAGACTAAAATACAAAATGTAGATACAAATGGCGGCAATAAAAATAAGACAATCCATTTCACAAAGGCAAGTCCAAAGGCATCAATTCATGTATGTTCGATAGTATATCGGAAGCGTGTTGCATCACGGACAAGTGCAACATCTTTTGGAAGGCCATTCCAGTCGCGGGCAATTCTGACGAAGAATGACTGATGGAATGTAGTGGTGCGGGTACGGGATGGAATTACTGCGTTCAGGTGGCTTGTTCGGGCTGTACGATGAGTCCGTTGAATCAACCGACTGTCACGAGGCATGGTGTGAAAGAATCTGTGGTAGAGGCGAAGGCGTGAGATGCGGCGACGAGAGGCAAGGGGCGCCAGCTCCAGCTTAGACGTTAGAGACGAAACGCTTGTGTGATACAAGTACTCATATACTAATGGGCTGCAGCGAGGATCCACCCCCGCCTGATCTGATCTCTCTCGTATGAGGCGCGGAAAAGTGTACTCCGCGATACGAGCCTAACAGTACAGCTCCGGGCCATACAGCGAGCTAAGGAGGTGGCGGCCAGGCACCGCTTGACTGCCATTTCTTCGTGAATTCTTTTCGCTGAAATGAAGTTGTTTCTCTCTCTGTCCCGTAGTATAGTGCTTAAATTTTCTAGGCGTTGTGAATTGACCATCGGCCCCTCCTCCCCTTCTTGAAGGGGAACCCTCTACCCGTGTATGTCCTTCAGACAATGCCGGCAATGCCAAGGTGGTCAATAATAGTTACGTAGCACCCTGCAGTCAAGTGGGCTTATGAAGTAAGATATATGGTCTAAGCAAGCAGTGGCTACATAACGTATAGTTATTTGCTAAATTTCTTCATTGTAACCGTGGTAACCGAATTCGTATACCCGAATTGTGCACGGATTTTGACTTATACATGCTATCCAATGTTTATTTCTTCTCTGCTAGACCCCTTGCCATTCAGTTCAAAAATAAAAATGCACTTTGATAGCTGATTTTTTATAGTGCGATGAACACTAAAAAAACAAAACAAAACAAGTTGATCTATGCAATTGTGCAAGTGTAATTATTAGGTACGTAGACGCATGTGTCAACGAGAGGAGAGTCTACTGAAAATCACGTGTGGCAATATTTCTGTCTTTCTTTTTTCTTCTTCAGTGCTAATGGTTTTATTGTAAAGGTGTTGCAGGGTAGTGCGCTTACGAAAATGACGAGACGTCTCAGGAGGGGGCGGATCGGTAAACTTATGGAGCGGTCTTGAGAAGAGGTTCCAAACCACAGTGGTTGTTCCATTTTTTTTTTTTTTCATTTTGTCTTCAGCAAGCACGAGCATGCTGGAATTTCGAAAGAAGTCTGAACGCCAAGTTTTCAGGGAGCCAAACAGTTACGAATCCAGTTGTGTTATATGTTCGTGCTATATCAGCAGCAATAGACCTATCTGTTCTAGAAAGTTACGGGTTTCCTTTAATTTGACTTACAGGCACCATCGGCAAGTTTGTCATTTACCTTGTCGCAAAAGTTTCAAATGCGAAGCCTTTGTTAGCGAACTTCGGTGACTATAATCGTATCTATCTATCTATCTATCTATCTATCTATCTATCTATCTATCTATCTATCTATCTATCTATCTATCTATCTATCTATCTATCTATCTATCTATCTATCTGTCTATCTGTCTGTCAGTTTGTTTATCTATCTATCTATCTATCTATCTATCTATCTATCTATCTATCTATCTATCCACCTACGACTTATAACTCTCCTGGCCGTTTAGATAATGGTATCGATACCAAAATTGGTATCGCATAACATGACTGTATAACGAGCGTGGCTAGTCATAACATGAAAATAATAACATGTATGTCATGAATGTCATAATTTGCATTTTATTTTGCTGCTCTCTGGGTGGTTTCGTTCACATGGCATATTTTTACACGTACAACAGCATAATGAAATAGAATATATTATAATGTTGGCCCCTTGAGATTACTCTGGACGAGAGCGCTCAGTTAAGATCGTGATGAGGACAAGATTTCGCTCCGACTCGCCAGCGAAAGACCTAAAGGTGGAGAAGGTACTAACTAAAACGCACGGCTCAATGCGTCTGCGTAAGCGTTTGGTTTCCTTTCTTGTAGCGAACGTACAACTTGTGCTGTGGGAGTATCATGCTCCACCTCAGTAACCGGCCACTTTTAGGCGACATGTTATTTAACCAGGTTAGAGGACATTGGTCCGTTTTGACCACAAACCTCGAACCGGAGAGATAACAGGCTAGTTTTCGAACAGCCCACACGAGGCAAGCGCATTCCTTTTCAGAGGTACTGTATGCCTCTTCCCTGCAGCTCAGTTTCCGACTAAAATACAAAACTGCAGCCTTTCGATTACGTCACTAGAACTAAAAACTTCTGCTCCCTCTTCTTCTGAAGCTTTCAAAAGCAGATTTACGACTGCTTGGCATTGAACGTATGGCTTCAAGTTACTGTGGTAAATTTCGTTGGGCCGCCTTTTCAATTTAACTTCATAATTGGTTTCAGAAAGCTTCAATATTACTTTGGCAGGCCCTTCCCAATGAACATCAAGCTTGTTCCTTTTGGACGGTCGCAGCAACATTACCTGACTACCCGCTTGAAAAGTGCGTTTTTTCACTGATTCGTCGTAGTATTCCTTCGACAACACTTGTGCAGCCTTCATGTGGCTTTCCACAAGATCTTTTGTTTTTCCAAGCCTCTGAAGGAGATCTAGAACATACGAAACTTTATTAGGGTCTTCATCGCGGAACCTCCCAGGACTCGCGTAGCATTCGCATTGGTGTTCTCAAACGCCTGCCATACAAGCGCTGCAGAGCTAAAACCAGTGCTCTATGAGGAGCTGATCTCAAAGCGAACATATCGGGAGGAATACAAGCTTCCCAGTCGTATTTGTGCTCGTATGAAAGAGCTCTCAGTATATGTTTCAGAACAGAATGCATACGCTCTACCGGATTAGATTGCAGGTGATGGATCGAGCTGTTAACTACTTTTATTCCACATTTATCCCCAAAAAAGTAGAGGTAAGGCAGCTGGTAAAGACACTACCGTTGGTGCATTGGATTTCAGAAGTAAATCCTACGCGTGCAAATATATATCGTCGTACTAAATCGAAGCCATGGTTTAATGGTGAGCTGCGACGCCTTACCGGAAACGGAATGGGGTATATACAAAATTTAAGAAAAACCCCACCTCTGAGACTTGCCAGCAACTTAAAACCATCACAAAACTTCTGAAAACAAAAATCTATCATGCGAAAAAAGAATTTTTCAACGATCTGCCTTCTTGATTCAAAACAACAAAAAAGTTGGTCTGGAATCTGGTCAAATGTAATAAAAAAGATGGAGTGCGTATTCCTTCTCTTCAGCATGACGGTAAAGAAATGGAAAATAGCTAAGATAAGGCCAGCTGTTTTAATAATTTTTTTTCTCCATATTTTCGTCGTGTTCGTCAAACAGCGTTTTGTCTACGCCTACTAACAGATGTATGACAGATATTGATGAGGTACCTGTTGATGAAAACGGCATCCAGTGTCTTCTCGAACACTTAGACCCTAGCAAAGCAGGAGGACCGGATGGATTGGAAAGCGGTTTTCTCAGAATGTGTGCACCGTTCATTGCGCCTTTCCTTAAGGTTCTATACACGAAATCATTAAGAACGGGCAGCCTGCCACGCGGCTTGAAGGTGGCATGCGTTGTGCCTGTGTATAAATCAGGTCCTCGTGAACTAGTCCACAATTACAGACCAATATCCCTGACAAGTATAGCCTGAAAAATATTAGAGCACATCTTGTGCAGCAATGTAATGACACACATAACCGATCAAAATCTTCTTAATCCAAGACACCGTGGTTTTAGACGAGGGCTTTCCTGTATAACTCAATTAACAGAATTTGTTCACGAAGTCTGTAGTTCATGGATGAATGCTCCTGTGTTTATTCGATATTTGTAGACTTCAGGAAAGCGTTCGACCTCATAGATCACGGGCTGCTTGTATGTAAGCTACGTTGGTTTAATATCAATGAACAGGTGATAACATGGATTCGAGAATACTTGTCCTTGCGTTCTCAGTACGTAGTGGTAAATGGCGCAAAATCCGGCATGGCTAGCGTAACATCTGGTGTCCCTCAGAGCTCAGTGTTGGGCCCCTTGCTCTTTTTATTATTCATAAATGATGTTCCCGACACCATCGCTTCTTCCATCAGATTGTTTGCTGATGATCTAACAATATATAGGGAAGTTACAAGCGTCGATGATACTGTTCTTTTACGAAATGCTTTAACGAAAATGGAAAACTGGTGCCGTGATTCACATATGCAAATAAACGTGCAGGAAACTGTTTATATGCGTTTCACACAAAAAAAACGTATGGCATCGACACTTTATAGTCTGTCTGGTTCTGCGTTACAAACTGTTTCAGAGTATTAGTACTTGGGCGTATTCCTTACATCATCCATGTGTTGGCACAGGCACGTCGATTACGTTTCTGCAAAGGCATGTAAGGTGTTGGGATTCTTGCGGCGTAACACAAAGCTGTTTCCTCAGCAGGCCCGCGATCTTCTCTACAAGAGCTACGTCAGACCAATATTACAGTATGGGTGCACTGTGTTGGATCCTCCCACAAATGTTGATTGCGGCAAGCTTGAGCGAGTTCAGAACATGGCTGCAAGATACGTTATCGGTAGCTATGAGAGAAACCTTAGCATTACTGCTACAAAGAAAACATTAAAATGGGAGCTTCTAAAAAAAAAGAAGGCAAATTTTGCGCTTGAAGCTTTTTCACAATATATATCATGGCCACACTGGAATAGACCGTAATCAGTATATTCTTATGTATCAAGACGAACAGATCATGAGCTCAAGGTTATATAATATAGCTGCAGGACTAATCTTTTTAAAACCACTTTTTCCCCAAAACTATTTCTAAATGGAATCACCTGCCTACTGACAAGGTCAGCATAATAGATTAGGAAGCTTTTGCGGCCGCTCTTTAACATCTCATTCTGTCTTCAGCTGCAGTCAAATTTTATGCAGTGTTAGTTCTTATCACATCGTTTTTGTATTTTTTATGTTTGTACAGTATAAATTTCATTTTTGTTTTCTCTCTTCGTTTGGGTTAGCTGATCTTTATGTAATTCATGTGTATTGACAGCGATGTATGCCGCTATTTCTCCTTAGTTTTTCACTACCAATGTTCTTGAAATGTATGATTTATAAATCCTCTGTGTACCCCCCCCCCCCCCCCACTGTAATGCCTAAATGGCGCTGTGGGTACGAGTGCAAATAAATATATAGCAGTGCATTCGCGATATGAGGGGCATTGGGCTCCTTAAGTGGTATCGCTTATGGAAATTTTGTGGCTACACAGGACAGGATGTCCCTCTGTGTAGCCGGTCAGGATGTACCGACAAGCTTGCCTCGACTCGGGCAATGGCCCGACGACATCAATTATTAGGCGCTGAAAAGGCTGTCTGATAATTGGCACAAGCTTCATGGGTACCTTCCAGTTGTCCGTAGATTTTCGCGCTCTCTGACAAGTGTCGCATGAGCGTACAAGGTCTTCGATATCCTTTCAGCAATTCGGCCAATAAAACTCGAAGGGAACTCTAGCCTTGGTCTTCTTTATGCCGAGATGTCCTGCCCACGCGTTTTCATGTGCCAGTTTCAATAGTTAACGACGATACTCATGTGGCACCAAGAGCTGCTCACACTTGCGACATTGGACGTTTGTGTAGCTCCGATACAGGAGGCCTGCCTTCTCAGAAAAAGAAACATTCCTTTTCTTTGTTCGCAGCTCTATGCTTTCCATTAGCGCTTTAATTGAGAGGTCCTTACGCTGCTCTAGAATGAGCGTTTCTCGATCTAACCTCGACAGCTCACTCCAACGTTACGCTACAGGCGAAAGCGTAGCACCCCTCTCGCTCTCATCCAATAGCGTCATGT
Source organism: Rhipicephalus microplus (assembly GCF_043290135.1). Lineage (NCBI taxonomy): Eukaryota > Metazoa > Arthropoda > Arachnida > Ixodida > Ixodidae > Rhipicephalus > Rhipicephalus microplus. The sequence continues at coordinate 44,350,695 of NW_027464585.1, forward strand.
TGTCTCTTCTGCCGACAGAGACGGCTACCACGACGGGCGGCTCGAGTGACTCATCCGGAGAATTTCCTGTCCGAGGCACCATCGCCTTGCCACCAAGGTCACCCAGATCAGCCTCTTTAGCACGTGGTGTTTCACTACACTGAACGAGATCAAGTTACGGCGAAAGCTTCTACGCTTGTGATCACGTGAGGGCTATGTACGCTAAGTTGAAGAAAGATATATCCTGCTCTTTAAGAAGCTGCTCAAAGTAATTAGAAAAAATAACGAAAACGATCGGGAAGCGCGGCGGACACAGCCGCTTCGGTGCGCAACTCAACCGAAGGGGCCTTCAATGACAACCGTAGCGATTGGTAAGCAAGCACTCTGCTCCTCGGTGACTTGCCTGATCCACGCGCATTCTCCTGTAAAGTCGTCCGGAAACACAAACGAAGGATGAACAACGTCCATGGTTGCCGCTGAGTCTCGAAGTGCTCGACGCGTTTTCCCCTTGACATTAATTTTCTGGAGATATGGCTCTAACAACCGCATGTTCTTTTCCGATTCTCAGATTGTTGCGAAAGAAAACTTTTGTTCACAGTTTGCCGCAATGGGCCCTTCCTTTTTGCAGTTGTGGCCGATTAGCGGCTTCCGTTATTCAAACGCCCGTGGGGTATCAGTGCGTTGTTTAGGAACATCACTCGATTTCTACGCTTCCATTTGCCTTTCCCCTACAGTGTCCTTCGTAAGAGACGGGTCCTTCCTGAAATTACGGTGCGGAGTGCGTTTGTGTTCGCCACGTTTTTTTTTTTTTTTGAAAAAAAAAACTCTCACCCTTTTCAACGTGCACTGCCCTACTACGCAACTTTCGGCGAGTATATTACTCCTCAGCTAACTCCGCTGCCTTGTTTAGCTGCACTTCACCAGGCTTATCTTGCAGCCAAAGCTTGGCATCATCCTCGATGCAGCGGTTGAATTGCTCCAATTCAATGCATTCTATCACCTTATCGCGATCGTCATCAACATCTTCGTCCCATGAGCCATTCAATTATTGGCTTTAAGGCGAAACGCGAAGTCCACGTCCACGTGTGACTCATTCCCCTTTTTAGCATACCGGAACCTTTGCCGGAAAGCCTCGAGTGACAACTTATAAAGTTTTAGAAGCACTTCCTTAACTTCATCATAGCTCTCTAACGCTTCTCTCGACAAGCACATTCACGTCGGACACTTCGTCAGGAAGAAGAGCAAACAGGTTCTGCGGCCAAGGAAACCGTTCCAAAGCATTTCGCTCACAGACTTGTTCAAATTTGACGAGATACTTCACCATGTCCTCGCCTACTATGAACGGTGGCAGTTGGTCCCAAATTCTCTGACCTGAACCATCACAGAAGCTACAGTAGGCACCTGCGAACACTGTAACTGCTCGCTTTTCAGCTTCTTCACGTTCGCGAACTTCTCGCCTTTCAGCCTCCTCGCGGCGTGCTTTGATATTCACCCTGGCCTGATTCATTTCCTCAACTGTCACCCTTGCATCCTTCATGATTTCAAGGATCACTTGGTTTCGTTTCAAACGGCCCAAAGTAAGGCCAAGTTCCTCACAAATTTTGATGAATTCCTTCACTTTAAGGCTCTCCATCGTTCACACTAGCATCTTGCTATTTTACCCTGTTAAAAGTTTACTTGCCGTACCTACTATAAGTCGACTAGCAAGACGCGCAAGTCATTTTTAACACTACCGTGTTTACACCCACCGCATTGAATTTGATTTCGAAGCACTCCGACTTGGCGTAAAACAATCAAAGCTCACTCCAATGCTTCACAAAGCCCTTCTCTAAACTACCTGTGCTCGAGCAGTCTAGTGAACTGAGGGGAAAATATGAGGCACTCACCACGCCGATGTCGCTGACGCCGGCCGATCCCGCAGCTGCCATTCACTGTTACGAAGCGCGACGCACACGGTTTCGAAGGTGCCACTGCTACAAAACTCGCCGCTGCCAAGGTCACCAGACAGGCCGACAGCGAAAGGGCTCGAAGAGCAGAGATGTCTTCTAACGCCCTAACGCTGTCGTCTTCTCTCTGACGCATAGGTCAGCTGCTTGGCGAAGCGCCGCGTGATTCTTCATAAGCCCCGGGTAATCATTTACATCATCAACGTCCAATCGAGCTGCCGGCAGGTCACGTCAGAATCCTCCAATGGGGACCTGCCGCTGGGTTCCGTCATGATCCTCAAATCCGAAGCCACTGCGCTGGGTTGCCCCAAGGACAAGTGATTTTGCCACGCATTGAGCAAGACTCGCCAGACTGGATGGCTTCGCTTGTATCGTCGGGCTGCTATCGGGCCCGTGGGATGAGGGAGCTCGCCGTGCGTTGCGTAAGACACACCAGCGCGCGTCAGGTTGGGTGGCGTCGTTGAGATGATGGCGTCAGGCGAGCTCGCTCACGGGCCTTGACACAGATTGAATTTGCAGAGGCGATGGCGTTCGGTCTGGACTTTCAGGCGTAACAGTACTACCAACTCCAGAAGTGATAAGCTGATATGAAGCGCTAGTGCTCGCGAGGATGGTAGCCCTGGATGCTAGTACATTATTCAACTTAGGCGCATGACACCTGCTACAATGAACGTTAACCCGACATCACTACTGTATCGCAGCACTACATATTGCCACAAGCACGGAACGAGGTTTAGCCATGCCAATGCATGTGCCATGGTGTGAAAAAGAAGAGGACTGCTTGTGTGCTCGTGCTATAACATTCGGTTCGGCTCGAGGTCCACTGCTGCTGCTCCTGTGAACTGATGTTGTGGTCTTTCTGTAATCACGTGACATTTTCTGGTGTAGGTGCTGGGTATCTTATGCACTGCAATCAGCTGCAAGGTTCCGACACTAGTCACGATTTGGAAGAACCAGCTGACCTACGGCGTAGCAGGCGACAACTGGGCCTACCTCTTGAACTCGGACCATTTCCCCAACTCGGCAGTACTATGGCTAGTGCGGGAACGCAAACCCAAGAGACATCAATGCTGCCTCCTTCATGGTTCTTCAACGCCCCGCGAACCCTGAAGCCGTTCACGGTGACCCTTACGAGGACGTCGACGACTGGCTTGACGACTACAACCGTTGCGGCAGCGTCAACGAGTGGAACGAGCAGCGAAAGCTTCTGTATGTCTACTTTTACCTCGAGGACTCTGCACGCACTTGGTTCGAAAACCATGAAGCCACTATGACAACCTGGCCAGGGTTTCGCAACCAGTTGCGAAATACCTTCCGAAGCTCTGACCAAAAGGAGTAAGCGGAACGGCTCCTCAATCCTCGAAATCAGCGTCCGAACGAGAGTGTTGCCATGTTCGTTGAGGACATGTCGTGGCTGTTCAGGCGAGCTGACTCCTCAATGACAGAAGAGAAGAAGGTGCGCCTCCTAATGCGGGGAGTGAAAGAGCAGCTGTTCGCTGTACTAGTGCGGAACCCTCCCAGCTCTGTAGAGGATTTCCTCCACGAAGCCACGACATTGGAGAGAATGCTAAGGCAGCGTTCGTATCAGTATGAGCGTCCTGGCAGTCTTTCTTCAGTGTCGTCGGCCCTGCCAACACATGACGTCACGACCATGAGAGACCTTACGGAGCTCGTGCGCAGAATTATGAGCGAGGAGCTGCGAAAGCTGCACGTGGTGTCTTCTCCGCCCCATGTTGCTGCTCTAACGGATGTCGTTCGCGAAGAGGTCCGGTAGCTGGTGCACCCTGTGACGGCTCTGCGTGCAGCCGAGGTCCAACCCATGACGGCCCCGCGTCCAGCCAAAGCTCCGCTTTTGAAGTTTGAAGTTTATTCATCATCATTAAAGCATACATCTTTATCAATGGTTTAATGGGAAGGGAGGGGTGAAAAGGCAACTAAATGCCTGACAATGCGCCAATCCCCGCCCAGACCAAAATAATGCACAACACTCAGTACATCTTTAGAGCATGAACCAAATTTAATACAGTGAGAGAAAAAAATTGAGAAAAGAAGATACAGCGAAAATAAAGAGAGAGCAGTGGGAGAAGAGATAAGACATTCCAAAACACTTGTACATGCACTTCTTACACATACACAATAACGTACGCGGAAGCAATGCGTACTCCTGCACCGGCTGTTGGCTATCTATCCCGTCTGTCCACCCTGCAGACGGCGCCGTCATTATACTCAGGAACACCGCAGTACGGCGATCCACCCCTCCGGTGGGTCGCCGTACGAAAATCCAGTGTATGGCGTGCTCCCGATAACCGGCCTCTATGTTACCACTGTGGTGAACCAGGTCACATCTACCGTGAGTGCGCGTACAGTCACATGGGTCTTCCTGGCTTTCGTACGGATGCTCGTCGACCCAGAGATGGTGAGCGGCCCCGTTCTATCGCCGAATATTTGGCAAGCCAGCAATCCTCAACCCTTCCGCGTCGCCAATTCCGCTCACCGTCTTCGTTCCACGTCACCTGGACAACAATCAACCTTTGCGGACGTCCTTGCAGGAAGATCACCTGGATCCACAAGCCCGCGCCGGGGAAACTAAGAACAGCGACCTCTGGGGGTGAGGCCGCTGTTGATCGACCGTTACATGACCCACCCCCGAACTGCCTGCCGACATCCGGCGACATCCTTTTACCGACGAGTGCTATCGACGACAAACGCGTCTCTGCTCGCATATCTGTCCTTGTCGACAACCACCCGCTAACCGCTCTGGTAGATACGGGTGCCGATTATTCCGTTATAAGCGTTGACCTTGCTGCACAGCTAAAAAAGGTAACGACACCTTGGGGACATGGAACCAACCTTCGGACAGCGGGAGGTCACCTATTGACACCGCTGGGAATATGCACTGCCCGCCTCCGAATTCATGAGCCGACATACATTGCTTCCTTCGTCGTATTGCGCGAATGCTCCCAAAACCTAATTCTCGGAATGGATTTTCTCCGTAAGCATGGAGCCGTTATTAACCTTCGCGATCTGCTCATAACGTTCTCTAAAGACCATACAGCCCTACAAAAGAATGCAGTTGCGCAGACCACAACACTTCGAATTGCTGACGACAACATCGCACTTCCGCCGCGAGCCAGTATGTTGATAACTGTGGAGAGCGACTGTGACAACAAGAGTAGTGGCATCGCGGAAACTAACCTCTCGGTGCTCTTGGCTCGGCAGATTTGTGTCGCGCGCGCTATCGTCCAACTGAAACATCGGATAACTCAGCTTTTGATCACTAATTTTGGCGGCCAGTACCAACACTTGGCAAAGCGAACAGCGATCGCGAACTTTGAAGCCATTGATGATGAAGAATGTTCCACTATCGCTCCGATTGCCACTGCTGCCGAAGGTGACACTGCATTAGCCAGTACAGTTGACGTGAATTGCCAGCTATCCTCTGCGCAGCAGCAGCAGATACTCCATCACAACCATTTGAACGAATCGGCATGGACATGCTTGGGCCCTTCCCGAAGTCAAATGATAGCAACCGCTGGATCGTAGTCACTACTTACTATTTAACAAGGTACTGCGAAATGAAATCCATACAACGAGGCACTGCCAATGAGATTGCGTATTTTTTTATCAACAACACCATCCTCCGCCATGGAGCGCCAACAGTTCTTATCACTGACCGTGGAACAGCTTTTAAAGCACAATTGATGCAAGACGTCATGAGACTTAGTGGAACAGCTCATCGCAAAACGAGTGCATACCATCTACAAACCAATGGTCTGACGGAGAGATTAAACAAGACGCTCGCTGACATGCTATGTACGTCGACCGCGATCACAAAAACTAGGATGAGATTTTGCCATATGTTATGTTCGCTTACAACACTGCGGTCCAGGAGACTACGGGTTTCACTGCTTCCGGTTGCTTCACGGCCGAGAATCAATTACGATGCTAGATGCCACGCTCTTGCCTGACAGGACCGATATTCCTACTGATGCGAACGGCTTTATCCGGCTCGCCGACGCGGCCCGCCAGCTTGCACTCGAGCGGGTCCGAAAACAACAACGCATGGACTCGCAGAGGTACAACTCCCGTCATCGCCACGTTCTTTACCAACCCGGTGATCTGATGTGGCTGTGGATCCCCGTTCGCCAAGGGGCCACTCAGAAAAGTTACTTCACCGCTACTTCGGTCCTTATAGAGTACTACGGCGCCTCACAGATGTCAACTACGAAATTCTGCTTGAAGACACAGCTCGGCAATCTCGATGTTCCCAGCAGGCCCACATTGTTCATGTGTCACGTATGAAGCCACACTACCCCTGAGCCACCTGACACCGCTTCATCATACGTCTTTGTGCATGTACGCGATTACTTTACCTTTTAATTGGCATAGATCATCAGGGTGGTACTTTTTTTTTCGAAGGGGGGTAATGCCTCAGGCATGGAATGAGGTTTAGCCATGCCAGTGCGAGCATGTGCCATGGTGTGAAAAAAAAGACTGTTTTTATGCGCGGGCTCTAACGTTCGGTGCGGCTCGACGTCCAGTGCTGCTGCTCCTGTGAACAGACGTTCTGGTCTTTCTGTAATCGCGTGACAAATGTAAGGTTCATAAAATTGGATAGCCAGTATGGCAACCACAATTGACGTTTCACAAACAACAGGGTCTATTTGAAATGTAGTTCAGATACCTGGCGTGGCTTTGTGGTAGAATGTCTTATTGGCATGCCCAATGCTTGGGTTCAACTCCTGATGTGACTCTGACATTTATTCTTTGCATTCGTCGTGTCAGCGCTGCCAATGTCAAGTTTTTCTCGCACGTTGAAACTACCACTGTGTGTTCTCGTAGTTGCTGGGTAGACTCTAAGTGTCAATCACGTGTGGTACATACCCACATACCAGTGGCTCATACCCGCCTGCGGGTGTTACTGTCTGGCGGAAGGTGTGCACGGGGTAGGCCACGGGATTATAATGATAGACGGATTTAGAAGCGGGTCTGCAGCATCCGTATGGACGCAGCCTCCCATTACAAACTGCTGGCAGGCTGCGTTCATACGGCTGCTGCAGACGGGCAACTAAATCAGTCTAATATTCATGTCTTGGCCATCTTATCATGTTCATCAAACTATTTTATCATCCCATATCAATTTAGTTCACGCCAAGTTACGGGGGTGATCACGAGAGCACCCAGACGTAAGCGGCTAGATAGATGTCTAGATAGAAGGATTTACACGTAGATAGATGCCAAAAGTGCTTGAAGTACGCAAAGAGATGCTTCGCACTAAAAATTTTCGTGAATGATACAATATATGCATCAGACCTATTTCGTTCGTGTGGCCCTTCTCAAGCGTGTCAAGTCAGTTTATGCTTTGCTGACCAGCAACTGCACTGCCAGCTTTCTACTTTTTAACGAACCTGTGTTATTCGTGCATTAGTAGCAGTAGTGGCTGCGCAGCAAGCTGCTTTATGACAAAGTAGCTGTGAGCAACAGCGTTATCACTAGGTAGAGTTGTCGTTCTCGCTCGAACTACTTCCCGACACCGTATAGCCCTCACAAGTGGCAGAACGTTATAGTCTTGTGCGCTGTGAGCCCGTCTCTGCATTTAGGACAATTTAACTCTTCCAAGGTCCCGTACATTGCATATCTTGCTACGTTGACCAGAAAGTCCTGCATCTTCGACAAAATTTCGTTTCTGTCGCATCGTTGCAACTAGGATGTATTTACCTAATTTAATACGCCTTACTAATAAATACTCGTCAGTGGAAGTTGTCGGCAAGGTGCTCTACAGGCTTACTCTTAAATTTTCGGCAATTGCAGCTTTGAGAACGTTCACCGAAAATGCGGGTGTATAAGTGCAATCTGTGTGACAATATTTTTGTTAATCAGTGGGTCATTTTCTTGAAGTGCTGAAGGAGAAAAAGGATGCATTTTTTAAGGTGAATAGCCCCAACAAGGGAAACAGAGAAGTAGGAAGATACAGGACAAGCGCTGTGAATGACTCGTTACCCACTTGCCCAATTTTCAATACTACTTAGAAAGAGGATGTATCAGAGTGATTTGTGCGCTTTGAACGATTGGTACGAGTGCCGAAGTATTGATCAATAGTAGCTCAGATCTAACGGTTCTTCATTGTAAATGATTGATTGATATGTAGGGTTTAACGTCCCAAAACCACTATATGATTATGAGAGACGCCGTAGCGGAGGGCTCCGGAAATTTCTACCGCCTGGGGTTCTTTAACGTGCACCCAAATCTGAGCACACGAGCCCTATAACATTTTCGCCTCCATCAGAAATGCAGCCGCCGCAGCCGGGATTCAAACCCGCGACCAGCGGGTCAGCAGCCGAGTACCTTAGCCACTAGACCACCGCGGCGGGGCATATTCTTAATTGTATCTTGTGGTAATTTTGTATTAAATGCCAAGAATTTTTAATGAACTTCGGCGAGTTTGAGCGTATCTATCTATCTACCTATCTATCTATCTATCTATCTATCTATCTATCTATCTATCTATCTATCCACCTACGACTTTTAACTCTCCTGGCCATTTAGATAATGGTATAGATACCAAAATTGGTATCTCATAAGATGACTGTATGACGAGCGTGACTAGTCATAACATGAAAATCACAACATGTACGTCATGAATGTCATAATTTACATTTTACTGTCTTACTGCTCTCTGGGTCATAGCCGCCTACGACATTTAGCTCTCCTGGCCGTTTCGGTAATGATATCAATACCAAAATTGGTATATCATAACAAGACTATATGAAGAACTTATATGACTAGTCATAACATGAAAATTATGACATGTATGCCATGAATGCCATAATTTACATGTCATGATCCTGCAGCTCTTGCGGTGGTTTCACTCACATGGCATGTTGCAAAACTGGTATGGTATGAAATGATTGCATGGGAAACACAAGCGACAAATTCTAATATGAAAATCATGACATGCGTGCCATGTAACATTATGACTACATGCTACACTCATGAAGCGCTCGCGGCTGTTTAGCCAGCTTCACATTACCAAACTGGTATTACGCGACGCGAACGGACGACATAGGTGAATGACACATCCAAACATGATAATCACAACATGCGTGTCATGTGATAACATGACTACATACCACACTCATGATGCGCTCACGGCCGTTTCGCTAGCTTCACATATGTCAAACTTGGTATTACGTGACGCCAATGAATGACGAAGGTATGTGACTGGTGCAAACATAATATACATGATATGCACATCATGTGAGAACATTACTACATGCCACAGTCAAGGCGCCAATACATTTCGACGTGACGCCATGCGCGTGCTCGCCGGCTTTCATTTCGTCGCGTCACGCCGGCGTTGCCACGCCAGGCGCCAGTCCTGCCATTTACTGGCAGTGCGCGCCGCACTGCGTTGCTTTCGCGCATGCGCGCTTCAGCGCGTGCGGCGTCCCTCCGTCACGAGAAGAGGAGACGCAGTGCTGCCTGGGTAACGCGTCGGTGTGAAATGCAGCATGTCTCATTTCGCACCGGTTGCCGTCGGGCTGCGCCGACGGACGCTGGTCGTGCCTGGCTTCAGACTATAGAGTGCTCGCGTTTTGCTAACGTAGCGTCACTGTGCCCAGCGTGCGCGCACGTCAATGCTACATACGAGTATATTGGGCCATTCATGATGCGCTCGCGGCCGTTTCGCTAGCTCCACATATACCGCATTTGGTGTTACGTGACATCAACTGATGACGAAATATATGACTGGTGCAAGCATGATAATCCTGACACACATGTCATGTAAGAACATGACAACATACCATGCTCATAGCGTGCTCGCGGCCGTTTCGCTAGCTTTACATATACTAAATTTGGTATCACGTGACGTGAATATATGACGATGTTAAACGACACATCCAAACATGATAGTCATGACACGGAAGTCATGTACGGCTTCATTTACCTTCACCTCGAAACGTTGTGCTGATTTTAAAGTGATATATTAACATTTCTCATTCATGCTTCGCATATGATCGATTCCCACTGTACGTGGAATCTGCCAATTTTTTCGTCTAGTATGTGAAATCTTAACAGTCTTCATATGTAAGGAGACAGAAAAAAATATTGGCAGCATATCCACGGAGTGAATGATGGAGAATGGGGCAAAGCATTCGTCCGTCCATTCGTTCTTGCTTCGTCCGTCCATGCGTCCGTCTGTGTGACCATCCATGCGTCCATCCGCCCGTCCGTGCGTGCGTCTGTTCGTGCGTCCGTCCCCGCGTTCGTCCATGCATCCACCCCTGCGTCCGTTCATGCGTCAATCCATGCATCTGTCTGTGTGTCCGTTCGTCCACCTATTCAACACTCCAAGTACCACCCTCTCGCATCTTTTCATCATATATTTCCCATATAGAAGCACCGCCATTCAGCGGACATTCCAAGGACTAAACGAGAGGTGGCACACGCACACTTTCTTATGGCTTGCGCTTCGGGTTTACTTTCCACCTTTAGTCACCTCGAGTTCATAGTATATACTAGTTTACTGTATTCATTGCACTGCGGCCTAACGCTCGCTATATACTTCTAAAACCAGGAGGTTACGCCCAGCGAGTATAACGTAGCAACCTTTTCCTGTCAGATAGTGCTCAATGTACATGCCAGTGGTTGCTGGTGGGAAATGAGAGACAGGAGAATTCTGCTTTTACTTTCTTACGGCTTGCGCTTCGTATCTACTTCCCACCTTTAACCACCTCGAGTTCATGGTATATACTAGTTCATTGTATTCATGACACTGCGGCTCATCCTCGCTACACCTTTCTAAAACTAAGGAGGTTACACCCGGCGAGTATAACGTAGCAACCATTTCTTGTCAGATAGTACTCACTGTACATGGTAATGGCTGCTAATGGGAATTGCAGCGTGCGCGTTAACTAAAAGCAGAATGCTCCTGTCTCTCATTCCCCTCTAGCAGCCATTAGCATGTACATTGGTCACTATTTTTTATTGTTCAACAACGCACAGAAGAAATCTCCCACCGGCAACACCTTGGAGGTCAAAATGTAACAATTGTTACACACTACGACTACGAGTGACGAACGGGTGCCGCTATAAAAAACTTCGCCCCTAAAAAATGTTGCGTCCTCTTTGAAGCAGCGCTACGTACGTATCATTCGCACGGCATGTCAGCATCTTCCCTTTCACAATTTCGAACCTCATAGGCACGCAAACACTGAAAGGAACACGCGAAACACGAGCGGCTGAACCACGAAGAAATCCACATTACTAAAGACGCGGCGGGGAACGCTGGTCTAGTGGGTGCGTGACGAAGGCGCAAATTTTCGGCGTACCGAAACCACTTGCCCCTTGATGACACCGCCCCACGTGCTGACGTGGTGCGAGTGGAAAGGATTCATAACTCAGCCCTCCTCTTTCACGGCAACTAGACTTATTAATAAGGTAAACTATGAAGCCTGGAGATATAGTCCATGCCTCTTCGACCCATTTTATCATATTTAATTGAACCACGTTCGGCGAACGTTCGAACTCACACAAAACAACTTGATTTTTCATTTCATAGGCGGAGCTACCACCGAAAAACGCCTGTGTGATTTATGTTCCATTGAAAAGATTTTGTTTGAAGCACTGAGTGGTCAAGTCAGAAAGCACAAGTAGATACAAGGCACAATATGCATTTACTTATGTGGAGTACTCGTTGGCAGTTAGCGTCTAAAAGGGAAAAAAAGCGATTTTCTACAGAACTGGCAAGAAGAAAAACTAGCTAAATTCACAGCTGCCTCGTATAGTATCCTAATAAAGATAAATGAATTTTCTCTTCAAAGTGGCCAGCTGCTTCATTATATAGAAGTTCAGAGTATCAGCTTGTATAGTTTTGTCACTTGATCGGTAATGCGTGACCACATACAGCCATAAACCTCCGCATTGACACAATAATAATTCACATAGTTTTCATCAGAGCCCAAAGCAAACCTGCATGGAAAGCAAGTGCATTGTAGAGTACACAGCCACTAAATATTATTATTCTGCTTTTTAAAGAAAAGAAAATATTCTTCAAAACCTTTCATTATTCAGCCCATTTTAACTGGAGCGTAAATAGCTTATTGATTAGTTTACGTCAGATATCTCGTCATAGAAACCTTGAACAGCACTTCGTCTAAAGGCACATTACATTTCGATTTGTTATGTTGAATAGTTTTGCCGTACTCGCAGAGGCTTGTTGCAAAAACGCATTTTGTTGCTCACACTATTTTCGTTGCTATAAGATAATATCTTCCAACCACGCATTAACACTAGATGCCATTAAAGAGCAAGGATCATAAGCTTTCTGAATTAGCTGAATTTACGTTTTTTGCCAAGCGCAGGGAGCACAGTCCATCCGCAAACAATGCGTAAAATGCAAGGCGGTTACTGCCGATGTGGGACCGCGACCTTAAAGGGCCACTCACCAGGCCCGATACCAAATTTTAGTGAGACAGTGGAAGTTGTTGGGTGTCCGATGAGGAACATTCTGCCACAATAATTTTTTGAATAGGTTTGTCACGAGCGGAGAAAACTGGTTTTTTGAAGCGGCGTGAAACGGGGATGAGAGGAGGCGAGCTCGAAACCCTTGCCGCTCCTCCGCGTAGCCTTCGCAAGCCAAATCCCTTCCCCACCCTCTCCGGCATCCGACCAAGAGGTGACGTGCGCATGACGTGCCCAAACAAGTCCAACTCCCGAGCACACGAGCGGCGTTACTTTGTTGACCAGCGTTACTTTGCGGTCTTCTGCCCGTTTCTGCGGGATGGTTTGGAAACGCTGGCTTTGACGCGGTAGAATAGATGAGCACAATGAGTGCACGAACGCGTAGGAGCGTTCCACAGCGGTCGTCTGCTCGATGCGCTGACTACGGGTATCCTTCTAGCACACTCTACCGCGGGTACACGAACGCATGCAAAACGCCGACACATAAGCCCTGCATCTCGTTACAATTCACGGGAGAAAAATTGAAAAAAGACGCTCACATTCCCTTATTGCTTCTCATTATTTATTTATAGCTCTATTAATATTTTCAAGCCACAAATTACGTAAACTATGCATGCCATGTTAAATAATTTTCGCCATGTCACGTGCCACTGTTTGCAACGTCAAAGCAGAGTCGTCTACGCAGAGAACCAACGTCACTGGATTGCAGTGTACGTAGGGCCGTGTATTCATACGCGCACGTCATGCCTTCATTCTCTGGTCGCGCGCCAGCAGAAGGGAGAGGAAGCAGCGGTCATCTTGAAATTTGACCCATTTCTACGGCACGTAGTGTTGCGAATTTCGGCAGACGTGATCATGAGCGTCTCGTCTACGCATTGCGCTGTCAGCTCGAAATTGTCAAACCTGGTGAGTGGCCCTTCAAGACACGACCAGTTATCTTCATTCAAGCAACCTAGAGATGCGTAACGCTGCATTAGAAAACAATAACGAAAAGGTATCATTCCCGAGACGGCCGAAACCAAAAGCTGTGCAATGATACATCAGATATTAACGCGTGGAACATACGCTTTTATGTACGTCTGAAATTATTCCAGCTCGAATTATCTATGTTCGACCCGAAGTATTGAGACGTGCAGTATGGATGCGCCCGTCTTTCTTCATATGAGCGCATAATGCACCCAGTGAAGCGAACTAATTAGCAAAATATAAAAATGTGAAGACAGTACCCGCAGATTCGATGGTTACACTAGATATGGAGTGAAAAAATATATGGAATACGTAGGAGCACGACATTTATATTCTTAATTGCGGGCTTGCTCATACAGGTTGTTTTATAACTGATAACTACACTATAAGCTAAAGGTGCACATGCACCAATAACATTTAGCTCTTAAGTCAGCTTGGGCATATATATGCACATGCAAATTAGATTTTGTACAGATGTAGGTAGGCGATCGTATGGCATTATTGCCGCAACATACCATTTTCAAGCAATGCCAGAATCCCCCCCCCCCCCCGCGGGCGTGCGAATCACTATGGGAAAAGTGTGTACGTTGATTGCGTCGACGTCACCCGTTGGCGCCGTGAGACACGTCGCCGCTTTTTACTATAAATAAAATACCCGTCTGAACGCGCTTGCATGTATCTCTGCGAAAGGAATCGGTGTGTATATATCACTCAGTCAGTATATTCCGATGTTTGGACCTCTTTAACATATACAGGCGCCGCCATATTGCCTTGCAAGTGGCGCCGTCCCTGGTCTGGGAGCATTGCACTGCAGCATGCAAAGAGCTACCCTGTTTATAAGGAAGGTATTCGTATGGTTGCAATTGCAGTCGTTTTTTTTTTCGTTCTGGCATGCTGAAATTCGTATCGTAAGTATAAAATGAGTCTTTCCATTCGTTCAGGGTGAACTATGATAATAAGCGACGACGTAAACTTGTCGTAAGTTGTCGGTGTCATATGTTTTCGGCACTATTTCAGTTGGAGAAACTAAGAACATTTCGACCAATTCAAGCAGGGCAAACAAGTGCAGACACCCTTTCAAGATACAGTCATTTTTTTTCTGGGCTGTAATATTTAAGTTTATTTTTTCACTGGGGCTCTGGCCTGGCTGTCGCAGCGACTACCGTCCGTAGTATGTGATCGTGCGCGAGTGCGCAGTTGCGATTTCTCGGCGATTACGGCACTTGTTTGTTGCTCTCGAACTGTTCTCCGTCTTTTACTCGAACTTTTTTGAACGCTTATTAAAAGCTTGTTTATTGATAAACAGTGTAGACGAAATTAGACCTGATGGTGCTGGCACACAAAAAATTGGCAGATCCTACGTACAGTGGAAATCGATTATATGCGAAGCTCGAATGAGAAAGGTTCATATGTCACTTTAAAGCCAGCATAACGTTACGAGGCGGAGGTAAATGATGCCATACATGACTTCCGTGTCATGATTATTATGTTTGGACGTGTCGTTTACTTTCATCATCTATTCACGTCATGTGACACAAAATTTAGTTTATGTGGAGCAAGCGATACGGCCGCGAGCACGCTACGAGCGTGGTACGTAGTCATGTTCTTACATGACACGCGTGTCAGTATTATCATGTTTGCACCAGTCGCACACTTTTGTCATCAATTGACGTCCCGTAACACCAAAGTTGGTATACGCGGAGCTAGCAAAATGGCCACGAGTGCATATTGAAGGGCCCAATACACTCCAATGTTGCGTTGACGCGCGCGCACACTGGGCACAGCGACGCTGCGTTAGCGAAACGCGAGAACTCTACAGTCTGACGCCAGGTGTGACCAGCACGACCAGCGTCCGTCGGCGCGGCCCGACGGCAACCAGCGCGAAATGAGGCATGCTCCATATCGCGCCGATGCGTTACCCAGGCAACACTGCGTCTCCCTCTCTTCGTGACAGAGACACGCCGGACGCGCATGCGTCAAAGCAACGCAGCGCGGTGCACGCCTGCAAGTATATGGCAGGACCGGCGCCTGGCGTGGCAACGACGGCGTGACGCGACGAAATGAAAGCCGGCGAACACGTGCACCGCGTCACGTCGAAATGTATTGGCGCCTTGACTGTGGCATGTAGTCATGTTCTCATATGACACACATCTTGTTATTATCATGTTTGCACCAGTCACATACTTTCGTCACCCATTGACGTCACGTAATACCAAGTTTGGCATATGTGAAGCTAGCGAAACGGCCGCGATCACATCATGAGTGTTGCATGTAGTCATGTAGTTACATGGCACACATGTCATCATTATCGATAATGTTTGGATGTGTCATTTATCTATGTTGTCTGTTCGCGTCGCGTAACATCGAGTTTGGTACATGCGAAGCTAGCGAAACGGCCGTGAGCGCATCGTGAGCGTTGCATGTAGTGATGTTGTTACATGACACGCATCTCATGTTTATCATCTTTGCACCACAATCATATCTTTGTCATCCATTCACGTCCCGTAATACCAAATTTGGTATAAGTTAAGCAAGTGAAACGGCCGCCAGCGCATCATGAGCCTGGCATGTAGTCATGTTGTTACATCACACGCATCTCATGATTGTCATGTTTGCACCAGTCGCATACCTTCGTCCTCCATTCACGTACGGTAATACCGAAATTGGTATATGTGACGCTAGCGAAACGGCCGCAAGCGCATCGTGAGCGTGGTATGTAGTCACGTTGGAGTCTAACGATAGTGTTCACCATGCAATCATGTCATACCAAATCAGTTTTGCAACATGCCATGTGAGTGAAACCACCACAAGAACTGCAGGACCATGAAACGTAAATCATGACATCCATGACATCCATGTCATGATTTTCATGTTATGAGTAGTCAAATATGATCTTCATGCAGTCATGTTATGTGATACCAAGTTTTGTATCGATACCATTATCGAAACGGCCAGGATAGCTAAAAGTCATTGGCGGCTAGATAAATAGATAAATAGATAGATAGATAGATAGATAGATAGATAGATAGACAGATAGATAAATAGATAGATAGATAGATAGATAGATAGATAGATAGATAGATAGATAGATAGATAGATAGATAGATAGATAGATAGATAGATAGATAGATAGATAGATAGATAGATAGATAGATGGATAGATATGCTGAAAGTCACCGAAGTTCGCTAAGAAATGCTTGGCATTTAAAAGCCATGCTGAGACTTACATGCTAGCACACTTGTTTTTCTTTTTAGAGTCGTGGCGTTTGGCTTGTGGCGGTGATAAAGTGAAGATAGTTGAAGTTTCTTCTACTGATGAGGCACGAAGCGCACCCAGCGGGCTTGAGCCTATAAATGGGATAATATCAATTTTGTGTTTATTTTTTTAGTATAATTTTGTCGACCAGTTGTATGGCTTTTGCAAAATCTTGGCGGTCGTTCGTAAAGCTAAGCAAAGAAATTTACAGACATAGAAACCGTAGACAACCGCAACACGTGGTTTATATTGTGTTGCGTTAGAAGACTATTAACTATGTTGTATATCATCACGGTTATTAACCACGCAAACAATTGTCTTCCTGAGGTAGTAAGTAGGTATTAGTAAAATAGTATGCCACACGAAGTGGCATACTTTTTTTTTTACGATTCAACTTTCACATCGCACAGCGTGTACGCACATCCCGCCGTCTTAAGACACACACTACGAGGATCCCGCCACGTAATTCTCATGTAAAACTCAGTGAATATTTGGGTTGCACAAGGCCGGTGCGCCGAAGAAATTAAATGTCTCATGCCGGTTACCCCGCTTCGTCCGTGTTAATATAGCCACATCAACCACACTGATCACCGTGTTGAGCCGAGCTGCGAGGCTAATTGTTTTGACCAAACCTATATCATCATAAATATAAAAGTGAAACGAAGCGAAAGCAACACAGCTGGTTGATATGTGGGATTTAACGTCCCCAAACCACTATATGATTATGACAGACGCCGTAGCAGACACCTGCATGCATTAAATGTCCTCAGGGGGACATGGTGTAGAGCTGGTACAGAAAATCGCACAAGTTAATAAAATTTCTTCTTTGCAAAAAAAAAAGTGATGCCGAAGTTTGGCAACAGTTGCCTTCTTGAAGAGGCTATAACATATCTTATAAATGGAGTAAAAGCGAGGATGGGTACGTCCTTTAGCGGTTGGCCAAATCCTTTCTTGCTAAGCCGCGAATAGGCTCCGGTGGCCACTCTTGACATAGTAATCTAGTGTCTAGAAATATACTGCCTAGTGTGCTGAGCGCGCGCATTCCGTACGAGAGAGGGTGGCCGCGCATGCGATGACTGCACTCAGATGCCACAAGCGGCGCTGCGTGCCGAGAGGGTGCACGAACACGCGAAATTCCTCTCGTCTTCTGCTGCCGGAGCCTCGCCACGTTTAAAATCAGTGTGTGATAGCTGCCATCTGATTTACTGTGAAGTTCGACGGCGCCATATGTACACTGCAACATCTTGAGATGGTAAAAGCTAAGCGACAATGCAAAGAAAGGACGTGTATTGTGCCGCTGTGTCAAAGAAGTTATCTGTTGAATAAGGAAAAGGTGTCTTGTTTCCCGCACTAACGGATCCAGTACGGTTTCCTGAATGCAAAAGTAGGATCAAGAGGGCAGACAGAAGGCTGAATCCGAAGGCTGTCTTGTGAGGAAAGCATTCTGAGAGTGACACCACCGAACTATCTTTTCGGATAAGGGTGAACGATGTCGAGAATGAAATTACCGTTCGGGCCAAATTTCGAATAATATTATTCATCTAAAAAATCGAAAATACCCTTTCGAATTTCATTCACACAGTTTTTCTCCCATGTCAACGTCGGACTCCCTTTCCAACAACGTTTTGAGTATCATAATTAGCGAGTGTCAGGTTATTCATTGGCATGTTATCAATTTTTTTTTTGTTTTCACTCGAATCCTAATGGAATGCAGGCTAAGAGGTAAAGGTTTTAGGGCCTTCTGCGATAATTCTCGTTATTAAGAACAAAGCACATTTTAAAAAATAACTCAGGTGGTTATACTGTCAATCATCCGTCCGTTCGTCTGTCTGTCTGCCTGTCCGACTGTCTGTCTGTCCATCCGTCCATCTTTCCGTCCGTCTGTCTGTCTGTCCATGTGTCCTTCTGCCTGCCTGCCTGCCTGCCTGCCTGCCTGGCCTGCCCGCCCGCCCGCCCGCCCGCCCGCCCGCCCGCCCGCCCGTCCGCCCGCCCGTCTGTCTGTCTGTCTGTCTGTCTGTCTGTCTGTCTGTCTGTCTATAGAATCGCCTACGTCTGGGTGCCCTCACAATCACCCCCTTAACTTAGGGTCTTCGAAATACTTTACAAGAAGAGCTGAATAATCCTGAAACGCCAATACTGGTCCCAGTGTTGCCTATCCAATTTCTTGCATATATTTAGGGCCACTTATGTTTCACTTATTAAGAAACACAGAAGCGTCACCTTGCATAGCATTGATTCCCAAGTTACATGGGATCTGCATCTTTTTTTTTTCTTGCTGGTAGCAGCAGATGCCGAAATGTATGCCACGAAATCATCTTCATTTGGTATTGCAAAGCGCCAGTACAGTGAAAGCAATCGAGTAGTTCTCATACTATAAAGCATTATGTAAAAAAAAAACACTCAGAAATGCATGAAAGTCATAGTTGGCCTCACGCGGCTCGGCCTCCTGCAGGCTTCGCAGCTCTTGCGAAGCGCAAGGATTAAACGCAAATGCACCCACTCGCACAGCAGCACACCATGCGGGTGCTGCCGGCAGTCATCAGCTGCGGGGTCATCTCCTAGCCCATGCTCAGCACACTAGGCAGTTATTTCTAGTCACTGTAATAGTATATTTAGCTATGCCTTTACTACGACATCTCTCATAATCATATGGTAGTTTCAGGACGTTAAACAACAGCAATTATTATATTACACACGCACATGTTGTACAGGTACCCCAAAAGTAGAGCAGATCACGCGAGCTGTGGCCAAACTAAACAGAGCTGCATGTAGGCGCGCTTGGATGCGCCGCTGATAGCGGAAGTGCGGAGTCGCCATATCTATCCGACTCATTCCGATATTTTGATACTTGCCGAATCGCTTGCTCAAGCAAAGCCGAGCTGCCATCTTCACTCATCGGCGGCGTACTGCTTAAAGCGAACCGCCAGGCACGACTCTGAAGATTTCTTCACGAAGCGGGGGCAAACAAGTGCGCAAAGCGAAGAGCCCCTGGAGCTGGTGATAATGCAATTGATATGTGGGGTTTAACGTCCGAAAACCACTATATGATTATGAGAGACGCCGTAGTGGAGGGCTCTAGAAATTTAGACCACCTGGGGTTCTTTAACGTGCACCCAAATCTGAGCACACGGGCCTAGAACATTTCCGCCTCCATCGGAAATGCAGCCGCCGCAGCCGGGATTCGAACCCGCACCCTGCGGGTCAGCAGCCGAGTACCTTAGCCACTAGACCACCGCGGCGGGGCTGGTGATAATGCAAGAATAGCTGATTGAGCGCACTGACATGCAGTTTTCCCTAGTTTGGCCACAGCTCACGTGCTTCGGTGTATTTTTGGGACACGACTTAGAAAGACGCCTCAGGTGAATTAGCCTTCGTGAGTACAGTTACGCAGCACATCTTGGTTCTTGTTTATTTTCAGGAAACATGTAAAAAAAGCAGAAATGCGCGAGTGCATCGCTGTGCATGCGAGTGAGACATGCCTCTGCCAGGGTCATTCTCCCCGACACATGTTCAGGATGCGCGCAGACTGTCGAGCACACGTGACGCTGGAAAGACGCCTTTTTCGGTGATGATACCTCCCGTGATGAGCTCGTTCGGGGTGACGTCAAATGCTGGGTTCCAGCACTTGATGCCTGCACAGAGCAAGAGCAACTGCGTCATCCCACAGCGCTGCCCTGTTTTGTCTTTCTGCAGGCATCCCCATACATATCTCAAGTTGATTTCAAGCAAAAAGCAGGAAAAAAAGATACGATTTACCCAGGGAACTGGCAAAAAGACCTATAAAAGACTGAAAAGGCGCCTGTCCTTTGTAAGCCTCAAATTGCAGCAAAATACCACAACGCTGAGTGTAAATTTAACAGTCTGTAAGGAAATAGACAAAAATGAGACTTGCTGCATGCTAATCGCATACGTGCATAATAAAGCAAGTCAATGAACGAACTGGCCCAGGCAATATCAGTAAAAAGAAATGAAACAAAGTTTTGAGAATATTAACATACGTAATATTTTAATACATAGGGTTTAAAATATTGATAAGGAACAAATACACTCTAGAGGATACAAAACAATGAATATTATGAAGATTATAATTTTGCGTGGATATATGGCAAGTGTGATTGTAAGTCATGGAATGGAATGAAAAAACTTTATTTCAGTCCTGCAGAACGCGCGTAGCGGGCGTCTCCCACGTAGGGACCGACAGGGAGTACCTGGCGGCCGCTTCGTGGGCCTGCTGGACGGCCCATTGCTGGTCGGCGAGAAGTAAGCTCCTGAGGGACCTCTCCCACTTGCTTGAAGTAGAGTCGGGAGGAGTTGTTCTACATGCGTGCGAGCATGTGTGCGAGTGTAGCTGTGTGTCCACATGATGGGCATGTGTCGCTGGAATATGCATGAGGATAATAAACATGAAGCGTGGCAAGGTTTGGGTACGTGTGTGTCTGTAATAGGCGTAGGGTGAATGCCTGCGGTCGGTTAAGTTTCGGATGTAGGGGTGGAAAAGTGTGGCGTTCCAGGTAAAAGTGCTTTGTAATTTCATTGTACGTAATTGGTGCATCCCGATTGGTATCTAACCCAGCAAGATGGGGTTGCCCTGTGGCAGTGCGGTCGGTAAGTGCGCGCGCTGCATCATGGGCGATCTCATTGAGGTTAGATAGGGCACCCGGCACCTGGCCGAGATGGGCGGGGAACCAGATGACAGAGTGGTGCTTCAGGGCACTCGGGTCCGCTTTGCGCAGGATACGTAACGCCTGGTCGGAGATGACTCCGTGTTCGAAGGCTTTGATGGCCGGTCTGGAGTCGCTGTAGATAAATTCCCGTTTGCTGTCGAGCATAGCTATAGCTATAGCTACTTGCTCCGCTACTTCGGGGATTCCGGTGAGCATTGTGGCAGAGTTAAGAGTCTGCTGCGCGGACGATACCGCGACCGCGGCAAATGCTCGGTTGTTGCGATAGGCAGCGGCGTCCACGAACGAGACGTTGTCCGCTTCCATGTCTATGCGCTTGAGAATGGCGGTCGTCCGCGCAAGGCGCCTGCCTCTGTTGTATTCGGGGTGTAGATTTCGTGGAATGGGAGCGATCGTGATAAGGTCGCGGATTTCACGGGGAATTAGAGTCAACATTGGGGGGTCCCTGGCCCTTGAGGAGAAGAAGCCGAGCTCGCGCAGAATATGGCGGCCCGCCTTGGTGGTAGTGAGTCAGGTCAATTGCACGCGTTCCTGAGCTTCGGCGATCTCTTCTAGCCTGTTATGTATGCCAAGCTCGAGAAGTTTGTACGTTGGAGTGGTGATAGGGAGGCCAAGGGCTCGTTTGACCACCTTGCGAATAAGCGCATTGAGTAGATCGCGCTCAGCACGTAGCCATTTGTGTATAGCGGCAACGTAGGTAAAATGGCACAAAACAAACGTGTGTACAAGACGCAGCAGGTTGTCTTCTTTGAGGCCATGGTGCCTGTAGGCTACTCTACGTACGAGTCGTATGGCATTCTCAGTCTTAGCCCTGAGCTTGTGTACTGTTTGGGTGTTGGTTCCGCCGGACTCGATGATCATGCCGAGGACCTTGATGGTGTCTACCCTGGGTACAGTACGACCATCTCTGGTGTGAAGGGTGATATTGCATTCCGCCAGAGGTTTCCACCCTTTGGGCTTGGCACCCCGGGGTTTGGGCAAATATATCAACTGTGCCGACTTCGCGGGTGAGCACCTGAGACCTGTGTCGTCGAGGTAAGATTCGGCGGTGTCGATAGCTTCTTGCAGTGCGGACTCAATGAAGCCATCCAACCCTGTGGAACTACAGGCGATTTCCATCTTTCCAAGTAACAGTTAACGGCTTATGCAGTGCGTTATATTACCCTGGCAGCAAATTTGGAAGGTGCGTGACAATAACGTCCGTTGTTCTCCGGCAGAGAGCTCGCTCTGTTCCTTCGCTGGGGTGCACAAGCCCGGGCGCGCCAACTTTTACGCACAGATGTGTGTGCAATTGCGGGTCGCCACCACCGACCACGCTCGTAAGTCATTTTCTGTAACTTAACAAACGGCTGTTGCGTCGGCTTTTATAACTGAGTGGCACACGAGGGACCGACATAAAGCAGGAATATTGGAATGCCCATTAATGCTATTGTAACCCACCACGGTGGTCTAGTGGCTAAGGCACTTGGATGCTGACCCGCAAGTCGCGCAGGGTCGAATACCGGCCTCGGCGGCCAAAATGCTTGAGGTCTGTGAGCTTCGGTTAGATTTGGCGCACGTTAAAAAAACAAAAAAAAACCACGAGGTCGAAATTACCGGAGCCTTACCTACGCCGTTCCCCATAATCATATGAAGGTTAAACCCCGACAATTATGACATGTTCTTAATGCTATTGTACGAACCGGCAATAAAATCTGTCGAGTAGATATATCTTACGATCAAACTGCCATGTGCGCCCCATTTAAGCACACGTGCGCAGGCATCAAATTTCGATTCACTGCACGCATTATTTTTCTTCTTGACCAACGAATGACGTGGAAAAGTTGAACAACGCCCTCGAACTCTTCCCCCTTTATTTTTTCTCTGAACAATAAAAAGTACAGATAAAGAGAGATTGAAAAAGAAAAGAAGGTTCCATGCGCCCTCGTTGTTTTGTCGATTAGAGATATCGCACACTACAACTATATTGGCGCCAAATTTAAACCCGTGTGCACAAGGATTAAGTTTCCACGTGCGTGTGACGCAAGGAGGAACGAATGACGACGAAAAGTTAAACAGCACCCCCCCCCGCCGCCCCTGTTCCTTTTCTGAACAAAAAGAACAAAAATAACATAAAAGATAAAAAGAGGTTGAAAAAATAAATAAATAGAGTATGTCAGGCGCACAGGGTGCCACATTTAAACCCATGTGCCCATGCATCAAATTTTGATTGGCAATACGTATGGTCATGTGCGCGTGTGATACGGGCAACCAATGACGTCGCAAAATTAAACAACATTCTCCTCTTCCATTCTCCCAAAGTTCCTTCTCTGCTATAAAAAAAAAAACAGATAAATTTTGAAAAGTAAAAAGAAGGTGCCATCAGCCCTCGGTGTTCCCAGGTGGTCTCCTTCCCAAGTACTGACCGAGCCCAATGCTGCAGTTGTGTGACAATCCGATTATCTAATTGGCTAAATAACAAAAAAGTTTTAGTAATTTATTTTTTACTTGGTTTTGCCAGGCGAGCGTATCCACTTTAAGAAATTGTGCGGCACCATTATTCGCCAAGATGGCAGCAAATATGTATATATATATATATATATATATATATATATATATATATATATATATATATATATATATATATATATATATATATATATATATATGACGCAGGATACGGGATGGCTGTACGATGAACCATCTATTTTGTCTTCGTCTTCCTTGTTCTCTACCATTCCACCACACCGTTCGCGTGTGGTTCGTCTCACACACACATATGTATATATATATGACGCAGGAGACGGGATGGCTGTACGATGAACCATCTATTTTGTCTTCGTCTTCCTTGTTCTCTACCATTCCACCACACCGTTCGCGTGTGGTTCGTCTAACTGTTTATTTGGGCGAACCTGTGCCCGGTAAAGGGAAAGTCTAATTACAGCAGCAGTCTTGCAGAGATAGCAGTCTCGGACTGATAGCGGCGAACGCAGCGTCGGCTTTCGATCAACAACTGACAAACGGCGAAGCGCGTCGGCATTTATACCATTGCCGTCGAATGTTCTAGCGTTATCGCTGGCGGTGGCGTAGGTTCCAGAACAATCTGTACCGTTCGCACAGTGGGCGTGATCTTATCGAAATGATCTACTACAGTCCGGAACCTTCTCGAAACCTGCAGGCGCAGTTTGCGCCGAGAATCGTGAGGTGTTTCGGAACGATAACAAAAACTTGTGAAATGAAACGTGGCATTGCCCCCCTCTGAAAAAATGCATCGTCTCGATGCTTTAACTAAAGATGAAGGTATAATAATAATGCAAGAAAGTAATGAATAAATTACAATACAACAATAATACAAAAAACACTGTTTCAGTTTGTTAACGTGCATGAAACGGCTTGAGGCGCGCGACATGAATGACTTCAGGTCGCGATCGGCGTCGTTGAGAGTTCGTGATGCCGTCGGGGACAACCTCGTAATCAAGTGGGCCGAGACGTCGAACCTCCTTGTACGGTCCGAAGTACCGTCGCAGAAGCTTTTCATTTAGTTCACGTCGGCGTATCGGCGTCCACACCCAAACACGTTCACCGGGCTGGTATTCCACAAAGCGTCGTCGAAGGTTGTAACGGTGGCTGTCGGTCGTCTGTTGATTCTTGATACGGAGACGCGCAAGTTGTCGGGCTTCCTCGGCGCGTTGAAGGTACTCGCTCACATCGAGGTTTTCTTCGTCGGTGACGTTGGGTAACATGGCATCGAGCGTCGTTGCCGGGCTCCTTCCGTAGACCAATTTGTATGGAGATATCTGCGTCGTCTCCTGCACCGCCGTGTTGTATGCGAAGGTCACATACGGAAGAATGGCGTCCCACGTCTTGTGTTCGACATCGACGTACATTGACAGCATGTCGGCGATCGTCTTGTTAAGCCGCTCGGTGAGGCCGTTGGTCTGTGGGTGGTACGCTGTCGTCCGGCGGTGGTTTGTTTGGCTGTATGCCAAGATCGCTTGAGTTAAGTCGGCAGTGAATGCCGTTCCTCTGTCGGTGATAAGGACCACCGGGGCGCCGTGACGTAGGACGATATTTTCGACGAAGAACTTAGCTACCTCGGATGCACTGCCTTTTGGCAGGGCTTTTGTCTCGGCGTAGTGGGTGAGGTAGTCGGTAGCTACCACGATCCACTTGTTTCCGAAAGCCGACGTCGGGAACGGCCCCAGTAGGTCCATACCAATCTGCTGGAAAGGTCGGCAAGGTGGATCAATTGGCTGCAAAAGTCCCGCTGGCCTTGTCGGCGGTGTCTTGCGTCGCTGACAGTCCCGGCATGTCCTCACATAACGAGTGACGTCGGTGGTAAGACGTGGCCAGTAGTACCTTTCTTGTATCCTCGCGAGCGTGCGAGAAACACCGAGGTGCCCTGTCGTCGGATCGTCGTGCAGGGCCTGCAGGAGTTCTGGTCGCAGAGCTGAAGGCACAACAAGGAGGTACTTAGCTCGAAGCGGTGAAAAGTTTTTCTTTTGTAGAAGACCGTTTCGTAGAAAGAACGACGCAAGTGCGTGCTTGAATACCTTCGGGACTTCGGCGGTCCTGCCTTCGAGGTATTCTATTAGGGCTTTAAGTTCCGGGTCGGCCCGCTGTCGTTCAGCGAAGTCGTCGGTAGTTATCGTTCCCAAGAAGTAGTCGTCATCCGAGTCGTCGGGTAGCGGTTGGTCGACAGGCGCACGAGAGAGACAGTCAGCGTCGGAGTGTTTTTTGCCGGACTTGTAAATGACAGTAATGTCATATTCTTGAAGTCTCAGGCTCCATCGTGCGAGGCGACCTGAAGGGTCCTTCAAGGTGGCTAGCCAACACAAGGCGTGGTGGTCGCTCACAACTTTGAAGGACCTGCCGTAAAGATAGGGGCAAAATTTCGACGTAGCCCAGATGATGGCGAGGCACTCCTTTTCTGTTGTGGAATAATTTGCTTCTGCTTTGGATAGCGATCGGCTGGCATAACTAATAACCCTTTCAAGTCCGTCAGCCCTCTGCACAAGAACGGCGCCAAGACCTACGCTGCTTGCGTCAGTATGTATTTCTGTCTCGGCGAATTCGTCGAAATGGGCAAGTAACGGAGGCGTCTGGAGGCGATGTTTAAGCTCCTGGAAAGCGTGTTCCTGTGGCGTTTCCCACTTGAACTCCGAGTCGGCCTTGGTAAGGTTAGTGAGAGGATTGTCGATGCGGGCGAAGTTTTTCACGAACCGCCTATAATAGGCGCACAGGCCCAGAAATCGGCGCACGGCCTTCTTGTCAGTGGGCGGCGGGAAGTCGGCGATGGCGGCTGTTTTCCGTGGATCGGGACGAACTCCAGACTTGCTGATAACGTGCCCCAGAAACAAGAGCTCCTCATACGCAAATCTGCACTTTTCTGGCTTCAGTGTGAGTCCGGACGTCTTGATGGCTTGAAGTACAGCTTCAAGGCGCCGAAGATGCTCGTCAAAACTCGAGGAAAACACGACGACGTCGTCCAAGTACACAAGGCAAGTCTGCCACTTCAATCCTGCCAGTACTGTATCCATGACACGTTGAAAAGTTGCAGGCGCTGAGCAAAGGCCGAAGGGCATCACCTTAAACTCGAAGAGGCCGTCCGGTGTTATAAACGCCGTCTTCTCTCGGTCTCTTTCGTCGACTTCGATTTGCCAATAGCCAGTCTTGAGGTCCAATGACGAAAAGTACTTGGCGTTATGGAGCCGATCAAGTGCGTCGTCTATTCCTGGGAGAGGATACACGTCCTTTCTTGTGATTTTGTTCAGGCGGCCATAATCGACGCAGAAACGTAGGGTCCCATCTTTTTTCTTCACTAACACCACGGGGGATGCCCACGAACTCTTGGACGGCTGGATAATGTCATCTCGCAGCATTTCATCAACTTGTCTCTTCATTGCCTCACGTTCTCTGGTCGAAATCCTGTACCGACTCTGACGGAGTGGCCTGGCATTTTCTTCGGTTATGATTCGATGTTTCGTGATTGGGGTCTGCCGAATTTTCGATGACGACGAAAAGCAATCTTCGTATTGCAGAAGCAGGGCCTTGAGCTGTTCTTGCTTATCGTTCGGAAGTCTGGGATTGACGTCGAAAGCTATGGGAGGGGCTTGGTTCCTCTGAGCAGGTTCCGCAGAATCGGCGAGGGCGAAAGCACTGGTGGCTTCGACAATTTCTTCGATGTATGCGACCGTTGTTCTTTTGTTCACATGTTTGTACTCATTGCTGAAATTCGTGAGCATAACCGTTGCTTTGCCTCCCCGCAGCTCTGCAATTCCTCTTGCGACGCAAATATTTCGAGTGACCAACAGATGCTGACTGCCTTCAAGGACGCCTTCCAAGTCAGGTGATTTAGGAGCGCCGACTGATTTAGGAGCGCCGACGGCTTGAGCGAGGCGGAATGGTGACTTGTTCTTCCAGCACATTCAAGGCATAGTGTCCTGACCGCGTGCGCGGCGGTAGTGCTTCTTCTTTGGATAACGTTATCGACCTTGTTTTTAGGTTGATGACAGCACCATGGAGGCATAAGAAGTCCATGCCAATGATGACATCTCTCGAGCAACGCTGTAGGACTACGAAGTCTGTAGGATAAATACGGCCGTTAATGGTGACTCTCGCTGTGCAGATTCCTGCAGGCGTTACGAGATGACCTCCGGCTGTGCGGATTTCAGGGCCTTTCCAAGCTGTCCTAACTTTCTTTAACTTCGCGGCGAACGACCCACTGATGACAGAATAGTCGGCTCCAGTATCGACGAGAGCAGTCACACTGTGGCCGTCGATAAGAACGTCGAGGTCGCTAGTTCGCCGTCTCGCATTACAGTTAGGGCGTGGCGTCGGGTCACGGCTGCGTCGGCTTGTTCCGCTGCTTCTATGTTGCGTCGTCCGGCCACCTTCGGTGAGTGAGCTTTTGCCTTCAGAGCTTTGCCTGGTTGGTGTTGTGTTCAAAAAGCTCCGTCGCGTCGGCGTCGTTGTCGGAGGATCTTCGGTAGTTCGTCGCAAAGCAACCGCACCTCCATCGGTTGCTGCCCTTAGTTTCCCGGATACGGGCTAGGAGACCGGCCTCGCGTTGGGCCAGAGTACTGCCGGGGATGCGGTGACATGCGGCGGCTGGGCCACAGCGAACGGGAAGGACTTCGTGGTGTCCATTGAGTTCCTGCCAGGTAGTCGGCGATGTCACGTGGCCGATCTCCTGGCTGCGGACGCGGTGCATTGACGGCGAAGCCACGCAGTCCCATCTGTCGGTACTGGCAATGGCGGTATGTGTGCCCGGCCTCGCCGCAGTGGTAGCAGAGCGGGCGGTTGTCAGGTGCACGCCAAACGTCCCTTTTCCTCGGTGCACTGCGCTGGCCCGCTGGGGAACGGTAGGACGTCGGTTGGGGTGGTGGCGGCGGTGGCGTCTGGCGACGGAAGTGTGACGGGGCGCCGTTTTGGCGTGGACGGGGAGGAGCGTTGTGGCGTACTGCAGCGGCGTAGCTCATAGTTTCTGGCTCGGGCGGCGGTGTTTCGGGAATTCGAAGCGATTGCCGGACTTCTTCTCGAAACAATGTCGGCGATCGAATCCACTTGAGGCTGCGCCGAAGGCAACAGTTTGCGCAGCTCTTCCCGCACGATCCCTCGGATCGTTTCACGCAGGTCGCCGGAGTCACTGGCTTGAGAAGCAGCTCATTCTGGAGTCAGACGACGATTATACTGTCTGGTGCGCATGTCCAGCGTTTTTTCGATGGTGGTCGCCTCGGATACGAATTCTTGGACGGTGTTCGGTGGATTCCTCATTAGTCCCGCGAAGAGCTCCTGTTTGACCCCTCGCATGAGGAAACGAACTTTCTTTTCCTCAGGCATGTCTGGGTCAGCGTGACGGAATAGGCGGGTCATCTCCTCTGTGAAAATTCCAACCTTTTCATTTGGTAGCTGAACCCGGGTCTCGAGTAGAGCAGCGTCCCTCTCTTTGCGAGCGACACTTGCGAACGTTTGCAGAAATGCGCCGCAGAAGACATCCCATGTTCGGAGCGTGGACTCCCGATTCTCTAGCCAGGTCCTTGCGGTGTCTTCCAGGTAGAAGTACACACGACGGAGCTTTTCTTCGTTGTCCCAGTGGTTGAGGGCGGCAACACGGTCGTATGTTTCTAGCCAGGTTTCCGGGTCTTCAAACGATGAGCCATGGAACGTTGGTGGTTCCCTGGGTTGATGAATGACGATTGCGGGCTGGGACGCTCCGGTTGTCATTGTCGCTGCAGTCGAGGTCATGGTCTTGGTCTTCCGCGCTTTGTCTTGTAGAAGGCCGTACTCCGGTGGGAGACCTTGCTGTCGGCGGCTCGTTCGCTGCTCTTGGTTGGCGTCGGTGTCTTCTCCACGACGGGGGCTGGGTTCACGGCTTGACGGGGGCGTCCGGTACATGAACGAAGCAGCACCTCCACCAGATGTCACGGGGTCGTGACGTGGCCA
This sequence comes from Rhipicephalus microplus, assembly GCF_043290135.1. Lineage (NCBI taxonomy): Eukaryota > Metazoa > Arthropoda > Arachnida > Ixodida > Ixodidae > Rhipicephalus > Rhipicephalus microplus. The sequence goes on from NW_027464585.1 coordinate 44,380,412, forward strand.
AAGAAAGGAAACTTCGTGTTGGGATTTAACTGTTTATTTGGGCGAACCTGTGCCCGGTAAAAGGAAAGTCTAATTACAGATGCAGTCTTGCACAGATAGCAGTCTCGGACTGATAGCGGCGAACGCAGCGCCGGCCTTCGATCAACAACTGACAAGCGGCGAAGCGCGTCGGCATTTATACCATTGCCGTCGAATGTTCTAGCGTTATCGCTGGCGGTGGCGTAGGTTCCAGAACAATCTGTACCGTTCGCACAGTGGGCGTGATCTTATCGAAATGATCTACTACAGTCCGGAACCTTCTCGAAACCTGCAGGCGCGGTTTGCGCCGAGAATCGTGTGGTGTTTTGGAACGATAACAAAAACTTGTGAAATGGAACGTGGCAATATATTGAACACGTTATTCGAAGGTCGTAGCTTCGATTCTTCCTCACGGCAAGTTATTTCTTCACCCACTCTTCTTTCTTCCTATTTACATTACATTGGTTCTAATAACTTGCCCTATAAATTGCTTGGCATTGTTGTCTGTTATATCTCATTATTATTTATATATTGCAACGAGACAAGTGCGCAACGCCTGGTGGTTCGCTGGTTGTTCTAATCTCTGCCTTTGTCTTCCTCCGCACATCATGATAGGATCATCATGTTTGCACTAGTGATATACTTTCGTCATCTATTGGCGTCACGTAACATCAAATTTGGTATATGTCCGAGATGAAGCCCAGCATGCCCTAAGGGCCTTTCATGCGGGATAATCAACCGCCCAGTGACTTCCCCCGCATGTCGTATGCTCAAGCTTTGCGGCAACCTGCTACACCTGCAATCCCGAATCCCACCGTGGCCCCAGCCATACTGTAGACGGTCCAAGCGGCGCCACATTACAGCGCACCTCACCTGATCTCACGGAAATCAGACGTCTGGCATGCGCGAGATCGACGTCCTCTCTGCTTCCACTGTGGCGAAGCTGGACATCTGTACTGACAGTGTCTTACCGACAACATAGACTACGCGGATTTTCGACGAGCTCACCGCCACCCAGGTTCGGTCAGCGGCCCCCTGAAAGTGAAGAGTACGTGGCTCAGCAGCGCAGCACTTCGTCATTCTTGCATCAGTCATGCTCCCCGTCACCGCTGCAATTTTCTCCAAATCGCCGTACATATTCGAGCGTGGCGCAGGGTCGGTCACCTAGTCCACGCCGGCGAAAATAACCACAGCTACCATCGGGGGCGAGGCCGCCCATACTGAACAAGCTCAAGGCCTCCTACCGACGCTTCTGCAAACTGACGATGCCCCGACGACGACACCAGCTGGTTCCGCAAAGATTTCATTAGACATTATAGTGCTTCTCGACGGTCGCAAAGTCAGTGCTTTAGTTGACACGGGTGCGGATTTTTCTATAATAAGTGAAATGCTCTCCTGAAGAAAGTGACGATGCATTGAAACCTAAGGCCAATTCGTACTGCTGGTGGCCACATCGTCACGCCACTCGGCGTTTGCACAGCACACATACTGATTCGTGGCTCTCCCTCTGTTTTAATAGCAACAATAGCGAAAGTTAGGCTAGTTGGCGTTTAATACTTGGGAAGTAAAGAAAGCGCAAACATATAGACAAGGACAGAAGAAGATACGACACCGCGCTGAACTTGCAACTAGACTTTATTGGAAGATACACGCACATATATCAAGCATTCGACCCGGTCACGTGGAAAACCGAAGGTGTCTGCGCATCAAAGCAAACAAGGTACGAAACAAGCTAAATCATATTGAACATCAACACGTGTGTAACAACCAAGAAAACAAAAAAACACACCTTTATACTTGCAAAAAACATACGCAACAGTCCCTAACAAACTAAAAATCACAATTTAACATGGCAGTGCTGAACCCAGGTACCGAACTTCTTTTTAACCAAGGGCCACAGACGGCTTGATTACACACCTTTCCCCCTCCTTTTCAATGAAAAAAGCCTGCATCACTTCCCTAGCGCGGAAGTGATGGAGCGCGGTGTTGTCTCTTCCTCTGTCCTTGTCTATATTTTTGCGCTTTTTTTACTTCCCAAGTCTACCTTTGTTGTCAGCTTGAGCATTCTTCGTCAGTGTTCACGAGACCTGATCGTTGGCATGGATTTTATGAGGGAGCACGGTGCTACCATCGACATTTGACAACGCCTCATCACATTTTCAACAAAAAGCGCTACACCAGAGCATAAACCCAGCCACGATTGAGTATGTCTACGTGTAATTGACGATGCTGTGACGATACCACCGCATTCAAGTGTTATGGTTCAAATGGCGTGTAACAAATCAGCACATGGTAAAATGGTGGCGGAGAGCCATCGATCCCTACTCTTTTCCCAAGGTGTCTGCGTAGCACGAAGCCTAGTAGACCTCCAGGCTGGCCACTGCGAGGTTCTTTTTACAAACTTTAGCTAAAAGCACCGCCATTTTTTCCCGGGTACTATCATCACCTATGCATACCCAGTAAGCAATGTGACCAAGTGTTTTGCTTCAGAGACAACCGATAATGCCAAAGCACCTCTCCGGGGCATTGACATAAATCCAATGCTTTCTGACGAAAACAAACAAAGGCTTCACGACCTATTGATAGAATTCCACGCCTGTTTTGCACGTTCATCAAGAATTCGTCAGACATCGATTACCAAACACCGTATTATCACCTACAGCGACAGAATGACGCGCTATTCAAAATCAAGAGAAGGAAATGCTTCACGACGGTGTAATACAGCCCATTGTCATCGCCACTGGTCCTTGTAAAGAAGAAGGATGGCACACTTCGCTTTCGTGCCGATTATAGAAAGCTGAATAACGTCACAAAGAAAGACGTGTACCCGTCAACACGAGTGGTCCATTCTCTTGACAAGCTGAGCCGAGCAAAACACTTTTCCTCAATCGACCTCAAAAGTGGTTATTGGCAAAGTGAAGTCAATGAACATGACCGCGAAAAAAACGGCTTTTGTAACTCCTGACAGTCTGTATAAATTCCGAGTGCTCCCATTCGGCCTCTGTTTTGCTCCAGCCACATTCCAACGAATGATGACCTCAAGTGGAAAAGTTGCCTCGTCTATCTAGATGATGTCGTTGTCTTTTCGAAAACGTTTGACGAGCACCTTCGTCACCTTCGTAATGTTCTTGAAGCTATATACGATCCGCTAACATTACCCTCAAGCCTGAGAAGTGCCATTTTGGCTACAAAGAACTGAAGTTCCTGGGTCACCTTGTGAGCGCTGCAGGCGTTCAGCCCGATCCCGAGAAGACTGCCACTGTGGCTGCTTTTCCAGCTCCGACAGACAAGAAAAGTCTTCGATGATTTCTAGGGCTCTGCGCATACTATCACCGCTTTATTTGACACTTCTCTAAGATTGCGGAGCCTCTCATCAGACTTACGCGTAACGACACCCCAATAATGTTGGTGAAAACACAAGATTGGACTGAACATGTGATTGCGTATACTCGAGCCGCACTCTATCACGTGCCGAGACCAACTATTCAACGTCAGAGAAGGAATGTCTCGCGGTAATATGGACGATTACAAAGTTCAGGTCTTATCTCTATGGGCGCCCATGTAAAGTTGTGACTGATCACCACGCTTTATGTTGGTTGGCTAACTTCCGAGACCCCTCTGGGCATTAGCACGATGGAGTCTGCGACTTCAGAAGTTCGATGTCACTATCGTATACAAGTCGAGTAGAAAGTATGAACACGCTCGGACACGCTACCACAAGCACCTCTGGAATCCGACCACAAAGCTATAGAAGATGACAGTGCCATTTTGGGGACTCTCAGTGGGCAGACCTCCTTAGTAAGCAACGAGTCGACCCCGAGTTAAGGCCCATCATCGATCATTTAGAAGGCAGCACCGCGTCTGTTTCTCGTACACTTTTCCGTACGTTGCCGTCGTTTTGCGTACGACACGGCATATTATACAAGAAAAACACCGGTGTCGGCAGCAGATCCTATCTTCTAGTCGTTCCTCAAGACATTCGTGATGACATCTTATTAGCCTGCCACGATCAGCCGACATCCGGCCATCTGGGATACTCACGGACGCTCGACTGGGTACGACAGCTATATTTCTGGCCAAAACTCGCAGCTTGTGTGAAACGCTACGTGAAAGGATGCCGCAAATGTCAGCGTCGCAAGTCACCACCTGTAAAGCCTGCAGGCATCCTACAACCCAGGCCTCCTACAACCAGGTTGGGATGAACCTCCTTGGTTCGTTTCCTTTGTCTCACTCCGGAAATAAGTGGATCATCGTCGCAACTGATTACTTGACGCTTTATGCTGAGACAAAGCCACTGCCACGCGGTACAGCATCTGTAGTCGCCCAGTTTTTCTTGCACCACATTGTGCTTTGTCACGGCGCCCTGTCATTCATCATCACTGACCGAGGGCAGCGTTTACGGCAAAACTGTTGGACGACATGTTCAAGCTCAGTTACACGAACCACCGCAAGCTAACCGAATACCACTCCCAGAGTAACGGCTTGACAGAAAGGCTAAACAAAACGCTGGCGGACATGATTTCTATGTACGTGGACGTGCAGCATAAAACGTGAGAGGAGATCCTGCCGTATGTAACGTTTGCGTACAACACCGCAACCCAGGAAACGACAAGGTTCGCACCCTTTCGTCTCGTTTACGGTCGAGATGTGCAAACCATGCTAGATGCCATGCTTCCTTGTGACATCGACCAGCACGAGCTGCTAACTCCTGATGTCGAGGATTACATTCAGAGTGCAGAGGAAGCACGTAGGGAAGCATGTAAACTAGCTCGCGTGTATTGCTAGCTTGCGTGGATTGCTGCGATCACCGCGTGTACGCAGTGATCGCAGCAATTCGAAGACGCCCGAAGGTAAAATATCCCCCATCGACAAGTCACCTGTCAGCCTGGCGACCAAGTGTGGGTTTGGACTCCTCTTAGATGGCGAGGCCTCAGCAAGAAACGCCTCAGCAAGTACTTCGGACCCTACAAAGAATTACGGCGGTTGAATGAGGTCCACTATGAAATCATTCCAGACAGAGGCTTGGCAAGGACCCGGCGCCACTAACCACGAACAGAGATGGTGCATGTCGTCCGCCGAAAACCTTATTTTACGCGGTGATACTCGCTTTATTGTGCCTGTGCAGCAAACATTTTCTTTTTTTTCATGTTGCCCGTTGGGTCTCCAACGAACGGTGAACTGTGTTAATGTTTTTCTTCTTATGACCAACTACAGACTTTTTTTTTGCACCTGCATATATCCTGTGCACTATAAGTATCGTTTCTTTTTTTTTTTTTTTTCCTTATGAGCCCTGCTGTCCCCTTGTGTATGAGCATCGAGTGGATGCTCTAATGGGAGGGGGAATAATGCCACCCATAGTTGTGAGCCGGCAAGTCCTAGCCAGCCGCAAAGGGCAAAGAGAATGAAGAAGTGTGTGTTAGCGCTTCGTTTTGAAGATACACGCTCCTGTCTTTCTGCCTCACTGTTCCTGTCTTGTCTCTACGGCTCTTGGTGCGTGACAATATTATACGCGCAAGCTTGCTTTTGAGAATTACTTATGCTGTGAGAAGTGTTTTTGATTAATTACTTCCTTTCGTTTTTGTGTCGCCCGTAGCCACTGTGTGCCTTAAAAGCTGTGAATATCTCTGTGGAATGATACAAAACGTTAGGCTGTTGATTTGCTTTGCACGTAGTAGATCTGAGTTTGGTATGAATTCGTTATCTGATTCTTGATTTTCACCAGTGAGCGCACCAAGTGTAAACTTCTAAGCGAGTTTTACCAGACCTGTAACCTGGCATTTCTCGAGGTCAGTTGAGTGCTCACTGTTTGTTGTGTCTCGGGCATTGCGTGGTTCGTTTCTGGTGTTTGCTAGCCATGGCTCGATGAGGTCAAGAGATTAGTTCAGCCTGCGTCAACGTCTACAAGGGAACAGATCTACGATCTCTGCAGAGTGCTTTGGTGCTGCAACCCCTTCGAGACTCCTGTGGCGGTGGACGGGCTGTTATGATCGGCCTGTCTGGCTTGATGCCGTTTCGTCGAACGGGATATTGTGGCTGAGCCTACCCCGATTTCTTCGGAGCCAGTGCTGCCAGAGATGCACCAAGAGTGGGGACAACAGAGAAATCGTTCTTCTAGTTATCCCAAGTCGTCGGCGCCCCTCGTAAAACTCTTTGGACACGCCTGGCCGGCTGACGGATCAGGAAGAGTTGTTGATCGTCGAGGCGGCTTTCTCTGTCGTCAAGGTACCCCGGGCAAAGAGCCCGGCGTCTGACAGCTGTCTGCGGATGCGTTTCCCACGTGCTCGGTGGCGCCTTGATGTCGGTGTTTCCACAATTTCTGGTCTGCCTGGCGCCGCATAGCCATCACTGCTACAGGCTGCGAAATTGACTTCAACGTAAGACTCAATGTCTTCGTGCTGTGCTGTGCTGTGCTGTGTCGTGCGCGGTGTGAAGTGTGTTCTCTCTCACCATGAGCTGAACTGGGCGTGCCGCTTCCCCCTCTCGTGGGTTAGAAAGGAGGCGGCGCTTACCTTCCCCTTTCGGGGGCGAATGTGAATATGGCAATTTTCATTGGACTATTCTGGACTCCATTGTTTTCCTGCAGGGAATCCTGGGAAGGACAGGACATAAATTGCAAGTGCCGAGGCACTTCCAATAAGCTCACACAAGCAGCGAGAAGCTCCCATCATGCTTCCACCGAAAGCTTTCATGATGCTACCTCCATAATGTAACACGCTACCAAAAGTTACTCTTAACAGCTGGGAGCTCCTTTCCTCGACATCTCCCCGAGACTCGGGCTGGCTCCGGTCCTCTGGGCAGACCCGCGATTACATCAACTGGTGGCAGCGGTGGGATGCTGCTGAAAACCGGAACACATCTAATGGTTAGCAGCAACGGGATGACTTATGCTTGACTCGGGCCTCAACTATATGGTGAGTGCTTGACTTTGCGAGGTTTTAGCTTTTGCAGTTTTCTAAAACTGTGTGTAATCTTCTGTGCGTATAGGATTCGTTGTACCGCTACCATACGTCACAGCTATTCACCAAGTTTTAGCTTTCATATTCTAAACTGTCAGTAATCTTTCCGTGCATGTAGGCTTCACTTGTTCGCTACCTACCGTCACGGCGTGTAAAGAAGTCCTCACTCGTGAATACCACGGATTCAGTAACGAAGCTAGAGAAACCAAACCTCTTGCTACTTTGTGAAGAGCTGAGAATTAAGGTGGGGAGAGATTAGAGAGAGTCACAGCTGATTAAGGCTATTCAAGAATGCGGGACGGAGGATGACGAAATTGAGGAGAGCTGGGAGGAGGTTGAAAAAAACAAAAGATGGGCTGAAGAAGACAGGCTAAATGAGAAAAGGCGATTGGCTTTAGCACTTTATCAGGCATCAAGTAACCCGAATAACTGGATAGCATCCTCGCAGGAGAAAGTGAAAGATTGTCCTGCAAAGTCCACGGCTACAGAGAAACAAAACGCGTTTAAGGCTAGAAGGCCAGTGGTATGGTGCCATTGCCAAGAACCTGGTCACATTGCGATCGGCTGCCGTAAACCTACAAGTGCTCTTATTTTGATGGACAGCTACGACAGCAATCAGAAGCAATCAAAACCCCACATTCAAGAATTAGTTGCGGAAAACGTACCGCAGCACCCAGCCGCGGTACTTGATACTGTACCTCCCTTCTCCGTGAAAATTGAGGTGACCCCAGGGGAACGCATGTGCAAACGGCAAGTAGTTGATAGCGAAAGTTTAGGCTTGCCATTAGCCCGTGTTGAGAATGAGGGACTGTTCAGACGGCTCGCAACGCCCCGCCGCGATGGTCTAGTGGCTAAGGTACTCGGCTGCTAACCCGCAGGTCGCGGATTCAAATCCCGGCTGCGGCGGCTGCATTTCGGATGGAGGCGGAAATGTTGTAGGCCCGTGTGCTCAGATTTGGGTGCACGTTAAAAAACCCCAGGTGGTCAAAATTTCCGGAGCCCTCCACTACGGCGTCTCTCATAATCAAATGATGGTTTTGGGACGTTAAAACCCACATATCAATCAATCAGACTGCTCGCAACAGAAACTGTGATGTCCCAAAACCTGCCCGAGTATTATTCCTCTCAGAACGACGCGGATATGCTTTTGAAAGGCCTGTGTTTTGGCGAAGAATCAAGGGCAGCTCTGACGCCTTCGATGGCCTTTGAGTCCACTCATGAGATGCCAGAACCAGAAAGCGCTAAAAAAGAGCAAGTAGACTGTAAAAGTCTAAGTGATGAGCTTAGCACGTGAGGGAGAGGCGCTTAGCATAGCGCAAAAGGATGATGCGCTTAGAATAGCGTGAGGTGACTCTCATCAAGGACAGACATCTGATGGCGAGCCGGCTGGCTTAGAAAGAGTCCATTGTACCTTAGTGCAGGCGGTTGGAAATGACACCAAGGATAAGCCAGTTGAGCAACCTGAAGTTTTGAGCAGTGTGCTTCCAAGTATTACTGCAGAGTCGGCGAACGTTACGTGCCGCCCCGAAAGAAGGCCCGGGCGATAACGTAGAGGGAACGCGAAGAGTCGAAGTTGCCTCGAGTGGAGGCCAGAAATCCTGGGAAAGCGGGCTGGAAATCAAAGTTGACGGCCCCCCTGAAATCGAGATTGGGCGTGAAGCATGTCGCAAAGGCGAAGAAACTCGGACGTCGAAGTGGCCGCCTGGTCTCATCGCCTTCAGCGCAGGATAGACAGCCGAGCAGATCAACGAGGCGCGTTCTCAAGAATGACAAAAGCCATCCCCCTCCATGGCGAAAGGGTAACCGCTTGATCGGGAGGCAAACAAGGAACATATGAGACCATCGGTATGCCTTTGTATCGGAGTTCGGAGGCCGCGGAACAGAGGTCGCCGCCGCTGAGTGCTTCGGTAGTTTCGGACCGGCTCGCTATATGTCCCCCGTCGCGCTCTGGCCTATCGACAGCTGTAGTATGCACGTCCGCCCTGAGCCCGTCTCAAAGGGTTCCCTGCCATGTTTCGAACAGTGTAAGGATGTCAAGGACTTCTCTTGTATGCAATTTTGAATTGCTTTCCTTTTAACGTTTGCATGTCTGCCGTTGTGCAAAGAATATGTCGATTTTCGAAAGTTTTATTTTTTTCCTCATCTTAACAGAAGACATTGCGAGATTTATTGGTTTGCTTTCATTTAGCAAATACTTGCGCTCGAGAAGAGGAATTTCGCACTGAGTTAAACAGAGAAGAAGGCTGAATAAAATCATCTGTTCAATGTTCAAACCTTCTGTTTTCGCAGTTTAGTATAGGTTTTTGTTTTTCTGTATGTTTTGCATTTTACGCGCAAGTTGAATTTAACGGAGGCTGAAAGTAAAAAGCCTCTGTTTAAACCAATTTTTGCATTGTAGCGTAGGTTTCGTTTCTCTGTTTTATATTGCCACCTAGAGTTGTGAGCCAGCAAGCCTTAGCCAGCTGAAAAGGGCAAAGAGAACGAACAAGAAGTGTGTGTTAGCCCTCCGTTTTGAAGATGCACGCTCGTGTCTTTCTGCCCCGCTGTTCCTGTCTTGTTTCTACGGCTCTTGGTGCGTGACAAACTGGTGGATGTGCTGGGTGATCTATGCACCGTACCACTCCACATAGCAAGAACTCAAGCGTCGTGCCGGTGGTCACTCCTCTGCACCGCGCCAGCAGAATAGTCCGAGGGCAATCCCCTCAGTTTGTACTGCTCGCAAACAACATGGCAACTCCGACCAGTTCTACCGACACCAATCCAATCCGTGCAAACGGCACAACGCCGCTTTATTGCCTCTTACTCACACCACGAACGCCAAATCTCTTTCATAGCACTGCACTTGAGGATGTAGAAGCTTGGCTTGTTCATTACGAGTTCGTTGCCGTGCAAAACCAGTGGGACGACGCAGACAAACTGCGGCACATCTATTTCAGTCTTTTGGACGACGCACGTATGTGGTATGAGAACCGGGCACGTATTTTTACATCATCAGAAAACTTCAAATCGGGCACGTACTTTTACATCATCAGAAAACTTCAAACGCCGACTTCTTGGGACATATGCCATCCCTGACCGTCGGGAGAGCACTGAGCATGACTTGCAATCCCGCATACAAATGCCGAACGAAGGGGTTGCAATGTATGTCGGAGGGCATGACGCGCCTTTTCCACCGAGCTGACCCCGGCATGCCAGAAGAAAATAAACTACGGCACCTCATGCGCGGGGTGAAAGAGCAGCTTTTCGGTGGGCTTGTGCGCAGTCCACCCAAGACTGTGTCAGAATTTCTCACAGAACCTGTCACCATGAAAGAACTCTTAGGCACCGGGCCCCGTCATAAAAACGGCACGTCAATGCTTCAACTACGGACTACTTGGGAGCATTCGGTGGCCAAATGGACTTTTTGTGAGAGCTCCTACGTTCAGTCATCCGCGAAGAACTCCAGAAGCTGTCAGTGCCTTCGCAGCCCACTACCTCCTCGTTGTCCACCGCTGTGCGAGATGAAGTCCAGCATGCCCTAAGAGAACCGCCTTTCATGCGGGATTATCAACCGCCCAGTGGCTTCCCCCGCATGTCGTATGCTCAAGCTTTGCGGCAACCTGTTACACCTGCAATCCCGCATCCCGCCGTGGCCCCAGCCATGTCGCAGACGGTCCAAGCGGCGCCATATTACAGCGCACCTCGCCTGATCTCGCGGAAATCACACGTCTGGCGTGCACGAGATCGACGTCCTCTCTGCTTCCACTGTGGCGAAGCTGGACATCTATATCGACAGTGTCTTACCGACAACTTGGACTACGCGGATTTTCGACAAACTCACCGCCACCCAGGTTCGGTCAGCGGCCCCCTGAAATTGAAGAGTACGTGGCTCAGCAGCGCGGAACCTCGTCATTCTTGCACCAGTCATGCTCCCCATCACCGCTGCAATTTCCTCCAAATCACCGTACCTATTTGAGCGTGGCGCAGGGTCGGTCACCCAGTCCACGCCGGGAAAAATAACCACAGCGACATTCGGGGGCGAGGCCCCTCATACTGGACAAGCTCAAGGCCTCCTACCGGCGCTTTTCCAAACTGACGATTCCCCGACGACGACGACACCAACTGGTTCCGCAAAGATTTCACTAGACATTCCAGTGCTGCTCGACAATCGCACAGTCAGTATTTTAGTTGACACTGTGTGGATTTTTCTATATTATATGAAATGTCCTAAAAAAAGTGATGATGCCTTGGATACTCAGATCAATGCGTACTGCTGGCGGGAACATTGTCACGGCACTCGGCGCTTGCACAGCACGAATACTGATTCGTGGTTCTACCTTTTTTTATAATAGCAATAATAGCGAAAGTTAGGCTAGTTGGTGTTTCATACTTGGGAAGTAAAAATAGCGCAAAAATATAGACAAGGACAGAGGAAGAGACGACACCGCGCTGAACTCGCAACTAGACTTTATTGGAAGATACACGCACATGTATCAAGCATTCGACCCAGTCACGTAGAAAACAGAAGGTGTCTGCGCATCAAAGCAAACAAGGTACGAAACAAGCTAAATCATATTGAACATCAACACGTGTGTAACAACCAAGAAAACAAAAAAACACACCTTTATACTTGCAAAAAACATACGCAACAGTCCCTAACCAAACTAAAAATCACAATTTTAACATGGCAGTGCTGAACCCAGGTACCGAACTTTTTTTTAACCAAGGGCCACAGACGGCTTGATTACACACCTTTCCCCCTTCTTTTCAATGAAAAAAGCCTGCATCACTTCCCTAGCGCGGAAGTGATGGAGCGCGGTGTTGTCTCTTCCTCAGTCCTTGTCTATATTTTTGCGCTTTTTTTACTTCCCAAGTCTACCTTTGTTGTCAGCTTGAGCATTCTCTGTCAGTGTTTACGAGACCTGATCATTGGCATGGATTTTATGAGGGAGCACGGTGCTACCATCGACATTTGACAACGCCTCATCACATTTTCAACAAAAAGCGCCACACCAGAGCATAATGCCAGCCACGATCGAGTATGTCTACGTGTAATTGACGATGTTGTGACGATACCACCGCGCTCAAGTGTTATGGTTCAAGTGGCGTGTAACAAATCAGCATACGGTGAAACGGTGGCGGAGAGCCATCGATCCCTACTCTTTTCCCAAGGTGTCTGCGTAGCACGAAGCCTATAGTAGACCTCCTGGCTGGCCACTGCGAGGTTCTTTTTACAAACTTCAGCTAAAAGCGCCGACATTTTTTTCCCGGTACTGTCATCGCCTATGCTTACCCAGTAAGCAATATGACTAAGTGTTTTGCTTCCGAAACAACCGATAATGCCGAAGCAACTCTCTGGGGCATCGACATAAATCCAACGCTTTCTGACGAAAACAAACGAAGGCTTCACGACCTATTAATAAAATTCCACACCTGTTTCGCACGTTTATCGAGAATTCGTCAGACATCGATTACCAAACACCCTATTACCACCTACAGCGATGCGCACCTTATCAGGCGTCAGCCTTACCGCGTTTCACGAACCGACGATGCGCGATTCAAAGCAAGTGAAGGAAATGCTTCAAGACGGTGTAATACAGCCAATTGTCATTGCCAGTGGTCCTTGTAAAGAAGAAGGATGGCACACTTCGCTTTTGTGTCGATTATAGGAAGCTGAATAATGTCACAAAGAAACACGTGTACCCGTGAACTCGAGTGGTCCATTCTCTTGGCAGGCTGAGGCGAGCAAAACACTTTTCCTCAATCGACCTCAAAAGTGGTTATTGGCAAAGTGAAGTCGATGAACGTGACCGCGAAAAAAATGGCTTTTGTAACTCCTGACGGTCTGTATGAATTCCGAGTGCTCCCATTCGGCCTCTGTTCCGCTCCGGCCACATTCCAACGAATGATCACCTCAAGTGAAAAAGTTGCCTCGTCTATCTAGATGATGTCGTTGTCTTTTTGAAAACATTTGCCGAGCACCTTCGTCGCCTTCGGAATGTTCTTGAAGCTATACGGTCCGCTAACCTTACCCTCAAGCCTGAGAAGTGCCATTTTGGCTAGAAAGAACTGAAGTTCCTGGGTCACGTTGTGAGCGCTGCAGGCGTTCGGCCCGATCCCGAGAAGACTGCCGCTGTGGCCGCTTTTCCATCTCCGACAGACAAGAAATGTCTTCGACGATTTCTAGGGCTCTGCGCATACTATCGCCACTTTATTCGAAACTTCTCTAAGATTGCGGAGTCTCTCATTAGACTTAATTACGCGTGACAATACCCCATTTATCTTGGTGAAAACACATGATTGGACCGAACATGTGATTGCATATACTCGAGCCGCACTCTATCACGTGCCGAGACCAACTATTCAACGTCAGAGGAGGAATGTCTCGCGGTAATATGGACGATTACAATGTTCAGGTCTTATCTCTATGGGCACCCATTTAAAGTTGTGACTGATCACCACAATTATGTTGGTTGGCTAACTTCCGAGACCCCTCTGGGCGATTAGCACGATGGAGTCTGCGATTTCAGGAGTTCGATGTTACCATCGTATACAAGTCGCGTAGAAAGCATGAAGACGCTCGGACACGCAACCACGAGCACCTCTGGAATCCGACCACAAAGCTATAGAAGACGACAGGGTCATTTTGGGAGCTCTCAGTGGGGCAGACCTCCTTAGTAAGCAACGAGTGGACCCCGAGGTAAGGCCCATCATCAATCATTCAGAAGGCAGCACCGCGTCTGTTCTTCGTCCACTTTCCCGTACGTTGCCATCATTTTGCGTACGACACGGCATATTATACAAAAAAAACACCGGTGTCGGCAGCAGATTTTATCTTCTAGTCGTTCCTCAAGACATTCGTGATGACATCCTATTAGCCTGCCACAATGAGCCGACATCCGGCCATCTGGGATACTCACGGACGCTCGACTGGGTACGACAGCTATATTTCTGACCAAAACTCGTAGCTTGTGTCAAACGCTACGTGAAAGGATGCCGCGAATGTCAGCGTCGCAAGTCACCACCTGTAAAGCCTGCAGGCCTCCTACAACCCAGGCCTCCTACAACCAGGTTGGGATGAACCTCCTTGGACCGTTTCCTTTGTCTCACTCCGGAAACAAGTGGATCATCGTCGCAACTGATTACTTGACGCGTTATGCTTAGACAAAGCCACTGCCACGCGGTACAGCATCTGAAGTAGCCCAGTTTTTCTTGCACCACATTGTGCTTCGTCACAGCGCCCCGTCATTCCTCATCACTGACCGAGGGACAGCGTTTACGGCAAAACTGTTGGACGACATCTTCAAGCTCAGTTACACGAACCACCGCAAGACAACCGTATAACACTCCCAGAGTAACGGCTTGACAGAAAGGCTAAACAAAACTCTGGCGGACATGATTTCTATGTACGTGGACGTGCAGCATAAAACATGAGACGAGATCCTGACGTACCTAACGTTTGCGTACAACATCGCAACCCAGGAAACGACAAGGTTCGCACCCTTCCATCTCCTTTACGGTCGAGACGTGCAAACCATGCTAGATGCCATGATTCCATGTGACATCGACTAGCACGAGCTGCTAACTCCTGATGTCGAGGATTACATTCAGTGTGCAGAGGAAAAACGTCAACTAGCTTGCATGCACATAAGATCGCAGCAATGTGAAGACGCCCGAAGGTACAATATCCACCATCAACAAGTCACCTATCAGCCTGGCGACCAAGTGTGGGTTTGAACTCCTGTTGGACAGCGAGGCCTCAACAAGAAACGCCTCAGCAAGTACTTCGGACCCTACAAAGTATTACGGCGGTTGAACGAGGTCCACTATAAAGTTATTCCAGATGGAGGCTTGGCAACGACCCAGCGACACTCACCACGAACAGAGATGGTGCATGTCGTCCGTCTAAAACCTTATTTTACGCCGTGATACTCGCTTTATCGTGCCCGGGCAGTAAACATTTCCTTTTTTTTTACGTTGTACGTTGGGTCTCGAACGAACAGCGAACTGTGTTAATGTTTTTCTCCTTATGACCAACTACAGACTTTTTTTTGCACCTGCATATATCCTGTGCACTATAAGTATCGTTTCTTCTTTTTTTTTTCTTATGGGCCCTGCTGTCCCCTTGTGTATGAGCATCGAGTGGATGCTCTAATGGGAGGGGGAATAATGCCACCTATAGTAGTGAGCCGGCAAGTCCTAGCCAGCCACAAAGGGCAAAGAGAACGAAGAAGTGTGTGTTAGCGCTTCGTTTTGAAGATACACGCTCCTGTCTTTCTGCCTCGCTGTTCCTGTCTTGTCTTTACGGCTCTTGGTGCGTGACAATATTATACGCGCAAGCTTGCTTTTGAGAATTACTTGTGCTGCGAGAAGTGTTTTTGAATAATTACTTTCTTTCGTTGTTGTGTCGCCCGTAGCCACTGTATGTCTTAAAAGCTGTGAATATCTCTGGGGAATGATACAAAACCTTAGGCTTTTGATTTGCTTCGCACGTAGTATATATGAGTGTGGTATGGATTCGTTATCTGATTCTTGATTTTCACCACTGAGCGCACCAGGTGTAAATTTCTAGGGAGTTTTACCAGAACTGTAACCTGGCATTTCTCGAGGTCACTTGCGTGCTCTCTGTTTGTTGTGTCTCGGGTATTGCGTGGTTCGTTTTTGGCGTTTGCTAGCCATGGCTAGATCAGGTCCAGAGATTGGTACAGCCTGCGTCAACGTCTACAAGGGAACAGATCTACGGTCTCTGCGGAGTGCTTTGGTGCTGCAACCCCTTTGAGACTCCTGTAGCGGTGGACGGGCTGTTATGATCGTCCTGCCTGGCTTGACGCAGCTTTGTCGCACGGGATATTGTGGCTGAGCCTACCCTGATTTCTTCGGAGCCAGCGGTCCCAGAGATGCATCAAGAGCGGCGACAACAGAGAAATCGTTCTAGTTATCCCAGGTCATCGGCACCCCTCGTAAAACCCTTTGGACACGCCTGACCGACTGACGGATTAGGAAGAGTTGTTGGCGGTCGAGGCGGCTTGCTCTGTCGTCAAAGTACCCCGGGCAAAGTGCCCAGCATCTGACAACCATCTGCGGATGCATTTCCCACATTCTCGGTGGCGCCTTGATGCCGGTGTTTCCACAATTTGTGGTCTGCCTGGCACCGTATAGCCATCACTGCAACAGGCTGCGAAATTGACTTCAACTTAAAACTTAACGTATTCGTGCTGACCATAGTTATATAGCGCGAGAACAAAACGACAACACAGAGATAAGAAGGACACGAAAGACACGAGCGCTCGCGTCCTTCTTGTCTCTGTGTCGTCGTTTTGTTCTAGCGCTATATAACTATCGTCATGCCATACCAACTAGCCCAAGCTTCCACACTTCTAAGCTTAACTGAGCGTGCCTCTTCCCCCTCTCGTGGGTTACGAAGGAGGCGGCGTTTCACCTTCCCCTTTCGGGGGCGAAGGTGAATATGGACATTTTCATTGAACTGTTCTGGCCTTCATTGTTTTCCTGCAGAGAATCCTGCGAAGGACAGGTCATAAAATGCGAGCGACGAGGCGCTCCCTACAAGCTCTCACAAGCAGCGAGAAGCTCCCATCATGCTTCCACCGAGAGCTTCTATGATGCTACCACCATCATGTAACACGCTACCTGTAAATATTGTAATTAAAAGTTACTGTTAACAGCACCGGGCTCCTCTCCTTGACATCTCCCCGACACTCTGGCTGGCTCCGGTCCTCTGGGCAGACCCCCAATCACATGAATCAGTATCATACTTTCGTCATTCATTCGCATCCCGCAATACCAACTTCATGAGTAGTCTGCACAGCCCGAGCGTCTATAGCGCCGCGGAGGACCCAGTCTTGGGTTGTGATTAGTCAGCGGAGGCAGATTTGGGAGAGTATTTCGGCCACGATCTTCTATATAAACTTCCGACCTGCTCACCGGCACGCTCCCTTACGGCGGCGCATGGGCCTGAAAATTGATGTGTAGGGACCGAAAGTGCCACCAGATGCCGCGAGAACTTACCCACATAGCAGACGATGGGCCGTCGTTTACATTGAGCGCGCGGCGAAGTCCCCTCGCACTGGTGCGCGGGTTCATGTGCGAGTGTGTTTCTGCTTTTAAAGCATGCGCTGACTGATTCACGGGGTTTAATATCTCGAGGCAACACGCTGGTCATAATGAGCACAGGAGTCGAGCGGAATTGATGTTGATCAGCCGACGGCGTCCAACAGACGGTCGGGAACACGTAGGCCACAAAAACAAATAATATACTAAAAATGAAGTGAGGAATGCGACCGTCACATTTCTAACTTCGCTTCGTGGAGCCTCGAATCAGCTGTGGAAAAGTAATTCATGGGTTGACTGCAAATCTTGAAACAGGAGTTTCCGCACGGCACTCTGCCCTGCTGGACCCACACTGTCGCCTGTCTTCAGGACCAACTCGTCGCCTCTGCAAGAACTTCTGTTTCTAGACACCATTCCCACGCTGTCCAGATGTGAATGGTATGTGAGGAGCGACAATTGTAACCTTCAGGGTCAAGCAAACTCAAGGCGACGTAAACGTGCGGCTCTTGCACATGTCAAAGTTTTAGCAACGTAGCGGCTTGCCGTTACGAGAGCTCGCGCCAACAGTATTTTCAAAACGTCCACCATGTAAATTTAGTCAATGCGGTTACAGTCAGTTGAATTGTTGATGCGCCTTCTCTTGTATACGAGGGACTATCTTTCTCTTCAACCCCTGAGCACTCGTCGCGACATTTCCCTTCTTTGCCTCTTTCACAAATACGTGTACACCAACAGACCCCTCCCACTCCACCTCGATGTTCCTTCCATTACTTCACGTAGGTTGCATAATCACTTCAGTTTCAAGCGATTATACGGGGCAACTGATTCATTCAACTCATCTGCTCTTCCTCGCGCCATACGTTTGTGGAATGGTCTTCCAGATAACATCGCATCTGTATCAGACAATAATTCTTTCCGTCAGTTGCTGCTTACTCTCTTCTCACAATAGACTTGCCACTGTTCTGCACGTGTCGGATTTTGTGCCCGATTATGTTTATTGCACACTGGAAATGTTTTCTGTATATGGGCATATGTTCTGCGTTTTTTGGTGCTTTTTCTATTGTATGTTCTGCAACTTATAACCAAATAACGGCACGTCGTTGAGGTAAAGCCAGCTCGCTATCTTTGGTTGATGTCGCCTTCATATGCTATAATGACTGTATTCAGTTCCCACTGTCGTGTGTGCACTATGAAATCGCCTTTTCTTTTTTCTTGTTATCACCTGTTAACTTCAACTTATATTACGATCCGCGTCATACTTTCATTGTGCTGATACTCTTTGTGAATTATTTGTGATACGCTTCGTGAATTATTTTGTGTGATCTGTAAAACTTCACCAATAACCCCCCTTACTCAATGCCCTGTAAAGGGCCTGTAAGGATTTTTCAATAAATAAATAAATAAATAAATAAATAAATAAAATTACCTCTTATCTTGCATCGGCTGGGCCACCACGCTTTCTCATGACTGCTGGTACGCGGTCTTGAGAGTATGCTTCATATAAAAGCATTACGAGACAAACCCAACTTAATCAGTTGCTCTCCTTATCATTTTATGTATTCCGACTATTCGCTTTGCAATATCACTTTCTTGATTCACGAAATTTTATATCTGCCAACAAGTTTTACAGTTTGCCAAACTATGTTAACCTGCAGCAATACCTACCATGCATGCACTGTTTCTGATCAAAGGCTGCATTTCCGAATTTCTTCGTTGACATCATGCACATGATGCATCCTGAAGGCCTGTTTGGCAATAACTTCAAAGAACGAAATTTCAATGCTGTTTACACATTCAACCCGGCAATTTACTAGACAAGTCGTATATATTTCACTACTACACAAGTTCATAAATTCCATGCTTGGTGCTGAAGATACAAAAGTGGATTCCTCGGAAGCTATTGCTGGTACCTGTGCGAGCTTTCCCACTGCAAGAGGCAGAATTAAGAAGCAAGTTTAGAATTTAACTGAGTTTATTTCACTCAGCATACACTGAAACATCTGCATTTGGCAGGCACATTGCCGTTAACATTTCCAACTTTAAATGTGCAGTCATTATCAGTGATGGAATAGACATTCTGATTTTTGTGGCAGGAAAAAGGCTGTTCTGAAGTGGAACTTGGTGTGAGTGGGCAGATGGCAAAATATTTTATGCAACTTCTCGAGTTTAAAGCATCATTTAAAGGGGTGGTGACACCAAACTTAGAGGCTATATATAACAAGCCTGTCGTGGGTTTTCTCTGCATGCAAGGACACTCTACACGAAGGGTCGGAAGCAACAAACGTTCAAAATATAGTTTAATTTATTTCCAAAGTGTACCCAAATGCTCATTCTTCCAATCACCAATCACTAGCGCGGCCGACACTGACGTCGTTCTCTAGGAAGGGCAACTTTCGTTGCCCTTCCTAGAAAGTCACCCCTTGGATTTGCAGTAAGTTACGCAGCAGTATACCATCGCAGAAAATGGTATTATACTGCTGCCGTTCCTTGACGATTTTGCCGACCATGTATAGCAACTGATTACACGAAACATCTTCACAAAGGGGCACCTATCGCACGTAGCAAACTTCAGACTCTGTGTTGGCGGCGATTGGGAGCGTACGGAGAATGAAGTGGCCGCTAACACGATGGATGAATGGATGGATGGATGGATATGGCTGTACCCTTTAGATCAGGCGGTGGCTAGCGCCACCAAGCCGTAATACTTAATGAACCAAAAACTAGATTTACTTTTTTTCTTTAAAAAGTGAGTTTGAGGATTCGTACTTTGCAGTGAAGGGTTTAATTTTCACTTGTGCCTTGACTTTAGCCACCAATCAGATAACCTCCTTCTTGTTAAGTCTACCCGCTTAACAAGAGTTTAACAAGGCGCAGAGTTTTTCAAGGCACTGGGGTTTAGGGACAGGGAGGACAAAATAGACTTTACGAATTAACTTAAGACTTTAAGACTTAAGACTTTAAGACTTTGGAATTAACTAAAAGGAGGTTATCTGATTGGTGGCTAAGGTCAAGGCACAAGTGAAAATTAAACCCTTCACTGCAAAGTACGAATCTTCAACCTCACTATTTAAAGGAAAAAAAAAAGATAAATCTAGTGGTTAGTTCACTAACTATAACGGCTAGGTGGCGTTAACCGCCGCCCGATCTAAAGGATACAGCCACATCAATCCATCCATCCATCCATCCATCCATCCATCCATCCATCCGTCCCGTTGTTGTTCAGCAGGAAGCCGGAACGCGCGTTGTAAATGACCGTTCTTTACCTTGAAATAGTAGTTCAATGCGTTTCAAATTTATACTGCCATTAGGGACCTCTTTGAACAATTGGGTGATGCTTTATGTATTACATTACATACATTACATTTATAGATATGCATTATTTTAGCTGTTATTATGAATGTTTACCTTAATTTTGTGTTTTCGAAATAAGTATCTTGCGTTTTTTTATGAGTCAGCTAAATTTCCATCTCTTCAATGCCTTGCTCTGTGTATCTATTTTTAAGATTGTCAACGGGTGAATTTTTGTGTGAATTCTTATCATGTTGCTTTAGCAGAGTGTGTCGTTGGGCGAGTTGGTGCATAGCTTGATAAAATATTTGTGGTGCATTTGATACTAGCTAGAAAAAAAAACAGACAGGATGGGGCGCTAGACTTTCAACTCGTTTATTTTCTTCACATCACCGAAATATATATGCTTCCAAAATGCGCACAAAGAGAGGGCGCAGCACAAGCGACTATCACATTGCACGCACGAAAACCCAAACAGAAGAAAGCTATCGCACAGCATATCTAGAAGCAGGTATTTCTTTTTGTAAAAAGTGATCGACACGTGTGTTAGGACGAAGCAGGGAAACGTTAGCATGTGAAGTACTTCAGGCATATCACATACAAAGGAAGGGGAACAAATGCATCAGTGTCTCATCGATCACTTTGTACAGGAAGGAATACCTGTTTTTAGGGAGCACTGTGTGATTGCTTTATTCTGTTTGGGTTTTCATGCGTGCAATGTGATAGTAACTTGTGCTCGCGCATTGTAGAAGCATATATATTTCTGTTATGTGAGGAAAATGAACGACTTGAAAGTCTGGCACCCTATCCTGTCTCCTCCTTTCTTTTTTCCTTGCTGGTATCAGTTGCGCCACGAATATTTTATTCGGCAATTTCATGTTACTGCTGCTATTGTATGAGGAGGCAGGACTAGTTAAGCTGCCTTTAGGCAGCTTTTATTCCACCATTCTTGCTACTTATGCATGTTTTGTGTTTGTGCAGCAATAAACTAATATATATATATATATATATATATATATATATATATATATATATATATATATATATATATATATATATATATATAAGGGAAACAAGTGTATACCTAAGAGCACGTTTTTGATGTTTTACACAATATTAATGAGATCTAACAGACAATAATTGGGTATCTCACTTCATTGGGTATCTCCCACTTCATTGGGTATCTATGTCAATTTAAACGTGGGAGTGTCAGTCAGCGCCACTAGTAGCCATGGCGGCGAGTGTGGCACACTCTTTATAAGCCTGTTTGGCGTCACGTAGCACATGAACTTATTACTAACTGGCAGCTGACAAATAGTCCCTCGTATACAACCTAAAGACACCAAGTCTGCACCAAGTGTAGCATATATATATATATATATATATATATATAAATTGAAGGGAAGGCACGACAGGTCCGGGTATTTTCTATATCGAATAAACTTCCAGATAGCACATTGGAAAAGGAAATTGCCTTTACTAACGATTCGGTCGTGGCACAGCCTTCGTCAGAGTAAGTAGGTATGATACAATGCAGCTGCTTTTATGGGCTCGCGTGATGAACTCTCGGTACAGCAGCTAGGACAATAAGAGTGAAAAAACATAATTTATATATATATGTGTGTGTGCGTGTGTGTGTGCGTGCGTGTGTGCGCGCCGTGCGCGCCGCGCGCGCAGAATGAGAAGCAAAGCTATAGCGGTGAGGCTGCCCGTCACAAACGTGCGGCCAGTGTTTGCGGACATTCCTTACTGCAAACAAAAACTGAGCAAAAAAGAGCACCTTTTATTCTCAGTGCCGCGAAAAACATTAATTGCCGAGGCCGAAGGCACATACACACAATGCAAATGTTCAGCGGCTTCACAATAGGCGAGCTTTCTTGGTGGCGATGGCAACTTTCTCGCGGGTTTGAAGGCGTCGGTTGACATCCCTGGCGTAAAAATGCAATCATGTCACGATGAAAAAATAGAGGACCTGACACGCGAACGTGAGCTTGTGCTGGTCGCAATCCAGCCTCGTCAGATCGCACTCATCCGACTCGTCCAAGACCTTCCGAAACAGGTCTGCAAAGAGACCTTTTTTATCAAAAGAAAATGAAATAGATTCAATAGAACTTACATAAAGTGTAGCATCTTGACGCTGAGGTGCCTATTATAAGGCTTCCTTCGTTGAAGCTCCTGTATGTAGCTAAGTATGCATCAGAGCCAATGACAGGAGCTTCTGAACTAACGTCTTGTAGACACAAGTGGCACTCTTTACGCTTGGTCATTTTGTGTACAACATATCCAGATTTAGTACACAACACTGTCGTCTGGTGAACCTCTGAAGTAGCTGTGCTCATCACTCATTTGGTATGGGGTAATATATATGGCAACGATCTCATTTCCAGTAGCCTAGCTTCAATCTCAGTGCGCAAGCTAGCTCTTTTTAACCTGCGAGCTTCTCTAATGGTCTTCAATGTGTCTTCCACAAAAAGGAGCACGGCATTTGGTTCCCTGTAGGCAGAACGGAATCGTACCCGCTTTTACACCCGCGCACGAAACATCGTGGCATGATTGATATGTGGGGTTTAACGCCCAAAAACCACCATTTGATTATGAGAGACGCCGTAGTGGAGGGCTCCGGAAATTTTGACCACCTGGGGTTCTTTAACGTGCACCCAAATCTGAGTACACGGGCCTACAACATTTCTGCCCCCATCAGAAATGCAGCCGCCACAGCCGGGATTCGAACCCGCGACCTGCGGGTCAGCAGCCGAGTACCTTAGCCACTAGACCACCGTGGCGGGGCAACATCGTGGCATGGTTCATACACTTGTCAGCACGTCTACAAACGCCTGCGGGTACTCGCGCAAACGTTACCAAGCACACTGCAGCGGGCTGTTCACAACGGTCGTTCGGCCGTTTGTGTCTGTCGCGGCTTTCCGCAACTTGCCGGGCAAACTCCGTCGCGCGTCCCCCCTTGTGGAGCGCAATGGAACGGCATCAAGCGGAGCTCTGCAGTTTGAAAACTGGCAGAATCTAGTAACCAACGTTATTAGTAACTAGTAACGTTGCTAGTAAGGTTGGTTCTTTTGATGTTGCATAAGCTGTTACCAGACTTAGAGGGTCAGTGTTGCCAGACTGCCACCAAATTTGGCAGAGAAAGTTGCCTTAGTAGTTGTGGCATCTTCGTGAGAATTTGGTATCGTCCGCGATGAATTTTGCGAGTGCATGAGCGACGCTGGCCATTTTAATTAACGGAATAAACCGCGCCTTGCAGGCGTTGGGACGCGTTCTCTTGCTGTGTGCGCTGCTGTGCAATTAAGAGATCGTGCCTCAGAGTTAGAGAATGAATGACGTATCATCCGCTGTGCATTTCACCAGTGCAATGAACTCGCGCGTACCTTTAAATAAGGACCCCGCCGACCAGCCGCCGTCGCTTGCAGGGCCTCACCCACAACACCAACGACCCGAATTCCAAATAATGAATGCTTATGCGGGGTCCCACTTACAGGTACGCGCGAGTAGCACTTAACTCGCTCCAACTGGGTCCATACAGCAGCCTTTCAGGCGTATATAGTTGAAGCCTATCTGATGTACTGCAATTAGCCAGCCTTGGGACAATTATTCATCACATGTACACGAGCCCGAACGGCATGTCTTGTGCTGACACATCTAGAGGAAGCGTAGCGTCCCCGCCGTGGCACACGGTCGACGCGGCACAATCAGGTGTGAAAAAAAGGGGGGGGGGGCAGCGCACCGCCTGCTCTGACTCTATTCAGTTTTTCCAGTCGTCCCCAATACTGAGACACGATCTCTTAATTGCACAGTTGTGCACACAGCAAGAGAACGCGCCCCGACTTATGTAACGCACGGTTCATTGCGTTAATTACGTCGCACACACACTCGCGAGAAACTTCATCGCACTCGCAAAATGCACGGTGGACGACGCGTCATTGATTTCTTAACTCTGACACACGATCTCTAAACTGCACAGCAGCGCGCGCAGCCAGAGAACGCGCCCCAACTTCTGAACGCTCGTTTTACGTTTATTTTATTAATTAAAACGGCCAACATAGCTCACGCACTCGCAAAATGCACCGCGGACGACACCAAACTCTCACGGAGAAGGCAAAACTACAGGGGCAAATTTGTCCGCTCAATTTGGTGGCAGTCTGGCAACTGACTTATGCAACACCAAACAGAACCTTGCCGCAGGAAATAGGTGCTCCGCCCCACGCTACGCACTTTACGTTACGCCCCTGAGTTGCATGCTTTAGTACCTACATTTTGTTTCATATATGTAGTGCATTGCGCAGTATTGCCAAAAATTGCAAGTTTGCACCTTCACAATGACAAGATTTATATGGTGTGAAAAATTCAATGTACGGTTAGTCATTTTGGCTTCCGCAGACTCCTGCTCCATGCTGCGTATTGGCACAGCCGCCCAGGGCTGTTTGAACACTCTACAAAGCAGTGGGCCGGTCTGCATACCTTCACTGCCCATGTTTTCTTGCTGCGTCAGCATACAGATCGTTTTTCCTGCAAATCGATTACGTTTAGCTGTTACATCTGAGTGCATTTTTATTCTCAAACAACAAATAAACATATAAATACCAATGATGTATCGTTATTTTATAACATTGCACTTGACACAGCCACAGCCAGTTAGCATGCAACCACTAATGAAATGAATAACAAGGACGCGTAGTATGTTATTGCAATCTCTAATTCATACACATATGAACTCAGGAAGCGATGATGCAGCTCAAAGTTATTTCAGCCACAGAACACCTATACACTATCACTTAGAGAAGTGAAACTGTACCTTTGACAGTGCAACGAGAATAAGGGTAGCGGTGGCGTTGTGAACTTACTTATCTGACCTTGAGACGGCGCTAGTAGGCCTATCAGGTCTACCAGCGCCGTCAATGGGTGACGTTACAGTGACGTTCTTTCTAAGCTGTAGAAGGGAAGCATGCTTTCAGATCAATGAAAAGATTAGAAGAAAGGGGGCTCAGTGGGTGGTAGACGTACATCGAAAGGATAGAAAGGCAGCTGCGAAATTTCGAAACCATCTGAACTCCCTAAGAAATGAGACAAGCCTAGAACAAGTTTATAACTACAGCTCAAGGTGCTAGGCTAGAAGGGGGCGAAGCTATCGAATATATAAGAACAAGGATGACAGAAAAATTTCAACAAAGAAGTACCTTATGCACCACAATAGACAAGAATGGATCAAGTGGCGCAATGGCTCCATTTTCACAACGAGAGTGGGAATGGGCTGAGAAGAGGGTTCCTAGTAGTGCATCAACAGGCCCAGATGGCATTCTATTTATGCTAATAAAGACACTGGGTCCAAAGTCTAAACAGACTTGGAGAGAGGCAGTGAGCAAAACAATAATCGATGGTGAAGTCCCCGATGAATGGAAACTTAGCAGGATGAGCATGATCTATAAAGGAAAGGGGGAGAAAGCTGACATAAACAACTACCGTCCTATAACAGTGGCTTAAGTGGTCTACAGGCTGCCAATGCCGATTATAAAGGAAAGACTGCAGGCATGGATAGAGGTTGAGGCGGTGCTGGGGGAACTGCAGAATGGATTTCGAAAACACAGGAGGTTGAAAGACAATCTGTCCTCACTGACGCAGTGCATCGAAATAGCAGAAAAGGAACAAGGTCCCCTGTGGCGAGCATTTTTGGATATCAAGGGAGCGTACGATAACGTGGTTCAAAAGGACTTGTGGGGAATACTGGACACACTAGGTGTGGAAGATGGAGTCACAAATTTTTTAGAGGATATCTATAAAAGTAACAAAGTAGTTATAAAGTGGAAAAAAGAGGTATCCAAGCTCCCAGATGTAAAACTGGGGCTTAGGCAGGGGTGTCCTCTGTCACCCTTGTTATTCATGATGTACCTATAAGGATTAGAGGCCAAATTTGAGGGCAGTGGACTTGGTTTCGTCTCTTTCGTCAAACAAGGAAAGCTCATTGAACAGGCACTATCAGCATTGATGTGTGGAGATAATATAGTGCTAATGGCCGACAACAAGAAAGATTTGCAGAGACTGATAGACATCTACAGTAATAAGGGTGGACATCTGCAGTAATGAGGGAGATAGGTTAGATTTCAGATTCAGTAAGGAAAAATCAGCAGTGATGATTTTTAATGATAATGAAGGTAGTGACCTTATGATACAGGAGGTCACGCTAGAGATAACAGATAAATACAAATATCTGGGCGTATAGATAAGCAATGGCACTGAGTATCTAAGGGAACACGAAATATATGTAACGACTAAGGGTAACAGGAATGCAGCAGTGATGAAAAATAGGGCACTGTGGAATTACAATAAGTATGATGTTGTGAGAGGAATATGGAAAGGGGTCATGGTTCCTGGTCTGACGTTCGGCGATGCGGTTTTGAGCATGAGTTCAGAAGTTCAAGCAAGATTGCAAATTAAGCAACGTGGAATAAGTAGGCACGCTTTAGGAGCTCAAGGGAATACACCAAATTCACCAAATACACTCAGTGGGCATGTCAGCTGGCACTTAGCGAGCACCATGTCAAATCCACTCCCGTTTTTCATGCAGCTTGCTCTGATCGCCTCGACTGCCGAAGCCAGCACAGCGAACACGGTATCCACATCTGTTCCACGAGCAATCCATGGAGACTGCGCAGAGGAATTCCTAAGCCTGGGCGCCGACTGGGGACACCCGTGTGCAACCTCCTCGATAACGAACCAAGATATAAACGCCCCATTTCTATCGGATTTCTTCAGTGGGCACGTCGGCTGGCATCCAGGGAGCACCATGTCAAATCCACTCCTGTTTTTCATGCAGATTAGTAACAATGCTTCCACAACTAAATCCAATGACCTTTGCCTTGTCCAGCTGACGTGCCCACGTAGACTTACTGAAATGTACTTTACTGCCTGTGACTTCGTCTAGTCGCTACTCATGCTATGTGGTGACATCGAGCCTATACGAGGGCCTACCACTCAGCAGGTTCTACCTGAACTGCTTGAGGGCCAGAAAAATATTTAACAAAGGCTGGGGGATATTGAGGTCAAACTGCAGAAAGTTGATGAAGCTACATCTGCGATAAATAAAATCAAGAATTTGACGCATGAGATAGAGTTACGAGTTACAGTTTTGAAAAGAAAGCTTGTTGACCTAGAAGATTACAGCAGGCGTAACAACCTAATTATTTTTGGTATAGCTGAAAAACCAAATGAAACGTATAAAGAACTATCGCAGCTTGTGTTGAAGGAAGTGTTCACTGATAAATTAGGTATAAAAGTTACCTCGGCAGAAAAAATTCACAGATTGGGTCGGAATCAATCTAACAAGCATCGACCGGTTATTATCAAACTGTTCGATCACCGTGAGAAATTAAACATACTAAAACATTGCTTTAGACTAAAGGGCAGTAGCTACTCTGTATCGGAAGACTACTCCCCTACTACAAGGCAAGCACGCAAGAAACTATGGCAAAGCACTGCGGAACTTCGGAGGGCGGGTCGGAAGGTCAACTTAATCTCGAACAAAATAAAGATTGGCGAAGAACTATTCACTTGGGATGATGCACATGACGAGAGAATCCTGGTGCACGATAGCAGAGATAAGACATAAAGAAAGCAAAGAAAGCAATGAACTGACACCAGACACAATGAATCAGAAAACCTAATGCTTCTGTGTTTTAACGCCTGCAGCCTTGTAAATAAGTTGATTGACTTCAGTTGCCTAGTACAGTGTCATAGTCCATCAATTATATGCGTCACTGAAACCTGGCTTAATGAATCCATCTCTGAGGACGAATTTATGCCCTCTGGTTACTCGGTTATTCGAAACGACAGGTCGAGGTGGTGGCGTGGCGCTCTTTATCAAAAACGACATTGAATATACAACACTGCCGGTCTCCTCGAAACAGAGTCTGTCTGGTGTAAGATC
This sequence comes from Rhipicephalus microplus, assembly GCF_043290135.1. Classification (NCBI taxonomy): domain Eukaryota; kingdom Metazoa; phylum Arthropoda; class Arachnida; order Ixodida; family Ixodidae; genus Rhipicephalus; species Rhipicephalus microplus. The sequence continues at coordinate 44,408,654 of NW_027464585.1, forward strand.
AGGGTATGCAGTGTGTTTGTAGTGATTGGAGCTGTTTACCGGCCACCAAATGAAGATGACCATTTCATATTGGCAATCATGGACTATATCGTTAAGCAGAGACTTCTTGACAGCAAACTAATCCTATGCGGGGACTTTAATGTACCCCACGTTAACTGGGAGTCCTTCACCACGACCGGCCGTGACAAGGTTCTCTGTAATTCATTGATTGACTTCGCTGTATCCCATGATTTTACTCAAGTTGTTCGAAGTCCCACCAGAGGTTGTTCAATCCTGGACATTGTTTTCGTTACAGCTGACCTATTGAATGATGATTCAGAGTGCGAGGTTGTAGAAGGTATCTCGGATCACAATCCAGTCTTTGTTCAATTTTCTATTAACTACGAACTTAAGAAACCAGAATACAAAGTTATTACTGATTTGTCACGTGCCAACGATCAAGGCGTACTTTCCCTGCTTGCATATTCTTATGCAAATTTTCTCCTTTCCAGCAACAGTTGTGGTGTAAATGAGCTGGTGGAACACTTTGGCACGATTGTGTCCGACTGCATATCTAAATTCGTGCCAAACAAATGCGTGAAGCGCAATCCTAAACACCCATGGTATAACGGAGAAATAATACAGTTTATTCGCCGCATAAAGCAACTACGTCGCCGATGCTGCTCCAATCCAAATCACCAATTCACTTTGTGTACGTTAAAGACAACACTCAAAAATAAAATGCACGAAGCTAGAGATTTCTATTACATTAACATGCTGTCAACGTTCATTAAGAAAAATCCGACCAAATTTTGGAAGACAATTAATCCACCCTCCAGGAGAACCAGCTCTTTCATTATTGAAAACAAAATATGTTCAGATGCTCAGACGATCTCGGAGGTCTTCAATAGCTATTTTAAGTCTATTTTAACCCCTGATAATGGCAATGTTCCTTCTTTTGTCGCACCCTCTGTATCAATAGCTATTTCTGTGCCAGTACAGAAAATGGAGCGAAGGCAAAAGGTTGAAAGCCTGACAAAGGGCCTTTGCTACAAATACAGTGAGGCAGACAGACTGACATAAGAATTTTGCAGGATACAGAAAAAATACAAAAATATACAAAAATACATAAGCTACATGTGCAAATACTGTAACACATACAACAGTAATAAAATGTTATTTATAGTAAACAGAAATATACATAACCATCTTAATGTTTTAAATACCAATAGATATAAGTTGGGATTTCTCATCGCTATTGCAAGAGATTTACAAAAATAACAATATACACAGGGAAGCACAGGAAAAGAACACACGCATAAAAAGCATCAGATACAACTTAGGCAAAGAGGACACATAGAACGATAGTCAAGAAAATTCAATGTTGTTCTCGATCAGTACCATCCTGATCGTATGCTTCGAAACTATATAATTCATATCTAGGAGGCTGTCGATCTTGTATTGGATATTGAGTTAAGTTGCTCTGGAGTTAATAAAAGTGCTGGCCCGGACAGTATCCCTAACGCTTTTCTGAAAAGGTATTCTGAATGGTGTGCACGATACCTCATAATTATATTCCAGAAATCGCTTGACTCCGGACGGGTCCCGCGAATTCGGAAGATCGCTAATGTTGTTCCTATTTTCAAATCGAGTAATAAGGAAATAATTTCTAACTACAGACCAATTTCATTATTATCCACGTGCTGCAAGTTACTCGAGCACATCATTCACAAGCACATTATTCAATACCTAACTGACAACAATATCCTTTCAGAGCATCAGCATGGTTTCTGCAGTGGTTTTTCGACTTTCACACAATTGATCGAACTTACACATGACATCGCCTCATCACTTAATAATTACGTACAAGTCGATGCCATTTTTATTGTATACTGCAAAGCTTTTGACAAGGTATGTCATAAAAAACTTCTGCTCAAACTTGGTAACCTTCTTACAGGCCCATATGCTGACTAAAGATTGGATTACAGATTATTTGCACCTGAGGAGTCAGTTTGTTCGCTACAACCATGAACAGTCGTCACAAGCTCATATTTCTTCAGGTGTTCCGCAGGGCTCTGTCTTGGGACCCCTTTTATTCATAATTTAAACTAACGATGTCACTCAGGTTGTCATTAACACTATTAAGCTTCGCCTATACGCCGATGACTGTGTCTTGTATTCCAATGTACGTAGCGTCACTGACCAAGTTTTGTTGAATGATGTGTTTTCTTCCTTTTGCGAATGGAGTAGAACTTGGCAAATGGAGCTTAATTTTCAGAAAACTGTGACAATAAATTTTACAAATAAAAAGGAGCCATTGCAATTTAGATATGGCAACTACAATCACACACTGGAAAAAGTTCAGGAATTTAAGTATCTTGGTTTTGTATTCTCTCCAAACTTGAAGTGGCACAAACACATCGACCTTATTTTTGCAAAATCGCTTAAAAAATTAGGTTACTTAAGAAGAACGATAAAGGGCGCCACAAAAGAATGCAAGCTTATATATAGCCTTCAAATCACTAATCAGGCCTCTTCTTTTATATGCGTCTGTTGTGTGGTCACCACATCTTGCAATTGACATAAATAAACTTGAGGCCATCCAGCAAAAAGCGATTAGATTCATTTTTAACCATTATGACCATGATTTCTCCCCTTCTGAGCACTGCCATGCTTTATCGCTAAACTGTTTAGAACACAGACCTCCTGTACCCTAAGTTCACTACCTTCATTATCATTAAAAATTATGACTGCTGATTTTTCGTTACTGAATCTGAAGTCTAGCCTATCTCCCTCATTACGGCAGATGTCCATCAATCTCTGCAAATCTTTCTTGTTGTCGGCCATTAGCACTATATCATCTGCGTACATCAATGCTGATAGTGCCGGTTCAATGAGTTTTCCTTGTTTGACGAAAGAGAGGTTTAAGCCAAGTCCACTTCCCTCTAATTTGGCCTGTAATCCTTGTAGGTACATCATGAATAACAAGAGTGACAGAGGACACCCCAGCATAAGCTCTCGTCTTACCTCTGTTGGCTTGGATACCAGTTTTTCCCACTTTATAACGACCTTGCTACATTTATAGATATCCTTTAAAAGATTAGTGACTCCATCATCGACACTTATTGTGTCCAGTATTTCCTACAAGCCCTCTTAAACACGCTATCGTACGCTCCCTTGATTTTCAAAAATGCTAGCCACAGGGGCCTGTGTTCCTTTTCTGCTATTTTGATGCACTGCGTCAGTGAGAACAGATTGTTCAGTGAGAAATCAATGAGAACCACGGCGCGCACAGCGCCACCCACGTTTTCTGTCATGTGACTTTTTCAATGCGCTGCCGAAATACTCTCCCGTCCCGGGATGATTTGGTTACTCCTGTCAAAATGGCGGCACCTGGTTCACCTGTGCGATATTGTTCCAGGATCAGCTTTTACGACAAAGGAGTGAAGCAGTTGGCTCTAAATGTGTTCGGGACACTGCGTAAGGAGGGTAGCAGAAGTGCAAGCATGAGCTCTCTCAATAAGAGAACGACTGCATTCATCAACGTCAGTGAGCGTGAGCTGTACAAGTGGGTAGCAGAGCACGATAAGCTTGGTGAAGTACTTTCCCCCAAGACGCTGTCTTGCCGTGGCAGGGGTCGTGATAGAGAGCAGCTGCCGGACGACTTCGACTTTGATGTGTTGCGCAGAGTCATGCATGATTTCTATAAATGGCGAAAAATTCCGACGGTGCGCAAGCTCGCTGAATTCTTCAAAGAAGATGACTCGCTGCCGTCCGAGTCCGTGACAACTATTCATAGGATGCAGCTCAAGGTAGGCTTCCTCTATAAGAAGCGTTCCCGAAATTCGCTCCTGATTAAGGCCACTCACATCATCCAGTGGCGACGCAAGTACTTGCGCCAAATTAAGAAGGTTCGACGCCAGGGACGACCCATCTTCTACACTGATGAAACCTGTGTGAATGCAGGGCACACTGTAAGCCGTGGGTGGGTCGAGGAGACCATTAAGTCCGCTGAGCACACCAAGAAAGCCAACCTGACGATAGGCCCCCTTAATCCCAGTGGTAAGGAAGGTCGCCTCATTATTACTCACCGTGGCAACGAGGACGGCTTCATCACAGCTGCCGGTGAAGTATTTCGAGCCAGAATGAGCACAGGCAACTATCATGATGAAATAGACGGCGCCCACTACGAAAAGTGGTTTAAAAAAAAAATACTGCCGAATTTGCCACCAGAAAGTGCCATTGCGCTTGATAATGCACCTTATCATTCTGTAAAGCTTGAAAAGGTACCCCGTATGAGTACGTTGAAAAAAGACATTCAGGCTTGGCTCTCTCTGAAGGTTGTGACCTGGAACTGTGACAAGGTGAAGGCAGAACAGATGAAGCTTCTTCAAACCGTAAGTACGGAGGTATCACAATGACTGCATTTCTGCTGATGCTGGTCACACAGTCATACACTTGCCGCCATACAACTGTGCACTCAACTCGATATTAAAGGTTATGTTGGAGTGATATTAAAGGTTATGTTGCAAAAGCCAATACACACTTCAAGACGGAAGGCTTCGATGCTCTTGTTTGGAAAGGCATAGAGCAAGTCACTGCTCAAAAATGGAAAAATTAAGTGAGCCACGTAATAGAAGTGGAGGATGACATGATGAAGACTGATCACATCATTGATGATGTCATTGATGACGACCAACGAGTCGTAGTGACCTTGGTCGCTGACACGACAAGCAGCGATGAAAGCAGCATGAATGAAGATGATGATCAGTCTCTCCGTTGACTGGTTCCTGAGGACAGTTCCACAGATATTGTTACATCGCGATCTCCTGCTTATCAGACGTGTCACTTGCAACAGCTTTGGCAACTGTCACCATGGAGCCTTGCACATAACCGTCCAAAAGCCGTCACGGTGTTTTACTGCCATTGAATGCCAAAACAGTAAGTCTTGAAAACTTATTCGCCGAAGTGTCAGAAAATGGGGTGCACCCTACTTCGAAGCCCATTCTTGTCACCGCTGCATTCTTTGTGTGTCGCATTTTACTTCAAATACATCACTCATCTGTGCTCATTTACACCGTTTTCCCAGCCACACCATGCCAGTGTTGCCTTTACGAAATATTTTGAAGAGTTCGTGTGCTCCCAGTCACGACTGCCGCGCCCTTCACCAGCTACAGCTCCCAGCGCTGTGTGTTTTAATGCCATCGATGCCGACTTGACAACTTAAAAGCTGAAGCGTCGAAAAGCAGACAGTGTTGTGCAACTTACCTGAAAGCCAACTCATGCCTCCCCTGTGTTCTTCGTGTGACATAGGATTGCTGTGCCCCATGGCGGCTACAGCTGCAGCTCCCAGTGCTGTGTGTTTTAATGCCATCAATGCCGTAGAGGGAACTTCAAAGCTGAAGCATCACAGTGCAGACAGTATTGTGCTATTTACTTGAAAGTCATCTCTTGTCGCCCCTGTGTTTTTCAAGTGTCATACGGTTGCTTTGCCTCGTGGCAGCTACAGGTACAGCTTGCCGTGCTGCGTGTTTTAATGCCATCGATGCCGAAATGGTAACTTTAAAGCTGGAGCGTAGAAGTGCATACAGTGTTTTGCTTTTTACTTGAAGGCCATCTCTTGTCGCCCCTGTGTTTTTCTTGTGTCATATGGTTGCTGTTCATTTCGTGTATCATATGTCAGAAGCAGTTTATCATCGGGCTGCACTTTCTTCTTCGGTTTAAGGGACACATCCGCAGATCATGCTTTCATCGAGTGCTGTCTTTATGTGCGGGACACATGCATCCTCCAGTGTTGAAGAGCAAGAGCACAGTTTATGAAAAATACAGACAATATGATTTACTAGCCTGCTTATCATTAGAACTGCCGGATGGCTGGTTTGAAGCAAGCTGACCGCTGCTGTTTTGCTTGCTATTGTCCTTACAATCACTCTTCTCAGGACTTCCCAGTTCGACTGAAAGGAGCTTGCTTAGGCTGTCAGGAGACAAACAATAAACAGCGATGTTTTTATTAGTAATGCTCTCGACATATGGGATATATGTATGATGGTAGTGAACTGCAACATGCGGAGGTAATTCCTTTCAATGATGTTGCAGTGCTTGGAGGAGAAGATGACCTTTTCACACCAAGTAACTCTAGGCTTTAGATGTAGAAGAGTGCATTGTCACAGGTTTGTAAAAGAGCTCTTGCATCATCTGTTCAATGTATAGGAATAAGATTTGAAAGTGTTCATGCTCCTGGCGTGTCTTGCCCCCAAAGCATTTCTGCAGTACGTCTATCTACAAACAATAGTGCTTATCACAATAGTATAGCTTTGGAATGTTAAGATGGGTCACGTGTAGTACTGAGCACCAATCTAATGTCATGAGCGTTTACTTGTCCAATTCTTCCACCCAAGAAAACTGCATAAGTAGTATAGCACAGCTCTCCTTGACTACATGCAGCTTCAAGCTCCCTTCCATCACGTGACTCGTGATTCAACAATAATCAGTTGACAGCTCATGTGTCCATTCAATCGTTGCATCTTGTGCTTCATAATTGCTCAGTTCACTAGACACTGTGCCTGAACCTTGCAGTACTGTAGAGTACAGCAAGGTTCAGTCCTCGACCACTTCCTTGTTTGTATTTTTTAATTGGTGACCTTCCTTCATGGGTGGGTCATCCATGCAACTTTTTTCCAATGGCTGCACGTTTGCTAAGCACCATTACCGAAATGAACAAGTTGTGCCTTCATATGGAGGGTGCCTCTTGTGCACAACCTACAAGAAAACAAGATTGCAGCTTCATTAATTGTATTTTTACCATACTTATGAAATGACCTTACTGTACAAGTGTGCAAGCTCAGTCGAGTTGTTTTTGGATCATGACTGTTTATCTACATCATTTTTCAACTGAGGCAATGTTTCAATGTACTTTGGTCTGTTTTTAGTGATCCATACCTTCCTTTGCATTGTGTTCACTGATTGTGACTACATGTCTTGTCAATGTTAAAATTGCCATGTTTTACCATGTGTATACCTCTAAATGTTATTGTTTTTACTTAATTTGATCTAAACTTTATTTCTCATGTAGCAGAGGCCTTGCACCTCCCTTTCACCTCCACTGCATCCCACCCCCACGCACGCACCATTGGGGAAGAATCAACACTCTTACACCATTATTGATTGGTTTGTGGGGTTTAACGTCCCAAAACACTCTTACACTATGTAAAGCCGATACCCTCCGCTGTATTGTGTTATGAAGCTCTATGTCATCGTCCTGCGCACATGGAAACAATTACACAGATCATAAACCCCTTCGTGAGCATAGGCTGGCAAAAAAGAAATGTGGTACTCACTCAGACTCGCATTCTCCTGAGCCGAAATCACTCGGACTCACACTCAGGAAAACTTTCTTGAACCGCACTCCCTCGGACTCGCCAAAATATCACCCAGACTCACTTAGAATCATGGTTCTGTCTGAGTTGGAGTGAGTCCGAGTGAGTTCATGAGCCTAGAATTTGCGTTTTCAGCGTGTCAAAGCTCTTACACCAACACCTCAGGTAATCAGTAAATTTTTGGCGCCTTTGATTTACTACCTTCGAATGCGAGTTCTGAGGGCCCGCAAACGAGTCAGGTAATTTTTCTGGAAATAGATGGGCACACAATATTAATTTGTTAAGAATATCTTTAGAGGCGTTAGCAGTTTCGGGGAGGGGGGCAAGGCACTCTCTTACTTTATTCATGCCTCTGATCAACAAATATTGAAATGGTATATGAACGACACTTCTTTGCATTACGTGTGAGTAGACGTGAAGATAAACGTCACACAAGGTAAGGCTTGATAGTAATGCTGTAGGTAGGTATAGGAGAAACCCCGCCGTGCTTCTCCCCATAATTACCCCACAGATACAACACGCGGGTAATTTTTATCCATTATTTTATGACTTCTGGCTTTTCCTTTGTAATTATTACACGCCATTCCGCCATGTTCGAGCAAAAAAGTTACCCATAGAAAAACTTGACTTCTTCTAGTTCACTTCCCGCGCGGATATCTTCTTGGATTGCTTTGCGAACTCCTCACGAACGGCGTACCGTATTTACTCGCGCGATTTCCGCACCTCTAACAAGACTGCAGCTTCATTACTTGTATTTTTACCATACTTATGAAACGACCTCACTGTACATGTGTGCAAGCTCAATCGAGTTGCTTTTGGATCATGACAGCGTATCTACAGCATTTTTCAATCGAGGCAATATTTGAATGTATTTTGGTCTGTTTTTAGTGATTCATACCTTCCTTTGCATTGTGTGCATTGCTTGGGACTAAATGTTTTGTCAATGTTAAAGTTACTGTGTTCCCCCATGTGTATCCTTCTAAATGTTGTTGCTTTTTCTTAATTTAGTCTGCACTTCATTTCTTCTAACGTAGGCCACTTTCATGCATTATTGTAGCAGGTGCCTTAAAGGATGCATATATAATGATGATAACGGCATGTTGGAATCACATCGATTCATATTGACATGTCCACATGCTGATGCTAAGTGACCCAAGCTGATAGCAGAGGTCATATAAAAAGATATAAAAGCTCTTGGGACATGTATCCTGGCGTGTCTTACAATCACACTTACGAAATGGCAAAGCAATATGTATTTAACAAGCTGCGTTAGACACAATAACAATGAGAACTATTAGGCAATGATGCCAAGGAAGGCATAGGGGATAGTTAATAAAAGTAATTGCAATGTTAAATATGAAGAAAGAACAGTGGACAAAAAGATAACTTGCCACCGGCAGGGACCGAACCTGCAATCTTTGAATAATGCGTCCGACGCTCTACCACTAAGCTACAGTGGCGGTCGTCCCCATTTTTCTACCTGTTTGGTATCACGCAGCCGGTGATCCCATTACAAGCTGGCAGTTGACCAATTATCCCTTGCATACTACCCGAAGGCACCAAGTTTGCCAGAATGAGACCCTCGCTATGAATGAGGAAAGAATTGTGAATATAAGGGCTCATTTTCTTTGTAGTTTGATAGTGACTTTTAAAAATAAAAACTTTGTAGAAGATGCAAATGGTGTGACTGGAGTAATACCGTATTTAGTTGAGAATAAGTAGGATGACCTCTCGGTGCTCATGTCTTTCTGAGCTGGAAGAATAACTGAACTAGTTACCTTACAATGTCACCATAATATAATCAAAAAGGCCTGAAGGTGCAAACATATACGTACAGGTACACTTGGGGGGCACTAAATATGTGCTTTCAATCTTCTCACAACATATCATTTAATTGAAGGACAGAATATGCTTTTGTTGAGCTTTACATCGAATGTACAAAGAGGCCTCAGCTATTCAATGCATCCCATGCCCTCTATGTATTATAAAGTGGTACCATCGAAAAACTGCACGTATGCAAACACAGGTGTGACAGCGGCTAGGTAAATGAGAGGGGGGGAGCCTTTAATGAAGTGTGGTTTTCCCTGAGGGATACATTGATACACCGCCTGATGTGGGCTATGCACACTTCACGAGAACTAAGTGGAACTTCGTGTTTGTGCAAGTGCCACTATCACAGCGCATGAGTGAACCTTGAGCGTGAAACAACGAGCGCAAAAGTGGGACAATAATGTACGGCACACAGGCGTAGCACTGGCACAGTTTAAATAAGCAGTGCCATTTCAGTGGTGTTGCATGTTTGTTATTTGCTGTTCATTGCTGGTTAAGTGATAATGAAGACTCACTTGTTAGTCGGAGCTGCATCTGTGTTCTATTTTGTTGTCCTACTTTTTCATGATGTTTCACACTAGGATGTACATTGTACAATGTACAATTGTATGCGAGCATATGGCTCGCATACAATCGGAAAACCTTGAATTGTGCTTGGTCTGACAGTCAGTGTTCAGGGAATCAAGCCTTCCTCTCAATGCTTGATTTTTGACAAGTTTATATTTTGCTAATGAAAGAACATTCTTGTTTTACCTAATAGTCGAATAATGTAGCCCATTCAGGCACATTGTCCACATATTTGAACACTACTTCTTTGTGCATGTTCACTCGAAAAGTTGCCGCGAAAGAAGAAGAAACACCGAGATGCAAATAATTTAGCTTTTCGAAGGCATCACCATATTTGCCGAGTTACTTCACATTCTAGAAGCGACGTAAAAAAATACAATCTTTGTTGGTTCACAGTGAATACAACCAGTCACAAATCGCACACATACTTCATCTTACTTGTGATTCTTTTCATGACAAAGTAGGGCATGAGTGACTTCACAGTACGCTTACAATTAATTATGAATCGATACAATTTTGGGATCTTGCTGCAGGTAGGGCTGACGTCGATAGTGACTTATTTTCTGCAAGTTACTTTTGACGTTTGACCTACCTGTATATTGGAAGATTGCAAGAATCGTATCGATCCATAAGTCAGGAGACACTAATACAACCACAGACCGATTTCCCTTACCAGCACATCATGTAAAATTTTGCAGCCCGTTGTACTCAAGAACTTAACCACATGCTTCTAAAAAAACATTCTGGTTGATGTTTGACATGGTTTCAGAAGAGGCTTATCGACAGTCAGCTTACAGAGATGGTTCATGATCTCTCATTAGGTATTCACAATCATAATCAAACAGACGCACTTCTATTAGACTTCAGTAAAGCATTCGACTATGTGTGCCATACTGAAATTGCCAAACGGTCCCATCACTGCATAGACAAAGAGCTTTTTATTTGATCGATCCCAATTTGCACATCTAACACTTGTTTCTTTATTTTGTCTTTTTTTCTTGTGTGTTATATATGTTGTACCCACCCCCTCTGTAATGCCCTACGGGCCCTGAGGGTATTCTAATAAATAAATAAATAAATTCGTCATAATCAAAAACGTCTCATCTGCACCTGTGCCGGTGAATTAAGGCCTCCCACAGGGCTCAGTAATGGGCCCGCTGTTATTTTTGATTTTCATCAGTGACATAACAATGTGCATTGATTGTAAAGTTAATCTTTTCGCTGATGATTGTATAATATATCAGGATATACACAACAGTGAAGACCACGTTTTACTCAATAGCACTCTAACGAAAATAACCGATTGGTGTGACAGGTGGCAAATCAGCCTAATACAAAAAAAATTTCATTTTTAAATGAGCTTTCATATTATGTGATACATTGTGTAATGTGTTGATTATAACCATAAATAAAAACATTTGTCAACCGGAGCTTATTTGCGTCTATGTGTCTGCTTTCTTCGTCCCAGTCGCACTGTCTGTATGCAAGTATGAAACAACTCGTCCAATTCCAAAAGGTAAAATTCCTATTACAGTGTACTCACGCAGTTTATGAGAATAAGGAGCAGCACCTGAGAAGCTTCTGTAGTACTAGAATCGCAAGCAGTCCACCATGGACGAAAATGTGGGCCTAAGGCTGCAGATGGACATAATTTCCTTGAAAAATTGCTGCAGATAAAATACAGGTGGGCTTGGCAGCTGTGACACAATGCAGTTCGCTTACCCGTTCCTCCCAACAATGCAGGTGTTCCTTGTAACTGTCGCTCGCCTGCTGATGCCCGGCCTGGCAATCACTTCGTTGGACCCATCATCAAACTGCACCTTCCTGCCTGGCAATGGCAAAGCAGGCACTGTCCCGCACCCCTCTGCTACCGCTCCGACGCTGTTGCCAGCGCCGTGGCTAGACTACTCCTCCCCCACTTCACCTTGGACAGCCCCATCGAAGTCAACATCACCACTCTGAACATTTATATGTCGCGAACGGTCACCGGCGTCAGCTTGTGGGCTTGGCAGCTGTGACACAATGCAGTTCGCTTACCCGTTCCTCCCAACAATGCAGGTGTTCATTGTAACTGTCGCTCGCCTGCTGATGCCCGGCCTGGCAATCACTTTGTTGGACCCATCATCAAACTGCACCTTCCTGCCTGGCAATGGCGAATCAGGCACTGTCCCGCCCCCCTCTGCTACCGCTCCGACGCTGTTGCCAGCCCCGTGGCTAGACTACTCCTCCCCCACTTCCCCTTGGACAGCCCCATCGAAGTCAACATCACCACTCCGAGCACCTATATATCGCAAACGGTCACCGGCGTCAGCTTGTGGGCTTGGCAGCTGTGACACAATGCAGTTCGCTTACCCGTTCCTCCCAACAATGCAGGTTAGTAAGCACAGCAGTCTTTACGCAAAAAAATAAAGTGATTACTTTCTAGTCCAGCTGCCGGGCCCACTGTGTCTTGTCGCTATCATTGCCGAGTGTTTACATGCCATTTACTCCATACTCTTGTTGTTATCTGGTGACGTTGAAACTAACCCTGGTCCGGAAATGAATGAAATTCTTGCAGAACTCGGAAAGATTAGCGCTGGACAAAACAAACTAATATCCGATTTTGAAGAAGTAAAGCAGCAACTCCTCACAACCGACAAAACATTGTCGGATCTAGGAAACCGTATGACCGAACTAGAACGCCATTACCAAAATATTTTGCCCATACGAGCTGACATTGCCGAAATTCAAGCCGACACTACCGCAACCATGCACTTAGTTTCTGAACTTGAAAAACGGCTGGATGACGCAGAAAACCGGTCACGCCGCAACAACTTAATCTTATATAACCTTCCAGATACTAACGCCAAATAAACAAATACTGAAACAGAAGAACTTATCATCAACCACTGTCTTGAACACTTGAGAATAAAAACTGACCCGGAAGAAATTGACCGAGTGCATCGCCTCGGCCGCCACACCAATGATCGTTGCCGCCCGATAATGGTCAGGTTCACATTCTACAAAACCGAAGAAAACACCCTCTCAAATGCCAAAAAGTTGAAAGAAACAGATTTGAGCACTGGCAAAGATTATTCCCTCTCAGTTCGTACTTCCCGCCGTCATCTCGTTGCTTTCACCAAGCAGAAATCAAGTAAATTTCAGATCCATTTCAAAACTTCGTATATGGGTTCCAAATGGTACATTTTCGACCACGGATCACAATCGGTTATAGAAGTTGCATAGCTATCACCGCGCTCGCAGACTAAACCGCACCACCGCCAAATCCAAACACGTAATGAACTTTCTTTTTCTGTTATCTTTACTAATGTTCGTAGTCTCATGCCGAAGTGCCAACTCGTGTCGAACGTTGTGGCGTCTTCCAACAGTAATATTTTGGTACTAACAGAAACGTGGCTAACCGATGAAGTTACTGACACCAAAGTGCTCCCGAACTTACCCGATTATCAGTTATTTCGCACTGACCGCAAACGCGGCCAGGGCAGGGGTGTGATAATCGCTGTTGGCCCAGAAATACCCTGTTCTGCTGTCGACATAAAATCTACCTTTGAAATTTTGTGGCTGGTTTGCCACGCTTCTCCTCAAACATTCCTAATCGGGGTGTGCTAGAGGCCATCGAGCACCAATACAGGTTTTTCACGTGATCTAACCAATATAATGAGCACACTCACGACCACCTACCCTAACGCTCACATTTTACTTTTTGGGGACTTTAATTTCCCGAAAATTGATTGGCATAACCCTGCACCCTCGTCGGCATACGATGTCGAAACGCAAGATTTTATAGACGTTTGTTTGACTTTTAAGTTATCTCAACTTGTGTCAGAGCCCACACGCATATCAGGTGGCTGTGCTAGATTTAATACTAACCTTTTAATATTTTTTTTTAACCTTTTTTGATTTAATACTATCAGAGACGTCCTAGATTTAATACTAACCGACCGCCCAGATTCTTTATCGTCCATTCCATACCTACCCAAAATTAGTGACCACAAAGTAATACATGCAGATTTTTCCTTCCCTCTTGAGTGGCGCGACAAACTCAAGAAAACAATTACCTTATACGATAAAGGTAATTATGAGGCCATTAACAAAGAACCCAAAAACTTCTTTCCAGACTTCGAACATAGCTTTCACTCTCCATCTGTGAGCGATAATTGGGAGATTTTTAAAAGTAAGATGAATAAACTAATTAGCAAATTTATCCCCACAACATAATTCCGTAGCACGCCGCAGAATCCCTGGTTTACAAACAAACTAAAGAGACTAGCGCATAGAAAAAAGCGCCTTTTTCGTGCAGCAAAAGCAAAAGAGACGCCTGAGGCTTGGGCGAAATACAACGCAGCCGAAAAAGAATATACTAGCGCTATTAGTAACGCAAAATATACGTTTTTGAACCAGGATTTACCAGGCATGCTAACCCATAACACATGTAAATTCTGGCAGATCGTGAACCCTCGGTCTGCCAACATCATCTACCTTACTAATGATTCTGGTCACATTCTCTCAGATGATCAATGTGCTGATGCTTTTAACAGTGCATTTTCATCTGTATTTACTAACGAATCTAGTGTACCTCCTTCTCCTGCCCCGGTGCTGTTGACATCCTCTATGTGCTCAATTGTTTTTTGCGCAGGTGGTATTGCAAGTATTATTCAAAACATTGAAACTGTCCTCATCAGGTGGTGTCGACGATATTAACTCAAATGTGTTAAAAAATATCCATGACACCATCGCCCCATTTCTGTGCTTGATGTATGCGCAGTCACTCTCCACAGGCATTCTTCCAAATGACTGGAACATGGGCAAGGTCGTTCCCATTTACAAATCAGGTGATAAGAACTGTCCATTGAACTATCGTCCCATTTCTTTAACAAGCGTCCCATGCAAAATCATGGAACATGTCATCTACTCTCAGATTGTAAACTTTCTAGATTCCAACAACTTTTTTCACCCCAGCCAGCATGGTTTTAGGAAAGGATTCTTCTGCGAAACACAACTAGCAATATTTCTTCACGATCTGCATGCTAACCTTGACAACAACTTACAAACTGACACAATCTTTCTAGATTACGCAAAGGCATTCGACACAGTACCCCACCAAAGACTAATGCTAAAGCTATCCCAGTTAAACTTAGACCCAAGTGTACTAAATTGGATCAAAGCATTTTTAACTAACCGTTCTTAGTTTGTGCATGTCAATAATAAATCTTCTGCTTACCTCAAAGTAACATCAGGCGTACCTCAAGGTTCAGTTCTTGGCCCCCTCCTGTTTCTGATATACATCAACGACTTACCCCTCAGTGTATCCTGCAAAATTCGCATGTTTGCAGATGACTGTGTAATCTATCGGACAGTAACTAACACTCACGACCAAAATCTTCTCCAGAACGATCTTAACCACATTCAAGAATGGTGCGATAATTGGCTTTTGTCTCTTAACCCTAACAAATGCAAACTTGTTACGTTTACCCGTTGCAAGAATCCTTTAATTTTTTCATATCATATCACCAATGTCCCTGTACAATCACAACCATTCTACAAGTATCTTGGTGTCACATTGTGTTGCGATCTCACTTGGAATGTGCATATTACTAACGTCATTTCATTGACAAATAAAACTCTGGGCTTCTTGAAACATCACCTACGTCATGCACCAAAACATGTGAAGTTGCTGGCATATCAATCCCTCATCAGATCAAAACTCGAATATGCCTCCCCCATATGGAACCCGCCCCAAGCATACCTCATTAACGACCTCGAATCTGTCCAAAATCGTGCCGTTCGATTCATTCACTTCGAGTACTCATACGACATCAGCATTTCATCCTTGAAAGCACAATCTGGTTTATCACCCCTCTCTGTTCGCCGCCGTATCGCCATCCTATCTCTCTTTCATAAATTTTTTCATTCTTCTCTCAATGCAGCTCCTTACATCCTCCCCCCGACATACACTTCACACCGCACAAGCCATCCACTTCAAGTGTCCCGTTATCGCAACAGAACTGCCACTTTTTCCGCTTCTTTTTTTCCCCACGCCGTCAAGGATTGGAACAACCTTCCATGCTCCATTGCTTCAACCACCTGCCATCATCCTTCGCGACAAATGTTACAAATCACCTGTGCTGCGAAAACTAACGTGTTCAAATGTTCTCTTTTCCTGTGTATCCACCCCTTATGTAATACCCCCCAGTGGGGTCCTTAAGGAAATAAAAATGAAATGACTGAATGAATACTTATTTCCTACAGGTCGTGCCGAGCAACTTGCAAACCTTATTTATTTAATGAACATCTCTCTACCAAACCTCGACACTTAAGCGTTATGGCACTGCCCACATGCAAGTGACTGCTCGTAATATTTAAACAAAGCAAGCTGTCTCGTTGCATCACATGAGTCTGCGCTATTTGGTAACACAGTTCACACTTTACGCGTATATTATAACACTCAAAACATCCATTTTCAAACAAGTATTTTAAGTGACAAGTGCGGTACTAACCGCACACAGCTCGAGACAATAAGTGTTGCACCGGGTATCGAGCAAGGCACTTTCATAGCCATCTAGCCTGATTACTCAGGATCAATGACAATCGCAAGTGCAACGTGCCCAGTGTTAACGTTACAGGTAGCGGCACCTCACATGCTACGCCTCCTTTATTGATGTCTACTTACAGATACAGCATTAGACTGCGCGATTCTGCACTCCTCTCTCTAACTGGTTATGAAAAGGAAATGAGGAGAAAAATCCCGACCCGCAACTGTCTCTCCTTACAAGGGCACCTCAACAGGTCAGCAGTTGGATGAGGTGGGAGAAGGGGAATGAAAGAGATATGAGGAAAATAGAGGATGATAGTAAGAAGAGAACCCGCACACGGAAGTTCAGAAGAAATAGGAAAGATGGAAACGGTCAGATGAGATCGAGGACGAGGTGCGCTGACCTGGCGAGAGCTACAGCACCGAAGATGAAGGACGACACACTGAAAACTGTTCAGCTTGAGTTCTTTGAAGTGAATTCTGTGTGCCTAGCGAGAAATCCGCAGCATATTAGGACGCGATCTGTGCTCAAATATGGCTTGCATACTGTTACAACGCACAGAGAGAGACAAGTAAAGCACTGGAAATAGAGACATCATTTCGTATCGAACGCCAGCGGCACTACGCATGTGTATACGAAATCTGATGAAGCGTGGTGCTTTTATATTCAATTTGGCCAGTGCGGTGCTTCCGAGCACTTCCTGTCGAAGCTTCTGAGGAAGATCATCATCATCATCAGCCTGACTACGTCCAGTGCAGGACAAAGGCCTCACCCATGTTCCGCCAGTCAACTCGGTCCTGTGTTTGCTGCTGACAATTTATACCTGCAAACTTTTTAATCTCATCTGCTCACTTAACCTTCTGTCTCCCCTTAACCTGCTTGCCTTCTCTAGGAATTCAGTTAGTTACCTTTAATGACCAGCGGTTTTCTTGTCTACGTGCTAAATTGTGTTTACGTGTCTGAGAAACAAGTTGAGTGAAATACAAACATCAGTTGAAAATTTTCGGGTCACTCAGAGCACGACGATGACTTGATAGATTCGAGGCGAGCGGGAGCCATTTTGGCCGCAAAAACGATGCTATTACGTAGCTGAAGTCGCTGGCAGCCGTGCGCCGATTGCTTCTTCATTCATCGATTCGCTTCCGGCATCGGCGCCGACGCTGTAGATATCTGATTCGTCCAAAATGGACGTTTTGGCCACCGTCAACGGCAGCGCCGACACCGAGTGAAGCCGGCGTACGAAACGCCAGAAAAATGGTGCATATGTTTTGGGCTTTATTGTGTGCAGCCACACAGCCCATCGCTTGGCCTCCTTTTCCCCTCTGGGAATAAAAAAAAAGGGCTTTGCCTGCCTTACCCCCAATGCTGCATCTAAAAGAGCAGCACCTGGGCATTTTTCAATGCCTAATCCCTTCACCCCTTCCCCCAGTGCAGGGTAGCAAACCGGACGTGTGTCTGGTTGACCTCCCTGCCTTTCATTTCTTCCCTTCCTTCTCCTCCTCCTCCTCCACAAGCACGCGATTAAGCGTGCAATGACGCTTAATGCCTCAGA
This sequence comes from Rhipicephalus microplus, assembly GCF_043290135.1. Taxonomy (NCBI): domain Eukaryota; kingdom Metazoa; phylum Arthropoda; class Arachnida; order Ixodida; family Ixodidae; genus Rhipicephalus; species Rhipicephalus microplus. The sequence continues at coordinate 44,426,491 of NW_027464585.1, forward strand.
GTTTCTGAATGTTTTTCTGACTCTGCAGTTTTGCGGACATGCAGCGCCACCAGTCGACGCAGCTTTCGGTAGTGCAAACCTCAACTCTCCAGCACAGTTTGCTACGTAACCAGGTGCAACTACAGCATATGAAACAACAATTGAGCTAAATTTTAGGTGTATTTGCGCATTGAACACTTAGAAAAAAAGCTACGAATTTATCTCCGCTAGTCGAACGTGTCACCGAACCGCCGTGAAGTGCTTGCTGGTTCACTCGCCAGAACGACGGCGAAAACAAGAGCAGACGAAAGAGCTCCGCACTGTACAAAAAAAGGCCCGAGTTGACGCTACTGTTGTGTTGTGAATTTTAATGGACGTAAAGGACTTAAGGTTTACTTATTTAGGCAACTTATGTGAAACAGAATGCCGACAGTGCTAGATACGGGTCCTTAGGAACGTATTGGGCAAGGGAATTACTCGCATTTTCCACAGCCATTCGCATGAGAAAGTGTGATAACGTAGGTCTCCTGTGGTTATTTTTTAGTAGCTTCAACGGCTAACCACAGTGACGTCAATTACGAAGCTTTACAGAGTCTCTGACGGCGGTGCATGCCGTGCAGCAGTAGACAGGTGACGTGCGCGGTAGACATCACACACACAACGAGCACTGATAATCTAAAATTGCCCAGCATTACGCCTGAGGCTTGTCAAGGCTTAAAGTTCCGGCTTTAACTAGGAAATGAAAACACGTACGCGATACAGGTCAACCGCAAAATGATTGCTGCAACAATAGGCCTTTTTCTTGCCGTTGGTCTCCGCAAAATTGCCTTTCGTTGTACATCGAGAAAGTGGGCACGCGTGTATCCTTATCCGTAGTAAATACAAACGAATGACAACCATCGACAGAACATTGCAGCATGTGTAATAAAACAGTTCCACGCACAGGAATCAAGAGATGAATGCAGAATGTAACTGCAAAAGTGAAAATCGTCAGGGCTGTTCGTGCCGGATAAAGCAAGCTTCGTACCACTGATCATTCTGTAACGCATTTAAGCATTACAGAACGAAAGTCTGAGTGCTTGCCTCAAACTCCATGTCATGCGATGCTCGCATGCACATAAATTGCCAGTTGCAGTACGCCGAAATAACTAAAACATCTGCCGTATTTATTGTACCCACAGTTCGTTTCGATGAGCTTCCTACTTTTCTGAAGCGAGGTTAGATTGAAGGAAGAAGTTTGCCAGGTCCTTGATTTTCAGAAAACCGCATCTCAATACCAGCGAAAAAGAAGGGCCTATGTATATTCGCTTGCGGACGGCTCACTTTGCACTACCCGTTTATGGCCAGTGTGTCGATGGGGGTGGCCGCGTTTTTTGCAGTACAACCTGAGCAGAGTCTGACGTCTATAAAATAATCAACCGCCAATGAGCCGAACTCAGGCGGCCCGGAGAAACTGGTGAATCAAGCGAGTTGGACCAATTCTGTGGCAAAGCACGCGGCGGCGAAGAAAAAAGGATTGCGGTACTTTCCCCATTCTAGTGACTTTAAGATCATGAAGGCTACCATGCTGATGGTGCAATTTGCATGTGACAATTAAAAATGGTTTAGCGCTTTTATATTACCCTACGCTCATTAGGAAATGTAGCATCAAGGAAAATGTCGCACCTCGGGAAACAGCATACTTACAGCTTTAGAAAAATTACCTAATATAGTGAGAGGATTCAGACCAACTTTGGAAGACAAAAGCTAGCTCACCTGTTTTTTTCGTTTTTAAATTCAAACAACATGGCCATCAGCATATCCAACAAAAGTATATGATCAGGAATTAAAAAACAATACATGATTATCTACTCACACTTCAAGCATGATACGTCTATTTCTTCCTATTTTCTGTGTAGACTTCACACATTCATATACTTTTTCGTAATCCACATGTCTAAATTCTTTCAAGCCATGCATGATACTGTTCACTTATTCCCAAAATTTCACTTGTTTCACTGCTGTTCATAACAGCGGTTTTTATTTTTAAATGTTTTTTTGGCTTGTACAGTGTCTTTTCTCTTCCTGGTTAGCTCGATTGGTACAGAAAATGCCCACAAATGGGTGATTGTCTAATTTACTTTTCTTAAACCTTACACCAACTTGTGGATCGCCGCAGAACTCATTTGCATAAACCATATGTACTTCATTAACTTGCGTAATGTGCACAACGCTACTTAAAGGGGCATGAAAGTCAACTATTAGGTCGAAGTTGATTGTTGAAATGGCGGTCCAGAAACCTCGTAGTGTTACTTTAGTGCCAACGAAAAGCCTATTTTGAAATAAAATCACGTTTCAGTGGTCTACCCCAGGTTAGCGCACTTCAAATTACCAGCCAAGAAGCGAACCGACTGGACTGACTCACGTCACTGTTGCCGTGCACAACGTTTTGCAGCTTTACTGCGCCAGTAGTAGCAGACCGAAAGCAGTGGGAGCCACTGCAGCAACAAAGGCCATTGATCATATTCCCACCATTGGCTTCGAGATCGCAAACGCTTTTGTTTCAACTGCGCCACGCTAGATGGTACCACCTGTACTGTGCCACCACGCGATAATTTTTGAACCACTCGCGCAGTTCCGCATAGTAATGTTCGGCGGTTCTTTTTTTCATGAATCAAACAGAAACTAACAAGCAGCATTTTATTGGGTCTCTTGATGCACGAAATATTCTTTATTTAGTGCAGTTACATAGATTATTAGTGATTAATTGTAGGCAGTTTGTCTGATGTTATCGGGATCATTTCGAAAATGTCCTATTGCGGCGCTTGTGTTTTTGTGCATTTACCTCAATTTCTCAGTAAATAGGACACTGTTGTTGATAATATTGTCATTTTAGATATTGTCACACATTGAGCTTTCACTCTGACGTAAATTGTTATTTGACTTTAGTGTCCCATTAAGAGCCTGTTGCCTAAATGTCATTCTATATCATGAAGAAAATATGTGCACGAATACCTGAATGTTTTTTTTTATATATTACTTTCACATTGGTCAGTGGTCCATTTATTGTTGCAAGAGCGCTACAGAGCTCGTTTTGCAGAAATTCCGGTGTTGGCGTCACTGGTTGTCAGCAAAAAATCATCATCTTCAGAAATCATCATCAGAAAGATGTAAATAAAATAAATAATTAATATTTGCGGATCTGAGTAGGATGAAACTCGAGAGTGAACTCAGGCTGTTTGCTTTGCAAGCTGGTGTTATATCACACAGCCAAGCACCTGTTTAGAAATACAGTTAAAATAACTTTCTATGCTTGTAAATGCTGTGAAAATGACGTTCATGCTTTTCCAACACATGCCTCTTGCATACAGATTTCACAATACGACATATGATATTGCAGTAATATTGCGTGGTATAAGCGTACATTGCCAACGGACACCAGAACATGTGATAATCAGAAAGATTTCATGGTTTAAAGCTGGCCACCCATTACAAAAGCCCACACGTTACTGGACGTTTTCAATTAACACCATGTAGTGGATGCATGGCAAGTTTGAAAACGTTTCACGCACATAATTACTCGTGCTTTCGAGCATGCTACCCATTACACACAATGCAAGCATATGCGAATGCTTTACTGACACGAGTCCCTTTTAAACTTTATCGGTTACATTGTAATAATCTACAAGGTAAACTACTTGAAGCAACATTTTTATTTAATTTATTTATTTATTTAACATACCTTACAGGCTCTCGTTAGAGCATAGGGTAAGGGGGGCTTACAGAAAAAAAGAAAGAAAAATGAGAACGTATACAGTTCAAATATACAAATAAATGCAACATAACAGCGACACTAATAACAGTAATAGAACAAGGAAAATACAGTCACCAAGTATATGCACCTCCATACAAATGTCTATGAAATGATGCTAGATGTAGTGAGAGAGTAGTTTCTCGCGGAACGGGTTGTTGTTAGTGTCAAACTATCACGTCGGGAAGATCGTTTCACAGTGAGATTGCCTGTGGCAAAGCAGATAAGTTGAACGCGCGTGTTCTGCCAAAAATACGCTTAAAGCTGCGCTGATTTCGCATGCGTGCAGACATGCAATCCGGTGTGTGTAGAGGGAAAGCGCATGGATTTCTGCTAATAATGTACTTGTGAAACAACACAAGGAGGGCTATCTTGCGGCGGATATCCAATGGTTGTAAACCGATCTCGCGTTTAATTTGAGATATACTGCTGTGACATTGATAGTTCTGAGTGATGAAGCGGGCTGCTCTGTTTTGAATGGCTTCGATCATCTGTATTAAGTAGTTTTGATAAGGTGACCAAACTGGTGAGACATATTCTAAATGTGGACGTACGAATGTTAAATAAGCTATTTTGCAGATGCTCGATGTGAAGTAATGGAGATTTCGACGTAAATAACCTAGTGTTTTGGATGCCTTGGAACAAATGGAAGTTATGTGGGAAGACCATGAAAGTTTAGAGTCAATAATAACCCCTAGATATTTGTATGATGTGGTTCAAGATACTTCACTATTTTTAATCTTGTATGAAAAAGTAGAAATCGAGGTTTTCCGGGAAACCGACATTATTTTACATTTTGAAGTGTTCAAGCTCACTAACCACTTATTACACCAACTGCAAACGAGGTCTAGGTCACCTTGAAAGGCCTCATGATCAGAGGGAGATGTTATGGTTCGATAAATGACACAGTCGTCTGCAAACAGGCGTATACGGGATGAAATGTTAGTTGGCAGATCGTTGATGAATATTAAAAAGAGTAGAGGGCCAAGGACCCTATCCTGCAGCACTCCTAAAGTGACTTCTGCGATATCTGAATGAGAATAATTTGCAAATGTGAGCTGTTCATGAAATGAAAGAAAATTTCGAAGCCATGATAGCGTTAAGGAGTCCAATTTAAGAGAAGACAGTTTGGAAATCAGACCACAATGGGCGACACGGTCAAAGGCCTTCGAAAAATCGAGGAAAGCGCAATCCGTCTGTGTGTTCATGTCCAAGTTAGTCTGTAGATCTGTCGTGAATTCAAGTAGTTGTGTATCGCAAGAGAAACCTTTCCTAAAGCCATGTTGGGTGGAACTAAAGAAATTGTTTGATTCAAAATGACTGTAAATGTGAGAAGCAATGATATGTTTAAGTAATTTACAGCTGATAAAGGTTAACGAGATGGGACGATAATTTTCAACCTGATCTTTACATCCTGCTTTAAATATGGGAATAACTTTTGCGACTTTCCAGTCCCTAGGAAGCTGACCGGTACACAAAGACTGTCTGAAAATGTGAAATAATATTTGAGAGGACATGGAAATTGTATTTTTTAGTATCTTTGGATTGATATTATCTAGACCACTAGAAGTAGAAACTTTGAGGTTGTTGATTAGTTTAGTGATGCCCTCAATGTTAATATCTACGGGTGCCATGAAAGGGTAATCAAGTTCCGGAAACTCAGGAATGCTAGAATGATCTTCCCGTGTGAAAACAGAAGAAAAAAAATGTGTTGAATGCAATTGCACACTGGTCTCTTGGGAGAGGTAATTGATTTTTGCCTTTCAAAGTAATATCTGTCACGGCAGAAGCAGGTGATAATTGTTGCCAAAATTTTCGGGATTGCATTTTAATAATGATGGTAGGTCATGTTTAAATTTAAAGTACCTACTTGTCTTTAGCAGTGAGTAACGCACAAGTATAACTTTTAAGACACTCGTTATATAAATTCCAAGCAGAGACACTACAAGCGTGCATCGCGGTCCTATACAGCCATTTTTTTCGATTTCTCAAAGTTCACAAATATTTGTTAAACCATGAGTTTCTCTTATCATTAGATATGGCAATTTCAGGAACATATTTGTCGACTAATAAAGTAATCTCCTCTCTAAACAATGACCAATTTTCATCGACGTTACGACTTGACAATGAGGGCAAGAATGTGCTGTGATAGAATTCTTCCAAGTCAGAATTCATACAACTATAATTGGCCTTAATCTATTGGTCTCTAATCACTTTTGTAGTTTTACCCATAACTTTGAGAGGAATGTTTATTGATAATTGAACGAGCTTATGGTCACTAAACCCTTCAAGGCAAGAGATTTCACCTACATTATCAGGATCTGAGGTAAGTAATACAAAATATTATTGCCCCATGTTGGCTGGCTGATTATTTGAGCGAAATTTTAAAACATCATAAAATAAAGGCATGCACCAAGTGGTTGAAGTCTGCACTAAGGACAGAGTATCGCTATCGTGTCCATATCTTAAAGGCAAAGCGTAAGGGTCCCCGAATTATTTGACTAAGTAAATAAGTGTGTTTCACTTTAGCTCGCGTAACTGCAACAGTGCGAACACTGACATTGCTGTATCACAAGAAACTACTTTCAAGATAAAGTTTGTCAACAAGCTTGATTTGCGAAGCACGTACCCCTTGAAACATCATTTTTGTTTTTCTTTTTGTGTGAGCCCGTCGCTGATTATTGGTGTACGATTGTCGATTGGCGCGACTACTAATTGGTTTCTGTGTTAATTTTTTATTGCACAATTGTGAACCGACCCTACTGCTGTGCGTATTGCACTTCTTTATGGTGGTCCAACCTTGTTTTAGAGGCGAAGCAACTTAGTGTTGCACAATGTACGAATATTATTGTCGCGGCGCACCTCGTCATGGCCCCCAGTTGAAGTAAAACATCTGTGGAGACAGCACCGTCTACAGAGCGTGCATAGCGCGTATACGGAAAAAAAGAATAAAAGGCCACAACATCATAAAAAAAACGACATTTAACCACCCATCATTCAGAGCATATGACACAACAAAAGGTTAACAAGAATAGTAGAATAAAAGGCTCTTAAAGGTCCCGTAAACCACCTCCGACATTTTTGCAAACGTTTCAAGTAAATACGCGCATCGTGTACAGAATGTTGTCACCATCAACCATTCTACACGTGGCAGAGCTACGAGCCGCCGGCACGTCACAAATTCCAAGAAACAATATCTCCATATTTCCAGGCCTTCCGTGCCTCCGCCACGACGCGCCGTTTCAATATTTCTGACGTGCCAATTTAAATATGCTGTGACTGGTCGAGCAAAAGCCTACGACTTCCAGTGAGTCTGCAAGCAGCTGTCCCCGCTGCTTGTAGTTTGGGGCATTGCCAATGTGCATGCGCCCGCTCACGAATCAGCTGCAGAGGTCGTCTGGCGTGTCCCCGTACGGGTACATCGTGCTGGCGATCCTTTGAAGGCATGCGCGCAACGCAGGGTCCATACTGGCACAATTCAAATACTCCGCCAGATCAGCCTATAGGTGGCAGCACCGCCCCGCGAAAGTGTGGATAGGCGGTAGGCGACACGTATAAAAATACACGCAGCAGTGCTTCATTGTGTGCAGTCTGAGCCGATTGTCGGCAGATAAAATGCGTTGACAACAATTTACTATTAATATCTATGCTCATCTCTACTGAATCGGTGGCATGACTCCTATGCAATGTTAACATTACTCGCGAGTTAAGCGCATTCTGCCTTTCATAGGAATGCTAACCCTTGGTTGTTTATCTTCAAGCTTTCCCATTAAATCACGCCTTTGCTGTGTTGTTTGTCCGTGGTTAGCTAGTGTACCGCCTGCTACACACTGCTGTAGTGTGACTGAACTACTTATTTACATCTTTGTCATCCACATACTACAAAAAAGAGAGAAAGGAAGATCTTAGAAAGCCCGCAAATCTGTGCGATTCGTTCAGTACCACTGTTCGCACCTTATGCACGTATGATTTTTTTTTTCTCAATCTGTTCACCATGAAATGTGGGACGGTCGATAAATCTAATCAGAAAAGCTTAGTGGCTGACGGTGCTTTGAACTACACTGCATTTACCACATGTACGCACATGTTGGCGCACCAGTAAATATCTTATATTTATATAAGAGTTCAGCAGAAAGCTTTCATCGATGAATTACGTGCATGAGGGTGTTACAACGAAGGCCTGGTTAGTGGGACAAACAGGTGAAAATTACCACTGCTTTCCGTCGGTCAATAACAATGCCACATAAAGGCTGAAAACAAAGTGAAAAAGATGAAATGTTCAGTGACATTATACGACATTATATATAGGGCATGCCATCTGAATTAATTTTCAACGTCTGGGCTTTTTAAAGCGTTTTTAAATCTTACCGTGCCAGTTGTGCACGATAACTTTGTTTTAAGTACAGTGTAAGTTCCGTAGTCTCACAGTTTATGTGATAGTAATATTTCGATGTAGTGGTACCACGGCCAGATAAAAACAACTAAGGCTCCTCGCATGATCGATAAACTACAGTGCCGTAGTTGTACACCTGCCAACAGCGCGCAAGTGCATGACCTAAAGCTTGTCTCTTTTTTTATTACAACCGAGTCGCTATAAAATGCTGCATTCACCCAGAATTTAGTAGTCCTCGTGTTTAGAAGAATGCCAAGAGCATTTTGCGATGTGCTAGAAATAGAAACCAGCACCCACACCGAAATTATTCTGGTGAATGGAGGGTACGACGACAATAAACAGCACTTTAGAAAGTTGCACTCCCCGATTTTATTAATAAGCATTAGCAGCCGAGAAAGACCAAGTGCTTTCGTACGTCATTTCAGGCATACGTAAAAACAGTTACACTCGCGCTGACATGACCGGACAAACCACACTTTGAGAATGTGCATGACGTACACACACACAGAAACACAACGTGGCTAGCAGACGATGCAAGAAGCAATCCATAATTCACCATTTCAGCCAGTTGCCGCCAGACGCCGACTCTGCTCTATCTCACGGGGCCAATAGACACGGCAGCCGCGGTTCCCCAACAAGCACGCGGCTACAACGCAGCTGACAGTGCCGACAGATGGAGCCGCGCAAAGCAGTAGACAGTGTTTTAAAAAGTGCGTCAGCGATGACGTACGTCACGTGAGATTTGGATGGACATGGGATGCGAGCGCTCGACGAGAGGGTAAATAGGGACAGGATATTATGGAGGGTAGTGCAGGATAAAAGAAAAAAAGGTGGCGTTACGGTTTTGATAGTGCAGCACTTCCAACTCCGCTATTATGATACCATTTCGAAAAATTCTCATGGCTCCATGTTCGTTGTACACTAGTACGCCATTTCCCCACAACAACTGAGTTTCCACTTTTGGGTGGTTTACGGACCCTTTAACCAGAACAAAACAGAAGGCCACAACACCATAAAAAAGAGGCAAAGCGGCACCGCCAACATGTGAACAAACCGAAACATCTGTGAACCGAAATGCTTTATTTTTCTATCTACAAGGCCGCCGGTGACTTCACTCTGTCCTGTAGGTAGCAGCACATAGAGCCACCACAGAAGCTCTATCCGAACACTCATGAAATTTACAGTATCTCTGCGGGCAAATCCTAAACTGCACTGTTTTTCGGGCAATGAAACAGAGGCCTGTGTGATCCCAGTGTGCAAAAACAATAAGACGGGTTCTGAGTTTTATTCTATTGTGTACCACCACCTACCTGAGGGTGTCAGTTGAACTCCTTGTATGCAAGTCATCTCGTGCGCCGGTCTCTCCTCAATGGGTATCTCCCTGCCAGTTGAGAGGCTGCGGTCCACGGTGGTGGTGGGCGAGGCCACGTAGAATGGCACACCGTGATGCTTGGCACAGATGGCCAGCTGATAGGTGCCTGCGAAAGAAGAGCTCACCTCAAAGGAAACGCATAGCACAATTATGACATTAAAGGTACTAAAGCATCTCTGAGTGCTTGAGATGCCAGGCCACATTCATATTGTTCACCCAGCGCCACAGCACTTTCTGGAGTTCTGCGATGTGGCACTATAGCTTCTGACACAGCTCTCTGCTGGCTCTGCGACAAAAACTTGGCGCGCTAGTCTAAACACCCTCCCAGGCTTGCGAAAAACTAACTCCTTTGGTCACTTACACAGACATTCTACAGCACTACAGACTAGGCTGTCTCTGCTATCCTCCAGCTCACAAAGACCTCCCTCGACGAGACCCCATCCTGTGGCACAAGTTTCAGACAGGTGTCTTTCTCAACTCCTGGCTTTATAGCAAGGTATACCCACACCTCGTGACACCACACTGTAAATACTGCTCACAATCGGCCACCCTCATACACATGGCAATGACGTGCCCACAATACGCTGATGCTTCTCACACAGAAGGTACATGGGAGTCCCTTCTGCATATCACTGACTTGACACAGCAACGCCGAGTAATATCAGGTGCATTTGAGGCCGCGGTGTCCCAAGAGATCCCTGCTGACCTCCTCTAAGCAGCGTAACCGACCTATCGGCCGGTCCTCTCTTTTGAGAGTAATAGTTTCGATCATCATCATCAGTCTAAACAGGTTTCAGTGCTTAACTGTTGGTTTGGCAGAGCTTTCAAAACAAAATGGGACAGCAAATGATAAAACACAACAATACCATGATGTTTATTCACTACAGCAAAATTACGGGCTATTAATTTATCCTATAACAGCTGAGGCACATTGAGGGTAATGCACTATCATAGAATCTTAGCAGTATTGAAGAGATTATAAACTGCATTAAAATCAATGCAAATTAATGACAACCATGAATTTGTTCAGATATTGATAAAATTATTATCATTATATTAAAAAAAATAATGGCATATCCACAGACAAAATGGTGATGAGTGGGGCAAACCATCTGTCAAGCCCTCCGCGCTTCCATTTGTCCTTTTGTTCTTGCTTCCATTTGTCCGTGCGTCTGTCAATGCAACTGTACGTGCACCCGTCCTTCCATGCGTACGTGTGTCTATTCGTGCTCCCGTTTGTCCGTCCGTGCCTCCACCCCTGTGTTCGTCCATGCAGTCCGTTCATTCATCTGTGTATCCGTTCATCCGCCCTTCCATCCGTGTGCCTGTCCATCTGCTTGTCTGTCTGTCTGTCCGTCTGTCTATCTAGTGAACACTACAAGTACCGCCACCTCGCATTTGTTTATAACATCTGCATTGGTTTATTCCATTAACAACTATCACCTGGCCGTGAATCCCGGAACAAGGTGGCTGCATACTACATACATAGGAGATGACCGACCCAAGCGTTAAGGAGCTTTGCCTCTAAAAAGAATATGTGAATAAGAATGACAGTGTGAAGAATGATGATTGTAGAAGTGTAAAGAGGTCAATTGGGTGAGCTTAAGGAACAGGCAAAATATTGGAGACAGCCACAGGACGAGGAAGATAATGGTGCAGCTGGTGCTCAAGCGGCGATCTCGCGGTGCCTTCCTTTCGTGATGATGCTTTTTCATCCCTGTTGTTGTTGTTTTCATTCCTTCATTATAATTGCTGCCGTCAAAAAAAATTAAGTTATCCTGACGATATAATCCTACTGATGTGATGATTTCGACGGATGAAACGCAAAATCTTCAGATGGCCGGAGTAGGCATTTTTTTTTAATCAGCTTAATTGGTCTTTTGCACTCGCTTTTACTGCCTAACTTCACGCCAATTTATCTTGCAGAATTCCTGGAAACTACAATGGCACTTTGGAAACTTATTTCTGAGCAATCAAAGGCTATTAGTGTCTTGTCTTCTCTCTCCTGCCACGTAGCCTATCAGAAGTTCAGTTTCTTCAGGTCCCCGGGCATGCTGGAAATAAATTAAATGAAACGGCTGACTCGCTTGCTTCGCCGTCTTTAAATATCGCGGTGGTACTAGTAGCTACACAGTTTTCTTTTATTACCGCAGAACAATTAAAATGCCTGTTAGTCTTAAAAAACAACAAAACATCACTCCTACCATCATAAAAGTTTCAGCACTTGTTCACACGGAACACCGCAAAATGCTTTTCCCGTCAATGTGAGGTGACCCTAACAAGCTTTCGCTGTAGAGTTCCTGGATTAAATTATCATCTTCATAAATCAAGATTTTCATTGACTAACCCATGTGCAGTTCGCAACGAACCAGAAAGAATAGATTACTTACTTCTCACATGCCGCTGTTCCGCCTGACTCTGCCGAATAATTCTTGAGAGACTGATTGGTATACTGGGATTGGCATTTATTATATATCCACCCTTTTATTGTTTGGAGCCAGTCAGTCAGGTGTGGGCCGTCATGTTCTTCTGGCAGCGCTACATTAATTCATTCAGACAACCGGAAGGATATGCTGCTAGTGGTACCGCCATATAAATTCAATTTTTTGTCCCCCTTATTTTTTGCTATATTTTTAAATATGGTTATTTGATTCTTTTGACCCTTCTCACTTTCTTCTTTTTAAGGTTCGTTATCATTCATCTTGTTCTTATCTGATTGGTCTCTCTTTTAACAAGCATTCTATAAATATTTACGTTATAAGGCACAGTGTGGTCAATCCCCCTAGTAAGTATGAGCCAAGACCTTATAGGCGACAAAACAAAAGAAAACTAATCCCCCACAGTGATATGAGCGACAAGAAAAGGTCAACAAGAACAGGTGGGAACGAGCAGGTCAAAGTAAGGCTTTAAGCGGTCTACAAGAACATTATCGTGTCCATGCCGACCATGGTCACTGAGCGGCGCAACTTGTTCAATGACATAACTGATGGGTGATGTGCGCTCTACCCCGCGGTATGGACCATGGTAATTTGAAACTAGGTTGGTAGACAAACAATGAGCACAAGATGGTACATGCAGCCGTACAAGGGTTCCAGGAGAAAACTTTCGCGTCAGGAGGATGGTCATCATCGCGGGCTTCTTTCTTGCATTGCTGAACGGCCATATTAAACTGCTTCGCTAGTTGGCAGCATTCCTCAGCGAAACAGGCGGCTTCGAACACGATCGTGTACTCGGATGCATCTGGTGCGCATGGCAGCAAAGTGTCGATTGCGTGCAATGGTAGGCAACCGTAGAGAAAGAAGACTGGGGAAAAGCCGGTGGTGACTTGGGTAGCAGTGTTACACGCGTGGGTCGCATACAGAAGAGTCAGGTCCCAGTTCGTACGGTCAGGTCCAACATGCATAGCAAGCATGTCATCCAGAGTCTGATGGAACCACTCAGTAAAGCCATTCGGCTGAGGATGGTAAGCAGTACTTATGTACAATATGGTGTACAATACAGTGTACAATATGGTGAAGTGCTTATATTACATTGGATAGAAAGAAGTACATGGCTCTGGTCGCTGAAGGGTTCATGAGGAGGGCCATGACGTAGCACGAAACGGTTGAAGATGAAACCTGCGGCACCCCAAACAATCGCCGTAAGAAGAGCAGCGGTTTTGGCGTACTGTGTCAGGTGATGCACAGCAACGATAGCCCACCTGCCATGGTCAATGGCTGTGGTCCATCAAGCACAATTCCAACGTGATCGAATGGGCAGTCGGGGCACGCATGCGGCTGTAGTGAAGCTGCTCCGGGATGCAGCAGCTTTTATTGTAATCGTAATTATATGGACACTCTCGGCTGAATCTTGCCGCTGGCGTCAGCGTCGTCATAACGCGCTGTATATGTGTACGTATCTATATATATATGAGGCAGTTTTTTTTCTAAATCAGCCAAAAGCACTTTAAATAAAACTGGAAAAAAAAACTCACTTTTTGTTCTACTGTTAATATGGTTGGGCCTGATTAAACAACTTTTTGCCGGTGTGTTCATTTTCCTTAAGTATTACAAATCTATAATGTGGCTAAAATATGCATAGTCAAATATCCTCAGTATTGTGGAGTAAAGTTTGTATTTGGCTCATGTATATTGAAACATTTCATTCGGACATGATTTGGCTTGTAAAATAAGTCTAAAACAGTTCAAATGAATGGTATAGCAATATTTCGCGATAATTGATTGATATGTGGGGTTTAACGTCCCAAAACCACTATATGATTATGAGAGACGCCGTAGTGGAGGGCTCCGGAAATTTAGACCACCTGGGGTTCTCTAACGTGCACCCAAATCTAAGCACACGGGCCTACAACATTTCCGCCTCCATCGGAAATGCAGCCGCCGCAGCCGGGATTCGAACCCGCGCCCTGCAGGTCAGCAGCCGAGTACCTTAGCCACTAGACCACCGCGGTGGGGCAATATTTCGCGATAGAATTATCATATTTGCGCTTCCGTTGCTGCCATGCTTGGAGACATTGGCGTAATGGCAATTACTAGATTTGAAGAGCGAGTGGTCCTTCCTGGAAAAAGGGGCACTATTCTGGACTGTAATCAGTGTTTTCTTTTTCCTGGCATCTATTGAAAGCCTTGAAAAGTGTTCCAGTTACTTTTATGTCATGCGATTTCTGACCACTTCTTCTTCATTAGGGAATAAATAGATAGACACCCAACATCTTTCTATTCCCCATGCGTATTTTATTTCAAATATACCATGTTGGAGCGAAGGGAGGACAAAATACTGTTGCACTGAGGTCGAAAAGAATCACTAAGATGCAAAAAGAAGTAGGCAAGTCAACCTCTTACTCTTTACAATCGAGTTTTATCATTGAACACCATGTCCTTCAGTAAGTGCTAACTCGGACTAGAAAACCTAATTGTGGAACGTAAACACAATATCAGAGCAACTAAGACACAAATGAAACATTTTGGGTGAGATCATGTTGGTTGTTCTTAGCTTAGTGCTACTTTAATGAATTTGGCTCACTTTGATTGAAACAGAGTACCTGGTTCATTTTTTATTAGGAACTGCCTTTTTGAGCTCATGTTACAATAAGGAACTGCCCCATTTTGATTAAATCTGTTCTAGAAATTGAAGATACTTGGGCATCCTTTACGTTCCAATAAAATTTAGCTTACTATTGGTTTCTGCATTTGTTTTTTTAGAAAAAAAAATTCATTATATGAAAACATAAAAAAACAATCCAGAAAAAGACTCTGGCGTGCGAAATCGAACTTGGGACCTCCGAATAAAGTGTGCAAAGAGTTAACCACTGAGCCACTGAGGAGCACATCCTTCGACATTTTAACGGCAAGCTATTTATAGCTACCACTTACTGCTGGTGATGAGCATCTCAGGGAACGGAGGGGACTATCGTGTTTTCAGCATTACCAGCAAGATGGCCCAATGAGCATGCATAGCCACATCATCATGATGCGGCGGCGTGCGCTCTCATCGTTCACGCACACTTTGCCCCGCAGAGAGCAGCTGGTCTACGCTCACTTGCCTGGCCTTACCTCGGGGTGGGGAGAATTGTACATCTTGCCTGGCCTTCAGCTTTTGCCGGAACGATTCTTTATTCTTTTCTCTTTATTGAAAAAAAACCTTACAGGCCCCAGAACAGGGCATTGGGTAAGGGGGGGAGGAATCGGAATGGTACAGACAGGTAACGAACAGTTTACAGGCAGGATCAGTGCAAGAACAACGAAAAACTATATATATATATAAATGAAATCACATTTTAGGCTATACAGGGCGAGGTAAATTTGAGGGAATACAGCACTTGTTGATATGAACATGGCGACAGAGGGATACATTTTAAAATAAAAGACAAGGGGAATGTAAATCACCGATACGCAATGCACTCAGAATACAGAAACAGGGTCACATGGTGAACAGAGTGAGTAGCTGACGGCGAAATGTATCGGGATTAGATATGGAGGCTATGCAATCAGGGAGGTCATTCCAAAGACGAACGGCCCGAGGCAGTGGTGATGAATTGAATGCATTAGTTGACCTGTATATGCGCATGAAGCTGAACTGATTATGCAATCTGCGTGAAAAAGAGTGAGGTGTTTGAAGCTGAAGCCGTGTTCGTTTATTAGAGGTAATATATTTCTGGAACAGACAGAGAAGAGCAATATTGCGATGGCTATCCAATGACGGCAGCTGAAGGTCTGATTTAATTTGCGTTATGTTTGACGTGATGTCGTAGTTTCATGATATGAAGCGGGCACCTCTATTTTGAATCCTTTCTACCATAATAATCAAGTAGTTTTGATGAGGAGACCCAATTGCTGAGGCGAATTCTAATATTGGCAGAATAAAGGTAAGAAAGGCTAGTTTTCGAATATTAGTAGGGGAATTTCTCAAGTTGCGGCGTAGGTAGCCCAGTGAACGTGATGCTTTGGCACAGGTAGACTCGATATGTGAGGCCCATGAAAGATTCTCTGTGAGAAGAACACCTAGGTATTTGTAGGAAGAAGTGTGGGAAAGCATGGTATTGTTCAAGTACTAGGAGAATTCAGAGTTTACGTGTTTACGGGTGAAAGACATTACCTTGCAATTTGTTAAGTTCAGTTTCATAAGCCACTTGTCGCACCAGTTACAAATATGGTTGAGATCTGCTTGAATGGTTAAGTGGTCATTACTGGAGTTTATAGAACGGTATATTATACAATCATCGGCAAATAGACGCATGCAAGAAGTAATCTCGGAGGGTAAGTCATTAATGTAGATTAAAAATAGTAAGGGCCCAAGGACGCTGCCTTGTGGTACGCCCGAACTAACAGAAGAAAAAGGGGACGCAAGATTGTTAACAACAGTGAACTGCTGTCGAAAATAAATGAAGTTTCGAATCCAGGTTAATGTTAAAGAATCAAGTCGTAGAGCAGATAGCTTAGAGATTAGTAGGCAATGGGGCACACGATCAAAGGCTTTAGAAAAATCAAGAAAGATACAGTTCGTTTGAAGGTTGCGGTTCATGTTTGAGTGTAAATCGGTGGTGAATTCAAACAGTTGTGTGTCACACGAAAATCCCTTTCTAAAACCATGCTGATTAGGAAAGAAAAAATTGTTCGTCTCGAGGTGATCGTACACGTGTGAACTGATTATGTGCTCAAGCATTTTGCAACATATGCAAGTTAAAGATATGGGTCGATAGTTGTCAGGCGAGTGAACATCTCCAGTTTTGTGAATTGGTTTTATCTTTCATATTAACCAGTCGTCCGGTAGCATGCCAGATGTTAGAGATTGGTCAAAAATTTGGCATAATATTTTGCTTGATATGGGGAGGGTGTTCTTTAGTATCTTGGAATTAATGTTGTCATTACCGGCTGATGTGGATAATTTTAGGTTGTTAATGAGTGATCCAATGCCTCCAACAGTGACAGTAATGGGTTCCATATAGGCGGCGTCAAGTTCAGGAAAAGTAGGCACATTGGAAGAATCTTCCTGAGTGAAAACAGATGAGAAGAACCTGTTGAAAACAGAGGGGCAATCGGCGATAGGAATAGATATTTTGTCAGTTCCATGTAAAATAATAGTGTTAGTATCTCTGACCGGAGATATAGTTTGCCAAAATTTTTTGGGATTAGACTGAAGCAGGGAAGGTAGGTCTTGCGAGTAATATTTATCTTTAGCTGAGGTTATTGCTGAGCAGTAGGTTTTCAAACAGTGTTTGTATGCCTGCCATGCCCCATCCGTGCGCAAGCGTTTAGCCCTGTTGTACAACCGTTTCTTCTTGTTTCGCAGTTTGCTAAGGGACTTGCTGAACCAGGGGCTTAATTTATCGTTGGTTATGGACACTAAGGGAACATTCTGATCGACTAGCGCTGTTAATTTATCTCTGTAGAGTTCCCAGTTTTCATTTACGGATCGACAAATGAAAGTAGGTAGTAACTCTTTAAAAAAAAAATGTTCTATTTCTGTGTTAATGGCAGCGTAATTTCCTCTATTGTAATCGCGAATTCGTTTTGTTGTTTTGCCAGATACGGGCTTCGGGATGCTTAAATTAAGTTGGAGGAGGTTATGGTCACTAAAACCGCTCACATTTGAAATTGAAAGTATTGTGTCAGGAGCGTTGGTAAATACCAAGTCCAGGATATTGGAAGCACGGGTGCGTTCTTTGACAACTTGGAACAGGTTGAAATCCAACGTTAGATTTATTAGTTCTAGAGACGCTTGACATGAGGATGACATGTGTTCCCAGTCGATAAGAGGAAAATTAAAGTCGCCAAGAAGATATACATGGTTAGATGGGCATGACTGAATGGCATGAGAGATGCTATCACGCAAGTCCCCCAAAAAAGAATGATCAGAATCTGGTGCACGGTAACAAGCCCCAATTAATACCACACTAGATGACATAGACAAAGCTGCCCATACAATTTCGACGGAAGATTTCGAATCAATCCAATGCGAATGAAGCGTTTTCTTAATAGCAAGGAGTATGCCGCCACCGTGCCTATTTACGCGGACGTTCCTATAAATTTTGTAAAGGTCGTTGTGAGGTAGTACTTCGTTATCTCT
Organism: Rhipicephalus microplus; assembly: GCF_043290135.1. Taxonomy (NCBI): domain Eukaryota; kingdom Metazoa; phylum Arthropoda; class Arachnida; order Ixodida; family Ixodidae; genus Rhipicephalus; species Rhipicephalus microplus. The sequence goes on from NW_027464585.1 coordinate 44,444,590, forward strand.
TCACAACAAGCTTCGGATGTTCGTGTACGCGACCGAGAGTGGAACGGCTGCTTGGGGCACGAGATGCGGCGCGTGCGAGTTTAAGCTTACATATAGCTATCTGGTAGATTGAGCAACTGTGTCATTAACGGCATCATACACATATACCTTCTTATCCAAGTGAAGCTTGTCAAGGACCAACTTGTACGGCTAGTCGAATGATCTGGCAAAAGCGACCAACTTTCTTCTGGCCACACGTGTTGATGGCGCAAAGTCTTCCCCAATCGAAAAAGTTGTTCCCTTAAGCTTACGAGCTGCAGACAAGATGCTCTGTTTGTCCCTGAATGAAGATAATTTTGCTATAATGGGCCGTTTTTTTTCAATGGAAAATTTGCCCAGGCGGTGTACACGTTCATACTGCACACTTGTAGTGGCAAGTTCGAGTTTTTCTGCGCAGAATTTGATGACCTTTTCTTCAGACGCTGCCCAATTTTCTTTTTCGTCGGCCTCTAAACCGAAAAATATCACGCTGGAACGTCTTAATCTGTTTTCTGCATCGTCGCATCTGGAAGTTATTTGTTGTAGCTGACTTGAGATATCATGCAAGGCATTTTGAGAAGGAACTACTTCAGGGGAAGCTGGATCGATTGCACCGGTTTCAAGAGCAGTTACTTTCGCTATAAGATTCTGGATTTTTCCATTAGTAGTTGCTTGTTCTGCCTTAATACCCTGAAGTTCAAGCAAAACAGAGTTCAATTCAGTACGCAGTTTCTCAATTGCCCCCAAAGCCGATTCGAAGGCAACACCCTCTGCCTTATTCATCGGGCCGGGGTTCGATTCAACATCGCCCGCCAGCAAGAGCAGCAAGTGAACAAGGGAAGAAGATATGCATAATGAACAATTCAAGATATGTTTTTTAACGCAAGACAACTCTAATGGGCACGACACTGCAATAAGGCAGTAATTGTTCGTTTTGTAACACACGGCATGGTTCAAGTAACTAACCTGGAAGAACATCATTTGTGAGCAGCGCATGGCGGAAGCAGTGCCGTGCCCGATGGTGTTGGCGGCTGGCTCCAATTTGTGCTTTGCTCCGCTTGCGTCACCGGTAAACATGCCCGATCCGGGTTGCCAGGCGTTGGAAGCGAATGCATCCAGACCCGGCGGGGATCCGAGCAGGACCAGACTAAGCGGTGGTGGCTCGTCGAAGTGCAGCGGGAAAAAGCCAGGCAGCCAAGAGTGTACGGTCCATAACAGTGTGGCCTGGAAGAAGATCATTTGTGAGCAGCGCATGGCGGAAGCAGTGCCGTGCCCGATGGTGTTGGCGGCTGGCTCCAATTTGTGCTTTGCTCCGCTTGCGTCACTGGTAAACATGCCCAATCCGGGTTGCCAGGCGTTGGAAGCGGATGCATCCAGACCCGGCGGGGATCCGAGCAGGACCGGACTAAGCGGTGGTGGCTCGTCGAAGTGCAGCAGAAAAAAGCCAGGCAGCCAAGAGTGTACGGTCCATAACAGTGTGGCCTGGAAGAAGATCATTTGTGAGCAGCGCATGGCGGAAGCAGTGCCGATTCTATTGTAGTTACCAGGCCTATCTAGTGAGCACATTATGAAATGGCGCTAAATATATGTGAAAATGTTGTATGCACAGACATATGTTGACCAATCGCACATGCTTTACAAAACCAAACCAGTTATTTACACTTGCACAACAGTGCCCACAGCAACATCAGTATTAGCAATACAATAAGCTGTAGACTGATATGTAATGATCGTGCTGGTGCAGATGGCAGCCCTGGACATTACTACATAAACTTAATTGGATGGCACTTAACCAGAACTGACATTAACCTGGCGACACAGCTGTATCACAGGAGTACTTTCGTAATTTAGACAAAAATGGATAATCAGCAATAACACCACAATTGACGTTTCACCAAAATTGCACCTGAATAGTGCATTTTTCCAAAGCAATACTGAGACATGGCGTGACTCTGTGTTATAATACTTCATTGCCAAGCAAAATGCTTGAGTTCTATTCCTGCTGGGACACATACATTTATTGTTAGCATTCATCTGGTCAATGCTGCCCATGCCAATTTTTCTTAACGCTCTCGCATTTAAATTACCCATGTCTGTTGGTGCCATTCCTGGGTATATATCAACTGTAAATCACCAGTGGCACATACCCGCATGCCAGTCATACATCCAATGGCGCATTCGATGTGCCACTGTCTGGCGAAAAGTGTTTAACCACGTACGCGACGGGATTGTGACATCATTCATGGCACCACCGGTGGGTCGAAATCCTTGCGCCACCGTACCCTTTCATGCTGATTTTGGTTTATTTGATAGATATGTGGGGTTTAACGTTCCAAAACCACCATATGGTTATGAGAGACGCCGTAATAGAGGGCTCCGGAAATTTCGACCACATGGGGTTCTTTAACGTGCACCCAAATCTGTGCACACAGGCCTGCAATATTTTCACCTCCATCGGAAATTCAGCTGCCGCAGCTGGGATTCGATCCCGCGACCTGCGGGCCAGCAGCCGAGTACCTTAGCCACTAGACCACCGCGGCAGGGTATGCTAATTTTGGTTCACCCCAAGTTAACGGTGTGATTAAGAGAGCACCCAGACGTAGGCAGGTATCTATCTATACACCTAGATATTGTTTCTGGTCGGTTGGTCGGTCGGTCGGTCCTTGGACAGCACCAAGGAGACAGCACTTTTCTGAGCGCTGTCCCCCTCCCAATCATCCTTTTAGACACTTGGCCATAAGGAAAGATGATACTGCTCTGGCTTTAGTTGAGGATTGTTCGCAGTGAGGAACATGGTATTTTGGGAAGGTTTCAATGTTCTGGGAGAAAAACAGAGATTATGCATTGGTGCGTACCCTTTTTAGGACACGATCAGTAACAGAGAAATTCGGAGGTCTCATGAAAAAGTGGGTTCTTTTTACACTAGGTAAGATAGCCATATAAGGTTAACCCTATCCGCCAGAAAACATTGAAGTAAATGGAAAAGAGAAGAAGACAGGATAGATTTAAAGAGGACAAAAAGACGAAGATGTAAGAACAGAGACAGGAAAAGGTGACGATTTCCTCTAAGTGGGTCAGCCAAGGGGTGCCGGCTGCACGAAGCTGGGGCCAAAGGGGTGTGTTGCCTCTGCGGCCTGAACAGTCCGATCACACAGCTCAACCCCCCAGAATATCCCTTTCCCCGGACACGGTTCTGCTACGTACAGCTAGGCATGGAAGAGAGTCTAAGCCCCCCCCATTAGCTCGGGTCCATGGTGTCACTACACACCAAACGCTTGCTTCCACAGACGCCCCTGCAGGGGTCGTCGAAGTTCGTGTTAGGAAGCAAGTGCTGTAGTCGCTGTGATTCGGGGGGGGGGGGGGGGGGGTGTGACAAAGCAGATGAGAATTTCTTTTAGCATTGTGTATGGTTTTACACAGGTGGTCCGAGTAAGAGATTCCGTATTTCATTGCCTATTGGTGGCGGGAGGCTGCTTACGACGTAGTGATATTTGGTCAAGTCTGATGTGGTGCGTCACGCTGCGAATTTGACTTACTTGAATAAACCAGAGTGTGGGGTTCACAGTCCAGAAGGGTAGCAGCTTACCATCAGAAGAGTAGCAGCTTACCATCGACTGAGGAGACTGTCGGTATAGCGCCCGCTGCAAACGTCGTAGTCGTAGCCGCAGAGTCTGTCTACGACATCGTAGTGACACTGATGCCCAACTGCGGTGGATGCACCACAATTCCAGGTAACCAATGTTGCAGCACAGTGTTAGGCCGAGCTGGGCAAGCAGGTTGCACAAGCGAGATGCCACACGCCTCCCAAACAACAACTGAACTTTTATTTCTTTTGAACTGCACGAAAAGTCGCGTGGTTCCTCGTGCTTCCGCAGTTGGCATTCGTGAATAGAAACGGCACTACATGCTCCATCGTCAAGTTGCCGCTGTGCCTAGAATGGCGGCTCCTCTTGTTTGTTCGTAGAAATCATCTCCGACAGAAAAATATGATACAGAACTCCATCAGACGGCAGAGGAGTAGCCACAAATATTTTTCGGTGGGGCAGGGGGGGGTGGGGTCACAGCAATTTGACTGGGGGGAGGGGGACAGGCATCAGCTTTCCTTTGTGACGTGACTAGCGGCGGCAGTTTCAGCAGATGGTGTACATGCATATCAAGTCATGAGATCCCCCTCCCCCTCTCTATGCTTATGCTTGTGAAAATAGTAAGTAAAAGTAAAGTAATCGCAGTAAAATAGAGTTACAGACAGGTACAATGGACATTTGGCGCAACAGCCTCATGCCGCTCTATCGAATAGACTAGTCTTCGCAAACGCATAATTGCGACAATCCACCCGACTGGGGAAGACATTGTTAATCGTGCGTAGTCCTCGTCCAGGCAAAGTCAAAGTGATGGTAGCAGCGGTAGTAGTTCTTGAAGAAAGAAAGAAGGCACATAATTTCCGTCTGCCATAAGGTGACAAGTTGCAGTGCATTGTAGGGGAGGGAGAAGCGATGAACAGGGTAGATGTGTTTCACAAATCAAAGAATGCTCTGCTTACAACGGGAATGACAGGTGTACGCAGCAATGGCAGCATGTTTTTGTTCACTCATAACTACGTCAGTTTTGCTTACATTGCTGAGCGAATTACTGTCGATGTTTGTGGCTGCATGCCTATGGAAATAATATTTATGTTAAGCTGTATATGTCAAGCAGCCCTGATGAAGTGATAGCTTTTAGTCAAAGAAAATCGAGAACACCCCATGATCTTGCGCTTTTATGATTTCACAGAAAAGCTGACAATATTGCGCAGAGCTTTCAAGCTGAAAGACACTTCGACATTGCTATCAGAAGATTACTCGGACGACGTTCACGAAAGACGCAGAAATTTGCTATGGCAGTCAGCCAAAGATGACCGTGCAAACTTAGCACGGATTGTAGTTAACGTTCATTAACTTGTAGTAAACATGCGTTTACTGAGCAAATGCATGTTTACTAGAATTAATATTGCTCCTCAAATGCTAGCCTCGCTTTGTAAAACATTCAAATGTGTTGCTACCACATTCATTGCTTCAGCCTTTCGATGAAACTGTGACTTTTTAGTAGGCCTTTCTAAGGTTGTGATTGGCCTGCACATTTGCTTGTGTTGCACCTTCGTCACTAGACAATACTTCGGAATGTCTTTAGCCGTTAGAGCATAGTAAAGATACATATCAATATATTGTACAATCGCATACAGGTAATAATAATAATAATAATAATAATAATAATAATAATAATAATAATAATAATAATAATAATAATGGTTAATTTCCACCAATGCAAAGTTGATGGAGGGGGTGAGAATAAAAGCGACTATTCGCTTAACTAAGTTCTCACACCCCTATTTATATAAGGCAGTGGCGGTGGCTGACAAAAACACACAACATTAACAAAATTAGGAATTATAAAGCTTTCAAACTCACTGCAGATCATTATGTTGACAAAAACTATCCCACACACACGCACACAAATATGCACACACACACACACACACACACACACACACACACACACACACACACAGTGCCATTAAACATATAGAAATGTAAATTAAAATTTGCAATATGTAAACTTGTACAAATACATAGGGAATCTCAGGTTCGAAGCAAATTCAAAGTCAATAGTTATTTTGGTCGAATAATTTATAATCGAATTAGAATAGAGTATATGACATATAAAGAAAAATCGGCATATTTATCATGACCTAACTAACCTGCTAAATATTTTTTTTTTCAAACAAGGCCTCCATGCAACAGCTTTCTTTATTTTTTTCTGTTCAATGGAATAGAAAAATGGTCGAAGCAATTTTGAGAAGTAGCAGGATTTGACTTTCAGTAGGATGCAAGTGATAACCTGTAAAATATGTAACATTATTCATTACAGCTAGAGTGTATAAGCTGGCAAACGAAGCTTTTAAGCTTAAAAAATGAAAAATCGATTTAATGATAATACATGTTCATTTAAAGGGAATCTGCAACAGTTTTTCAAGAAATGAATTCACTAAATAAGCTTATTGCCTAATGAATTAACCGCTGCAAAAACTTTAAGAATCTGTCCAGTATGAGTAGAGCCGCAAAGATTTGCCGCATGCTGCCATTGCATTCTCTTTTCTCATCTCAATGATAGCGCTTGAAGCAAAGCCGGCAAAGTTGGCATAGCGAAAGAAAATATGCCACGTATGTGTTGTGACCTTGAGCCCTCTTTCTCTCTTTTTTTCTTTTCCTTCAATATGCAGCTTTTTAGTGCGATCACGCATGTACGCGTGGACATGTCGCATCCACCCTCAGCGACCCCAGTATCGACCGAGCGCCCCATGCTCAAATCAGCCAATGGCTGGTACAATGGCAGTGACGAGCGATTTTTGACATTGTGGCGTGATCTGCCAAGAGAAGAGAGAAATTTTCATGTGACTGAGAATTTATTGTCATTTTCAGGTCATGTGCTGTGCTATATTATTTAGCTGGCGTGTTCTTGGTAGCCTCAACAACCGATCGGCAGTGTTTGCTGATCATGCTCAATAACTGTTGCACAGCCTCTTTAATTTTATATTTAGGCTTTGCGACAAAGCAAATTTCACCTGATTAGGTGCGTTCACGGTTTAGCACTGCTATACTGCAGTGAAACCACCTTCACAAACGGTTACATGCGGTTTAGTATACACCTATTCGTTCATGTCCAATACTTTAAAATATTCGATAATTGAAATTCAAATCGAAGCGAATTCGAACACTCTACTATTTGTTCGAATATTCGAAGCATTTGAATATTCGCACAAGCCTAGTAAACCACCAATACACTAAACATATGATTTACGTACAGTGGTGATTGCATTTATAGTTTTGATGTACGAACCAAACATTCTGTTGCACGCACACACGTGCGCGTGTGTGTGTGTGAGCACACTTAGATGTTAGGAGAACGTGCGAAGGTTCATAGAAGTGTTAGTTTCTGGCTTGAGGATATCTTAGCACACGTACAAAGGGTCACACTGTAATACGCTTGAACGTGCCCCATCAGACCTTGTGTCTGGCTTTTTTCATGAAAATGAACCTCTGCCTAGTGAAAATTATTGTAGTGATCGACTTTGGTGAGATCTTCTGTTCTGGCAGGTACAAGTACGACTACCGCTGCAGCATTAAATAATCTCGCTGCTGAAGCAACTTAAAACGCTTGCGGCCGACATTGCTGCGTGAAACCTCACAGAGTACCACGGGGCCTTGACAAACATTTCGACACGTTTTCTCATATGCAGACATAATTCACTGCAAATGCCCCCAGGAATGATACTATAATAGTAGCACTGCTTAGTTTCTAAAACATGTCAGCGGTAAGCTTGAAAAAAAAAAAGTGGGTAAGTGGCAAAGGGAAGTTGACCTACCCCCCCCCCCCCCCTCCCTCCTTGGCTACGCCACTGGTTCATTCTTTCGCTGAGGTTCTCAGACACTATCGCCACATTCCAGCGTTTGGCACATGCCTCACACCCTTTTACTCATGACAGTTGCCAAACCTTTTCTGAACTATTTTGTTAACTTTGCAGAAATTGACCCCAGCAGCAAGTCTTGTGTGTGAACTTCTAGGATGTCTCATTACCACTATTGCTAGAGCGGCAGACGTTCATCGGTCCATTCAGTGAGCATTTTCCGGTTGTTTCTGAATTTAGTGTACATTCGTTGGTCAGGGCTCAAACAAACATTAGCATATCATGCTGCGCCTTTTATCTCTTTTTACACGATTCATACTACACGATTTCTATTCCAGTGAACTTACCAGTGTTTACAGCAACGAACCATTCATGTACCAAAGCTTAAAAGGACGGACAACTGCACTGAACATGAAAGTTACTTCATGGATGGAAAGATAGTGACTCAAATCAACTCTGTTTTTCTCGTGAAAAGTGGCATTATATTTTTATTTCTTCATTAAAAATCTCGAAAAGGCCCCGTGCCGCCACCTGGTGGCAGAAACTTCAATTATAAGATGTACCCTGTCATGTGACCGTGACATGAGTACACGGTCAGCAAATTTCCTTCTTAGTATTGAAATATTGTTTGCTTCTTTATAGTAAAAGATATTACTCCATAAAAATGTACAAACAGGCTTACATTGCTAGTACATGCATTAAAGTGGCACTGCATTTGCATAACGTAATGATTCCATGTTAGTTACAGCCTGTTGAGTAACTCTTCTGCATGCTCATGGAACCATGCACGCAGTTTCCCAGCTGCTAACATTTCGAAGCGACACGGTTTTTCTACCTACAATTTGTCTCGGAAATGATGTGCACTGCTACTCGGCGTGGCATAGCATAGGAACATTGATGTTTTCTGTGACTTGGCTTGGCTAGTGTGTCGAAAAAGTAATGACGATGAGACAATTCGTCCACAACACAGGCGCAACAACCTTGGGCACAGGCGCACGCAATGCAGTACAAATACGGGGAAGCTGTATAAAGCCACACTGTCTCGTTGTAACGGGTTGTTAATTTCAAAATAGTTGTAAAGTTCAGAATAAATTTGGTTAAGCATAGTTACAGGAACTCCTGCAAAAGCAGATTAATGACAGCATGAACAAGTTGGGAGTGTCTATTTGCACCTCAAAACAGTTTTTCCCTCCTTCATGCCTTAAAGGCTCGGTGTCATGTGACTAAAATTTCAACGTTAGTAGATAAAAGTGAGCGGCTTCAACTGGCTATGTTATGATGTTGGTTATGGCTACATCTTGTCGAGCGGCTCTGAGGTCATGTGACAAAAAAAAAGTATGGGTTGTGGTGGGAGAAAAACGCGTGTTGTTGCATCGTGTGTAGAGTTCTCATATTCTTGTGGTCATCATCCACGCTGCGTGCCCTAGAGAATTGAAGAGCCCGGCGAAAGAAGCCTGCGTAATCGTTGTCACTTCACTGAGTCGCTCACGAACTTAAAGTTGTCATGCGTCGTTGCATACGCATGAGAGTAACGAGTGCTGTCGAGGGGAGTGCCTTGTTGTGTGAAGAAAGCCAACATGAACGCCCCATTGTGTAAGCTCCCTAGTTGTGTGTTGCCATGAAAATGTACTTTTACCGGCATTTGATGATACCACTATTGGGGCTATACGTTTTACATCGAAGGAATTCACTGAAGTCTACAGGCGCACATCCTGAAGTTCTCCCGATGACCACTCAGTCGAGCCTCGTGTCAGGACTTGAAGTTGATCATTGAAACCTTACGTAAACATTGGGTTCAGAAAATGTTGCGATTGCAGTCGGGAGCACACCTTTTTGGGTCTTTAGACAAATGTGTTGACCAGTGATCTGTGCTGCATTACGTTACATACCCTTACGGCAACACACCTGACTTTCCAGTGAGACAAGCACTCGCTCTGGTCTCTGCAACGGTGCTCGGCTGGCAATTTTAAAGTTGTGGGGCGGAATACGCAGCGGTAGCATTTTCGATGGAGGTAAAATTGTTTGAGACCCATGTGCTGAGATTTAGATGCAAGGTAAAGAACATTAAACATCAACAAATATTACTACTTGGTCGAGTTGCTACAATCAAATTACTTGCATATAAAATATTGATCCGATTGAAACTAGAATATGCCTCCGCTATCTATAGCAACCACACTGTTAACATAACTAATTCTTTTGATTCAGTCCAGAGCCGTGCTGTAATTAAATATTGTCATCTACTTCAAGTGAAATAAAAATGTATAGGGGACGGAACACAAGTGGAAGTAGACATGACAAAATCAATCCTGTCTACTTCTGTTCTATCCCCTGCACAGTTATATTTTAGTACCAACTAGCCCCCCCCCAACTGAACCACATCTGTCGTTCTTAAGTGAAGAAAAGTACTCAAGTAAGAACTGCCAGATATTTAATTAATGTAATGTATTATGTACAAGCATCAAAACACTCTGCCACCTGTTATACAATACCACGGTTTATAATGAGTTCTGACACGGCACTTAGGCATTGTACATTTTCATATACTTTGGTCAGATCCGCTGCATCTTGATAGACTCGCACACTTCAACTTCAGAAGTGTGGCAGCTTGGGCTAGTTGGTATGACGTGACGATAGTTATAGCGCGAGAAAAGAACGACGACAGAGAGACAAGAAGAAGAAAGAAGAAACGCGAAATCTCCTTCGTGTTCTTTTTGTCTCTGTATCGTCGTTCTGTTCTCGCGCTATAACTATCTTCTACTTCAAGTTTGGCCCTGCGACACCTGAAAGGTCCTGATGTAGTACATGTCAAATTTTTATTGGCCAGTCGACCTGTGTGTAGTGTGTTGTGATGTCAATGCATACTGAGGATGCCACCTGCGTAGGCGACAAAACGTCTATTTAAGTGTGTTATATTTTGTCAGGACAGAGTAAACTTCTTAAAATCATGTGTTGTGATATTTGGGATGACCGACAGATTTATTGAGACTATACAGATATGTAATATAAGTAACAAGCAAGTGTTTTATTAGAAAGATGGCACAGGCAAGATCTAAGACAAAACAAAAAAATATGTGCAATGAAAGGATGACACAAAAAACCACACCAAACAACTACAGATACAAAATACAATGTGGTAAATAATTAAATAGAAAAGACTGTCATGAAAAGAAATGCAGAAAATTAAAACGCTGTGTTTTATACTGCAGAGTTTCTTGTGCACAGCAATGTGTACTCAAATGCAAAGTTGGCTAAAATAGCTGATTGATTCTCCAGTTTTCAGAAGGTTTTCGCTAGGTTTTTGCTGATTTGACAGACATTTTCAAATTCCATGCTCAGAAACGCAACAAAACTAGTTATTTGGTGAAGCGGTACTCTTCTGGAACTTCATATAAAAGTTCTTGGCTATATGCAGATAGGGCGCGTACTAGCAAGAGTTTTCGCAAATATATCCTTTGTCAAATGATTTACCTTAGCTCTTCTGCTCAACGGCAAAGCTTAGTGGCAGCCTTTTCGGCTTGATATCTGAACATACTCCCACTTCGTAGGACATTGTCATTTTTATATGCTATTTCTTCTGAAATTTATTCATTAATATCTGCCCGTGGTGAAAGAAAAGACTCTGCACATGATGACAACATAACTCCTGCTGGTACAGTGTGGCGACGAGTCGGTGCACATAAATGGTCATGCTTAGTGTAAAGGCAGATGTGCACAGCTTCATAAAAGTTGTGGACGATGCACATATGACCTGGTTGCCACAATAATGCAAGGCAACATCACAGCTAGGTGATGTTTTCGATCGACAAGCATTGTTTAGTAGGTAGTTAGAATAGCTTGGCAGTTAAAACTTCCATAAAAGACCATGAGCCCATCTTAGAGTACTCATAGAGGTATCAACGTGGTGCCTGCCCCTTGACTGTCTCACCAGCTTCTGTAGAGAACGAGGATGTCCGACACAACAGTCGACTCAATTCATTGGACAGGACACTCCACACCTTCTGCCTATGCGAGACTCACGATACAGATGAGCTTGCTTTTCACTGATTTAAGTCAACTGTTGGAGCAGCCAAAAATTCTTGCCTGGCTTGTGCATCTCTACTGTAGACGCCCTCCCCCAACATGTGCCATTTCTTGCAAGTGTGGGAAAGTTACGGAGGTGCCGATTCGCCCCCCAAAGCCAGCCGTGCAAAATTTTTTTTTTTCTCCAACAAGGTGCCCTTCTCTTGATGAAGGATCCACTGCGGTGAAGCAATGATTATGGTGTTCAATCCCGGCCATGACAATGAAATTTTGATGGAGATGAAATTGTAGAGGACCGTGTACTGTGCGATCATTGCAGGTTGAAAAACACTAGATGGTCAAAATGTCTAGAACCCTCCTCTACATCTGTCATAATCATATCATGCTTTTGAGAGGTAAAGCCCCAAATATTATATTCCCTCAATGGAAGGGCACATGTGTGAAGATGTCAAAAATTTTAGGGTGCAACATTATATCTTTCTCTAAGTTTTCTGGCTTGCTTGCCTACTCTGCCTCTTATTTTCCACCTTTCCGCATGGCGTCTTGCACACTGGAGTGCTTTTAGGCATTTTCGTTTTGCTTGTGCAGTGCTTGCCTGGCCAGAGCAACCCTTTGTCAGAGATCCAAAAATGACGAAGCCACTACTTGAACTCCCACACCCACTTCTCAGAATGTTGTATGCTTGAAACATCAGCTCACGTGCCTCCTTTTTCGTTTGTTCATTTTTGCAATAAATGACAACACTTGTGATTTTGTGAGCTGTGTCAGTAATAATTCTTCCCGATAATTTGCTAGTTTCTCGAGCTTTCTTTGGCAGCTCAGCAACACGTTCTTCTTCCGAGGGTGCCTGCAAAATGGTATCTGTACCTCCGACAGGAAGTGCCGGTAAACCATGCTCGGTTTCTGGTGTGCATAAAATGTTGCTGTGCAAACTTAGCATTGGACCTTCAATGTATTCTCTTGGGAGCTGTGCAAATGACCATTATTTGAAAAACCAAAAAATTGCACAGAAGTGTTTGCATGGAAATTTATGTTGAAGACAGTCCTGGCAGGTACACTCTGGTGTACCGAAGTTTACCGTATGTAACAAGCCTGGTTGGCTTGATTTCACAGAAGAAATACCAGGTTCAGCAGACACAGCTACATCTTCAGGCTCATAGTCTAAAGCCGTGTTGATACGAGCCATGATATGCCTTATTACTTTCGGAGGTCTGTTATGCAGCTACTTAGGCACATACTCATTGTACTTGCGGTACAATGTCGATCCTTAAACATTCTGCTGAATAAAGACGCTTTGTCTCTCTGGAAGAAACTTTTTCACCACTACTGTGATTAGGCTTGAAAGACTTCTTCTCCCACGACTCCACCTCACATAGTGCTCTTTGAGGATGTGGTTCTGTGTCTCTGTTTTATTGATGATAGTAACGATGACACCAAACTTCATTCTGTGGTACTGAACCCCCATTTTTGCTGCCGGCATCCACAGCGTTTCAAAATAGCTAGCTACTTTGTCATCACTCCAAAACATGGAGTCCTTCAGACATTTGTACGTGTCCTCAAATTCCTTCTTGTTGCTTGAATTGGCTATTTTGCGAAAGAGACTAAGTAAGCAGGGCATCCTTTTGGTCTACAGAGACATCGTTTTCCTTCCTCTTCACTCATCTCTCCCACGCCTGCTCACAATGAAAGTTGCAAAGCATGACTTCACTCTGTAGGAAGACTTCAGAAATCGAACTTATTTCAGCCAGGCAAAAGTTTACAATGAAATACTTAGGCAAGTACTTGGGATTTCATCTTTTAAACACACTGAGTGCCTCACTGATGCAAGCAGTTGTTTCGTACTGCACTACAAAAACACCTGCCCCCATGTAATTCATGGGTGTTTTTACAAGAAAAGACAGTGGCAAGCTGTAATCTGTTGTTTTGTTTGTGGTGTCAAGAAATATCACATTGTTGCCATACTGCTTAAGCAGTTGTGTCATGAAGCGAGACTGATAGCAGAACAGCAAAGTCCTGTCGCATTGGTTTGCTAAGGTCTCTTCAATGTTAATCTGGTCATCATCGGCTTTGGGGATTGTTGTTTTTGTTTCTCTTGTGTAGCCATATGTTCAGAAGAGCACCTTCGATGTTTGTTCTTCTTCCAGTGCTCATACTAGCATTGCAACATTCTCCTGGTCTAGATTGCTACAACGCCCTTGCGTTGAAAATTCTTGAATATGGTTGCGGATGTCTTTAGACGTTGGGTAACAGGCTCTGCAATCTAGATCAGGTTTTTCTTTCCCATTGAACAGCACGTCCTGTACATAGTATGAAAGGCATGTCTGCACTGCATGCACAGATGAAATGTTTTCCTAAATCAGGTCACTAATTCTTTCAACAATGCTGTGGTCCACTGTCTGCCCATACTTCATGAAGTTACCAAAGTCATGCTCTGTGTGGCGTGATATCTTTGTCATTGTGATACAAAGTCGCATTTCAGACCTAGGTGGATTGTCTCCATTGAGTTGTTTTGACAAGTTAGTCAATGCAGCAGGCTTCAGAATGGTGGCCCGGTTCTTTGTACATCCTTGCACTGCAATCCAAGGGTGATCAAGAGAAAAAATTGAGTAAACACGTTCACAATTTTTTCAAGGGCACTTTCCTCAGTAAATATATAGCAATAAGATATGCAGACTTTACAGTAAATGTCATGGCTGTCACCTAATAGTGAAATACAGCTAGCATTGTGAAGTTGTTGCTGCACCTATTTATCTAGTGATCACAAGCATGCTGAAATACAGCAGCTAGAATATTGTGCACAAGTTCGAATGATCTCATTGAGGTAGATATTAATCAAGCATAATCAACACAAGAATACGTCTTGCGTGTGCAAGGAGTACAACACATGAGAGCCGAGAGTATAACAAAACATGAGGGCAGTGCTTTTGCTCTATTCCGAGTCCTCTTGCACCATTATCCACAAGATGCAATACAAAGGTGTGACAAGCACGCTATAACAATTATAACAAATGCTTATTATACTATATATAGGGTTAGAATAATTATGCAGCTCTTCAACTGAACAGCATGCACACTGAATGTGTTCAACAGAAAACTAGATAATGTAGATGGAATTGCCATCATTTAACGGATATTTATAACTCAAAGTCTGAGAAGACGTCAACCTTTTTAATGTGCATAGTTGCCGTGCATCCCTTCTTCTTTGTGCTTTGGAGTTTGACTTTTTTTTCTTGAGCATCTCCGCCGTCCAATCCACATGGGGTTGGCCTCCATTGTCTGCCATCTAAATGGAAGTCATGAAATGAGCATTAAAAAATGCAAAGGTCATTCAAAGTAGCCTCTTGTTATGGCAGTAGAGAGCAGCCTGTTTTTATGCACGAGGGAAGCATGATATAATACAATATAAAATATCCCACTCTTCAAATTAGTACTGAAGAAATTGTTTACCACCTTTTTGGCATACATTGAGTTTCTTGATATACCAAGCTAGCTTTTACTAGTTCATAATTTAAACATGTGCCGGGGTGCAATAGCCAAAATAGGATTTGAAGCAATTTTAGTAGCAGCAAAATGTTGCCCATTGATGCTAGAAAATTCAGATCTGGATTCAGAAGAGCTTGTGTAAGGGCTAGTTCGAACATAGTAGAAGATGAAGGCAGCAATGTTAAGTTAGACAGCAGACAGGAATGAGACAGCCGAAGTGTGTCTCTAACAACCGATTTAATGGAACAAAAACACTAAAAAGGAGTGGGAAAAAGACTTAAAAGGAGAGGGCACTGTGGGCAAAGTGTAAAATAAGCAAACACGAATGCTAACAATAGTAAAAGAAAAACTTGCATTTATCTCTTGAAAATTACCGTTTGCAAAATGACTTTTCAGTATCAAGTTGAAATGTGCACTAGTTAAAATGATCTTTGTTTTCTAGAAATTCCACTTCCCGGTCTGTAAATGCTGTGGATGGAAAGCTCACATATGCGCTTAGCTTCCCCAGCAGCATGCAAGATGCTTCTACAATTATTCTTTTAATTTTGTTCTTGCTGTATGCCAAAATGATTGATATTCAGGTTGCATTTACAGGCAGAGCAGTGCTGAGCAAGATACCTCTCGATTGCATTTCTACTGCATAAACCCTTGTGTTCCTCAAGCCTTTCGTAAAGGCGCTTGCTCTTCTGTCCAATGTAGAGTGCCCAGCAGGACAGAGGAATTCGACAAACTTTTTTAACTTGCATTCAAAATATTTCTTGACATGTTTGATGTCCCTCGTTGCATCTCTAGCACCCTTCATTACTGCTCTGCACGTTAACTTTTCAAAACACAACACTACCAGTTTTGGCGGTGCTGGGGATATCAACTGCACATCATACCGGGAAGACACCTGTTTCAATATATGTGCTATTGTGTGCATTTATGGTAACACATAAAAAAGGGCCCACATGAAAGCACACAATTTTTGGCAGCTGTGACAGGAGCCAGCTGTTTCAGCTGTCTTGGCAGCAAGGCACATTGATGCAGAGAGCACTACTGCATTGGCTTTGGGCAGTCTTGACCTGGTGTCTTGTTAGTGAGCGTGCAGACAGTTCTACCTGTCTAGGTATACATACATGGGTTAACAAGCACCAAATGCTAGTGATGTCAACAAGTGGTGGTGTCACTAGTGCATGGACATGTTATAATTACATTTACGCCACATGTACTGCCTCCTGCTCACAGAGCACATAGATGGTGTGTGCTTTGCTGGTGGATGTAAAGATGCTCTCATTCCATGATACTGTGTTTGCATGCCTTGTCAACCAGCTTCCCTGCAGGACATTGACCAAGGCAAGATAGCCCCAGCTCCCGCGTAATAGTGCTACCTGACAGTGAGGATGCACAGGGCCCAAAGGAATGGTTACCTTTCTTTTAATCTTTGGAGCGCATTGCATGCGAAAAAGGGCTCTACAGGCTTCTTTCCGTTGCCTTGAGTATACCACCATTTGTGATACATGACCCCAAACTGCATATGTTTGGCTTTTTTGCCGGGTTGAACTTTACTCGCTGCTTAACTCGGTATGGTGAGTCAAGCATCATAGCTTTCACAGTGCAATACACTGACATGCCATTGTTTATATAACTTAGCTAATGGGCTTGCTGCGTGAAAGGTGCAAATAAATGCCTATTTTTTCTTTTACACTGTGTTTTTTGTTCCTTGAGTGCCCGAGACCCCACACAGTCAATAGTGATAAAATGATGTGCATAAAAAAATCTTTCAATAATGTAACTGTGGACCATATCTATTGCATGACAGGTACATTTGTAAACGTAGCTGTTCACTACCGCGTTGTCATTAGTCCTCTATGAAGAAATGGGCATGTCAATTGCATCCAGTTAGTGTTGAGCAGGGCCTTGTTCTGATACCACTAAATTTTACAATGCATGCCAATTTCGATTACCCTTAGATTGAGCTTTCCAAGTGGCAAAGGACATTTTGAAGGCCAAGAGATACTTATGATGCTGGCTGAAAACACTTCTATAAGAATTCAATAGTGGTCTCTTTGTACACAGATATTTTAATTCATTTACTTACAAAAACTTCTCATTAACCTTTGCATGAGTGCTCGTCTTTTCCATACATACACCCTTTGTCAGTCAATGATAGTACTCTGAAGGGCAGCTGCAAGTCCAGAGGCACAGCTCCTCGGTTGATGGAGAACATAAGCTTCACTGCAAAAACATTGAACACAATTTTTTTTTAATTATTGCTCTATATACTATGTGTCTCATTCATTATAACCTAATGGAAGATGGGGTTAACATGCTTGATTAAGATAGACATTATAGTGTATTGAATGCAGCCTGCGTCTATTTTAGCTCTGGCAATTAAGACTAATCCACTACTATATATGAATTAATAGGTTCTACCACCAAGAAAAATTGTCATTAACTATTGAGTGTACTATGTACAGAAGCACTAACAGCAGAACATTCAGACCGAATTATCTCACAGAAATACTATTTTTCGGTTAATTTAGCTTATTAGTACATTGTGCTGGGAACACTTCAGTAATTGCTACAGCTACGCTACAAGTGGAGAAACTGCTCCAAAACATGGCCTTCAAATTTATTTGTTACATGAAAAATTGCCTTCGTCCAACCTTAAAGTTGGGCCCCACAATGCAATTCGGGCATCGTCAAACAACACTGCCAGTTGGTAGTCAGTGCTCACGAGAACATGTAGACTAAACATTATATAGCGCAGCACACGGCCTGTGATTCAGGACTCATTTTTAAAGAAAGCTAGAAATTGCTCCCTCTTCCCTTGAGAAATTATGACATAAGCTCGTATGACTATACAACAAAGCCCCCGTCCACAACTACTAGCTGGGTTGAGCATCGTGAGCTGCATAGCTACAGCAGCTGCGGCAGCATATGCGATGTGCCTGCATGCTCACAATTACGCTGAAGGTAACCATGTGCTAGAAAAAAAGAAGGGCTCAAAAGCACATAACATAACTTCGTTCTCCCGTCATGCTCGTCGAGACGTGATAAGAGAGGAAGTGCTAACAGGGTGTGACACTGAACCTAACTACACTCGTACTCAAGGGATTCAAAAAAATTTTGTGGCAGTTGATTCATAAGGCAATAAGTTCCTTTAACGAAATAATTTGATGATTACGATAAAAAGTGTTGCAGGACCCTTTTAAAGGCAACTTAGAGAACTTGTGCTCACACTAGACAGAATTCCTCTTCACATGGTCACCATACCATGTGAAGAGGCAGTCAGTAACAGCTCCTGCCTTTTTTACAGCTTCCAGACAAAATAAAATAGAGAGTGCACTTGCAGTTTACTTAGTGTGAAAATTGATTTGTGGTTTGAAACATAATTGTGAGCGCTAGAACAATTTAATATTTTTGGTTTACTCTGCATTTAAAGTAGAGATGGACAAGTTGGAACTGATGCATACTTCAAAACTCTTCAGCACGAATTTAAACGGAGCACAGAGAAGAGGACACAAACTTTTCGAGTGCCTAATTCCTGTGTTGTGAATTTTCTAGCAAAAAATAATCCAGGTCATTGTAAAGCGTTTAGTCTCGATGCGGAAGATTTGTTTTATTCTTCAAGCACAACCAGTTGATGATATTGTGAAACCTTGCATTACTGAGGGTAACAATAAACTGGCTTTTGTCAATAGGTGCCTAGTTTCTGTTGAGGACTTCCTGGAACTTTTGAGCATCTATCTAAAGCTCCACCTTTGTAACTTGGGAAGAGAAGCAGTTCATACAAAAGTGTGGTGTAAGTATCAGATCTAGGGTGGCACCTGTTCTGAGCGATATTTTTCTGAGTAATGCTGACTGGCTTACACACTATGAAGCGTGTGATCTGGCGGTGAAAATATTTCGCTACGTCGATGACTACCTTATACTTTTTTGGAAAGACCCCTTTTCACCACATTAATCTTATGAAGTTAATTAAAAAAAGGCATTTGGGCTGAACTTATCCTGTGAATTACCGAGTAACGATTGTTTTCAGTTTTTGGACCTCCTTTAGTTTTTGCAAAGTGACCATGTTTGCTGATGTCTCTCAACGCGTTCCAAGAAATCTCTGCTTCCTTACACATCCAGTCATTCTAATATTATTAGGAATGCCATCGGAATGAATTCCCTGCATTTTGCCTTGAAAAAATCCTGCATACACAAATGTCAGGAAAGCTTTCGGCAGCAAGTCAATCGATTGAATGATGCTGGGCTCCCTGCCCATGTTCTTGTGTCAGCCTCAGAAAGATTAATTCAGAAGTACACTCAAATCTTATTAGAACAAATTTGAAGGAAAGCCACAATTATTTTGTTATATCGATTATAACAGTTTGTGGCAATGTATGCTCAGATGGGCACACACCTATAAGCATGCAAAGAAGGACACCGCCTCGCGGCCCAATGTACCTGAATGAGCCTACGCGTGCGATGGAAAATACACAGTCGAACCTCATTAATTTGAAAATGCTTAATTCGAAATTCTACTTAATTCAAACTCACACTGAGGTCCCGTCAAAGCTATGTCTATTCCAATAGGCGAAAATGCCCTGTAATTCGAACGCGCAGCACTTGCGATGATTATTTCGAACATACCGTGCTCTGAAAATGCTCTCAGCACCATGCCCAATCCCACGGCGGCACCTCTCAACGTTGCGCGTGAAGAAAGAAAACAAGAAAAGAAAAGACTGTGGCAGATTGTTTACTCTCTGTGTGGATTGTTTACTCTCATTGTTTATGCGCCTGTGTTAAGCTTCTCCTTTTTCGGTCTCTGCATGTAGAGACCCTTCTCCTTTCAAGGCCACGTGCAAAGAGTGAGAAAAAAAAAAGCCGCCGCAGAGAGTCCTCCTTTCTCGGTGCAGAGGGTAGCAGTCATGGTAGCAGCGGAGAGGCAGTCATTGCCATCGTCTTTAAGGCGTTGAGGGGGAAATAAGTTTGCACCGCGGTGCCGGTTCTCGGTCACGTGACCTGCTGAGCGCTTCCTCAATCCTCTCCGCTGGCTGTGTAAGCAGGATGGCTCTCTGGGCCGCGCATGGCGTGGCTGTAAGGTAGGCGCAGTAGTTTTAAAAGAGCCGCGCCCAACGAGCATCAAACTCCGCAGAAAACGATATACTTAACACAATACAGTCAATTTTTTCTTTTGATTGACTTTTCGATAGACTAATTTAGTTTGTTATATTCATTTACTGACCAATATTACTTCGTTACAACGAGGTTTAAAATGCATAATTCTCAATGAAGGTTTCAAGGGAAATTTCATTTATTTCATTATATCTAATATATCGTTATATCCCGTTACGTTATAACGAGGTTTGAGTGTACAAATTTCCCCAAGCTAAATGGTGAGCCAGGTGATAAGCGCGGGAGATATGCTGTTATGCCTTATGTGCACCGGCTGTCACATCAATTTAAAAAGATAGCAGCAGGTTTTAACGATGTTCTTTTTTGGTTGAAGGTGAAAAACCTGGAGGCACTGCGTTGACGAAAGTAAAAGTTTAAAAAGTAAAAACACAAAAAAGACGTTTCGGCTCCCACACGGAAGCCTTGTTCACAGTGAAATAAAAACGTGTAAAGCAGTTCGCCTTATGTATGTTTCAATATATCACGCAGGCACCGCGCATATACTGATGGCGGATTACTATTGTTCTCGTTTAAAGTTCGTGGAGAGGTTTTTATCACGAGTGCCTCAAGATAAAGACGCCGTGACAGTCTTTTTTATCTACCGAGAACATGTGCCTTCTCCCAATCTATTGTGTGACCACTTGACGCATGCTCAGCCAAGGTACTGAATTTAACATATCCTTTCTTCACATCGTAAATGTGCTGTTTGAGGCGCCATTCAAAGTCGCCGCTTTCACCTATATACACATTGTCACAACTCGCGCACGGGACAGCGTATACCACACCAGAGAAATTCACTTTGGCCAATCTGTCTTTCTCATTTACGAGTGATTGTAGTAGTTTTTGGTCTGGAACATGTGCCACATGAACGTTGTAGGAACGCAGAATACGAGCGAGGGCTTCGATTATGGAGGGAATATACGGTATTCCATGTATCATCCTGACCAGACGGGCTTCCGTCAAACTTTAAACTTCATGTTCTTTTTTCTTCAAACCAGAAAGTTGGAAAAGCCTCTGCTGCGATTGAGAACAAGGCTAGAGGAACTTCGTGTGTGGATTGCATGGTTAAGCATCGAATCCCCCCTCCCCGTTTCCTGCACTGTTGGGGTGGTCTATAGGATACCTCTCTTCTTCAGCAGAGCGTATATAGGCCAGTCAGGCAAATGCATTAATGAAAGACTCCAACAGCACAATAGCACCTTAAAGGGAACGCCGACATTAAACCTCTTGGCACATTGTGAATGTAGGCCGTTCTTGGATAACACAGTAATCTCGCACAAACCTAAATATAGAATGGCACGGGAACTCGTGGAAGCGTACTTCATTCAAGATGCGGTAGATGATTGCATATCATAGGCGTCTGTTTGCCTTTTAGATTGTGAACTAAATTATATGAGTTCTTTGATAGCAGGTAATTTCTGCGCATGTGTTTCTGGTTTTCAAGGTGGTTAAAATTTCCTTCAATAAATTTCAGTTGTTAGACAGTGGTTGTTGGTGTCCTCTTCTTTGTGCTCTGTCTCGTTCCGCTGAAGAAAAGTTTTCAAGTATGCTCTGCATTTGTATATTTACTTCAGATGTTACCAAAAGGCTCCTTTTAAGGTATGTATATGATAGTAACTCTATGCATTATATTTCTGATGTAATCTTCAAGAAAACACAGTAACTGCAGCTTCCTTCATAACCTGCACATTTTCTGGTTTTGACATGTGCTGCAGTCAATGTGACTGGCCATGTCATGAAACCAAACAGGGTTTGGTTTCATGACAGAGCATTCACAGGACATATGTAGATGCAATTTGTTTTGGTCAGCTCCTTGGGCCAGTAGCCAAAGGAAAGCAAGAGACATTGCACATAGGATGAATTATACCTTTTACATAGCCAGTGTGCTTCGACTTTAACACAGCGTCATAGTCTTAAGTTCCAGGATTAATGTGCTGGAATGCAGCATTATTTTCTTTACTTGAGAAAGCATACAAGCAAAAATAATTCACACAAGCATTTTAAGCCTACAATATGATTCATTACATGTGAATTTTAATGACAAAGACTTTCACAAAACAGTTTACACATTTTCTTTTTGCAGTAGTTTCAATATTCCTCCAGGTGTGCAATATATTGAAATCATAATTGAATACGAATCGATTCTGATAAAGTGTTGCTATACAGTCACATTAATCATAATCGAGTCTGATCGGCATCAAGATGATTGCAATGTTACTCCCAGATCGCGAGGACAGATCAAGATTTGATTGACAAATACGCCAAGCTTGATACGCATTCATTTGAGTTGTGTGGCAGCGACCATAGTTGATTGAGATAAAAAAATTCGATCCAGATAGGATCTTATTGCGATTAAAAGAACTAGTGTGACAGTTATAAGACATGTTAAACGCTTTGAGGTAAACCCTTCTACCTATTAGATAGATTCAGTTGCACGCCTACAGCAGCCGTACGGATGTAGCCTGCAATACCACGTCCGTAGAGCTATTGAAGATGCTCCAACTAAATCTGTATTTTTGTCTAATAATTCACGTGCCTCAATCCAGGAGGCAGTGAATTAGAAGGGGTTTGCAAAGCAATGCAGATTTGAATAATCAACGCTTATATACTTACACTTTCCTGCCTTATTTAGGTTTTCTTCGGCATGTTTCCTGGAGGATGTCGCCTTGAATGACCCTCCTAGGCCAAGAAGAGCTCTTTCAAGGTGCTCCGTTTTTTATCCGTCTTGACGTATGCACGGCAGTTGTGTTCGTCACTCTCGAAATTCAGGAGATGCGATCATATGACTGTTTCATCGTTTAGCGATGACGAACTATCAATATCTTCTATGATCAAGCCGCCAACTAACTACGCAGCGTGCATGACTACCACAAGATTGTAAGCTAACGAACTCGAGCACGGAGGTGCCAGTAGGTGGCCAACAACACGCACCTTCCCGCCGTATCTTTTTTTTTTTTTTGTCACCATGCTCAGAGTCGCTCAACAAGCCATAGTCACGACACAGCCAGCTGAAGCCAATCACGTTTAAATACTGACATCATATGTGACGTTGACTTTATAGATTCACATGACCCCGAGCTGTTGAGGTGCAAATAGATTCTCCCAGACTAGTCGCTAGAAGGACTACCGGCATTGCTATCGATTCCCAGCATTGCTGGATGAAAGATCTAATCTGTGTTCAGAGATTTTCAGATCGAAAAATACAGCTTATAAAATAACTACGTGGTTTTGGAATTAACTACTGTAGGTACAAACAATATGAAAATAAGCTTTCTGTCGAGCTGGAAAGAACAGGGTTGAAAATAATCAGTTGTCAGTCCCTTTAAGAGTGCAGACTTTCACTTGTTAGGAGGAGCAGTCTACAAGGCAAAACGTGGCATTGCACAATGTAAATATTATTGACTTGAATGTATAAATGACTGCTTTGAAGACATCGCTGCTACGTAGCCCCACAGTCACAGGAACGAACCAAGTCGGTTTCGAAACATCGGGTTTTTTCAAAACATTTAGTTGGAGTATAAGTCATCTCCCAAGCATTAATGAATATGACAAAGTAGCGTTCGCGCTGGACCAGTTCTCCAAACGACGTACAGCAGTAAACAACGACAAGCTGGGAATTGCACGGGGAACAAAAAGATACTGCAGCAACTAGCTTGCAGCAGCAGAGTGAGTCGCGGAGACTGTAATGGAAATTAGCAACGCACAACATTATTCTTCTAGCTTTTGCGGCAAAATCATGTCTACAATGCAAAAGGCGAAGCCCCTTTCCAACAGGCATACATACAGCTTCACTAAAAAAATATGTGGTAGGGATAGGCCAAGTTCACTCTGAAAGCGAGCCAAGCTTATGTCACCTTGCTTCTGGCCTTGCATTATGAAATGTTGAGTGGCACAAGGACGAGAAGGGATGTGCTGCTCTCTTCTTGTCGTTTTGTCACTTTGCAATAAACACTGCAGAATGTCTAGCCAACAAGGCTGTATTTCTCCCCTTGTTCTAGTTATGCACAAAGTGGACTGATATTTGTTTTCGTTACACAATAAAAGAATTTACTGATTGCTGTACAGGTCGGGTTATATTCGGGTCTTTTGGTACGTTTGTCTTTTTCTTTTGTTTTGGTTCACTTGCCATGTTCACAGACGAGCTGTGCTTTCTTTCGATGCAAATGAACATATGTCTACCTATTTTCATTCTGTTAGTCACTGCAACCACAGCCTGCATATATACCCCCCGCATTTCATAATAAAGTTCAGTTTAAAATTAGAGCTTGCCTGTGTCCCTTTCTTTCTTGTCTCTTGTGTGGTTTCTGCGCTATTATGTTTTCAATTATAGAGAAGCGACAAGTCCAATTGGCCACCCTTCTAAGTTACATTTCTAATTCTGCGGACACCCTGCTTTGTGTTTCATTAAAACCTTTCATCCTCATTACACTCATCCCCATCACTGTGTGCCGTGCCCAAACCTTGACCTTTTGTATCCGCATGTGAAACAGCTATCACCAGATGATGTTCTTGTGTTTGGTTGATTCAAATCTTTAAGCAGTCGCCATGGCACCAGGGTATCCAAAACTTCGAGATCGGCATGGCACAGGCAGGAAAGACGTTACCGCGGAGCTCTCCTCGAAACCGAATGAGAACACTTCAGAGGCGATGAGCCAGCTATCCGTGTGAAAAAAACCTGCTCAGTTGATGTCATCGAAACATGGAACGACGCTTGCTATGCCACGCAACAGGGTTTTCATCAGATCGTGAAAAATACCTGGTGCGACACTTGCCTCGAACTACAGTCTTGGGACGCAGAATGCTCCCCGGTGCATCACTATGGTTTTTGCATCCAGTAATGAGTATACAGGCGCAAGGCATGTGCCAAACAATGAAATGCGGCAATGGTATGTGAGGCTTCAATGGTGCGCATACACGACATGTTCACGTACGGGATTGGCTGGAAAAAAGCTCGTCACGTGCAACCCAAGCTGCAGCAAGAAATCACAAAGAAATGGTACTGTTCTACAGAGCTTCGAGCTGGGAAGATCAAAGAAATCAGTGCTGCTACAGCGACAGATGTAGTAGACACCTGGTTTTAAAAGCTGTCGTCATAAGAGGCCCAGGGAGTGGCAATCGAGCTCAGAAGACCCGAGTGAGGCTGCCCAGACTTCCCTTACCCTTTCACAGCAGTTCGCGGTGGGCCTAGAGCTCTTCCACTTTGCGCCAGTACGGTAGCGGTCTACACCAACATTTATAGATCCCCACCATAGTCATCGGAGTGATCCGTAACTTGGCTAGACCAATGACGACCGGGACCCCTTCGATTAGGAGCTTGCGATGGACGTCGACGACAGTCTCGACGAACCATCTACACGGCAAAAGCACGGAGTTGAACTGTAATAACTACATTGTTCTAGTAAGAACGTTTGGTTATCCAGTCGCCACCTTGGCTACACACTGACTAGGGCTAGAGGCGACCCTAACCATAGAGCTTTTCACAAGAATACTTAGATGGAAATCCGGTGCCACCGTCTATGCGAATTTCATGAGGGGCCTTGTTGGAGCGCTGGGAATCACGGTATATGTGTCTGCGAGGCTTGTGTTGGCTGGTGTCGGGCGAGGCTTCGGCTCAAGCGGATACTACTGCGCAAATTAAGCTTTATAAAAAAAAAGCTGTTATAAACAGATCTCCTTCACGCATATTCTATTCCAAAATAAAACTCCGCTCACTTTGATGGCACAAGCAAACAGTAAAAAAAAAAGAAACAGATGACACAAAATGGCAGAGAGCGCTCACTTCGTCGTCTTCTTGCCAAGTTAGCAGCTGTTGATTACTTTTTATGCTTCATAAAATTGTACATAGACACAGAAGTGTTGAGTGCTAAATAAAACATGTTTTTGAGCAATGGTTAAACATAAATAGCTGATTATGTGCTCTTTTAGCACCACTAGCACTCACTAGCCCCAGATTTCCCTCTAGGTATGATTGTGAGAAACTCTATGACCCTAATGTGGCTTATTTTTGGTGTGGTTCTGGTTCTGTTTTGTGTTGTGTTAATAGTGAATTCCAAAAAATGGTAGGGAGGGGAAGATGGAAGCTTGCGATGAAAAATTTGCAAGCAGTGGTTGTGTCGAGCCGACATTTTGACAAGTGGTGTTGTCTTCCTCAAGGGTACAGTGTTCTTGAAATATTGCGCAGTAAAAAAGCGGAGGGCGGCAGTGATAGGCAGCGTGAAGCCAAGAGCGAAAACTTCCGCTAGGGGCACTGGTGTGCTCACCCCTAGTAGCTCTATATTATGCAGACAATATTGTCCGTCTATCTAATGCAGATGATATTGTCCTGTTTGTGGGCAGTCAAGGCGATATACAGCGGCTGGCAGATATAGGTGGAAAGGAAGGCAAGGATCCAGGACTTAAATTTAGTGCAACAAAATGCAGATTGATGGTATTCAATGATCACGAACACCAGGCGCTCTCAATACAGGGCCAAGAAATACTGAAGGTAAGCGAGTACAAGTACATACCTTGTGGTATGAACAAAAACCACTAGCATCACCCAACAGCAATGTGGTTGAATCTACTGGCCAGAACAAGAAATCCCAGCACTTCATTTCATTTCATTTATTGCATCCTTAAAGGCCCGAGGGCATTACATAAGGGCATTACATTACTTACTCATATTGCTTAAAAACAAACATGTACTATACCTTGAAATTGCATTGTACGCACTTGAGGCAGCTTCCCAGACAACACTCGATGTCCTGAGGCTGTCCTCAGATCGTACAACCATCCTCGCACATATTAATCACAATCAGCGTATAAAAAAGCTCAAAAACACAAGGAAGTGCCCGACACAAGCGCTGCATTTTCTTCTAGTGTTTTTTTTTATGCTTATTTGTGTGCTGATCATGATGAATATGTTCCGACTAGCCCAATTTGCTACGTTACTTTAGTCCTTGCACATTTCTCATTAACCTTGATACTGTGGACGACACGATCTGGTTTGACCCGGAAACGTCTTTCCGAGTTCTTTCTGAGGACAATTTATCCTGAACAAGTCATTTCAAGGACCTCTTGGGGATGACAAAAGCAGTGCACTAGCGCCGGTTCAAAAGTCTTTTCGAGTGCTTTCTGGGGTCAACTGGTCTAGAAAAGGTTCCGCCAAGGACCTTTTGGGGATAACAAAAGCATTGCCCTGAGCACTTAGATATAATTCCACGAGACCTTTGCACACCAAGTAGATGCATGCATATCATATGTGAAAACTTTCTCTGCGCAGCACATTCTTTTCATACACTCATACAGTAATTGAATCTCTCTCTCTCTTTGCCTCGTTGCTTCTCTTTTGGTAGAAAACTTTCAAATTATGCATTTCGCTAATGAAACATGCATAATAATCAGCTTCAGTATCGAAACTGTTAGTGCAAAATGTTCATTTGAAACAGTTTATTCTTGAATGTCATAGCCTTAAATTAATTAGTCAATATATGCCACTGTAGCCCATAATGACAAGCTAGCCAACAATGTGGCATCGTTCTGGATATAGTCAAGTAGTCAAGCCATTTTAAGCTAACTGTTTGTCAAGATGGGGCCTTCGCTGAAGGTATGGTGTGCTAGTGAAGGTTCATGTCCTTTGCAGTTTGTGTGCAAGGTTTAAAGTAAGATATGTGCGAGAGTGTCAATCGTAGAGAACGATAGGAGGTCAATTGTCATGTTGATGGATGCACCGGGTTGCTCAATGTTCTGACTGATGATGTATTGGCACCAGCCGACCGCGACGAGTTGTGTTTCAAAGCAGCCTGGAACACCAGCCAATCGAGGTGAACTGTGCTTCGGAGCAGCCTAGTCCCAACGAGAAGGAATCCACTTCTGCAGTTGACACATGGGCAGAGCTCGGGCTAGTCAACTGAAGGCTCGTGCCGAGTGTACTACTAGTAGGCTGTCAGAGTGGAGCCTCAAACTCTAATGAGTGCATTGGGCACGATACATGTGGGAATGACACGATGTCAAACTTTTGAAGAACATTATAAACATGGTTGATTGAGCTGTGTTGACTGCCTTATTATTGCTTTTTCTTTTTTCAGACTATACGCAGACTCAAATGCCTGACAAAGCTGTCAGTAGTGATTGATTACTGTTAAATAAATTAATTTCAGTCAAAAAGGTTTGTTTGTTTTACCGTAGTAGTCGAGCACAATCAACTTTCTGTTGCTTGATACAATATGAATACAGGAGACCCCACAGAGGTGTTGTTTTTTTTTATGTGTGTAAATAGCATTGAAAGAAGTATATCCTAATAGTGCCACAGCCTACAGTACCAAACCGACCATGTAGTTGTTCTGAAAATATACTGAAAAAGTCTTGAAGTGTTCTTTTGAGGATGTGCTGAGCACGGCCTCATATATAAACTTACAACCCGCTCATTGGTGCCACCCCTATGGAGGCGCATGGGGCAAAAAATTGGCCTGAAGAGACCACAGATGCCACCACAACTTACACCCATAGCCGGCAATGCACGAATGTCATGGTGCGTGCACATTCTTTTCATGTTTTTCTAGCTTCTAATGCATGGATCCAGCAATTTGCAGATTAAACGTCTTGGAGCAACATTCTAGCTGTGAGAAGCACCGTGGTGGCTGGCTCCAGAATCTCCACTAACGAATATCAACCTCTGCACGAGCACCTTAAAATGGCATTCCGTCTAAGTGCAGGCAAACGAAAGCAATACAGTCAACTGCTGATTTTTCGGACACCCGAATTTTCGGACATGCCCGATAATTCGAACATCTTCGCGGCACCGCTACGAGCCCCATAGAATCAATGTATAAGGAAGTCTGAAATTTCGGACGCTCCAACCCCCCAGAGTCCAATTTTCCGGACTTTTTGACGTGACGGAAGGTCGGAAACCACCACTGACCTCGAGTGAAAACCACCCCAACTGCATCACATGCGATTACGATCATATAAATGAGCGCGCCGGTCTACTGTGGCGGCATCTGTTGCTTGGACTCCTTGATCGTTAGCAGGGAAACACATACGGTCTCCGAGATTTCTAACACTGGCCGTGTTTATCGTGCAAGGGTGCTTCTCTGACAATCAAAACTATCCACCCGGAAATTTTTTGGCGCCAATAAAGTTCCTTTCGTTTTAGCGCTTGTGCTCGTGCGTGCCACTCTGGCTTCCCACGCGGCGCTTTCGTGAAGCGTTTCACCACTTCGAACTAGAACTAACCGCCACACACCAATTTGGTGTAACCACGCTGGCTATCTTGAATGTTTACAAGCGTCACTTCCGGAGTACCCGATGCATCGTCGCCTGCCGTCGCGTCGTTTTGTTTAGGCAGCCCACATGGTGTTTGGCTAGCCTAGTGCGTGGTTGTGCGATCGTGTGAAGTGTGCTCTGCAACGCTAAGCCTAGGTGCTTCGACGCTCGTCAGCAAACTCCTTTGTTCACATCGTGAGGATTTCGATTGCCTGCAATGGCTCCCACTCCACCTTCGTCGTCCTCACCGATGGCATCGAAGCGCAGAAAACAGTACCGTCGGTTAACGATGGAGAAAAAAGCCGTCATTATTAAGTTAGTGAAGAGTAGTCGATCTCAGGCTGACCTGAGCAAGGAGTTCGGCATTTCCAAGCAAACAGTTTCTGATTTCCTGAGAAACAAAGACAAGGTCTTGGAAGCGGCCGAAAAACTGTCTGGTGCCCAAAAGATGAATGCAAGCCAAGGTGTTCATCCAAAGCTTGAAGACGCTCTCGTCGTGTGGCTTAATTCAATGATTGCCAAGCGGTTGCCAGTCTCGGGCTGCATCTTGAAACAAAAAGCGGAAACTCTCGCACTTCGAATGGACATCACGGATTTTAAGTACAGTGATGGATGGCTGAGAAACCTTAAGTGTCGGAATGACCTCAATTTCAAGAAGATGTGTGGCAAAAGCGGCGCCGTCGACAGTGCAGTTATTGTGCAGTACCGCAGTGGAAAACTCCAGTCTTTGTTGCAGCAGTTCTCTGCTGACATTTTCAACTACGACGAAACTGGCTTGTTTTACAAGCTGCTGCCGGAAAGAACACTCGCTTTTGCTGGTGACGCATGCCATGATGGCGCGCATAGCAAAGAACAGCTCACCGTTCTTGTCGGCAGCAACATGTCTGGCAGTGAGAATTTTCCTTTGTTAGTAATCGGGAAGTCCAAGAGCTCGAGGTGTTTTAAAGGGGCAACGCTGCCAGTGTTATACGAAGCCAACAAAAAGGCATGGGTAACGCAGCAGTTGTTCGAGAGTTATGTCCGCAGGTTGGACAGGAATTTTGAACAACAGAACAGATGTGTTCTGCTCTTCGTTGACAACTGCGCTGCTCATGGTAACACCAATAACTTGAAGGCTACCCAGCTGGAATTCATGCCCCCCAACACGACTGCGATCCTCCAACCGATGGACCAAGGCGTTATCCGTAATCTGAAACTTTTGTACTGTTCACGTATACTCAACCACATGGTGCTGTGCTAAGAAAATGGGAAAGGCTACAGCAATGACCTTCGATCCGCTGTCGGAATGCTTGCGGACGCATGAAAGGTAGTAACACAAGACACGCTTCGCAACTGCTTTAGCCACGCGGGCTTCATACTCAACAAAGAGGCAGCAGACATGCCTAAAGAAAGCGACAGCGTGACTGACTTGTGCACTTTCATGGACGATATTATCAACGACCTCCGCTCTGCTGGTGCTTCCATGCCCACGGAAATAACTTTTGAGCGGTTCGTCGACGCTGACAACGAGCTTGACTTCTGCGCAGAACTCAGCGAGGACGAAATAGTCAGTCAGGTTATGGCGGATTCAGACGACTCCGATGTCGAAAAAAAAGGAACCAACGCCTGCGCCACCTACGACCGCCGAATTGATGCGAGCATTGATGACGCTGTCATCGGTTTATAGTGATGACACGACCCTTCCTCAGATCGAGGCGAATGTGATCACATGCAAGTGGAACGCCGTTTAAACAAGGATCAACAAGTTT
Source organism: Rhipicephalus microplus (assembly GCF_043290135.1). NCBI lineage: Eukaryota > Metazoa > Arthropoda > Arachnida > Ixodida > Ixodidae > Rhipicephalus > Rhipicephalus microplus. The sequence continues at coordinate 44,475,691 of NW_027464585.1, forward strand.
TTCAAACCACTGCAGCTTTAACACCGGCTGCCCTGACGGCACCCGCTGTCAGCTGTATGCATAATTTTTAACGGCTCTTTTCAGAGCCACCCCACTGATGCTCTGGCAAAGTTCGGGAAGTCTGGTACTTTGACCTTGACCGTCTTTATCCGAGAAATATCAATGAAATGGTGTGTGTTTTGCTAACATTGGGAAATATTAGCAAAATAGTGCGTATTTTTTGCTTGCATTGAAAATTATCAGTAAAATAATGCGTTTTTTTGCTTGCATTCATTTTTTCGGACTGCCTAAATTTTCGGACGGTTTCTCGCTCCCTAGAGGTTCTGAAAAATTGGCAGCTGACTGTATTCAACACATTAAAAAAACAGGGGTTCGACAGCTGCAGCGATGGGAGTAAATTGTGGCGCCATGGCATACTGTGGCACATTACAGAATAAAAAAATATAAACAAGCAAAAGCAAATGTGGCGAAACAAGGAGCGGCGGCATGAGCAGGTCGTAAGTTTACTGAGGAGGTCGTGGTGCTGAGGTTGTTGTGTGTCCGAACAAGAGGACTTCGGTGCACGTTAAAGAACCCCAGGTGGCCAAAATACCCGGAGCCCTCCACTACGGCGTCTCTCATAATCATATGGTACTTCTGAGATGTTAATCCCAACATATCAATCAAATCATCGGATCGGACAAGAGCACTGAACTAGTGCAAATCTAGTACCACAAGAGGATACTCTGAGGCGGTCATATTGCCTTCATGGAGGCATACTGGGGACGTCCTGAGGTTGTATTTGTGTTGTCTGGGTTTAGGTAGCACCAGAAACTAATTTTGGCTTTTTTTTCTGACGCGATCAATGAAGGGCTTGGTAGCACGGTCGGAGGTGTGTTCACTTGCCTGTATCTCTGCATACAAACGGCAGTGAAGCGCGAGCAATGCGTCCGCCACCGCTCATAAGAACAACAAAAAATGTCTGCATGCTTTAAACATCCACTAAGGTATTTGTTTTACTAAGCTTGCAAAAAGCGTACGAAGTTTCATTTTTTAGCTTTCACTGGCAGTACAATGGTCATCGCTTCCATCGGCCAGTGTTGTGGGCATTCATCGCACTGATGGAAGGAGACCGAACGCAGATCGAAAAATTCTGTTTAAATAATTTCTACACACTTTCCAGAGAAACCTCTGCAAGGTTGGACATTTGAGATAATACACTTTTTATTGAGACACAAAGCATAAAAGCAATGAAAGATGGTAGACAATCCCTTTAAATAGGCCAACTCTGGCAGTTTTTCGAGGTCAATGGATCTCAATAAAATTCATTAGGTATGTTCACTTACGCGTTTGCGTCATTCGTGCCAAATAACAGGTTTGACAGTTTCAGAGATTCTTTTCAAATAAATTTAAATAGCTTGCCTCCAAATGCCCACCAGGATTCAGGGCAACACTGTGTGCGTGGCATAAATTTTTGCAAGCGGCAAAAGAGACGAAACTGATAAGCATCAGCAGCGTATGTTTATTATGGATTGTGTGTGTTTAGCCGGTGCTTTCTCGGTTAAGCATGTGATTTCTTTTCCCTGTGGGTGGGCTTGCGATTGGTGGCCAGTGGTGTTGAATTTGGGGTGCCCACAATTCATGATATATTCACCATGACAGCCTTTCGCCAGTTGCCGCAGGCACACACTTGGACGGCCTGGTCAAGTAGTGGCATTTGGGGGCATTATGTGCAATCAGGCAACCAAGTATAAAAATCTGTTCTGTTTCATCGAAAAGGAACAGCAATGCTTGTGGACCTCCTAATACGTACGAATCATAGTTGTGATTGTTTGACAGCTCTGAGGAGATTGTGCATGAGGCACAATCAGTCACAGATGTGGTGCGACATTGTTGGTTTGATGACCTATCCACTGAGCATGTGCTCCTCACGGCTTTCAGTTTTCCTGCTTCACCTTGGGCGGACCGGCATGCCTAGCAGGATTTACGGCTCTGGTAAAGTAGTCTGTCATACGTAGACAGTGCACTCGGTAGGTTTTTGGTTTCCGTATTGCAGTTTTTTGCTTAATAAATATTATTTTCAAGTTTGTTGAGCATTCAGGCTATCGGACACGTGAGAAGAGTGTTTCAGAAACATGAAAGCGCTGTTACACTGATATGTTGAAAAAAATCGCCGACTTAGCCTTTCAAATTCCTACTGCGGTGATACACTACCTTGGTTACTTCGAGAAACGGTTTTCTAAGGCACTTGCTGCTTGTCAGTATTGAATAATATTGATAAGAAGTATCACTACCAGGAAAAACAAGGGAAGCGCGGGTAGAGAATGAAGACGACGTTGCCTCCACTGCGGTCCCTCTGAGTGGGTACGAGCCATGGCGGTGGAGATCATCATCATTATACTGTGATCGCGGACTCGGGGCCCATTAAAAAAAACCCCATTAAGTTACCTTGCCTTGTGTAACGATTTGGTGGAAGGTGCTGGGTAGGACAGACCCAAAGTCGGGAGCTTCACTACCAGGACTTCGTCGCAGCCGCCGCCTCGCCGGACTTCCACCTTCGCCGGACTTCCACCTTCACCGATCATAATGGCCCAAGAGCAGCCATCCAATGCTTCGAGGCCAACTCCGATGCGTTCCGTGCCGTACTACAGAGTGCCACCAAACTTCGGCGGGACATCAGGAGAAGACGTCGACGTGTGGCTCAAGAACTACAAGCGGGTGAGCAGAAGCAATGGCTGGGACTCGAATGAACAGCTTAATCATGTTGTATTTTCGTTAACTGACACCACCCTCATGTGGTTCGAGAACCACGAGGACATGTTCACGACTTGGGAACGTTTTGTTGAAGAAGTGCAGAAGTGCTTCGGTGATTCGGACGCAAAGAAGAAATGCGCGAAGCAGACATTGTCTCAGAGGGCACAGCTTCCGGGAGAAACATGTACAACATACATTGAAGAAATATTGAAGCTGTGCAAGATCGTGAATGGGAGGATGTCTGAAGAAGACAAGGTTGGACACGTTCTCAAGGGTATAGCCGAAGACGTGTACAATTTCTTAATTGGGAAAGACTGCTTGAACTCCGTGTCCGACGTGATGAAGCACTGTCGTACCTTTGAATCCCTCAAGATGCGACAAATTTCTCCGAAATTCGGTCGCCTGTCCAATGTCCCCACTGTGGCCAGTGTTGAAACAGTACCGCCTAACGACCTTGCTTTGACCATACGGCAGATCGTCAGAGAAAAGCTGCTTCGATGTCAGCAGACCTATCATCTCCCCAGCGATTTTAAGGACGTGTACGTACGAACCAGAACGTGCGCGGACTCCTGTTTCTCCTCCACCATGGCAACCATCGATCAACGCAGCAAACGCTTATGAATATCATGGCACACGGCAGGCTGGATTCCCCCGTCAACCAACTCCCAACTACGAACGAAGTTTTCGCCCACCTGTTTAACCAACATCGCCTGCCTACAGTGCCCCTGAAGGACGGCACCACTATCCCATGCCTTCTGAGAGGAGTCGTTACTCTGAGCAGCCACGTGCCCCTCGACCAATTCCGGCATGCTACAACTGTGGCGTCCCGGGTCATATTGCACGTTTTTGTGACCACCGCCCATATCAGCGACACTCTTGGCACATGTCTCACCAACCTTTCGACCATCCGCACTCCACGTCACGGAAACCACGCGCACCTACCGGGTCATGCTACCCCTCGCCAGCCTCTGATCGAAGTTTGACGCCACCACCAGCTCCTCGTGCTCCACGATTGCCGTCGCCACGGCGACGCGCAAATACACCGCCGCCGGAAAACTAGTCGGTGCGGCCAGTGGGGGTGAGGTCACGAGATCACAGGTTATACCTACAGATATACCCCCGTCAGCGTTTATGTTGAAGAACAAAGTTCATGTAGTTGTCGATGGAGTGGCTACTATGGCACTTGTGGATACAGACGCGACAGTCTCGGTGATGAGTGTAAATTTTAAGAACCTGCTAGGACCAAAAGTGATGTTTTGCCTGAACCATGGGGTGACATTTCGTATTGTAAGTGGTGACGTGTTGTGTGCGGTGGGATATTGTACTGTGGACGTCTCGCTGTGTGGCAAGGTGTTTTGCACAGAGTTTGCGGTTATTCCACGGTCTACCCATGACGTTATCTTGGGTATTGACTTCTTGTGTGAGTGTGGGGCAACTGTAGACTGCAGAAGTGGGCATCTTTCTATACACGGTACTTTCCCAACGGCGCTCTTGGAAAATTCCCGTCCAGAGAAATGCATCTTTTTCATCACCATGAATACAGTCGTTCCTGCATTTTCTGCTGTGTGTGTTCCTGTGACATGTTCCAGTAACAATTGTGGCACGTTTGATGCCACCCTCGAACCGATTCCCTTGGCATGCCTGAAAAAGAACATTCTCATTCCCCATTGTATAGTGTCAGTCGTTGATGGACGGGCGGGTGTGTGGACGATTAACAGTACCGTGGAGCCTGCAATTCTGCCAGGTCGCATGAAACTTGCAGTATTTAGACCAGAGTCATGTACGACGCTGGTTGCGCTTGTTGATGCTACAAACCAAAATGAACATCTAGGCTTAGAAGGTTCAGAAGATGCCCAATTGCTACAAATGGTCAGCAAGTCACTTGACCAAAGCGAACGTCATACACTGCTCGACGTTCTATCTAAGTACTCGAAAGTGTTCGATTTTTCTAAATACAGCCAAAGGCCCTTAATCCCAGCGTCCCGGATACATCATCCGATCCACACCGAGTTGGCGCATCCCATTAGGTAGAAACCTTACCGAGTGGCACCATCGGAGTGCAAGATCATCAACGAGCAAGTCCAAAAAATGCTGGAAAAGGGAATAATACAGGAATCGGCAAATCCGTGGGCTGCTTCCGTCATTCTAGTGAGGAAGAAGGATGGTACATAGAGATTTTGCGTTGACTACCGCCGACTGAATTTTGTTACCAAGAAAGACGTCTATCCACTGCCGCGCATCGATGACGCTCTAGACTGTCTGCATTCCGCGTCCTACTTTTAATCTGTCGACCTGAGATCAGGTTACTGGCAAATTTTGATGCATGCAGCTAACAAAGAAAAGACCGCATTCATTACGACCGACGGACTTTACGAGTTCAACGTTTAGCCATTCGGATTATGTAATGCTCCTGCGACGTTCGAAAGATTTATGGACTCTATATTGCGTGGTTTAAAATGGCATATATGCATGTGTTACCTTGATGATGTCGTAATTTTTGGACGTACGTTTGAGGAGCACAACACTCGCCTAGACCTCGTGCTCAGCTGCATTGAAAAAGCTGGCCTTGTATTGAATTCAAAAAAGTGCCACTTTGGCGAGCGACAGACATTGGTGTTAGGACATCTCGTTGACAAAGATGGCATTAGACCTGACCCACAAAAGACAGTGGCCGTTGAATCGTTCGAGCGTCCTAAATCTGTGAAACAACTGCGTAGCTTCATCGGGCTCTGCTCGTATTTCCGCCAGTTCGTACCCAAGTTTGCGGATGTCGTTCACCCCCTGACGAGCCTTCTACGCAAGAACAGCCCATTTCAGTGGACCTCCGGGTGTGATGCCGCTTTTCACAAGCTGAAGTGTTTGTTAACTTCGCAGCCAATACTTCGGCACTTCAATCCTTCGTCGCCCACAGAAATTCACACAGACGCAAGTGGCATCGGTATCGGTGCCGTTCTCATTCAGCATTCTGGCAAGAAGGAACACGTTGTGGCGTACGCAAGTCGTTCTTTAAGCAAGCCTGAACGCAACTACACAGTGACCGAACAGGAATGCCTACCGGTAGTCTGTGCTGTGCAATGGTTTCGCTCATACATCTATGGTCGCCCGTTCACTATCGTCACAGATAACCATTCATTCTCTGTGTTGGTTGGTCAACCTTCGTGACCCATCCGGCCGCCTCACACGATAGGCCATTCGTTTGCAAGAACATGTCTTCACCATTTCATACAAGACTGGCCATCTACACGCTGATGCGGATTGCCTCTCCAGAATGCCGCTACCATCGACAGATTGTGAAGGCGATAACTTTGACCACCTTATCGCTTCTCTGTCGTCTGGCTTTCCTGATGCCGTGACTTTCGCCGCTGAGCAGCGTAATGACCCAAGCTTGAAAGCTCTCTTCCCTGGAACGAGAAATTCATTAAGCAAAGGCCAATTTTGCGTCCGAAATGGTCTTCTTTACCAGAGAAACTTGTCCACGACGGGCGCCCGCTTTCTGCTAGTTGTTCCTGCGTCCCTCCAAACGTCTGTTCTGCGTCTCACGCATGATGACCCCACCTCTGGCCATCTAGGCACCTCACGAACACTTAGTCGCACGATAGAGCGGTTCTATTGGCCTAAAATGAGCAAGATAATTCAGAACTACGTGGTCAGCTGTACGCAGTGCCAGAGCCACAAGCGGCCCTCCTCGGGTCCAGTTGGTCACCTGCAACCTGTAAAGCCTCCCGGTTCCCCTTTTGAAAAGGTCGGCATTGATCTGATGGGACCATTTCCACGCTCCTCAAAAGGTAACCGGTGGATAATTGTATGCGCCGACTACCTGACGCGGTACTGCGAGACGGCTGCCTTATGCTCCGCCACGGCAGTCCAGGTTTCGAAGTTCCCGTTGCATTCAGTCATCCTCCGACACGGACCTTCTCGCATGATAATAAGTGACCGTGGACGACAATTTACCGCTGATATTGTCGAATCATTACTTCGTTTGTGTGCCTCCAAGTTCGGACACTCAACTGCGTATCATCCGCAAACTAACGGCCTCACCGAGCGCACAAACCGAACGTTGATCAACATGTTGTCAATGTACGTCGCCTCCGACCACAAAAACTGGGATGAAGTTTTACCATTCGTCACGTACGCCTTCAACACGTACAAACACGAAACGACAGGCTATAGCCCTTTCTATCTGCTCTACGCTCGCTCACCTCGACATACGCTGGACACTACCTTTCCTTTTGTCGTCCATGATGATTTAACGATTGCGGAAACTTTGTGTCATGCGGAAGAGACACATCGACGTGTCTGCTTACGTACACTGGCAGCGCAAGAGTCCTCCAAAACTCGCCACGACAGTCAACACAGGCATGTAACCTATGCCACCGGTGATCTAGTGTGGGTGTGGACCCCAACACGCAGACGTGGCTTGAGCCAAAAGCTACAGGCACACTATGCCGGTATTTTCGTGATACTGCATCGTCTCAACGAGGTCAACTATGAAATCGCACGTGTCACCACTAGTGGCCGACGTTCATGCAAGACAGAGGTGACGCATGTTGCCCGCCTGAAACCGTTTACACGAAGGATGCAAGAATGACTCGCCCAGAGGGCTTCGTCTGAGACCGGAAGAATGATAAGAAGTATCACTACCAGGAAAGACAAGGGAAGCGCGGGTAGAAAATGAAGACGACATTGCCTCCACTGTGATCCTTCTGAGTGGGCACGAGCCATGGCGGTGGAGATCATCACCATTATACTGTGATCGCGGACTCGGGGCCTATTAAAAAAACCCCCCCATTAAGTTACCTTGCCTTGTGTAACAATATTTACGAAGGATATTATTTACATTTGTGATAGCATTTGAGTAATTGGTTATAAATGCTAGTGGCTGGTTGGGTTGGCCAACGGGAGTTTTCTTAGCTATAGTGTAGTTTTTCTATCTAGCTTACATCCTTCGTTGTATACTTTGCTTAGGGTGTCTCGTGGGTAATTTCTTTTAACTAGTGTTTTCTTTAGCTTACTTAAGTGTTGGACGTATTCAAGACGACATGATACTTAAAAGCACTGGGAGTGATTATGTCCATCATCTAAAATCAATTTTTATTTGTACCAGTGAAAACATTATCTACATGATCGAATGTTGATATGCCATATACAATCATTTCGCGCACACGGTGAAGTAAATTACCGAAAGCAGTGGCACAGCATTTTAATGTAGCAGGACACAACTTTGATGATCTCAAACTCTACATACTTGATTGAAACTTGCAGTTTGCAAGAGACAGAAAGTATACAGAGTTGTACCTTACTCACAAATTCAACACACTCCAGCCAGTAGGTACAAACGTTTCTAAAGAAGCTCTTGAATCCATTCGGTATGAAACATACACAAAGCAGACCACTGCGAGCCATCTAAGAATTTCAAACCTGCCCTTGGTAACTTCTGACAATCAGTTTGACTACCGGGACTCAGCAACGCGTGTATATATCCTCACGTCCGCACCACTTCCTTCTTTTCTTTTAGACGTGAAGCATTTCTTCATGTACTGCACACACTTAGGGCATCTGTCTGTTTATCAAACTCTTTACCTAGTTACTGTTGTCTGGGTGCTTTCATAATCACGCCCTTAACTTTTCGTGAACCAAAAGTAGTATTGCAGGGCAAGATAGTTTGACGAATATGATGCAGTGGTGAATACATGAATATTGTCACAATCCCGTCGCGTAAGCTATAAAAAACTTTCCACTAGACAGTGGCACATGCACGCGGGGGTAATATGCGACTCGTATGCACCACAGATGATTGGCACTTAGTATTTACCCAGGAACGGCAAGGACACACATGCTTAATTTTAATGCATGAGAGTTAAGGAAGAACTTACATTGGCAGCATTGACCCGACGAATGTGAAGAACAACTGTCAGCATCTCAGCAGAAATCGAACCCCAGCATTCTTCGTGGCAATCAAGTATTCTACCACAGAGCTATGGCAGGTCTCGTGAATACTTTTTAAACAGACTGTTGTGTCCATGAAATGTAAATTGTGATTCAGATGCTGGATTCAGAAATATGATTTTATAAACATTACATATGCACTCTTATGATAGAGCTGTCATGTCGGTTAGCATCGATTGTAGCTAGGTGCCATCTGCTGAAGTTGATTTATGTAGCAGTGTCCAGGGTTACAATACTCGTGAGCACTAGCGCGTCATATCAGCTTATCGCTTCTGGTGCTGCTAATACTCATGTTGCTGTTGGCATCGCTTCACAAGTGCAAACAACTGGTTTTATAAACATCTGCATCTGTTTACCATATATGTGCATGCATGCACCATTGGCACATACAGTCAAATCTCAATAATTGGAACTCGAAGGGGCCCGAAAATTTGTGCGAATTAAAAAAAGTTTGAATTAATGAAAGCTGAAAAACGGAGGGCTCTCCATGCAGTGGCGCATGTGCATTGAGCTAACACATGAGGGGGAAGTTTCAGAAGACTAACATTTATTCACAAATCACAAGACATCTGTTAATAATTGAAGTAATCAGTGATGCGCGTCTACACACGTTTGCCTTGCAGCAAGTCAATCGATTTCGCACGCAGTTTGCAAAGCATTTATACTTTGGCTTCAGCATTCTCCTGGCAAGACAAGAGAAGTTGCACGCGGCAATGTCCAGCACGGACACTTTCTAAAGACGAAGACAACAACGACTGGTAGTGGTAGTAGTGGTTAGAAGATGAGAAAAGGCACCTAATTTCTGTAACCCGATCGGGAGCACGGCCCAGTGCCTGACAACGACTGCGCGACGGAGCCTCGTGTAACCGCAGCAGGGCCAGCACGTGACAAGAAAGGAGGAGCGTCTTCATGGGGAGAGAAGCAGATCGGCGTTTGAGAGGAAACCAACACTAAACAGTAGCTTTTTTTTTTTGCTCTCTTGGCGCGCATCCTAGGAAAGAGAAGGGTTATGGGGCAGAGACGGGAAAGAGGGAGCGTTGCACCGACGCATAAGAGACCCGCCCCTTAAGGCGCAGAGCCATGCTCCCGCAAGGGGCAAGGGCTGCAGAAGATAGTGCCTTTTTCTTTTCCTTCAACCACACATTCACTCAACCCAGCGACAGCTTTCTTTCTTTTCTTTTTCCTCTCTCTCTTCACATGCGGCGTTGGAAGGAGAAAGGTCTTTAACGTGCAGGGACGGAAAAGGGAGAAGTGTGACACGGGCGCATGACAAATCTGCATTTGAGAGAGAGCAAACATCCACCACAGCCTTTTCGTTCCTTTTCATTTCCTTCGCGCGCAGAGTTGAAGTGTCGCAGATGCCGCCGCAGGATTGGGCGGGGTGCTGAGAGCATTTTCAGAGCGCGGTATGTTCGAATTGACCATTGTATGTGTTTGCACGCTAGAACTACCGGGCGTTTTCGCCCATTGTAATACACATAGCTTTGACGGGACCTCGTCGTGAGTTCGAATCAACTGGAAGTTCGAATTAAGTGTGTTCGAATTGATAAGATTCGACTGTACTATATTTATCGTAAATTCATAACGTGTCATTGAATAAAAAATAGCAACATGGTCACCTTCCCTCAACATGCTTCGCACGACATCGATTTTCAAGGCATGTGGGATCTACCGATTTTTTTATTCACGGAATACCTGTTCCTCCTTCACTCACATATTTCGTCACAGCACCTCCTCCCCTGCACTATCATGCCCATGTATCCAAGTTGCCCTCTTCCCTTCCTTTGTTGAAATGGAGGAGAGGGCACGAAGCGTAGACACTCTATCACTAAAGAAATTAGTTCCATTCTAGCCTAGAAGAAGACAAGTCCACTTGCCCAAACGTCGGCTCGACATCGGCCTGTTTACGGATTTTTCATCATTAATTTAGAATTTGTGTTTCTGCCTTACCTTGCGAGTATAAAGCGTGTTTGTCTTGCCACCAAAGTCTCTCTCTCATCTCTCTCTCAATCTATCTCAGTTGCAAGCACTCCGGAAATAATTCCGACATTAATTGGCAAGCCTGCCATAATTTTACCATCTTTCGACACAGTTACTAACCGTCAGGCGTTGCAAGGTTCGATAAGGAGAGGTTGGCAATAGTGGCCAAGGATTGGCAAATTACCAATAAGGAGACATTAAAGCTTTTTGAGAACGCTCAGGATTAAGATGAAAGGCATATAGAGTAAAAAGAGCGTGAATGTATGGCTGAGCGCAAGAAACACAAGACTGAGTACCAGAGGAACAGAAAGAGAGTGCGCGAATGACAGGATAGGGAACACAAAAAACATGCACAGGCACTTCGAACAGCACGCGTGCAAGAAAGAGATTTTGCAGCTTAAATTAAGAGTAGCAGAAATAAGCGCTGTTTTGCACAATGATGGAAATTAACCCGAGTGCCCCAACGTTGGCGTCGGCCAACTCACTTACTCCCAGGCTTAAACGAATTTGCCCTCGGAAATTCATGGCACCCTTTGATGAGTGAAGGGATGACCTAGATCAAGCAAGGCTGGGAAAGGTGTGAGTGGGCCAATGCCTTAAGGAAAGGTGAACGGCAAATGAGTGTTGGTGTTGAGGGATTCTGGTGTGCATACTGTAATAGTCACGAAAAGCCTGGTAAACAAGAAAGATTATATAGGAAAACTGGAAACTGTGGTTTTTGTACGTGAATCCAGGAGGGGGTTGCCAAAGGCCAAGATAAAGTTGTAGACCATCTATTATGTAGGCAAAATTACGGCCAAAAATATGGAAGACTCGATTCATTGTTACATACGAAGTTATGTTATTGCCCCATTTTACTGTCAGTAATTCTGAGTCCAAACCGCCCTTACAGTGTTCAAGAAGCTTCGGGACTGCAGTAGAGCATTTTGTTGAGATTGCACCCACTTCCCGAGCATTACAGATTATTCTGGAACCTACAAGGCCACTAGCGATAATGCTAGAATATTCGACGGCACGTGTATTGATGCCGACGCACTTGCCAGTTGAGTGACTGTTGATGCTCTGTTTCTCAATATCAGTGCCAGTGTCTTGATGTAATCTGAGTTTTCTTTTGCAAGGCCAGAAGTTCGGCCCCCCCCCCCAAAAAAAACAGTTTGATCTTCAGCCTGAAATCTGCTCCCTTCATCAACGTCACGACCCCGTTACATCTGGTGGAGGTGTTGCTTCTTTTATGTTCCGTACGCCCCCGCGAAGCTGTGAACCTGGCCCAAGTGACAAAGAAGACACCGACTTCAACACCGATTAGCAAACAAGTGGCAGGCAGAGGGGACTGCAATGTGTAGGCCCCTTCCTAAAACATCCATGCAGCCCGGATCTCGACGTTGACAGCAGCAACGATGAACGCCCCCGTGCAGTCTGCCCCAATCATTTTCTGGTAGCCCAAGGAATGACCAACCTTCCGTGGATTGTCAATTGAGGACCCGGAAAGCTGGATAGAGATATACAACTGAGTCGCCACCTTGAACAGCTGGGACCCCGAAAAAAGACTACGCCACGTCTACTTCTACCCAGAAGACGCCACCAAGACATGATTCAAAAACCAAAAGTCCACGCTACAAACCTGGGATCTCTTTTGAATGACGTTCTTGAACACCTTCACGAGTGTCGTCCTCAAAGAAAGGGCTGCCACCTTGCTGGAAACACGAGTGAAACTCCCTAACGAAAACGTCACCAGCCGTTGTCTAGTTGAAAACATGTGAAACTCTCTAACGAAAACGTCACCATCTTCATCGAAGAGATGGCCCGGCTGTTTCATCACCCTGACCCCACCATGCCTGAGGAGAAGAAGCTCCGGTTCCTGATGCTTGGGGTCAAGCAAAAGCGGTTTGCGAGACTTGTCCACAACCAGCCTAAAACTGCCAATGAACTTCTTACAGAGGCCACTACTATAGAAAAGGCACTTGAGATGTAGACAACGCAGTACAACTACCGCACATCATTAAACTGCCTTCAGCACCGACGACCAGCGCGAGACAATTTGAGCGATCGTGCGGGAGGAACTGTGCAAGCTGCTAGCTTCGCCGCATCCTCAAGCTGATTTGATCGCCAACATTGTCCTCGAATAAGTTCGCCAGTCCCTTGGAATCCCCAAAGCACCGCAGCCTCAGAAGCTATAAGCTACGGCGCCACAGTGCGCCGCAATGCTCCTCTAGGCTCGCGTCAGGACACTGCCCTGCCGCAGTTCTACTGCAAGACACCGCCACCACAACCACCGACACCATACCGCCCACCTGCCGGCCGGCGTCACGCTTCTAGGAAGACTGATGCGTGGCACTCCCCTGACCACTGCCCACTGTACCACGATTGTTGTGACGCCGGGCACACATACCACCGCTGCCAGTACTGCAACATAAGACTACATGATTTCGCTAACGACGTGCTGTGTCCCCACCAGGGTGACATTGCCGACTGTCTCGCCAGAGCGCAAAGGAAACCTCGGGGATCTGCTCGTTCTAGTTCATCTGGCCGCTACATGTCACCACACTGTCAGCAGTACAATGGCCCAAACTGAGGCCGGTCGCCTAGCCGTACTCTGAAAACTAAAGACAACAACCGATGGAGGTGTGGTAGCTGTACGACGAACTGCTGAAGATCATCTGCTGCCAATGACGAGGACACTACGAAACCTAAAGAACCTGCTGCAACGTCAACGTAGCCCCGATATCGAAACTTTGCGACCAGAAGAAGTCCTGATTACACAACATCGAAACAGCATTAGAAACCGTTATAGCCCTGATCCGGCACCACGACTGAACTGCAATGCAAAGCGACAAACTAGCGACCTCGACACTTTCATCAAAGGCCACAGCGTCATAGCTCTCGTTGACACTGATGCCTACTATTCCGTCATTAGTGGGACAATCGCCGCAAAGTTGAAAAAAGTTAGGACCACCTGGGAAGGCCTCGAAATCAGTAGAACTGAAGGTAACCTAGTTATATTGGCAGGAATCTGCAGAGCCATAGTCACCATTAACAGCCAGATTTATCTGTTTATCCCCCATGCTTTGCTGTACTACAGTATTGCTCGAGAGATGGCATCCTAAGGAATGGACTTCTAAGCCTCCATGATTCCGTCATCGACCTGAGAACAAAGTCAATAACACTATCCACCAAAAAAGCACTGCCGCCACACAAGTCGTCAGGAAGGCATGCCTTGAGTGTGCTGGAAGACCAAGTCACCATTCCTCCTCGCTCCAGCGTCAGCATTTTTAAGTTGAGTTAATTTGGTTTTTTATGGCGCAAAAGCAGCTAAGGCTATGCTGCGCCAGACACAATACTTTCAGAAATGGACATTAAAAAGATGAGATTTTAAAGCTTATTTAACAGGTTACATTCTTTCAGAAACTTTAGCAAGTCAGGCAGAGGTACTAGAGGGTCATCTCCTAGGAACAAAGCAGGGTGTAAAGGTACGTGTTGTTTTTATAGCTTGCTGAAATGTTTTTGTCTCTGTGTTTCAATGATAGGGCATGTGATTAGGATGTGCATAAGTGTTAACGCTTCTTGGCATTTTTCACACGTTGGTTGTTCTTCCTTTGCGAGTAAGAAGTTGTGTGTCAGGTGTGTGTGTCCAATGTGAAGTCGGCATAATACAACTTCAATAAACCGTTGCTGGTGACGGCAGGTCTTCCATTCCCCGAGTGTAGGTTTCACCAGGTGGAGCTTATTGTTCGTGCAGGTGTCCTATTGCTTTTGCCATTTTGCTAGTAGGGCCAGGCAAATTGTTCTCTGGATATCTTTAAGGGGAATTTTTACTTTTGTTACTGTTTGATGGGCTGCCTGGGAAGCATACTTATCTGCTTTTTCGTTTCCGGGTATCCCAACATGACTTGGGACCCAGCAGAAATGGATGCAGGTTGCCTGGCTGTTTAAGTATACCATGTTTAGAATGTCGCCTACTATAGGCTCACATTCGGATTTTATATGTAGTGCTTTTAGTGTGCTTAGTGAGTCGGTGTATATGATTGCTTTCTTGTATTTTTCAGCGATGATTTTCCGAACTGCTTCACTCAAGGCATAAGCTTCAGCTGAAAAAATAGAAAAACTACGAGGTACTTTCACAGAAATTGCGCTTTTCGTCGTCACAATCCCAATACCCACGTGGTCCTCTGTTTTTGAGCCATCTGTGTAAAATTCTTCGTAATCCCTATATTCGTGCTGAAGTGTATAAAATTCTTGGATTATGTGTTCTAGTGGGGTGCTTTTTTTGTTGAAATGGCTTAGTGAAAATTCGCATAGCTGTGACAGGTCAAACCATGGCGGCAGTCTTGGTGGTTTAATAGCGACATCTAGTGATCCATCAGGGATGGTATAAAAGCGGCAGTATTCCTCGAAACGTAGGACAAGTGGTTTGATTAGGTTCGGTTTGTTGAGGTAGTGTGAGCGCGAGTCACATTTTGCGGCAATTCCATAGCAGATGTGTTCAGGTGACGACCGTATTCTTAAAACATATGACAAGGTTAGTAATGCTCTTCGATCACATAGAGGGGGCTCATTGCATTCTACGTATAGACTTTGCACAGGTGATGTTCTGTAAGCACCCCTTGACAGACGAAGGCCGAGGTTGTGTATAGGGTCAAGATGGCGGATGTATGAGTTACGCGCCGAGTCGTAGATTATGCATCCGTAGTCTAAAATGCTGCGTACAAGGGATCGGTAAATACGTATAAGGCAGAGTCGATCGGAACCCCAGTGTTTATGGGAGAGTACTTTGAGCACATTGAGTGCTCTGTTTGCCTTAGTTTTCAGTGCATTTATGTGTGGCAGAAAGCTTAGTTTTCGGTCGAATGTGATTCCTAGAAATTTGTGTTCTTGTTTCACCGGCATGTTGATGTGGTATAGTTTGAGTGCGGGTTCAGGGAACAATCCTCTCTTTTGCGTAAAGAGAACAGCTGTGGTTATTTGGGCTGAAAAGCGGAAACCATTTTGGTCGGCCCATTTCGTAAGCCGATTTATTGTAATTTGGAGTTGCCTTTCGCAGGATGATAGGCTGGAGGCTCGGTATGCAATTTGCAGATCATCAACATAGATGGGGTGCATGACTGTACGCGGTATAGCCCTGTTGATGGAGTTCATTTTCACTATAAACAGGGTGGTGCTCAAAACACAGCCCTGTGGTACACCATTTTCTTGGACAAATATTCGTGACAGTACCGTACCCAAACGTACTTGAAAAGTTCTATTCGATAAAAAATCGTGTAAGCAATTCAGCATTCTTCCGCGAATCCCTAAGTTAGCTAGATCTCTGAGAATTCCGTATCTCCAAGTTGTGTCGTATGCTTTCTCTAAGTCAAAGAAGACCGAGAGACAGAACTGTTTGTGTAGAAATGCTTGTCGTATTTCTTGTTCCAGCCTGACAATGTGATCAGTGGTGGAACAGCCCCTTTTGTATCCGCACTGATGTGCGTCTATTAGGTGCTCCGATTCCAGAGTAAAGGTAAGTCTAATATTTATGATGCTTTCGTAAGTTTTTGCGAGGCAACTTGTTAATGCAATGGGTCTATAGCTACTTGGGGTTGTTGGGGGTTTACCAGGTTTTAGGAATGGTATGACTATGGCTTTTTTCCAATCTTCAGGCATTATGCCAGAGTCCCATATTTTGTTGAAGAATTGGAGAAGTGCCTTCGCGGATGCTTGGGATAGGTGTGCCAACATTGTGTAGTGTATCTGGTCAGACCCTGTTGCCGTTTTTTTACCGGCAGAAAGTACCCTGTTCAATTCGTGCAGCGTAAGCGGAAAGTTATAACTTTCATTTGAGGTACTGCTAGTAGGCAATCTTTGTCTTTCTGCATTTTCTTTATATTTCAGGAATGTATTGGTGTAATTTGCTGAGCATGATACCTTATAAAAGTGTTTTCCTAATAGGTTGGCCTGGTCTTCTAGTGTTGATTGTGTGTCTGGACTTGTAAGCAGTGGTATTGTGTAGGAGGAGTACGGTACTCTCCCTTGAACTTCCTTACCTGGTCCCAGATGTGTTTAGATGTCACTGAACTGTTAATTGATGATATGTATTTTTGCCATGAATCCTTTTCTGCCTGTCTTCGAATAAATCGGGCTCTGGCTTTTGCCTGTTTGAAGTTGATGAGGTTGGCGTAGGTGGGGTATCTTCGTAGAATTCCCCAGGCCTTATTTTGTAGTTTTTTGGCATCAGTACACTCGTTTGTCCACCAAGGGTTGAATTTCTTGCGTACGATGCCTGATGATTGCGGTATTGCTTTTTCTGCTGCTAATATTAAAACTTTGACGAACTCTTCGTTTAGTTCCTCAACAGAAAGTTCCGATGAGAAAACTTCATCGAGCTTAGCGTTTTCTGTGAAAACTGGCCAGTTCGCTAGCTGCAGTTTCCACCGGCGTGGCCTGCTTGTTAAAGTTAAGTAAGATGGTATGAGTTTTATGATGCCGGGTTGATGATCACTACCATAAGACGTGTTGACGACGTCCCATTTAAAATCATAAAAAATACACGATGAACACATGGCGAGATCTAAGCAACTAAAAGTGCGCGAGGTTGGTGAAAAGTAGGTAAAAGCACCGGAATTAAGAAGGCAGATGTCATTCGATAAAATGAAATCTTCCACGGCTTGCCCTCTTGCGTCAGTTTTGTCGCTACCCCAAAGGGTTGAATGAGCATTGAAATCCCCAACTAAGATAAATAGTTTTGGCAACTGTTCCACTAGATTTTCTAGGTTTTTGGTGGTGAAAAGGGTGTGAGGTGGGATATACAGTGAGCAGATGGTGATGGTTTTGTATGTTAGGATGGTGACGGCTACGGCCTCAAAAGATGTGTTTATTTGGACATCTCGCGTAGGAGTGCTGCCCTGCACCACTATGGCTACTCCTCCTGAAAGACGGTTGCAATGTTCACGGTCCTTTCGGGCAACTTTGAAGCCTTTTAGGAAATGGCTGTGTTTTGCACCAAGATTTGTCTCTTGGAGGCAAAAGGCTACTGGTGAGAATTTCTTAATGATGTCCTTTATGTCACCTAAGTTATGAATTAAGCCTCTGCAGTTCCAATGTACGATAAAAGCCATGGCAGAATAAAGTTAAGTAAATATACTTCTGGGGATTGATCGGTATAAAAGATGATAGGTGACAATATTAAGAAATAGAAATAGAGAGAAATACGATAACCATTACGGTTATCGCTTTTTTATTGTGGTTACTGGGACTTTGTCCTTGTACTGTTTGGTACGCTCGAGAGAGCGCTTGTCCTTCGGTGTCGATGACACCGGAGTTTTGTGGTCGATCTCCATTGCCTTGTCTGAGGCGCTGGAAGATCGAGAGTGAGGCGCTGAGAAACTGATCTCAGGCCTTGGCATTCTATTGAGTTTAGGGCCCAGGGAGACCGGAGTCTGCGGGCCCTTTGATGTGCATGGAGCAGCTGGTGCTGCTTCTTTTACGGGGGCGGTTTGAGTCACCATGGAACCACTGGGTGTGGTAGCGGTCGACTCCTGAGGTCTTTGTGACGCTGCCCCCGACTGCGTCACATCGGCGTAACTTCTGTGGAAAAGGTACGATAGCCGTGTTCGCGCTTCGCTGAATGATATTTTTTCTTTGACGGTCAGAGCGATCACTTCTTTTTCTTTTTTCCAACATGGGCATGACCGGGAATACGCTGGGTGTTCCCCGTCACAGTTAACACAGTGGGGTGAGGATGAACAGTTTTCTGATTTGTGGTCGTTTGCGCTGCATTTTGCGCATGTTTTTTTGCCTCTGCAAGAGTGCGAGGCGTGTCCGAATCTCTGACATTTGAAACAGCGTCTGGGGTTGGGAATGTAGGGTCTGACATTTATTTTTAAGTACCCAGCCTTAAGAGAGGTGGGCATTTCACATGTTCCAAAGGTTAGTATTACGTGTTTGGTGGGCAATTCCTGATTATTGCGACGAATTACAATTCTTTGGACTTTGATGACGTTTTAGTCTTGGAAACCTTCGAGGAGCTCTTCGTCACTAAGGCCTGAGAAGTCCTCTTCAGAGATCACTCCCCTGCTGGTGTTTAGAGAGCGATGGACCGAAACGGTGACAGCTGTTTCTCCAATGCTGGTTAGTTGGGATAGCTTAGGCACTTGGTCTTTTTCGGTTAGCTCCAAAAGGAGGTCACCGCTTGACATTTTGGATGCTTTGTATGTGGGTCCTATTTTTTCTTTTAGGCATTTAGCCACCAAAAATGGGGATAATTTTCTTAGAGGTGTGCTGTCACTGTGGATAATGTGGTACTTCGCGAAAGTAACTTTAGTTTCTTTCGAGGCGTGATAACTTGCTTCGGTGCGGCCTCTCTTGCGAGACCGATCAAGGTCGGCGGATGCTTGTAAAGCCATACAAGTATGAATGTGTTCGGTAACAGCGGCGACCACCCACCACGGAGCCCAACAAGGGGACGTGGTTGGACTTGTTAAAACAAGCCCTCCCAACGCCAGCTGTACGCTGCCACTATAACCCAATGTAATTATCCAAGGTGGGATACCTACACAAGGTTAACCCTTGCCGCCATGAATATCGGAAGTAAACGGAAGAGAGTAGAAGACAGGACAGATAAATAGTAAGAGATAAAGACGAAGATGTAGGGAGAGAGAGATAGGAGAAGGCGACTATCGATTTCCCCTGGGTGGGTCAGCCCAGGGGTGCCGTCTACGTGAAGCCGGGGCCAAAGGGGTGTGTTGCATCTGCTGGGGGGCCTTAAAGGTCCAATCACCCAGCGTCAGCTCAACCCCCAGGATCCCCTTTTCCTCGGACACGGCAAAGCCACGCACAGCTAGGCGTGGGAGGGAGTAGAAACTCCCCCGTTAGCTCGGGTCCGTGGTGTCGCTACACACCAAACGCCTACTTACGCAGGCGCCCCTGCGGGGCGTCAGCATTTTTGTTGGCACTCAAGAATCAACAAACATGCAAGGTGTCATTGAAAGCGACCAGCACCTTTTGATCAACCATGAAATTTGCGTCACCACAGGATTAGCCGAGCTGCAAGAGGCAACGCAAGAGTGAGGCTTACGAATTTCAGCAACAAGTACAAGCACGTGAGCAAAGGCACGACGGTTGCCTACATCGATGAGATACTAGAAGCCAGCAACACTTTCGCGATCAATTCTGCCGAATCTACTTTGATGACTGAAACCCTTCAACAAACTTGTGACCTTAATCCGAGCCTTTCAACGCATAAACAGGAACAGCTCGAAAACCTGCTCCTGAAATACAAGAGCTGCTTTTTGTTGTCATCGAGAGTTCGACAGACCCCAGTTGCAAGACATCTAATCGTGACAGAATAAAATGCCAGGCCTTTCCGTCAAAGCCTCTACAGAGTTTCGATGCGAGAACACGTGGCCATAAAAAAATAAGTCGACGAAATACTCTGAGACGACATTATCCAGTCTCCAAAGAGTCCATGGACATGACCAGTGGTGTTAGCGACAAAAAAGGATGAAACTACGCTTCTGCATTGACTATTGCTGACTCAACAAGATCACGAAGAAGGAGTATATACTCTTCCCCAAATAGAAGACGCCCTTAATCAACTCCACAATGCCAAATACTTTTCGTTATTGGAACTCAAAACAGGCTTTTGGCAAATCAAAGTATACGAGTCAGGCGGAGAAAAGACTGCCTTCATTACACCAGACGGCATCTTCGAGTTCAAGGTCCGTCCCTTTAATCTTTGGTCGGTGCCTGCGACGTTCCAGCGTGTTACGGACACCGTTCTGGCTGGATTGAAGTGGCAGACTTGCCTCGTGTACTTGGACGATGTTTTCGTACTTTCCTCAAGTTTCTACAAGCATTTCCAGTGCCTTGAAGCTGTACTACAAGCAATTGAAACCTCTGGACACACTCTGAAGCCAGAAAAGTGCCGCGTAGCTTACAGGAACTCTTGTTCTTGGGACATGTGATAAACAAGTTTCGAGTACACCCCGACCCCCAGAAGACAACAGCCATCGCTGCATTCCTGTCACCCACCGACAAGAAGGCTGTGCGTCTATTTGTCGGCCTCTTCGCCTATTACAGGCGTTTCGTCGAAGATCTTGCCCACATCGCCGAGCCGATGATTTACCTTACAAGGATTGATGCCAAGGAAAGGTTCCTTGTGCAAAACACAATTACTCGAATTTACTAACGATCTGCTGCAGAATATGATTGATTGATATGTGGGGTTCAACGTCCCAAAAACCACTGATGATTATGAAAGACGCCGTAGTGGAGGGCTCCGGAAATTTCGACCACCTGGGGTTCTTTAACGTGCACCCAAATCTGAGTACACGGGCCTACAACATTTCCGCCTCTATCGGAAATGCAGCCCCCGCAGCCGGGATTCGAACCCGCGACCTGCGGGCTGCAGAATATGGACGAAAACATTCAGACAGATTGCATGTTTTTAGACATTCGACAGCGTCGCTTATTCACGTTTAATGGCTAAAATCACTTCCCTTGCTCTGGACTCATTAACAACATCATAGTTAAAAAATTTTTTGTCATGTCACAAACAATTCACAGTTGCTAACGGCCACTCATTTCCATTAAGCAATGTATTATCTGGCGTACCCCAAGGTAGACCAATAGCATTGCTTTGCTTATTTCATAAGATCATCTATAGTGCCCATCAGTCATCGCTGCCTCTTGTAAAACCTTTCCGCACTTCACGTCGAATAACCTATTCAGTTACCAATGTATTTCAGGTAAAACCATCGCATTTAATTTGGCCGCCTTGCCAAAGCAGTTTTTCATTGGAATGGTCTTCCGCAGCACATCGTCAACATTCGAAATGCAACCAAATTTAGAGCAGAGGTAACAGCAATATTTCCTCATTGATGTGTTTTTTTACCTATCCTATAAGGACATTTTCCGTTTGTATTTTTTTCTTTTTCTTTTTTTCAGTATTCTGTACTACGTCAATAAGCATTGTATAAAGTTCACATGCTCCAGTTATTGTTACCCATATTTATGTAACCCCCCTCACACAATACTGTGATGTAGGGGCCTGTGAGGTGATTTGAATAACGCGGTGTCGTCTCTTCCTTTGTCCTTGTCTATATTTTTGCGCTGTGTTTACTTCCCAAGTATGAACCACCAACTATCCCAACTTTCACTATTATTGTGATTTGAATAAATAAAATAAACAAGTGGGTAACCCCGCAGGATGAAGCATTTCAAGGACTTAAATGACACCTGCAGGCACCGTCAATGCTTGATCATTTCGACGAAAATGCCTACATGGAAATCCACACCGATGCAAGCAGTCTAGGGATTGGAGCTGTCCTGGTGCAGAAAATTGGTGGACTTGAAAGGGTCATCAGTTATGCGAGTCGGTCGCTATCTAAGGCGGAAGTCGACTATTCTACAACAGTAAAGGAGTGTCTTGCCATCATCTGGGCTACCTCCAAGTTTCGCACCTACCTCTATGGCAGGCTTTTCAATGTTTGAGCGACCACTATGCCCTCTGTTGGCTAGCTAACTTGAAGGACCCTTCAGGTCGCCTCGCATTGTGGAGTCTGCATTCGACATCACCGTCCTTTACAAGTCAAGGCAAATGCACTGTAACGCTGACTGCCTGTCTCGCACACCCGTTGACCCACCGTCGCAGAACAACGGGGACAGCGGCTGGTTCCTGGGAACCTTAAGCATCGGTTATTTTCCAGTATGACAGCCTGCTGACCCTGAAAGCAAGTGCCTTGTGGAATACCTAGAGGGCAAGGCTGACGTTGTTACAAAGGTATTCAGGCGAGGACTGGCCTCATTTTTCTTGCGTGAAGGCATCCTTGTCAAAAAAAACTTTTCACCGCATCGAGCCAACTACCTCCTTGTAGTATCTTCAGCGTTATGTCCAGAGGTTTTGGACACTCTACACGACGACAGATAGCTGGACACCTCGGTGTTTCCCCTACGCTCGCAAGAATACAGGAAAAGTATTTCTGGCCACGACTTGCCACTGATGTGACTTGTTACATCGGGATATGTCGAGACTGTCAACGACGATAGACACTGCCGACTATGCCAGCCGGACTTCTTCAGCCCATCGAGCCACCTCACTGGCCGTTCTAAAAAATGGGCATGGACTTACTGGGGCCATTCCCGACGTCGAATCTCAGGACCAAATGTATCGTCGTAGCCACCGACTACTTTACGCGTTACGCCGAGACAAGGGGCCTGCCCAAAAGCAGTGCCGTCAAGGTAGCAAAGTTCTTCATCGAGAACATCGTCTTGCGTCACGGAGCTCCAGAGTTCCTCATTACAGACAGGGATACGGCCTTTACGGCAGACCTCACTCAGACGATCCTGAGGTACAGCGAAAAAAGTCACCGCCGGACCACCGCCTATCATCCACAAACCAATGGCCTCACCGAGCGCCTTAATAAGACCATCGCCAATATGCTGGCCATGTATGACGACTTCGAGCAGATGACACCGTACAAGCTGGTGTATGGAATGAATCAAGCCACGACGCTCAGCCCCGTGTTACCCAACGTCAGCGATGAAGTAAATATCGACTTGACTGTCTACTTCCAGAGTGCCGAAGAAGCTCGACAACTCACCTGCCTCTGCATCAAAAACCAACAAATGAATGACAGCTGCTGTTAAAATCTTCGATGAAGTTTTGTGAACTACTAGCCTGGTGACCGTCCTTAGGTCTGCCTATACACTGAAGCAGACTCAGTAAAAAACCTCTGTGATGCTACTTCGAATCATACAGTTTAGTTCGATGTCTCGGTACATTGGACTATGAAGTTGTTCTCGACGACATTACGAACTCTCAACGGCACCGTGCATGACTTGAAGTCGTCCATGTCGTGTGTCTCAAGCCACTTCATGCGTGAACCTGAGGACTATTTTGTTGTTGCTGTGTTTTATTGCTTGTACTTATTGTTTATTTTCTTACTTTATTATTGCACTTTTGTTTTTTGTTAAAGAATCACGACAATGCCTTTTTCAGAGGGGGGCAATGCTACATTCCCTTCTCAAGTTTTGTCATCGCCCTGTTTTACTGTCAGTGAATCTCAGGGCAAACCGCGCATGCAGTGTTTGTGAATTTCAGGACTGCAGTAAATCACTTTTTTAGGATTACGCCCACTTTGCGAGCATTACAGATTATTCTAGAACCTATGAGGCCACTACTGATAAAGCTAGAATATTCGAAGGCAGGCATCTAAATACTGACGCACTTCACCGCTTGCCAGTTGATCGACGGCCGATGCTCCGTTCGCCACTATCAGTGCCAGTGTCTTGCCGAAATCTGACTTTTCTTTTGCGTAGCCACAGGTCAAGCCCAAAGAAACAGTTTCATCTTTGACCTGAAGTCTTCCCCTTTCGTCAACGTCGTGACACTGTGACAATATGATGTCATTCTAGGAAATAGGCCAGGAGTGCAGAGAGTTGATGATCCAGTGTGGAGGGCTTATGCCAACAAAATAAATCAGGACATAACAAAAGAGGAGGCAAAAAAAGCCCAGAGTGTGCAGAAGATAGGCAGACAAGTGGGAGTAGGAAAGAGCCGACTGAGAGTGCATCACCAGTTCTTGAGCGTGTTGGAGTATCTTCAGAGAAATTTGTGAAAGAGAGGAAAGATAAGACCCTGAGGTATGCAATAAAAAGAATTGAGGGTAATCTGAAAAGAGGAAGATGAAGAAG
The DNA here is from genome assembly GCF_043290135.1 of Rhipicephalus microplus. Classification (NCBI taxonomy): domain Eukaryota; kingdom Metazoa; phylum Arthropoda; class Arachnida; order Ixodida; family Ixodidae; genus Rhipicephalus; species Rhipicephalus microplus. The sequence continues at coordinate 44,500,015 of NW_027464585.1, forward strand.
GGTATGAATCTAATTGATTGATATGTGGGGTTTATAGTCCTAAAGCCACCATATGATTATGAGAGATGTTGTAGTGGGGGGCTCCGAAAATTTCGACCACCTAGGGTTTTTTAACGTGCACCCAAATCTGAGCACATGGGCCTATAGCACTTTTGCCTCCATCAAAAATGCAGTCGCCACAGAAGTGATTCGATCCTGCAACCTGTGGGTCGGCAGCAGAGTAACTTAGCCACTACACCACCACACTGGAGCGAGGGTATGAATCTAGTAAGGAATTTGTATTCTAAAAGTTTTAAAAAAATGAAGTTGTGATAAGACAAGTTATGACGTGAGCATGTAATGGTCAAAGTATTTTATAATAGCGCTGTGCAAATGGGAGTAAAGATCTCCATAATCCATGCAAGAAAGTGACCTGAGCGATGTTTTGTTAAAGAATATACAAGGATGTAAAACACTTGGTGGAAGATTCGGCCCGAACTGTAGCAAATGAGGCATCTAAGTGATGTTGTGAAACAGTGTAATGGAGTGGTGTATATTGGACAATAAACTACGAAAACAGTGAGAGCGTATTTTTGAGCGGTTGGTGCGGTGAATTAGTGAATTGTGTGATATTGTCGTAGTGTGACAAGTAAAAGCGGGCAGCAATGGAAGATGTTACGCCAGCCTTTACACGAGTGATTGCAAGTGATGTCACCAGCAGAAGACCAGAAAACTACGTTACCGAAGAAAAGAAGACCAGTTCTTCTAGAAAAAAAAACTCTTAAAAAAGGGGTCAATGTCATAAGTAAAAGGGCGCAAGGCACGTCAAATGCTGGAATGTGGCGGTATTCCACGAGGCCTCAATTGTGCGTACACACAACATGTTCACGTATGGGATTGTTTGGAGAGAATCTCGTGGTGCACGACCCAGGCAGTGGTGCAAAATCCCAGACAAAAAAAAGGTACTGCTTTGTGGGGCTTCGAGCTGCAAAGATCAGGAAAATTAGCATTGCTACCGCAACGGAAGCAGTAGCCACCCGCTTCTAAAGGCTGTCCACGTAAGAGGAGAGTGGCCATCGACCTCAGAACACCCAAGTGAGGCCGTCTGGACTTGTCACACCTTTTCACAACAGTTCCCGGTTGACCTATATCTTTTCCACTTTGCGCCAGGACGATAGCAGCACAAACCGCACTCATCAAAGTGCCCCACCATTGGTTGGGTGACATCGAATGGCACCACTGATGAGTTATGTTTAACCTAGCTAGGCCAAAGGTGACGAAGATAGCCGGGACACCGGCAATGAGCACAAGCAGCTCATCAGGCAGAAGCAACCAACCATCAGGCAGAAGCAACCTTAGGGGCTTGCGGAGGACATTAACGACAGACTCGACAAATCTTCAACACTGCAAAAGGCACAGAGTCAACATGGTGAACTGTATTGGTTATTGAGACAACATCTTCGCTATGCACTGACCAAGACTAGAGGCGACCCTAATTAGGCTTTGTGTTAGAGTGCTTTGGGTTCTATTTTGTGTTAAGTTAGTTTTGAATGCGCATTTCCTAGTCACCCTGAGTGTATAATGTGTGTTTGCCTTGCCACCATGGTCTCCCATCTCTCTTTCAATCCATCTCAGTTGGCAAGCACTTCTGAAATTATCGTGAGAGTCCAATGCTTCCTCAATCGCTGGCAGTTTACGGTATGCCTGAACCAATTCTAGTTTTTCGGACAGTTTTAACCCTTTTAACCCTTTCAGGTGCCACCTATGAAGAGCAGTAACTTCCGTTACTAACAAAGAGCAGTAAATAAAGAGCAGTAACTAACTGCTCCTAAATGTGTCAAATCACTACAACGGCAGTCAATATTCTAGTGTAACAAGAATGGTATAGCTGACGCTAAAGGAACCTCGAACGAAACTGAAGCTAAACTATCAGCAGCGATAAATGAAGTATTTGAATCTTTCTGCACAGAGTCGATTGATCGCGCACATCGACTTGGCACGTTTGCACCTGCCAAATGCCGCCCCATAATAGCCAAATTTTGAAACTACAAGACCAGAGAAAAAGTTTTTTCACTTCGTAACCAGCTGAAACAAAAGAAAATGTCAGTGACGGAAGACTTTTGTGAAAGTACTTGCACTTCTCGCCAAATACTAATCGAATTTGCAAAGAGTTATCATGGGTGCTAGCAGTCTAAATTGCGCTATAACAAATTGTTCATGAATAATAATTGTTTCTACTACAACTCTGAACTTGATCGCGTTGAAGAAATACACTCGCGTGGCAACCAATCAAGTCGCGGAGACTCCACTGGTCGAAATGCCTCACTGTAGGGAGAAAGAAGGGGTAGTGGCACATCATCTCATCATCAATCGTATCTGGTATCTGTACTCTTTGCTAACGCCAGAAGTGTTCTTAATAAACGTTGTGCCCTCTCATCCATTATAGATACATGCGATGCGAAAATAGTAGCTTTAACTAAAACGGGGCTTTCCGCACAAACAACAGACTCAGAGATATTTCATGAGGCAAACAACTTTATGGTTTATCGCTAATTAATTAATTAATTCGTGGGGTTTAACGTCCCAAAACCACCATATGGTTATGAGAGACGCCGTAGTGGAGGGCTCCGGAAATTTTGACCACCTGGGGTTCTTTAACGTGCACCCAAATCTGAGCACACGGGCCTCGACATTTCCGCCTCCATCGGAAATGCAGCCGCCGCAGCCGGGATATGAACCCGCGACCTGCGGGTCAGCAGCCGAGTACCTTAGCGACTAGACCACCGCGGCGGGGCATGGTTTATCGCTGCAACTGCACCGAGCATAGAGGAAGAGGCGTACTACTTGCGGTCTCAAAGGACATACCATCATCATCAGTTCAAGTGAACAGTTTACTAGAAACAACTTGGGCTTTACTAACTTTAGATAACTGTAAGGTGGTTCTAGGTACCTGCTACAAATCACCTTCCTCACCATCCACATTTGTTAACGAACTGCATGACTCCATCAACATAGTAAGTTCTTTTTTCCCTCCTTTATCTATGTTTTTACACGGAGATTTTGACTTTCCAAACATAACGTGGAACACAATGCCTATACGTATCTTCCCTTTTTCTCAGCACAGTGAACATTTTCTTAATACATGCTCTATTGCTTGACTCAGTTAGTAATTCAAGCCACCAGAAAACAAGTAATGCATAGTATTGAAAATTGGGCGAGTTGGTAACGATTCATTTTTTAAGGTAAACTGCGCAACAAAAGAAGACAGAGAAGTCAGCGCTCGTCCTGTGTCTTCCTACTTCTCTGTCTTCTTTTTCGCACTGTTTACTTTAAAAAAAAAAGGTACAAGCAATGCAGCAAGCAATCTTGGCTTAATACTGGCAACGCATCCTGACCTCGTCTCCGACATGACATACTTACCAGGAATCAGTGACCACCTCTTGCTAAACAGTCATCAATATTAGCCCTAGTAAAAAGGCTGAACAGCAGAAATGCATACGATACTACTGGAAAGCTAACTTTGAAGCAATAAATAATGAGCTAACTCACTTTTACGATGATTTTGTTAGAGATTTTAAATATCGTTTCGTTCAATCCAACTGGGACCTGTTCCCATGCACAGTCCATGAATTGATCGAGAAGTACATTTCTAATCGCACACTCATTTCCAATCCCCAAGCGCCGGGGTATTCTAGTCATCTAAAATGCCTATCTTGTCGAAAAAAGCGTTTCTTTCGTTTAGCTAAAAACTCGCCTTCACCTTCGCGATGGAAAACAAATCTGCTGCATACACCTACTTAAGAGCTCTAAGAACTGCAAAAAACAACTACCTAACTAGAACACTACCTGAAACACTGAAAAATAACCCTAAAAAGTTTTGGCAAATGATTAACCAAGCCACTAACAACACTATATCACTAGAAGATTTATCTAGAAATAATATCACAGATAGCATGTGCGCATCAGTTATTAATGACTTATTTTCAAGCCAGTACTCTTAATCCGGTAACATCATACTCCTTTAAGCACACCAATATAATTACATGCCCATGGATCCAGTAATTATCGAGATACCTGGAATATTGAAACTAATAGATAAGTTACCATTCCACTTCATTCCTGGCAATGATAGCATTAATAGCAAATTCCTTAAAAGCACTAATGTAGTTAGTTCTATGATACTAAGAAAAATATTTGGACAATCATTGAGTACTTGTCTACTTCCAAAGGAATGAAAAATAGGGAAGCCGGTTCCAACCTATAAATCTGGCCCAGAAATTCACCCCTTAATTACCGACCCATATAACCAATAAGTAATTGTTACAAATTATTAGAATATGTAATCTTCTCTAATCTTGCTAACTTTCTAGAGTCTAACTCATACTTTTCCAAAGCGCACCATGGTTTTAAAAAATTGTATTCCTGCGAGACACAGCTTGCTTCATTTAGTCATCATCTGCATCAAATCCTGGATCGACCATCTTGCACTGACAGTATTTTTTTTTTTAGCAAAGCATTTGACAAGGTTTGCCATAAATTACTGCTCTTAAAACTAAGCTTGCCAAATATCAACACTAACCTTCTTAAATGAATAGAACATTTTCTCTTTAATTGCTTCCAATTGGTAACTGCTAACGACCATCATTCACCACTCACTGAAGTACAGTCAGGTGTGCCTCAAGGTTCAGTGTTTGGACCTTTATTATTTCTTGTATATAATATGAATCTAACTTCTTCAATAACTTATAACATACATCTGTTCACAGATGACTGTGTTATCTACTGCGAAATTACCAATGTTGATGATACTAAAACACTTCAAACTGACCTAAATAACATAGCTAATTGGTGCAATAACTGGTTAATAGAACTTAATGTTAAGAAATGCAAGACAATGAACGTATTAGGAACTAACTCGAATAATAACACCTACCATCTAAACAACATTCCCTTAGATTCCGTATCGTCTTATAAATATCTTGGCGTGCACATCACAAATGACTTGAGTTGGACAACTCATGTAGAGTACGTAATTAACAATGCTAATCGCATGCTCGGCTACTTAAGATGTAACTTCTCCAAAGCACCCTCTTCCTTAAAACTAATACTCTATATGTCTCTCATACGCCCTAAAGTCGAGTATGCATCTTCCATATGGGATCCCAGCCATGCTAACCTCATCTCTCTTGAACTAGTACAAAATAACTCCGCTGTGCAAGTATAACTTCAATGAAAAATAACTTATCACTTATTCCATTGGCTCACCGAAGAAAAATCACTGTTTCATAAAATTTTTTATCACCCAACACTTCATAATGGGCACGGTGGCACGGTGGCACCCGAATGGGCACGGTGGCACCCGAAGCATGCAGAGCGCTAATCCCTTCTTGTATGTCGTACAGATCGGCACTTTCCTGCTGCTGATACCGGCGGGGCATGAAGAAGCGGGCAAACCGACGACAGCGTGGACAGCAAATCCAGGCCGTGATAAAGCCCGCCACGTGCAACACGCGCCGGTTGGTATGGGTGGCCGGCCCTACAAGTTGGACCCGTTGGGTTCAGCGACGCACTGCGCCGACGCCATCTTCAGCGCCCCCTCGGTGCCTCACTCAACGTCGACAACCCTGGATATAAATACGGCCCCCCAAGCGACGATCGGCACTTTCCTGCTGCTGATACCGGCGGGGCATGAAGAAGCGGGCAAACCGACGACAGCGTGGACAGCAAATCCAGGCCGTGATAAAGCCCGTCACGTGCAACACGCGCCGGTTGGTATGGATGGCCGGCCCTACAAGTTGGACCCGTTGGGTTCAGCGACGTACTGCGCCGACGCCATCTTCAGCGCCCCCTCGGTGCCTCACTCAACGTCGACAACCCTGGATATAAATACGGCCCCCCAAGCGACGGTGATTAATGGGCACGGTGGCACCCGAAGCATGCAGAGCGCTAATCCCTTCTTGTATGTCTACAGGTGAGAAAACGCTACGGCGAATGCATGCGTTCTGACTGCCTCTTCTTGATTGTGCTGCCGTGCCCAAGGTTGCTTTGTGATCCCTTGTGTAACTTGTCCTGCTATTTGAGGGACCTGTTATTACTAGCAGGTGACGTCGAGACAAACCCCGGGCCCGACTTAAAACAAATTTCTCAACAACTAACGCAAATTGCTGGTGATATTAAAGAAATTAAAGAAGAACGACTAACCGCTATTGAGTCCAAATTAGAAAAACTGGCTGCCTTAGATGAAAAAATACCTGACTGCACCACAAAAGTTTCCGCCTTAGAAAAAGTAGTATCAGGCCTAGAATTAAAGCTGGATGAATTAGAAAACCGGTCAAGAAGAAGTAACTTGATAGTGTATGGCATCCCTGAGGATGAAAAAGAAGACGAGGAATCACTAGAGCAAGTAATAAACAATACAGTTGCGAAAGGTGTTCTGAAAATTGAACCTGTTTCAATCGAAAGGATACATCGGCTCGGTAAACCAAGCGCGAACAAAACTAGACCAATAATTTTCAAACTCCTTGATGATCGAGACAAAACAAAGATTTTGAAAAACTGTCATAAACTAAAGGATACCGACATATCAATTAGTGAAGACTTTTCCCAGCGTGTGCGTAATATAAGAAAAAAATTGTGGGACTCGGCGAAACCAAATAAGAAATCCGGGCAAAAGGTACATCTTGTCTACGACAAAATTAGTATAGACCGTATTCTTTATCGCTGGGATGACACCGTAAACGATAAAGTGATGATTGGCGAGGCAAAAAATCCCTCAACTGGAAAAAAAAACCTGCCAAGCAACGGGCCGGCGTCTCGCACTCGAATCCGCCCCAGTTGAGGTTTATAAATGTGAATTGCCGAAGTGTCTTAAACAAATTAGAATCTCTTGAATGCCTACTTCTCGACCTTGAGCCAGACTTTGTTGCTTTAATCGAAACCTGGTTAAATAATGGCATTTTAGATAGTGAAGTAACGCCCCCAAATTACAATATAATACGGAAGGACAGACCGACACGAGGCGGTGGAGTAGCGTTAATGATAAAACGCGAAATACAATACACTGTGCTGCCAGAGGTTGAAGGTGTAGAAGCTGTCTTTTTGTAAACTAAAATTTGGTCTTCACACAACAATTGTGGGCTGCTGCTATCGCAGTCCTACTTCTGGCGAAGATAGCATGCAATCGCTCTACAACTACATTGAACAAAACATACAAAGCGCAAGATTCATCTTGTTGGGTGATTTTAACCTTCCCGATATCGACTGGCAATCCATAAAATTTCATTCCGCATGCTCAGATGTCCTTATCGACACAATGCTGCGATTTAATCTTCACCAAGTAGTCAACCAACCAACACGTGTCCAGGGAGAAACTTCAAATATTCTTGACCTTATATTCTTGAGTAACCACTTCCCAGCCGATGAAACAAAGATTGAAGTTATGGATGGCATATCTGATCACAAGCTCACTTTGTGCACTGTCCCCTTTCGTGATAAAATAGAACCAACGAACATAAAAATTACTTACCCGGATTTTAAATATGCCGACGACACCAGCATACTAAATTATCTAATTATAAAGTTTCCGTCCTTCGAAGAATTGTCGAATGATAGTTCCACGACCATTGACATATTATGGTCTCAGTTAAAAGAAATTATGCTCCACTGTATTAATACCTTTGTACCTCTTAGAGTGAAAAAAATTAAGAAACACAACCCGTGGATAACACGAGAGGTAATACATGCGAAACGCAAAGTAAAGCGAATACGAAAGAGAATGAAACGAAAACCCGTAGCAGTAACAGTAAATAATTTGACTGCTGCTGTGAGTGACCTATAAACAAAAATGAAAACAGCGAAGAGCAACTATTTCACTGAAACTTTGCCAAACTTTCTGAAAAATTCACCCAGCAAGTTTTGGAGCTACCTAAAGCCTGCAAAAAACAACAAAAGCAACACACCCCCGGAAAAAGATAACCCGATCACTGCAGACAAAATGAACAACCATTTCAAGTCTGTATTCACTGTCGATGACGGAAACATTCCAGACATCGACACTAGTGCGGAAGGTACCCTGGAATCGATTATTGTCAATGAGGCCGGTGTCATAAATCTCTTGTTAAACTTGGACACAAAAAAAGGAGTAGGGCCTGACAACATTCCTAACATCTTTCTTGTAAGATATGCAGAGGTGCTAGCTAAATATCTGTGCGTCATGTTTAACAAATCAATATCAACGTGCTCTTTACCTGTGGAGTGGAAAAAGGCCAAAGTTGTTCCTGTGCATAAAGGAGGATGCGGAAATGATATATCTAACTTTAGACCTATATCCCTGACATGTACAATCTGTAAAATCTTGGAGCACATAATTCTTAAACAAATAACTGTTTTCCTAGAAGAAAAACGTATATTATCTCCCTATCAGCATGGCTTTCGCCGAGGTCTTTCAACCATAACTCAATTAGTGGAATTAACACATGAGGTATCCCAGAGTATTGACAACCAAAAACAAACTGATCTAATCTTCCTCGATTTTGCCAAAGCATTCGACAAGGTATCACACAAGAAACTACTTCAAAAACTTGAGGCCACCTTAGGAAATTCTACTGTTCTTAACTGGATCAAAAATTATCTTACTGATTGTACACAGTATGTGGAATTTAACGATGAAACCTCTGCTACCACCTCCGTCACATCTGGAGTTCCGCAGGGCTGTGTGCTGGCGCCAATTTTGTTTCTTCTCTTTATTAATGATTTGCCTACAAATATTAAGGAAAAAATCAAATTATTCGCGGATGACTGCGTGCTATATCGAGAAATAAACTCAACGGAGGACCATGTAGCTTTAAATAGTGCTTTACAAGATGTTTCCTGCTGGTGCCGTAAATGGCAGATGTCACTTAATGCAAACAAGTGTACAATTTTATCAGTAAGTCGAAAAAAAACTAGGTCAAATTTTCTTTACACCATTAATGACATTCCCATAACTAGAGTGTGCTCAGATTTGGGCGCACGTTAAAGAACCCCAGGTGGTCGAATATTCCGGAGCCCTCCACTACGGCGTCTCTCATAATCATATGGTGGTTTTGGGACGTTAAACCCCACATATCAATCAATCAATCATAACTAGAGTAAGTCAGCATAAATATCTTGGAATAATTATAACTGAAGATCTACGATGGGATGCACACATAAGTTACGTTACTTCAGCTGCACTACGCCGCTTGTTTACACTCAGATACCGGCTTCGCCAGGCCCCGCCTTCTCTAAAACTGCTTGCATACACTTCCCTTGTGCGATCATTACTTGAATACGGTAATATTATTTGGTCACCATTCACAAAACAGCAAATCAGGAAACTGGAAGGAATACAAAGGAAAGCTATGAGGTTCATTTACAACAAGTACAGACATACAGATTCTCCGACTAAACTAATGAAAAAAGCTGGATTACTTACTCTAATGAATAGAACAAGGTTAGCACGTGCAAAATTCATACATGAATTAATACATGGTCATTTAAACATTGATGTATCCGCCTATCTTACGTTTGATCAAACTAGAACAACACGCCAAAAACACCCAATGAGACTTAACGACTACTTCTTCAACACAAACTGCTTTAAGTACTCATTCTTTCCGTTAGCCACTAATGAATGGAATAAACTGGATCCGAGTATCTCCAGCACTACCGAATTAGCAAAATTTCTAACCCTTGTCGAAAATGAACTTTGTATTATGCAAACGGAATCACCTGGTTGATTTTATTATGTGTGTTCGTGTGAACATTGTACGAGCGAAGTATCATGTCATCATATTTTTTCTTTAAGCAATTTTTAGTACTGAATCCAGGTGAAGAGAAATCGCTCTGTTGATTCTTGAACATGTTTCTGTTTTTCAGTGTGTATAAATTTGCCCTTCCTTGAAATACTTCGCCATATTGTAAGGTAGTTTCTTATTGCTGTGATTTCTTGTTGTGTTTCTTGATGCATATGCCAATATGTCAACCAGTGTGTCAACCAAGTCGCTGCATTTATTTTCTTCTGACAACTTTTCTTTACACTAATGTTTTATGCCTTCTTTGATCTGAAATTGTTAAATGATCCGATTCTGTTAGTTTCATTCTGTACTTTATCGCGATGTATGTCTTTATTGTGTACCTATTCGAATTTTTATGTTCACGCCCTTCCTGCTAAAATCCCCGATGGGATTGGCAGTATGTCGAAATAAATGAATAACAAATAAATAATGACCTGATACTCTGGCTTCTCTACAGCCCCGCCGCGGTGGTCTAGTGGCTAAGGTACTCGGCTGCTGACCCGCAGGTCGCGGGTTCGATTCCCGGCTGCGGCGGCTGCATTTCCGATGGAGGCGGAAATGTTGTAGGCCCGTGTACTCAGATTTGGGTGCACGTTAAAGAACCCCAGGTGGTCAAAATTTCCGGAGCCCTCCACTACGGCCTCTCTCATAATCAAATGGTGGTTTTGGGACGTTAAACCCCACAAATCAATCAATCAAGCTTCTCTACATCTCAAACCGTGTTGATCATCGCAGTAAAGTAGGAATCGCATCATGTCACACTAAGTCTTTCTTTCAGTCATTTATTCCCCGCACATCTTATGATTGGAACCACCTTCCCTCGAATGTCGCAACCATCACTGACTTCAAACTTTTTCACGAAACATTAGCTAACATTGTATAACCAGGAAAATCTGCTACCTATATTTATTGCTTCTGTTTATTTCTTATATTTTTGAAATAACTATTTTTGCATATTCTGCGCAAATGTTGATATTATCCAAGTCTTTTATGGCATTGTTTTATTTGTAATAATTACACTGTTTTATTTGTATTTTTCATGTATTTACCCACTCCCCTCTTCAATGCTTTTTAGCCCTGAGGGTATTATAAATAAATAAATAAATGACATAATTGTTGAATTCATGTGTGTTACAGCAACTCATCCTAATTAAGCTGTAATTAAATATCTCTTTACCCTGAAGTTATTCATGCTTACTTTTGGCATAAACAGAACAATATCTCAGGCTAGAAAAATAGTCAAAATTCATTTTTGGTTATGTTCATTTCGTGAAAACAAAAATTCTGCTTTTCACGTGTCTCACACAAAGCGGCATGTCGCACGGCTCATTGAACGAGGTAGTGTGTTCGGAAAAGTGACCGTATGCAAATGCAAAATGAAGTTAGATGAAGACAAACTTGTTACATAAGAGGTTCAATTAATCCAAGGTATGATATATTCTGCTCATTCTAAGCCTATAGTAGATGCAAATAGCAAAAACGAGTGGTGTACACAATTTTGTACCTGGCGTCTCAAAGGGTAAACATTTTCCCCCTGCTATTCATGGATGCAAGAAGATGGGTGGTGATCAGCACAGGATATGCACAGGAATGCAGGGCCTTGTTAATAGAGTACTTATAGTAGGTGCAAATGCGTGCATCCTCTTTGGCCTTCAAAGGAGTTGCGATAGAAGTTTACAATGGGCGTGGTCAACGGGCTCAAGAATTCCCTGTTGTATGAGCTTATTTAGCTCGACATCGATTTTGGGGCAGAAATGGTACTCGCCGAACCTTCAGGCAGAATGGTGCAACATCTGGGTTGAGAGCAAACTTCACCCGTGGTCCACGGTAATAACCCCATTCCCCATCGAAAACAGAAGCAAATTCTTGAACTATGACTTTGCACAAATTATCTGGCTCGCTGACATGTTTCCCCCTGGTAATAGTGACACACAATGGTGAGAACCAATTCAGACCTTTGACGATTATCATTTTCGGTAGCGCGTTGAAATGGTCAAATGTCTCTCTGACTGTGGCAATTTCATGCACGGCAATCTGATTGTGTTAGAAGTCCCTGATTATAATATTCAGTCGTTACAGCTTTGGCAGTCGTCTGTTCGGAAAAAATTTTCTGGCTGTGACATCGAAAATAAGCGAGAATGTTGAGCTCGAGTCCACTTCTATTCATCAGGCTGTGCCCTTGACACAGACGTTGACATACGCCTTCTCCTTGGCAAGTTCAGGCAGCCTGTGAATGAATGTGCGTGCACCGTCGTCGCAGTACAAGATTATTTCCTGAGAGGCACCCTTGAATTGACTTTTTTTTTTCAGTTTTCTCATTATTTGGGCCGCTCCTGAGAATCACACACTTTTGCAATATGCCCCGTTTCCCAGAAATTTTGGCATTGTGCGTACCTCAGATGAGAGAGATGGCACTGGTGTGGACTGCCACGACTAGTGCAGTGTTCACCATGCAGTCCGACTTAGTCCCACCGAGCACCGGCAGCATCTCGTAACCAGAGAACATCCTCCAAGGTAGTGTTGTGCCCTATGGCCGTGTCCCCTGTCATTCCTTGGTGCACTGGCTTCATTTTTATGGCTGCAATGCCGGTCCGCAGCCGAGGATTAGCCTCCCGATCCACAACCTCTGCTGCAAAGGCTTCGGCAACTCCCTTTTGGCTAACACTCGTCTCTTCACCTTTCCGTTGTGAAGGCTGAATAAGAAGCGGTCCCGCAGTGCAGTGTCGAGGACCATGAAGTGGCAGTACTAAATTGTACTGTGCAAGGCCACAAGATAACCAGCAGCTAACTCTCCCAGCACCTGGTTGCGGGGATAAAAATCGTAACGCCTAGCTAGTTCAAATGGTTTCAGGGCAAGATGCTCTAGCAGGGCAGACAGTATTGTTGACAACGCTGTGTCCTTTAAATGTGCAGGTACCACAAGCGGTCTGGCTAATTGGAACGTTGTGGAGCCACATCGGAGCAGGAAGTTGGACCTCTGTTTGTCAATGTTCGCTATACTATGGGCTTCCAAAAAAAAAAGACTTTGAATTTTTGAGCATACACTTCCCATTCCTCTGGCCAAGAGAGATCGAATGTCTTGATGTAGCTTTCTGTAGCTACATCGATCGCACCTAATCGTGGGGAGATGTTATCCTTCCTTCAGATTGCCCCGATAGTGAATCTGCAGCGATGCACCCACGTGTGCTCATACTTGATACCGCCGACACCATCTGAATGCCGATCCCATCCTCTTCACCAGTGTTATAGACATGCTGACACACCGTTGATGCAACTCAAAAACTGCGCCAGCGGCTTCATGCGGTCACTCTTAATTAACTTCATGACATGATAAGGCACTATAATAGGTCCCCCCAACAGTTTACACTCCGGGACCTCTGAAGCTGCACTTCTTGTCCACCTCTTAATCTCGTCAAATCTCGTCAAATAAATAAAGTAAATAAAATAATATTGCCAACACAAGACTACACCTTGCCATATGTGGCCCAACATGGGAACACAACACTAACAATATAGTAGCTAGGTGGGCTAGTTGGTACCTAATGATTACAAGTAAAACTTTTGAGGGCAAATAAACGATGCAGGACTAAGAAAGAGAAACACACAGCCCTGCCGCGATGGTCAAATGGCTAAGGCACAGGGTGGCTGACCCGCAAGTCGCAGCATCGAATTCCGGCTGCGGCGGCTGCATTTTCGGCGGAGGCGAAAATGCTGTAGGTTTGTGTGCTCAGACTTGAGTGCATGTTAAAGAACCCCAAGTGGTCTAAATTTTTGGAGCCCCCCACTACGCCATCTCTCAGAATCATATGGTGAGTTTGGTACGTTAATCCCTACATATTCAAAAAAAAAAGATTAGAGAAACACTCACCACAAGCACTCACTCTCAACTCAAAAGTTGAGACACCCTTGTTCAGTATAAAGAGATGAGCAATCGTGGCGTGTGTTCCTCTTTTTTGGTCCCACATCGTTTATTTGCACTAAAAGATTTTACTTAGTCAAGAAGATGACTACATGAGTGCTCCAAGTTGAACGAGCATTTGCGTAGTCATGGACTCTTCTTTGTTTTCTCCTAGTGTGTTCAAATCTATTCCACTACACACTTATTGAATTTTCGATTTAATATTTGAAAGTTAACCTCCCATACTTGTAATTTATTTGTTCTGAAAATTTTCAATATTCCCACATCAATTTTGTTCCAGCCATTCTGTGTGCATACTATGCAACTGCTGGTTGTTGTACCATTCCAGTTATGACTAAATTTTGTGCAGGGCCTGCAGGAGCGCTGCCACTGCTAAGTGAGCACATTACAAAAGTGCTCTTCCAGGCTTGGACGCGGGCTTGTTTCCTTGTTGGGCACAATGCAATGTCACCAACAGAAAATGTCAATGAAGCCCAGGAAGCAATATATGAAATGGAATTAAAGCAGACAAATAAGGGACATTGCAGACATCATTCACAGAAATTATGGCCTCTGCCTTAGCTCAATCGGTAGACATGCAATATGCATGGATTGGATTTGGTTGACAGAAAAGTTGTTTTTTCGCGCTCGACTCCCAGCTTATGTCATAACTGCAGTTAGAAACTACAAAATGATGTCTCCTATGTGTTCCGTGTCAGTCTCACAAACACTCGCTCGGTAACCATGGAAGAGTGACCAGCCCCACCGATCTTGTTGGCAGTGTCCCCATTGGCAGTGACCCGGTCTGCGCCCACCACCACCGCATGGACCTTGCCCGTGGCCATCAGGGCAGCGGCCATGTTGTCGCAAATGAGCGTGCCTGGAATGCAGTCGTGCAGCAGCTCAAAGGCTGTCAGCCGGGATCCCTGGTTGTACGGCCGTGTCTCGGTGCAATACGCACGCTCCAGCCGGCCACTCTCGAACAGCTGCCGCACGACGCCTGGGCAGAGATCGTGTGCAGAACAAATAGCATGCTTAAAAACTGTCCACAATACCTACTGTCAATCAGAGCAGCTTAATTCAGACCTCCTACTATTCACTGGATCATCTACTGGCCTGTAACAAGAGCTTGATTTGGGCAGGTGCGTTTTGTGCTGAATAATGTAGGTAAGTGAAAATAAAGGGGGAGAGATTGTATAGTCTGCTTCACACTTAGGGGGAAATTTCCGAACGCATGACATCGCGATGCGGCCAGCACAGCATTTGCATGCCGGCAGCAGCTCACGCATGCACAGACGCTTCAGGAGCGCAATGTCGAACCACTTCGTCTGCTACGGCGGCGTTCTCTGGCCACATTCTCGGGTAGCATGCTGATTTTTTCAGTGCTGCGGGAACTAGGTGGATATTCTGTTATAAACGTTGTATGAATGCGAATCTCGCAGCCTTCATTGGCAATAATATGGTTCTGAAAACAATATTTGCAGCATACTTTGTTATCTCTTTCAAAATGCTGTGCTACAGAGTGCGTTCACGCATATTTTTTCTTGGTGTGTGCACCGCAGTATGTTGCGACGGGGAAAAACCATAAGAGCACGTGCCAGCGCAGTATTAAATTTTTGCTGAAGAAAAACAAATAGATTTGCAGTGACTGCTGCACAGCTATGGGTTTCAAAACGATAAAACAACGAAAAATAAATTCGGGAATGTTGTTTGTTAAAACAACGACCTGAACAAACTTCTTCTCGATGACATTTCATTACACCAAGCAGCACTCACTCACCGGCATTGAGATGCGTGCAAGAAGCTTCCAACTGATCTTATTATTGCCTTGTCATATTTCCGCACCGATGAAGACACTCATTTTAGACACTTGATGAGCGATATCGGCCCAGTTGCCACAGTAAAGATGAAACCCGCCCACTGACTGACAATGCAGCCAGCGCATGCAGCCGTAGTCGACGCGTGATTACAACGCTGGCCACATCAAGGCCCCATCGCGAATAAATGAGCTGTGAGATTTCCCCTAAGTGTGAAACAGACTGTACAAATGTCTTTCATAAAGAATGCCATAGATCGATGCATCAGCACACCATCACTTCATCTATTCAATAGAGGCTATTCATTTATCAGTTAACAATATTATGCATTATCACACATGTGCTCTCACGCATGTGCATGGATCTTGCCCGGTGTATGAAAACGCCTGGAGTATTTTCTATGAGCGCAGTTGAATGTTGTTTCTTCTTTTTCCTCGAGCTAAGTTACTCCTACTGGCCTGCAGTGCATTGTTCGCTTGTTGTTTTCAAGCAAAAGACCACTAAGCATATCAACTACATCTAAGAAAGATACAATGGTCATTTATGCAATATACAGCGCGCGAAAAGGTGCGTTTTCAGGTTTGTTTAGCAGATGGTGCCCCCATCTTTGTAACGTTGAGAACGTGGCTGTGCGGTGTGTGGCCGATTGCGCCGACTTGCTTGTGCGCCTGGTGAGTCGTATTCAGTGCCTCGTCATCAGTGTTTCTTGTTGCCATGAGCCAGAAACATGACGTTATGTGACAGTCTCTTAGTGAGATGTAACAGAAATCCTAGCAACAAAAAAAAAATGCCAGGGGTTATTGCTGTATATGGTGAGTTATTCCAGCATATGGCAAGCTTGGCCAATTTTCGTAAAGGGGATTGCAGAGTGTGCCAACCGAAAATTGACTTCATTAGCAGTACCAACTATAATTTTAAAAATAAGCCACAAGGGTCTGAGGTGACTTTGCAGTGGGTACATGCTAATATTTTAATGGCTGACTCAGAAACACTTGTTTCTTGTGCTGACTCGTAATCGCAGGCCATGTAACTAAATCCACATCCACATGGCATTTCCATTGTTGGCTTTATCGACTTTGCGTACCCATTGCTACTGAACATGGTCGTGTGTCTGGAGCTGTAGCAGCCACTCCGCTACGCAGCAGTCCTTCTTGTCATCGTCTTTAGAAAGTGTCGGCGCTGGACATTTTTGCGCGCAACTTTTCTTGCCAGCAGAATGCTGAAGCCGAAGTAGAAATGCTTTGCAAGCTGCGTGCGACATTGATTGGCTCACTGCAAAGCAAACGTGTACAGACGCGCATCACCGACTATTTCAATTAATTAATAAGGATTTCCTGTGATTTGTGAATCAATGTAAGTCTTCTTAAACTTCCCTTCCGTGTGTTAGCTCAATGCACATGTGCCACTGCATGGAGAGCCCTCCGTTTATTTAGCTTTCATTAATTCGAACTTCTTTTAATTCGAACAAATTTTTGGGCCCCTTTGAGTTCAAATCATCGTGATTCGATTGTATTAAAAACCTCAGTTATGTGAAGTAGTTTTACGCCGACCCCGCATCTTACGACGGCTTTCATATTCCATCAGAAATTTTAAAAAAAAAACAACTTTACTCAAATAACATGTCGACCAAATATTCACGAATGCAGAATATGAACATGCATACCCCAAGAAAGACTACAGGAAAAGTAGTTATCTTCATCGAATGGAAAATTTATTCTCTCGGAAGTTCATGCGCTTTTACATACACCTCAATCACATGCATATGTATCCGGGGTCGTTTCTTAGTCAAGCTTTATCCACATAGAGTAGGTTCAGCTGACCAAAAAGTTGATATTTTTCACATTTTCACTTGGAGGAAACATTTCCTGGTTGACATACGGCTGATGTCTTGCCTCTGTCACACTCATAGTCACTGGTTTACACACGCATAATGGCACGACGCATTTGCTTTCGCCGTGCAAAACTACTTTCACTTGACATCAAGGTTCATAACAAGAGCGGGACACCACTAGTAGCACTTGAGATGTGCGCCGAGGCGATTTCAACCGGCGGTGGCGTGGGACTCATTTTGAGTCGGCGGCGGCAGGGCATGCAGGGTAAAATCATCGGCGGCAGTGCACGTCCACTTTTCGTCGGCGGCAGCGGCGTGTAAACCAAAACGACAAGTTCAAAAAGCTCTTTACTACATCCTTTTTTTTTTGCGATTGCAATTATATTGACCTTCTAGGATGGATTTCGCCATCGGCGTCAACGTAGGTGTCGATGTCATGCACCGTATATGTGTACGTATTTATATATATGAAAACACAAGAAAGAAAAAGACTCCGGTGCGCAAAATCAAACGTGGGACCTCCGCATCGTAAGGCGTTAACCACTGAGCCATCGAGGGGTAGCTCTTGCGATGTTCAAACGGCAAGCTATTTGTATCTACCACTTACCACTGTCGGCAGACATCTCGGGGGGCACTATCGTATTTTCAGCATTATCAGCAAGACGGCGCAATGAGCACGGGGCGGCTCTCATCTTTCACGCATACTTTGGCCTGCGGAAAGGAAGGGAGTGGACGATCTCTCGCCTGCCCTTATGTCCCAGTGGGGAGGTTCATACGTCTCAGCTGGTGTTGGGCTTGCACTGGAACAATTATGTTGTACTTACGGGGCGCAAAAAGGTCACTACAATTATTCACAAACCTCCGCTTACGAAAAGGGCGCACTTTACAGACACAGCGAAGTAACAACTGAGATGCTTATTCACGTTCCTCTGTACCTGTGAGTACATTTTATGCGTCATTAGTAGAGGCCGAATTTTCAGGTACTAATAAAGTGTGTTTAAGGTGCCAAAGACAAGCAGGTAAAACACCATTTTAGGCCCTCAAAATCATAATTATAGGCACAATAAATTTCTACAAAAATTGAAATATCCCACAAAAACGACATCGGTGATTTGTATCACTGAACGCACAGCGTCACGGTTGCTTTTTGGTACATCATTTGTGCTACGAGACAAGCTCTCTATCCGCAAGTGCCTAATATACACAGAATACTCAATGTACCACTCGGTCAAATGTCAATTGGACATGATTACACTGACCACCAAGCATAAGCCCTGACCATTTAAATTCAAAAATCTAAGCACCACTCGAGTAGGCACCAGCGTTGTTTTCGCTTCGTTTTATTATTATATTTTATTATGATGGGTTTGCTGAAAACAATGAGCCTCGTAGCTCGGCTCAACACG
Organism: Rhipicephalus microplus; assembly: GCF_043290135.1. Lineage (NCBI taxonomy): Eukaryota > Metazoa > Arthropoda > Arachnida > Ixodida > Ixodidae > Rhipicephalus > Rhipicephalus microplus. The sequence goes on from NW_027464585.1 coordinate 44,518,761, forward strand.
GACAAGAAACCCCTTACTTCGCAGGGGAACTTTTGATTTGTGCTGCCCACCAGCCTTGTGAAACCCGAACACTCGCTGAATTTTACATGAAAATGGCGTGGCGGAATTGTTGTGATGAATGTACAACTTCCGAAAGATGGGGGGATGGGATCGTGCATGATGTGCGATATCAAACCCAAATAGTGAAAAAGAAAAAACTTCTGTCACTTTGTGTGTAGAATAACTATACCTCAAAAAGACAATTTTTTCGTGGTCATGAACTGTGCCTGACAAGTCACGCAAATGTATATATACAATATTGTTAGTTCTTTTCTAAGAGCAACAAAAATTTAAGCCACGTTGTCGTGGTGGTCCATTGTTCCTGTAACTGTCAATTTCGCTGCCTAGCGAACGACAGCCAAGATTTCGTAAATGCCTTACAACTGGTAGACAAAGTTATATTTAAAAAATAACTCAAGACTGGTTCTTATGCTGATCATAAGCTCGAGCCCGGGAGTGCTTCGTGCCTCCTTGGCCCCAACCACGCCTCTTGACTATCTCTTCACGCAATCTAATCAAATGCCAAGACTCTAAAAAGAAAAAAAATGAAAAAAGAAGCGTGCTGGCATCGAAAAATCAGCATCGCTTTTTGTATGCCAGCTCTTCCCTTTAAACAGTTCTAGTTTTGTCCGCACCCAGGAGACAATACACGATCTAGTAATGATAATTTAAAATCGTGCAAAATATACAAGCAAACGCCATCATTCCCAAGAAATCGCAACGAGCGCTCACACACGATCGCATGTACGGGTGGTAGTCGCTGCGACAGCATAAACAAACTACGCGTGAAAAAATAGACGTATATATTACAGTTCAGGAAAAAAAAATAATTGAATTCTCAAAAGGTGCGAGCACATGATTTCCCTGACATTTTTCCAACAGAAAGAGTGCCAGAAGCATATGACACCCACGAAACTTAAGAGACAGTAGTATTGAGCGTGTTGTTATAACATGATAAGAGTGCATGTGCGTTAGATGCTGACAAAGAGGGCTGCTTTGCCGTATTGTCCCTTAAAAAGTATCGGGAAAAAAGGTTCTCACACGGTTTCAGACCTTTTTCACGGTCATGTGGAAGTGAAAAAGGTCAAAAGTAAAGCTAAGAGCCTGCTTCGCAAGTGAAATCTTGTAAGTGTCTATATGAACATGTCAGATGCCAAGTAACAATTCCTTGAAGCCTTCTTCAGTGCCGAAACGCATAAGATCGACATGCCTTTTAGGCTAAAATAGTATCTGAAAATGGTACCTGGCATGTGTGTGTTGCGCTCTACCAGCATAAAACTTTGAAAGGCTTAGATGTGATCGAATCCTTTCTGGTAAAAAGTTCATGTGAAGTCCAAAATTTTCTTTCGTCCTGTGGGAATAAGAGTCTCGTCGCCTTCTCTGTAGACGTCTAGTACCTGTATTATTCTTTTACACATGACTCATTGTTACGATGCATTGGAGAATATATAGATGAGTTTGGCACCTCGAAATTCCAGACTCGGTCTGGCGTCAGCGTGAGTGGGATTTCAGAGCTCCTTAGGTTTTACCTTCAGTCGACGTACATCCTATGGGATAGAAAACCTCACCTTCGAAAATCAGGTATCTGTATTGGTTCTTGCATCGCTCCCATCGTCAGTGACCTGTTTTGGGGCAAATTAGACAGTTCCATTTCGAAAGTTTTCACTAAAGCTAATGTGATGCACGTTTTCAAATACGTAGATGATTTCTTAAATCTTTATGGACACCGATGTTGCATCGTATAAGAATGACGCTCTTGCAGTTTTAGACCTGATGTGAAGTGGTTTCAAACATTTTGAGCTTACTCGTGAACTTTCTGAGAATAGTGAAATCAGGCTCCTTGACATTAAGCTATTCCTGAATAATGACCGCACTTGCTGGATGTATCAACCGCATAGAAATAAGCCTTTCTTGCCCTTTCGTTTCGCGCATTCTAAATTAGTTAAACAAGGTATCGCAAAATCTTGCTTCCTGAACGCCTTGCAAAAATCCTGTGTGCACAAGATTACCGAAAGCATTGTGAAGCAACCTTAAGGCTGACGTCGGCTGGTTACCCCGACCATGTGCAAATTTCCGCTGCTGAAGGCCTGCTGCGTGAACTTCAGGCCAAAGAGAACGATAACGTTGTCCAACCTGTCACAGCTAAACAGGCTTTCGCCATGGTTCCGTATATGCACGAGATAGCGCACATCTCTTAAGAAAGTGGCACAGCTTGTTAATGTGAAGATGGTCTTTACGGCTCCTCAAAAATTGAGTCGCCTGTGCAAGCTGTCCGTTCCTCCATCCAGACCCACCCTCGGTTGCACTACAAAACATGCAAATAAATTTATAGATTATACCTGTAGTGTGGTGTATCAGCTTCTGTTATCGTGTGGAAGGTATTACATCGGTCAAACAGTTCGTTGTATAAATGAGAGGCTGAAGGAACAGATGTACAATGTGCATCATTATTAACAAGGATGGCTGTCCATTCACTGCAGCACGTGTGGCTGCCAGCCAATATTTTCAGAGTGCACTATTGTTGCAACATGCAGGGATCGCACCACGCGCAAGATCATAGAGGCAGAAAAGATATGCTCATTGAAAGAAGCTTGTGTTAGCACCCCTTCTGTCGCGCTCACCTATAAAGAAACGTTGTTCCTTTGCTTGTTGGTGTGATGTACTTATGCATTATCATTGTGTTTTGCGCATGACTGGTGCCACTGGTAACTGTATAAAAGCGAGGACCTTCGCAAGAAATAAATTGTTGGAAGTTCAGCGCTCTGTCTCGTCTCTTTTATCCCCTGTTGTCGTTTGCGCTGTTAAGCACTTTTTATCATATGATACCCACTACTTGCGATATGTTCCCGCCATTGCGTATAATCATATTTGACCCCGAATGGATCAAAACATTTAAGGACGTCTCAGACGCATTTAATACCTAACTGCATCATTTTAAAAGAAATTGAGTGCATTAGAAATTTTAAAAAAACTCTAGAAATGCAACCTCACGCATATCCACCATGCAAACACAAAGCTTTCCACGCTCCAGAAGAGTTGCCAGATGAGGGAAAGCAGCGCCCACTGAGCAATACGGCAGCACCCACCTTAAAACATTGTATAGGTGGATAGCAGTATCGTGGCTCACGCAAGGGATTGTGACCTACGGCCCAAGTCTGCATTGACTCCTGGTTCGAGATGCTGTGCTGCCGCACAGGCATTTTTGCCAGAGCCATCCCTTTCTGCGTGTTCCACCCAAAACTCACGCCCTACTCACACAAATTGTTACATAATGGTTTGGAGAGCTACGCAGTTTAGTTGAATAACTGATGCAGTCACTATGAGATAGCTATAACCGCGCGGGTGGTCATTTCTACATTCAAGTAGCATGCACCTCCGGAAACGTGCCTGTTGTTTTGCTGCGAAGCGGTTACAGGCATCTTTCGTCATACACAATAATTTTTCGGACATCATAGCATCACGAAATATCTGTCCATTTGTTTCTATACTACTTACATGTAAAGTTATTTGTTTGCTATTGTGTTACAAAGACAACATCCCAGGTATGACATAGCGAATGACAATACACTCATACCTCATTATAATGAAGTTGAAGAGGAGTTACAATTACCTCGTTATACCAATTCTTTCGTTATATCAATTATTAAAGTTTGTGGCAAAGTATGCTCAGATGGGCGCACACCTATAAGCATACAAAGAAGGAAACCGCCTCGCGCCCGACGTACCGCTATGCGACCACGCGAGTGACAGAAAATAAACACAGTCGAATCTCATTAATTCGAACACGCTTAATTCGAACTTCCAGTTATTTCGAACTCATGCTGTGGTCTCGTCAAAGCTATATGTATTCCACTGGGCAAAAATGCCCTGTAATTCAAACACACAAGCACTTCCGACGATTAATTCAAACATGCCGCGCTCCTAAAATGTTCTCAGTACCATACCCGATCCTGCAACGGCACCTCTCAACACTGCGTGCGAAGAAGAAAAAGAGGGAAAAGAAAGAAAAGACTGTGGCAGATTGTTTGCTCTCTCTCAAATGCCAATCTGCAACCCGCCTGTGCCACGCTTCTCTCTTTTCCGTCTCTGCACGCAGAGACCCTTCTCCTTTCAAGGCCGTGAACGGAGAGGCAGGAAGAAAAAAAGGGAAAGCAAAAGCTCCGCGTTGCCCTGCTGAGTACCGGCGTTCCACCTGAAACAATGTTCTAGATGCAAAAGCAACAGTTAGCAGCTGATCTCTTCTCTGTTATTGAAGCATTGCTCCGATGCCAACATTGGATGCGTCGGTGGTAACCACTACCGGAAATATTGTTATCAAAAATATTTATGACCGGGTGGTCAGCAAATAGTTCTTTAACCTGGTTGAATAATTTTCAAAGCTCGAATGGCATCTAATCCCAGGAGCGAGGTGCTTTTGTCCGTGACGTAGAAGAGAATCGTGGCGCAGTTGCAGTTGTACGAAACCGTTGCCTTGAAATAGCCATGATTATTTATGGCTTCCTCCAAGTAAATCTGTAGAACGAGGTGCGGCGAGGCAATACCAGAGACGATCTGGTCGAAGGCGATAATATCGCCCGCCTCGCCGAATTCACAAAGCTTGGCTACTCTGTGTACTTCCTGAATAAATTCTACTGTCGACTGGTCTGGGCCCCGTAAAGGTAAGGAGGAAGTTTTATGATGGCCTCCCCCGGCTGCCACCAGTTGTTAAGAGTAGGAGGGTCTCGATGACAGGCACGGCAGGTTCTCTTTAAGGTAGCTGGCACTCCGCCGTCGTCCGCATAGCTGATCTTTGCCAGTGAGGAGACGCCTTCATAAGAGGTAGAACGATGGTTTATTTACATTATAGTAGAAGGAAAGGAACTGTACAGGGATCGAGAAGATCCCCCATTATGTACAACAGAGGTTCAGCTCATGATTCCGTACAAGATTCAGCACAAGATTCAGCACTATTTACAAAAATGCTTCGGCTTTTATAGCCCGCCATCATCGCTGTTCGAAGGAGGCGCTGATCACTCTGGCCACACAGAAGGGGACCAAGCCTTTGTGGTCCACCCACCAGGAAGGGTGTAGATATTGCACTACTTGTCTGGGCTAAACGGTCCAATGGTAACAGGAGTGCACCACACAAAGACGCACCTGGTCCACGTCTTGAAGGCACCGCAGGGCGAGGAGATAGAGTCCGGAGAGGGAAACTTAAGCTTCTCCAGGGAGATGGCCGCTAACCCGACCGTCAGCAGCGGTCCACACTGCTTTCAGCTTCAGGCAGTCCAAACGCTCGATTCCGGTGAATGACTTCTTCGACGTGTTCCCAAGCTTCCGGGCTGTCGGTGCGTTAAGATGGTCTCACGTAGATGACAAAAGCCGAGGCACAAGGTTGTCTATTAGACTGCCAAAGTGGCGTCGTTCCCCCGCTGATCGAGCCCTTTCAACAAAAAGCTTGCCTCGCGAAGCTTTCGTTGAGACCCGACTGCTTCCCGGAACGTCTACCGGACAGCGTCTTGCAGACTGGGTGCTGATGGGGTTGAAAGCCTCTCTAGTAGACCGGCTTACGCACAATGGCGTCTGCCCAGACAAATTGCCGGGCCAAACGTAACAGCCCTGCTGCAGGGCTTTGAGGGTCAAAGAGTTCATTAAGCAGCGCAAGGGCTGCGTCAAACACATTTAGCGTTGTCCTCTGAGTTGACCGGTCGGCTCCCGGCTGCTGCTCTTCTTCAGCGACACGCAGGTAGGTGTTGAGTTCCTCGACGCCTAAGGCGTCCAGGAGCAGTGCCTTCTTGTGCTCCAATGTGGCAGCAGCGTCAATGTAAACCTGTAACACAGGACGCCAATGCCTCCATTGAATAGGTGGTACACCGGGGCACTGAACAAACGGAGGCGGAGGGGTCGCCGCATTCATGTTTGCCGAAGAAAGCGCTGAGAAAGCAGTTCAAGGACATGCGCACGTCGGTAGGCCTCGTGAACGAACTGGCACGGAAGTGTAGAAAAGTAGAAATCAAGCAGAAAATGCAGTACCGGTGGGACAGCTTGCACGGGTGCTGAGTCGACAGCACAAAAAAGAAGGCTGGGTGTCCACCTTATTGCCTGATGCTCATGGATTGCAGATCCTCGTCGTCAAAATGTAGTATCGCGTGGCGGTTACGCTGCACGGAGAATACAGGGCACGGCACTGAAGCGCTGGCCGACGAGAAGTACGCAGCAGCCTGTAGGCAAGCAGGAACTCCCTTATTATATACAATGCCGCGCATATACACAGGGTGGCACCCCCTAAGGGCTAACATACTTTACATGAAACCGAAAATAGCTTTTCCTGAAACCGAAACACACCACACTGTGTTTACTTGGAACACATTCGCTGGGAGGATTCAAACATGGAAGCTTTACAAAATCACCAAAGCTATTTCAAGGTCCCCCTAAACAAAAGAACTGAAAACTTTAAGCAGAACAGCCTCCGCTTACCGAGTGCAGTTCCGTAGCCAGCAGTGGCCAGACTGCCCGTGTTGCAGTGAGTGAGGATGCCAAGCTTGCCATCACTTGCTGTTCGGCAGTTCACCACCATGTGTTCGGCCCCATGTCGGCCGATGGCACGGTTTGCAGCCACATCTGCAGCCAGCATGCCTTCCGCCTCCGCACAGATCCTATACAGTGATAGTTACAAAGCTTTCTACCCAGCTACGAAAAAAAAATTGCCAAATAAATGAAGCAATTAACTCTTTCACAATTCTGTTTTCACTATACTGCCACAAAATGGGCATTAAATACTACTGCACAAGAGAAGGAGGAAGGGAACCTTTTCAAGGCCACACTTTATATTATGCCTTAAATGTCACCACCAGGCTTAGTGCACATGCATCCCCACCATCAAAGGAGGTACTCCACAGACTCCCAATAAAATTATGTGATCACTCGTCAAAGTACACATGGCTGAAACAATAAGCACTGGTTTAACCAGGATTGTCACTGTAGCCAACAAGAACAGCAGTCTTCTTCAGACCAAGCACAAATTTCTTTAAAACCGCATTCGGGAGCGAGACTTGTAATGATGAAGCCATGTTTGACACAAAAATGACTTGTACACACAAATGTTAATCATAAACATACGGTATATTTTCATGGCATATCAATGGCATTATTATTCACTTACCTTGTTATAACCATATGTAATATATCTCGTTGGAATTTAATCAGACAATCCCAATGAAAATTTGTTACCGCCGTGAAGCTTATTACAACATCCAAAAGCAATAATATCTTACTGTGCCCCATGCACGTTGTTACTGTAGGAAAGGCATTTGGGTAGCTCGCATGAGGGATTAATTTCTTTCGAGACTGGAGCAACTTGGTGATTGCCGTAGCGGGTAGAGCTGAACAAGTCGTGCACGAACAAGCCATACACAAGCCCGCTTAGTGGGCTTGTGTGTGATTACTACCCCTGAGGTGATTACTACCCCTGAGGATTTATTCGGCACCATATTATAAGAGTTGTCGTACACACAGCCGATGCTGAAGCTCAGCTCCAGTTTTAGTCGCATGTGTCAATGTCTTTCCCCTGTAGCATGAGTAATCGCAGCTATGGGAAGCTTATTCACAGTTCAGGCAAATAAGGCAACAGGCTAAGTCACGCATAAAACTTTAGTTCTACACAAGCAATAATGGGGATACTTGCCAAGACTGCTTGCACAAAAGTGGGATAGTTCATTGCTTGCAAAACAAAAATGCAGGAAGCAGTGGCGTACCAACTCTATCGCAAGGAGGGGGGAGGGGGGGGGGGGGCAAGCAACCTACCTCACTCATCATCCAGGATATATATATATATAAAGAGAGGGAAAGATGACTTCATCAACGCAATTGCACTTTGTTGTGATTTTTTATACACACAGCGCTTGTTCAATAGCATAAAAAAGGGACATGTACTCAGTTTTAAGCAGCATGCACCGAGACAATGCATTTATATATGCGATTCACGTAAAAAGAAAGCGCCAAAAACGAGGGGCAAAAAAAGGAGACAGGCAGCGGCACTGACTTGCAACAAGATTTATTTGCTGGAACCGCACAATATATACTTGAGTAGTATCTGACAAAAAAAATACAAATCAAAGAATACAAAATTTACCTAACACCTGAGTAATCATCGTGATAACGCACCATGAACAAAACGTGTGCCAACGTTCTGAAGAAAATCTAATTCTTTTTGTGATAGAGCAATCAAAGGCCTGATGACACATGCACTGCCCAGCCTTCCTATTTCTGCGGCCTCATAAATTTCGCATATCAACTGGTCCCGATGACGCCTAATGACAGTACAATGCTGAAAGTCGGGGACACAACCGCAGTCTTGGCAATGAATGCCGAGGTGGCCCGATACTGTAGAAGAGATGTTGTGAGCGTGCTCTTTCAGCCGCTCATTTAAGCACCTGCCTGTTTGGCCGATGTAACACTTGCCGCAGGACAGGAGTAGAAAGTACTCCACCCCTTCGATACATGGAACGTACTTCTTCCAATGCTTGATTTTGCAGCCTCGCTCTCCCCTGGAACCAAGATTCACGGCCTTGCACAACCTAGCCAGCTTTTCTGGGGCAGAAAAAACCAGCTGTACGTCGCACCTGCTGGCCACATTTTTGAGGTTGTGGGTGATGCCGTGGATATATGGAATAACAACAAAGCTTCGTTTCTCCCGTTCCTTATCCTTTGTACGGGTTCGAGCATTAATTTCTGGACTCATTCTGATTTCTCCGAGTAGACACTCAGCAACGGCGGTCAAAATGTACATCGGGAAACCAGCCTCGGTGAGGCGTTTAGTTTGCTGATTAAAGCTGGACCGAATCATGTGAAGGCAGGACCTTCGCAGAGCGTTTGTGTAGCAAGTCTTAGCAATAACGAGCTTCGCCACTTTCAAATGTGCCAAAACAAAAGGTAGGATTGGCTTGTTTGCACGCGGCTCATAGGCCCCACCCACGTGGAAAGGACTCAACACTAACACCAAATCTAGGAACCTCTGTCCGGAACTTCATGTGTTATAACAAGCGGAGAAAGGCACTTACTGAAAATTTCTAACATAACTGACAAAGATGAAATGGCCGACGAGGTTCCAACTTGAAACAACACGAGGAAGTCATCAACATAGCGGAATATTTTCTTAACAGTTGTGGATTCCAAGCAATTCTGAATGGCACAATCACGGCTGGCTAAAAATAAATCACTTAAAATGGGCACAAGGCATGATCCTGTGCACACACCTTGACGTTGCAAGTAAATGTGATCATCCCACTTTGCAAAAGTCGACCTTAGGTAATACTCTAGCAGTTCCATAAAATTTTCAGCAGATATGCCTACTGCATTCTGATAATTCACTACACCAAAACTGTCAATGCACCCGGGAATGCAAACTAGAAGCTCACAGTGTGGCAATGAGTAGTTATTTTGCCTTCTTTGTACTTTAAAGCATACATCTCATCCAATTTTTCCCTATCCCAAGTTTCCTCTTAACTGCTTTGACGCTTCCTCCGTTTTTCAGAACGTGTTCAATTCTCTTGATGTTATACTTTCTTACATCGAATACCTTATGCTTATTAATCAACTTCAAAAGCTCTAACAGTTCTATTTTGTCTGTTGTACTTGAGACGTTTATGCTTTCATACTTCTTAATGAGATTCTTCGTTTCCTGGGAAAGCTTGCCAGTGTCCTGTCTAACTACCTTGCTTCCAACTTCCACTGCACACTCCGTAATGATACTCGTCAGATTATCATTCATTGTATCTACGATAAGGTTATTTCCACAATAAGAGCCGAGTACCTGTTCTGAAGCGAGACTCTGAATTCCAGTGCTTTCCCTCTCAGTGCTAGCTCATTGATTGGCTTCTTGCGTATCAGTTTCTGTCGTTCCTTCTTCAAGTCTAGGCGAATTCGAGACTGTACCATTCTATGGTCACTGCATCGTACCTTGCCAATCACTTCCGCATCCTGCACAATGCCTGGGTGTGCACTCACTATAAAGTCTATTTCGTTCTTATTTTCGCCATTAGGGCTCCTCCATATCCACTTACCATTTTCTCGTTTTCGGTAGAAGGTATTCAAAATCTGTGAATTATTGCGTTCTGCCAATTCTACTAGTAGCTCTCCTTTGGCATTTCTAGTACCGATGCCATAATCTCCTACTGCCTGGTCTCCAGCCTGCTTCTTCCCTACCTTTGCATTAAAGTCTCCCATCAATATAGTATACTGTGACTTTACCTTGCTCATTGCCGACTCCACGTCTTCATAGAAGCTTTCAACTGAAGCGTCATCATGGCTGGATGTAGGCGCGTAAGCCTGTACCACCTTCATCTTGTATCTCTTATTGAGTTTAATTACGATACCTAACACCCTTTCATTAATGCCATAGTATTCTTCTATGTTGCCAGCTATGTTCCTGTGAATTAGAAACCCCACTCCCAGTGCTCTTCTGTCAGCCAAGCCCCGATAGCAAGGGACGTGCTCATTCTGTAGCACCGTATAGGCCTCATCTGTCCTCCTAACCTCACTGAGCCCTATTATATCTCATTTAACACCCTCTAGCTCCTCGAATAGTACAGCTAGACTTGGCTCACTAGATAAGGTCCTAGCGTTAAACATTGCCAAGTTCAGGTTCCAATAACAGCCTGTCTGGATCCAGAGATTCTTAGCACCCTCTGCTGCGTTGCAGATCTGACCGCCGCCGTGGTCAGTTGCTTCGCAGCTGCTGGGGACTGAGGGCCATGAGTTAATTGACGTTTGTATGTGGGAGGTAGTGGCTAGATACTGCACCAGGGTGGCCAATTCTTCTCTGGTGAGAACCCCCACGTTAGCTCGAGTCCGTGGTGTCGTTACACACCAAACGCCTGCTTACACAGACGCCTTTGTGACAACAGATATCGGTAATTTAAAAGCGAGAACCTTTCAAAAATCTGGCATTGGCAGCGTTGATATGAGTGCAAAGAATAAAAATCAGGATCCCAGAAAGAATTGAAGTCTAGCATTTTGTGTGGCAGTCATGTACTCTATACACAAAACCACGCAAGGTATTGAATCTGCTTCGGTATAAGTACTGTGCAGACATCAAGTCGATGCAAAGTGACTACGGTTACTATGCTAGCTATCTAAGTTAATAACAAGGAGATAAACACTTCATATCTACTCCTACTATACAGATGCACGTCATGTTTGGTTAATATCAGTTGTAGCTTCAGTATCTGTTATGTTGCTGCCATCAGCCTAAGCAGCATCACATAGTGCCACAGGATGGCGCCTTTTATCGCTCCTATGATCATTGAAAAAAACTTGCTGCTGGCCTCATAGATCAGTCAGCATTTGTACTGAGCCTCGTCTTTGTGCTGCCATAAGAGGAGAACAGGACAACTGGGGACGAGAGATAAAATCTGCAAGTTGGGCGCGGCAGAAAACACCCGCGCCTCGATTCAACAAGAATGTCGTCTATGGGCAGACTGGAAGCATTCGACGCATGCACAAATGAGTAGCCGGAATATCACGAGAGTGTCTTGCTTCACTTCACGATGAACGATGTGGATGAGGAAAAAAAGAGGCCGGTATTCCTGACAAACTGCGGTGTAGCAACGTACCCGTTGCTACGAAACCTGCTGTTGCCTACAAAACAGAGTGATGCGACACTTGCAGGTATCTTTGCAGCCTTTGGCGCACACTTCAAGCTAAATGTTTTCGAAGTGGTCGCCAGTTTCAAGTTTGTTTTTCTAGAAAAAAAGCACGAAGGCAAGGCTGTCAGTGACTACATAGCTGCACTTAACAAGCTACTAGACAATTGCAACTTTAGCGCAGTGCGCGAGCAAATGATGCGTGACCAGATTGTCTGCGGAATCAATGATGCCAGAATGTAGACTTGCCTTTTGGAAAGTGTTTATTTAAACCTGGAAAGGACAAAAAATTTTGTCAAGGTGATATAAACTGCAAAAAGAGACTCGCACATGCTTGGCGCCCTATCTGTTTCTGCAGATATAATGCAGTCAGCAAACTTCGCAGAGCAGCCGACAAGGAAGATGACGGAGGTAAGGTGCGCCTGCTGCAGTGGCAGACACCAGACGACGTGCGGCCGATACTGCGATGCTATCTGCTTCAAGTGCTGTCAGAAGGGCCACCTCGCAAAAGTTTGCAAGACAGTTGCGATTAACAGAAGGAATAGGACAGGCTACTGCTCCGTGCACAACATGAACGACCTTTCCGAAACAGAACCGGGACAAGGTGAGGAATACACCTTGTGGTCTCTTCGTGCCATCAGACCGGAACCCATGAAACTTGAAGCTCATGTCAATAACGTGCCGCTAGTAATCGAACTTTATTCCGGTGCAAGTGTTTCGATAAGAGCTGACACAAAATTTAGTGCTCTGTTCCCAAGAGAGCTGTTGGAGCATGGTGAAATGTGGCTCAAAAGCTATTCTGGAGAGCTGTTGGCAGTATTGGAAAAAATGTCAGCCACAGTATATGTGGGCGCGCAGGAGGCAACTTTGCCATTATTAGTTGTGAGCAGAGCATCCCGACACTTTTCGAAAGGACTGGATGGAAGCATTTGGTAATACCACCTTGAAGCCGTTAGACATGAAAACAATCAGCACCGTTGAAGGCATAGTCGGACAATTCAGGGACGTCTTTTCAGGCAACCTTGGTACAATGAACAGAGTCTTGGCCATGATATCACTGCAAGAAGGAGCCAGACCAAACTTTCTCAAAGCGCGACCAGTGCCGTTCGCGCTTGTTGACAGATATGTCGAAGAGTTTCAGCGGTTACAGCGCGAAGGCATCATACGCCCAGTGAACACGTCCAAATGGGCCGCCTTGAATAGTTCCAGTGGTGAAGCAAGATGATAGACAACATGTGTGTGGTGATTTTAAGGTCACTATCGACCCAATCACGGTGACTGAATGTTATCCGATTCCCTGGATCGAAGAGCTGTTTGCCAAACTGTGTGGGGGAAAGAAGTTCACAAAATTGGATTTGAAGGACGCCTACCAGCAGATAAATCTTGATGCGCAGTTGCAGAAGCTGGTTACTATCAAGACAGTGAAAGGCTTGTTTCAGTTTCCGAGGCTTCCGTTTGGTGTCGATTCAGCGCCCTTGTTGTTCCAGTGAGAAATGGACAACTTGCTGAGCAACCTTCCTAACGACGTTGTCTACTTTGATGATATCCTGGTGACAAGAAACACTGACGAGAACCACTGAATAAACATGAGCAAAGTTCTCAAGCGCCTCCAAGATGCCGGCTTGCACCTGAAGCTAGCAAAATGCAAATTTATAAAAGACCGCATTGATTACTTAGGACACCCCATCACCGCTGAAGGCCTGCATCCCAGCCCTAGGAACGTGGAAGCCATCCTCTCAGCACCAAGGCCACAAGACGTGAAAACTCTGCAAAGCTTTAGGGGGTTGATCAACTTCTACCAAAAGTTCAGCCCTCGCTTGTCAGCGGTACACAATCCATTGAATGGTCTATTGGTACCAGGTACACCATGGACCTGGGCACCACTTCAGGAGGAGGCCTTCAGCAAAAGTAAGCAGCTCTTGGCATCTGCGAAGACATTGGCGCACTTTGACCCGATCAAAACTACAGTGCTTGTAAATGATGCGTCGCCATATGGTCTTGGCGCAGTTCTAGCTCAGCGGGAAGAATCAGGTGAAGAGCAGCCAATTGCTTTTGCGTCCAGAAGCTTGGCCACAGCTGAAAAAAACTACAGCCAGCTCGATAAAGAAGCCTTAGCAGTTGTGTTCGGGGTAACACGTTTCAAACAGTACCTTTGGGGACGGCGATTCAAAATAGCAACCGATCACAAGCCACTTTTGGTGCTTTTTGGTTCCAGAATCTTGTTCACCTCGATCACTCCGCTGGGCACTCTTCCTGTCGGGCTATGATTATGTGTTGAAGTACAGACCCGGTGGTCACATTCCACACGCCAATGTCCTAAGCTGACTTCCGCTTCCAACAGCTCGTTTTCAAATTGAGAACCCGCCGGAGATTTTTATGGTCCAAGGGTCTTACCCCAGAGTGATGTCAGCGCAAGCTATTGTGGCTGCTACGAGCAAAGACGCACTGCTGTCACGTCTTCGCGAAGCTCTTGGGGCTGGTAGGGGAGTTCTCCTAGAAGCTCCATAGAAAGAGTACGAAACTCGCTTTCATGAAATGAATGTGCAGGGTGATTGCATTCTGCTAGGAAGCAAGGTGGTTGTGCCCGCATCTATGCAGGTCGACGTGTTGCAACTGCTGCATGAAGGGCATCCAGCAGTGGCGAAAATGAAAGCGGTGGCCCATAGCCATGTTTGGTGCCCAGCCATAGATGATAACATCACAACAGAAATGCAAGCATGCCGCACCTGCCAAGAAAATAAGCGATTACCGATTACCGGCACCCCGTAAAAACAGTTAAAGAAAGCTGTCTTGACAAAATAAACGTTGGAATTAATGACCTGTGTACAATCAGTAATAGCGACAAGTCTATTAAAAGAGAGATTGATGATACTTTTTTAAACTCTGTAAAACTAATGTTGCTCCACTTATTAAGCGTTACATCAATGATTACCTACAACACGAGCCAATAAAGACAGTCATAGCGATGGATGCTTCACAAAGTGCAGAAAAATGTGGAATCATAATTTTCTCTCTTACTCCAAATTGGTCATTTTCGCTCAGCCTTCCAAATTCTGTGCCAATCTTGATAGGAGAACTTCCAGCAATCAATCTAGCTCTGTGTAAACTATATTAGCATTAATAAGCTCAGCATTAATTTTGACGGATTTGCTATCAGTATGTTCAGCCCTCATCAGATGTTTTTGAGTGCTATTTATTCAAGATAGTTTAGGTTTCAGAGCACAAGGACCACAAACAATCTCCCCACCCCCTCATAGACCTTCGTGTGAGCAGCTGAGCGCTGTAACCACACATCTGCCGTGGCCGGCCTGAGAGTTAAATAAGATACTTTAAAAATGTCATAGACACAGCAGACGAAGAAGCTCACTTGTTATCAAAGGCAATTGGAGAGTTGAAGTTGTGTGAAGAATTAAGATGAAACAGTGCAGAGCCAATAACAAACACAGACAAAATAAGCAACTAGACAATGTGCTTGCACATCTGAAATGTACCTCTCTGTTGAACGGTGACGCATTGCTTTACTGCTTTCATTCAATGAAGTGAATGCCCATGCATTGTCCTACCCGCGCTAGAAACTTTGGGGAGGTCTCAGAGGTAGACGCCATAGGCGACGGAGACAAGGGCGAGTTCATTTGTGCTTCTATGAGGTAAGGCTGCAGGCGGCTTCGGGCTCGTTCTACTAGCGTACTGATATATGCAGTAGTGAAAAAGATTAGGTGAGCTCGACTTCTGCATCTCGGCATCACTCGCTTTGCACTCATGCACACTGGCCAAGGGGTGTTTATTTATTTATTTATTAATTTATTTGTACCCTCAAGGCCTACAGGCATTTCAGAGGGGAGTGGGTTACAAGGTTATACAAAAAACTAAAAAGCAGCAACAAAAGTAGTAAGCAGATAAGTACAAACATACATGGGCCCTAATCATACAATGTTAGTTAGTGCTGCACGAAACTGATGGTTGTCTTCGATTGCGGCAGTCAGTACGGGAAGGTGGTTCCAATCTTGTGACGTCCGAGGAATAAATTACTGAAAGAAGGCATTGGTGTTGCATGGTATTGTTCCTACTTTGTGTCGGTGATCCATACGAGAAGAAATATATGAAGGAGGAGTAATTAACTCACTGAATAGGGGCGAATTATGGTAGTAAATTTTGTGAAAGAGACAGAGGCGAGAGTGTTTGCGGCGCGAAGTTAGAGTGGGTAATTGAAGCAAGTTTTTCATGGACGTGACACTTGCCGCACGGGTGAAATTACCGAGAATGAAACATGCTGCGTTGTTCTGCACGAGCTCAAGTGATGTCACCAGATAGTCATGGCTCGGGTCCCAAATGGATGATGCATATTCGAGTTTAGAACGAACCAATGATTTATACAAAAGTGTTTTTAAAGAGGTAGGTGCAGAAAAGAAGTTGCGGCGAAGGTAGCCAAGCAGGCGATTAGCATTATTAATAACGATATTAATATGAAGCGACCAGGTAAGATCAGTTGTTATGTGAATTCCCAGGTATCGGTACGACGTCACAGGTTCAAGAAGTGTGTTGTTAAGGTAATAGGAACCCGTCGAAAGGGCTGTTCTTAAAATGCGTAAGACTTTGCATTTAGTTGTATTAAGTTCCATTAACCATTGCTCACACCAGTTAGAAATGGCATTAATGTCCGATTGCAGTGCCGTAACGTCATTATCGTTGTTAATTTCTCGAAAAATAACACAGTCATCTGCAAACAAGTGAATATTAGAGAGAACACAGCTAGGTAGGTCATTAACGTATATCAAAAACAAAAGTGGCCCCAAGACAGAGCCCTGGGGAACGCCGGAATGAACAGAACTGGGTGGAGAGTCATAGTTATTGGCTGTGACGAACTGGAAACGATTAGAAAAAAAATACTCAATCCATGCAAACAACTTAGGATCTAGATTTAACTTGCTTAGTTTGTAAAGGAGTAGTTTGTGAGACACTTTGTCAAAAGCCTTGGAGAAGTCGAGGAAGATACAATCAGCGGATGAACGGCGATCTAAAATTAAGTGTAGCTTGTGGGTTAATGAAAGCACTTCTTTCGAAAACCATGTTGCGTGGGTGAAAAGAAAGAGTTCAATTCAAGAAATTTGACCAGATCGGAAAAAATTACATGTTCGAGAATTTTGCATGGAATGCTTGTTAGTGATATGGGTCGGAAATTGTTAGGCGTGTGTTTGTTACCGGACTTATGGAGTGGCACCACCTTCCCGACTTCCCAATCCGCCGGCAGGATGCTCGTGTCGAGGGTCTGCTGGAATATTTTGCACAAAATAATAGAGGAATACACAACAGTACTTTTTAAGAACTTCGTATTAATAAGGTCAACACCGGGGCTCGATGAGGGTTTCAGTGACTGGATTATTTTACTTACACCACCTGGGTCAGTAACAATGGGGTCCATGGAGAGATAATTACAGTTCTGAAGTTCAGGTATTAAGGGGTTAGAAGAAACAACAAAGTTCTGGCAAAAAACTGCATTGAGTAGGGAAGAACATTCGCTACTGGGTATAATGGAACCATCTGGCCCAGTCAATGTAATACTATTCGTTTTAGAAGGAGTGATCACACGCCAAAATTTTTTAGGGTCGTTAATAAGCATAGAAGGAAGGGTGCGCTGAAGAAAGTGTGATTTGGCAAGTTTTACTGCTGCAATGTATGCTTTGTTGGCGGTTGTGTATGCGTTCCATCGGTAATCACTCGGGGATTTTTTAGCCAGACGATAGCAGCGCTTTTTTCGATTAGACAGCCTGTTTAACTGCTTGTTGTACCAAGGCGCCTCCGGGTTAGAATTTATTGTGCGCAGAGGGATGTATTTATCAGTTAGTTCGTGAACTTTGTTTTTAAATAGGTTCCAGTTTTCTTGAACGGTACGCGTATCAAAATGCAACAAGAAAATGTCCAGAAAGCAAGCTAGTTCGTTGTTAATAGTTTCAAAGTCTGCTCTTGAGTAGTCGCGAATTTGCTTAGTTGAGGTCGTAGCCTTGCTTAGTGGAACGTTTATATTAAATGAAAGGAGCGAGTGGTCGCTCAGACCGGGTAAGTATGAAATCGGGGAAGCAAAATTAGCGTGCGTAGTTAATATCAAATCTAGTTTGTTCGCGGTCTCTTGCGTGGTTCTAGTCGGTTCAGAAACGAGCTGGGAAAAAGAAAATAATGAACAAATATTGAGAAATTCTGTTGTTTGAGATGAAGGTGGTTTGGATGCGGGGGTTTCCGAGTACCAAGAAATATGTGGGAAGTTAAAATCACCCATAAGGAATATAGGAGCAGTGGGGTGTCGTGTAGAAACAATATTCAGCGCATCGTGTAGTTCGGACACAAACGTTGGGCGATATGAAGGTGGACGGTAACAAACGCCCATAACAAATTTCCGGTGCCCAATGTCAACGCAAGACCATACAGATTCTAAATCAGTGTGAACATGAATTAAGTGAGATGGATAAGACTTTTTGACAGCAAGTAATACGCCACCGCCTTGACGCAAGGTGCGATCGCAGCGATAAATGTTAAAACAGGACACGTCGAAGATTTCACTATCATGAATGTGTGTGTGCAACCATGTTTCAGTGCAGAGTGTTGTTGAGGTTAGGGCGGCGGTTGCCATTGTCGATTCATCGAAAAGGTTTAATAGATTAATTCGATTATTTGAAAGCCAGAAATCAATAATGATTCATTGATTAATCATGCATCTTTAATTGGTTATTCGTGAATCCCGGCTGCGGCGGCTGCATTTCCGATGGAGGCGGAAAGGTTGTAGGCCCGTGTACTCAGATTTGGGTGCACGTTAAAGAACCCCAGGTGGTCGAAATTTCCGGAGCCCTCCACTACGGCGTCTCTCATAATTATATGGTGGTTTTGGGACGTTAAACCCCACAAATCAATCAATCAATTGGTTATTCGTTTATCAATATTACCATCCATATATTTGTGGATTGAAGCTTTCAAAACAAGCAAATTCAGGCTCTTTAGCCATAAAATCGGTGATCAACGATGCACTCTGACACAAGCTCTATAGCGGGGTAAAATGTTCAGCGATGGTGTCAGTATCTTTATATAAGTGCAGGAATCCACTTCTGCAGCACTGGCTTTGCCAGCCATGATAACACCAATGCAAGTCAGAAATGGCAATATCATCACTGGCACCGGTGAAGTCACTTTCTGTTGTCCTGTCCGAGGTGGCATGTGCAAATGCTAAAATTCACACCATCTACCCTAAGGAAACCCTATGGGATGCGAAGCAGCAGCGTCGCGCACAGGTGTCATAGTTTGAACGGCGATATGGCGGGTGCTGCGGTGAGCGTTTGAAGATTCGTTTGAAGCGATGGCTAGCGTAGGTCTTGTCGTGTCTTGAGAATGGAAACAACCAGTGGAACGGAGCTGGTTCACGTTTCGCCTTGACTACCAAGGCCTTGTGATCAGTGAAGCGCATGCTGAGAGGTTCCTGCAGACATTCGACGTCGAATTTGGCAAAGACCAGATCGGTGCACTTATTACCATGATGTTACCAGTCAATGCACGCTCGAGCGTTGCGAGCAGTAGAGAGGGTGACGCATGAGGTGACACGTACAGACATGTTTCGACCCGCATGTTAGGCACGCGTCAGGTTTACTGCGTAACGGTGTAACGGGGCAATAAGGAAGGGACATGGCATTGCCCCCCCTCTGAAAAAGACATCGTCCCGATGGTGTAACAAAAGACTAAAGTATAATAAAAGGAAAATAAACAATCACTACAAGCAATAAAGCACAGCAACAAAATACAGTCCTCAGCTTCGCGCATGAAATGGCTTGAGGCGCACGACATGGACAATTTCAGGTCGAACACGGCGGCGTTGAGAGTTTGTAATGCCATCGAGAACAACCTCGTAGTTGAGTGGGCTAAGACGTCGAACTACTCTGTATGGTCCGAAGTACCGTCGAAGTTTTCACAGAGCCCACGACGGTGAATCGGCGTCCATACCCAAACATGGTCCCCGGGCTGGTACTGTACGAAACTTCGTCAAAAATTGTAACGGCGTCTATCCGTCACCTGCTGATTCATGATGTGCAGGGGGACGAGTTGACGAGCCTCTTCCACACACTGAAGGTAGGCAGTGACATCGAGGTACTCTTCGTTCGAAACGTTTGGAAGCATAGCGTCGAGCGTCGTTGCCGGGCTCCTTCCATAGACCAACTCGTACGGCGGCATCTGCGTCGTTTCTTGAATGGCCAAATTGTACGCGAAGGTCACGTATGGAAGGATTTCATCCCACGTCTTGTGCTCGACATCGACTTACATGGCCAGCATATCGGCGATATCAGGACTCTCCATGAGGCCATTGGTCTGTGGAAGGTAGGGAGTGGTGCGGCGGTGACTTGTCTGGCTGTACCTCAGCATCGCCTGAGTTAGGTTTGCCGTAAAGACCATACCTCTGTCAGTAAGGAGGACCTGTGGAGCACCGTGACGCAGGACGATGTTCTCGGCAAAGAATTTTGCTACCTCAGTGGCAGTGCCTTCGGGCACGACCCTTGTCTTAGCGTAGCGCGTGAGATAGTCAATAGCTGCGACAATCCATTGGTTACCATAATTCGATGTAAAAAATGGTCTCAGTAAATCCGTGCCAATTTGCTGGAACGACTTGCGAGGTGGCTCGTGGGCTGGAGAAGTCTGGCTGGTCTAGTCAACAGTGTCTTTCGTTGTTGGCAGTCCCAGCATGTGTTCACATAACGAGTGACGTCAGCGGAGAGGTGTGACCAGTAGTACTTCTCCTGTATTCTTGCAAGCAAACGAGAAACACTAAGTTGTCCAGCCGTCGAGTCGTCGCGTAACGCATCCAAAACTTCTAGGCGCTGAAGGTACTATGACGAGATAGTCGGTTCGAAGTGGCGAGAAGTTGTTCTTCAGGAGAACGCTGTTCCACAGAAAAAACTACTAAATTCCTCGTTCGAATACTTTTGTAACAACGACGGCTTTGCCCTCGAGGTATTCTACAAGGCTCCTGAGTTTTAGGTCAGCTCGTTGTCGCTCGGCAAAGTTGGCGGCACATACTGTTCCCAGGAAGCACTCATCGTCTGTGTCGTCCTTTGATTGTGGTACGAGGGGGCACGAGACAGGCAGTCGGCGTCGGAGTGCTTTCTTCTGGACTTGTAAATGATGGAAATGTCAAATTCTTGCAGTCCCAGGCTTTACCTTGCGAGACGACCCATCAGGTCTTTCAGGTTCGCCAGCCAACACAAGGTGTGGTGGTCATTTACAACTTCGAAAGCGCTGCCGTAAATGTAGGGGCGAAACTTTGATGTAGCCTGGACGATTGCAAGGCACTCCTGTTTTGTTATAGAATAGTTGGCTTTTGCCTTCAATAGCAACTGGCTAGCCTAACTGATGACCCTTTCCTGTCCATCTGTCCTCTGCACGAGAACAGTGCCGTGTCCTACACTGCTTGCGTCTGTATGCATTTCTGTTTCAGCAAATTTGTCAGAATGTGAGTAACGGAGCCGTCTGCACGTGTCGCTTTAGTTCTTGAAATGCTTCCTCCTGCGGCTTTTCCCACTTAAATTCAAAGTCTGACCTGGTAAGGTTAGTGAGTGGCTCGGCGATTTGGACAAAGTTATGGACGAATCACCTACAATAAGCGCATAGGCCGAGAAATCGATGGACGGCCTTTTGTCGGTGGGTGGCGGGAATGCAGCAATGGCGGTTCTCTTCTGTGGATCGGGGCGTACTTCAGACTTACTTATCACATGGCCCAAGAACATGAGTTCCTCATACGCAAAGCGGTACATTTCTGGCTTGAGGGTGAGTCCAGAGGTTTCGATTGCTTGAAGTACACCTTCAAGGCGCCGGAGGTGTTGGTCGAAGTTTGAGGAGAACGCAACGACGTCGTCCAAGTATGCAAAGCAAGTCTGCCACTTCAAGCCAGCCAGTACAGTATCCATAACACATTGGAAAGTCGTGGGAGCCGAGCAAAAACCAAAAGGCATCACTTTGAACTCGAAGAGGCCGTCTGGTGTTATAAAGGCAGTTTTCTCTCGGTCTCTCTCATCAACTTCAATTTGCCAATAGCCAGTCTTGAGGTCCATTGACGAAAAATACCTCGCGTTATGGAGTCTGTCGAAAGTGCCTATCCGTGGGAGGAGACACATATCCTTTTTCGTGATTTTGTTCAGGCGACGATAATCGACGCAGAAACGTAGGGCGCCGTCCTTCTTTTTCACTAGCACCACAGGTGATGCCCACGGACTCTTGGAAGGTTGGATGATGTCACGTAACATTTCGTATACTTGCTTCCTTATTGCCTGTCACTCTCACGTCGAAAAACTCTGTATGGACTCTGACGGAGTGGTCTGGTTATGATGCGATGTTTTGCTAGTGGTGTCTGCCAAATGTTCGAGGACGATGAAAAGAAGTCCTCGCATTGCCGGAGCAGGCTTTTCAGCCGTTCTTGCTTATGCTTCGGAAGCATCAGATTGACGTCGAAATTATCTTGGAAACCTTGATTCGTCAGAACAGGTTCAGTAGATTCTGCGAGCGTGATAGCATTGCTGGCTTCCACAATTTCTTCGAAATAGGAAACCGTTGTCCCCTTGCTCATGTACTTGTATTCGTTGCTGAAGTTTGTCAGCATTACTGTTGCTTTCCCCTCTCTCAGCTCGGCTACTCCTCTTGCGACACAAATCTTGCGGTTTATTAATAGATGCTGTGCGCTTTCAACGACGCCTTGCAGATATGTTTTTCTGAGAGCCGACAGAGATGTTGATGCTGGAGCGAGGAGGAATGATGATTTGATCTTGCAGTACATTCAAGGCCTGCTTTCTGGGCGGTGTGTGCGGCAGTAGGACTTGTTCTCTTGATAGCATTATTGACTTGAATCTGAGATCGATGATTGCACCATGGATGCTTAGGAAGTCCATAGCAAGGATCACATCTCTCGAGCACCACTGAAGTACAACGAAGCTTGCGGGGTCAATGTGGTTGTTAATGCAGACTCTCGCTGTACAGATTCCCTCTGGCGTTACTAGGTGGCCTCCAGCTGTCCGTATTTCAGGGCATTATTCGGCATTCGTGACGTCCTTCAACTTCGTGGCGAACGCTCCACTGATGACAGAAAAGTCGGCTCCGGTGTCGACGAGAGCTGTCACACTGTGGCCATCGATAAGGACTTCAAGGTCACTAGTTCCTCGCCTCGTGTTGGAGATAGGTTGTGGCATTGGGTCACGGCTGCGTCAGCTTGTTCCGCTGCTTCCATGTTGCGTCGTCAGGTCATCTTCGGTCAGTGAGGTTTCGTCGTCAGGGCGGTGCCTGGTTCGCGTCGTGTTCGGAAAGTTCTGTCGCGCCGTCGAAGGAGGAGGATCTTCAGTAGTTCGTCGCACAGCAACCGCAGCTCCATCGGTTGCTGCCCTTAGTTTCCTGCATAGGGGCTAGGAGACCGGCCCCGGGTCAGGCCACAGTACTGCCGGTAGTGCAGTGACATGCGGCGGCTGGGCGACAGAGAACGAGAAAGACTTCATGGTGTCCATTGTGCTCCTGCCAGGTAGTCGGCAATGTCACATGGCCGTTCTGTTGGCTGCAGACACGGTGCATTGACGGCGAAGCCACGCAGTCTCATCTGTCTGTACTGGATGTGGCGGTAGGAGTGGCCAGCTTTCCCGCAGTTGTAGCAGAGTGGACGGCGATTGGGGGAGCGCCACACTTCCGTCTTTCTCCATGCGCTGCGCCAACCTGAAGGTGGTCAGTATGGCGTTGGTGGTGGTGGCGGTGGTGTCTGGCGATGAAACTGCAATGGTGCCACCGCTTGACGAGGGCGTGAAGGGGCAGCGCAGTGTCGTGTTGCAGCAGCGTAACTCATCGCTTGCGGCTGAGACTGCGGAGCTTCAGAAACTCCAAGCGATTGCCGAACTTCTTTGCGGACAGTGTCGGCAATCCAATCGACTTGGGACTGTTATTAAGGCAAAATTTTCCACAGCTCCTCCTGCACAATTTGTCGGACTGTCTCGCACAAGTCGTCTTTGCTGAAGGCCTGGGCTTCGGTATAATTGGCTGTTGAAGAGCGACAGTCATACTACCTTGTGCGCATTTCAAGAGCCTTCTATATTGTCACGGCCTCGGTGACGAATTCGTCGACAGTCTTGGGCGGGTAGCAAACAAGTCCCGCAAACAACTCTTGCTTCACACCCCACATGAGGAAGTGAAGCTTCTTGTCCTCAGCCATGGCAGGATCGGCATGCCGAAACAGTTTCGTCATCTCTTTCGTGAAGATGGTGACATTCTCAATTGGTGGCTGTACCCGGGTCTTGAGCAAATCACCGGCCCTTTATTTGCGGACGACACTCGTGAAGGTTTCTGGGAATGCACCGCAAAATAGATCCCAGGAGCGAAGGGCTGACTCCTGATTCTCGAACCAGGTCTTCGCCGCATCTTTTAGGTAAAAGTAGACGCGACGCAGCTTTTCATCAGAGTCCCACTGGTTCAAGGCTGCTACTCAGTCGTACATCATGAGCCAGGTTTCCGGTTCTTCAAATGATGATCCCCGAAAGATGGGCGGCTCTTTTGGCTATTGCGTCACGACCATGGCGGGCGTTGGTACAGGGGCTGTCATAGTTGTCGCAGTAGTGATGGTGGCCTTCGGCTTGCGACTGTTATCGGGTAGAGCCCCGTACTTCGGAGGCAGCCCTTGTTGCTGGCGGCTTGCTCGCAGGTCGAGGTAGGTGGAGATGTTTGCTTCACGGTTGGGGCTAGGCTCTCGACCGGAGGGAGTCATTCGGTACATGAACGGGAAGCACCTCCACCAGATGTCATGGGGTCGTGACGTGAATGAAGGAAGCAGACTGCTGGTCGAATAATAAACTGTTTAATCGGGTCGAACTTATGGCCAAGTAAAAGGAAAGTCAGTTTACAGCAAGAAGCTGGCGCTGATAGCGGCGAGCAGGGCATCTGCCGTCGATCAACTGACAAGCAGCGAAGCATGTCGGCATTTACACACTTGCTATCAAACATTCTAGGGTTATCGCTAGCGGCGACGTAGGTTCCAGAAAAATCTGAAAGGTTCACGAAGTGGGCGTAACCTTATGAAAACGATCTACTACTGCCTCGAAGCTTCTCTAACACCGTAGACGCGATTGGCGCTGAACATAGCATAACGGGGCTATAAGAAAACAGTGTGGCAACATACTCAAGCCAGAGACTAACATTTCTATAGAACCTTCGCATGTTCTGCTAACATCTGAACACACACAAACACGTGCGCGTGACAGAATATTTGGGTCATCCACCAAATTTCGTTTGTATGCGAGTGTACATTATTGTATTGTATTGATACATATCTTTACTATGCCCTAATGGCTAAAGGCACTGTGAAGGGTCTAATGACAGAAGTGCACCACAGGCAAATGTGCAAGTCAATTATAACCTTAAAAAGGCCTCCTGGCATACTCATCACGCAACTTAAAGGGGCCCTGCAACACTTTTTGAGCATGGTCAGAAAATGCTGCCAATTGGTAGTAGAGGCCACTGACAACGTGCGAGCCAAATCTTATAGCACAGCACATGGCCTGGAATTCACAATAAATTATCAAAGTCAGCTACAAATTGCTTTCTCTTCTCTTGACAAATCATGGGATAAGCCCATCTATCCGCCATTGGCTGATCAGTGCTTTGCTTGTGCGTTATGTCGCTAATTACAAAAATCGCTCGGCGTGCCCTTCTAAAGTCATGTCAATGTAAACGGACGAACAGATGAAATGAATCAACATATATAAATATATATATAATTTGTCGTATAATATTTCAGCATTATGATATTTATTCTAGCGCTATTTGCCACACTGCTGAACAATAAAATTTGTGCTCACTACAGCTGCCCGCACTGCATTTCTTATTACGCTGCTTTAGGTGTATGATCACTAGGTCGCGGGATCAAATCACGGCTTCAGCGGCTGCATTTTGGATGGAGGCCAAAATGCTGTCGGCCGGTGAGCTCAGATTTGGGTGCAAATTAAAGAACCTCGGCGGTCGAAATTTTATGACCCTTTCACTATACGGCATCTCTCATAATCATATGGTGGTTTTGGGATGTTAAACATCATCATCATCATCATCAGCAGCAGCAGCAGCAGCCTGACTACGTCCACTGCAGGACAAAGGCCTCTCCCATGTTCCGCCAGTTAAACCGGTCCTGTGCCTGCTGCTGCCAATTTATACCCGCAAACTTCTTAATCTCATCTGCCCACCTAACCTTCTGTCTCCCCCTAACCCGCTTGCCTTCTCTGGGAATCCAGTCAGTTACCCTTAACGACCAGCGGTTATCCTGTCTACGCGCTACATGCCCGGCCCATGTCCATTTCTTCTTCTTGATTTCAGCTATGATATCCTTAACCCCCGTTTGTTCCCTAATCCACTCTGCTCACTTCTTGTCTCTTAAGGTTACACCTACCATTTTTCTTTCCATTGCTCGCTGCATCGTCCTCAATTTAAGCTGAACCTTCTTTGTAAGTCTCCAGGTTTCTGCTCCGTAGCTAAGTACCGGCAAGATACAGCGGTTATATACCTTCCTCTTGAGGGATAGTGGCAATCTACCTGTCATTATTTGAGTGTGCTTGCCAAATGTGCTCCACCCCATTCTTATTCTTCTAGTCACTTCAATCTCGTGGTTCGGCTCCGCAGTTATTACCTGCCCTAAGTAGACATAGTCTTTTACAACTTGAAGTGCACTATTACCTATCTCGAAGCGCTGCTCTTTTCCGAGGTTGTTGTACGTTACTTTCGTTTTCTGCAGATTCATTTTAAGACCCACCTTTCTGCTCTCCTTGTCTAACTCCGTAATCATGAGTTGCAATTCGTCCCCTGAGTTACTCAGCAATGCAATGTCATCGGCGAAGCGCAGGTTACTAAGGTACTCTCCATTAACTCTTATCCCTAACTGTTCCCATTCTAGGCTTCTGAAAACCTCCTGTAAGCACGCGGTAAATAGCATTGGGGAGATTGTGTCCTCCTGCCTTACACCCTTCTTGATTGGTATTCTGTTGCTTTCTTTATAAAGCACTATGGTAGCAGTTGATCCCCTGTAGATTTCTTCCAGGATGTTTATATATGCTTTATCGACGCCCTGATTCCGCAGTGTCTGCATGACGGCTGATATTTCTACTGAATCAAACGCCTTCTCGTAATCTATGAAGGCTATGTATAGTGGTTGGTTATACTCTGAGCATTTCTCTATAACCTGATTGATAGTATGAATGTGGTCGATTGTTGAGTAGCCTGTTCGAAATCCTGCTTGTTCCTTTGGTTGATTGAATTCTAATGTTTTCTTTACTCTGTTAGCGATTACCTTTGTAAATAGCTTGTATACTACAGAGAGCAAGCTAATCGGCCTGTAATTCTTCAAGTCCTTGTCATCTCTTTTCTTATGTATTAAGATGATGTTAGCGTTCTTCCAAGACTCTGGTACTCTTCCCGTCAGGAGACACTTCGTAAACAGAGTGGCTAGTTTTTCTAACACAATCTGTCCTCCATCTTTCAGCAGATCTGATGTTACCTGATCCTCACCAGCAGCTTTGCCTCTTTGCATGCTCTCCAAAGCTTTTCTGACTTCTTCTATCATTACTGGTGGGGTGTCATCTGGGTTACTGCTAGTTCTCATAGAATTAGGGTCGTGGTTGTCTCGGCTACTGTACAGATCTCTGTAAAACTCCTCCGCTATTTTAACTATCCTATCCATATTGGTAGTTATTTTGCCTTCTTTGTCCCTTAGTGCATACATCGGATTTTTGTCTATCCCAAGTTTCCTCTTCACTGCTTTGACACTTCCTCCGTTTTTCAGAGCGTGTTCAATTCTCTCCATGTTATACCTTCTTACATCGGATACCTTACGCCTGTTAATTAACTTCGAAAGCTCTGCCAGTTCTATTTTGTCTGTTGTACTAGAGACTTTCATGATTTGACGCTTCTTAATTAGGTTCTTCGTTTCCTGGGAAAGCTTGCCAGTGTCCTGCCTACTACCCTGCCTCCAACTTCCACTGCACACTCCGTAATGATACTCGTCAGATTATCATTCATTGTATCTATGCTAAGGTTGGTTTCCTCACTAAGAGCCGAGTACCTGTTCTGAGGCGAGACTCTGAATTCCTCTACTTTCCCTCTCAGTGCTAGCTCATTGATTGGCTTCTTGCGTATCAGTCTCTGTCGTTCCTTCCTCAAATCAAGGCGAATTCGAGACCGTACCATTCTATGGTCACTGCATCTTACGTTGCCAACCACTTCCACATCCTGCACGATGCCTGGGTGTGCACTCATTATAAAGTCTATTTCGTTCTTATTTTCGCCATTAGGGCTCCTCCATGTCCACTTGCGGTTTCCTCGTTTTCGGTAGAAGGTATTTAAAATCCGTAAATTATTGCGTTCTGCGAATTCTACTAGTAGCTCTCCTCAGGTGTTTCTAGTACCGATGCCATAATCTCCTACTGCCTGGTCTCCAGCCTGCTTCTTCCCTACCTTTGCATTAAAGTCTCCCATCAGTATTGTGTACTGTGTTTTTACCTTACTCATTGCCAATTTCACGTCTTCATAGAAGCTTTCAACGGAAGCATCATCATGGCTGGATGTAGGCGCGTAAGCCTGTACCACCTTCATCTTGTATCTCTTATTCAGTTTAATTACCATACCTACCACCCTTTCATTAATGCTATAGTATTCCTCTATGTTGCCAGCTATGTCTCTGTGAATTAGGAAGCCCACTCCCAGTTCTCTTCTGTCAGCCAAGCCCCGACAGCAAAGGACATGCCCATTCTGTAGCACCGTATAGGCCTCATCTGTCCTCCCAACCTCACTAAGCCCTATTATATCCCATTTAACACCCTCTAGCTCCTCGAATAGTACAGCTAGACTTCCCTCACTAGATAAGGTTCTAGCGTTAAACGTTGCCAAGTTCAGGTTCCAATGGCGGCCTGTCCGAATCCAGAGATTCTTAGCACCCTCTGCTGCGTTGCAGATCTGACCGCCGCCGTGGTCAGTTGCTTCGCAGCTGCTGGGAACTGAGGGCCGTGAGTTATTTGACGTATGCATGTGGGAGGTAGTGGCCAGATACTGCACCAGGGTGGCCAATTCTTCTCTGGTGAGGGAGTGCGTTCCCGGTGGTGGTTACCGGTGAGGCCGCACTCCAGGCCTCGTAATGCAGTTCCATCACCACGCGGATTTTTTTTTTTTAATCCGGTTGGGAACTGCACGGCACCGGGATTTGAACCACGGACCTTTTGCATGGGAGGCGGATGCTCTAACCACTACGCCATCGCTGCGTCACTGGATGTTAAACACTATATATCAATTAATCAATCAGGTTTATGACCATCATTTTTTATTTATCAGATTAAAGGGGCCCAGAAGCACTTTTTTCGAGTAACCATAAAAGTAAAACGGTACTGACACAAAAAATTTGGCCTCGCGTTTTTATGCTGCAATGCGTTGCTGTAGGGCTGTTAGTCATGACACGACACATTGTTTGCTGCAGCACATGGTAGATAATTATTTACAGGCCCCTCATTATCGATCAGTTTCAGTTTCCCTTTGAGAGAGTTCCAAAAACTAGGTGCAACTGTCACCACCTAGCGTGTGCAACTTTTGACCACATCAGCGCACAGAACTATGGTGCACGTTCGCACGATTCGCATCAAGAATTACTTTCGAACAGAAAACGGCACTGGAATGTCGCCAAACACAATACTCTCTGAGCGTGCGCCACGGCCACGCACTCGCAACCAGCCACAGAGAAATATAGACTTCGGGAACTAACGCGGCAAAAGAAAAATCGCGGCTATGACGTCATCATAACTTGTTTTGTTGACTGCAGCCTGGTGACGTGAGGGAACTAGGGGGTCACCTTGGGGTCACCTCCGAGGGTGTCTATAGCGCTATGGAGTCGGTCGCTCACGCAAACTTCAAAATTTCTTTAAAATACCTTCCAAGCTATATTTGCTGTTGATATATTGCAGATAATATCTGAATGTTCACGAGAATTGACCGCGCAGGCTATTTCGGCCCTGACATTTTGTGTCAGTACCCCTTTAAATCACTGAAAAACCACAAAAATTTTAAGAATCTGTCCAGTACAAGCGGATTTGCAAAGATTTGTTACAAGCTGCATTCTCATTCTTTCTTCTCTCGTCACAACGAAAGCGCTGGAAACTAAGCAGGGAGGAGCAAACAAAAAACGTCACGCGTGCCTCTTGACCCTGAGCACTTTTTCCTTTTTTTTTTTTTTTTCGTATGCGCGGGTTTTTCAGTGTGATCACGCACACATACGTGGACAAGTAGCGGCCTCCCGCGGCGATCGCTATACTGGCTAGGCCTCGGATAGAAAGGTCATAGCCAATATCCTACAGTCATGCCACGGTCTGTAAGCAGCTGGCGTGCAGCTCCATATAGCTAAATCACGTCGTGTAGAATAAAGTCGGTGACATCTGTGGCGCATCTTCTTGGAAGAGCTCATGCGATGGTGTAGCACGTGGCATAGCCTGTGGCCACAGCCATCCACCTGTTTCCAGAGGAACACAAGGGAAAGGGCTGAGTAAATCTAAGCCGATGCGGAACAACAGTTCTGACGAAATGTCAAGTTGTTGAAGGTGTCCTGCGGGAAGCCTCTATGATGTTCTGCCACACTAAAATTTCTCACAACATATCTTCAGGCTGAACATGAAAGCCCTGGCCAAAATAGGTGTTGGCGAATCCGGTTGTAAGTACATGACACACCATGTGAGAAGGTCAAGAAGTTGGTAGAGAACTGTTTCAGAATTACAAGCAGCTGGGCTGGTCCATCTGGGTAAAAATTTTGGCGGTATATATCTTAAGAAAAAATTGGGGAACCTTTAAGCTTCACCTTTAAGAGCTGAACACGATAGCAAAATCCAGCCCCTAGTGCACCCTTCAACCACTAAGTGCCTACTTATTCATATTGTCACGGGGTAGTGACGTGGCCGAAGACAGGAGACTTCGGGTTGGGATTTAACTGTTTATTTGGGTGAACCTGTGCCCGGTAAACGGAAAGTCCAATTACAGCAGCAGTCTCGCACAGATAGCAGTCTCTGACTGATAGCGGCGAACGGAGCATCGGCCTTCGATCAACAACTGACAAGCGGCGAAGCGCGTCGGCATTTTATACTCTTGCCGTCGAATGTTCTAGCGTTATCGCTGTCGGTGGCGTAGGTTCCAGAACAATCTGTACCGTTCGCACAGTGGGCGTGATCTTATCGAAATGATCTACTACAGTCCGGAACCTTCTCGAAACCTGCAGGCGCGGTTTGCGCCGAGAATCGTGTGGTGTTTCGGAACGATAACAAAAACTTGGGAAATGGAACGTGGCATTGCCCCTCTCTGAAAAAAGGCATCGTCCCGATGCTTTAACTAAAGATGAAAGTACAATAATAATGCAAGAAAGTACAATGAATAAATTACGATACAACAATAATACAAAAAAACACGGGTTCAGTTTGTTAACGTGCATGAAACGGCTTGAGGCGCACGACATGGACGACTTCAGGTCGCGATCGGCGTCATTGAGAGTTCGTGATGCCGTCGGGGAGAACCTCGTAATCAAGTGGGCCAAGACGTCGAACCACCCTGTACGGTCCGAAGTACCGTCGCAGAAGCTTTTCACTTAGTCCACATCGGCGAATCGGCGTCCACACCCAAACACGTTCACCGGGCTGGTATTCCACGAAGCGTCGTCGAAGGTTGTAACGGTGGCTGTCGGTCGTCTGTTGATTCTTGATACGAAGACGCGCAAGTTGTCGGGCTTCTTCGGCGCGTTGAAGGTACTCGCTCACATCGAGGTTTTCTTCGTCGGTGAGGTTGGGTAACATGGCATCGAGCGTCGTTGCCGGGCTCCTTCCGTAGACCAATTTGTATGGAGATATCTGCGTCATCTCCTGCACCGTCGTGTTGTATGCGAAGGTCACATACGGAAGAATGGCGTCCCACGTCTTGTGTTCGACATCGACGTACATTGACAGCATGTCGGCGATCATCTTGTTAAGCCGCTCGGTGAGGCCGTTGGTCTGTGGGTGGTACGCTGTCGTCCGGCGGTGGTTTGTTTGGCTGTATGCCAAGATCGCTTGAGTTAGGTCACCAGTAAATGCCGTTCCTCTGTGGGTGATGAGGACCTCAGGCGCTCCTTGGCGTAGGACGATATTTTCGACGAAGAACTTAGCTACCTCGGATGCACTGCCTTTTGGCAGGGCTTTTGTCTCGGCGTAGCGCATGAGGTAGTCGGTAGCTACCACGATCCACTTGTTTCCGAAAGCCAACGTCGGGAACGGCCCCAGTAGGTTCATACCAATCTGCTGGAAAGGTCGGCAAGGTGGATCAATTGGCTGCAGAAGTCCCGCTGGCCTTGTCGGCGGTGTCTTGCGTCGCTGACAGTCCCGACATGTTCTCACATAACGAGTGACGTCGGTGGTAAGACGTGGCCAGTAGTACCTTTCTTGTATCCTCGCGAGCGTGTGAGACACACCGAGGTGCCCTGCCGTCGGATCGTCGTGCAGGGCCTGCAGGAGTTCTGGTCGCAGAGCTGAAGGCACCACAAGGAGGTACTTAGCTCGAAGCGGTGAAAAGTTTTTCTTTTGTAGAAGACCGTTTCGTAGAAAGAACGACGCAAGTGTGCGCTTGAATACCTTCGGGACTTCGGCGGTCCTGCCTTCGAGGTATTCTATTAGGGCCTTAAGTTCCGGGTCGGCCCTCTGTCGTTCAGCGAAGTCGTCGGTAGTTATCGTTCCTAAGAAAAAGTCGTCATCCGGGTCGTCGGGTAGCGGTTGGTCGACAGGCGCACGAAAGAGACAGTCGGCGTCGGAGTGTTTTTTGCCGGACTTGTAAATTACAGTAATGTCATATTCTTGAAGTCTCAGGCTCCACCGTGCGAGGCGACCTCAAGGGTCCTTCAAGGTGGCTAGCCAACACAATGCGTGGTGGTCGCTCACAACTTTGAAGGGCCTGCCGTAGAGGTAGGGGCGAAATTTCGACGTAGCCCAGATGATGGCGAGGCACTCCCTTTCTGTTGTGGAATAATTTGCTTCTGCTTTGGATAGCGATCGGCTGGCGTAACTAATAACCCTTTCAAGTCCGTCAGCCCTCTGCACAAGAACGGCGCCAAGACCTAGGCTGCTTGCGTCAGTATGTATTTCTATCTCGGCGAATTCGTCGAAATGAGCAAGTAACGGAGGCGTCTGGAGGCGATGTTTAAGCTCCTGGAAAGCGTGTTCCTGCGGCGTTTCCCACTTAAACTGCACGTCGGCCTTGGTAAGGTTAGTGAGAGGATCAAAGATGCGGGCGAAGTTTTTCACGAACCGCCTATAATCGGCACACAGGCCCAGAAATCGGCGCACGGCTTTCTTGTCAGTGGGCGGTGGGAAGTCGGCGATGGCGGCTGTTTTCCGTGGATCGGGACGAACTCCAGACTTGCTGATAACGTGCCCCAGAAACAAGAGCTCCTCATACGCAAATTTGCACTTTTCTGGCTTCAGTGTGAGTCCGGAAATCTTGATGGCTTGAAGTACAGCTTCAAGGCGCCGAAGATGCTCGTCGAAACTCGAGGAAAACACGACTACGTCGTCCAAGTACACAAGGCAAGTCTGCCACTTCAATCCTGCCAGTACTGTATCCATAACGCGTTGAAAAGT
Organism: Rhipicephalus microplus; assembly: GCF_043290135.1. Taxonomy (NCBI): domain Eukaryota; kingdom Metazoa; phylum Arthropoda; class Arachnida; order Ixodida; family Ixodidae; genus Rhipicephalus; species Rhipicephalus microplus. Next base: position 44,552,074 of record NW_027464585.1, read on the forward strand.
TGCAGGTGCTGAGCAAAGGCCGAAGAGCATCACCTTAAACTCGAAGAGGCCGTCCGGTGTTATAAACGCCGTCTTCTCTCGGTCTCTTTCGTCGACTTCGATTTGCCAATAGCCAGTCTTGAGGTCCATTGACGAAAAGTACTTGGCGTTATGGAGCGGATCAAGTGCGTCGTCTATTCGTGGGAGAGAATACACGTCCTTTCTTGTGATTTTGTTCAGGCGGCGATAAGCGACGCAGAAACGTAGGGTCCCATCCTTTTTCTTCACTAACACCACGGGGGATGCCCACGGACTCTTCGACGGCTGGATAATGTCATCCCGCAGCATTTCGTCAACTTGTCTCTTCATGGCCAAACGTTCTCGCGTCGAAACCCTGTACGGACTCTGACGAAGTGGTCTGACATTTTCTTCGGTTATGATGCGATGTTTCGTGATTGGGGTCTGCCGAATTTTCGATGACGACGAAAAGCAATCTTCGTATTGCAGGAGCAGGGCCTTGAGCTGTTCTTGCTTATCGTTTGGAAGTCTGGGACTGACGCCGAAAGCTATGGGAGGGGCTTGGTTCCTCTGAGCAGGTTCCGCAGAATCGGCGAGGGCGAAAGCACTGGTGGCTTCGACAATTTCTTCGATGTATGCGACCGTTGTTCCTTTGTTCACATGTTTGTACTCATTGCTGAAATTTGTGAGCATAACCATTGCTTTGCCTCCCCGCAGCTCTGCAATTCCTCTTGCGACGCAAATATTTTGGGTGACCAGAATGCTGACTGCCTCCAATGACGCTTTCCAAGTCAGGTGATTTAGGAGCGCCGACTGAAATAATGACGCTTGAGCGAGGCGGAATGGTGACTTGTTCTTCCAGCACATTCAAGGCATGGTGTCCTGACGGCATGCGCGGCGGTAGTGCTTCTTCTGTGGATAACGTTATCGACTTTGTTTTAAGGTTGATGACAGCACCATGGAGGCATAAGAAGTCCATGCCAAGGATGACATCTCTCGAGCAACGCTGTAGGACTACGAAGTCTGTAGGATAAATACGGCCGTTAATAGTGACTCTCGCTGTGCAGATTCCTGCAGGCGTTATGAGATGACCTCCGGCTGCGCGGATTTTAGGGCCTTTCCAAGCTGTCCTAACTTTCTTTAGCTTCGCGGCGAACGACCCACTGATGACAGAATAGTCAGCTCCAGTATCGACGAGAGCGGTCACACTGTGGCCGTCGATAAGAACGTCGAGGTCGCTAGTTCGCCGTCTCGCATTACAGTTAGAGCGTGGCGTCGGGTCACGGCTGCGTCGGCTTGTTCCGCTGCTTCCGTGTTGCGACGTCAGGCCACCTTCGGTAAGTGAGCTTTCGCCGTCAGGGCTTTGCCTGGTTGGCATTGTGTTCGGAAAGCTCCGTCGCGGCGGCGTCGTCGTCGGAGGAACTTCGGTAGTTCGTCGCACAGCAACCGCACCTCCACCGGTTGCTGCCCTTAGTTTGCCGGATACGGGCTAGGAGACTGGCCCCGCGCTGGGCCGGAGTACTGCCGGGGGTGCGGTGACATGCGGCGGCTGGGCGACGGCGAACGGGAAGGACTTCGGGGTGTCCATTGAGTTCCTGTCAGGTAGTCGGCGATGTCACGTGGCCGTTCCCCTGGCTGCGGACGTGGTGCATCGATGGCGAAGCCATGCAGTTCCATCTGTCGGTACTGGCAACGGCGGTAAGTGTGCCCGGCCTCGCCGCAGTGGTAGCACAGTGGGCGGTGGTCAGGGGTGCGCCAAACGTAGGTTTTCCTCGGCCCACTGCACTGGCCCGCTGGTGAACGGTAGGTCGTCGGTGATGGTGGTGGCGGCGGTGGTGTTTGGCGACGAAAGTGCGACGGGGCGGCGTTTTGGCGTGGACGGGGAGGAGCGTTGTGGCGCACTGCAGCGGCGTAGCTCATAGTTTCTGGCTCGGGCAGCTGTGTTTGGGGAATTCGAAGTGATTACCAAACTTCTTCTCGCACAATGTCGGCGATCGAATCCACTTGAGGGTGCGCCGAAGGCAACAGTTTACGCAGCTCTTCCCGCACGATCGCTCGGATCGTTTCACGCAGGTTTTCGGGGTCACTGGTTTGAGCAGCAGCGCATCCTGGAGTCAGGCGACGATTATACTGTCTGGTGCGCATGTCAAGGGTTTTTTCGATGATAGTCGCCTCGGATACAAATTCTTGGATGGTGTTCGGTGGATTCCTGATTAGTCCCGCGAAGAGCTCCTGTTTGACCCCTCGCATGAGGAAACGAACTTTCTTCTCCTCAGGCATGTCCGGGTCAGCGTGACGAAATAGGCGGGTCATCTCCTCTGTGAAAATTCCAACCTTCTCATTTGGTAGCTGAACCCGGGTCTCTAGTAGAGCAGCGGCCCTTTCTTTGCGAGCGACGCTCGGGAACGTTTGCAGGAATGCGCCGCAGAAAACATCCCACGTTCGGAGCGTGGACTCCCGATTTTCGAGCCAGGTCCTTGCGGTGTCTTCTAAATAGAAGAACACACGACGCAGCTTTTCGTCATGGTCCCAGTGGTTGAGGGCGGCCACACGGTCATATATTTCTAGCCAGGACTCCGGGTCTTCGAACGATGACCCATGGAAAATTGGTGGTTCCCTGGGTTGATGCATGACCATCGTGGGCTGGGACGCTGCGGTTGTCATTGTCGCTGCAGTCGTGGTCATGGCCTTGGTCTTCCGCGCCTTGTCTTGTAGAAGCCCGTACTCCGGTGGTAGCCCTTGCTGTCGGCGGCTTGTTCGCTGCTCTTGGTTGGCGTCGGTGTCTTCTCCGCGACGTGGGCTGGGTTCACGGCTTGACGGGGGTGTCCGGTACATGAACGAAGCAGCACCTCCACCAAATGTCACGGGGTAGTGACGTGGCCGAAGACAGGAGACTTCGGGTTGGGATTTAACTGTTTATTTGGGCGAACCTGTGCCTGGTAAAGGGAAAGTCCAATTACAGCAGCAGTCTCGCACAGATAGCAGTCTCGGACTGATAGCGGCGAACGGAGCATCGGCCTTCGATCAACAACTGACAAGCGGCGAAGCGCGTCGGCATTTTATACTCTTGCCGTCGAATGTTCTAGCGTTATCGCTGGCGGTGGCGTAGGTTCCAGAACAATCTGTACCATTCGCACAGTGGGCGTAATCTTATCGAAATGATCTACTACAGTCTGGAACCTTCTCGAAAACTGCATGCGCGGTTTGCGCTGAGAATCGTGTGGTGTTTTGGGACGATAACAAAAACTTGGAAAATGAAACGTGGCAATATGTTTCGTTAATACACACACACAAACACGCACAGCAGATTGGACGAGTGTGCGCTATCATCGCCAAATGGGCTCATTTTCATCGTGACACCTGTCGAACAAAATGCGTAAAACAGTCCCTGAAACACTTTTTCAAGTAACCATGGAAGAGAGAGAGAGAATAAACTTTATTGAAGAATTAAAATTACGTGACTAATCCCGGGTGGAGCCCTCTTGTAGAGCCCCACTGGCCACAGCGGCTCGCCGGGCCTGGTCTAGGGTCACCAGTTGGCTCCCCAGTGCCAGCCCGGAAAGCCGTGCCTCCCAAGACCACGTTGTGAGTGTTTGTAGTGAGCGCACCAACCTAGATACTGCATTGGCTGGCCGCTCGGTACATTGGTAGGTTATGTGTGTAAGTGTGGCTGTGTGATTACTACACCATGGGCATACCCCTGTTGTGTATATCTGTGGAAAAATTGCGTGTAGTTTTGATATGTGGGGGTATGTGTTCGTTTGGAGGCGGCGCCAATCCCGGGCTTGTTGGCTGCTTAAGTTCGGATGTGGAGGGGCGTACGTGCGTCTTGTAAGGCGTTGGTTTTCCAATATCTGCCTGCTTGTTACACTTTGCTCTTCATGATGCCCTGTGAGGTGTCCTGAGGAGAGTCCTGCGTCTCGGCCAGTAAGTCCGCGAGCTACGCAGTTTGCCTCCTCGTTCCCCCCCAGGCCGTCATGCCCTGGGCACCAAGTGACGCCATGTGCCTCCATCAACATGAACCCCAAAATATCAGTGACGCACCTTGGAAGTGTGCCTCTAAGGTATAAGCGACATGCAGCTTGTGAGTCTGTCAAAATATACGCTGAGCGCCCCCTTCTTTCGGCTTCTCTGATTGCCAAGGCTATGGCTGCTGCCTCTGCGGTGGCACTTGATCTGGTGCGTAGGGACGCGCAGGCCACGACTTTGCTTTGGTTGGTCACTGCCAATGCATATGCTTGTTTTCTGGAGCCTTGTGGTGGCGCGGGATAAAGACTGACGTCGGTAAAGTAAGCGTCTGGATCGCTACTTCTCTGCAGGAGTTTTCGTGCTCGCGCTTCACGGCGCTTTTTGTTGTAGAGCGGGTGCATGTTTTTTGGAACTGGTTCCACGATTATTTGATCACGTATTTGCTTGGGTACAATGACTGTCTCATCGCCACAGTATTGAGGGGTGAGAGGGTATCCCAGCCTCTGTAGGAGTGTTCTTCCCTGGAGCGTAGTGGTGAGTCGTTCTCGCTGTGCGATTAGCGTGGCGGCGGCCAATTCTTCATACGTATTATGCATGCCGAGTCCCATGAGTTTTTCTGTGCTTGTGCTGTTCGGAAGTCGCAATGCTGCTTTGTACGCAATTCTGATGAGTCTGTCAATCTGCTCTATTTCGGGCTTGCGTGTTGATTGAAAGGGAAGAGCGAACGTGACTCGGCTGAGAACGAAGGCCTGTACAAGGCGTATCGTGTCGGCCTCTGTCATCCCATCATTACTTCGCGCAATTCTAGCTATAAGGGATGCAATACTCTTTACGGTGTGTTTGAGTTTGCCTATTGCAGTCTTTACGCTGTTGTTTTCTTGCACGTGCATGCCTAATATTCGAGCTACTGGGGTCCTGTTGATGATCTGTCCGGCAATTTCTAGCTGCAGCGCGGGTGCACGGTTGGACCGAGTGCGTGGGGGTCTTATTTGCAAATATTCCGATTTGCTAGGTGCGCACGACATGCCTGCAGCAGTGAGGTAGCCTTGAATCATGTCTATAGCGGTTTGCAGTACATCTTGTCGTTCTCCATAGGAGCCCTTTGTTGCCCATAGCGTAATATCGTCCGCGTAAAAGGCACAGCCCAGGTTTGGTACAGTCTCCAGCTGGAGGACTAGTTTCCGGAGGCCGATATTGAATAAAATTGGAGACAAGATGGAGCCCTGAGGTGTGCCTTTCAGTGGGAGGTCGTATGGTGATGATTTGGTACCAGCTATGCCAATCTGCGCCTTGCGATTTCCAAGAAAATCAGAGGCATAGTTGAATATGCGTTGTCCGCATCCTATGGCTGCAAGACCGTCTAGTATGGTAGAGTGCGCAATATTATCAAATGCTTTTTCGATGTCGAGTGCAACGAGTAGATTGTTGAGACTACCTGGCGCTGGGTTAAGCACTTCCTCTTTAAGCAGCAAGAAGATATCCTGGGTAGACACTCCTCGCCTAAATCCGTACATAGATGTTGGTAGAAGCCCCCGTTCTTCTGTGTATTGCTCAAGGCGAGTGAGTATAACTTTTTCGAAGAGCTTGCCAATGCATGACGTTAAAGAAATTGGTCGTAGCTGATCAAGGCTTCGCCGTTTGCCTGGTTTAGGTATGAGTACAACCTGTGCCAGTGTCCATTCTGCAGGTATCTTTCCACTCGGTGTCCAGACTTCCTGATTAAAGTGGTCTGTGATGGCTTGTAATGCTTCATCGCTGAGGTTCCGTACCATGGCATTTGTAATGCCATCCAATCCGGGCGCTGTATTTCTTTTGAAGCTTTGAGCCGCTGCATAAACCTCAGCAAAGGTTATGGGGGCGTCGAGCTCAGTGTTGGGTTCTCCATTGTATTCTTGACTGGGTGTTGGGCTAACGTTTCGCTTGCATTCTCCTGTGTAGCGTTGTTTCAGCTCTTCTATTAACTGATCCGGATCACCTTGAAATTCCCCAGCTAGCCGTTGAAGGGTAGCGTTTGTTTCGGCTCTTGTTGCAGAGGGATCAAAAAGACTCCGTAGGATGTTCTACGTCTTTTTCGTGCTTAATGTGCCTTTTAAGGAATCGCAGAAGGTGCGCCAGTTGTTGTTGTAAAGTTCCTTTGAGTATGCGTTTACTTCCTCCGTGATTTTTGCTATACGGAGTCTGAGTTTCTTATTTAGCTTTTGTCGGCGCCACCGTTTCGTGAGGCCTCGACGAGCTTCCCAAAGATGTGTCAAGTGGGTGTCAATGGCAGGTGCGTCGGTAGTTGTTTGATATATCTTGGTGTTCTTGTCATAGAGACCCTTAATGTACGGTGTCCATTGGGCTATAGTTGTTGGCTTGGGCCCGTCTACTTCCTGTTGCTCTCTATATTTAGTCCAGTTAGTCAGTCTGGCTTTTCCGAGCGGGCGTCGCAGTCGAGCTGTTTCATATGTTATTTGCACAATATTGTGATCGCTACCCAGATTGTCGTCCAGCACACTCCAGCGCATGGTCGCGGCATTGTTGGTTACGGTAAGGTCGGGAGTGGTGTCCCTGTTGACACTGTTTCCTATACGAGTCGGTATGCCCGGTGTCGTGAGGAGTGTGTAGTCGTAGCGCTGTATCGCTTCTAAAAGTCGCGTACCTTTGGGTCTGTCTGCGCTATAACCCCATGTGGTGTGCCAAGCGTTGAAGTCCCCAGTGATGATCAAGCGGTTGCGTGGTTGAAGCTTGTTGTTCAAATAGTGGAAGATATTGCTGAATTCTGCTTTTCTGTCTTGTGGGGGACTGTATATGTTACATATAACCTGCCTCGGGCGTCCTTTCTTCGCTGGCCAGAGCGTTACGATAAGGTGTTGCGTCTCTTCGTTCGGTGCCGTTATGCATGTAGCTGCCAATTCTTTCCGGACGAGTGTCGCAATCTTAGGTGTATTTGGATCCATGTACAGTTTGTAGCCAGAAACTGTTTTAGGCCTGGCTCCCACCTCTTGCAAGCAGATTACGTCAGGAGGAACCAGCGCCGCCTTTATGTATAGAGTGAGTGTAGCGTGCTTGTTGTGCAGGGAACGACAGTTCCAAGACCATATAGTGAGATTCTCGTTTGCTATGCGTCGGTTAATTGCCATGATGCGAGGAGGTGGGTGTGCTTTCAGCGTCCGAGGTAAGCATGCTTTTGGCGTCGGACTCCTGGGACCGCGGTTGGCTCTGCTTACGTCGACGCTTCGTTTCTTTGTCGAGGCTTTCATGAACGTATCGCTTCAGGTCTTGAAATTCGACAAAGAACTGTTTCATTTGGGCTTCTGTTTGCTGCAGTATGTGCTGTTGCATTAGCTGCAGTTGTTGTTGTAAAGTGAGGTTTGTCGCTGTTTGTTCTGTTCCTATATTGGCTACAGGATCTCGTGGTGGTGTCGATTGCGGTTGGATGTGCCCATTGTCCCGTAGCTTTTCGCTTGGGTGGCTAGTTAGATTTTGAGAGGCCTGGACTGTAGTTTTCGGGGTGGCTCCCATTAATTGGGCCAGCTGTTTTTCGAGCCACATTATTTTGTTCTCGTATTTGTCAAGGCGTTGCTTAAGCTGTTTGTTTTCAGCGATTACTGCTTGATAGTGTACGTTTTGTGTGATGGGGGGAGTACATGCAGACTTGGGAGCCACGGCTTCCCCCCAGCTTACCGGAAGTGATGATGCCTGTTGGGTGCATCCTTGATCCCCGCCGTTGCCTTTGGCTCCCCCTCCTGGAGGACCGCGGTGGAGGTTCTGCTGAGTCGGTGCTGGCGCGCTCTTCTTGGATGGCGAGTGCGGCTTTCTGCCCGGGGACCGTGAATGCGACCGGGAACTGTGCTTGTCATCGGCTGACTTGTAGGCGTTTTCTTCCTCTTCGGAGGAGAACCAGCGGAGATTCTTGGTCCTCGGTGGGTCGTTGCTAGTGCCCTGTTGAAGCTTATCACTGTAGCCGGCTTGTACTTGCGGCTGTTTAGGCTTCGGCGGCTTAAGTCTTTTTTTGCAAGTTGGATCTCCTGTGGGGTGAGCTTCCCCGCACGAGGCGCAACTAATAGAACACGGATGTCCATCCATTGGATTAGTCAGTCCACACAGCCGGCAAATGGGGCGATCCGGATGCGGGCAAACGTCCGCGCGGTGTCCTTTTTCTCGGCAGACCTTGCAGACTTGAATCGTAGGTCGGAAGGGGTAGCAGCGGAGTTCACCCCCGTAATAGTAGACGGTACGAGGTAGCGTTGGACCGAAAAATGTAATGGCTGCGCTTTTCGTTGTGCCTATCATTCTGGCAGTGATGATCTCCACACCGTGCGTTCTGACACGTAGGTGCGCCATGAGAGTTTCGGTTGAGGTGTTCATCGGTACGCCGTGAATCACCCCTCTCAGAGTATCGTCTCCATTTGCGGCGTAGGCACGGACAGCGTGAGCCCTGCCGTTAAGCACAAGGGCGCGTATCAGACGCACTTAGTCCGCCACTTCCTCATATTTGGTCGACAGAATCGCTATGTTTGACCCTGGGTTGATTCTAAGGATGAAATGGTCATCTCTGATGCCAGCTTGGCATGCCTCGATGATTGCTTGCGCAAGCGTAGGAGTCAGAATGTTTCTCAGCGGGAGGCCCTGGTTTGGACGAATGACGATCTTGTAATCGTCCTTCGGCAGCGGCGGTAGCTTTGGCAATTTCTTGAATGTTGGCGTGCCTGTCTTAACTTGGTCCTGGAGCCCTGCGCTGCCGCGCCTCCGCTCCAGTGCCTCTTGCTTGCGTTTTTTGGTGGATTTCGCTGCCTGCCAGCTAGCGTCCTCTTCTGCATGCGATTGAGCGCCGATAGCGTCTCGGCTCACCGTATCGTGGTCACCCTGGAGTTGATCCATTTGGTCGTCTGCTGTACCATCCTGGTCTAGGAGGTGGTATTGTTGGTCGGTCGCCGCGTTGAGAGCCATAGCTGGATGAAGCTCCGACGCGGGCGTCCCCAGCGTCGGTGCAGCTGCCGGCGGCTCCCCAGGTCAGCGTTTGGTGAGCGTCCTAGGGGTGACGAGCTTTCTGAAGTCCTTTGGCACCTCCAAGTGGCAAGAAATCCTCTTGAGTGGTGCCCAGGCGTTCCTCGGAACTTCTTGAAGCTGATAGTAACGTTTTCGAGTGGTTGCAGACGGAAAACACCACTAAAAATCATGAGAATCGAGAGCGCGAAGCGAGCGTGTCTGCACTACTTCGAGCCCCCTGGCGGTCTCAGTAACCATGGAATGAATTCACTGGAAGAACTTATTGCCTCACGAATTCAACGCCGCAAAAATTTCAAGAATCCGTCCAGTGCAAGTGGAGTCACAAAGATTTGTCGCATGCTGCGATTGCATGATCTCTTATCTCGTCCCGACGAAAGCGCTGGAAGCTAAGCAGGGAGGGGTGGCAGGGCAAAGAAGCTACCATACCTCGTGACCTTGAGAACTTCTTTTTTCTTCGAATGCGCAGCTTTTTCAGTGTGATCGCGCGCCCACGTGTGGACAAGTAGCGGCCTACCGCAGCTATCTCAGTAACTTAATTTTCTGTCACAGACGCACAGACAATTTTTGCCGACAACCAATGGGGCTGACGCCGGCGGCGGGTTTCCTGCGATACGAGCTCTTTAACGCTATCGGGTTTAAAAATCACAGCATATCCACAGAGTGTATGATGATGAGTGGGGCGAAGCGTCCGTCAGCCCGTCCGTGCTTTGCGTCAGTTCGTTCATTCTTGCTTCCGTCTGTCCGTGCGACCATACTAGCGTCCATCTATGCATCCGTCTGTCTGTGAGTCCATCCATCCGTCTGTCCATCCGTTCGTGCATCCATTCGTCCGTGCATCCGTCCATTCATCTGCTAGTCTGTCTCTCTGTACGTCCGTGCGTCCGTCCGCGCACTCATTTAGTGAACACTCCAAGTACCGCCATCTTCTATCTCGCATCCCTGTAACAGCAATGTCACACACCACGAAAGACAGGACAGGACTACGACTGAGTGTGTGTGTTTGTGCTGCTTAATGTGCTGTGTTTATCCCTCTCTCCTCTCGATCTTTTACTCCTCCCGTACCCCTCCCATGCGCAGGGTAGCAAACCGGCTGTCTGTAGACTGGTTAATTTCCCTGCCATTCTTTTCCTCCCATTTTCTTTCCTTGTGGCACATACCCGCCCTAGAGCGGGTTTGTGACACCAGTGGCTACGTACTACTCCATACATATGGAGGAGAGACACACCTACACCCTAAGGAGCTTCGCCTCTAAAAATCCAGCTCTAGGGGGAGTAGCATCAACTTTAGTCATCAAATAGTGTCGTTAGTCTACCAGAGGACAAAGTGTGGTGAAAAGAGTGTCGTGTGCAAATTTGGAGGACTAACGACAGGACAAACGGCTCACATTCGGTCTCAGGTAGGGCCTGAAGGGATGAAAAGATGCTTTCTCTGCAGCCCTTGTTGTGTACAGGTCAGCAGCCTTTCAAAGGTCTAGCTGACAGTCAGGCACGCCCAATTGTTCCGAAACTTGTCCTTCTACTTTGTTGGGGTGCTACTTTCGTAAGGTGAGAGACTAAAGGGTGAAGAAAGTGGCAAATGCATGATTAAGGGTTCAGTGATCTGATGACAGAGTTTTTCAGCCCACATTCAGTTACGATGAAGAAAATAATGCGAGAAAAGATTAATTCGTCAGAGTTTAATATTGTATATGCAGTTCATTATAAGGATTTGAAACGTAGTTCAATAAACTTCCCAATATTTACTAGCAGTGACAATCATGCAAGTTAGACAGACCTTTCAGCGTGTATATTTTATATACATCCGTGCCGGACTTCTTCAGAATTACTCACACTCACTGCAGTCAGGGGTGCAGCTCGTGTTCATCATTAAACTCATGTTAGTCACTCGTGATTTTTTTTTGCTCTGATTCTATGGAAGGCGAGTGCCACTTCATGGGCTATCAATGTAGCTGTGAAGAACATACTTTGTTGCATGTGCTTCAATTGTGGACGCACGTGCATTTGTGTTTCTGTGGAATGGCTGTTCAATGCACCACAACTTTCTTGCAAAGAAACGACACCTCAGCTTACATGCTAGATTCCTTCGCGGCTTTTCTGCAAAGGTTCAAGAATGGACACCGTCAACTTCAAGTGTGATCATCATTTTCTCTATTAACTAGCTCTGGAAACCATGTGCCTCTTTAATTTCCAAGGCAAGTTTTGCAGTTTCATTGCCTTGGCGCATTACATAATAAACAATACGAAAGCTGAACAGCACTGTGAGCAGCATGTTTTAGCATGTTTTATGCGCATGCAACAGTGTAATTATTCGGGCTTAGGTAATCGAGTCAATGGTCTTCTAGCTATTTATATTCTTATAAAAATTTTTTGTTATGTTATGCGTGCCATGCGCAAGATAGTATGACAGCAGTGCTCGCCGACGGTAAACACTGTTGGCGCGCATGACATACTGTTTGGGAAAAATAAATGTTTCTAGCTTTGAATTCGTCTCTGCAATTTTTTATTCCAACACACATTCATGAATGTAGTTCTGAGTAAAGCACAGCTTACCTGAGCTGTAATGTAAGTCTGATGAAGATGGCCAGGTGAATTAATAGTGAATTAACCCTTAGTACCTCAAAAATCTGTTTAAATGGGTTAACAGTTTATCCTGAAGGAGGAACATTTACTCTCCCAGAGATTACTTCTTGGGATCACCAGTCAGTCCTTACAAGAGTAACACTTGCTCTGTTAGGGACCATTTCCGAAAATGCCTTGTTGGTCCTTAAAAGAGCAGCCGTTAGTCTTTTCATGAGCAAACCTTAGTCCTTTTGCGGTTAATCCTTCAAAAAACTGATTGTTTATTTTCTTACAGTTGGTCCCCAAAAGACTAACCTCCCTACTCCTTTTAGTCCTTTTATTTCTTAGAGTGTATATAGTACACCATCGTGGAGGACGAACGAGCGAAGGGACAAGTCAGAATATGGCGATTATAGGCATTGGATTATAGCACAAAAGGACACATCACGATGTTGCTCGTCACCGATGCGGGTCAATCGCGAAACGGAAAAGACGCAAGTCTCAGTGTCGGTGTCAGGGATGGTGCTCGATTCATCAACCGGGTAGCAGGACAGGCAGTCTGCGTCCTGATGTAGGCGTCCCGACTTAAACCTGACTCTGTAGGTATATTCTTGCAGTCGCAGAGCCCAGCGCCTGAGCAGGCCAGTAGGATCCTTCAGTGACGAAAGCCAACATAGCGTGTGGTGATACGTTACTACAGAGAAATTCGTGCCACGTAAACACGGGCGGAACTTCGAGATTGCCCAAACAAGAGTAAGACATTCGTGCTCTATAATTGAATAGTGGTGCTTGGCAGCTGCAAGACGGTGGCTAGCGTGTGCGATAACTGGGTTATGCCCCCGTAGGCCTTGAGCTAGGACGGCTCCAATGCCGTGACCACTAGCATCGCTTCGGACTTCTGCCGAAGCAGATGAAGCAAGGAAAGAAAATAGAAGGGAAAGAATGGCAGGGTTGTTAACCAATTTATAGGCAGCTGGTTTGCTACCCTGCACATGTGAGGGGATGGGAAAGATGAAAGATAGAGAAGCGAGAGAGAGAAGACAGATAAACACTGCTCATTAAAAAGTAGATGGTTCAAAGTGGGACAATATAGATGGAGTCATCAGCAGTGTGATGAGGTGAGAAAAAGCGGCAACTTGAGCGGAACTCCATGTAAATGTCACGTCTTTCTTCAGAAGGTCGGTGAGCGCTCGAGCAATTGTTGCAAAATCTTTCACAAACTTTCTAAAATAGGAACCAGGTCTCACAAAACTCCAGACGTCTTTGACAGGAAAACTCAAGACTGCACAAACTTTCTCCTGGTCAGGCTGCACACCTGGTGCGTTGAGAAGGTGGGCCAACACTGTAATTTCCTGGCAGCTGAAGTGACACTTCGAAGAGTTTAATTGAAGGCCGGCAGTGCGGAAAATGTTGAGAATAACTAACAAATGCTGAAGGTGGGCCTCAAATGTAGGCGAATATAGAATAACGTTGTCCAGGTAGCAAAAGCATGGTGACCACTTAAACCCTTGTAGTATCGAGTCTATCACATGCTCGAATGTGGCTGGAGCGTTGCATAAACCAAACGGCATAACCTTTAATTGGTATAGGCCATCGGGCATTACAAATGCAGTCTTTTCTTGGTCTTTCTCATCCACTGCAGTCTAAGAATAGCGAGAATGTAAATCTATTAAAGAAAAGTATCGCGTACGATAGAGACAGTTGAGAGCATCATCAATACGGGGCAAAGGATAAACGTCCTTTTTGTGGTTTGATTAAAATGGGGGTAATCAATGCAGAAGAACGTGTTTTTTTTTTAACGAGCACCACGAGAAATGTTCAAGGGCTCGAGGAGGGTTCAATAATCTTATTGACCAGCATCTTGTTGACTTCTTGTTGACTTACCTTACGCTCTGCGGCAGACACCGAATACGATCGGCAGTGAATGGGAAGAGACTCGCCAGTGGTAATGTGGTGATACATTGATATGAGGGGTTTACCTACCAAAACCACCATACGATTATGAGAAACGCCGTAGTGGAGGTCTCCAGAAATTTAGACCATCTGGGGTTCTTTACCGTGCACCCAGATCTGAGCACACGGGCCTACAACATTTCCGCCTCCATCAGAAATGCAACTGCTGCAGCCAGGATTCGATCCCGTGACCTGTGGGTCAGCAGCCGAGTACCTTAGCCACTAGACCACAGCAGCGGGGTAGTGTTCATGTGGCGCTTTATGAGTGAAGGCTGAGTGAATGGACGGCTGTCTATGTCAAATATGTCGCAGTAAAAGCCAGAAGGTGGCATAGGGCATCTGATTGCTCAGGTTTCAGTTCAGCGCAATCATGGGCCATAAGGACGCATAGACAGATGTGGCATGCTGCAAGCATCATAAAGGGTCAAATCATACGTCTGCCACAAAAGTAGTGAAGAAGAGGAAGTTCTAAACAGAAAGTACCGTGACGGGAGGGGGGGGGGGGCTGACACCCTCTGTCGAGTTGCTGCGCCACGTGGCACACATGTTTCGCGCCAAAGCCGTATTTCGGGGTCACAACTATTGAGCAGTAGGTGGCAGTGCATTTGCGAGACTTGACCACCACCATCGTCATCATCATGGTAAGAAAAACGTCAGCGCCCGCGGCAATGCCTGGAGGAAAGCCTTGGTGGCGACGAGCAAAAAATAAGCTGGTCTCTGTTACAACAGAGACCTGTAACAACTTGGTTCTCTGTAACAACTTGGTTAAGGACAGCCCACGGGTGGCGAGTTCTTGCCGCAAAACCATTCAGTGACCAGAAGAGTCCCCAAAGATGTCGCATAGTCGCTCCTTGAACATTTCCCAGCTGGTGAGCTCAGTCTCATGAGCGTCGGACCATACACGAGGGGTGCTGTCCAAGTAAAAGATTACGTTGGTGAGCGTCATGACAGGGTCCTATCAGTGAGTCTGGCTAACGTGCTCATACATGCAGAGCCAGCGGTCGACATCAAGGCCAGGTTGCGCGAAGAATGTATCAGGATCCCGGGGGTGTGACATGGTAAGGTACGTAGTGGCTGGTGAACCAGATGGAGACGGTAACAGGTTGTCATTAGAAGTCATGGCCGGAGGCTGTATGGTGCGGCCGCTGCAAAGCTTCGTGGCGAGGATGGGGAACGTTCCACCTCCACCAAATATGTTACGTGATGAGAAGCAACGCTAGATCGACGAGGCTGTATGCAAAATATATAACCAGCAGTTGCTGGGTGACCGATTTATCAGCGACCGAGCATACAGCCCTTCATCCTCTTCGCACACACGAACATCATCTCAAGAAATGTCAATATGCATGTTGCAATATTGAAAGGGAAAGCACTTCTATTGCACCTCAGTGGGAAGGCACTCGGAAGCATGTCTGATGCAGGCAGCGCTACTCCTCATGTAACGTCGTATCCTGACTACTCCCTGGTAAGGTAGACCAACAGCTCTCGTTGAGAAATGTGCATTTGCACTGGCATTGAATGAAATAAAGGAGGCATTGGCTTAGATGACACACACTAAGTTGTCACCAGTCACCAAAGCCTACGAGGAAACTGTGCACGACAGTGACTTGCTTGACGTCGTTCCAAGCACCTGTAGTCCTTATTTTTATTTCTATGAGTGACGCAATGTTTAGTTAGACTGCTTATAAGATATTCCACCATAACGAAGCAAGATTTACTAAAGTGCACAAGCCAAAAGTGACAACATTGTCCCCAAACGATAAATGAAACATGCACAATGGCAAGAGCCAATGGTCTTCCAGACCACGTGGTCCAGCCAGTAGAGACATATTAATTAATAACAAATTTTTTATTTTCTCACCCCAACATTGATATCTCTGCAATGGCGGTGACAATAGGGGCTTTGTAGCAGCAAGCGAAAAGCAAAAATAGCATAGCCTCCAAGATGTGTATTTTACAACAAAAAAATGTCAAAAATACGTCACTAGGTCGCAGATATTGAAGGTCATGCTTTTCGTGCGTTAACAAACAAGGAAAAGAATGTGCACATCACAACAAGGCCGCCGAGTCACTTCGCATTAATGTGATTTTGGTGCCCTTGGCTATTGGCCCCTTTGAATACACTGTATCCATGCATTACAACCCACGACAGACCGCGCATCACGCGCCGGTGCACTCAGAAACACTGCACACCCAAGAAATTCCTCTGCCTTTTCATCGCCTGCATGCAAGAAGAGATGAAATTGTTAAAACACAGCCAAAAAAAATAGTAATCTTTGTCAGAATAAATGCACTTCTTGGGCTTTGGCCCGGCACAGCTTTGATGTATCGATGTTTCGTTCAGCGGGAGTTTGATATTCGTGTGCAACATTCCCATACTTTTGCATGGAAAATTCAAGGAGATTTACTAACTCTTCGATATAGTGAATAATTCAATATACCAGAGTTCGATATACCAGGGATCGACTGTATCTGTTTGCTGAAGTCTATTAAACTTGCGAGTAAGGTACGACTCTTTATAGTTCCTGTCTCTCTGGGAAGAAGTATGTCCGACTAAATATGCAAATTTTGCAATCATTCAAATTGTGCCCTGCCAATCTAAAACGCTGTGCCACTGCTTTCAGGGACTTTTTCGCCACGTATTTGCAATGCCCATTTAACTTATTACTCACAGACTGCTCTGTTTCAACAATGTTCTGTGTGGAACATTATCAACATTTCATATTGTATACATGATCAAAAACTTTAAAACTTGGATTTTATGATAGAAGTGATCAAATAACTTGAAGCGCTTTTAAATATAACTTTGTTTCTGAAAGTGTTTGCAAGTCTTGCATCTTGGACTAGAATTATCTGGGCAGTAAAATGTGGGTTTACTTTTGCATGCAATAACATGTCTTTAAAATTTCTGTTATGGCAATGAACTACCTTGCTTTGGTACTTCAGGAAATGCTTTCCTAAGGCACTCATGCCTTACTAATACTGGATAATACTTACAGACGATGTTCTGTATGTTACTTTGCACGGAATGCATTCCCACAATGCATAAAGTCTGCTAGAATTTTTTTCACTAACCTGACTTGCCATTGCCTTGATTGACCATTGCCAATTCCTTGCTATATATAGTTTGGCATTGTGCTGGTGAGTGCACAAGTCAAAGCTGTTGTCTTTTTTGCTTGACTAAAGGAGATGCCCCAGATCTTCTTGACAGCTGCTTCATGTCATCTCAAGCATATGGTAATAGGGCCGTGATGTGGATGAAGGAAGAAGATTGTAATTACAAGATGAAACTGTTTATTCAGCCGAACTTGTAGCCCGTAAACTGAAGGTCAAATAACAGCGATGCCCACTGGCACTGATAGCGACAAACAGTGCGTCAGCCGTCAAACAACTGGCAAGTGGTGAGGTGCGTCGGCATTTATAAACATACAATTGAATATTGTAGCATTATCGTTAGTAGCAAAGTAGGTTCCAAAAGAATCTGCAATGTTAGCAAAGTGGCTGTAACAAAGTGATCTATTGCAGTCCTGAAGCTTCCTAAACATTACAGGCGCGGTTTGCACTGAGAATCACTGACAGTAAAACGGGGTGATAACAATACTTGAGGAGGGAATGTGGCAACATTGTTAGCCTGCTTTTGCACTGGTTTTGTTCTTGTTTCTCCAGATCTACAGAGATTGATATAATGGATTCTTTTGTGATCACTCAGTGCTTCAGGTAGATGATAGACAATTCTAGAACTTACTTATTATTTGAAAGGAAACCAGCTATCACTGGCAGATACAACAGTAGTTTTGTTCCCCTGCACAGTCTTTTACGTGAGCTGTCTTGTGAGCCTACTCGGTTGTTTCCAGATGCTCTGTTACAATCTTAACGTGTCATCTGAAAAGAGCTATGATGAGCTGTACAGCTATTGCTTCACCATGCATCACGATTGGTTATGAACAGAACACATAGGCTGCCCTCTACCATTGCTCTCTACACCAAGCTTGAGAAGAATGCATGCAAATGCTCTCGAATAATGACTAGGCTTGTGCGAACATTTGTTTGGGTTGTTTCCAGATGCTCTGTTACAACCTTAACGTGTCATCTGAAAATAGCTATGATGAGCTGTACAGCTATTGCTTCACCATGCATCACGATTGGTTATGAACTGAACACATAGGCTGCTCTCTACCGTTGCTCTCTACACCAAGCTTGAGAAAAATGCACGTGAATGTTGTCAAATAATGACTAGGCTTGTGCGAAAATTCGAGCATTTCAAATATTCCCACAAATATTATAGTGTTTGAATTTGCTTCAATTCAAACTTAAATTATTAGAAATTTCCAAGTATTCAGAATTAATGAATAGGTAACTTGCATTGACGTCACTGTGGTCACCATCTTCAGGTACCAGATCGATAAGAAACTTCGTGAACTCTTGCTCAACCATGCAGAACAAGAAACAACGGCACCAGATTAGTGCCCCCTCAAATTCTTAGTGCTCCTCCTTGGCGCCGCTGGTGAACAGAAGAAAGCAGGGAGAGCACAAAAGAGTGCAGATGTGCTACACCGTGAATCCAGGAAATATCCCACTGCTGCCAATCAAAGCTGAATGAACCATCATATTTTAAGTTTATAAGCTCGTTATACGGGCTTATATGCTCAAAGCATAGTGGATTTTAAAATGTAACATATTTTATGGGTTATCATTTGCACTCTACGAAAAGTTTATTGTTGCTGCCATTCAGTGTTGCTTCCGCTTCCTTTGAAACGGACAGAATGATATTTGCACATGCCTTGTTTTAATAAAAAATATATTGTACAGGTTAGTTGGGACATGGCCATTTTTTCACATTAAAACAGTTAGAAGAAGACTTGGCAGCACAAGTGCTGACTGACAACTGTTTGCTTTATTCAAGCAAAACAGAAAAAGAAAGAGAAGAAGGAGAAACAAAACATGCACACTGTGACAGATTCAGTAAATAAAGCCAGGGGCCAACTGTGAAATGCTATTCTCAGCAAAGAGAAGGAGGTGAGTGTTTGATTTGCATAGAAACGAAAACATATTTGCACACAAAAAAAAAACACAGAAAGGAAACAACAAAAAAATAAACTAACACGCACTGGCTAGACGGAATATAGACGCAGTTCTTGCTAACTAAAGGAAACGTCTTAGTGTCTATAAACAGTATTTTCACTTGACGCGTTAAATGGGCCCTGAAAAACTTTTTCAAGTAACTATAGAATGAATTCACTGGGAGAGCTTATTGCCTCACGAATTCAATGCTGCAAAAATTTTAAGAATCTGTCCAATGCGAGCAGAGTTACACAGATTGGTCACTTGCTGCAATCACATTCTTTTCTCTTGTTCCGACAAAAGCGCTGGAAACTAAGCAGGGAGGGTAGGCAGGGGCAAACAAAAACATCACGGGCGCCTCGTGAGCTTGAGCACTTTTTCTTTTTTTTTTCTTCAAATGCACAGCTTTTTCAGCGTGATCGCGTGTGCACGCATGGACAAGTCATGGCCTCCCAAGGCGATTTCTGTAGTGACCGAGCGCACCATGTTCAAATCAGCTACTAATGGCGAATAGATAGGCTTTTTACATGTAATTTTTTAGCATCTTCCGTGATTTGTCGAGAAATGAGAAAGCTATTTTTAGCTGACTTTGATAATTTATTGCGAATTATAGGCCACACCTGCGCTATATTACTTGGCTCACATGTTGCCAGGAGTTTCTGCTACTGAACGGCAGCGTTTTCTGACCATGCTCAAAAACTGTTGCAGGGCCTCTTTAAAGTTTTTGTAAGAGCCCTGACGCTCAAGGAGAGTGGTACGGCTCACCAGCGGCTGATGGGCTTGAACAGTTCAGCAAGGAATATGCCGTGGTGGGGGTGCACAAGCTCGAGCCCGTAGTCCGACGGCTCGCTCCCACTCCCGGTGGACGACCGTGTTCCGCACCCGCTTCTGCCCAAACACCAGAACCAGGTCGCACCAATGGCTCGCCAATAGCATCAGGGAATAAATGGTCACCAGTACTTCCTGAAAGTCGTCCCGGCCTAGGTGGATGCCTTGATGTCAAGGTACCCACACCCAACGAGCTAGCACACCACACCTTAGTCACATTCTTCCAACCGCCCGCGCGACTCTTCCTCCTTTTTTGTGCAGTAAGTCTGAATCTTCAGTGTTCTTGGGTTTTCCTTCTTTTTTCTCCTTCAGTGCTGAGCACTCGCGCAGGTAACACGTTGTCAGTAGCCTGTCTCCGTCTTCTTGCAGCGCCAACTTTTAAAAGCACCTCACTCGCCCACTTCACTCACAACACGCACGCAACATCATTACGTCTTCTCCAAGTAATGAAGTAGCAATCAAGCAATGCAATCGAAAGTGTGCCAACACACTTTCCATTGGGAGAATAGCGCACGCATTAAAGAGACTGCCCACTGCAGCGCCTGTGGTTGCACCCCAGAATTCTGTCGCATGCCCATCATGTATGGACACAGCCTTCGCTATCTACAAAAATAGTGACACGTGTGCTGGCACACTTTCGATTGCGTTGCTTAATTGCAAGTTGATTACTTTGATGTATTAATGTTGTATGCATATGATTTGTTTCTCTTTCTCTTCTTTCTTTTTCTGTTTTGCTTGAATGAAGCAATCAGTTGTCAGTCAGGGTTCGTGTTGCCACATCTTTTTCTGTGCCCTACATCTCCTGCGCTGTTTCAATATGAACAAAAACCAACCAGCCAAGCTCTGCCTTTTGATGCCCATTTTTCTTTATAATATCACATGGTTGAAGGTAAAAAAATTTGGAAAAAAAACAATTTTAATTTGATTCGAAATTATTTGACCAAGTCACTATTCAATTCAAACCTAAATTTTCCTATACACACAAGTTTAATATTGACAAGTTATGCAGAAATCAACCACTTCACGTTACAGACACCTTTCACAGCGGGGGCGTGATAGAAGACCAAAATGGTAGTGTTAGTGACAAAAGTGATGTGTGACGTGTGAACAAGGGTTCATGGTCAGAGAGGGGTAATCATAAAACACCGTTTCAGTGACAGCAACTGTCTGATTCAGACGAGTCCTGTTATGAAAATGTCAGCCCCAGTGACAATCCCTGTCTAATGATTTATCATCAAGCCACACTGATGAAGCGCAATGAGCCATGGCAGGCTTGTCTGTACTGCGGGTGCACAGCTTCAAAAACAAACATGAGCATGCCTTGTTCATTGTTAAGAAGCTGCAGTAACACAAATAAAATGCTTGTTTTCACATTTACAGACATTCACTGTGTAACCTTAATTTATGCTGAAAAATATTATTTCAAACTGATTCTTGCAAACTTGTATCTCACATTGAAAACATACATAGGAGAAAAGTGACAGTTTTACCAAAAGGGCAAAGCAACGAATGTGATGGCAACATATTTGAATAATTTACGAAGCAAGACTAGCATTTTTAGGGGCATTATAAATTGTAGTAAACATGCACTTGCTAAGTAACCACGTTTCCTGCGACGCGACCACAGTAAAGGCCCACAACAAGGCTCGTGCGTAGGAACGCCTTTGATGAGAAGCACCTCCCGTGGGCAGTGCATGATATGGTACTAAGGGCTACACGTCGGGCATCGCCGCTGATGGCAGTTTGTTATGTAAAGAGCGCATCTATATGTGGAAGGCCACTCCAGGTACACTTCTGGCACCATTTTTTCATGCTGAGAGCGCAGCTCGTAGAAGCTCCTGCCTGCAGTGGGAGCAGGAGCCGTGCACTGATTGTTACCGCGATAGCACGGCAACCATAGGCCTCTCCCCTAAGTGCGCGCACAAACAACCCCTGCCACAAAGGCAATGTTCGTTTCGCAGAAAAAGGAGGCTAGCGCATCCTTCCCCATGTGTGTATGTATGTATGTATGTATGTATGTATGTATGTATGTATGTATGTATGTACGTTATACGTATATATATGTATATATGCATGGGTGTATATACATATATATATGTATATTATATATATATATGTATATCTCCAAAAATAGTGCAATACATGGGAAATAAAACAATTATTTATTTATTTTATTCTAGCAGTTTTGGCTGGTGGTTCAGCCTTCTTTGAAGGATACAAGTAAAACGGCCCAAGTGCCACAACCTGTAGAAGAGGATTGCTCTCACAGTTTGGAGACCAAAAAAAAAAAACAATGAAACGAAGGAAGCGACAGGCAACAAAAAGAAGAAGAAGAAGAAGAAGAAGAGAGGAACGAAAGAAAGCCGCCGGAAGCAGACGGGTAGTTCATGTATTGTAGCTAAGGGTAGATAAGACCTGCCTCCAGAGGATGTGACCAACTGAAAGGGGAAAAGTGAAGAATATTACCGCTTTCTCGCATCCCCCTCATGGATTGAGATAAAGTTCAGGTGGTTCGGCAGCTGGCTCGCAGCGTCGGGCCATACACACACAAGAAGATACATACGACCCGCTTCAACTTTAGGAAAACATTTGGCATGATACAAAGCTAAATATGCCCGCTGCCCACTCCCCCTGTCTCCCCCTTCCAGAAGAAAACCATTTAACCAGTAATACTCAAAATAAATGAGTGGATATTCTTTAAGCGATGAAAGAACAAAGCATAAGCAAAATAATAAAAATTAAAAAAAAACATGGCAAAAAAACTTACAAAATTAACACACGCCAGTTGATGCACGTATTATCGAATTCATTCATTTCCCGCGCTAGATTGATCATCCTATGTGTGAGAATTCCCAAATGTCTAAACAAATTATTGGTGAATTCACTTTCTGTGTTCTATGAGATTTCGCGGAGACATGTCAGTCACCCAGGGATCCAGTTGATTCTGATGGGTGAGTGATCTGAATTTTTTTATGAAGTATGACTCCCGCTGTTCGCGCTCTCGTGGGTTCTGGAAGTCGGATTGTAGAAGTATGACACTTACGCGCTCGAAAGAGTGACCAGGCAAGTTGATGTGTTTGGAGAATGGCAAACTAGGGAGGCCCTTCACGTGTGCTCTGTGGTTATCAAAGCGCAAATGGAACGCGGTTTTTGTCTGTCCAATATACTCCTGTTTGCACACATCACAGCGAATTTTGTATACCACAATGGCTGAGTCACAGTTAAGGTCGTCTTTAATTTTGTACACAATGTCTGAAAAGAGGCTCCGACCGTATCTCTGGTCACCATGTGTGTGCACACCCTGCAACGAGGTTTTCCACATGGTCTACAGCCCCGATAGTGGTCTGATTTGTGTGTTTTCACCCTGACCAGTAAGTCTCTCAGGTTTTTATTTCTTCAGTAGACCATGTTGGATGGAGTCTGAAAAATGGCAGAGAGGCGACTACTCTGTTTAGGTATGTTGAAGTGGCAGCTTGGTATAAAATTCACTCGAGCAGCGGAGGGCACCGATTGAGTATGTGAGGATTAAATTTGCCCCTGCCGTTACATCCTTATTCTGCCTTTTTCTTCCATCGTTACTTCTCAATCTAAAGAACAAGCACACCCAATTGTATTGTCAATGATTTTTTTCGGGTACTTTTGATGCAAGAAGGCTGCTCTCAACTGCCGTGCGTGGGTGTCAAATTGTTTAATTTTAGAGCAAATTCTTCGGTATCTGTGTGGGCTTGAGAGTAAGGAACACCTGTTTTGTAGTGATATTAAGAGCACCGACCCATTCGCAACAATATGTCTAAGGAGGAGCGGGAGGTTTCCTGCAGTTTAAGGGACAGCCATAGCATCACTATCAAACCGGCTGATAAGGTTGGCACTGTGGTTGTGCTTGACAGGACTGACTACGTCAAGAAAGGACTTCGCCAACTGGCAGATGAAAATTTCTACAATGAACTCCCTTGCCATCCAAAAGGGGAATATAAAAGTACAATTAAAGCCTCATTAAATTCATTACATAAGAGTGGCAAGATTATGCATCCAATGCTTGAAATAATGTCACCTGGCAACTCCTCTCCTCAGCGTTGCAATTTACTACCTCAAATTCACAAGATTAATAATCCTGGCCGACCTACAGTTTCCAGCAATGGCACTGCTACTGAAAAAAGTCTATAGTTTCACTGACTCCATCATTAAGCACATCCCAGAATCATTCCCAGCATACGTTAAAGATACCAGCCACTTCCTTCCAGAATTCTCAAAGCTTGTAGTACCTCTAGAATGCTGTTTGGTCAAAATGAATGTCTCATCACTGTACACCAACATTCTCCACAACGAAGGAATTGCCGTCATAATCGCCGTCTATGGAAAAAGTAAATCGACGAGTGAGTTCGATGAAAGCGCTTTAAAGGTGCTCCTAAATTTGTACTTAAACATAACTTTGAATTCGACCAAAAACATTACCTACAAGTGAACGGGACTGCCACAAAAACCAAAATGGCCCCAAATCATGCAATTACTTTCATGGCCTGTTTAGCGATCGCTTTCCTCGAAAATTCTCCATTCAAAACGATATTCTACCGACACTTCCTCGATGATATATTCTTCGTGTGGGCTGATGGTGAGCATAATTTTTCCAAATTCATTTCTGATTTCAACTCCCTGCATCCTTCAATAACATTCACGCACAGGTATTTAAAGAATAGTGTTTATTTCCTTGATATCACTGTATCACTCAGTGGCACCACCATCTCTACTTCCCTGTATAAAAAACCAACTGACTGCCAACAGTATCTGCATTTCCACAGCAGCCACCCCCATCACTGCAAAACAGGTGTTCCTTACTATCACGCCCACAGATACAGAAGAATTTGCTCTGAAATAACACAATTTGACACCTACGCACAGGAACTGAGAGCAGCCTTCTTGGGTCAAAAAGACCCCGAAAGAATCATTGACAATGCAATTTAAGCACGCTTGTTCTTTGGACCGAGAAGGAAGAAAAAGGCGGAAATAAAGATATAACCACCGGGGCAAATTTAATCCTCACATACTCCGCCGCCGCCCCTCGTGTGAATTCAATACTAAGCTGCCACTTCAACATACTTAAACACAGTAGTCGCCTCTCTGCTATTTTTAAGACTCCACCCAAGGTGGTTTACCGAAGAAATAAAAACCTGAGAGACTTACTGGTCAGGGTGAAGACACACAAATCCGACCATTATCAGGGCTGTAGACTGTGTGGAAAACCTCTTTGCAGGGTGTGCACACACATGGTGACCACAGATAAGGCTGAAGCCTCCTGTTCAGACATTGTATACAAAATTAAAGACAACCTTAACTGTGACTCAGCTAATGTGGTATGCAGAATTTCCTATGAAGTGTGCAAACTGAAGTATATTGGACAGAAGGAAACCGCGTTCCGTTTGTGCTTTGATAACCACAGAGCACACGTGAAGGGCCTCCATTAGGTGCCGTTGTCCAAACACATCAACTTGCCTGGTCATTCTTACGAGCGCGTAAGTGTCTTACTCCTACAATCCAACTTCCAGAACCTATGAGATCGCGAGCAAGGGAGTCATACTTCATAAAGAAATTCAGATCACACACCCACGAAATTAACGGGATCCCTGGGCCACTGATGTGACTCCACGAAATCTCATAGAACACAGAAACTGAATTCACCAATTAATTTGTTTAGACATACGGGAATTCTCACACGTAGGATGATCAATCTAGTGCGGGAAATGAACGAAACCTAATGCGGGAAATGAACGATGCCGCATGCATCAACCAGCATGTGTTAATTTTGTAATTTTTTTCCATGTTTTTATTTTTATTCGTTTGTTTATGTTTTGTTCGTTCATCTCTTAAAGAATATCCATTCATTTGTTTTGAGTATTACTGGTTATATGATTTTCTGCTGGAAGAGGGAAATGGGGGGAGTGGGCAGAGGGCATATTTAGCTTTGTACCATGGCAAATGTTTTCCTAAAGCCGAAGCAGGTCGTATGTATCTTCTTGTGTGTGTACGGCCCAACGCCGCAAGCCAGCTGCCGAAACACCTGAACTTTATCTCAATCCATGAATGGGATGTGAGAAAGCGGTAATATGCTTCACTTTTCCCCATTCAGTTGGTCACATCCTCTGGAGGCAGGTCTTATCTACCTCTAGCTGCAATACATGAACTACCCGTCTGCTTCCGGCGGCACTCTTTTGTTCCTCTCTTCTTCTTCTTGTTGTCTGTCGCTTCCTGCGTTACATAGTTTTTTTTTGTTTGTTTTTCTTCTTTGGTCTCAAAACTGTGAGGGCGGTCCTCTTCTACAGGTTGTGGCACTTGTGCCATTTTACTTGTAGCCTCCGAAGAAGGCTGGACCAACAGCCAAAACTGTCAGGAATAAATAAATAAATAATTGTTTTGTTTCCTATGTATTGCACTATTCTCAGAATATATATATATATATATATATATATATATATATATATATATATATATATATATATATATATAAATTGTAGCGAAGCCTCCGAACTCTGAAATGGGTCGAACTCTTGAGTACCTTCTAGTGGGGCTACCCAACAAGGACGCCGCTCGCGCTGAGAGCCCGTGCTTGGCTGTGACTGTCGCCATTGTATATTCTCGCTCGTTGCCGGCTAATAAACGCCTTAACAATATATATATATATATATATATATATATATATATATATATATATATATATATACACACACACACACACACACACACGTGAATTTCAGCGGCAGCCGCGATGGCAAAAACCAGCAAAGACTGTCCATATAATTGCTATCGCAATAAAAGCAAAAATGCCGAAACTCTTTCTGATATGACAAAGCATGGCACGTGCAGGCAGTGTCATCAAGCATAGAACTACTTGGGGGCCCCCATTTAGCAATGCGTTTTTCTTTTCAGCTATTAATTTCATTGAATATAACTGAAGAGAGCCTTACCAAAGCGCGATTCTTGCTTGTTGGTGCCTGCTACCCAGGTCTATTATGAACATGATGCATGTGTATGAAATCAAAACAAAGTGCCTCCATCAACATACACCTTGCAAAATTCTTTACTGCTAACATGAAGCCATGTGATTCGGTACTCACGCATCCCGCATGGCTTCTACGGACAGCCCTTCTTGTTTGGCGAGTGCATCGGCCATCTTCGTAAAGTGAGTGGCCATGTTTGCCAGGTTGACTGCCGTGGGGCGGGACGTCTTGAGGTACTCCAGCCGGCTGCGTATGTAAGCAGCCAGCTCTGGGCAGCTTGCAGGCAACTTGAGCAGGGTCATCTCAGAAGCCAAGCCGAGTGCGGCCACTATGGCGATTGCCGGAGCACCTCGCACCTGCATTCACACGCTCACTTCACTTCAGCAGATGCAGCCACCAAACCTTCATATTTTATTTATATAATAAATTATTGGGTATAACAAAGCTGTTTTTGTGTCAGGTGGACCTGATACAACCAAAGTTCGCTTCAGTGGACTCCCTTTAAGATGAACTTGAAGGGACCATGATCATTTGTTCGTCTTAGTTTCAGAAGTTCATCTCATTGAGACACCCCCCGGAAACCAAATGCAAAGATGCCAGGTGAACCTAAATATGTTGCTTGAAAACTCTGAATAGAGTATACTTAATATAGAGAGGAAAGGAACCAGAAAAAGCCTTTATTTGGCTCAGCTTCATAAAAGTCATGCTTTCAAGTAGAGTATTTACGCTGATCCGAAGAGTACTCGAATGCGTGAGTTCATAATAAATATGCTCATGTATGAATCGTTGCCACGTTTTAAATTATTACTAAACCTGTAGCATGGCCCTATTTTCATGATTAGATAAAATAAAAAGGGAAAGACAGGCACAATTTTCCTTCAAAGAACAGAAAATTTATTCTTCTGGCTGTTAACTTTCTGGTAGGGTGTTTTACTGGCTTTGCTATCACTTTCGCATGCGCCTCCATTGCATACCATGACAAAGCCAATATACGCCAAGTCGCTTATGAAAGTCTGGAAGCTTTTCTTTGAAATCTGATATTTTTTTTATTTTTAGCCTACAGTAACGCTCCCTGGGCAGCTGAAGATCTCTGTTTTCGCTACTCATGACATCAAGCACACAAAAAGACAGCCATACATAATTTGTAAAATGACCTTCCTTTGTCGTGCACTTTCACAATGAAAGTGGTGCATCACAAGTTGCTGCATTTCAGATGCGATGAGCACAGGCCCTATGAAAAACAACGCAAACTAACATGTGCTCAGAAACCATTGTGTGACGGCATCTGACAATGACATCTGACTCCTCTGATGGGAGTGCTAAAGCCGCATACGTATGTGGGTTTGGTTTCATGTGATTATAATGCCCAGACAATCTTTGTTCCTGTTCTCACTTTCATTTGGCTTTTTTTTCACACACCCCTTTCCCTTGCATTTTCCCCTCTAGCCAAGCTTTTGTATTCTTCTATTTCCCACTGTACTCCTGTTGGGGAAATGAATAATGCGATGAGAATATGAAAGCACAATCGCTTTTTGTTGCTTTCTTTCTGATAAAGTCAGTCCTTTCTCTACCTACAGGCCAGGGGTGAGAGAGATACCAGCTTTGTGCACTGACCTTTCCTTTCCACTTTTCTTGCTTTCGATTAGCTTTGCGTCGTTGCAGCAGGAAGTTTTTTTTTCCCCCATTTTGCTTTCTCTTGTCCGCCTGAATGCCCACATCAAGATCATAACGTTCGTTGCATAGAATCTCCGTCACTGTCGGTCGCTGTGAGAATTCGTCTTAACAGAAAAGGCCTGTTACGCGATTCGTCTTAAGCAGATTTTTTTTTTTTTTACATCAAGTCTAAGGGAAACCAAACAAGCATTCTTGTGTTGTTTGTCTTAAGCGAGAATTGGTCTTAGCAGAATTCGTCTTAATGGGAGTTGACTATGGTAATTCAAAGGAGTTGTCCCTATAGGCTAGCTCTATCAACCAAAACCCAAACACACCACTGGCCAACATCGTGGGAATCTGCTGATTGTGGCGCCATCTGCAGACAAAAAAAAAAATACTCAGTTTACAATTTTAAGTTTTCCAACGCCGCATCATGCAAGTGATACTGCAATTATGCTTGCCATTTTGCAGATGATACTTACACTCAACTGTTAGTCTAGGTGTGAGCATGCCATTCATTGCATGTACGGGAAAAGAACTTGAATTTTCATTTGTCCTGTGCACACAGCCGGCACAAGTGACGTAGGCTTTCCTTTTTCCTATTTTTACGTTTTGATATGTTTTTTATAGTGTAGTCAGCTGACCCAGTTGGTAAGGATCCATCGAAGTAAGAAACAAGACGCTGGAAGAGATGGCAAGAACAAGTGCTGGTTGTCTTCCAAGCTTTTTAATCAGAAGTACAAAGGGGTCCACTGTTAAAGAGAACACTGGAGCGCGTGTCGTCTGCTCAACGCCACCGCCGCCCAGCGGCAGCAACTAGTTTCACACAGGAGCAGTAAGCGCTGGCGCTCGTTTGTCCTCTGCTACAGTTATGGCCGCTCTTCAACTCATCGCGAAGGGCAGCCTAAGTCGCATAATCTTAAATATAGTCACTTTCTTTCGAGCTAGAATGAAAATGACGAGAATGATTTATTATCAGATAAATGTCACCTGACACATCAGTTGGATAGCAGTCTTTCGTTTGCCTTTTCGTTTGATAAGGAATTGCTCGCTTCGAGGAAGTTTTCAGGTGGCGTCAGTGAAAGACGCATGCGAATGCTTTGTTGAGCTTACGCACAGCAGCAGCTCAAATCTGCATTAGTATGCATCAAATACGCACTCTAAAAGAGATATTATTCTTTAATATATTTATGCTAGAAAAAGACTTCTCTAAAGAAGAAGTCATGCTTCTTTAACCACGAAAATTATCAATGAGGTAATCTAATTTTTTCTTAGTTTTGCAGCAGCTTTTCATCTTAACATGGTTATGCAGCCTGCGGAAGAACTTCAAGGTGCGAGGACAGCTGGCTTCGCGACGAGCTGAAGCGCGGCCAGAACTGTAGCAGACGACAAACGGGTGCCGCCAACGGTGCTCATTGCTCCTACGCGAAACTAGTTGCCGCAGCAGGCCTGTGGTGGCACCGAGCAGAGGACACATGCTCCGGTGTTCCCTTAAGCAGTGGACCACCCTTTACATATAGCTCGCAGCCGTACAGTGCATGTGAAAAAAAAAAAACTTCTGAGCCTATCTTTCATTCAAGAACCGGGCCACATCCACGGGCATATTATAAGCTGACCCGACATTTCTTTATCATAATGCCACCAACGGCTGACTGACACATGCTTGCAATAGTTTAGTGGTCTATCAACAAGTTCACATGCTTTTAGGCTTCCGTGTTTAGACAAAATCATGCACTCCTGTGTTTAGTTAGTTTGATACCCATTTCTTTTTGGTTCTACACTGCATGTCATAAATAAGGCTTACCGTACAAACTATCTTCCCCGTTTCACAAATCGCACTACACACTTTCCTCAGGCTTAAACTTGTTTCTTGAACAATACTAGTAGAACAAGGATTTCATGCTGTTCCATTTGTAGTATGCTCAGCTAGTCAAAAGAAGCACTGTTAACATGACCTCTCCCAGTACTGTTGAAAAAGTATATATGTGTGATTGTTCAGGTCCTCGAGAACTTGCTCAAAGCTCGTTGATCCCAGTAATCTATGAGTAACAAAAGCCCATAGCTTACTTCACAACTTAAATCTCTGTCACTCAGAACACTGATAAACAAGTCACAGCTTTGCCGCAAAGGCGAAGCAATGAATGTGATAGCAACAAATTGTAATGTCAAGCGAATAGCAAGCAGATCAAAACGTTCCCCGCGCTGCTTCCACAGAAATGGTGCACAATACATACTCACAGGTACAGATGAATTCTAATAAGTGTCTCAGTTGCTGCTTTGCTGTAACAAATGAGACACTTATTCACAAAAGCATGCCCTTTTGCCGCAAGTGCAGTGACTTTAGTTTAGCGGCAAGAGAAGAGAGACGTGAGACGGCGTGGAAGGCGACCGACGGGCCCGTGCCGATCTCGCCACTTTATTCTACGCCCGAAGCGGAGCCGCGGTGGCTGTCCACGTCCTATACGCCAAGTGTGCTAGCTTGTTCCAATCGTCGCGCAGCTCAAGCTAGCATAAGCTACGTGAGAGGCGCGACGCAATGATCAAGAAATGATGATAATGATCATGCACTACAGTGCTCCCCCCCTAGCGCTTTGCGCGATTTGAAGTGCATATAACATAGAAAGAGAAAGAGACTATGTACATGAACGACAATCCGCATGGTGACTGTTTGGAAAGTTCAGGTTGTCAACGTATATGGGTCATCGGGAAGCAGTAAATCTCCGGTGGGCGACACTGGGAGAAACGCAGTCAACGAAGATGAAAGCGCCGGGTCGCTGCGTTCATAGACACGTGCATCCCACAACGACGCGGCGGGACCATTCGAAAGTGCACCCGCCAGTCCGAGTAGACGCGGATGACAAACGTGCCGGCAGATGGAACCGTGGATAGAGGCTGAAGAGCTCGCACCGGCGATGTGGGCGAAAAAGTGTGAACAATCAAAGCGCACCCATCATGACTGAGCACTGAAGTTTCACAGCGGAAGCGGTGTCTCGGACAGTGCACAGGATGCCGAGCATGCTGTCGACAAGGAGCCGCAGAGCGGTCGTGCTGGTGCGGTTGTCTCTGTTGATGGAACACCGACGTCCGCGTAGCACTGCGGCCGGCATGCTGGGGCGATTGGCCGAGTCGGCGGATGCGGAAACGCCGTGCATTGCGGTTAGTCATGTGCACGGCAATTGGTTGGCCATTGCGTCGGGCAAACCTCGTAGGTGCTTGCGCCATCTTGAATGCCAAGGCTGCAACACATGGCTGTTCAGTAGGAAGCTTGAAAAAGGGCTGCTCTGTATTATGCAGAATGTGATGATTTTGCCGGCATACTGTCAAGGGCAGCAGATATGCAGTTGGACCGCACGTCGTCGCTGTTGTTACCAACGAGCTTGCGTGGCAGACTGCATCCGGCGTCAAATGCTCTGGGGAATGGTTGTGAAGCTCAGAAGACGTGAGTTTTGCTGGAGGATCGGGCGGCACACCTGCACGCGTTGAACAACCATTGGTTGTCCGCGCATGAGGGTTGGCGTGCAGGCTTGCATGATCGATGACAACCTCTACAGCATACGTGGCATGTGTAGTCTGCTCTGCCATAGGCGCACCAGGTATGTCGTCCTCAACTGGGTCGGTCATAGTCGCAGCGTTTCGGAAGTTTGGCCATGGTTGATGGCTGGTGGCTTTAACTTCGGTTGCGGCAGACTGCGAGGGTGATGCTGGTCGCTGCTGGCAGGACACAAAGAGCGTTGGGGTTCATAGAGAGTCGCCTTCAAACATCGTAGACGGAGAACGTTCTGCGAACGGGAGGTGACTAGCGAGCGTGAAGATATCCGTAGTTTTGGCAAACTCTGAGGCAAGCAGCGATGTAGCCGTCGTAGAGCCTGGCATGTCCGAAGAGTTGTGGTCAGTAGATGTCAGAGAAGACGTGGGGTTGGCGAGAGTGCCTGAGGGACCACCGGCCAAGGACTTCGAAAAAATGCACCTCATGGCGGCCTGGTTGTTGGCGGTCCAATTGTCTTGAAGAACCTCGACGAATTTCGTGGCTGACTGGTCGCATGCAGCATGAATGTCTTGAACCTCGTCGAATAAGCAGTCGTACGCAGGATTCGCATTGCTAGTGGCTGGACGAGAGGTTGTAGGAGAAGTAGTCGGGGAAGTTAGGTGGCGGTCATTGGAGAGTTTCGGGCCGGAGGGCACCGCACGCTGCGACGCAAGGAAAACCTGGAAATCGCGGGTGAACGGAAGTGGGCGGTAGATGAGGCCAAAGGAGGACAGCACCGCAGAGTAGAGGTCGTCGTAAGGCTGCGGGCTGGAGCTTGAAGCGCCAGAGAGATGACGCAGCTCTACCGGAAGGGCGTCAAGAAGAATGGCGTGCATCAGTGGCTGGTCCGCGACGGCATTCACCGCAAGAACGACGTCGAGCTGCATAAACCATACCTTGGGGTAGGTCGATTGGAATGGCAGCACTGGCGGACAGAGTCGCGGGAACATAGCAGCCGATGGCGCATCGAAGGGCGCGTTCTCCGGGTCACCACTTTAGCGACGAGAGAAGAGAGAGACGTAAGACAGCGTCAAAGGCGGCCGACGGGCTTGTGCCGATCTCGCCACTTTATTCCAAGCCTGAAGCGGAGCGGCAAAGGCTGTCCATGTCCGACACGCCAAGTGCGCTAGCTTGTTCCAATCCTCGCACAGCTCGAGCTAGCATAAGCGGCGCGAGAGGCGCGGCGCGGTGATCAAGAAATGATGATTATGATCATGCACTACATTAGCGTTCCCAGTAACTACAACAGAATCGTCCCAGTGAAAGCTAAAGGCATACAATTTTCCCCACCGCAAGATAAGCGCCTGCACGGGTGATCGTCCACTTTTTCTTCCCAGAGCCAGATTAACAGTGCGCAAGGCCCAGTTAAAATATCTAAGGGGGGTCCCACCCCCCTTGCCCCGCTCTCTTTCTCTCCCGCTTTGCCACCTGCTCATGCTTGAGACTTGACAATTTTTAGATTTAGCTGCAAAGAACACAAGCCATATTTATTCTAAGCCTTTCTGGAGTGTTTATTATCACCTGGGCATTTCATTTTTGCAGAGCATGTAGATTGTCATTGTAATAATAATAATTAACTATATCAATATAGTCAGACACATGGACAGTATTAAAATTTGTCTGGTTCGTTAGGTCATCCTGAACGAAGAATAAAATGTGCGAGAAGTTACAACAAAATGTGGGCACGGCGAGACGACAGCGACCATGTTGCTGACCACGAAGTTCTTCTTCGTTGTACAGGTTTCGCTGCTGACGGTCACAGGATTACTGAGCACGAATGACACGTGCGCGCCGCCAGTTGACACCATCTACCTTTCCGTGGCAGATCTGCATGTGCGGACGCCGATACTGACCTTCTGTATGGACGCTCCGACGCAGCGACAGTTGCGCATGTCCATGACATCAGGGACCGAGGCTATAAAGCATCCACTGCAGCATTTCTTCGACAGTGGGCACGGCGAGACGACAGCGACCATGTTGCTGACCACGAAGTTCTTCTTCGTTGTACAGGTTTCGCTGCTGACGGTCACAGGATTACTGAGCACGAATGACACGTGCGCGCCGCCGGTTGACACCATCTACCTTTCCGTGGCAGATCTGCATGTGCGGACGCCGATACTGACCTTCTGTATGGATGCTCCGACGCAGCGACAGTTGCGCATGTCCGTGACATCGGCGACCGAGGCTATAAAGCATCCACTGCAGCATTTCTTCGACAGTGGGCACGGCGAGACGACAGCGACCATGTTGCTGACCACGAAGTTCTTCTTCGTTGTACAGGTTAGCTACTAAACATAAAAACTAGTGATGAAGTCATATTAGTAGTTGTGCCGTGCCCAAGATCCTGTTTAAGTATTGCATATGAGTGCTATTGTGCATGCAAAATGTTACTCTGTGGTGACGTTGAGACAAACCCAGGACCCACGAACGCTGATTTATTACACAGTATTCTTCAGGGCCAAGCAGATATGAAGGCTGAAATACTGCTATTAAAATCGATGAGCGAACAAATAATGTGCGACATGGACCTGCGATTTCGAGCAATTGAAGCCAAACTACAGGAAATTAAAGATAAATCACCGGAAGTTGCAGCTCTTGAATCTACTGCAGCTTTTTTTAAAACTGTGCTGTCATGGCAGAGCTCCAAGTTAACTGATCTCGAAGACCGAAGCCGTCGGGCAAACCTTATCATTCATGGTGTTCTCGAAAACACAAATGAAAATGACACCTGTCTTCGAACTGCTGTTGTAACCGATATATTCGAGAAAACATAGGGAGTGAAGTGCAAGTCCATAGCCCGCATTCACCGTCTTGGCCGCCAAGGTAGTCGTAGGCCTGTCATAGCTTACTTTCAAGATTATCTGGAGAAACAAGAAGTCTTAAAGAATTCAAATAAATTGAAGGGCTCCAATATTTATGTGCAAAATGATTATAGCCAGTGCACGCTGCGCAAGCGCCGCCTGCTTTGGGAAAGTGCAAAAGCTGAACGCGACAGCAGGAAACGGGTTACTCTTATTCACGACAAGATCAAAATTGATGGCAAACTATTTGGCTGGAATGAATCCAAAAATGTGCGTGTAGCTCTTAATCCGCAAGCTACAGGTTCTGATTGACCCGCTCGACAGTGTGTGTCCAAAAGTTTGAGAGTGCTTAACGTAAACACGCAAAGCCTGACAAATAAAGTTGACAAGCTCGAGTACCTTCTACTCACCTACGACCCTCACATTACAATAATCACAGAAACCTGGCTGCACGAAGGTATAAATGATTCGGTACTAATTCCTCCGAGATATCAAATCTTCAGACGTGACCAGCCAACAAGAGGTGGTGGTGTAGCAATAGATCTCAAAGATTGTATTAGTGCTCGGCCCCTTCAACAAATTCATGAGCACGAAAGTTTATTCCTTAAGGTAAGCTGCTGGGGCCATCACTTCACTGTATGTGCCATCTACAGACTACCCTCTTCAACACACGAGAGAGAGAGAGAGAATAAAATGAGGGAAAGGCAGGGAGGTTAACCAGAAAATCGAGCATCCGGTTTGCTACCCTGCACTAGGGGAAGGGGGAATGGGGAAGAAAGCGAAGAGGGAAATAGACGCGCACGAAAAAAAAAAAGAGGGGGGGGGGGTGCTACAGTCTATACAATAGGCCGCTGCCTTGCAAAAAGTTCAGTAAGGCCTTCACTGATTTTCTGTGAGCACACAAATCATGTCGTCTTTCCAGCACTGATTGTTCAGACAAAGATCTGTCGTCAAGGCGAGCTAACGCAGCAGCTAGTTGCCGTCTTTGCTCGCTGTAACGAGGGCAGTGACAGAGAACGTGCTCTATAGTTTCATCGCTGCCGCAATGACCGCAAGCAGCACTGTCTTTCATGCCGATTCGGAAGGCGAAAGCTTTGGTGAAGGCGACACCAAGCCATAGTCGGCAAAGCACCGTTGTCTCGAGTCGGGAGAGTCCAGACGGAGGCCGGAGTCGACGAGACGTGTCCAGTCTACGCAGTCGCGTGTGCCGTAAGCACTCGGTGTTCCACAGAGATTTTAGTTCTGCATTAGCGATTTTTCGGATGGTCATTGCAGCATCAGTCCTTGAAAATGGTATAGATTTTTCTTCACCATCTTCGTGTGCTGATCGGGCAGCTGCATCGGCATGTTCGTTGCCCAATATGCCGCAGTGACTTGGAAGCCACTGCAACGTGATTCTGTGTCCTTCGTTGAAGAGGTGGTGAAGCAGCTCTCTAATTTCCAGCACTAGTTGTTCATGAGGTCCCCGGCGTAAGGCGAATATCAAACACTGTAGTGCTGCCTTAGAGTCCGTGAACACGCTCCATTTCTTGGCTTCTTGGTGTTTAATGACTTGAATTGCGCTACGTAGAGCAGCAAGTTCCGCAGCTGTCGATGATGTCTGGTGGGATAAACGAAACTTCACGGTTGTCGCTGTTGCAGGAAAGATCACCGACCCTGCAGACCCATCCACTTTAGTTGAAGCGTCAGTATATAGATGAGTATGTTCACTGTATTTCTCATATAACAAGAGAAGAGAAAGCTGCTTAAGCACTGGAGACGAGAGCCGGGCTTTTGACCCTATGCCTGGAACCGTGAGTTCAACATGTGCATAGGTCATACTCCATGGGGGAGTTGAAATCCTCGATGGAGTTGTATATCCCGTA
Source organism: Rhipicephalus microplus (assembly GCF_043290135.1). Classification (NCBI taxonomy): domain Eukaryota; kingdom Metazoa; phylum Arthropoda; class Arachnida; order Ixodida; family Ixodidae; genus Rhipicephalus; species Rhipicephalus microplus. Next base: position 44,588,266 of record NW_027464585.1, read on the forward strand.
GGAATGCGTGTGCGATATGACAAGACTGTCTGGCAAAATGAGGCGCGATGTCGGGCTTCTGGCAGTGAAGCTAGATGATGGGCAGGGGCACGAGTAAGATGCCTCACGTGTGCTCTGAGCACTTCCATCATGATATGCGTCTTTAGCGGGTAGTCATTAGCGATCTCGATTGTCTCAGCTGTTGATGAACATCGCGGTAGCCCCAGACAAACTCGCAGAGCCATGGCCTGGATGCTTTCGAGAGTCCGAATGTTGGTTCTACAGGTGTTGGTCAATACAGGCAAACTGTAGCGCAAATAGCCAAGAAAAAGCGTCTTGTACAATTGCATCATTGCATGTACTGAAGCCCCCCAGGTTTTTCCTCCGAGATACTTGAATAAGTTACCAATTTCTGTCAGCCTCTTCTTCAAGTGGGCCACATGTGGGCCCCAGCAGAGGTCTCTATCAATGAACATGCCTAGAAATCTGTGCGTCCTGACATATGGTATGACTTGGCCATCGATTGATATAGCGTATGGTCTCATTGGCTTTCGACTAAACGCAATCAATGCACATTTCGCTGGCGAGATTTTCAGACCCTGGTCCTTGAGGTACACTGATACCAACGTCACAGCTTTCTGAAGTCTTGCGCGTACCTGAGGTCTTGTCACGCCAGATGTCCAGACGCAGATGTCGTCAGCGTACAGGGATAACTTGACCACACTTGGTAGCCGTTCTACAAGACCAATGAGAACGAGGTTGAAGAGGGTTGGACTCAAGACGCCACCTTGCAGGACTCCACGATGCGTTGGGTGTTGGGAAGTTGGACCATCTGCATTGTTCACAAACAAGGTCCGCCCTTGTAAATAACTGCATGTCCAACAATACAGTTGTCCGCCTAGGCCCACTGACTCAATGGCTTCGAGGATGGCATCATGTAGAACCTTGTCGTATGCTCCTTTTACGTCAAGGAACATGGCTGCAGATAGTCGTTTAACTGCCTTTTGTTGCTGGACATATGTGACGAGATCTATAACATTGTCGATCGAACATCGGTGACGGCGAAAACCAGCCATGGCGTTCGGATATATCTCATAGTATTCCACATACCATTCAAGCCTGGCCAAGATCATTCTCTCCATTAACTTTCCTACGCAACTTGAGAGTGCGATCGGTCGGTAAGAGGCAATGTCCAGGGGAGATTTGCCAGGCTTAAGGATCGGTACCAAGCGGCTAATCTTCCAATCTTGTGGAACGACGCCAGCTTGCCAGGAATCGTTAAGGAGTGCTTCTCGTGCCCGTTTACCAAGGTTGCACAGCATCTTGTATGAGATGTCATCCGGGCCAGTTGACGACGACTTATTACATAGGACGAGCGCCGCATCGAGCTCCTGTGATGTAAACGGTAGATCCATGCGTGGGTCTCGTGAGTGAGGGATATGATTCACTGTATGTAGGCTTGTGTACGCTGTCTGGCCCACGGTCATAGCACAGAAATCTTCTGCTACCTCAATTTCATGCCGGCGATGAAAAAGTGCAAGGGCTTTGAAGGGAAAACGCTGCTCTGGAACAGAACGTAGGCCTCGCACAATTCTCCATATCTGAGACAGTGGTTTATGAGGATCTAGCGACGCACAAAATTTCCTCCATCGTTGCGTGTCTAATTTGTCAAGGCGCCGTTGTATCTTCTTTTGGATGCGCCGGGCTGTCCGTAGATCGTCTGTGGAATTGGTGCGTCGGTATCGTCTTTCGGCACGACGGCGTATTGCACGAAGTCACTCCAGCTCGAGGTCATATTCAGAGTACTTCGAAGAGCATATTATTGTGCGCATAGTCGCATGTGCAGTTTCCTTAATAGCTTGCTGAAGACCATTGGACAGGCCTTATTCACAAGCATCCTCAAGTTGAATTTTGAACACACTCCAATCTATTTTTTGTGTTGTGGTAGAGGAGTACGTGTTCGAAATACCTTTAATCTTCAGGTAAGTGGGGATGTGGTCGCTTCCGCGTGTTTCAATGTCTAAAAACCACTTTACCCGTGTAGCAAATCAGCGTGAAACAAAGGACAAATCAAGGCAGCTGCTATATGTAGTGCCTCGTAAAAACGTAGGACTGGCGTCATTCAGAAGGACGAGACCATGGCTGGAAACCAATGATGCTAGACGTCGTCCCGTTGAATTAAGCCTTGAGCTTCCCCAGATGGGATGATGCGCATTGAAATCCCCAGTGATAACCCACGGACCCGGATGTGCCATTAATATGCCGTCTAGTTTGTTGGCGTCGAAATGACTTGATGGGGATATATACACGCCTAGAAGTGCGAATGTCACCTTTCCTTTTTTAACAGACAAGCACACATACTGATTGTCGTCGTGAGGTTGCACTGGCTGGACGACGTAAGTAAGCTTTCGGCGAATAAATACAACAACCTTGCTACTTTCGATGTCACTTGAAGAGAAAAACGACTCATAGCCGGATAATCTGATTGGGTGCGACAATTTCGGTTCACATATAATCATGATAGGAAATCGGTACAGATGAACAAACTGGCGAAAATCAGATATGCGAGATCTCAGACCTCTTGCGTTCCACTGAAAAATCGACGCTTCTCTGACCTTCTGACGGAACGACTTGTGATTGTCGGCCATGGCTTTACTGGAGGCTTGCAAGGACCGGACTCAACGCGTCCAGCACCTGTAGGCCGCTCCTAGCAGTTGGCGTATCGATGCTTCTCAGAAGACTTCTGATGACACTCACAATGGATCGCAGCATAGGAATAATTTGACGATCTGCTGTTGGACCTCGTCATCAGCAGCATTGGCTTTCACGGGGAGCAGAGAGCGGGAAGGCTGCTCGGAAGGCCGTGCGTTTGCAAGCACCGGCCAGTCTTCAGGGGAGAGAGGCTTCGCCGGTAGAGGTATTCTTGTACTCTCTGGCTTTCTACTGGATGTTGATGGTGGTGTAGACCAAAGTGGTGCATGAATATCACCATGACTGGAGCGCTTCCGTCGGTGGCGACGTCGACGCCGGATTTTCTGTGAAGCTTCTTTATGGGTGGAGTTATCCCTGACCATTTCTTTCAGGATACCCATTTCTTTCTTGAGTCTTGGGCATTCCTTAGACGTGGCCTCATGCGTACCTCGACAATTGCCGCACCTATAAGTTGTTGCACAACAGGTGTCTACCGTGTGCGTCTCTGCGCACCGGGGGCATACGGTAGAGTTCGCACAGACGCCCTTGACATGACCGATCTTGAAACACTTGTGGCACTGAAGCGGCTTTGGGACAAAATGCCGTACCACATGCCGGAAATGTCCCACCTTGACGTGCGTAGGGATTGAGTCGCCCTCAAAGACTATCTTAACGCAGCGGCTGTTCCCGAGGCGGCTTATATGCTTGATGACCACTCCATCGTACACCGGTTTTATCAGAATGGGTAGATCCGTGTTTGGGATTGCCAAGTCAATGTCGTAAATGACACCTGCAGTGCAGGTCCCACTCATCGGTACGACCGCTCGTACTTTGACATCTCCAAACTCTGTCATCATTCGAAGCTTCTCCAGCGTGCCTGCATGTGTTGTGTCAACAGCTAAAACGTTCTTACGTGTGTTTAGCCGGACCTCTTTGATTTCATTCTGTGCTATTCCCTCAAGAACATTGGAAATGGCTTGCCTGTTCAATTTTCGAAGGCTGGCGGAAGGATCCACGGGCATGAAGAGAATGGTATGCGGCCAGCATTCACTCCTTGCCTTCACGGTTGACGTGCTTGCTGGTGATGACGTCTTGATGAGCCTCCTTTTGGCCTTGCGGCTCATCACAGACACGAAGCTGCCATCTGATGAGTCGTCGCCGTTGACTGAGTAGATGTCCGTGTCTTCACTGGAGCTGCACCAAGAGCCTCGTTTCCTTGCGGAGCTTACAAATGTTGAGCTGTAGCCAGACGGGCCAGCAGTTCGTTCTTCATCCATGGGCACGAGAGCAGGAGCATCTCTTGAGCCGTCGCTGGTGATGGACCATGAGCCTTGAGCCACAGAAGAGCTTGAGGGCGCTGACATTTGAACACGTGGGCCTGTAGAAGTCGCCGCTGCCATCGCCACAAGGCGGGACGCAGAGAGCGTCCCAGGAATCGTGGAAAATATAACGAAAAACAGTTAGTAGTGACAGACGCGTTCTATCACTAAGTAACTTCGTCGTCGTCCTTATCGTCCCAAAACCTTCAACACACGAATATCTGTCTAGACTATATGACCACATGTGCACGTTTAAAAATGATCGTCTGATTCTTGCAGGTGATTTTAACTTGCCCAATGTTGACTGGCGCGTTCCATGCTCTGGCTCTGATGTAACGATGTTAAACCCTCTCGCTGACATTGCCTTGATGTGCGATCTTGTGCAGATTGTTAATGAGTGCACCAGAGAGGCTGGAAACACCCGTTCTACACTCGACTTAGTCTTTTTAAATTCCGATGTATGCAAATACACGGTCTCTATTGAAGATGGCATTTCCGACCATAAAGCAGTATTTTTATCCTTCGGTATTGGTGAAAACAAAGCACACCGACAAGAGACCAGACATGTCATTAAGGATTACTCGAAGGCGGATGACCAGGCCATTTTGGATTATCTGTGGTTTTTATGTGATAAACTTTCTGATGATGTGTCGATCGCCTGGAACGAAATAAAAACTGCGATACATTACTGCACTGATAAGTTTGTGCCAAGCAAACGGGTTAGGAAAAACCGAAATAACCCATGGATTACTAGAGATATCATACATTTGCACCGCAAGCTAAAACGAGCTAGAAAAAAGAAAAAAATACCCTGCAGACTTATCTCGTTGAAGGCCCAGCTTGCAACTCGGCTAAGCGAAGCTAAGGCAAGATACTTCAACCACTCGCTTCCTAACTTTTTGAAAACTAACCCGAATAGATTCTGGCGGTACTTGAGCGATGCGCACAAAACACCGACCGAGATATCAGTAAATGGCTGTATTGTTAACGATCCAGTCAAAATTGCAAACCAATTCAATCAGTATTTTCACTCAGTATTCACTCAGGGAGATAATGCTGACACAAAAATTTTTTCTCTGTCTACTATATCTGCCGATTTCATAACTGTCGAAGGTGTCCTTTCACTGTTACTGAATGTTAAGACTAAATCTTCCGATGGTCCCGACGGCATACCTAATGCATTTTTGCAACGTTACGCCGAACCTATCGCGCATGTCTTCACCCATATTTTTCGTCTTTCGTTTCATAATTCAATTCTTCCCGATGATTGGCGTACGACACGTGTTATTCCCGTGTTTAAAAAAGGTGATCGCTTAAATGTTGAAAACTACCGGCCAATATCAATAACTTCCGGTCCTTGTAAACTTCTTGAGCATATCATCACGCATTACATAATGTAATTTCTTGAAGGAAACAGTATTCTGACTCCTTTCCAGCATGGTTTTAGGAAGGGCCTCTCGACTACCACTCAACTTGTCACCACAATTCACGACTTGGCAATGGCACTTGATAAGGACGACCAAATAGACGCCATCTTCTTAGATTTTAGAAAAGCTTTCGACTGTGTTTGCCATAGTAAATTACTCACCAAACTTTCAAACATTGGCCTACCCATTACTGTAATTAATTGGATCCGCTCCTACCTTACCAGCCGCAAACAGTTTGTCCAGGTCTAGGGCTGCTGCTCTGGGGTTCTACCTGTAACCTCGGGAGTTCCACAAGGCAGTGTCCTTGGCCCTGTCTTGTTTCTCATCTTTATCAATGACATCGTTTCATGTGTTGACACCTCCGCCATAAGCCTAAAGCTTTTTGCAGATGACTGCATTCCTTACAAGCCAATTAAAAGTGAAAGGGACCAAGAGTGCTTGCAGAACAACCTAAATTCTCTCTCCGATTGGTGCCATACCTGGTCGATGGAGTTAAACATTAGTAAATCGGTCTAAATGCGTATCTCAAATAAAATTACCCCTTTTGCATCACGCTACACCTTAAATAATAATTCGTTGATCGAAGTGAGCAATTTTAAATACTTGGGAGTCAATATTACCAATCGACTGTCGTGGAGTAACCACATTGACGACGCTTGTTCCTCCGCCTCTAGAAAGCTAGAGTTTCTTAGACACAAACTAAAAAACGCGCCAACTCAGATCAAACTTCTTGCATATAATACACTTATTCGACCCCGTCTAGAGTACGCATGCGTAGCCTGGGACCCGTATTTAAAAAAGAATGTTTATAAACTTGAAATGGTCCAGAGGAGAGCGGTAAGATTCATCTATAATGCCTATCACAATCTTGATTCACCTTCATCACTTATGGCTATCAACAACATTCCGCTCTTGAAACAGCGTAGAACTATCGCCAGACTCAAGTTTCTTTTCCTGCTTCGTGATCATCAGTTTAATATCGATCCCAGTAAATACATCTCTCCCTCTTCTTCCAGAAAAACCAGGCATGCTCACAATCATGATCTGACACCTTACTTTGCACGTACTAACCTTTTCAAACATTCTTTTTTTCCGAGAATTATTAGCGAATGGAATGCACTGCCTTCAAATGTTTTTCCTGAACGTGGCATTCCCGACTTTGAAAACTACATGCATCTTTTGTGTAATCAACACTGTTGATATTTCAATGCTAGATAACCTCATCTTATTATTTCAACTCTGTAGCTTTACTTTTTTGTGCTTGAAACTATTTCTAGAAGTTTTTTCACTTTTTTTTCTAGATATGTATAACTAAGCATTCTATTTAGTATGACTTGTTTTTCAGTAGCCTTGTGTATTCTAACTTGCTGTATAACTTGTTCGTTTTTTTTCGCTATGCTCCCTGTTTGTGCCCCTCCTGCTTGGTCTACAGACTGCAGTATGTAATAAATAAATAAAAATACATAAATAAATAAAATAAAGGAACACATACGACACTTAGTATTGTAGTCCAAGCACTAAGTGTGTTTCTTCCATTCGTCTTAACCTATAGCTCTTCAAGCGTTTGTTACCCTTATTTCAAGAAAGGGCATCTTCCCTAGAAAGTCAGGGAGTGCTTTTATGAAAAATAGCTTCCTCTATCTGGTTTAGCTCCACTAATTCGGTAGCGCACCCTTTGGTTGCCTTTGTGTGAGCACTGTTGATGTTGACAGGTGGGCCTTTTTCAGGAACTGTTCGCATGTGCTTTCAGTAAATAGGCTACCTATTGTCTGGGTACTTTTGATTTCATACAACAACACACATCAGCTCTTCTAAGGTAGCATTTAGATATAGTGCTTTTATGCATACTGTTTATGCCTACTGATCACAACAAGTAATACAGATGGCTTAAATAAATATTTTCAATATGCGAAGGGAGTGGGACAGATCTTTCGGAAAAGGGAGCGCCTATGAAAAATGGCACTTTCACAAAAACCTTTTTAATGAAACTCAGAAAATGACCACACATATTTTCATTTATGCATAAATCATTCACTTTTCAACATGTAATAGGGTTACACTTTTGCAGGTGATTTTCACTTTCATCGGGCATCAGCGCATGGACCATATTACAAACAGGAACAACTCTCTATGCAACTTCGCATTGTGTGTTGGGCCATAGCTACTGAAATCCTCGTCAGCCAGTTCTATGTGTCCATTCGCTGAATCAGCTCCTTCCCTCTACATGATACATGGTCTTGGGCGAGTAAAAGGTTTTTACCACAGACTGAAGTACTGTAAGCTGACTTCAAGATTATGCATGTTAGGCACCGAACAACCTCTTATAAGCATGTTGTGATGAGATGTCCTGACATGGCTGGGAAGATGATGAAGCGGCGTCGAAACACAAGAGCACGCGCAATAGAATAATTGGTGCCCCCATCTTGGACGTCGCCTCCCTGCCCTTGCACATGTGCTGTGTGCACAACAAGAAAGGAGCAACAGGCCACGTTAGCCGATCAGACAAAGCCAGAAGCTGGAGCGAAGAAAATGCGTTAGCCTGGCGGAACGTCAACGTTCAGGAGGCCAACATTGTCAGGAAATACCACATCTGACATCAAAGGCCAAAAGACTCCGCACACGGCACGTCTCCTGCTCCGGCCCCCCGTGGACGCAGCACCTGCGACAACCCACTTGGCTTTCTCGTCCGACAGCATCCCCGCCGCCGTAGTTGCTTCGTCGGTACCTAAATGCGTGAACACGTCGTTTGTTTGAACTGATTGGATTCTAAAGACGCTTTGCCATTTTATATCGCTAGCTGTGCTTTGTACTCGTACAGTTTGATTTCTTGTGTGCTTGAATATGTTTGTTTCGTGCTACTTGCGTCCTAAACCTTGATGATGATGAGTGGTTTTTAATGGTGCAAGGGCCAATTGATGGCCAAAGAGCGCCATTTCAAAAGACTAGAAATGTGAACAATGATATGATGCGTGGCTGTAAAGGGGCTTTGAAAGTCTTCGCGCTAACGCAGGTAAAAACATGGAAGTAATAAAATCATGACAGTGGCATGAGATATGTGCAGTGAAAGTGGATGGCAAAATGTCATGATGATAAAACCATGATGGAGATGTAGTCATCGCAGCCACGACCACGATACAGAGGTCGTGCTACGGGTCATCTCGAAATATCGGGTGAAAGCTATGAACATCTTTTAAAAATGTGAAAAGTGATTGCAGTTTAAAAAGCGGATCCCTACCGATGAGCATCCCAGGGTGTAGTGGAAGCTGCTGTCGGTAGGGCAGTAAAAAATGCTTTTTTCTTAGAGCATCTAGCTCATTGCACTGGACGAGAATGTGGAGAACACTAAGTGATTCTCCACATCTCTCACAATATGGTGCATCGCTACTACAAGGCAGCTCTAAACCTCCCTGTCACTACCTCTACCACTAAGCTCTTTGCCACAGGCCTCTTCCATCCATTACGTTCTCTTATTTCTCTGCACCACGACTCTCAGATTGCCCATCTTTCTCTCACTCGTCTAGAACAATGGCTATTAGCCCAAGCCGGTATCCCTCACATTCCCGTTTCCGTTCCCACCTTGCCTTCTGTCGCTAGCACTGCTGCTTCTAACCTTCGCATCCTTCCCTTCCCATCCAATATGTCTCCCATTCTTCACGCCGGCCGGCGTCATGCGGCAGCACAGCATCATTCTCCTCCTTTCTCTACACAGGGAGTTGCCTACACAGATGCCTCATACATGGCTCCTCGGGGCTCGTGTGGCTACGTTATCTACCATCCATACCTTTCGGCACCTGACACGCACACCAGCGGGCCATACTTACACCCGCCAAATGTACTTTCACTCGAGGTCCTTTCCATGGTCCACGCCATGCAGTCACTTTCCTTCCTCCCTTCTCTCCCCGAGTACATGATTTACTCCGACTCTCACGCTGCCATCCGTAACATACAGAACAACACGTTGCCCCCTGCTCTTCAACAGGAGGTCGAGCGAGCGGTCTCTGCTCTTCAACCCTCCACTGTCTTCCTCCGCTGGGTTCCTGGGCATTCGGGTATTAACGGCAATGAGCTAGCTCATCAGCTTGCCCGCGATATATTGCACCGGGCACCGTTCATTCCCTGGCCCACACCTTCGGAGGACAGTGAGAGCTCCGCGAATAATGATGGGCAGATCTCCTTGCGTCACACTATCAAGGAGGTATATCTCCAGCTCCGGCTCGACAAGCGTCTTTACCCTCCCCCTCATCCATCACTCACTGCGCTCGAAGCTCGAACTCTACGGCACATACAAATGAACTGCCTGATAACCCCCTCTCGCCTTTTCCTTTATAAATATAGGTTTAACCCCTGCTGTCCTAATTGTCCCTCCCCATACGCTGACCTGTCACACTGCCTGTTTTACTGCCCAACTGCTCAGCAATCCAGCTATTACCCTCCCCCATCCCTTTCCATCACCTCCTGGCTCGACTGGATAGGCGCCGAAGGGGAAGAAGAACAGCGTCGACTGATCGCACAGGCGGTCGAAATGCTCAGCCTGTAAATTTGGCTGAATAAAAGTCTATTACTACTACTACTAGTACTAGACAAGAGGTATGAATGTGTTGAGTGTGGGTGTCCTATCTGTAGTCTTGTAAATGTGACTTGTGTGTAGCATGACCTGTATACTCTTGGCCTATTTCCAATCCTCGGTTTGACAACATGCAGTTTTTTTTCTGTCTGCCGATCCCATAGGCGCTGCCAGCACGCCCTGAGCTCCCGTCGTAGAAATGGTTTCAGATCAAGCGCAGGGACAGCTACAGATGTATTGGCGCCAGCACTGTCTTGGGCAGATAATAATAATAATAATAATAATGGTTTTTTTATTTCCACCAATACACAGTTGATGGAGGGGGTGAGAATAAAAGCGATTATCCGCTTGACTAAGTTCTCACCCCCCAATGTACATAAGGCAGTGGCGGTGGCGGCAACAGAACACCACAGCTGACAAGAATACACAACATTAACAAAATTAGAATTGATAAAGCCTTCAAACTAAAAAAGAAAAAAAAAAACCCACACAGACACAGTGCAATAAACATATATAGTAATATAAATCAAAAGTCGCAATATGTAAAGCACGAATACATTAAACATATTATTTACATGCAGCGGTGACTGCATTTTCATCCTTTGTGTTTTTGTTTATTGTTTTCCCTAATTGTTATCTACGAACTTTGAAGATAAGGTCTTAATTGTCAGGAGTGTTAATAAGATATTGGCGAAGTTGAGAAAGGGTGATATCTGCTATGTTAACACCTGATGAATATAACCTGTTTAATTGTAACGGTAGCTGATAAGTAATTTTTTGTTGTCCATAGTTAGTTCTTATACGAGGAAGCATCCAAGGTGGTTGATGACGGTGAGGGTACTTTGATTGATAACGTATCATGGAAGCGATATCTGTAATAGTAAATGAACGTTTTTTTTGTTCGATCTTATAGCGGCGTAAAAGCCTGTAAATGTATAGGTGGTAAACATTGATGATTTCATGTTCACTAAACAAGTGATCTGTTGTATGTCTGTGAGGAAGGTTGTAAATTAGACGGAGGATTTTATTATGGAGTGATGAAATTTTTCTTAAATTAGTTTTAGTCGTTGTCGCCCACACTAACGTGCAGTAGTTCAAGTGTGAAAGGAATAAAGCGTGGTATATAGCAAGCTTTGCCTTTAAAGGTAAAACAGATTTATGTCGCCAAAGTATACCAACCGCTCTCGATGCTTTTAATAAAATGTTGTGGACATGATCATTCCATTGCAAATGTAGTGTGAAATAAACTCCTAGTGATTTTATTGACCTGACAATTTCAACTGGCTGGGATTTATACAGCAAATGTACTAAAGTATCAGATTTTTTATTAATAGAATTAAAAATTATAGCTTTAGTTTTATTTACATTAACTGACAGTGCATTTTCCTTTGTCCAAACTTCTAGCTTACCTAATACATTGTTACCACGGGAAGATAGCTCATTGTGTGTATCAGCTGACAAAAGGATTGTAGTGTCATCCGCATAAATAATAAACCTGGATTGATCATCAATGTTCGCAATATCATTAATATAAATGTTAAAGAGAAGAGGCCCAAGTATACTGCCCTGTGGCACACCGGCTGTAATATCACGCGTTTTGGACTGAAAATTGCTGATTTGAACGTACTGCTTCCGATGAGATAAATAAGATTTTATTAAATCTAAAGCGTGCCCTCTAATACCACATAAATCCAATTTTCTAAATAAGATACTGTGTACTATGCAGTCAAATGCTTTGGTAAAATCTACAAAAATGCCTAACACGAACTTATTTTTTTCTAATTTATCAAGAATATATTCTTTTTGATGAATCAAAGCAATTTCCGTAGAACGGTTTTTTCTAAATCCATACTGAGAATCATTGATAATATTGTTAGATTGTAAAAACTTGTCCATGCGTTTCAGTATGATTTTTTCCAGACATTTAGAAAAAACAGGAAGGATACTAATTGGCCTATAATTGCTAAAGTCATTTTTGTCTCCCTTTTTGTAAAGCACAATTACTTTTGCTATTTGCATAGCCGAAGGAAATGTAGCGGTTTGCAGGCACAAATTAAAGATATGTGTAAGCGGCACACAGATTAATTCAATGACATATTTTACTGGACGAATTTGTATGTTGTTTAAATCACATGACGTACTGTTTGAAAGCTCAAGAAACGTTTGCGTTACTTCACTCTCACCTACTGGTTCAAGAAAAAGAGTAGATGAACATCTGGCAGTAGGGGTGTCTTGTGAGTTATGTGGTGTAGAATGATCCCTTGCGAAGTACAAACTAAATGCCTCAGCTAATTTTTCCCCTGTGTAATCTTCTCCTTTATGAGTGATCTTGTCGAAATGCGTATCCTCAATGAAATTAGCGTCCAGAGAACGGATTTGTTTCCATAGTTTATCAGGATGCCGAAATGAATTTTCGAATTGTTTTTCATAATATCGCTTTTTGGCATTTCGGATGTCACTGGTCAACTTGTTTCTGTAGCTTTTAAACTCTTGAAACAGCTGTGTGCTTTTGGAGGCAATGTATGTGTTATAGAGTTTATTCTTCTGTTTAATGCGTGTATGAAGTTCATTACATATCCAAGGTTTTCTTATCCAAGGTTTCTTAGATGCAGTTAGCTTATCCGCCAACACGTTTCCAGGGATATCGCGGTGCCCCGGCACCCAGCAGACTACAACATGCCGTTTAAGAGCGTAGATCGTGCATAACAGAGAGTACAAGGACACAAGGACAGGATTTTCATGTTTTCGCAGAGTTTTCAGAGCCACCACTACGCTCAGCGAATCTGTATATATTACACCACGTTGTAGTTGCAGTTTATTAATATGCTTGACAGCCACAAATATCGATGAGCCTCTGTTGTGAAGATGCTTGTTTCAGAGTGCAGAATATCGGAGTTAGAGAAAGATGGGCCAACAGCTGCATAGGACACACCAGTGTGAAACTTCGAAGCATCTATGAAAAATTCTCGGCAAGTGTACTTGTGTTGGAATTCGAGGAAGTGCATGCGGATATGTACAGAAGGTGCGTGTTTAGTGACTTCCATGAAAGATAGATCATAGTCTATAACTTGCCACTTCCATGGTGGCAGATATACTGCTGGAGCCATCAAAGGTTGTTCTAAAGGTGACAGTTGTTTCCTCAGCGAGCCTCCTGACACGAAGTGAGTAGGGCTGTCTCAGCGAAGGATGGTGTGATGATTAAGGACGTTCGTCACTGTGTTTGTTGATAGCGGACGAAAAAGGATTAACATCAACAATGGATGCGAACAAAAGAAGCGTTATATTGTACACTAGAGAACGAAGTGGCAGGTGAAAATAAAACTATATGTCCAACCCTACACGCCAAGCGTCACGCAACATGTACGAGAGTCAGACCTCTAGCATGCGGAGAGCTCGCGGCTACGCTTACTCCGAGTCCAGCGCGTAGAGTTCTCAGTTCGCAAGAGGAAAAACGCTGCCTCACAGTTTGGGTCCCCGTCGTCCCGACATGATGCGATCGTCGACGTGCGCGAGGGCAAAGGTGGCACGGCTGGAGCGGCTGGAACGGCTGACGGCACACGGATGCGCTACCGTGTGCAGCGCCGTTTAGTCAGACGTCGTGGCCAGCAGTCAGGGTCGCAACTCCTGAGGTTCAGGGTCAGGCTCCGGCTCACGAGGACCACGCCCGGTAGGCCTCGCCCACGAACCTGCTCCCGGTCACTGCACCCAGGCAGGAGCCGTTCAGCAGGCCCCGTCCTTGCACCTTGTAGAAGCCGGCGGACTCGACCCCGAACGAACACGCCGAAGCTCGACCTGGCCGACACGTACGGGTCCCACGTCCGGCTCAGGAACGCTCCCAGGAACTCGTCCTCTTGAGCGGCGCACTGCTTCGTCTGCCTTCGTGGCCTCCACGCTCGAGCTCCCTTTCGCACGTTCCTTCTTCTCCTCCTCTTCTTTTTCATCTCTTGTTATCGCCTTCGTGCCACCTGCCCTCCGCTCGTCTTCTTCAGTTTCGGTTTGACGTTCGTCGGCGCTTTTAAGTCCTTTTAGCCACAAATCGTATCTAAACACAGCACTTTTGTGTCCTTTCCTTACAAATATCCCCCTGCTCAAGAAAGTTGTTTAGGGGGAAAACAACTTTTCACAAGCGCTTGAGGTGGAGTACCCAAAAGCGAAAACATAGCAAAAAAACATTATTTACAGAAGTTCATTCCGTTAGGGAAAGGGTGAATTAACATGAAAAGAAATTGTGCCACCACTAAACGCTAACCAGCGGAGAAGTCAAATGCGGCTGAGGTAGTCGGCACCTATGTTGTCGGAGCCCTTAATGTACTCAACCACAGAGTCATACTCAGTAAGCAATAGGCTCCCTTTCATGGTATTTCTTGAGAAGGTTGATGTGAAAAAGACTTCTCCGTGTTCCGAGATCTATCTCGTAGTCATAGTCACTGCGTTTTTCAAGCACTGTGAAGGGTCCCTTCCATGTCAAGACCAATTTATTCTTATCTGATGGTAGCAACAGCAATACTTTGTCTCCGGGTGATAGTTGTCGAACTCTTCCTTTCCTATCGTAATATTTCTTCTGTGTCATTTTCGCCTTCAGAAGTTCTTCGTGTGCTACCTTGCAGGTGTCTTGCAGTCGCTCCTGAAGATCTATAACATACTCGTATGTTGTTTTCGTTTCAGGATCGATGTTGGCCCCTGTCCACAGTTCCTTAAGGATCGACATTGGCCCGCGTACAAATCTGCCGTAGAGGAGATCGAACGGCGCGAATCCAAGGCTCGTCTGGGGAACTTCACGGTATGCAAAGAGCAGGGGAGCCAAGTATCTGTCCCAATGTTGCGGCCGTTCTTGACACATGCGGCGAACCATTTGTTTGAGAGTGCCATTAAATCTCTCCACAAGTCCGTTGGCCATGGGGTGATAAGGCGTTGTGGGTAGCTGACGAAATGAAAGTAGCCGACCGAGTTCCTGCATGAGACTCGAAGTGAACGACTTTCCACGGTCGCTCACTATCTCACGGGGCACTCCAACGCGGGAGAACATCTCTACTAGTGCTTCCGCTATGCGCTCTGTCTCGATGCTCGGTAGTGCCACCGCATCCGGGTAACGCGTAGCGAAGTCTACCATCGTTAAGACATACTTGTTGCCCTTGGATGACGTTGGTGACAGCGGGCCAATAATATCGATGGCGACCCGCTGAAAAGGTGTGTCTATGATAGGCATATTTTCCAATGGAACTCGTCCGACGAGGTGTTTAGGCACGGTCCTCTGACATACGTCGCACGACTTCACGAACCGTATCACATCAGCCCGTACACCCGGCCAATAAAACTCTGTAAGGACACGGTCTGTTGTCCTTCTTTGCCCTTGGTGACCAGACAGAAGGCCTTCATGAGCCATCTTCATTACGGTGTTCCGAAGATCCTTGGGTACTACAAGTTGCTCCAAGTCTCGCCTTTCTGCCATGCGGTGGCGCCGGAAAAGAATGTCGCGTACCAGCACAAACTCAGTGACTGCTGGCTTCTTAGATATGATCTTTCCCAATGCGGCGAAGCAGGTTTCCAGCGTGGGATCTGCGTGCTGTAAATTCTTTAGCGCTTCCCGGCTGATATCCAGGGGTTGGATCCGAGGAACAATCAGTTCACTGGGCTTTTTCCTTTCTTTTCCTGCAGCCGCCGACATGTCATCTTGTCGTCTTCTATCTGATGAGGTTGCATCTTCAGGTTCTTCTTCAGTGCATACTGGATCACGGTGAATCTGTGCTAGTTTTGGGCGTCCTGCTGGCTGCTTCGGAGCTGGTTGGGCAGCTGACAGTACACCCGCAATGTTGCCAAGCACGACTTCATACAATGGATTCTCCATACAAACAGCAAGCACCTGACCTCTGAAAAACGGAGAATCTATGTACACCTCTGCTTCTGGTAAGACTTTTGCAGATCGGTCCAATAAGCGAATGGTACGGGTGTTGCCAGTCAAGTTGCAGTCAGGAACTAGCGATCGTTTCACCACTACTGTATTGCAACCGGTATCCCGCAATACGGTAACCCGCTTCCCTTCGAGATAGCCCTTTACAGTTGGCATTTGTTTTGACCCGTTGTCGCAAGTTGCGTTGCTTTGGGTCCCATCACACATGTCATGACAATGTTTCTCATCCTGATTGTCAGGCGCATCTTCCATTGATTTCTTATGCTGCGCTTTCTGGTATCCCAAGACGGAACATGATGCCTCTCTACGTTTTCCCGAGTTTGAGGGACAACTATCGGATCTGTGCCCCGACTTCTTACAGATCCAGCACGACGTCGACTTGGGCGCTCGAGACTTTGTCCAGCAATCGGAAGCTCGATGACCCGGCTTGTTGCACAGAAAACAAAGCGGTTTTCCTTTGCTTTCGCTGACAGTGTCAACTTTAGCTGTAGCCATCGGTTTCCCTTTTTCGTCTTTTCCTCTAGCGAGATTCACAATTCCCTGAGCTTCCAAATATTGATCAGCCGTTGTTGCCAACGTGTCCAGGCTATGACATCCTCGCTCCTTCAGGAAGACAGCCAACTTCTCGTCGCACCGCCTGAGGAATTGCTCGGACACCATCTTGTCTCGCAGTGCATCATATGTTTTGGGAGTCTTCGCCAGCTCCTGCCAATGGTCGAAGTATCCACAGAGACGTCCCGCGAACTGTCGACCTGTCTCAGTATTCTCGAGCCGGGCATCCCTAAACTTCGTGCGGTATCCCTCCTCTGTATAACGGAACCGCCGGAGGAGCGTCTGCTTGAGCTTTGCGTAGTCCGTAGAGTCTTCTGCAGACATCCGTCCTACCACGGTCAAGGCTTCTCCCGTTAGACACAAGCTCAGTGACAGGGCCCACTTGTCGGTTGGCCAGCCTTGGCTCATGGCAACCCTCTCAAATCTCTGGATGTACGCATCCAGTTCGTCCCTACTCTCATTGTAGGGCGGAATCATTTTGTGTGGGCTGCGAAAACTCTGACCACCACCCATACTATCGTCCGCAGAACTCGTGCTCGGCCGCTGCGCTTCTGCGACACGACGTCGCTCCTCGAGCAGGAGCCTTTCAGCCTCCATGCGAGCTATTTCACGCTCATGCTCCACCTGTGCTGCTAGCCATGCCTCCTCTCGATCTTTCGCTCTCTGGTCCCTCATTTCTTTTTCCTCCGTGCTCACCCATGCCAGCAAAGCCTCACCACTCAGCCCCATCTCCTTCCCTAGCTCAACTAGCTTTCTGTTGTCGTCCATCCTCGTCCGCCACACACAAACAACGTGAGGCTCTCAGATGTGAGGCGAGAGCTTAGTCCTGTCGCGGACGCCAGAAATTGTGATGGTTAAGGACGTTCGTCACTGTGTTTGTTGATAGCGGACGAAAAAGGATTAACATCAACAATGGATGCGAACAAAAGAAGCGTTATATTGTACACTAGAGAACGAAGTGGCAGGTGAAAATAAAACTATATGTCCAACCCTATACGCCAAGCGTCACGCAACATGTACGAGAGTCAGACCTCTAGCATGCGGAGAGCTCGCGGCTACGCTTACTCCGAGTCCAGCGCGTAGAGTTCTCAGTTCGCAAGAGGAAAAACGCTGCCTCACAGTTTGGGTCCCCGTTGTCCCGACATGATGCGATCGTCGACGTGCGCGAGGGCAAAGGTGGCACGGCTGGAGCGGCTGGAACGGCTGACGGCACATGGATGCGCTACCGTGTGCAGCGCCGTTTAGTCAGACGTCGCGGCCAGCAGTCAGGGTCGCAACTCCTGAGGTTCAGGGTCAGGCCCCAGCTCACGAGGACCACGCCCGGTAGGCCTCGCCCACGAACCTGCTCCCGGTCACTGCACCCAAGCAGGAGCCGTTCAGCAGGCCCCATCCTTGCACCTTGTAGAAGCCGGCGGACTCGACCCCGAACGAACACGCCGGAGCTCGACCTGGCCGACACGTACGGGTCCCACGTCCGGCTCAGGAACGCTCCCAGGAACTCGTCCTCTCGAGCGGCGCACTGCTTCGTCTGCCTTCGTGGCCTCCACGCTCGAGCTCCCTTTCGCACGTTCCTTCTTCTCCTCCTCTTCTTTTTCATCTCTTGTTATCGCCTTCGTGCCATCTGCCCTCCGCTCGTCTTCTTCAGTTTCGGTTTGACGTTCGTCGGCGCTTTTAAGTCCTTTTATCCACAAATCGTATCTAAACACAGCACTTTTGTGTCTTTTCCTTACAGATGGTTATTAAACAAGGTACAGTTGGACAGATCATTAATTGTGGAGTGAGCAGGATGTTCCTCTTCAACTTTAACCTTGAAATAGTATGTAAAAGACAGGTAGCATCTCTGCAGGTGGAGCGAGCATTCATTTGATTCTACGTACAGACTCTCCACAAGGCTAGTTCGAAAAGCACCCGTAGAGAGGCAAATGCCTAGATGGTGGACAGGGTCGAGAATCTTTAGGGCTGATGGTGTCGCATACTGATAGATTATAGCACCAAAATTTAGGCGCGTGCGTACGAGGGCTTTTATATAAATTCATCAGACATTTCCTGTCACTGCCCCACGTAGTTCGTGATAACACTCTCAAAATATTCATGGTTTTTAAACACTTGTCTTTTAAATACTTGATGCATGCGATGAAGGTTAGTTTTGTGTCTAATATTAGGCCCAGAAACTTATTATTATGCTCTGTCTTCATAGGCAGAGGTTTACCATAGGCAGAGGTTGGGATCGAGATGAACGTCCCTCTTTCGGCAGAACAAGATGCAGGTACTCTTTTGTGCGTTCAGTTTAAAACCATTCTCATCTGCCCATTGAGAGACCTTGTTCAAACCTAGTTGAACCTGACGTTCACACACTGAGAGGTTACAGGACTTAAAGCCGACCTGCACGTCGTCAACATATGTACAGTAAAACATACTTCTTGGGATAACGAGGTGCAAAGAGTTCATTTTCACTATAAAAAGTGTACAACTCTATACCCCTCCTTGCAGCACTCCCGTTTCTTGAACAAATGTACAGGACAACACAGTGGCCACTGGAACACAGAATGTCCAATTAGACAGGTAGCTTTCGAATATTTTCAACATTCTGCCCCGCACACCTATGTGTGACAGGTCTCGGAGTATGCCATAGCGCCACGTAGTGTCATAGGTCTTCTTCATATAGAGGAACACTGACAGAAAGAATTGTTTATGAATGAAAGCATCACGAATTTGTGCCTCGATACAAACAAGGTGGTCAGTAGTGGACTTAGCCTCTCGGAACCTGCACTGGTATGGGTCAAAGCGGGCTATTTGTTTCAAGAACATGCATCAATCGTCTGTTCAGCATTTTTTCAAAAACTTTCCATAGGCAACTCGTCAATGCTATGGGCCTGTAGCTTGATGCTAAAGTTTAAGAATCGGAATAATGATTGCTTTTTTCCAGTTGGAAGGAATCTCACCGGAAAACCAAACGGCATTATATAAAGAAAGGAGAGCTTTTTGGGTTTCAGGAGACAGACGTTTGAGCATTTCGTATACATAATATACGGTCAGAGCCTGGGGCGGTTTTGTTACAGCAGTTCAACTTATATATGCCTAAACTTAGGAAAATTAACAAAAGTAATTTATTTCCCTAAAATGATTGCTTCTACGACCTCAGAAAGCAGACTAAAGCTTTTATTTTTAAAAGAACTCTTTCGAACAATAGTTTTGGAGCCGTCCTGTATGTAGAACATCAATATTTGACACACCATGCACAAAAAACATTAACGCTTATCACTTTCATACCTAAGTTACTGCATACCCAATAACTGACGAACAATCGACAAATATATCAGCAGCATCGAGAACAATTTGACTCTGTATTACTCATATTTTTTTTCCGGCGTGGCACTAAGTTACACGCACGTGAAAGAGCCATTTTGTGACTGAAAGCGCCTGGTTATTTGTAGCCCAGCGATCACCTGGACTTGCATGTGACGAGGGTAGGGCACCATAAGTGCACCTTAAGTGGCACTACCTTTTTTACAGAAAAAACATTCGAGTTACACTGAAAAGTTTCACTCTCCTACATGCAGGACACTAGGCATATATGGGTTAATGATGCTTATAGTTCAGCTAAGACGAAAGGTTCATTGTATGCCTCATTGTTTGTGGATTTGCGTTCTATTTTCTGTTTTTCTGTTCTTGCTTTGTATCCTTGGACCGCTGGACTGTAATGGGACAAGCTGGAGACCTGTTCGAAGTGTGCACCAAGGGAGTTCGCTTGGTCTTCCAAACCATTCTTTTGTGTGCTTACTAGAGGAAGAGGATGTGGTTCTCGTCCTACCACCCTTCTGATAATTCTCCAAACTCTCTCATCATGCGTATATGTATTGATTCCTGATAAAAACCTCTGCCAGCTCTCCCTCCTGGCCTGTGCTTTGTATCCTTGGACCGCTGGACTGTAATGGGACAAGCTGGAGACCTGTTCGAAGTGTGCACCAAGGGAGTTCGCTTGGTCTTCCAAACCATTCTTTTGTGTGCTTACTAGAGGAAGAGGATGTGGTTCTCGTCCTACCACCCTTCTGATAATTCTCCAAACTCTCTCATCATGCGTATATGTATTGATTCCTGATAAAAACCTCTGCCAGCTCTCCCTCCTGGCCTGTGCTTTGTATCCTTGGAACGCTGGACTGTAATGGGACGAGCTGCAGACCTGTTCGAAGTGTGCACCAAGGGAGTTCGCTTGGTCTTCCAAACCATTGTTTTGTGTGCTTACTAGAGGAAGAGGATGTGGTTCTCGTCCTACCACCCTTCTGATAATTCTCCAGACTCTTCCATCATGCGTATATGTATTGATTCCTGATAAAAACCTCTGCCAGCTCTCCCTCCTGGCCTGTCGACGTGTTCTCCTGGCTTGGGACTTGATGTTTTTAAAATTGACAAGATTTTCAGCGGCCGGTGAGTTTTGAAGCAGTCTCCCCACTTTGTTTTGTTGTTTGTGAGCATTTCGGCACTCACTGTTCCACCAGCGGACTTGTCATTTTCTGCCCAGTCCAGATGTTTGCGTAATGCACTTATCTGCACCTTCAATAACAAAAGCAGTAAAGTATTGTACAGCTGCATCTAAGCTAGAACCGCATATGTCAGTCCAATTTAAGCAAGCAGCCTTGTAAAACAGGTCCCAAGCGGCTTTTTCTATCAGCCATTTGGGAACCTATGGAGGACTTTCATATTGGTACTGCTGAGCTCGGAAATACAGGATAGTGGTTAATTCCAAAAGGATTAGTAATGACTTTCCAGTGAAGTAGTGGAAGAAGCAATGGATGGAGATACAATGCTTAGGTCGACTGACGAGTAGGTATGGTTAGCGAGACTATAATATGTTGCCTCTTTTCTATGGAGGAGACACGCGCCAGAGGAGAAAAGAAACTGTTCAATTGGACAACCTCGTGCATCGCAGCGCGAGTCACCCCACAGACTGCTATGTGCATTAAAATCTCCAGGGAGAAGATACGGTTCTGAAAGTTCATCATTGTTTACTAAGTTGGTGCTGAGGAGGTATATAAATAGAGCAAATTGTCACCAGTTTATTCAAGATAACGGCTAGGACGGCTAGTGCCTCAAGAGACGTCTGAAGTGGTAATGTGTACAGGCAGTTCCTGGATCTACAGCAATGGCAACATCACCAAATGACGCGACTGCATCATTCCGATCCTTTGAAACATAGCGTAATGACGTAGAAATTTTGCGTGTTTCGGTTTCAAGCGTGTCTCCTGTACACACAGCACTTTTGGTGTATATTTGTGTAAAAGTTCTTGAATATCGTCGAGGTTTTTCAGCAGTACTCTGAAGTTCCATTGTAATATTTGTGACATTTCAATCTGTGTGGTGCTTTGTGTACAAAGGAGTTGTACACAAAGCACCACACAGATTGAATACGAAGATTGCCTGCAATACGAAGATTGCTTTTCGTCGTCATCGAAAATTCGGCAGACCCCAATCACGAAACATCGCATCATAACCGAAGAAAATGTCAGACCACTTCGTCAGAGTCCGTACAGGGTTTCGACGCGAGAACGTGTGGCCATGAAGAGACAAGTTGACGAAATGCTGCGGGATGACATTATCCAGCCGTCGAAGAGTCCATGGGCATCCCCCGTGGTGTTAGTGAAGAAAAAGGATGGGACCCTACGTTTCTGCGTCGATTATCGTCGCCTGAACAAAATCACAAGAAAGGACGTGTATCCTCTCCCACGAATAGACGACGCACTTGATCCGCTCCATAACGCCAAGTACTTTTCGTCAATGGACCTCAAGACTGGCTATTGGCAAATCGAAGTCGACGAAAGATACCGAGAGGAGATGGCATTTATAACACCTGACGGCCTCTTCGAGTTTAAGGTGATGTCCTTCGGTCTTTGCTCAGCGCCTGCAACTTTTCAATGCGATATGAATACAGTGCTGGCAGGATTGAAGTGGCAGACTTGCCTTCTGTACTTGGACAAGGTCGTCGTGTTTTCCTTGAGTTTCAACGAGCATCTTCGGTGCCTTGAAGCTGTACTTCAAGCCATCAAGACGTCCAGACTCACACTGAAGCCAGAAAAGTGCAGATTTGCATACGAAGAGCTCTTGTTTCTGGGGCACGTAATTAGCAAGTCTGGAGTTCGTGCCAATCCACGGAAAACAGCCGTCATCGCCGACTTCCCGCCGCCCACTGAATAGGCGGTTCGTGAAAAACTTCGCCCGCATCGCCGATCCACTCACTAACCTTACCAAGGCTGACGCGTAGTTCAAGTGGGAAGCGCCGTAGGAACACGCATTTCCAGGAGCTTGAACATTGCCTCCAGACGCCTCCGTTACTTGCCCATTTCGACGAATTCGCCGAGACAGAAATACACACTGACGCAAGCAGCGTAGGTCTTGGTGCCGTTCTTTGCAGAGGGCTGACGGACTTGAAAGGGTTATTAGTTACGCCAGCCGATCGCTATCCAAAACAGAAGCCAATTATTCCACAGCAGAAAAGAAGTGCCTCGCCATCATCTGGGCTACGTCGAAATTTCGTCCCTATCTCTACGGCAGGCCCTTCAAAGTTGTGAGCGACCACCACGCCTTGTGTTGGCTAGCCACTTTGAAGGACCCTTCAGGTCGCCTCGCACGATGGAGCCTGAGACTTCAAGAATATGACATTACTGTCATTTACAAGTCCGGCAAAAAACACTGCGACGCTGACTGTCTCTCTCGTGCGCCTGTCGACCAACCGCTACCCGACGACCCGGATGACGACTACTTCTTGGGAACGATAACTACCGACGACTTCGCTGAACGACAGCGGGCCGACCCGGAACTTAAGGCCCTAATAGAATACCTCGAAGGCAGGACCGCCGAAGTCCCGAAGGTATTCAAGCGCGCACTTGCGTCGTTTTTTCTACGAAACGGTCTTCTACAAAAGAAAAACTTTTCACCGCTTCGGGCTAAGTATCTTCTTGTGGTGCCTTCAGCTCTGCGACCAGAACTCCTGCAGGCCCTGCACGACGATGCGACGGCAGGGCACCTCGGTGTTTCTCGCACGCTCGCGAGGATACAAGAAAGGTACTACTGGCCACGTCTTACCACCGACGTCACTCGTTATGTGAGGACATGCCGGGACTGTTAGCGACGCAAGACACCGCCGACAAGGCTAGCGGGACTTCTGCAGCCAAGTGAACCAACTCGCCGACCATTCTAGCAGATTGGTATGGACCTACTGGGGCCTTTCCCGACGTCGGCTTTTGGAAACAAGTGGATCATGGTAGCTACCGACTACCTCACCCGCTACGCTGAGACAAAAGCCCTGCCAAAAGGCAATGCATCCGAGGTAGCTAAGTTCTTCGTCGAAAATATCGTACTACGCCAAGGAGCCCCTGAGGTCCTCATCACCCACAGAGGAACGGCATTTACTGCTGACCTAACTCAAGCGATCTTGGCATACAGCCAGACAAACCACCGCCGAACGACAGCGCACCACCCACAGATTAACGGCCTCACTGAGCGGCTAAACAAGACGATCACCGACATGTTGGCAATGTACGTCGGTGTCGAACACAAGACGTCACATTCTTCCGTATGTGACCTTCGCATACAACACGGCGATGCAGGAGACGACGCAGATATCTCCATAGAAATTGGTCTACGGAAGGAACCCGGCAACGGTGCTCGATGCCATGTTACCCAACATCACCGACAAAGAAAACCTCGATGTGAGTGAGTACCTTCAATGCGCCGAAGAAGCCCGACAACTCACACGTCTCCGTATCAAGAATCAACAGACGACTGACAGCTGCCGTTACAATCTTCGACGACGCTTCGTGGAATACCAGCCCGGTGAACGTGTTTGGGTGTGGACGCCGATACGCCGACGACTAAGTGAAAAGCTTCTGCGACGGTACTTCGGACCGTACGGGGTGGTTCGACGTCTCAACCCACTTGATTACGAGGTTGTCCCCAACAGCATCAAGAACTCTCAACGATGCCGATCGTGACTTGAAGTCGTCCATGTCGCACGCCTCAAGTGGTTTTATGCTGGTTAACAAACTGAAACAGTGATTTTTGAATTATTCCTTTATCGTAATTTATTCATTGTACTTTCTTGCATTGTTGTAGTACCGTCATCTTTAGTTAAAGCATCAGGACGATGCCTTTTTCACAAGGGGGCAATGCCACGTTCCATTCCTCAAGTTTTGTTATCGCCCCAAATACACTAAACGATTCTCAGCGCAAACTGCGACTGCAGTTTTCGAGAAGCTTCAGGACTGTAGTAGATCATTTTTAGGACTGTAGTAGATCAGGACTGTTGTAGATCATTTTGAAGCTTCAGGACTGTAGTAGTAGTAGATCATTTTTATAAGATCATGCCCACTCTGCGGACTGTACAGATTGTTCCGAAACCTACCTCAATGCTAGCTATAACGCTAGATTATTTGATGGCAAGAGTATAAATGCCAACGCACTTCACCGCTTGTCAGTAGTCGACCGACGACCGACACTCCGTTCACTGCTATCAGTGCAAGACTGCTACTGTAATCGAATTTTCTGTTTACCGGGCACAGGTTCACCCAAATAAATAGTTAAATCCCAACATAAAGCCTCCTGTCTTCGGCCACGTCACGACCCCGTGACAATATTCTAATGTCATATTCTTCCAGTTTTCTCTTCGTACAATTGCAGGTTGATGCTATGTTATAATGAGTTTGTTAAGCATGGTACCAATACCACAATAAATCTTGCTAAAGTGAACATAAACGCAAGTGTTCGGCTCACCAGGCACAAAGAAGTTTGGATTGTACCCACCCCAAGAACTTTTTATGACGAACAATCATTGTCTTACACGCTACCTTCTCTGTTAAACTTTTTAAACCGCGAAGATATTGATTCTTCGTCTAAACAAAACTGTCAGATTAAACACTTTGCTCAACTTATATATTTTCTTGAATAACACATTTCTCAAAATTTATTACCATTCTTTCCTTTCTATTATATTGCTTTTTCATGTTCATGCCACTTCATCACTATACATTTCAACTATTTCTTTTTTATTTTCAGCGCCTCCTTTCATAAATTTTAGTAATTGCTTTTTGCGATGGTATACGTATAAGCATGATTGTCTGCCATCCCTGCTGCTTTGCCAACTTGTGAATGAGGTCAAGACCTCGTCAAGCTCTTGAGCTTTTAGTTTTGTACTCCTGCTAATCAAAAGAAAATAAAATGATTGATTGATCTGCCAATGGCTACACCACTCAGATATTTTTCCTAATCCAGCCTGCAAGTTCATTTGATCATCTGTTGATGCTTTCTATTATATAATACACAATCATTTGCGAATAAACGAAGTAGAACACTTGTGCACTTAATATTAAATATTGTGATAACCGGATAGTCCTGGGCCATGCCGGTCGCTGGACCGAATCACACACACGTACATTGGCGGGTTCCACCCTGACTGGCTGGTCATGTGCGCCGTATTTATTTCCTTGCAACATCGAGGCCCCCGGGCGCCGGAACGGCAAACTAATCTTATCACATCCCTCCCCCCTTTATTAATGGTTGCAAACCATTGTTCAAGGTGCGTAGCGCGATACTGGTCGTCGAATTCTGGTACTTCGTCGCAGGACAGGAGTACTGGGTGCTGTGACACAAGTTCCGGTTCCCTCGCCACGTCTTCCCTGGGATCTTGCCTAGACTCTGTGTCGTGAAGACGATCCGGAGATAGCTGCCTCTGACCTACGTCCAAGCCCGGAGCAAGACCAGTTAGCTGCGTCTGACCCACGTCCAAGCTTGGAGCAAGACCGGTAGATACTGGGCTGCCTGACTTTTGGTTGTCTGCACTCAGTTCCTCAGGGGCCTGGCGGATGTGATCCAGATGTCGAGTTAACCGTCGTCCGTCTTCCAGTAGAACATCCATGGACGAAGTGCGTTGTTCGGTGACGAGTGCAGGGAGCCACGCAGGTCCTGGACGGAAGTTCCTTGCGAACACCTGGTCACCCGGGTGGCCCAAAACCCTGGGTCTTGTTACTTAGTCGCATCTGATTTTCTGCTTAAGTTACTTCTGTAGCACCTTGGTCCTGAGGTCTGGGTGTAGCAGGTCCAACGCAGTCCTCAGCTTCCGCCCCAACAACAGCTCCGACGGACAGCAACCCGTGACCTCGTAAGGCGTTGACCTGTATGTCAGGAGCATGCGGGCAATTTGAGTGCAAATATCTCCAGGGCCAGCCTTCCGCAACTTGTTTTTGACAGTCTGCACGGCCTGCTCTGCAGCACCGTTCGACACTAGATGATACGGCGGCACCAGCATTCGCCTCACCCCGTTTTTCTTGAGGAATGTGGAGTAAAGCTCACTGGTAAATGCTGGCCCATTATCCGACACGACCACATCTGGAAGGCCTTGGTTTGCGAACATAATGCGCATGCAGAAAATAGTTGCTTCAGCCGAGGGTGTAGAGGCCAGGAACACTCCAATCCACTTCGAAAACGCATCGACTGCGATAAAAAAATAGGTGTTCCTGTAAGGACCGGCATAGTCCACATGCAGCCGTGACCACGGTTTCTCCGGGAACGGCCAGGGCATGACAGGCACTGGTCGTGACACTCTTTGATGCTCCTGGCAAATACGGCACCTTTGAATGGTTATCGCTATATCGTTATCCAGGCTAGGCCACCACACATGGCTACGCGCAACTGCCTTCATTTTGGACAGTCCTGGATAACTCTCATGCAGCAGCTGGAGGACTTTCTTTTGCAAGGATTTTGGAACAATGACTCTGTTGCCCCACAATGGACAGTTCCCTTGCACGCTCATCTCATGAAAGCGCGTCTCGTAGGGTCTTCCCTCTGACCCTAGGTTTATCTGGCAGCCTGACCACAACGCTGCTCTCACTTGTGACAGCACCGGGTCTCTGGAGATGGCTGCCGCAACAGCATTCGACGACAGCACCCCTGGGTATACTCCTTCCAGCATTAACACTTCGGCAGGGCAGTCAGCAACAAATTCGGCAGTTGGCAGAGGTAGCCGGCTTAACCCATCGGCATGTGCAATTTGTGAACCCGGCCTATACTTCAAGTCGTAACTGTACCCCGACAACAGCAAGGCCCACCTTAGCACTCTCGGAGAACAGGATTCGGGAACTGGTTTGTCTGCTGCGAGCAGGCCGAGCAGCGGTTTGTGATCTGTGACGGCTTCGAATTGCCGGCCCCATAAGTACTGCCTGAACTTTGTAATGCCAAATACAAGGCTCAATGCCTCCTTATCTAATTGGCTGTAGTTTTTCTCCGCGGTTGCCAGGCTGCGGGAAGCAAAACCAATGGGCGCTCTTCTCCAGATGACTCTCGTTGCACCAGTACTGCTCCAATCCCGAAGGGAGATGCATCAGTGACAAGCACAGTTGGCTTTCCTGGGTCAAAGTGTGCCAATATAGCAGCAGAGGCCAATAGCTCCTTGCTTCTCCGAAATGCCTGCTTTTCATCAGTTTCCCAGCGCCATGGTGTTCCCGGCGCCAACAAACTATTGAGCGGCTGTAATACGGCAGAAAGGTTCGGCAAAAACCTTCTGTAAAAATTAACCAGCCCGAGGTAACTCTGCAGTTCCTTGACCGCTCGGGGTGCGGGGGCTTCCAGCACTGCTTCAGTCTTAGCCGGGTTTGGACGCAGCCCAGCCGCACTAATGATATGGCCCAAGTACTGGACTTCTGGTTTCATTAATTCGCATTTGGATAACTTCAGTCGCAGTCCCGCGGTTTTCAGGCAATCCAACACTCGCCCCAAATTTTCCCAATGCTCTTCGTCACTGGTTCCTGTGACCAGAATATCATCAAAGTACACTACGACATGGTCAAGGTCGTGCAACAAATTTTCCATCTCTCGCTGAAATATAGCCGTAGCTGATGAAACCCCGAACGGCAGCCTTGTGAATTGGTATAACCCCTTCGGAGTGTTAATGGTGACTAGCTCTTGGCACTCCTCATCGAGTGGAACCTGCTGGTAGGCATCTTGCAAGTCAAGCTTTGTGAACTTCTTGCCCCCTGTAAGTCGCGCAAAAAGTTCCTCAATCCTAGGAATAAAGTAGGACTCGACGACTGTCACCGGGTTTATGGTAGTCTTAAAATTGCCGCAGACCCGAACCCGGCCGTCCCGCTTCAATACAGGAACGATGGGCGCGGCCCACTGAGAAGTTTTCACCGGTTTGATAACGCCTTCCCGTTCCATCCTCTGTAGTTCTTCAAAAACCCTATCGCGCAAAGCAAATGGTATCGGACGTGCCTTGACAAAACGTGGCTTCGCACCCTTTTGTACGGATATAGACGCTGTAACGCCGTGAAACGTGTCAAGCTGCTCCGAAAAAAAACTTCGTGATATTGACTTACCAGGTCTTCCGTAGACTTCACGACGTTGACTCCCTCCGTCTGAGCGATGCCTAGCTTGAAGGCCTTCATCCAGCTTCGTCCAAACAGCGTAGGACACGCCCCTTTCACGACAAATAGTGGTAGCTGGCGCTCCTTGTCGCCAAGTTTGACCATTGCTTCCAGCTTTCCCTGAACGCGTTTCATGTCGCCGAAAAAACTTCTCAGCTGCACACTCGATGGCTCCAACGGCACCGACAGAAAAAGCTCGGCAAACTTGCCATCATCAATGGTCGACACACTAGCGCCGGTGTCCAACTCCATATCGAGCATTATGCCATTAACTTCAACCGCTATGCGCATTGGCTCCGAACTAGCTGTGTGAAGCGTCCACAAGTCGAAAACTTTGGGCTCTTCAGCAGAGACAGGCAGGTCGCCCAGGTTGTTCACGTGACTAGACTGGCTCCGGTCGAAATTTCTACTTCCCGGCTGAACTCTGCAAACTCTTGCAAGGTGCCCTTTTTAGCGGCAGTTGTGACAGATCGTGCTGACGTGCTTACACCGACGCACAGAATTACCTCCCCCCCAACGGAAGCAACAGCTATCATTTTTCCCCGAGATGACAACGTTCGCTTGCTCCGGAGCTTCGTGAAATAGTAGCTGTGCTTGCTGACAGCTCAATGTGCATGAAATTTTACGCGCAGCCTCCATATCTACGACGGTGTCCTTTGCAGTTTCGAAGGTTAAACACGTCGTTTCCAGCAGCCGTGTTTGCATGGTTACGTCATTGATTCCGCTGACTATCTGGTCGTGCAACGTGCGCTCTCGAAATGTTGCGAAGTTACAGTCTTCGGCTAATTTTTTCAACGAGGCAATGTAGTCACTTACGGTCTCCCCCTCTTTTCGATGTCTTGAGAAAAACTTAAAACTTGCCACTACTTCTGATACGCGAGGGGCGTAGTGCTTGCCAAGTGTGGTAAAAATTTCGGTCAGTCCTGCTTGGGCGGGTCTGCTTGGTGCTAGGAGGCCTCGTAGCAGAGAATAAGTCTCTGGACCGCAGCATGTCAAAAATACGGCTGTCTGCTTGTCGCTCGGGATGTCGTTCGCGAAGAAGTACAGCTCGGCCCGCTCACGATATTCCGCCCACTGCGATGTACTCGGGTTGAACGGATCCAGCTTCCCGACGACAGGCATGACGACGTGTGATTGTGCTGTGCCCGTCCGGTTCGTCAGTCGTCCTCGTCGCCACTTGTGATAACCGGATAGTCCTGGGCCATGCCGGTCGCTGGACCGAATCACACACACGTACGTTGGCAGGTTCCACCCTGACTGGCTGGTCATGTGCGCCGTATTTATTTCCTTGCAACATCGACGCCCCCGGGCGCCAGAACGGCAAACTAATCTTATCACAAATATTAAGAACAACAGGGGCCCTATTACACTGCCCTGTGTGCCCCTGAAACAACTAGCAGGGGATTTGACTTCTTGCCACCTATTTAGATGTATTGTTCTCTAAGGTGAAGATAAGATTCGAACAAGCAAGTTATATTGTAGCTTTGCGTCTGTTAATGCTGAAATATATCCCAAATGCTGTAACACATCGTATAGTTAATGCTAGGGGCATTAATTCAGAGCAATTTTGCATCAGTTTAAAACACCCACCTAAATACCATAAAAAAACTAGTGCCACATAGCGCAGCAGCGCTTGAGACTCAAGCTTTGGAGACACTGAAACATGCTGTTTTCAAATAGGAGGGCCCACGGACAGTGAAGAATGAAACGATGTGGGTCCTTTGAGCATGTCCCCCCCAGAAAAAAGGAAAGCATTCCTGGTGTAAACCACATTGAGAGCAGCAGGACAACAGTGCGAGACAAACAATAGTCCTCGCTGAGTGCCAGTCGGGGCACGCCCCACTTTGTGTCTTAAGGGGATCCACTCTATAGATTAAACCAAAGAAAATGTCGATTGTACCTGAATATACTCCGAGGAGCATGCACCCCTACTTTAAAACCAAATTGAAATTTCTTCTAGGCGACGCTCGCCACTAAGAATAGGTCAGAGGTGGCCCCGTATGCAAGACTATCAAACAACACAAGCATCTCGAGTTTTCAAATTCGGTGTCAGGGTTCCTTAATAATTGTTTAAGAGAACACCCTGGTGACGAGTACACATGCTAAGACAACCTCTGTGCCTTGCATGTGTGCACACATGCAGGGCACATGAAGTAGTTGATGTGACTTTCAAGCATAAGAAAAGATAGCAAGTGAAATAATTGACTGTGAAACAATTAAAGTAGATATAATTGAGAGGTTGGGCACAAAATGTGTCAGCATACCTCCGGCTATTTTATCTGGAAAGAAACTTGCCTTCCTTAGCTCCCATTTTTATATTGCTTGCCATCATGTCAGTGTGATATGCGCAGCCTCTCATGAGAGCATACTCAAAAGTGAAATCTTGTGCGAAAACAAAGGAAGCACATTTGCTGGGAATGGTATTGGCATAAGCTCAATCTCACATTCTTTATTCATGGGTAAAAGCACTGAATAAGTTGAAAAAAGTAAAAAAAAGACATCTCTATACAGAAAAAAAAAGAATGAAACCAATCTATCCAATTATCGTATAGTGCATGTGCATTTAATCCTTGACTAGAGGACATTTCCGAAAGTTTGACATTCTACCTGTTTCTTTATTTATCAACACAATCACAGACGCTACACTCAATGAACGCTGTTCCATATGTTTCAAGATTATAATAATCAGAGCCAGGAACTTTTTTATCATTACGTACAATTATTTGAACTCATGTCAGAGCATACATGCTGCTTATCACTGAAAAAAAAAAAGGAAGGTAATAATGCTTATATATAGTTATGTGGAAGAATAGGCCAGTATCGTTTGTTCGAAATGTTGTTTAATTAAATATGTTTAATTAACTAACTTCAAGAAACAAAGATAGATAAAAAATTTCAATTAGAAAGTTGTAGATTGGTTTGCTAAACGAATGATTAGAGAGTTTCGAACTTTATATCTGTTAGGAACTATTGCTTTTCTGCTAATTACAAATGACCACGAAATACAAAAAATACCAGGTGACAAACGCGCTCACGCAACAGTGTGCACAATGATTCTAATGCTCAACAACGTTCCGCATACGAACGGCCACAGCATTTGCCCCATTGTGCAGTCTCTGCAGGGCTGCAACGATGGTGGTGGCTCAGCGATGAACATGTTTTGCTATCGGCCACAAAAACGATAACCACTGCGACTGCTTATCTCTGTCGTGAACCGGTGCAAGGGAAGCGTGTCGTTCGTACGCGGAATGTTAAGGAGCACTAGAATCATCATGCGCACTGATGCGCGAGCGAGTTTGTCACGTGATATTTTTTTATTTTGCGGGCATTTCTAATTAGCAGAAAAACACTAATACTTAACAGATATAAAGCTCAAAACTATCTATTTGGACGTTTTGCAAACCGATCTATAACTTTCTTATTGAAATTTTTTATCCATCTTCATTCCTTCAAAAGTTAGTCAGATATAATTAAACAATATTTGAGTAGTCTGACTAACTCCAGGCAACGGTGAGCAACATGCATTTCATCATGTTGTAATTACGTGTTACAGCATATTTTTAAACTCTGACTAAATTTATGTGGGACACCCTGTATATGCATATTCCACATTTTCATTCATACGTACAGAATTTTAGATGTGAAGCTTCTTATGGTCGAGGTCAATCCTGTGTGCGTTAGTGACACCCCCTGCGCGTCCTCTCCCGCCTCGCAACACCGACGCAGGCAGTGTCTGCTAGCCAGTTTCTCGATTAAAAAAACCAACTGCTCGCGATGCACCACCGTTCCACCCCGTACATACAGGTACTAGATCTCCAAGGTAGTGCAAGTGGGAGAATTCTCCAATGCTTAATGAACAATAAAAATTTACACCATGCACGTTAACTGCAAACGCATCAAGAACACTCGGATACTTACATCGAAGCCTACGAAACGCGCCAAATAACGTCCGCAAACAAGCTTACTTAACCTTTGTTCGCCCACAGCTGGAATTTGCATCACCCATATGGTCCCCCTTTCAAGCCTATCTCATTAACCAGCTAGAAGCTGTGCAAAACAGGGTGGCACGGTTAATTTCACGTATTTACAGTCGCCCCTCGAGCGTCACACAAATAAAACATGACCTTTCATTACAGCATCTAGACATACGGCGCACAGTTGCCCTCCTGTCTTTGCTTCATAAATATATTCACGCGGCCAGGCCACCACCCTTCCCACTAACGGCGCCATTGCGCATGTCTAAACGACTTTACAATCAGCGAAGCATCACACGCATCTTTGGAAAAACAAAATCATTCAATTCATTGGCTTTGCCTCGTGCCATAGCACTCTGGAATGACCTACCCGACGTCATTGTAAATTTAACTAATCATGAAAATTTTCACGAGCAATTAATGATACATTTATCTCAATAGCATTGTATAACCTCCTTGAATTCTGTTTTTGTTCTTTGTGCTTTTTTGCGGCTGGGAAATTCTTGTTGTTGCTTGAAGCCCCTCTTTGTCATTTGTGCAACCACTGTTATTAGTTCCAATGTTATTACTTGCTTTGTATTTTTATTAGTTATTAGTTATTAGTTGCTCTGTAGTTGCTTTGCTTTGTAGTTGCTTTGTATTGTGGCAGAAGTATCACCCACTAGCGTTCTTTCCTATGTACCCCCCTTACTCTATGCTCCGTAATAGAGCCTGTAAGGTATTTTTAAATAAATAAATAAATAAATAAATAAATAAATAAATAAATAAAAACTAAAACTGACTGTGTATCCAATTGGAGTCTTCTGTCTCTCATTGCCCATAAGCGGCAATTAGTATGCTCCAGTAGGAAACAGCCGACTATCATTGATTGATATGTGGGGTTTAACGTCCCAAAACCACTCTATGATTATGAGAGACGCCGTAGTGGAGGGCTCCGGAAATTTAGACCACCTGGGGTTCTTTAACGTGCACCCAAATCTGAGCACACGAGCCTACAACATTTCCGCCTCCATCGGAAATGCAGCCGCCGCAGCCGGGATTCGAACCCGCGCCCTGCGGGTCAGCAGCCGAGTACCTTAGCCACTAGACCACCGCGGCGGGGCAACAGCCGACTATCACTGCGTTCTTTAAGCTTCTCCAGGCTTCTCTCCTGCGTGATGTCATGATTAGAGCCTGCGTCAACGCCGCCACTAGCGTAAGCGCCCGCTGCTTCACATCTACACAAGGTTTGCTTTGGCAGATGATGGTGTAATTCTATCTGTCACTTGTAAACATGCATGCATAGATACTTTCTTTTTCTATTGAAACTGCATTTTTTCTCACACGTCATTTCATTCTAAGTGTAGCTAGAGTCGCGCACATGCTCACCCTACAACGACATGTGCAGCGCAGTGGAGGTGCACACGTCCCACAGATCCCTTAGAAAAGCACCAGCCAAGAAAATGCGAGGAGAGTTGGCAACAGACTGGTGGCGTGTGTTATGACTGGCAGAGCAAGGACACAGCCCTGAAAGAGACAGTCATCTTTGAGTCCTGCTAACGCGGTCCACATCCTGCAGCAAGGCGAGAGGCGTCCGTGTGCACCCCATCGAACGCGCATCAGCGTCGCTGAGACACGCACATGGCATCGAACAAAAAGCGCATGCACGGACGAGGGTATAAAAAGCATGTTGCGTGTATGCTAAGTTCTCTCTCTCTGGCCTCCGTTACAGCCGCTTGTGTCTTATGGCGCTGCTCATGTAAAGCTCATGGCAAACTAGGCGCATCTGCTCACCTAGTTTGCCAAGTTCTGGAAATATTTAAATAAATTGTCTGTTCTTTGTGTGAGCAAGTAGCCCCGCAAGAGTTCTTCTCCGGCGCCTGGGTGTCCCCCTGTGCCCTGCTCCTCGGTCACATCAACTGGGTGGCAGCGGCAGGATTCGGCTGGATTCGATGGTGTTCTTTCCTGGTACCGATGCTGGTGAGTGCTCACTTTAAGATTCTACCACGTGTTTTGGATAGATGGCGGTGTCTTTCCAAAGGGGTAGATTGATTGCTGCTTTGTGAAGGCAGCATTTATCAAAGTACCTTTATAGCAGTCCGAGCCACGAAAGTCTACACTGGGTGACTATGGATTTGAACACGTTAAAAAACCGGACTTAGTGCTTTTGTGTGAGGAGCTGGGTGTTGACGTGGCTAGGATACATAGAAAACCGCACTTAATACAGGGAATTAAGGATTCCAGAATCGATGAGGAGAGGCTTTGCAATGGTTGGGAGCTTGTACAGGCTAGGCCTAAGGAATCCAAAAAACAAGAGCGGCTTGCGCTTGACAGAGAGACCGCCAGTCGGAAAGAGGAAGCTGCAGCTCATGAAAGAGAAATGGAGCGACTGAAGCTTGAGCTTCGGATTGTTCTCGCGAAATGCGTCAGTTGTCAGGCCACAGTAAATGGAGAGATTCAAAATAAACCAGGCACGATAAACTTGGAAGGAGCGGCTGAGCTAGCTGGTGAGTGCAGTGTGCATTGCCAGTCAGAGATGACAGGTATCCCAAGCATGACAGAATGTCAAGATCACTCGGTTGTAAAGAAAGACGTTTCATGGCTTGGGATAGATGCGCTATGTCCGACTGAGCAGAAAGAGTGTGCAGACGCACTCGCCAAACCAAAAAGCACACAAGCGGAGGTCAGCAGATAGCGATGTAGATGGGCAAAATAGCCAAACTGGAACTGTCGGTTAGGTAGCATACATTGCTAAAGCAGAAAGAGTTTAATCAAAGGAGCTCTCGCCTCGATATAGTGATATGAATGGGCAGGATGGTGAAAACAGAGAGGTCATTAGTGGGAACAGCAATAATAAAGTCGGAGAAAGTGACAAAAAATAACGGACTGCAAATTCACGGCTATATAACTGGTGTGGACGCCGATCCATTTTCGGTGGTGTCTCAGGTTGCAGTGTGCACTTACTCAAAGGTCATTAGTATCTTAGAATTCGAGCCAAAGGAAAGTGTGTGCGTACAGGTCAAGGTCGTTCAAACGCTCCCGTCTGCATGCGACCAAAGGGGTATGCCATTACGCTTGTGGATTATCACTCCAAGTGGCCAGAGGTATATTTTTGTCGGGAGGTAACCGTGAGCACAGTGAAACACTTTTTAACAAGTGTTTTTGCCTGCGAAGAATATCCTGAGGAAAACCTTTGCGACATTGGACCTCATTCACTTCATGAGAATTCATTGCCTTTCTGGAAGACAGGACCAGCCGACTGCTGCATTCATCAATGTACTTCCCCCAGGCCAATGGACAAATAGAACGGTTCAATCGAACATTCAAAAACTTTGTTCAAGTTTCACTTCTCGAAAGACAACTCCTTCAACAAGCAGTCATGGACTACCTTGCAATCTACCCGGCTACTCTACAGGCAACCACTGGGATTGCCTCTGCCATTCTGCTGCATGGTAAAATGCCTCGAACTAGGCTGGATATCATCGGCCTCTCAGCATCAGCTTTCGCTAAAGAACCAGCTAAAAAGTTGGTGCAACTTCGTCGTAGAATCTAGCGTCAACAACACAGCAGCAAGCTGTACACGGATAAAAGGAGAGCTGCCAAGAAGCCTACGATAGCTGTATGAGTGTCCATGTCAAGAAACCATCTGTTTGCTTTAAGGGCGACTGCTCCTCCTCATCAATTTAAGTGCTGGAAAAGAAGAAACCTCCGTCTTACAGGCTTGAAGACGGCCGTACGTAGGTTGCCTCTAAGCTGTCCCGGGTTCCGGAGAGAAGTGTTTGCCGCCAGTCGGAGCTACCTGGGCCACAGTCTCCAGCCCCAGTACCACAGCCGCTCAGGCTTCAACCGG
Source organism: Rhipicephalus microplus (assembly GCF_043290135.1). NCBI lineage: Eukaryota > Metazoa > Arthropoda > Arachnida > Ixodida > Ixodidae > Rhipicephalus > Rhipicephalus microplus. The sequence goes on from NW_027464585.1 coordinate 44,624,916, forward strand.
CCGTGCAGCAGCCACAGTCTCCTAGCATGCTGCAACTTGCCGTACCGCAGCCGTGGTCTCCTAGTGTGCTGCGACCAGCCGTACCGCAGCCGCTGTTTCCTGGTGTGCAGCAACCCGCCGTGCCGCCGCAGTCTCCTGGCGCACTGTAACCTGGCGAGCTGCGGCCGCCATCCCCTCGTGTAGTACAGCCTCCTCTTTTGCAGCTGCCTTCTGGGACGCAGTCCCTATCTCCTGTACTGCAGCAGCAAATCTCGGCAGTGCAACAATCAGCATGGCCAACCCAAAGACGCCGGCCACTGTCATGGCTTCAAGACTATGAGACAAACTTTTAGTTTAATGTCTGAACTGTGTATATTCTGTACTATGTACTGGAGTAGTGTATAAGTGGGTATTTTTTATTATTGCGTACTAACAAATAGCCCCTAAAATTAAGGAAGGGAGTATGTAGTATTCAGTTTCGGTTTGCTTCCGTTGTTTCGTCTCCAGGGGGCACATTCACTCATTGTTATATGGGGGCAAGAGGGCCCTTTAGGGTGCAGGATAGCTAGTAACGAGGAAAACAACAAGGGAGACTCTTTGACAGGTGGTATAAACAGATACGATTCCAAATTGGTGCCAGTATCTAAGATAGGTAGAGTCCGGGGCAGAAATAGACATAGCCACGAGCGCCGAGCCAATTCAGGCATAGGGTATATTAACGTGCAGGGTGATAGGAACAGGCTGAAGTGGGAAGAGATAGAAGAACAGCTAAGGGAGGAGAGGCCGATAGTATACGGTTTTGTAGAAACACATCTCAGGGACATAGAACAACCTCCTAACAATGCAGAATACACATGCGAATATTTTAATAGAACACAAGGCAGCAGAAAGGAGGGTGGTATTGTGGCATTCATTCATGAAAGTACAGACTGGCAAAGGGTCAAGCAGGAGTGCAAGGAACATTTATGGCTGAAAGGGAAAGTGGCAGGGCAAATGACACTCCTTGGTTTCGTGTACTTGTGGACGGGAGCAAAGGCCAGAGAGAAAAACCAGGCAATGATGGAGTGTATATCAAATGACATTCAGGAGTTAGGAGGAGAGTGCGAGATAATTATACTAGGAGATATGAATGCGCACATAGAAGATATAGATGGGTATACCGACCCGACAGGCAAAATGATAATGGATATGTGTGAAAGGCTTTATTTGATCATTTGAAACAGTACCGAGAAGTGTGAAGGGCAAATAACATGGGAGGTAGAAAGGCTGCAGTCGACGATAGATTACGCACTGATGTCACATAGGATGTATGATAAGCTCAGGGGAATGAGTATAGATGAAGGTGGCTCCGGAAGTCTGGGTAGTGATCACAAACGTATCAAGCTAAGTTTTGGAAAAGCAGTGAAAGTGGGAAGGAGACAAGATGAGCAACTACAGGAAAATTTTTATTCAAAAAGGCAAATTGAAATAGCCACTAAACAAATTGAGAAAGTAATCGCTGAGGATAATAAAACAGTGTGGACATACACAAAACTAATTAGACTGTTTGAGCAAGAGCTTGATAAGGCACGGGACAAGTCACCCCAGAAAAGAAGACACAAACCCAAAAGTTGGTGGGATGAGGAAGTTAAGAAAGCCATAGCAAAACGTCAGGAAGCCTCTAGGGAACACAGACATGCTAACAAGCGGAATGAACCAACAGATAATGTGGAAAGAAAATAGGAACTCTTTATAAACTGTAGAAGGAATGCATCCCTTCTGATCAATAAAAAGATTAGAAGAAAGGGAGCTCAGTGGCTGGCAGAAGTACATAAAAAAGATAGAAAGGCAGCTGCGAAATTTTCGAACCATCTAAACTCTCTAAAAATGAGATGAGCCTAGAGCAAAGATTTATATCTACAGCTCAAGGTGCTAGGCTAGAAGGGGATGAAGCTATTGAATATATAGGAACAAGGGTGACAGAAACATTTCAACAAAAAAGTGCTTTATGCACCACAATAGACAAGGATGAATCAAGTGGCGCAATGGCTCCATTTTTACAACGAGAGTGGGAAAGGGCTGAGAAAAGGGTTCCTAGTAGTACATCAACAGGCCCAGATGGCATTCCAATTATGCTGATAAAGACATTAGGTCCGAAGTCTAAGCAGGCTTTGAGAGAGGTAGTGAACAAAATAATAATCGATGAAGAAATTCCCGATAGATGAAAACTTAGCAGGATGACCATGATATATAAAGGAAAGGGGGACAAAGCTGACATAAACAACTACAGTCCTATAACAGTGACATCAGTTGTCTACAGGCTGGCAATACAGATTATAAAGGAAAGACTGCAGGCATGGATAGAGGATGAGGGGGTGCTGGGGGAACTGCAGAATGGGTTTTGGAAACACAGGAGGTTGGAAGACAATCTGTTCTCACTGACGCAGTGCATCGAAATAGCAGAAAAGGAACTCAGGCCCCTGTGGCTAGCATTTTTGGATATCAAGGGAGCGTACGATAGCGTGGTTCAAGAGGACTTGTGGGGAATACTAGACACACTAGGCGTGGAAGATGTAGTCACTAATCTTTTAAAGGATATCTATAAGGGTAACAAGGTAATTATGAAGTGTGAAAAACAGGTATCCAAGCCTGCAGAGATAAAACGGGGGCTTAGGCAGGGGTGTCCCCTGTCACCCTTATTATTCATGATGTACCTACAAGGATTAGCGGCCAAATTAGAGGGAAGTAGAGTGGGCTTCAACCTCTCTTTCGTGAAACAAGGAAAACTCATTGAAAAGGCACTACCAGCATTGATGTACGCAGATGATATAGTGCTAATGGCGGACAACAAGGAAGATTCGCAGAGATCGGTGGACATCTGCGGTAATGAGGGAGATAGGTTAGATTTCAGATTCAGTAAGAAAAAAATCAGCAGTCATGATTTTTAATGACAATGAAGGTAGTGAGTTTAGAATACAGGAGGTCACGCTAGAGATAACAGATAAATACAAATATCTGGGCGTATGGGTAAGCAATGGGGCCGAGTATTTTAGGGAACACGAAACCTACGTGACGACTAAAGGTAACAGGAATGCAGCGGTAATGAAAAACAGGGCACTGTGGAATTACAATAGGTATGACGTTGTGAGAGAAATATGGAAAGGGGTCATGGTACCTGGTCTGACGTTAGGCAATGCGGTCTTGTGCATGAGATCAGAAGTTCAAGCAAGATTAGAAATTAAGCAACGTGGAATAGGTAAGCTTGCCTTAGGGGCTCACGGGAATACACAAAATCAGGGAGCACAAGGTGATATGAGATGGACATCATTTGAGGGCAGGGAAGCTAGCAGCAAGATAAAATTCGAGAAGCGATTGAGAGAAATGGGGGAGGAGCATTGGGCTAGGAAGGTATTCAGCTACTTGTACATCAAGAATGTCGATACAAAATGGAGGAAGGGCACCAGAAAATGGACTGGTAAATACTTAGAAATCATCAGGGGGCCAAACCAAAAAGAATTATCGGTTAAAAAGAAGGTGAAGGAAGCTGAGACCGATATGCGGAGAATTGGCATGATTAAGAAGTCCGCACTAAAGATCTATCGAACATTTAAGCAGGAAATTGCCAAGGAAAGGATCTATGATAATACTCGGGGTAATTCTCTACTGTTTGAGGCCAGGACGGGAGTATTGTAAACCAAGACATATCAAGCCAAATACGAAGGGGTAGGCACGGTATGCAGTGCGTGTGGAGAGGAAGAAGAAACTGCGGAACACTTGATACGTAATGGTTTGTAAAGGGCTTAACCCTATAGTTCAGGATGATGGCGCAGAGTTTTTCGAAGCACTGGGGTTTAGCGACAGGGAGGGCAAAATAGACTTTGAGCGGGTAGAATTAACTAGATTGAGGTTATCTAATTGGTGGCTAAAGTCGAGGCACGAGTGAAAGTTAAACCCTTCACTGCAAAGTACGAATCCTCAATTTCACTATTTAAAGAGAAAAAAATATAAATCTAGTTTTTGATTCATTAAGTATTACGGCTTGGTGGTGCTAGCCACCGCCCGATCTAAAGGGCACAGCCATATCCATCCATCCATCCATATAAATCTTGTACATTGTCAATAAAGGAAGGTTCTTGTTTGATAAATGATGGCAACTAGACCGCTGACTTTTTTTTTTACAGCACACAGGGACACAGAAGAGACACCCAAACGGGCACCCGTTACTGTCTCTGTTGTGTCTGCCCATGTGCCTGGGCAAATATTTCGGGATGAATATGTTCCAACTAGGAGAAATGGTAGTTTTACAGCATAAACTTGGAAGCACAAGCCATCACCACTGATGTTTTTATGCATTCTTTCCTACCATTTTGCCCAAGTATTGCTTAGTATACACTGACATTAGTGTCTCACACGTGTTTAGACAAACCGCTGTGATGGGCAAGAGTAAAACTTATGATTGCAGAACCGAATCTGTTGCGTTTATGCTCCATGTCACCACTACCATTCAGCACTGCGAGGGGTGTGAGCAAGCCACACGCTTGTGCAGCAAAACATCGTTCCACATGTAATTACCTTACAGTTGGCAAGATTGAGATATCTGTGCTTGTTTTGGCATGTCTTACACCACATGGATGCAATATTAATGAGAACTAACAGACAACAATGCCAGGCAGTATAGGGTTGTGGCACTGGTAATGTAAATGTGAACGAAGAAAAGTGAACAAAAAGGATAACTTGCCACAAGCAGGATTCCAACTTGCAACCTTTGGATAATGCATCCAATGCTCTACCACTGAGCTAACGTGGTGGTCATTCCCCCGTCTACTTTATAGGGTATAAATGTGCACTCAGATGTGGTTGCATCAGTCAGCACCACCTGTTGCCATTATAGCAAGTGTGGAACACTTCTTTTTGTCTGTTTGGCGTCACGTAGTAAGTGATGCTATTGTGCGAGAGCAGCTGACCGAGAATTCCCTCGCATTCCACCCCAAGGCATCAAGTCTGCCAGAATGAGACTCTCCCTATGAATGAAGGAAAGTCCAAGTTTTAAGGGCTCATTTTATTTGTTAACGTAACCTCTGTCAGGAATCAGACTGTTCTTTATCTGCCTCTTCTTCATTCTCTGCTTCTTTCATTTAGCTACTCACAGGCTCGAGCCCCAGCGTCTTTCTTGGTCGTGACACTTCCCCATGAATGCTTTATTTAGGTTCATTTAGACCGGGCTCCGAGCTACAACTTGCATCGCTCAGCTGGAAGACAGGTCTCTATAGCCCAAACAGGGACCAGACCTGCGATCTATCCATGAGCTGAGCAAGCTTTGCCACATCCCCAACGATGAGTGGCCTGTATACAAAGTGTGCGGAGCAGCCGTCAATGCTTTTGGTGGCCGGCACTGGCTGAATCGCGAAAGTCGGTCCCAGCCACGATGTGCCTCGGCTTGAAGATCATCCTCTGTGTTTTCTGGAAGTCACAATTGGCTCTGTCGCTGTGGCCGGTCCTTTCCACAGTGTGACTTGCCAACGATGTCTCTGGCGGTAGTACCTGACAGTTTCCAGGTTGCCACAAGTCCAGTTGACATTAGTTCCGCCATAGTTGTGCAAACAGAACAAGACACCGTATTTGCTATTGTTGAATGTCGCAATTTCTTGAGTGAAGCGCGCCGTTCATGAAGGGTCGAGCTGCGGCGGTGTGAGCTTTCACCTGTTACTTAAGAAGTGGCGACGAGTATCTGAGCTGATGATTAATGCCCCTTATGCTTTTGTGGTAGCTCTGTGTGTTGCTCGAGGTGCTCAAAGTAGCAGCCCTTGACAAAGAGCTGCAAACATTAGAGCTGCACTATTCAGAATTCATATCACCAGCAGAGGACTCAGGCTCCACCATGAAGTCCTCGATAACACTGACCACAGTAATCACAAGCATGTCGGCATCTTCTCCTTAGAACACTTTGAGCGTAAAAAATGTCCAAGTGCTCGCCTTCCAACAACTACCTTGGTGGCCAGGCATGTAAGTCCGCCCGGTCAAGGGCGGTCTTGCCAGAATCACTGGATACGCCGGGATTGTAGAGTGGTAGGGCACCGACCTTATTAGTAGCATGCGTGGACAGATACGGGTGCCTTATTAGGGCATTTAGTACGACAAGCGTGATGACTTCAAGTGCCTGAGTGATGATGAGTATGGGGAAAGCTTTCCCAATAGATGTGGATAGGAACCACTCTGGGCCACTGACAGGGATGTTTTGGCATCAGTTGCCGAGGCCGTTCGAACATCTTGAGCACAAGTCCGGCTGCGCAGGTATTTGCCGGTGAGCTGTAGCTCGCAGTTTCAGCCTCGAGGAGATAGCCTTCTTGAGCTTCGACTTCTCTAAACAATGTGTAAGCTTCGTTGGCGGCGTTGTAATGCATAGGGCTGAGGAACAACCAGAGCTGCACACCATGTCGGCCATGACAGTCGCTTGATGCCATCGTAGTTGTGCCATGCCTTAGCCTCGCATCATAGATGGTCTATGGCAATGAACAATTTGTGATCTCCAGACCATGCATGGCGAGAGCCGAGTGCATTTACCACCTCTAACCATGCACGTGCATCGCTGTGAACCAACCGGAGAATTGCAAGATTCGAAATCACCGGAGGTGGTAAGGTGGCTGCTTGAAAGCTGGAGCTCAATGTCGCCAAACAGTCAAGCTGTTGAGTCATTCGCCTGATGGCACACATAAGCTCTGTGATGATGTCGGTGTGCGCGACGTTCACAGATGAGAGTACCCCTTGCGCATACTGAGAAGAAGGCAGTAGCCTGCGACATGCCAAGTGGTACCCTGGGACCGTCGAGGAGGCATGGACGCCATCCATGAAAGGTATGATGGGTAGCTGCAGAAGTGGTCAAGCTGCTGGCTCTATCATGAAGGAAGCGTGAATGGCTTTCCTTCGATAGCGAGATGTGCAATGGTGATGACTCATATAGACAGAAAGGTTCCGCTTCAAGGTACAGTTTGCTTTGAAGATTGCGCCATTGTCAGGAATCAGACGCCTGTTCATTGGGAAAGCTGTTCTTTATCTGCTTCTTTCTTCTCTGCTTCTTCCATTTACCTGCCAGTGCGCCCAAGCCCCAGCATGTTCCTTGGTCATGACAACTCCTAGAAGTGTATTTTGTAACCAAAAACGTCAAAAATACGTCACTATGCCGTGCTTTTCATGCCCGCATGGCATGAGCAAACAAGGAAGAGAATGCACACATCGTGACAAGGCTGCCGAGCCATTTTGCACTGATGTGACTTTGGGTCCCTCGGCTTGGTTTTTTTTTTTTTTTAACACTGAGTCCACGCATTACAACCTACAAGAGATCGCATATCACGTGTCAGTGTACTCACAAACAATGCGCAACCAATGAATTACACTGCCTTATCATCACCTGCACATGAGGAGAGATCACATTGTTAAAGCGCAGCCAAAAAAGTGAGCAATCTTTGTCAGACTAGATGCCCTTTATAGACTTCTGTTCAGTGGGGCGTTTTACAAATAGGATGTTACGTTCAGGGACCAGTGCTCCTCCAGGGCGACTACATCGTATTCCCGCCCCCCTAGAACTCCATTCGAGCAAGTTGGGATTGACCTTCTAGGTCCCTTTCTGAGGACTTCTAATGGCGATCGCTGGATAGTTGTATGTACCGATCACTTAACACGGTACTGCGAGACAGCTGCTATACCATCGGCAACTGCAGCTGACGTGTGTTTATTCATGCTGCGTTTTGTAGTTCTACGACATGGACCTCCTAAAATTGTTATCAGTGATCGTGGGCGACAATTCACTGCAGACGTGGCGGGAGAGATGCTTCGTCTATGCGCTTCAAACTTTCAGCACTCTACGCCATATCATCCCCAAACAAACAGCCTGACGGAACGAACTAACAGGACTCTCACGAACATGCTTTCTATGTATGTCGCAGCAGATCACAAGAACTGGGATGGCGTGCTACCTTTCATAACTTACGCATTTAACACCGCACAGCATGAGACTACCAGCTACAATCCGTTTTTTTCTTCTGTATGCTCGGCCATCTCGCCATACCCTAGATACTGTCTTCCCGTTTATGGACCACTATGATTACGGTACATCCGAGATCGTCTGTCGTGCAGGAGAAGCCCGGCGTCTTGCTTACCTGCACAACCTCGCTTCGCAAGATCGCTCGAAGACACATTTTGACCGTCAACGCCGTCACATGACGTATAATTGCGGAGACCAATTGTTGCTGTGGACGCCAAATAGGAAATGTGGGTTGTGTGAAAAATTGCTGGCACACTATGCGGGACCTTATGTTGTTCTAGACCGCATAAGCGATGTAACTTACTGCGTAGCACGTCTTCATTCAAATGGCCGACGATCTGCAAAGACTGAACTTGTCCATATAGCAGGTTTTAGGTGCTATATTCCCAGAGAGACTCTTTAACTCGCCCGGTGGGCTTCGTCTGCGCGGAGGGAAATGTTACGCATATGTGATTCAGGTATGAGCCTTTGGGTAGCGGGGAACAGGCAGATTAGAGAACAGGACATTCGGTTAGTGAGATAGGCCTCCGGTGCACTACCCCTTCAAGTCTACCAGTACGCCACAGCGTAATAAACACATTTCTAAACTTAACAATATCAAAGTTAGAGTGTAGTACATGTGCAGCAGTCTCATACTTATGAATGAGAAATTGAAGAGCATGTATAAACTGTTTGATATAGTGAATAATTCGATATATCCGAGTTCGCTGTAACAGGGATCGACATAACAAATGTGCCTCACGTCTGTCCTGTAAGAACTCGACAAACAAAACACACTTCATTCAGTGCAAATGATTTTCTCAAAAACTAAAGCTTTTAAAAACTGTTATTTCCCCAAAACTATACCAGACTGGAACAGAATTGTAGATGCAGTATTAATGTTGCCAAATTTTATTTAGTCACCAGATTGAGCATTTCTTCAAATATATATAGGTATTTTTCCTGCTTATGCTGTGCTTATTTTTTCGGTATTACAGTGTTACTAAGTGTTATGCCATTACTGTCTTATGTTGTTCAACTTTTGTTGCAGTGTGCATTGCCACACTGCTGTTGAGCAGTCCTTCAATTCAACACTGCCTGCGTTGAGCTATCTTTTGTACTTCTTTACGTGTACTGCTACTTCAGCTCGAACCAAGTTGGTCTCCAGTATATTGAAATGAAGTAAAGAAAAATGCTCACATAAAGTAATTGTTGAGATTTAATGTCCCGGAACCAGCATATGATTTTCAGGAATACCGTAGTGAAGCTCCAGAAATTTTGTCCACCTGCGGTTGTTTAACGTGCCTCTAAATCTAAGCACACAGGCCTTATGCGTTTTCGCCGCCGTCAAAAATGCGCCCATTGTGGCCTAAATTCGATCTCGCAACCTGCGGGACCGCAGCTAAGTGCCTTAGCCACGAGACCACTGTGGTGGGTTGCTCCAATAAAAGGTTGTTTGCAAAATCCAATGGGAGCACTCACAACGGCCCAATCGCAAGATCACTGTGGGTAAAGGTATAAAAATGGCGTTAATTGTTTGTGTGCCTACTAAAACGAGGACCATAGTGCCGAAATGTGGGCTTTGTGCTAGAAAACTGCCTATCATAATAGAAAAACAAACAGCATCGGTTGTTTGCACATTTGCAGCCAGATATAGACTGAAGATGTTGCATTACAATGTGCTTTTTCGTTTGTCCAATGTGTTAATTGTCTCATCTTAAGTTAATTGTACTTTGCAATAGTATTGAATGCTGGGCTAGTTGGTACACGTGTATTTTAAGGTTACAGCCCATTCAAGTTCTATCTTCGTCGGTTTTGTGCTGTAATAAAAAATGTAATTGTACTCTCATTTCTATTCAGGGAGAGATGACCAACCTTCATGGAGTGGATAGCCTCCCAGGCTGCAGCCGCATCGGGCAGAGTCAGGTAGTGGCTCTCGTGGGGCAGCCGCAGCTGGTCGAGAATCTCCAGCATGCCTGCCCGGTATCGGATGGCCTCAAGCATGCCGCCAATAGTAGTCAACAACACGACAAAACGAAACACTGGTGAAAAAGAGAAAAAGATGCACCTCTAAGAAACCAAACTTTGCAATTTTTTTTCATAATCAATCTTGGCAATTCTCAAAAAATTTGCACACTGTCCATTCAAATTTCACCTTCAACAATCACTATTTTTACTAGGCTTGTGGAAATAGGGAATTTCTGGTTCAAAGCAAATAATAATGTTTGGTTGAACAATTTTGAATCGAATAATATATGTATTGCATATTAAAAAGAAAAATGGGTGTGCTTGTTATGACCTAATTAACCTGTACAATATATTTTTAAATTTGAAACAAGACACATGCAAATGCCATTATTTTGCATTAAAGGAACAAGTTTGAGTAGTAGCAGGATATGACTTTCGGTAAAGTGCTAGTGGTAGCCTGTAAAGTATGTCACCCTTTAAAAATTGCTTTAATTCGAGCATATAGGTCTGTATAACAAGCTTTGAAACTGAAAAGACTTGAAAAATGTATCAATATGAAGATATATATCTCCACTTAACCTTTTAGTGAAACATCGCGGCAGTGCAAATTTCTCCTGAATGTGTCTTCACAGCTCAGCACCCCTCCACTGCACTGAAACCACCTTCACAAGGTGTGACGTGCAGATTAGTATGCACCTATTTATTCGCCCCGAATAATTAGAAATTTTCGGTAAGTTAGGTTCGAATTCAAATACGAAACTATTTGTTGGAATATTTGAAACCTTCTAATATTCACACAAGCCTAGTTTTTACCTTTATTTTCTGAAATTCACCACTCAACCAGTCAGTCCACCTGAAAGACTTATTTCTGTGCTTTACCTGTCGTCAAATATGAAAGTCTTTGTTAGGAAAAGGCATTTTTGGCAATAATTCAAATGAAAACCCTAAAAAAACTAGAAGGAAAAGGCAGACATTTACTTTAAAAGAGCAAAACCTGACATTTCAGGACCAATGTTGCCTCAATGGTGACTACCAGGAAGTGGGTGAACTACACATAGACATCCATCAAAGAACAGCTACGCTCCATTCTGTTGTCTTTTAGCGCATGAAAAAACACAGAGAAAGACCTAAGATTCACGTAACACCTGTGTGTGTCACGTCTTTCTGTGTCCATGTTCTTTCGTGCGCCACAGAATTACAGTATGACATACCAACATGCCCAACAACGTTACCAAGCTTCATTTGTCTCCCTGTGTACTTATTTATTGCTAATCGAGTTCACAGTCAAACTTGCCAGCAGCACACAGTAACATTACTGTAAGGGAAAATACCAGGACAGGAAAAGCACACACACAACAACACCTTCCTTTTTCTCTTCTTGATTATACTGACAAGGGCTGGCTGATATGTAGATATGCCTCATTTACATTCTTCAACACAATAAACTTCAGTTGCCAGTCAACAGTTTGTGTAGATGTATGTATGCCTTTACTGTCCTAGTCTTTCGGGCTGCTTGCCTTATGATATGTTCCACCAGCTATCCAACAAGTTGACCCTTCGAGATGTGATTTCATTCAAAAGTGCCCTGCAACCAATTACTAAGTAAACTTAGAAGGAGCTTATTGCCACACAAATTGACCGCAGAAGAGTTTTATAATATGTCGAGTATGAGTGCAGTTGGAGAGATTTCTCACACACTGTAACTGCTTTTCAATGTGAAGCATTTCTTTGCGTACTGCAAGCACGTCTGTCTGTCTGTGTCTGTCTGACTGTCTAGCCAACAATGTCTAGGTGGTCTCATAATCACCCCCTAACTTATGGTAAACCAATATTAGTTCGAGAAGGTAAGATGGTTTGACTCGCTGGTCATGATGTGAATATGTCACAATCCCCTTACATAAGTTGTCAAAACCTTTCTGCCAGACTTGTGGCACATACCTGCAGGCAGGTATGTGCCACTAGTATGTATATATGTGTGACAACTGATTGACCATTTTTACAAATCCAGGAACGTCTTACAGCCACAGGTACTTTTAATGCGAGAGCATTAGGGAATGCCTGACATCGGTAGCGTCAACCCGATGAATGAAAAGAATAAATGTCAGTCCCAGCTGGAATCAAACCCAAGCATTCTGTGTGGAAATCAAGTGTTCTGCCACAGAGCCACGTCAGGTCTCGCAACTGATTTTAAAATAAACTGGAATGTTCGTGAAGCATCAACTGGGGATGTGATGCTGGCTATCTACTCATACAAACATTACATATGTACTCGTGCGACACAGCCATCCCATAGGGTTAAGATCAACTGTAGTTAGGCCCAATGCCCTGAAGATGACTGAAAGTTTATACCAACTAAGGAACGGAACAAACAGACACTAGTAACTTTAATTCGAGAGCCTTCAGAAAAAACATCAACGTTGCCCACTAGTCTTTATTCACGAAGTGAATGAAGACAAGTGGGCAACAATATAGGTCTAAAGTCTATACTTTCATGTTCAAGTCACTGACTAGTGTAAAGGATGGACAGATGGTTGGACGGACTGATGCAAAGATGCGCATATGGACAAACAAATTAATGAGCAAGCAGACGGGCAGACATATGCATGGACGAATGGACAAACGATTGAATGATATGCGAGGTTTGACATTCCGAAAGCACCATATGATTATGAGAGAAGCCGTAGTGCAGGGCTCCTGAATTTTCGACCACCTGGAGTTCTTTAACGTGCACCCAAATCTGAGCACACGGACCTACAGCATTTTAGCCTCCATCGAAAATGCAGCCACTGCAGCCGGGATTCGATCCTGTGAGCTATGGGCCAGCAGCAAAGTACCTTAGCCAATGGACCACCGCATGGGGCGGATGCACAGACGATGCTGTGATCATGTATTGTGGTGTAGTATACTTGACTGGCGTACACACAAAGTCGGTTCGTAACACGTGTTTTTGTTTTTCAGGGTGCAGGTGTTCAGTTCCAGTTTTTGGGGCGTGATGAATGGGCTTGGTGGCACCGTTCGGAGCATAATGCTAAACTACGTGCTCTTCATTATACAGGTATGCCTTGGCTTTCACGGACTGAACGTGCCTCCCTGCTGGATTGCTGTGGTCATTCCGCCACAATGCCGATGTCATCAAGTATCTAACAAATGCAACTTGGGACGATGCTGCTACCGCTATCAGCATGGCAGAAAGAACCCCATCATGATGCGACGCTTCGCACGTCACGTCCCGAGGATCCTTTTGGCGCACTAGCAACATCTGGCACATCAACGGGACTGCATAAAAAGCTGAACATGTCCCGCGCGTGCTTCACTGGGCTTGGTGGCACCGTTCGGAGCATCATGCTAAACTACGTGCTCTTTGTTATACAGGTTGGTGATAAACAGTCCTTTGTTAAATGTACTAAAACTAGTTACGTTGGACTAGTTGTGCTGCCAAGCCCACAGCACATGTTGTTTTGCTACCTGCAGTGTGTTCGCGTGATATTTTTGTTATTGCAACTGAGTGGTGACGTAGAAGAGAACCAAGGTCCTGACAAAATAGATCAAATACTAAAAGCCGTCAATGAACATAAGACATCTATCTCATACAGCTCTTGAAAGAGGTCTTAAAGATGTCCAGCTAAGGCTATCTCAAATTGAAGGTACCCTTATGTCATTAAAGCAATGTCAGGAGAACACAGAAAAATGTGAAGCAACCGTATCGGCTACGGGCAGTGAGTTCACTGAAATGCACAACAAAATAGAAGAACTAGGAAATAGAAGCCACCATAACAATATCATTATTTATGGCCTTAAAGAAACAACAAAAACCAGAAATGGTGCAACAACTTGTGACGCGAGGAATATTTTCTGAAATGTTGGGCATCGAAGTGAAATCTGTTGAGCGTGTGCACAAGCTTGGTCTTCGGAAGCCTAACCGCGACCGACCGGTTATATTGCACTTCTATGATTTTGCAGAAAAATGCTGGTATTACGAAACTGTTATAAACTAAAAATACAGCCATATCTGTATCGGAAGACTATTCTAAGTTTGTTCGTGAAACTCGGAGGAAGCTGTGGCAGGCATCTGCGCTGAATCGCAGTAACGGAGATAAGGTTACACTAGTTTACGACAAACTTGAAATCAACGGAGAATGCTTCACATGGAATGAGATAGAAAATAAAATGGTAGCTGTGAAAGCTGCCCGTACCGATGGTCACAAGAAGGCAAACACTTCTCAAGCATGACAGAAAACAAAAGAGCCACTTACGCTGCTTTGCTTTAATGCAAGAAGTATCATAAACAAAACACAGCAGTTGGAAGAACTGTTGCTTTTGTACGGACCTGATCTAGTGGTCATTACGGAAATGTGGCTAAACCCTGATATTCACGATTCAGAGATAGTGCCACCAGCATACGTACTGTTTCGCACAGATGGGGATGGCCGGCGGGGGCGTAGCCATCGCCATTAAACGAAACACGTCTTTTCAAAAAGAAAGTGGCATTGCTGGTCACGAAAATGTGTGGTGTTCAATCCTTATTAATAACTCCCTGTGTTGAATGATGGAGTATACCGGTTTCCGGGTGCTCCTGATGAATACCTTGTAAAGCTACAGAACTTTCTTCATGGCTGTGTAGGTGAGCGAATGAAACTAATACTTACTGGTGATATTAATATGCCGGGAATAAACTGGGACACTTTTGCCATTGAAAATACTACTGTTAAAGGTTCAGGTATATTTTTTGACATTATGTTTAGTTACTCGTTGACACAGCTGGTGATAGAACCGACTCGCATCCACGGGTCGGCATGTTCAGTGCTTGATCTTGCATTTGTGTCTGGCTCATTAACACCACAAATAAGTATTGAAGAGTGTATCTCTGATCACAAGCTCATTCTGTTGACATTTCATGGCATGGGCGGTCGCGTAACCCCCGCAACGACGCGCATATCAGTTAAAGAATACTACAGAGCGAATGACGAAAGTGTTATAGATTTTCTTGATGCATCACAAGACAATTTCTTTAATGCGTCATCGGGTGTCGTGGATCTATGAAACAAACTAAAATCTGGAATCACGCATTGTGAATCAACCTATATACCTACTAAGCTAAAGAAAACTAAGCGTCAAACGCCGTGGATTACGAGAAACATAATCCACCTTAAACGAAAAGTACGACTCCGCAAACATAAAAAGAAATCCCCTGCGCTCAATGAGCTTTCACGCCAGTTAAAAACCGAAATAAAGATGGCAAGAGACCACTTTTTCTCAAGCACTCTGACTGAGTTTATGACAAATCAACCACGTAAATTTTGGAATTACTTATCAAAGCCAAATAGCACAGTAACTAAAATGGAAATATCGGGTAGTCTTGTTGAAGATGCACGGATTATTGCAGATGCTTTCAACATTTACTTCCAATCGGTTTTCACACGCACACAGCCTTCACTTTTACCGTTGTCTAACAGTGAAAATCACATGCCAGAGTTAACAATAACAGAGTCTGGCATACTTAACCTGCTTCTTCAACTCGATGCCAAAAAATTGCAAGGCCCAGATGAAATTTCTAATGCTTTTCTTAAGCGCTATGCCGCTCAGCTAACCCCTTTTCTGCACAAGATATTTTCCTTATCATTAGAAACAGCAGTGTTAGTTAGTTACGTTGGGTTTTATGGCGCAAAAGCAACAACGGCTATGATGCGCCAGACACTGGGTGATTATGATAATAGGGTTAAAATATGAGACGAAAAACAGATTTCTGTTTACAGGTTCTTTAGAAGACCTGCGGCGTCTAGAAACCTAAAAACATCCTGTATGGGGATGGGTGCATTTTCTGATAGTATTAACATTAGGTGTAAAGGTGTTTGTGGTCTGTAAAATTCTTAAACTAAACGTATCTACATTTTTCAAAGACTGGGCATGTTATTAAAATATGTTTGATAGTCAGAGGTTCCTTGCAATGTTCGCATTCTGGCTGATCTTCTCCGCGTAATAAAAAGTTGTGGGTGAGGTGAGTATGACCTATATGCAGGCGGCATAGTGTTACATCGATGAAGCGCTTTTGGTGATTGCAAGACTTCCATTCTTGTAGAATAGGCTTAATAATTTGAAGCTTGTTATGCACTTGAGCCTGCCACTCTTCTTGCTATTTTGCCCTAAAGGCTGTCCGACAACTGTTGAAACAGTCTCTGAATGGTGTCCTTATTTCTGCTATGCTTTGATGACCTGCCCTTGTTGCTACCCTGTCTGCCTTTTCGTTTCCTGGGATACCAACATGGCTCGGCACCCATACAAGCCGGATTGTCTTGCCATTTTTCTCAGCTCTTTCTAGCTTCTGTAAAATGTCCCCAAGAAACGGTTCATTTTCCGACCTTAAATGTAGGGATTTTAATGCGCTAAGTGAGTCAGTGTATATGACAGCTTTTTTATGATTTCTTGATAAAATTTCTTCGAGAGCAATCAAAAGAGCATATACTTCTGCTGTGAAAATAGATACGAATGGTGGCAGTCTTATACATGTTTCTGAGTGTTTTGATATGACAGCACATCCTGTATATTCTTGTGTTTTTGATCCATCAGTGTAGTATTCAGAGTGTGTGTTATATTTTTCTTGTACGGCTAGGAAATCCTGGATAATTTGTCCCCGTGGAGTTTCCTTCTTCCTTAGATGAGTTAAGGCAAAGTCAGTGTAGTGCGAAAAGTCCAACCATGGAGCCAGTCTTTCCAGCATTCGGACAACGCTTAGTGCCTGATTCGGTACTTTGTAGTCTAGACATATTTCTTCAAAGCGCAGGAGAAATAGTCTTATCGTGTGCGGTCTGTTGTTGCATTGTATTCTGGTACCGATGTGAGAGAAAATAGTGTGACATATGTGGCTTCGTTTCGATCTAGTTCTTAAAACATAGAATACAGTAAGTAGCGCTCTTCTTTGTTCTAGACACGGCTCGTTGCTCTCAGCATATAAGCTCTGGTCAGGTGAGGTTCTATACGCTCCAGCCGCCAAGCGCAATCCATGATGATGTATTGGGTCAAGACGTTTGAGGTAAGATTTTCTGGCTGAACAGTAAATAACGCTGCCGTAGTCAAGTATGCTGCGCACGATCGAGCGGTATGTGTAAAAGGCAGACTCGATCGGCACCCCAGTGTTTCCACGATAGTATTTTCAGAATGTTGAGCGCTTTGTTTGCTTTCTTTTTTGTGTAATTCATGTGAGAAATGAAGTTTAGTTTCCTGTCAAAGACTAGGTCTAGGAACTGGTGTTCTGACTTGAGTGGCAGTACACTGTTGTTGATTTTAAGAACAAGGTCCGGATACAAGCCACGCTTTTGTGAGAAAAGTAGGGCAACGGTTTTCCGAGTAGAAAAGCGAAAGCCATTTTGATCTGCCCATTTGGTCAGTTTGTTGATGGTTAGCTGCAGCTGCCTTTCACATGTGGATATGCTTGAGGCCCGACATGCTATCTGAAGATCGTCAACATATAATGAGTGCATGATAGAGGGTGGGATTACTTCATTAACTGAATTCATTGTGACTAAGAACAGTGTAGTGCTCAACACGCAACCCTGTGGCACACCATTTTCTTGGACAAAAACTCGCGATAGTGTGGAGCCCAACCGTACCTGTAAGTTTCGGTTTGATAGAAAGTAAGAGAGGCAATTAAGCATTCTTCCGCGTATTCCGAGATTTGCCAGGTCTCTCAGTATACCGTACCTCCACGTGGTGTCGTAGGCCTTCTCCAGGTCAAAAAACACTGCTAGGTAGTGTTGCCTATGCAAGAAGGCCTTACGCACTGTGTGTTCGAGACGAACAAGATGATCGATCGTTGAATGGCCTTTCTTATACCCACACTGATGATCATCTAGTAGGTTGTCTACTTCAAGGGTGTATGTTAGTCTTCTGTTTATTACGCTTTCGTATTATTTTGCCATACAGCTTGTAAGTGCTATGGGTCTATAGCTACCCGGTAAAGTCGGTGGTTTTTCAGTCTTTAGAAATGGTACTAAGGTTGCCATTTTGCATTTTGCGGGCATTTTTCCAGTTTTCCAAATCATGTTAAAAAACTTTAATAATGTTTGCACGGCAGCTTGAGACAGGTGCGCGAGCATTGCGTAATGAATTCTGTCTGGGCCGACTGCTGTCTTTTTTCCCGCCGAAAGCACTGTGCTTAACTATTGGAGTGTCAAGGAAGCGTTGTACGGCTCATCTAGGCCACCGGTTACAGATAGTTTTTGTTTTTCGGTTATCTGTTTGTATGCCAGGAAGGATGGCGTGTAATCAGCGGAACTGAATATAGTGTAAAAGTATTCCCCTAAAATGTTCGCCTGCTCCTCTAGAGATGTCTGTGTGCCTGGGTCTGTAAGTATGGGTATCGCATATGAGGAATAGTCGTTGCTGAATTTTATAACCTGGTTACACATTTTCTCGGGTGTGGTTGTGCTATTGATTGTAGATATGTACTTCTGCCAGGACGATTTTTCTGCATCTCTACGAATATATCGTGCTTTTGCTTTAGCTTGTTTGAACGCAAGGAGGTTGTCACATGTGGGGTACCTACGGAAGTTGCACCATGCTTTATTTTGTAGTTTTTTGGCTCTTGCACACTCACTGGTCCACCATGCCTTTAGCTTTGTTCCCACTAGTCCTGAAGACTGGGGAATAGCTTGCTCTGCCGCAGACAGTACACAATCGGTGATCTTGTCATTTATTTCATCTATTGTTAGGTGTTCAGAAAACTCATCCTGTAGATTAGCTCTCTGCGTAAACAAAGGCCAGTTAGCTTTGTGAAGCTTCCAACGCTGTGGTCGAGAGCGTATGGTCGGAAGTGGTGATGTTAGTTTTACAATCGACGGTAGATGGTCACTACCGTAAGGATTGTTTATTGTTTCCCATGCAAAATCAGTAAACAGTGAGCTAAAGCACAGTGCCAAATTCAAGCAGCTCATGGTTCCTGTGCCTGGAGAGCAGTATGTTGGTGATCCAGTGTTTAAAAGACACACATTGTTAGTAAGAATAAAATCTTCAATTACCTGCCCTCTACTGTCTGTCTTTACACTAACCCATAGTATGTTGTGCGCATTGAAATCTCCTGCCATTAAAAAAAGGTTTAGGTAGCTGTTCTGCAATCAATTCTAGATCTTTTACA
The DNA here is from genome assembly GCF_043290135.1 of Rhipicephalus microplus. Taxonomy (NCBI): domain Eukaryota; kingdom Metazoa; phylum Arthropoda; class Arachnida; order Ixodida; family Ixodidae; genus Rhipicephalus; species Rhipicephalus microplus. The sequence continues at coordinate 44,643,986 of NW_027464585.1, forward strand.
ATAAAATGTGTATGAGGTGGAATGTATAAGGAACAAATAGTGATAGTTTTATGTGATAAAATGGTGACTGCAGCCATTTAATTGAAACTGTTAACTATAACTTCTCTAACCGCAATACCACTTTGGACAATAATGGCAACGCCGCCCGACAGCCGGTTGCTTTGCGAGCGATTGCAACGTATAACAGTGTAACCTTTTAGTATTTTGGTGTTTTTTGGTCCCAGATTCGTTTCCTGCAAGCATAACGCTACAGGAGAGAAGCTAGTAATTATGTCCTTAATGTCGCTTAAGTTTCGTGTCATGCCTCTGCAGTTCCAATGGATGATGTATGCCATTACGTGAAATGATGTGTATAAAATTTAGTATTTTGAGTTACTTGTGTATAAGCTAAAAAGCGACACTATCCGTGTGCTTCGTCACTTCTTTTTTGGTGGGGCTGAAAATGTGTTTCAGCTCCCTTTCCCTCCTTGGCAGGGAGGAATGATGGGCTGCCTGATCGAACTGCTAGTTGGAGCAGGGTCTGTAGGCTTTCATTGTCCGATGGACTCACGTCCATGGACTCAGCACCACCAGGGCACTCAACAGTGTTGGTGCCCGGTGAGGATGCTGGCCTCCTAAAGTGAGGCTGGCTACTCGGCACTGTTGTTGAGACCTCTTTTGTCTCGACATTAGGTTGGCTGACACCAACACTGGTCGAGGCTTTGGGGCCTCCCTGAAAAAAGGCACTTGGTGCCCTTTTTTTGCTCTTGTCTGGGAGACGAACCATGGCCACTAGGTCCTGGAGTTTGACCTGTGTGCCTACAGAGACCATCGGCGGTGCCTTCCCCTTTCACACCGCTTCAGCGTAAGTGCCCTTTTGGCCAAGAACCACTCGCTTGCGCGCTTCTGGATACGATATGTTTTCTTTGGTTTTCAGTGTAAATATGTCTTTTTCTTTTTGCCATTCTGGGCATTAGCGTGAGTACGCTGCATGGGGCCCCTTGCAATTCACACAGTTTAAAGGGTTGGTGCACTCGCCATCATCATGTTCATTCTGGCCGCATTTCATGCAGGTTGGACTACCACGATATGAATGAGACCCGTGCCTAAACCTCTGGCACCGGAAGCACCTGCGAGGATTAGGTATGTAGGGCCTCACACATAGGTAAAGGTACGCTACCTTAACTGCAGCAGGAAGCGTCGTGCTTGCGAATGTATTACATTCCTTGTGCGGGTTTCTTTGTTATCTCTACGAATGATGATTGCTCCTCAGGCAAGTACACCTTGATCCGCTAAAGCATCCTCAATTTCTGCGTCAGTGCACTTGAGCAGTTCATTGTCCGATATTACACCTCGCTTGTAATTGAGAGACCGGTGAGCTGTTACACGGACTTCATGTTGTCCGTTTTTTCCAAGGTGTCTAATTTTGTCACTCTGTTCTTTGTTTTTCACTTCTATGAGGAGATCTCCTGAATTCATTTTTTTTGCACTGTAATTGCTTCCAATGCATTCTTTGACTGCTTTTGCAATCGGAAATGGTGATATGTCCTGAATCTTAGTTTCAGTCAATGACATTACAACAAAAAATTTCGTGTAATTACTCTCTTTAGTCAGAAAGTTTCTACTTGCTTCGGTGCGACCCCTTTTACGGGACCCATTATTGTGGAAAGGGGGGTACTTTTTTCCATAGAAAAGCATGTTCTTCCGGTAGCTATGCTGGCCACCCACCATGGAGTCCAACAAAGGGAACATATACACACGTTAGCCATACATTGCTACTATAACCCTGTGGCCCTGACCAAGGCAGGTCAGTCTCCCAGGGTTAACCCTAGCCACCAAGAAATTTGGAAGTAAACAGAAAAGAGAAGACGACAGGACAGGTAAGAAGTGAGAGATAAAGACGAAGCTGTAGGTAGAGAGAGATAGGAAAAGGCGACTGCCGATTTCCCCTGGGTGGGTCAGCCTAGGGGTGCCGTCTACGTGAAGCCGGGGCCAAAGGGGTGTGCTGCCTCTGCCGGGGGGCCTTAAAGGTGCAATCACCCAGCATCGGCTCAACCCCCAGGATCCCCTTTTCCCCGGACATGGCTCAGCCACGCACGGCTAGGCGTGGGAGGGAGCCAAAACTCCCCCGTTAGCTCGGGTCCGTGGTGTCGCTACACACCAGAAACAGCAGTGCTTCCTGATGATTGGTTGTGTGCAAAAGTAATTCCTATCCATAAAAGTTAGAACAAACAACTGATAAACAAATACAGGCCAATATCACTGACAAGTACATGCTGCAAGCTAACGAAGCATATAATAAATAAAGCACTTATGAACTATCCAGAGGAAAATAATCTGCTTTACTCGAACCAACATGGTTTTAGAAGGAAGCTTTCTACCACTACACAACTTTTAGAGATTACTCATGACATTGCTTCAGCTATTAATTCTAGACTGCAAATAGATGCAATATTTATTGATTTTTCTAAGGCATTCGACCGTGTCCTGTGCTCATTGCTCATACAAAAACTTGAATCATTTTGGGTATGTTTTTTTTAATAATGTCGAGTCTGACCGTGCCAACGTGTTCTCTGGTGTTCCCCAAGGGTCCGTACTAGGACCAACACTCTTTCTCATACACATCAATGACATCTACACTGCTATGCAACCATGTATTACAATGAGGCTTTTTGCAGATGACTGCGTCATATACTCTCCCACTAGAACAGAAGAAGACCAGGTGAAACTTGACAAATCTTTAGAAAATATTTGGCAATGTTGTCAAAAAACATGGTATGTAAATTAATACAGACAAAGCCATGTGCATTACAATTTCCCCTAGAAAGACACCACTCCACTTTCAGTAAACCTTCTCTGGGGCAGACATCAAGCACGTAAATACCATAACGTACCTGGGGGTCACAATAACATCATCATTAAAGTGGGATGTCCAAATTAATCAAATTTATGCACGTGCATTTAAACAGCTGGGTTTTTTAAGGCGTAAACTGACCAAAACTTCCCCTCAAGTTAAACTAACAGCGTAGAAGACGCTCATTAGACCCGTCCTGAAATATGCAGCAATAGTTTGGAACCCGAACCAAAAGAACATGATTGATGCATTGGAAAAGATTCAAAACCGGGCTCTTGAAACTTGAAATGTTGCACTTTTGGTCAATTTTGCCTTCCATCTCCCCTTCAAACTTCTGCATAGAATCTATGGAACCAACTTATTTCATTCATTCATTGAATTCTGAAAGACACCATGGACACAAGAAAGAAGACAAGACCCTACAAACGCTGTCCTTTAAAACTATGTTGTCTTCAAGGTCACCCTCCCCCTTCAAGAAAGATTCCAGTTTTACCCCCAGCATTATATGTGCGATATTGGCTAGTAGTTTTAAGGCTAAGGTGATGAAATAGCTAGAAATATAAAAATTAAATTTATTAAAAAAATTTCCAACATATGCATGTTTCGCCAACAATGATGAGTGAGTGAGTGAGTGAGTGAGCAAACTTTATTTAACCAGCGGATTTTTATTTTATTTTATTTTATTAGAATACCCTCAGGGCCCGTAGGGCATTACAGAGGGGGTGGGTACAACATATATAACACACAAGAAAAAAAGACAAAATAAAGAAACAAGTATCAGATGCGCAAATCAGGAAGGCAACATAAGTCAACTAAAAATGTATAAGAATTCAAGCACATACAAGACAAAGATAGATAATGGGAACTGCGTATAGTTACAAGCATTGCTGAGATTGAGCCGTGGGCCTAAGCCGCGCCAGGGGCGGTGGAGAGACCCTGTCTCTCAGCCGCCTCCCGTGCTCGCTGGATGGCCCATATTTGATCTGCCCGATCTGAGCTGATCAGCGCGGCTCTCCACCGCGCCACAAGCTGTTCCGGGGGGACTGCATTGGCGCCCTGTATCTGAGTGCATTCCCATAACGTATGCTCTAGGGTGGCGCGTCTCATGCTACAATGATAAGTAAAACACTTTTGGCGTGACTTCAACGCGACTTGGTAGATATGTACTGAGGACAACACCTTGTGCATCTATCCTCCACAATCATCATATCTCTAAGCTCAGGTACGGTATCACAGCAAGAGTGAAAAAGTTGATATTTTGAAGGTTTGTTTTGCATAGAATCGACCATAGTACAAAAAGTTCCACTCATTTTCAATAGTCCTGCTTGAATGCAGTTCCACCCATAAAGAAGCAGCTCACAAAATTTTATGTGAAGGTATTGATGAGAAACAGAACTATCATTGTTCGTGTAACTCTAGGATGCGTTAAAATCACGTTTCGAAAAAAAAAAAATGGCTGTCAAGACTTGAAAAGAATGTCCATTAAACAAAGAAGCCTTCGATATGCCTGAGATTCAACAGGCCTATAGCTCGAAACACCTAAGAAAGTGGAACAAGCTTTTTTTCAGCGAGATGAAAGACGTTCCTAGCTTCTTTTGCGTCTCCAGCTGAATCCCCATGCTCCCCAGTGGGTGCACGCTTGTCATAATGAATCGCTAGCTCAAATTTATGCTTATTTTACATCATATACTTTGCCCTGTTTCATAAAGTACCATAACGTTTTCCATAAAAAACCAGAACTAAGTCCAAAAATTCGAAATGGCATACAAAACTACACTGACTGTCGAACAAAAGTACGTAACCAATGGAGTGCCACAGCCAAGTAGTCGAAATTTTATGATGAATTGAAAATGAGATGATCCAAAAGCATTAGAGCAACCTAAATAACTCATCGATAATATGTATACGAAAAATATTCATGAGAAAATGGTAGGTGTTGTGTAATTTTAAACATTCAGTTTCGTTTTGGGTGTGTCCAGCAGGGGTTCACTGTCCAGCAGGGGTTCAATGATGACAACATTCGAACGACTCGAGATAGCTACATAACATTTTTCAAAGTATTTTTGAATGAGCAGGAAGCTTGAAAATATGAAACCCCAAGAAATCAATTTTTTTCATAAAATGTGTTTTTAGGGTGGAGAGAAACATTAACCCTAGTGGAGCAGTGGGACACATAAGCACCACTTTTCTGTTTACTGAAAAAAATTTCTTCCGCATCACCTGTTGAAATTAGCATGACGTTAAGTCACTCACATCATACTTATGTCTTTGTAATCTTGAGGAAAAGTCTTACTATGCTTTCGAAGGGTGGATGTAGTGCTACAATGTTGAACTTGAGTTTTTAAGACTTCGTCCAGTACAAGCAGAGTTACAAAGATTTGTCACAGGCTGCATTCGCATTCTTTCTACTGTCATCCCAATGAAAGCGCTGGAAGCTAAGCAGAGATGAATGGGAAGGGCAAACAAAAAAAACATTATGTGCACCTCCTGACCTTGAGCACTTTTTTCTTTTTGTTTTCTTTGAATACGAGGCTTTTTCAATAGTATTTTGCGCACACACAAGGACAAGTGACCGCCTTCCGCAGTGATCTTATTAACGACCGAGCTCACCATGTTCAAATCAGCCAATGGCTGATAGATGGGCTCTCTACCAGTGATTTTTGAGCGTCTTTCGTGATTTCTCGAGAGAAGAGAAAGCATTTTTTAGCTGACTTTGATCATTTATTGTGAATTCCAGGCCGTGTGCAGCACAATAACATTTGACTCATGTGTTCTCTTGAAACCTCTACTACCAATCGGCAGCATTTTCTGACCATGCCTAAAAAGTGTTGCAGGGCCCCTTCAAGATAGATAGAACCAACCGATCAAAATTCCATACAATTTCTTCTTTTTCTGCTTTTTCTTAGACAATTTTAGCTTCCAGTCATTATGAGTGATTGTAAATTCGCATAACTAGATCGATAAATGCGTCAGAACAAACCCATGCAAATTTTCCTGCTCATCTCTCATGGCGACTCTGGACAGCGATGTGCAGAAATATTTTACTAGGTATCATATGCCACTTGAAATGTAGGCACATGTTCAGGGACAGCTTTAGTACTCAAAAATATTGACAGCAAAAGCAAGAACTAAAAAGGTGGCATGCAGTGAAATAAGCTGTACAGGAACAGACCACACTGCCATGAAGAGGTGCATGCGCTGTTCCTCTTCACAGTGTGAAAACACACTTGCTTTGGCTGTTTTATCCCATTTATGCAATTCCGAGATGGTGCCTTTATGAGACAGTGTCTTCCCAGTTTTTGAAAAAACTCTCAGCTCAACATACATGAATCAGTTCTTTAGCTGCTGGCTTGATTTTGATGAAGTTTGTTAGATAATATTTCTTGTATTTAATATCGATATACCACAGCTGATATCACCGTGCCAAAAAATATAGGTGAACTTACAAAGGCACTAATCGACGAGACAGAAATATGTTTGAAGCAGTTACCAAAAGCAGTGCAAGCACGATGCAGGAAGATATATTTCACATAAAAACAAGCAGTTGTGCTTCCTTCCTCACACAGTAAGCTACCCATTTAAAGGCCGGCAAAGCAGTCTTATTGCACGAAAAGCAAGCGAATGCAAGAAAGTAATCACATATAGAGGCGCACATTGCAAATTTATTTATTTATTTATTTATTTAGAAAATACTGCAGTCACTGAAGACCAAGCAGGTGGGGAACATTACAATAAACAAATATGCAAACATCGAGAAAAAAATTAAAGGAATAATCAGATTTGCAAGAATACAAAATGGATGATACAATGAATTTAAGAAAAAATATAACAGACCATATAAAAATAAATAATAAATAATGGCGAAAATGGAGTGATGTCTTAAAGCACACAAAAAAAGAATATACACATACGTACAGACAAATTTATACACATGGAAACGCGTCAACTATTACAAGTACTGAGCACTAACAATCCGAAAAAGTGATATTGCATGAATACAGAGTATAAACATTATATTAAGCACTAGCAGTACAGAGAAGGTGCGCTTATGTCACGGTTGAGATGCTCCGAGCAACGCTTTCTCGAAGTCATCAGATGAAATGACATCAGGTGGTAAGCTATTCCACTGAATAATTGTTCGGGGAAAGAAAGAATTTTTAAAGGTGTTAGTCCGCGTGGTGTTTGGGAGCAGGTTATGCATATGACGATGCCTAGATGCGCGAGGAGAGAATGGTTGTATGTATTAATGGGCAGGAATACTCAGCTTACCATTATAAATGGAACGCAAGAATTTCAGGCGTGCGATTCTGCGGCGATCTTCAAGCACAGGAATATCGTTGTCTTTCATTAATTTTGTCGGAGAATCAGATATTTTAAACTTAGAAAAAATAAAACGTACAGCGCGTCTTTGAACCATTTCAAGTTTTTGAATGTCTTTTTTGTAGAAAGGGTCCCAAACCACTGATGCATATTCAAGTTTAGGCAAAATATACGCTGTGTACGCAAGCATTTTTAATTCCGGAGGGGCTTTTTTCAGTTTGTGCCTCAGAAAACCAAGCTTACGAGAAGCTGATGCGGAGACATTTGTTATATGTGCGGACCAAGAAAGTGTGTTTGTAATGGTTACTCCTAGGTGTTTATATTCATTTACTTCACGTACTGGTGTTCCTAGTACGTTGTAGGTAAACGTGAATGGTTGTTTTTTTCTTGTCACACGTAGGAGTACCGTTTTGTCAGAGTTTAATGTCATTGACGACCGAGTACACCACTCACTAACTTGTGTTAATGCAAGACTTAGATCAACCTGATCTTGTTGGCATGTCACTTTTTTACATACTACGCAGTCGTCAGCGAACAATCGGATACTAATGTTAGACTCAACCGTGTCAGCTATATCATTTATGTATATAAGAAAAAGAATCGGCCCTAAAACACTTCCCTGTGGGATACCTGATAATACCGGTAACGTGTTAGAAATATGTCCCCCCACGTCAACGTACTGAGCGCGGTTTGAAAGATAAGCCTCTATCCAACTTATGATGAAAGATGGAACATTCAGGTTTCGGAGCTTGGCCTGGAAATGTGCCATTTCAGCCAATGCCTACTTTGTTTCTTGCGGCAAATGTTTCGCTGAACAAGAAATGGAGCCTTCAGTCTCGTCGTGGAACGGGCATTTCCGATAATAGCTCGTTTCTAGCTCAGTGGTGCATGTTGAATCTGAAATTTACTTAGTTGTATTTCTATATTTAAATCACACTTTCTATGCTCAGCCTTTTTTTTTTTTTTTTTGAAAACAGACAACGTTTTAACAATTCCGGCAGAGAGCATGCATTGTGGGGGGAAGTGACTGCATGTAAAGCAGTCAGTGAGTACCAGCCTATGCCAGATTTTATGCTTTGATCCAAGTGTTACGATTAATGCCTTGGCATAAATTTACTAACTGTGCATATCATGTTATGTGGAAGACGACCAAAAAAGGACGTATTTACAATATTTACAGTCCACAGTAGTACGGACAAAAACAACCAAGATGGCGAGAGCAGGCACCACCTAGTCCTTTTCTTCTTCCTCTTCTAGGTGAGCAGCACATAACGTTACCCTTCAGCGGTGAAGGTACCTACTCGGTGCAGCCGGAGAAAAACATTAGTGAAAGCGGTCACTATAAATGTGTGTTGGTGGAGTCCGGTATAAGATAACGCTTCAGACTGACAATGTGAAATATGTCTGCGCGGGGTGTCATGAACGAGGACGAAGACAATTGTTCGATTTTATACGTGACGTCGGTCACTTAGTGGAGCACACGGTATGGTCCGGAGTATGGGAACAGTAATGTCTCAAAGCCCAATACGGCGTGCTGGAGACCACAGGAGGTCAAGAGATCCTGGAGGAAAGTGGGCATTTCGATGACGGCTGTCATAATGACGTTTTTGGCCTGCTTGCGAGTCAGCCGAATGCGCGCAAGTTGACGTGCATGGTCGGCACGAGCTATAGCTTCTTGAGCGTATTCAGAGGGTGAGTACGTCGAAGGAGGCATCATCGTGTCCATAGGCAAAGTTGGATTTCGGCCAAATAAAAGAAAGAAAGGCTAATAGTCCGCCGTCTCGTGCAGCGACGAATTATAGGCGAACGTGAGAAAAGGCAATGCTGCACCCATTGATTTGATATGTGGGGTTTAACGTCCCAAAACCACCATATGATTATGAGAGACGCCGTAGTGGAGGGCTCCGGAAATTTAGACCACCTGGGGTTCTTTAACGTGCACCCAAATCTGAGCACACGGGCCTACAACATTTCCGCCTCCATCGGAAATGCAGCCGCCGCAGCCGGGATTCGAACCCGCGCCCTGCGGGTCAGCAGCCGAGTACCTTAGCCACTAGACCACCCAGCGGGGCAATGCTGCACCCATTGTTGGTGGTCGGCAGACACGTACATTGCCAGCATGTCGGTAATGGTTCGGTTCATCCACTCCGTCAAGCCATTTGTCAGAATAGCAGGCTATGGTTGGCTTATGTTTGGTCGAGCAAGACATTAAAATATCACTGATGACCCGTGATAGAAACTGTCTTCCACAGTCCTTGAGAAGCTGCCGCCGTGCTTCGTGCTGAAGGATGGCGTGGAGCAAGAAGTCCACCACGTTAGTATCGCAGCTGGTGGGCAGTGCGCGAGTACCGTATTTTCGCGCGTATAACCCGCCCCTGCATATAATCAGCACCCCCACTTTCAGCTCACTGAGAAAGAAAAAAAAATCATTGCGTATTGCCCGCACATTTGATATACAGGAGAGGCTGTACAAAAGCTACAGCTCAAGCAACATAGCACATATGTAGACAGAAAAAGCTTTATTTAGCAAGCAGAATACGCTGTCTGCCAGGCCAGTCATAATTCACTCACTGTCGCTGCTCTCGCTAGAGCTATGTGGACATACACAAATCTAATTAGACTGTTTGGGCTAGAGTTTGCTAAGGCACATGACAAGTCACTCCGGAAAAGAAGACACAAGCCCAAGAGTTGGTGGGATGAGGAAGTTAAGAGAGCCATAGCTAAACGTCAGGAAGCCTCTAGGGAACACAGACATGCTAAGCAACGGGGTGAACTGACAGATGATGTTGAAAGAAAATGGGAAATCTTTCTAAGCTCTAGAAGGGAAGCATCCTTCCTGATCAATGAAAAGATTAGAAGAAAGGGTGCTCAGTGGCTGGCAGAAGTACATATAAAGGACAGAAAGGCAGCTGCGAAATCTTGGAACCATCTAAACTCCCTAAGAAATGAAACAAATCTAGAGCAGAGGTTTATAACTACAGCTCAAGGTGCAAGGCCAGAACGGGATGAAGCTATTGAATATACAAGAACAAGAGTGACAGAAAAATTTCAACAAAGAAGTGCCTTATGCACCACAATAGACAGGGATGGATCAAGTGGCACAATGGCTCCATTTTCACAACGAGAGTGGGAAAGGGCTGAGAAGAGGATTCTAAGTAGTACATCAACAGGCCAAGATGGCATTCCAATTATGCTGATAAAGACATTGGGTCTGAAGTCTAAACAGACTTTGAGAGATGTAGTGAGCAGAACTATAATCGATGGTGAAGTCCCTGATGGATCGAAACTTAGCAGGATGAGCATGATTTATAAAGGAAAGGAAAACAAAGATGACATAAACAACTACCGTCCCATAACAGTGACATCAGTGGTCTACAGGCTGGCGATGCAGATTATAAAGCAAAGACTGCAGGCATGGATAGAGGATGAGGGGGTGCTGGGGGAACTGCAGAATGGGTTTCGGAAACACAGGAGGTTGGAAGACAATCTGTTCTCACTGACGCAGTGCATCGAAATAGCAGAAAAGGAACTCAGGCCCCTGTGGCTAGCATTTTCGGGTATCAAGGGAGCGTACGATAGCGTGGTTCAAGAGGACTTGTGGGGAATACTAGACACACTGGGTGTGGAAGATGGAGTCACTAATCTTTTAAAGGAAATCTATAAAAGTAACAAGGTAGCTATAAAGTGGGAAAAACAGGTATCCAAGCCCACAGAGGTGAAACGGGTACTTAGGCAGGGGTGTCCACTGTCGCCCTTGTTATTCATGATGTACCTACAAGGATTAGACGGAAGTGGACTTGGCTTCAACCTCTCTTTAGTCAAACAAGGAAAACTCATTGAAAAGGCACTACCAGCATTGATGTACGCAGATGATATAGTGCTAATGGCGGACAACAAGGAAGATTCGTAGAGATTGGTGGATATCTGCGGTAATGAGGAAGATAGGTTAGATTTCAGATTCAATAAGGGAAAATCAACAGTCATGATTTTTAATGATAACGAAGGTAGTGAGCTTAGAATACAAGAAATCACGCTAGAGATAACAGATAAATACAAATATCTGGGCGTATGAATAAGCAATGGGACCGAGTACCTAAGGGAACACGAAATATATGTGACGACTAAAGTTAAGAGGAATGCAGCAGTGATGAAAAATAGGGCACTGTGAAATGACAATAGGTATGATGTTGGGAGAGGAATATGAAAAGGGGTCATGGTTCCTGGGCTAACGTTCGGCAATGCGGTCTTGTGCATGAGGTCAGAAGTTCAAGCAAGATTAGAAATTAAGCAACGTGGAATAGGTAGGCTTGCTTTAGGAGCTCACGGGAATACACCAAATGAGGCAGTGCAAGGTGATATGGGATGGACATCATTTGAGGGCAGGGAAGCTAGCAGCAAGATAAAATTTGAGAAGCGATTGAGAAAAATGGGGGAGGAGCGTTGGGCTAGGAAGGTTTTCAGCTACTTGTACATGAAAAATGTCGATACGAAATGAAGGAAGCGAACCAGAAAATTGACTGGTAAATACTTAGAAAACAGCAGGTGCCCAAACCATAAAGACCTATCAGTTAAGAAGTGAAGGAAACGGAGACTGACATGTGGAGAATTGGCATGATTAGAAAGTCTGCACTAGAGATCTATCAAACTTTTGAGCAGGAAATTGCCAAAGAAAGGATCTATGATAATACTCGGGGTAGTTCTCTACTGTTTGAGGCCAGGACAGGAGTATTGTGAACCAAGACATATCGGGCCAAATACGAAGGGGTAGACACAGTATGCAGTGCGTGTGGAGAGGAAGAAGAAACTGCCGAGGACTTGATAATGTTCTGTAAAGGGCTTCACCCTATAGTTCAGGATGATGGCGCAAAGTTTTCCAAAGCACTGGAGTTTAGGGACAGGGAGGGCAAAATAGACTTTAAGCGGGTAGACTTAACTAGAAGGAGGTTATCTGATTGGTGGCTAAAGTCAAGGCACGAGTGAAAATGAAGCCCTTCACTGCAAAGTACCCGTCCAACTTTACTATTTAAAGGAAAAAAAAAAGATAAATCTAATGGTTAGTTCACTAACTATTATGGCTAAGTGGCATTAGCCGTGCCAGATCTACAGGGTACAGCCACATCCATCCATCCATCCATCCATCCATTCTTCCTATCACTTGAGCCGCAGTCCTCACTATTATGCACAAAGTCATCTTCGGTTCCATTCATGTTGTTTGTGATGCAGCATTTCTTGAAACTTTTTCGCACCATCTCACCTGGAATGGTCTTCCATGCCTCGACAATCCACTTGCAGAATAGGGCAATATCAGGCCTTCGGACTCGTCCTGTCAGTGTCAAGTCGTAGCAGCCTTCAGCCATCCACTCGGCGTAATAGCGCTTGACATGTGCTTTGAAGGGCTTGTTAAGCGACACATCTAGAAGCTGCAACATTGACGTCATTCCACCGGGTATAACAACTAAGTCGGTGCTGTTGCGTGAAAGGCGGTCCTTCACTTCCTCAGTTGTGTGGCCGCGGAATGAGTCAAGAACGAGCATGGACCTCTTTGCGAGCATCGCACCGGGCCTCTTCTCCCATACCGTCTTGATCCAGTCTTAGAACAAGTCACTGTTCATTCACGCATTCTCGCGTGCGCGCACCACCACACCGGCAGGCAAATGAACCTTTGGTAGAGTTTTCCTTTTCAAGATTACGTACGGTCGCAGTTGCGTGCCGTCGGCGAGAGCACAAAGCAAAACTGTGATGCACAGTTTCGTGTTCCTGCCGGTCAGCACGCTCACCAAACTGCTGTCCGTCTTCTCAATCGTTGTGTCCAACGGAATTTCAAAACAAACAGGAGTTTCATCCGCATTGCCGATTTGCGAGAAAATGTAATTGTGCTGCTTTCGCAGGCCAATTACATATCTCTGGTACTTGAGCAGCTTCGCCTCATAAGAAGCCGGCAAGCGTTGACATAATGTAGTCCGCCTTGTGATTGAGAGCCCTTGCCGCCTCATAGAGCAGTGCTGCCATACGCGGCTCGCACGGAACTCGTGAGGTAGGCCTAGCTCCCTCGAAAGTCGCCGCGCTTCCACTTGGGCCATCTCGGTCGATACGGCATGACCCTTGCTTCTCACATCATCGATAAACTTTAATAGCTCTGCCTCCAGCTCAGGGTAGGCACCGGTCTTGGAGCCACGAAATGACCTACGGTCGCGGTGCACGGCTTGAAGGCTCTCTTCTTTCTCCACAGTCACACGCAGGACTTGTCCACATCGTGCCGTCTTCCTGCTTCGCGATTTCCAAATTCCTCGGTGACGGCGATGATCTTAAGCTTTTGCCGTGCCGTGAAGGCCTGCCGCTGTACGCTACTCATGGTGACAGAACAGATCGACTTAGGCTTGGCGGCAAGGTTCTTTTTGGCGTTGCATAAGTGGTTGCCAGACTGGGAGGGTCAGTGTTGCCAGACTGCTGCTAAATTTGCCTGCAAATTTTTTTTAGTAGTTGTGGCTTTTCTGTTAGAATTTGGTGCCATCCCCGGTGCATTTCGCGAACGAGCAACGTTGGCCGTTTTAATTAACGGAATGAACCGCGCCTAGCAGCAGTCGAGCGGGGTGCTGCTGTGCAATTAAGAGGCCAATTTAATGAGCGGAATGAACCGCGCCTAGCAGTAGTCGGGGCGCGTTCTCTTGCTGTGTGCGCAGCTATGCAATTAAGATTTCGCGTCTCAGTATTAGGGATGACGGGGAAAACTATAGAGTCGCAGGAGGTGATGCACTGCCCCCCTTCCCCTTTACTTTTTTTTTCTCTCAGTTGATCGAGTCGCGTCGACCGCGCGAAACGACGGGGGACGCTACGCTTCCCCTAGATGTGTCAGCGCAAGACATCGTTCGGACTCGTATATACATGTGATGAATAAGCGTTCCAAGGCTGGTTAATCGGGGTACGTCGGATATGCTACAGCTATGTACGCCTGGAAGGCTGCTTTATCGAAGCAGATAGAGTGAATTAAGCGCGACTTGCGCGTACCTGTAAATGGGACCCGGCCGACGAGCCGCCGTCGCTTACAGGGCCCCACCCACAATAAGCACAAATTGTCTCTCAGCTCAAGAGCGCATTATAAAACAATAGGATGGGTACATAGGAATAAAATGGCATAATATGTCTCACTACACTACACTCCTAATTGCACGGCAGCGCAACGCTCGACTTCTGCTAGGCTCTGCTCATTCCGTTAATTAAAACGAATTCTGTAAGGTGCGATTCATTCCGTTAATTAAATTGGCCTCCTAATTGCACGGCAGCGCCACGCTCGACTTCTGCTAGGCTCGGTTCATTCCGTTAATTAAAACGGCCAGCGTCGCTCATGCACTCGCGAAATGCACCGCGGATGGCACCAAACTCTTACAAAAAAGCCACAACTAAAGAAAAAAAAATTTTCAGTCAAATTTAGTGGCAGTCTGGCAAGAACCACCCCAAAGTCTGCCAATTGACTTATGCAATGCGAAAAGGAACCTTGCCGGCATGGCGAACGGGTCGAGATGTGGAAAACTAGTGGTATCAGCGAGGTAAAGAGCGCTCACACTCGGCGACAACTTGACAGCACTACCCCACAGAACACCTACCCCTTCTAGTACACTGTAACAGCACCCTGGAAACAACAGAACCAAAATGAATGCCTGATACCGCGTCAAAAAGTAGTACATTAATTTATGGATAATATCTCTATAGGCACTATAACATCTCATTTGCCTTGCTGAAATAAATACTGCTTTATTTATTATGGAACTTACTTTATTCATTATGGAACTTTCTTGGACAGCACCACCTTTTCAGCAAGCCCTTCCCAAAAGTAAACATGGCGTCCGTGATGTAGGGACATGTGGAGGGTCACTGAGCGGCCGCGAACGTCCAAAAAATATACTTGTGGTGTGACAGTGAGATTTTACACTGAACAATCGAATTGTCTCTCCCCAAATGTTTTTCTAAACGCTTCAACGATGCAAGCAAGCGAAACCAAAATCGGCCGCAAGCTGCCGTGCTATTTGCGGAGCAACACGAATTTGCGGAAACCGCCTCCGTAGCCTTCGCTACACTGTTAAGAGGCTTCACAGCACAACACGCATTGCTGTGAAGCAGCACTATAGGAAAAACCCCGCGTATTATCCGCACCTCCACTTTGCCACTGAAATTTTTGGGTTTTTGGTGCGAGTTATACGCACGAAAATACGGTAATTGCAAAGCGTGTGGCATAGCCTGTGGCAATGGCGATCTATCAATTTCCCGAGAAAGACGTAGGGAACGAAGCAAGCAAGTCAATGCTGACACGATGAAACGGTTCATATGGGATGTCAAGTGATAGAAGACAGCCGGCAGACAAGTGTTGACTTCTTCTGGCACTGACAAAAATCGCACGAGGTCATGTAACGACGTAAGTGACCTATACATTCCTGGCCAGTCGAACCGACGGCGTGCACGATCGTAGGTGCGGGAAACGTGGATATGCCCCGCACTCGGGCACGTCATGAAGCAGGGCCAGAACAGTCGAACGAAGGTGTGCTGGAATCACAAGTAAGAGGTCAGGACCATCTGGTATCAGACTGTGACGTAGCAAGGTGCCAAGGCGTAGCACGGAGAGGCGAAGGGATGAATCGGGAGCGGTAGAGTGGAGGCGGTCGATGATGTTGCGAAGAGTCGGGTCACGTCATACGCCATTGCTCAGCAGAAATGTTGAACAGGTCAGTTATAGCAAGCACAGACGGAATGGTATCGTTCGCCAAAGAGTCTGGTGGGTCAACGGGATAACGGGACAGGCAGTCGGCGTCTTGATGCAAACGGCCAGACTTGTAGACAACAGCGAACGTGTACTCTTGAAGTCGTAGCACCCAACAACCACGTCGACCAGCTGGATCTCTGAGTGAAAACAGCCAGCATAAGGCATGGTGATCATCACCTACCACCGTGAAGGGTCTGCTGTAAAGATAGAGACGAAATTTCCCGACTGCCCAAACAAGAGCAAGGCACTCTTTCTCGGTTATAGAATAGTTTCGCTCAGCTGTGGAGAGGAGGCGGCTGGTGTAAGCAATGATGCAGTCGTCACCACGTTTATTTTGGCCAAGGACAGCACCGATAACATTATTAGTGGCATCGATGCTTACTTCTTAGAGTCGTCAAAATGGGCTAACACAGGGGGTGGCGTGAGTCGGTCGATGAGATGAGAAAAAGCCGACGCTTGGTCAGGTCCCCAAGTGAAAGGGATGTCCTTTTTCACAAGACATATCAGGGGCGGCGCAATGAGTGGGAAATCTTTAACAAAGTGGTGAAAATATGAGCACAGGCCCAAAAATGAGCGAACGTCCTTGGAAGAACGTGGAATAGGGAAGCTGGTGACAGCGTGTATTTTCGCTGGATCAGGACGTATACCGGCAGTGTCAACAAGATGGCCAAGCACGGTGATCTCTCGGTGGCCAAAGCAGCATTTTGAAGAGTTGAGTTGAAGACGGGCGGTGCGAAATACTTGCGAAATAGCGGACAAGCGTTGCAGGTGACTGGTAAACATCGAGGAGAAAATGACGACATCATCTAGGTAGCAGAGGCATATGAACCACTTGAAACCCCTCAGTAGCGAGTCTATCATGCGCCCAAATGTTGCTGGCTCGTTGCACAACCCAAAGGGCATGACTTTAAACTGGTATAGACCATCAGGTGTAATGAAGGCGGTCTTCTCCCGATCATTTGCATCGACAGATATTTGCCAATAGCACCAACAAAGGTCGATAGAAGAAAATTATCGTGCGCCATGAAGAGAATCAAGGGCGTTGTCTATTCGTGGCAAAGGGTAGACGTCTTTCTTGGTGATTTTGTTGAAGTACTTGTAGCCGACACAGAAATGCCAGGTGTTATCTTTCTTACAAGTACCACGGATGACACCTAAAAACTCGAAGATGGCTCAATGATGTCCTTAGTGAGCATCTTGTCAACTTCCATTCGAATGACCCAGCACTCGGTCGCCGAGACACGGTAACGGCGACGATGAACAGATCTTGCGTCCGCAGTGTGAATTTGATGGGTCACAAGAGATGTTAGTTCAAGTTTTGGTGAAGCGAAATCAAAAACATCGCTGTATGACGCCACCAAAATGCATAGGTCCAGGCTTTGAGGAGGTTCTAGGTCTGGGGTAATCATGTTGTCGAACGCGTCATCAGGTGTCGGGCTAGCAGGGCTGCCTGGAGGCAGCTGTGGGACATCAATGGCCAGGGTGACAGGGTCGTCTGCGTTTAGAGGTGATATCGTGACCAGCGTGATACCTTCAGGAAGCAGTTGTGCGCAGTGTCCAAAGTTCAGGACAGGTATGCTAGCGTTGTTCGCAGAAACAGTCATAAGAGAGTGAAGCAGAGCTACTCATCGCCTCAGAAAAACGTTCAAGGAGGGATATTCAAGTAGTTGCCATCACGTACCAGTGGTTTTGCGTTTATTGAGACATAAGTCGCGGTACCTGAGCACAAGCGAACAGACTGTATGACACATAAACATGGTGGCGAGGCGATAGTGAAGCCAGGTATACCAGGAACCTCTAACTGTTACAAACCAGAAGAACACTCCATCAGGCCAGAATGCGCGCTAAAAAAGTCATGGTCGAGGATAAGGTCATGAGGGCACTCGTACAGAATAGCAAAGAGGACTGAGGTCTTGTGTGGTCATCGAAGCTCACACGCGCAGAACACATTCCAAGGACGGTAGATGTAAGGCCATCAGCTACGCGAGTAACAGGTGATGAGGCGGGTATAACGACTTCACAGAGACAGCAAAAAAGTTGAGCCCTCATGACTGATAATTGGGCAGCTGTGTCGATGAGCGCTTAAACAGGCACGCCATCTACTTCAACGTCCAAAAGGTTTTGCCGAGTTGCCAGAGTAGATCATTTTCAGGTCGATAGGTCAATGCAGCATCATTTCCGGGAGCTGCACTGGTCAGTTTTCTCAGGAGGGACGGCATGGGAAAGGTGAATGGGAGCGACAAGACATAGGTGACCCAGAACGTCGCTGGGTTCAGGGGACGGTGAGCGATGGTAACGCGAGATCAATGTTCGGACGTTAGGGTTCGGTGGGTCCTCATGGCTGTGCAAAGGGGAGGATCTGGTGTCGTCTAGACGGTATGATGAACGAGGGGACGATGACCAACGGTAGCGACAATAGCGGGAAATGTGGCCGACGCCATTGCAGTTGAAACATATCGGCCTGTCATCACGCGTGCGCCACTGGTTCGGATCAGGGTACATGGAATAAGACTGTTGTGGCCAGTAGTATGAAGCAGGACGACTTAGGGCACATACCGGCTGGACGCCTGCATTTCCGAGTTCTTCGCGCATGGCTGCCTGGATTAGTGACACTGTCGAGCGGGCTTCCTCGTGAGAATGAGCCTGGGGAGCAGATGGAGTTGCTGCCTCGATCTCCCGGCGCACAAGGCGCAGAAAGTTTTCGGTACTGGGTGGTGGCTGAATCCGGACGTCTTCGCACGATGATGTGGTGGCAGTGTTAGGCAACTGAACAAATTGCTGCACGACTCGTAGGCTCTTTACTTCTTCGAACCGCTGGCACTCGCTGATACTGTCTTTAATGGTAGAGCAGTCTTTATACACAAGCAAGTGAAAGGCTTCCAGATCGATGCCTTTGAGAATGTGGCTGACTTCATCAGCTTCGGGCATTTGGCTGTCAACTTTCCGGCGCAAGGCTAAGACATCTTGTATGTACACCATGTACTGCTCCGTTGTGGTTTGGGCCCGGCACGCAAGTTCCTTCTGGGCGGATCTTTGGCGTGCAACAGCCTTTCCGAGAAGGTCTTTCATTATTTGTTTGCATACATCCCAGCTGGTCAGCTCCTTCTTGTGCGTGTCGAACCACACACTCACACACTAGCCCTGAGGTAGTCCTTGACATTTGCGAGCATGAAAGTCGGATCCCAGCAATTGGTCATGCTGGCGAGCTCGTCGTAGGCCAGCCAGCTCTACATACACATTATCAGCCCCGCAGAAGAGGCCAGTCGCAGGAGTGGGTCACAACATGGCTCGGTGAATTCAGCATAGCGGGGGCTGGATTGACGGCATTGTTTGTCAACATGATGGTCTGTCCAAAAAGACGCCCACTGCAAAGTTCCGTCTTGCGTAAAGTGGGTACCCCGCACCTTCCACCAAATGGGGGGAATGACAGAAAAGGGCGTATTTACAATATCTACAGTCCACAGTAGTGTGGGCAAAAACAACCAAGATGGCGAGAGCAGGCACCACCTAGTCCCCTTTCTTCTTCGTTCTCTAGGTGAGCGGCACATAACAATATCGCAGGCTTGCCAAGCAGGTGAACGACACGTGTATGTTGCTCACTGTTCAGTGTTATCGTAATGAAGTGCATGCTGATGGTGTGAATATGGCAAGTAGTGTTCACTGGCTTATTTGAGCAAAAGTTCAGCACATCATGCATAGGCTATGTTTATTACATACCTATAAAAACAGGTAATGCAACTACAATTGGCCCAGAATGTGCAGAGTCCTAAGTAGAAGTCTCAAACACTGGTCTGTGGTGTAACACTTCACTTCACTGCCAAGCCTTTGTTTGATTCCAGCTCAAAGTGTGATATGTAGTTTTTTTCTTCCAATGATGTTTTTGACTCGTCAACAATGCCAGCACCAGATTTTCAGCCAGATAAGCTTGTCGAGGAAGGAGAGGCGAGACGGTCACGACGACCCCGTGCTGAGGTCAAGGCTCCTAGCCTGGCATGTCGGACGCTGACAGCCGCCGCGGCTCCGCTTCCGGCGTGGAATAAAGTGGCGAGATCGGCACGGCCCTGTTGGCCGCCTTCGACGCCGTCTCTCTTCTCTCGCCGCTAAAGCTCTTTAAAGCATTCAGATTGCCAAAGACAATTTGCTGGGATGTACAGAGGGGTCCACTGTTAAAGGGAACACTGGAATGCATGTCGTCTGCTCGGCATCCCTGCCGGCCTGAAACGGCAACTAGTATGGTGCAGGAGCAGTGAGCACTATGGGCGGCGCTCGTTTGTCGTCTGCTCCAGTTGCGGCCATGCTTCAGCTAGTCGCAAAGCCAGCTGTTCTCACGCTTTAAAGTTTGTCCGCAGGCTGCATGGCCACGCTCAGATGGAAAGCTGTGACAAAGCTGAAAGGAAATTAGATTATATTAAGTATACTACCTCAGGGATATTTCTGAGGGTTAAAGAAGCATGACTTAGTTTTTTATGAATGTCTTTTTTCTATAGCGTAACTGCTAAAGAATATTTTTCCTTGCAGAGCGCCTATTGTGCACTAATGTAGATTCGATCTGTTTTAGTGTGTAAGCTGAACAAAGAATATACAAGCACCTTTACCTGTCATAACCGAAAAGCTTTCTCGAGGCGAGCAATTTCTTATCTGAGAAGGTGATCAAAAGACGGCAATCCAGCTGGTGTGTCAGGTGATATTTATATGATTATAGATCATTCCAGTCATTTCCCTTCTGGCTCAAAGCAATGTGACTATTTTTAAGATTCTGCAAGTTTAGCCGCGCTTCTCGATGAGTTCAAGTGCAGCCGCAACTAGGAGATGACAAATGAGCACCGCCCACAGTGCTCACTGCTTTTGCGTGAAACTAGTTGCCGCTGCCGGCCGGCAGTGGCACGAACCAGACACGCGCTCCGGTGTTCCCTTTAACAGTGGACCCCTCTGTACTGTCATACACAATAGCACACACACGTATACCATGGGCTGTGTCATTTGCTACAAATGGCTTCATGAGGTATGCATAACACGTTGTAGTGTTTGCACACACTCGTGTCCTCCTGTGCCAGTTTATGCTTTCGGAAGATCAGACACAGGTGCATAACTGGATAAATAAAAGTGGTCACAAAGAAATCCTTCCCCTTTAATATGATCTGCACACACTGCCTGCTACAGTTCTTTTGAAGCAAGGTGCACTGTTGCTGAAGCTGCAATATTTTGGGCTACATCAAAGTGCAGTTCTTGGGCTCCTACGTTGGGTGACATCACCATCAGTGGCGTAACCGACAGACATGAAAAACAAACGAAATGATAAAAAAGAATATTATAGATCGAATGGCAATTGAACCCGAGCTCTATGTGTGGCAGTCAAGTATTCTACCACAGGGTCGGACCTGTGACTTAAGCTCACTTGCAGGAGGACCCTTTACAGACATCACGTCAGGCAAGGAACCACGTTAGCTTACGTAGTATAGCTTGCCAGAAGAGTACAATATTAACTACGTGTCACACAAGGTATCAGTGGTTTCCCACCCTCTTTAAAACGCTGAGCCTTAATTCTTCTTTGTCATCAGCCACGTACTACAGCACCAATAAAGTGCTTGTAATACTTTATCGATGTATAGTGGGTAACTCGTTTATCAAGGGAAAAATTAATAATGGCAGTGCAGGTGCTGTCCTACTTGAAAAAGAATCAAGAATTATGGCGTAGCCGATATATCGCAGAAAGCGAAAGATTCAAACACAGTCAGCCGGTCCCCAACACAGAGCTTCACTCAAGATAATAATGGCGGTGCAGGTGCTGTCCTACTTGAAAAAAAATAACAAATTATGGCGTAGTCGATATCTCACAAAAAGCTAAAACTTCAAACACAGTCAGCCTGTTCCCAACACAGAGCTTCACTCAAGGCAGTACCTTGAATTTTTTTGGGAAGTAAATCAATGAAACCTCTGTGGTGGCCCCAATAATTTCCCTTCTGATCAATTAGCAACATGATGGTTCAACCCTGCCCCAGCGCTTTTTAGCATGCATCATAGTATTAAGGGCTTGGTTTGAGCTACCCTCCCCCAAGAGCAGGGTAGCGAACCAAATGTTACAATTCTGCTTGCCCTCCCTGCCTTTCTCCCAATTTATTCTCTCCCTCTCTTAAACCATCAAATGCACGAAGACAAGTAAAAAAATTTGGCAGATCTTTCGTATCTTGGGAATCAGCGTTGTGCAGATGGAAGGCAACCGAGTTGTAATTTTTTTATTGAGTGACACGTTATTAAGTGATGCTAAAGATACGTAGAAATGCATGCACAGACATACATTAAACAGCCACGAATGTTTTATATAACCAGTTGTTTACAGTTTCATATCGGTGCCAACAGCAACATGGATATTAGCAACGCCACTAGCGGTAAGCTAATACGAAACTCTAGTGCTCGCGAGGATGGTAGCCCTGGACACTACAACATAAATTTACTTCAGTGGATGGCACTTAACTACAACTGATGTTAACCCGACAAGACGGCTGTATCATAAGAGTACACATGTAATGTTTATAAAATTACACTGCCAGCACGGCAATCACAATTTGCGTTTCACCAACTTTGCCCCCAAAGGTGTCTTTTCTCAAAGCAGTACCGAGGCTTGGCGTGGCTGTGTGGTAGAATGCTAGGGTTCGATACCAACTGGAACCCTGACATTTAATCTTTGTGTTCATCGGGTAAAGTGAAAGCTGCTGATGTCTGCTTTTTTTTTTTTAACACTCATGCGTTAAAAATATGTGTGTCTGTTCTCGCTTTTTTCTTTCTAGAATGAATTTTTCCTTTCCTCTCGGTCTTGCCGTCCCTAGGTAGATATAAACTGTCGATAACCTATGGCACCGACCCACCAGCAGGTCAGAGTTATTCTATCACACCAGTTGCGAAACTGTGTTCCAAAATCTGGACACGCGGTCGGCCCAGTTTTTCAGGATTTAGCCGACTGCCACGCCACCCAAGAGCGGCCACACAAAACACAAATAAGGCGTTTAATAGTCGGTGTCATAATCAACAGGTGGCGGACAATCTGCTCACTCCCGAAATGGGGGGCTAATGATGTGTTCGAATTTCGATACATGGTGCCTATTGGGAGTTTCGCAACTTATACGATTGAATAACTCTGCCCCCAGGTATGTGCCACGTGTCTAGTGGAATGTGTTCGAAGACGTACCACGATGGGATTGTGGCATTATTCATGTCATGACCAGTGAGTCACATTCGTTAAATCATGTTACCCTCTCATATTAATTTTGGTATACTACCTCAAGGGGGTTGATTACGAGAGCACCCCGACATAGGCAGCTGGACGGACGGACGGACGGACGGACGGACGGACGGACGGACGGACGGACAGACAGACAGACAGACAGACAGACAGACAGACAGACAGACAGACAGACAGACAGACAGACAGACAGACAGACAGACAGACAGACAGACAGACAGACAGACAGACAGACAGACAGACAGACAGACAGACAGACAGACAGACAGACAGACAGACAGACAGACAGACAGACAGACAGACAGACAGACAGACAGACAGACAGACAGACAGACAGACAGACAGACAGACAGACAGATAGATAGATAGATAGATAGATAGATAGATAGATAGATAGATAGATAGATAGATAGATAGATAGATAGATAGATAGATAGATAGATAGATAGATAGATAGATATACAGACAGACAGACAGACGGGTGGGTGGGTGGGTGGGTGGGTAGGTAGGTTGGCAGGTAGGTAGGTAGACCAGTTTTAAAAATTTATATGCTGTATTTACTGGAATGTAGGGAGAGCTTTTTGCTAGATTTTCACTTCCTACAGTCGACCTTTGATACCTAAATTTTCTTCTCACATGCAATAATAAGTCACCCCCCAGCGTTACAGTGAAGTAAATGTGGTATTATTGCAAGAGACAAAAATAAAGCAGCTAGGCAGTTGATAAGTTGATAGACCAGCAAATGGCATTTCATGCATCGATATCTCCAGACACGTCACACGCATAGGCATATATCATTTACCTCTTAAGTAAAGGGCTCTCAACAAAAGCTCCGCGAGAGAAGCCACATTCATGTCTTCTGTCGTGTCAAATTATCCGCAGCTATATCATTCGCAAGCAACAAGAGGCTGTTAATTCTGGTAAAGCTAACAAGTTTTGGTTTTCTCCTAGCTAACGTGTTTATCACCCTTGCCCCACGTGCTAGGCAACTATTAAATGAGACTTGCCAAATGAGTGCCACTGTCTCTCTCGGTCCATGTGTCCAGAAAGTCTTCATGATCATCTCCGTAGCTTGGTACTATTGACCGCGATATCAAGCCGAGTCGCCGCCTGGCGGCAACTGGCCAAAACAGTAAGGTGCGAATTGCTCCTTGCATTCTCTGCTAGCCATGTCGTGTTTCTATGTGCTCGTACGTCATGCACGTTCTCAAAGTGTGGTTTGTCCGGTCATGTTAGCGTGAGTGTAACTGTTTCTATGTATGCTTGAAATGATGTGCGAAATCACTTGGTCTTGCTTGGCTCCTAATGCATTGTAATAAGATCGGCGAGTGCAACTTTCCAGAGTGCTGTTTATTGTCCCCGTACCCTCCATTCACCAGAATAAATTCAGAGTGTGTGCAATTTTCTGTTTCAAGCACATCGAAAAATGTTCTTGGCATCCTCCCAAACATGTGGACTATTGAATGATGTGTGAATGCAGCGTGTTTTATAGAGACTAGGACGTAGAAAAAAAAAACACAAGCTTTAGGTGTTGCACTAGCGCGCTGTTGGTATGTGTACCACTACAGCACTGCAGTTTATAGATCATGCGAGGTACCTTAGTTGTGTTTATCTGGCCATGGTACCACTACAGAGAAATATTACTATCACATAAACTGTGACACATTGATACTTAAACTGCATTTAAAACAGAGCTGCCGTACACTACCGTGTGCTTAGATTTATGAGTACTTTAAAGAGCCCAGACGCTGAAAATTTTTCCAGACGGCATGCCTTATATATATTGCCGTATAATTTCACTGAAAATTTAATCTTTTTACAATGTTTTTAGCGTTTGTGGCATTGTTATTGACTGATGAAAGGCAATGGTATTTCTTTGTCTGAAAAAAAAAATTGCTTATCCCATTAACCAGGTCATTGTTGTACGTAATCCATTGATGAAAGCTTTCTGTTGAACTCATGTATATAAGATTTTTACTGGTGCACAAGAACACGTGTGCACACGTGGTCAATGCAGTGTAGCACAAAGTGCCGTCAGCCACTAAGCTTCCCTGACTAGGCTTATCGACTGTCCTACATTTCATGGTGAACAGAATGAGAGACAAAAAAAAAATTACAGGCATATGGTATAATGTATGAACAGTGGTACTGAACTAATCGCACAGATATGTGGGCTCTCTACAATCTTGCTTTGTCTTTTTTTTTTGTAGTATGCAGATGACAACGATGTAAATAAGTAGTTCAGTCACGCTACAGCAGTGCGTAGCAGGCGGAACACAAGCTAACCACGTACAACACAGTAAAGGTGTGATTTAGTGAGAAAGCGTGAACAGTCAATATAGCTTATGACATGAAAAAAAATACAAGAGAATGATTGCGCTTGTCCTTCTCTCGTGTTTTTTCGCGCCATAAGCTACTTAAGAATGAACAAACTCGCCCAACAAGTCACTCGGGTGAAGAGTCACCCAGGGCGAGCATCCCTATGAAAAGGCAGAATGCGCTTTACTCGCGGGTAATGTTAACGTTGCATAGGCGTCGTGCACCGATTCAGTATAGCAGAGCATAGATATTAACAGTGAACTGTAGTCAACGCATTTTATTCGCCCATATCGGTTGAGACCGCATGCAACGAAGTGCCGCTGCGTGTATTCGTATACGCGCCGCCGAAAGCCTATCCACACTTTCGCGGAGACGGTGCTGCCACCTATAGCCCGATCACGCCGCGAATACGTACCGCACAGTCAGCACAGGTCACGACGTGGACACCGTAACGCGCCACAGGGTTTTCACCAGACTACTTAAACCGACAGGGGGACACGGAAAATGCGGCTCACCGGTGTTCTGGACCGACGGACGAAAAGAACCACGTGCGATCCGCTATTGAACCAAGCCAGTCCATTGCTCCGACGTTTAACACGCCCGTATATTCGGCGAGCCTTCTAAGCACACGACCACACAACTTCTGAATAAAAAAGTCCGGCTAAATTGTCCGCATGAATAATATTCACACATATGCACAGTTTCCCAGGCCACCAACCTCACCTATATAGGAGAGCAATCGAAGTCTCGGTTCCCACACGGCCGCTAAATCAGAGGCGGACGATGAATGACACTGATGACACCTACGGTGGAGAAAGAGATCCCCACAAGGGGTAGCGGTGGCGCTACGAATGCTGATAATCGACACGAGCTTCCTCCGTGATAATCGACGACAGCGCAATCAATGTTTGCGTGCGTGTTTGTTCCTAGAATAGTCTGTCGTCTCCGCTCTCCGCCACCACCGTTCGGTGATGCATGCAGTAGTGGCGCTGTACGCTAACGGAGTCATGAGATCATGACTTCTGATCTCGTGAGTGCATGAGATCAGAAGTTCAAGCAAGATTAGAAATTAAGCAACGTGGAATAGGTAGGCTTGCTTTAGGAGCTCAAGGGAATACACGAAATCAGGGAGTACAAGGTGATATCACAGAACATCTACCATATCACCACTGTATCACCACCTACAGTGGTGATATGGGATGTACATAATTTGAGGGCAGGGAAGCTAGCAGCTCTATAGAATATGTAATCTACGCGGACGACACAAGTATATTTTTTTCTGGGGAAACGGCTGATGACCTCATTGTTTCTGCTAATGAAATACTAAATAAAATATATGCCTGGACTGTGGCAAATTCTCTACACATTAATTGCTCTAAAAACAAGGCTGTACTGTTCCGTGCGAAAGCCAGGTCATTTGAAACATCTCTCAAACTAATACTTAATAACGTTGAAATTAAACTTTGTCAAACAGTTAAAACCCTCGATGTCCATTTTCACGAACACATGGCATGGAATTACCATGCCGAACACATTAGTCACAAACTTTCTAAAGTTTTAGGTGTGTTGCGTTGATGCCAAAACATACTACCTGTGAAACAAAAAAATATTAGTGTACAAAGCTCTCTTTTCTTCACATTTGCGTCTGGTATGGTCTACAGGCTCTAAAGCATATCTAAAGAACCTGGTCGTGTTACAAAAAAATGCCTTGCGGTGCATTGAAGGTGTATCCTATAACGCACACACTGCTTCAATATTTGCAAAATATAGAATTTTAGGAATTACATGTTATCACGAATACCAGCTTCTGTCAGCTTTTAATTCAGAAATATGCAGAGGAAGTATCTTTTTACGCACCTTGGCCACCTTGCAACCAAATCCTGCCAGTCGCGTTACTCGGTATACAGAGACTTGGCACGTACCCTGTCCTCGCACAAACTATGGATTTGAAACACTTCATTACCGCCTTCCAAGTGTGATGAACAAATGGAAACTAACAACTGATAATCTGCGTATATTGTCTTAAACAGAAATGTTAAATCGGATGTGCTGATTGTGTTGTAAATGAATGTTGGGTGATTTTTGTAATGGTTATTCAGTTTTTATTCTTTCATACATCGCTTTGTTATCATCCATCATCCTGAATTATAGGGTGAAGCCCTTTACAGAACATTATCAAGTGTTCGGCAGTTTCTTCTTCCTCTCCACACGCACTGCATATTGTGTCTACCCCTTCGTATTTGGCCCGATATGTCTTGGTTCGCAGTACTCCCGTTCTGGCCTCAAACAGTAGAGAACTACCCCGAGTATTATCATAGATCCTTTCCTTGGCAATTTCCTGCTTAAACGTTCGGTAGACCTCTAGTGCGGACTTCTTAATCATGCCCATTCTCCACATGTCAGTCTCCGTTTCCTTCACTTTCTTCTTAACCGATAGTTCTTTTTGGTTTGGCCACCTGCTGTTTTCTAAGTATTTACCAGTCAACTTCCTGGTTCGCTTCCTCCATTTTGTATCGACATTCTTCATGTACAAGTAGCTGAAAACCTTCCTAGCCCAACGCTCTTCCCCCATTTCTCTCAATCGCTTTTCAAATTTTATCTTGCTGCTAGCTTCCCTGCCCTCAAATGATGTCCATCCCATATCACCTTGTACTCCCTGATTTGGTGTATTCCCGTGAGCTCCTAAAGCAAGCCTACCTATTCCACGTTGCTTAATTTCTAATCTTGCTTGAACTTCTGATCTCATGCACAAGACCGCATTGCCGAACCTCAGCCCAGGAACCATGACCCCTTTCCATATTCCTCTAACAACATCGCACCTATTGTAATTCCACCGTGCCCTGTTTTGCATCACTGCTGCATTCTTGTTAGCTTTAGTTGTCACGTATATTTCGTGTTCCCTTGGGTACTCGGTCCCAATGCTTATCCATACGCCCAGATATTTGTATTTATCTGTTATCTCTAGCGTGATTTCCTGTATTCTAAGCTCACTACCTTCGTTATCATTAAAAATCATGACTGTTGATTTTCCCTTACTGAATCTGAAATCTAACCTATCTCCCTCATTACCGCAGATATCCACCAATCTCTACGAATCTTCCTTGTTGTCCACCATTAGCACTATATCATCTGCGTACATTATAGCTGGTAGTGCCTGTTCAATGAGTTTTCCTTGTTTGACGAAAGAGAGGTTTATGAGCCCAGTCCACTTCCCTCTAATCCTTGTAGGTACATCATGAATAACAAGGGTGACAGAGGACACCTCTGCCTAAACACCCGTTTTACCTCTGCAGGCTTGGATACCTCTTTTTCCCACTTTATAACTGCCTTGTTACCTTTATAGATATCCTTTAAAATATTAGTGACTCCACACCTAGTGTGTCCAGTATTCCTCACAAGTCCTCTTGAACCACGCTATCGTACCCTCCCTTGATATCCAAAAATGCTAGCCACAGGGGCCTGTGTTCCTTTTCTGCTATTTCAATGCACTGCGTCAGTGAGAACAGATTGTCTTCCAACCTTCTGTGTTTCCGAAACCCATTCTGCAGTTCCCCCAGCACCCCTTCATCCTTTATCCACGCCTGCAGTCTTTCCTTTATAATCTGCATCGCCAGCCTGTAGACCACTGATGTCACTGTTATAGGACGGTAGTTGTTTATGTCAGCTTTGTCCCCCTTTCCTTTATAGATCATGCTCATCCTGCTAAGTTTCCATCCGTCGGGAACTTCACCATCGATTATTATTGTGCTCACTGCCTCTCTCAAAGCCTGCTTAGACTTCGGGCCTAATGTCTTTATCAGCCTAATTGGAATGCCATCTGGGCCTGTTGATGTACTACTAGGAACCTTTTTCTCAGCCCTTACCCACTCTTGTTGTGAAAATGGAGCCATTGCACCACTTGATTCGTCCTTGTCTATTGTGGTGCATAAAGTACTTCTTTGTTGAAATTTTTCTGTCACTTTTGTTCTTATATATTCAATAGCTTCGTCCCCTTCTAGCCTAGCACCTTGGGCTGTAGTTATAAATCTCTGCTCTAGGCTCGTCTCATTTCTTAGGGAGTTTAGATGGTTACAAAATTTCGCAGCTGCCTTTCTATCTTTTTTATGTACTTCTGCCAGCCACTGAGCTCCCTTCCTTCTAATATTTTCATTGATCAGAAGGGATGCATCCCTTCTACAGCTTAGAAAGGTTGCCCATTTTCTTTCAACATCATCTGTCGGTTCACCCCACTGCTTAGCATGTCTGTGTTCCCTAGAGGCTTCCTGACGTTTTGCTATGGCTCTCTTAACTTCCTCATCCCACCAACTTTTGGGTTTGTGTCTTCTTTTCTGGGGTGACTTGTCACGCGACTTAGCAAGCTCTAGCTCAAAGAGTCTAATTAGATTCGTGTATGTCCACACTGTCTTATTATCCTCTGTGATTACTTTCTCAATTTGTTTAGTTGCTATTTCAATTTGCCTTTCCGGATAAAAATTTTCCTGTAGTTGCTCATCTTGTCTCCTTCCCACTTTCACTGCTCTTCCAAAACTTAGCTTGATACGTTTGTGATCGCTACCCAGACTTCATCTATGTGCATTCCCCTGAGCTTATCATACATCCTATGTGACATCAGTGCATAATCTATCGTCGACTGAAGCCTTCCTACCTCCCATGTTATTTGCCCTTCACACTTCTCGGTACTGTTGCAAATGATCAAATCAAGCCTTTCACACATATCCATGATCATTTTGCCTGCCGGGTCGGTATACCCATCTATATCTTCTATGTGCGCATTCATGTCTCCTAGTATAATTATCTCGCACTCTCTTCCTAACTCCTGAATGTCCTTTGATATACACTGTACCATTGTCTGGTTTTCCTCTCTGGCCTTTGCTCCCGTCCACAAGTACACGAAACCAAGAAGTGTCATTTGACCTGCCACTTTCCCTTTTAGCCATAAATGTTCCTTGCACTCCTGCTTGACCCTTTGCCAGTCTGTACTTTTATGAATGAATGCCCCAATACCACCCCCCTTTCTGCTGCCTTCTGTTCTATTACAATATTCCCACGCGTAGTCCGGATTGTTCGGAGGTTGTTCCATGTCCCTGAGATGTGTTTCTACAAAACCGTATACCATCGGCCTCTCTTCCCTTAGCTGTTCTTCTATCTCTTGCCACTTCAGCCTGTTCCTACCACCCTGCATGTTAATATACCCTATGTCTGAATTGGCTCGGCGCTCGTGGCTACGTTTATTTATGCCCCGGACTCTACATATCTGATAGTGTCAGTCGCGAGCGCCACCGCGCGGAGCTTGTTTAAAACTGAAGGCAGGCCAACTCCGCTGGGAGCGCGAGCCATTCCTCAGGCATCTTTTTAGAGGAGGCGTTGGTCACTGCCATCGTCATCAAAAGCAAGTTCGTAGCGGCCTTGGAGCATGTTTAGCGCATGTGAACATTAGGTCCGTTCGATTCGCCTGCACCACGTGAACCAGTTCACGAGGTGCTGCACCTTACCATTCGTTTCAGCGGTGCAGCATTGACAACCGCTGAACCATGCCATTCGTTTCGAAAGGTGCAGAAGAGGTGCAGCACCGGTTCACAATTTTCCTGCACCTCCTCCGCTGACGGTGCCGGCTTGGTGCAGGCGCGCGTGCAGCTGAGCAGACGACGCAGCACTTAGACGTAGGTGGCTTAGGCGCCGTACCCGCCTCTACAAATGCAGTGTGTATTTTCAAGATGTTTGCGCCTCATAAACTGTCCGCATGTGCGTTTCGCCATAGGTCGGTGTTTGCTGAATGGTGTAAATTAACCGAAAAGAAATAAGGCCTGCACCTTGTCGGCACATCGTCATTCGTTTCGGGTGTCGTGCTGTGCCTGCACCGCTGAACTCACGCTGCACAATTTCTGAACTTCACGTGCACAGCCGTGAACCGGTTCTGACTGGTGCAGGTGAATCGAACGGACCTATTGTTGCGTCTCTTAATTGCTCAGTATTGCGCCTTTACACTCGCAATTTTCCAAGATGTTTGGTTTCGCGATGATAATTAAAAATTAATAGTCCCGGTAAGTGCATGTAAGTACATCAATCTGAAGGATACGGGTAATTTTGATCCTCACAAGTGGTACCGGGTGTTCTGGAAGGATAACACACACTGCGGCCACTATCACGCTCAAGTGATTAAGCTTTACGGTAGGTCCGCGCCTCTTGTATTCCCAATACGAAAACAAAGAGGAGGAAGCAGTCAGAGGAGGAACAAAGAGAGAAACAAAGAGGAGGAAGTGCCAAACTGCTAAGCGTGGAACATGGCCGGCTGAACGCTCGAACACGCAAGTAGCTGGTCGTGCTTGCTCTAGGGTTTTGGCCTAAGTTTGTGTAGTGGCTGTGGTTTCTTTGTATTTATTAGGTGTTCCTATAGTGCTTTTACAGCTAAGTAAGCGCTTTTAGCGCTAGAAAGTTCACTTAGATGCAGTTTTCTTCACCTGGACCAGGGGCTTGCCTCTGGTCTGCTTCACTTCCGCCACAGGAAATACCAGTGGATCAGTTTCTACGCAACGGCATTCCCGCAGTTCCTGTGGCCCTCGTCCCTAGCAATGACGGCTTCATTCGGATGAAGAATCCGAAAGTGATCCAGGCGGAGCTTAGAGCTGCGACGTCTCACTTTCACAGCATCACAGAGGTCCGCCAGTTCGGCAGAGGTGGTATTCTATGTTTTTCATCTGATCAGCTCTGTGTCCAAGACCTATTGAAGTGCTCGAGTTTCGCGACCAATCCGGTGAGCGCCTTTATTCCCCCGCATCTGGCATGTGTGAAAGGTATTGTTCGCGGTGTCGATGTTAACTTGACCCCGTCTCAGGTATTAGAGATGTTTGCCGTGACTGGTGCTATTTCCGTTTATAGGTGTGCACGACTAGTAGAGAAGCAGAAGACGCCGACTGAGTCGGTAATTGTAACCTTTGCTGGAGCGAATCTCCCAAGCGAAATCAAGGCATGGCCACTAATATACAGAGTGGAACCGCTATCACTGCGACCACTCCAGTGTACGAAGTGCTGGCGATACGGTCACACTATTAAAGGATGCAGGTCAGAACTCAGATGCCGAGTGTGTGGTGACAACCACGAAACAAATTACTGCAAAGCTAAAGAAGAGAAATGTTGTCTCTGCAACGAACAACACTGTGCAGATAATCCTGATTGTTCTGCAAAGGCTCGAGAAATGCAAATTCTTGAAATTATAGGGCGTAGGTGCTGTTCTCGATGAGAAGCCATAGCGGAAATACAGACTAGAACTCAGGGGTATGCCAGTGTTGCAGCACGACATCTCTCGGAAATAAATGGGTCGATTTCCCTGAATATAGCGGAGGCCATAGAAAAGGCTCTAGAAAAAGCCATGGAACGACTGACTTCTAACCTTTGCGATTCTCTATCTCAAATTTTGGCTAACCAGATGACTCGCATATTTGGTACAGCGGGAGAGTCAGGCCTAGTATCCCAACATGTTGAGAGTTCACGACCAATAGCTGACAGTGAATCTGAAACTGCGCCATCGTATTATCAGCCCGCAGGAGCCTCTGCAATAGGCGTCCACAGCCAAAATGAGGAATTTGAAACCGCACCATCGTATTCTCCGTCTACAGCACCCTCTGCAGTAGATATACAGAGTGTAAGTGAGGACAAAGCTGCATATACAATAGATTCCGATGACATGGATTTGGACCCTAGGTCCCTGAAGAGATCTATATCCCCTGTGTCAAGGAAAACTAACTCACCGAAACAAACAAAGAACAAAAAGTATCTGAAAGAAAAGGAGAGCCTTTCAAAGAGGGATTTCTTGAAAGAAAGCATTCTAGAGAAAGCTATAGCGGAAGCAGCTCTTTCGAAACCATAGGGTCGCTTAAGATTCTCCATTGGAATTGCCGATCAATCCATTCTGCATCTACGGATTTGGTATACTTGACTTCTAAATTCGCTCCCGATGTTATAGCATTACAAGAGACATGGCTATCTGTACATAATTTGTTCCATTTAAATAACTTCCAATCTTTTCGATTAGACCGTCCATCGAGAGGTGGGGGTCTAGCTCTCTTTATTAATAATAGAATTAGTATGAAAGTCAAATGCTCATACAAACATATGTCGCCTGAATGCGAAATTTTGGCAGTAGACATTCCACTGCCCAACTGCACTCCTTTCACTTTAGTTAATATGTATTTTCCGGATGGAGTTCAAGACACACGAAGTTTGGATCTAGCTACAAAATCGTGGTGCAAAGACAAAGTTTTAGTTGGAGACTTTAATTCCCACCACACGAGTTGGGGTTTTAGAACTGATCTTAGTGGGAAACGCTTGTGGGAGTAGACAATGGCTAATGACCTGACGTGCCTCAACGTCAGAACCCCCACATTTATTCGTAATCACTCCAGGTCGGCCTTAGATTTAAGTTTTGTCAGTTCAGCCATTACTACTTTTTCTTGGAAAGCGCTGGACTGTGGCACCAACAGTGACCACTTACCGATAAGTTTTGAAATTTCTTGTCCGATAATTCCATCTTGTTCAAATGTAAGAGTATTTGTAAATTACACTAAATTTAGGAATGACCTGAAGTCAGCACTGCTTTTCACTCGGAAGAGAGCGATGATAAAAAAGCACTGAAAATAAACACAGTCATTAAACGATCCTACAAAAGAGCCGAATTTACTGTTGAATCCACAAAAAGAGTATATAGCCGTTGGTGGAATGATGAATGTACAAGAGAGCACCGACGACGTCAGGCAGCTTGGAAGCAGCTCTTACATAATCAATCCCCACAAAACTGGGCCAATTATAAATTCATTGCTGCGGGCTTTAAAAGAACGGTAGCTCAAGCTAAACAAGATCATGACAGAAGACATTATGAATACCTGTCGAAGCCTAAACATACGAAAGCACTGTTCCGATATATGAGGGCCCGGAAAATCTTGCCATCACCAGTTGATGTAGCTTGTGATAATCTGTCGGCACAAGAAATGACCACCACCTTAGAGGCAATCGGTAAAGATCTGGAAAGCAGATTCACTTCAGTAGTGCCAAACAACTGGTACAAGTCTACGACAAAGTCTGACTTTGAAGAAGTGACACAGACTGAAGTATCCAACGTGATTAAACATTTACCCTGTGCATCTCCTGGCCCAGATGGAATCGCAGTACCCATGATTAAAATTCTGTTCAATTTATCGCCTCGAGACGTCGCCAATGTTATTAACTACTCCTTAAAAAACTCATGGGTGCCACAGGATTGGAGGATAGCAAAGGTGATTCCTATACTGAAAAATCCGGGTGGAGGATTAACAGTCGATAATATCAGACCAATCTCTCTAACATCTAACATGGTCAAACTAGTAGAGAGGGTCCTACATAGCCGAGTAAGTATCTGGATGGCAGACAATTTAGTAATAAAACCGAACCAAATCGGCTTTCGTAGTGATTTCTCAATTTGGTGTGCCCATGCTGATTTAGAGAGCCGAAT
The DNA here is from genome assembly GCF_043290135.1 of Rhipicephalus microplus. Lineage (NCBI taxonomy): Eukaryota > Metazoa > Arthropoda > Arachnida > Ixodida > Ixodidae > Rhipicephalus > Rhipicephalus microplus. The sequence goes on from NW_027464585.1 coordinate 44,678,928, forward strand.
ACAGCTCGCGCGTAAAAGAAGGCAATACGCTGCTTTAGTAACGCTTGACATAGCCAAGGCGGAGCACTTCAGTGTGGAGCACTTCATATTGTTAAATACGCTAGAGAGATTGAACTTTCCACAATATTTTATTGAGTGGGTGGCAGAATTCTTAAAATCAAGAGAATTCTACTGCGTCAAGGATGGATGTTCCTCATCTAGATTTAAACAAACGCGCGGAGTTCCCCAAGGAGCAGTCTTATCTCCAATATTATTTAATGCTTTAATGAGCACAATTCCAACAGATCAAGAAGTTACTGTCTACATTTATGCTGATGACATCGCACTCTTTGCTGCTGACTGTGGTATTTACTCATTACAACTTAAATTACAAAGATATATTAACATGTTAGAAATTTGGTTGCAGTCGATTTCGTTATCGTTAAATGTCAACAAAAGCGCGCTCTTGGCATTTACGCTTGCAGAACCAATCTCAATTTCAATTCTATATAAACAGGAACCCATCCAGCAAGTAGACTCTATAAAATATTTGGGAATCATTTATAATGACAAACTTAACTGGAGTCCACACATAGAGTATATAACTACCAAAGCACAGCGGGCTCTAGGCTTACTACACAAGCTAAGTAACCGGAAATATGGGTTACGGAGGCACACCTTGATAACGTTGTACAAGATGTACATGCGCCCCATCATGGAATTCGGCTGCATATTATTCTCGGGTGGCCCTGCTTATAAAACGAAACCTCTAGTTGTCTTGGAGCGAGAAGCACTGCGAATGTGTCTGGGACTCCCTAGATTTGTGGCTATCAACGTACTGTACCAGGAAGCGTGCCTGCCTACACTACTTTGTCGATTTCGAATTTTGACCGTACAAGCATTTTTAAAATTTTATAGCTTACCGGCAAGAAGATCTCAATATGCTTTTATTGCAAACCCAGACGCCTTCTTTCTTGCTCATTGGCCACGGTTTCACACACCTCAGATAATGTTTGTACAAAAAAGTCTACAAAGTATAAATGTGAACATTAGAAATGTAATTGAGACTAATGACTCGAATTGTCATGTTATTATTGAGTATGATGATATATTCCCCCAAAACGCCAAATTACAATCCCTCAAATTTTTAAATGACATATTATTAGATTACTTGGAGCATGCAGAAACTAAAAATATAATAGCCACAGATGCTTCCGTAAATAATCAAAAGGCAGGTGTAGGCATTGCCTCTGATTTGCTTGACTGGTCCTTTTCAGTGAGACTGCCTGATTTTACTCCAGTTTTTGAAGCGGAGCTCTTGGCGATTATTTTAGCTCTTCAAAAACTTCCATCAAATCAAAACAACGCAGTAATAATGACGGATTCTCTTTCAGTTTGTGCAGCTCTGACAGCTTCAGAGAACTCTCGAATTCTAAACACATTCAAAACATTAGTACCCCCGCAGTTGAGACTCATGAGATTACTATGGGTTCCGGGACACTGTGGATTAAGATTAAATGAATTGGCCGATTCCTTAGCACGAGCCGCACTTGATGGGCCAGTTTTGTCCATACTGCCAGATGTTGAATATATCACGGCTATAAGATATCGAAAATCAGCAATCTCCACTGATACGATAGAAAAAGTAACTACATGGACAGACTATAACCACCTCATGTTTCCATGGCAACCCCACTGGAGTCAGTCCAGAAAGCTCGAAGTCTTAATTACTAAATTTCGATGTCGTGTCCCCCCCCTAAACCTGTATCTACACAGAGCTGGTCACACAACATCACCCCTCTGCGCATTCTGCGGAGAAATGGAATCACTAGATCATTATTTTTTGTATTGTCGCCGCTACGAGATACTTAGAAAAAGGTTACTAGTTATGCCATTTCGGAAAATAGGCCTTAGATTGACGGCGGAAACGGCGCTAAGCTTTGGCGCCTCAGCTTTGGGACATTGCCACAGGGATACTTTCAATGCCGTTTGCGATTATATTCAGGCAACCAAGCGTACACCTTTGTGATCTTCAATCAAAAAAATTATTTATTACTCCCCAGGGCAGAGTGAAGTAAACGCAGCTGAGTGGTAATCATAACACCTCAAATCTCAAAATTGCTCAACTTGATTTTTTTTTTCTGTTAGCTCTTTTTATATTGTTTTTATTTTTACATTAGTCTTATTATAATACCAATTCATTAGACATAGTTAAAATGATCACAGAAAAACTGCACTACACTTTCTTGGCCAATCTCCCTGAGTGGGTATGAGCCAACCGCCCAGGGAAACAAAACAAAACAAGTTATTTACTGGTCATATTTTCTTAGGCACCGAGGTTGATGCAAGGAATGCAACAGAAAAATGACCATTCCGCAGACCCGATTGCGACTCCTTCGATAGCTGCAGTTAAAATGAAGTGGACAATGAGTCGTTTGAAAAGTAAGTTGCAATTGGTCACACTGCAGCTGATATGCTACTTGCAGCGTAATTATTAGCGACAGCCAAGTTTGGCTATCGTTGACATTGCGGCTGATGTGCTACTGCAGTGCAATTACAATCGACAGCCAATTTTGCTCTGCACGTGGTGCCGTGTCCCACATGAAGCACCAATGCTCTGATATACTCCCCGCCCCCTTAGTAAATATATCAGAGCATTGCTGCTCCACCACTGCGCGGGCGCCGGAACGTCGTATTGAAGGCGGTAGTAAAGTTGCAGTATGCTGAAGAGCTATTTGTATTTTATTCTATCGTGGTATGAGCGCAGCTCAGTCACATTTTTTTGTACAAGTGACTGGTTTAAAATTATTTTTGCTTGTGCGGATATAGGCCTTGTTTGTGCTTGCGAACTAGCAGTGAAATTTGTGTGTTGGGTTGTCTGCACTTGTAAGAAACACGACCTCAAGCTGCTGTTAAGCCGAAGACAAAGCACGTCAGTAACCATTTTAAGAAGCAGCAGCGAGGCCTGCTGATGCTGAAAAAAAGAACAGAGGAAGAGCTTCTGAAAGAAGTGAATATATATGCTGAGGGCTCAAAATACAAAGGTATTAGAAAGAATAAGCCTACTGGAAAATGCCCTTCGCAGCAAAAATTTCCAAAAAGGTTTATCATTTCTTCATAAGCTGTTGTAACGCACTGCTGATAGGGTTGTATGCAGCAGCAAGTTGCCTTATTCTTATAGCGTGCAATTTTGCTGAAAAGCGGAATGCAATGTAAGCTCATGGGTGGCAGAGATGCATGCATGTTTTTCTAATCACTTGAAAATGTGCTTTTACAACTTTCACAGTGTGGTGGATATTAAAAAGAACACCACTTGGTCAGCATTTTTTTTAGCCCTCCACTACGGCATCCCTATAATCGCACCATGGTTTTGAGACGTGACATGCAACGTATCATTACACTTTAATTGTATATCTCAATTGCATGCTATGTTTATCATATATATTATTTGACCATGCACACCTAAGATGCTACCGTGACAATTAAGGGTGCAATATACTTTGTTTCTGCACACTCTACTTTTTCATTGCAGCAAAGAACCTTGTCCTTTGTGGGTTTTGTAGCCGCAAGCCTCAAAAACAGAAATGACTTGCACTTTTGCCACAACTATGTGCTGCCACGCTGGAACCACCACAGTGACCATGGACAGCCCTGAAGTAGCCCACTCAAGTGTGAGGGAGGCTGCACCGCTTATCAATTATGTGCCCACTGACAGAGAGGTATCATAAAACTATAGTATGCTTTGTCTTGAAGATATATTGCTTTGCTTTAATGAGAAAATGTGCATTGACAAACTAATGTGTGCACATCATCTTTGACTTGTTTTATAAGTGCATCGGAGCAAAGGAATTGCCGTTCCCAAAAGGTTGTACAATCACCCCATGGGCTTGAAAAGACAGACCCGTTTGGTTCGTGAAGTGGCCGTTGCCATTTTTTATACAGCAGGCCTAGTCGGTAGAAGTGTTACTGGCGCAGCCTCCAATCGGTCTAAAGGGGAGGCGAAATCTCCCTTGGAGAAAGAAACATATGCTGTGTTTTCAGGTAGGTGAAATTTTGCAATCTGACCAAAATTCATTGAAGTTGGTGGCTCCATTTTTGCAGATAATCAGCCGAGGTTTCACTGCCAACTTGTGTTATAATTACTTACTCAAGCTTCAAGTGTAGCTTTTGCTTACTGGAGCTGGGTACTTTTATGCAAGAATCCACAAACTAATTTTAAACAATATTAAAGAGACAGACTGGTAGCACTCCTACTTATTTCCTTGTCATATTGACTCCTCTATTTAGAGTGCACATAATTGTCGCTTAATAAGTGCCTGTAACTTGCTTTGTTTTTGATCATGCAGATTTCTTCAACCATTTTTTTGAAGCACACCGTTCTGATTGGAAAGGTTGAGCAAATGAAGAAGCTCCTCAATAAAGCTTTGGCAAATAAAATTAATGACTTCATGAAATCAAAAGATTAACCAAGGAATGGCTTATCAAATAAAATATTTTGTTTGATTTCTGTGTTCATATTTGTGTCCTGCTTGCTCTGATGTAGCGGTGCACCTGCCAGTTGGCTAAACACAGATTCTCTTGTGGGCCTATCAGAGTAGAATACTACACTTATAGGCTGGTACACCAGTACTGGTACACTGATAGACTGACACACTCATAGACTGATACAACTGTCAATAACATGATAGCCTATCAGTTTTTCTATCAGAATTTTCGCTAGGATATAAACGGTTAATTTGGGGTATGTCTCCTCGAGTTTGTCGGTTGCTTGCGACAATGGTGCTTCGGTTTTGGTTCCGCCTGTAAATTGGTTAGAATTCGATAACTCTAGAAAAAGTACTGGCGACTCCCAGTTTACTTAACTACTTGTCCTTTCTAACTTAAGCTTTAATTATTTCAACTTCTTTATATATATTGTCTGGTAATCTGTCGACACACACAAAGGCACATATATGAAAGAGGCGAGCAAATGTCGCATTCCCCTTAATCTTGAACATGTGCAGGCACATTTTTAAAACCCCAATATATACTAGAACCCTTTTGTACTGCAATAGTGCCCCAGCAAGCTCAATATGCGAAGCATCCCTCGACAACAGATTGATCTGATAGTGTGCAGCTGACAATGGGTACATAAAATGATTTGTTTAATAAACAAGAAAAAGCATTCGTTGGTGTAACCTAAAAGTGGTTTCCACCTCATTTTTTATCATAGAACTGCAAACCAACGCTCGCAACGCACATATTCCATTACGGTCAATGGCGGTTCCGCCCTGTTTTTCCTCTAGCAATATGGCCGCTGGCGGCTTCACTTCCTCCCATTGGCGGCGCCCGGGATTACTACTCCAGAGGTTCTATAGAACCTCCTTGAACAGAGTACCGGATGCGGATTATGAAAGAAAGACTGCAGGCGTGGATAAAGGATGAAGGGGTGCTGGGGGAACTGCAGAATGGGTTTCGGAAACACAGAAGGTTGGAAGACAATCTGTTCTCACTGACGCAGTGCATTGAAATAGCAGAAAAGGAACACAGGCCCCTGTGGCTAGCATTTTTGGATATCAAGGGAGGGTACGATAGCGTGGTTCAAGAGGACTTGTGAGGAATACTGGACACACTAGGTGTGGAGTCACTAATATTTTAAAGGATATCTATAAAGGTAACAAGGCAGTTATAAAGTGGGAAAAAGAGGTATCCAAGCCTGCAGAGGTAAAACGGGTGTTTAGGCAGAGGTGTCCTCTGTCACCCTTGTTATTCATGATGTACCTACAAGGATTAGAGGGAAGTGGACTGGGCTCATAAACCTCTCTTTCGTCAAACAAGGAAAACTCATTGAACAGGCACTACCAGCTATAATGTACGCAGATGATATAGTGCTAATGGTGGACAACAAGGAAGATTCGTAGAGATTGGTGGATATCTGCGGTAATGAGGGAGATAGGTTAGATTTCAGATTCAGTAAGGGAAAATCAACAGTCATGATTTTTAATGATAACGAAGGTAGTGAGCTTAGAATACAGGAAATCACGCTAGAGATAACAGATAAATACAAATATCTGGGCGTATGGATAAGCATTGGGACCGAGTACCCAAGGGAACACGAAATATACGTGACAACTAAAGCTAACAAGAATGCAGCAGTGATGCAAAACAGGGCACGGTGGAATTACAATAGGTGCGATGTTGTTAGAGGAAAATGGAAATGGGTCATGGTTCCTGGTCTGACGTTCGGCAATGCAGTCTTGTGCATGAGATCAGAAGTTCAAGCAAGATTAGAAATTAAGCAATGTGGAATAGGTAGGCTTGCCTTAGGAGCTCACGGGAATACACCAAATCACGGAGTACAAGGTGATATGAGATGGACACCATTTGAGGGCAGGGAAGCTAGCAGCAAGATAAAATTTGAGAAGCGATTGAGAGAAATGGGGGAGGAGCGTTGGGCCAGGAAGGTTTTCAGCTACTTGTACATGAAAAATGTCGATACGAAATGAAGGAAGCGAACCAGAAAATTGACTGGTAAATACTTAGAAAACAGCAGGTGCCCAAACCAAAAAGAATTATCGGTTAAGAAGAAGGTGATGAAAGCTGAGACCGATATGTGGAGAATTGGCATGATTAAGAAGTCCGCACTAGAGATCTATCAAACTTTTAAGCAGGAAATTGCCAAGAAAAGGATCTATGATAATACTCCGGGTAGTTCTCTTCTGTTTGAGGCCAGGACGAGCGTATTGCGAACCAGGACATATCGGGCCAAGTACGAAGGAGTAGACACGGTATTCAGTGCATGTGGAGAGAAAGAGGAAACTGCCAAACACTTGATAATGTTCCTGAACCCTATAGTTCAGGAAGATGGTGCAGAGTTTTCCAAAGCACTGGGGTTTAGGGACAGGGAGGACGGAATAGACTTTAAGTGGGTAGAATTAACTAGGAGGACGTTATCTGATTGGTGGCTAAAGTCAAGGCACGAGTGTAAATTAAACCCTTCACTGTAAAGTACGAGTCTTCAACCTCACTATTTAAAGGAAAAAAAAAATCTAGTTTTCGGTTCACTAAGTACCATGGCTTGTTGGCGTTAGCCACCGCCCCGATCTAAACGGTACAGCCATATCAATCTATCCATCACGTCACCGAGAGTTTCTGCAGGTATTACAAGCATCCAGGGATCTTTAACATGTGATGGACATGTAGTCACAAACTAGTTCACATACTGAAACCACCACGTGGGACAGGTATTCTCTGGGGTTGGGTGTGCCCTTTCATGTTTGCAACAAAGGAAGTTAAGCCCCTTTGTACCCTGAAACATTTCACCTCAGAGTAGTTGTGAGAATTTATTAGAAGGCAGAGAGGTCAGCCTGAGCTAGTTCACTGTAGAGTAGTTCATGACAGTTCAAGTATCTTTGCCAGAACACAAATGGTCCATTCTGTATTGCGTGCTCATTTTTTTTACCTGAGTGTTTTACAACTATACGAATGTGATGAGGCAGTTCCATTCCTGTGAAGAGCCTGCCAAGACACTTTCATGCATTACGGGGCAACCTGCAGATTTTATATTGATGCACATAAGAGCTTTTACAAGTAAATGCAGGCCCGTTGCCAGAAAATTTTCTGGAGTGGCCCACCTGCTGAGGGCCTTTAAAACGCGTATTTTCATTATTCATGTTCGGTAGAACACACCCCTCCATCCAAATTTCAAGGTGGGTAGGGCAGGCCCCTAGGGCACCCTTAATTCTGGCCATGGGCCTTGTTGAGCACCTGTATAAGAGACATGCACTGGGGAGCAACTGAAGAATCATGCAAATTTTCTCATCAACCTTATTTCAAAGTAGGCACACTGGTTTCTTTTATGCCACTTAGTCTCTCATATGAGTGTATCTTATATAGTAGTTAGAGTATATAAGCAACATTTATAAAGCCTCTTTATTGATATTAGCTAGACAAGAGGATTTCTATGAGAACAGTAACAAAGAATGTTGGTACTCATTTGCAATTCATGATGCTCTATAATACAGCAGTGTTTTTAGATGTCGCCACAACCTCTAACGAGATAACGAAGAGCATAGAAGACCACATTCCCCTGCAGTGAGTACGCTTAGGCCCAGCGGAAGATTAGTACACCACTTATGCTGAAACCTATGCCTGACTAGAACACAGTCCGGCCGAAAGCATAAGATTTATTTCACAAGAAAGCACTCTGTGGTTCATGAACACTTTCTTTTATTACAAGCACGTGTTTTCAGATGTTCACCAAATAAGAAGGGGCACATTGACACATGTGTACAACTACATTTTTCGCAGCATCTACAACGGGCTGCCACCTACCAAAGCAGTTTCACAGTGGACACAAAGAAACAGTAAAATGATTTCATGTGACACTATTTTCGCATTATTTATGTGCTAATACACCAACTTCTTTTGTATAAGACATTGCCAGTTACTTTATATAAGACTTCCAAACAATGTTACACTTAGCTCATGGAGAGACTGTTTTGTGATAGTATACTTGTGCTGCATACGGCTATTATTAAAATGAAGAGCGCCAATTACATTTTCTTGGTTGTGAAGAGATGCACCTAAAGGGTCCCTGCGATGGTTAACTGAAGCTGCGTTAGCATTTCTGCTACAGCACAATGTAATAATGAGCACTGTAAATTCAGGTATTCATTAGCAGTGCTTTTCCTCCTGATCCTATCGAGAATGCAACTGTCACTAGTGCACGATTGAGCTGTAGCTATTTGTCAACATTATACTTGAATTTTTGACTTCAACGACACTACCTATATCGGCCACTTAATTTTTCTCCAGTGCACTTGTAATCAGTAAACACTAACAAGTATTTGAAGAAATTAAGTTAATCGAGACCATAAGCAATAAAAAATTGTAGTAGTATCATGGGAGGTGAATTAATGGCTTCAGGTGAGTGGATGCTGACACCTATTAGATATCCCAGTGCTTATTCTACTGATTGACCTCGGCAACTCCTCTCGAAGGTTGCCTGGCATTAGCACTGATCGCTAGATTTGTTGCAATGTGAAATGCAAGAAGGGCAGACCACGTAGTTCAAGGACACTGAAAAGTCTTACTTTATTCATGTCAGTCTAAAAAAAAAAAAAGAAGGAGGCTATCTCTTATTCAAAAAATAGTGGTCGAAGGAAGCCTTGCTTTGATGGGTCTGGCTTTTTATATACTTTCTGTTGCATTGTGCAATGCTTCCACATGCTAAGCAACACAACACATGCTACAGGCAACATAATGATTTCGGCTAAAACCTTCTTCACAGTTACATCACAGTTACTTTATTAACATCCCCTATACTTTCCTTGGTATAATTGCCAGTCAGTTCTCATTATATTGTCTAACAAAGAAAACACACCCTTAAAGAAACCCTAATTTTTTCATTCATAGCGAGGGTTTCGTTCTGGCAGACTTAATGCCATCATGGCAGTAGTATGCCAGGGAATATTAGTCAGCTGCCAGCCGTAAGAACATCACCTGTTGTATGATGCCTATAGGCAAAAAATGAGTGTCCCACCCTCGCTGCAATGGCAACAGGCAGCGCTGACTGACACTACCACATTTAAATGCACCATACATATTCCATAAAGTGGACAAGAGGATGGCCGGCATGGTAGCTCAGTTGGTAGAGTGTCAGATGCATTATTCGAAGGTCGCAGGTTCAGTCCCTGCCCACGCCAAGTTATTTTTTCGCCCATTTTTCTTCACAGTTACAATAAACTTACTTTATAATAACATCTCCTATATTTTTTGGCATAATTGTCTGTCAGTTACCACTAACAAAACCAAGCCGTATTAATGAGAACTCACAAACAATAGTGCCAAAGAAAGTATAGAGGACGTTATTGGTTGTGAATGTAATGTAGATGTGAAAAAAAATGGCAGCATATCCACGAAGTGAATGATGGATAGTGGGACGAAGCATCCGTCCGTCCATTCGTTCTTGCTTTTCGTCCATCCATGCGTGTGACTGTGTGGCCGCCCGTGCCTCCATCTGCCCGTCCGTGCGTGCGTCTCTTCGTGCGTCTGCACGTTCATTTGTGCGTCCATCCCTGCTTTCGTCCATGCATCGGCTCCTGCGTCCGTCCATGCATCCATCCGTCCGTTCAGCCATCCGTGCGTTCGTCCATGCATCTGTCTGTGTGTCCGTTCGTCCACCTATTCAACACTCCAAGTACCACCATCTCGCATCTTTTCATCATATATTCCTCATGTAGAAGCACCCCCATCCAGCGAACATTCCAAGGACTGAACGAGAGGAGGCACACACACACTTTCTTACGGCTTGTGCTTCGTGTCTACTTCCCACCTTTAACCACCTTGAGTTCATGGTATATATTAGTTCACTGTATTCATGGCACTGCGGCCCAACGCTCGCTAAACCTTTCTAAAACATAGGAGGTTACGCCCAGCGAGTATAACATAGCATCTCTTTCTTGTCTTCTCTGCGTTGTTGAACAAAAAAAATTCGCAGCGTGTGCGTTAACTAAAAGCCGAATTCTCCTGTCTCTCACTCCCCCATAGCAGCCATTGGCATGTACATTGAGCACTATCTTTTATTGTTCAACAACGCACAGATGAAATCTCTCACCGGCACCACCTTGGAGGTCAAAATATTATACTTGTTACACTCTACTGCAATGGCTACGAGGGAAGAACGAGTGCCGCTATAAGGAGCTTCGCCTTTAAAAATAAAGGTGTATGAAAAGATTGCTTTTCGTGAGCTGGGACTGAACTTGTGAACTTCGAATTACACATCCGATGCTCTACTAACTGAGCTATTGCGGCGGCCATTCCCTCGTTCACTTAATGGGGGACATATGTGCACTTAAATGCGAGTGCATCAATCAGCGCCACCACGTGCTACGCGACACCAAAAGACAGAAAATTGTTTCACACTCGCCGTCATGGTTGCTAGTAGCGCTGACACTTGTAAATGCACATATATACTGGATAAAGAGGACGAGAGAATGGCTGCCGTGTTAACTTATCTGGTAGAGCATTGGACGTGTTAGGTCACGGTCGCAGGATCAGTCCCAGCTGCTGGCAAGCAATTTTTTGTCCACTTCAATTTCTTCTCAATTACATTACATTTACTATAATTAGTGTCCTCTATACTTTTTATAGCATTATGGTAGGTTACTTCTCATTAATATTATGTCTAGCAAAGAAAAAATGAAGCCTTAAATTTTTTTTCTTTCAACCAAGCCATGTGACTTGTCCATTGTACAATACTGAGTAACACACAAGCACTAACATGTCTTGTGGGGTCATTCAGATGCAGTATCCATCAAGACAACAGCACTGGAATTCTACCAATGAAAGAGCCTCTCCACAGGGAATGAAAGTTCATTGTATTTGAACTGATGAACTGCTCCATATGTGGCCAAGTTGTTGGCAACCTGAACTTCAGCGTCATGCGAACTCTGGTCGTTGTAGAGGGGCGAGCAACTGCACAAGCTCCGGTGGAGAAGCCAGCCACTTGTTCGAGGAAGTGGCGCTGGAGCCGGCAACTTTCTCCTGGCCGCTGGCATGCTCTACTAGGGCTGCGTGGTGGCTGCAACCATCCAATGCCTTGGTGCTCAAGTCATCACGGAGTGCGCCTTCTACAACTACCAGAGGGCCTACTTGCTCCCTGCAGTAAAACAGGTGCACTTATTGATCAACATCTAAATATAACTGTAGCAAGACTTGTAGACATATTACGCAGCGTGACCACAAATGCTTATACTTCTCTTGCATTAAGTGAATCTTACTTTTTTAGCATAATTTTGCCATAGATTTACACATAGCAAAGCATTTGCTTCCATCTGTATATCTTTGTCAATGTTATCTTAATTCAGAACATGAAATCATTTTGCATAAAACTTGTACAAAGCTAGCCCATCTGATTTTATAGTTACAATGCAAAAGAGAAGCCTAATATTTTTGCTTGCTAATATCAAAATGTAGAAACCAGTCATCTGGAAAAATTATAGTTTTAGAAACAGTTTTAGCATACTGCCTTATTTATCTTACTGTGCAATATGAATACTCATGATGGAAATGAGTTTGAGATGATGAACTTGTACAGTGGTAAAAATGTAGCAGTGGTGGAATACTCGTGGGCATGTCGGCATGAAACATCATTGCTATTATACCAGGCCCCGGAAACTCTGCGCTAGTTTCAGTTTCAAAGAACATGCACGCTCGTAGAAGTTGCTGGGCATCCTAAGATCCGGTTGAACGAAGTGAGATTAATGTGAATGTTCGCATTTATTGGCCATCACAAGTTTTCACAAACAAAAAAGTCTACGTCCCGTAAAGAACTTTTTTTTTGTCTAAATGTTTTTTCTTATTCCTTATTTTGTGAATTTTAAATCAGGTTAAGCGCAAAGAGTGATTGACTTGCATTCGTAGCACTTGCCTCTGCTCCTTCTTGGCTCTCGCTCAGCGATATTACAAGCTGGATTTCGCTCAGTTATCTCGGTCGGTTACCGTGTCAACTATGAGAAAGATAAAGATGGCAACTTGTGGCGGGCAGAGAATGAACCACAGTGAGCTATGCCGAACAAGTAAACCATAGATTCATCGAAGATGTAGTTCTGTGAAGGTTTTTCAGGGTTTCCTAAAAGCAACGGGTGAGCACAAGAACTTGAACCAATTATTGGAGCAAGTATTGATTTTGCATGAGTACATATCAGCAAACCCAGTTCTCTGCAAGCCAGACTGGACTGAGAGAAGTGCAGTGTCGCTTGACTTATTGGTGAAGACGGCAGCCAAGCTCCTGTCCAAAAAATGGATTTATTGAAAGGCTTGAATTCGAGTTAGCTCGGCTACATAGTTTTAGCTACTTTTACTTTTGGCAACTACTTCAAATGATGTCAAATCATAGGCCACTTCCTGCTTATGAAATTCTTGTAGCCATGGTTTCAAATTTTGTGAGTCCTTGCTTCTAATAATGTCACTCGAATACACGTGATGGACTGAATGCTTCTAAATATTATTACAGAGAATGTCGACGGAGGCAGAGTTTTGACAAGTGAACTTTTCTTCGTCAAAGCAATGCTGTTGCCCTCACGAGGACAAGTGAACTTGCCGAAACACTATTTCCAGCGACGTTCTTCCTCGAGAACTTCTTATCGCTTCAAGCCTTTTCGTGCCTCTGAACTTCAGTCTCGTTTGGTACTCAATTTGTACGCCCGTCGTCATAACAAGCGTGTTATTGAGTCAAATATGTGTCCTATCCACGATTGTTGATGATATTAACATTAGTTCAGATATTGCTATCAACGTTTGCTCATTATGTCCATATGTCAGTTGTAAATTGGAGCTGCATTTATAGATTGACACTTTCACACTACGTGTATGTACCTGTTTTTTATGCAAAACATGCAATAAAAAAGCATTTCATTCATGTCGATTGAGTTTTGTCTTACAGTGAAATCAGTCAGCCTAACTTTTGCCTCTTCAGAAACACGAACAAAATTTTTAAAAAAGTTACCAAAATTTTATGGCCGCACTGCCCAAGTGGCCAGCGGACCTGCAAAAAGGCACGAGCGCATTCTGCTTGCATGCGAAGTAGGAAAGGAGGGCTTCAGCGGCAAGCCTCCTCCTCTCAATTTTTGTCCTTTCCCTCTATTTGGGGACCTAACCAGTGACGTCATGAAATAAATTTTCTGTTCGTGATTTATTTCTAGTAGGATGCCGGGCAATCGCCAGTGGTAAAAGCAGCGCTTCTGCTGCTGAGAGCGAATACATGGGAGGTACAAGGTGTTTCAGCCCCCTCATTATACTGTGGAATACTAAAAGAACCTATGCATTGTGTCACCTGTCTTTCCAGCTCTTCCTCAAAAAACAAGCAGCCATGGTGGATGCACTCGGTGATGGGTGATGTGACTCTCCTGGCTACAGCGCCAAGTATCTCACGTACAGTGTGCTTGCCATGCAGAATGGCTGTATTTTACACACTGAGCTGGTGCAAGTCTGAGAGTCAAACTTGCAGTGCTACTAGTATACTTTTCAAGTGCTAACAAGGGACCTCTTGCTACACTTTTATTCACCGTCACCCGAGGTCCCCTACAATGTCTCCATGGAAAAGCAAGGACTTGCTAAGTGCCTGACTGCTGTTGAGAATCTAGGCATCCACATACCCTCATTGACAAGTACCATATGTTTGTGCAAAATTTGCAAGTGAATCTAAGAAACATTAAGGTAATAAAAGTATATCTTTATGTGAAATCGTTAAATTACTGTTTCAAGAAGGAATGTTGGATGCAAGGAGGGGATGGGAGTTTCTACAAGAAACTTTCTACAAGAGTAACAAACTCTTGTAGAAAGCACTGTGTGTGCCCATGACAAAAGGTCCAAGGGACTTATTAGGCATATTTTTTCCCAGATTGACATCCTAGTGTCAAGCTGTACTGCCGCAAGCACAAGGCAATGCCGCAAGCACAAGGCAAACATGCCACACTGGTATGATGTTTGGCACGTTGGTGAAGGCAAGCATGTACACAGTTTATAAAGTTAGTGTGGCACATGTACAGTAATTTGGCAACTTGCAAGTTTCCTTTTGTATGCATGATCTAATTACAATATTGAAGACAGCTCGCAATAACATACTAGATTATAAGAAATCCTGGGACTAGTGTAACTTTGAAGAAACTTGTACCGAAAGTTTGCTGAAACATTTGTATTTCATTCTCCATATTCGTAGTGAAAAAAACACATGTGCAGACATAATCAATAAACTCATACACAGTACGAGCACTAGTCCTACGTACGTGTTCCTCACGTCTGCATCTGTTTTTTTTTTTCTACGAATATGAACACAAGTGACTAAAAACAACTAGCCCTCATCACCACTTTGGCTGCTCAAACATGTTTTGACATTACAAGCAAGCGCATCCCCAAATACTTTAAGTTGAGACATTGCTCTCAGAAAAACTTTTCTGTCTTACAGTTCACTATAACAATCGGAGCTGACACTAAAATTTCTGTCATTTGAGCTCTGTTATGCTATCAGATTAAAAGCAAGTCCCTGTACTGTACATAAAAATATGGTACCTGGCAGTGTAGTTTAAATAAGGTAAATGATCGGGCATGTAATCTGAGGGTTGTAGGTTGGGTTAGCGTAGGTACAAAGCTCTTTTTTTTTCACACTTGTGTCACAATTACTAATACAGTACCAATAAAAGAGCACAATTAACATACTCTATACATTCCTTGGTTTCTGTGTCAGCTAGTTTTGAATAATTTCATATAGGGAGGCTTGAAGGTGACCCTCTACTTTTTGTAATGTCACCACTGCTGAGAAGCTTTCAGCTGGTGAAGCTAGTAATAACAGTTCAAAAAAGGGGTGCGCATCTGGTAAGGAGTGTTGGCTGTTTATTGAACACATGCACTTCTAACAAACTATGGCACTTCAGATGATGAGCAATGACAAGGTAATAGTTAAACAAAAAATTCTCTGAACAAGTGTGCAATAAATATATGCTAAAAGCAAAGCCTGAAGGGAAATATAGATTGCAACCATGCCACAGCATGCGTGCTTCTCATGTTAGTGGCCGTCGCCAGCTGTGCCAGATAAATTTTTTTAATTGTCACACGAACCCCTTTCCCCCGAAAATGTTGATCTTGTAGCGAGAGAGGAAGACGGGACGGCGGCCAACGTGGTCGTGTCATTCTCTCGCCACTTTATTCCACGCCACAAACGGAGCCGCGGTGGCTGTCCACATCCGACACACCAAGTGCTCTAGCTTGTTCTCTTCCTCGCGCAGCTCGAGCTGGCATCAGCTGCGCGAGAGGCGCGGCGCGGTGATTGAAAAATGATGATGGTGATGGTGGCACTACAATCTATATCATTCATGAGGTAGCTTGACCTACCATTAAGTAAATATGGTAATTACTTTTATCTTGTAATGTGTCTTTGCGTGATAGTGACTTTGTCTCTCTTCACCATGCAGGCTATGTTAAGAGCTGTTGGAACATGCCATGGACCTCCGTGAACTCTCATCATATAAGGAGAGCTTTCCAAGTAATGAGGCAGCAAAGCCATGGCATATATCCCTCACCTAAAAATGGCCATCTAAGAAGGAGCTCATTGTTCAGAGGCACACACACACACGCTTTCCAAGATCATCGACCTCGAATCAGTGACATGAATTCATTCTGATGATGTTGGTTTGGGTTCAATGCCCCAAAACAGTGATGCAATAATAATGAGGTACGCTATAGTGAAGAATGCCAAGAATTTCAGTCACATGATGTTCTGAGAGAGAATTTATTTACTGAAAGGTAGAGAGGTCGGCCTGAGCTATAGTTTGCCCTGGCCTGCTCTTCTACACTGGGGAAGGGTGACTGGGGAGTGAAAGAGTGATGAATGACGATGGTAAGGTAGAGAGATCATATGTTCTCATTAAGCTAGGTAACTCTACAGACGTGCATCCAGTCCAGTGGCTTCTAAGAAAGCGATGACGGCTCGTGTAACCACATGTGTGCTGCTGGCGTCAGGCCAAGGACCTAACACAACCTCATCGGTTAATGGTCAACTAATATATCGGCCAATCTAAGTTTTATCAGTTGCTGACGTTTGCTTGCATATGCTGGACAGTCGTAAAATATTGTCACGTGCGTCCCGCGAAAAAGACGAAGGCGACAGCGCATACGCGCATCTGCACGCTTTTATGCAGAACGCAACAACGAGAAAGATGAGGAACTCTCTCTCTCGCGGTTAACAAAAAGACCGACCCGCTGCTGTTTTCCCAGCGTCTTCGAGTACGACTCTCTTGATGTCGCGACACTGGTGGAGGTGCTGGGGCCTGCAACCTGATGCAAGAAAGCGTTGTTCGGGACCGTACACCCAGTCCGGAGCCTCAACATCTTGTTGCGACTCCAGTACACCGATTCAGCCGGCGCCTATTAGGCCTAAGTCCAGAACTCTTGACGGCATCTTCTGTTACCAACATGGCGGCCCCTTCAACGTCTGCGAATCTTCCTCCGGCCCAGACGACTCACCCTTACCAGGTAACTTTTGAGACTCCTCGTGTTCCCGAAGTCTTCCGTGGAGAACCGTATGAAGATGTCGAGGACTGGCTCGACCAGTTCGAGCGGACCGCTGTGGTGAATCGTTGGAGCGTGCAAGAAAAACTTGGCCGTGCCTACTTCGCAATGGAAAATAGCGCTCGCACATGGTACGAGAACAGGGAGCCTACTTTCCAAACCTGGGACAATTTCCGCCAAAAGCTTCTCGAGATGTTCCTGAGTGCGGACCGACGGGATCTCGCACAATAGATGATTGAAGCCCGCATGCAAAAGCCGAACGAAAGCGTGGCCATGTTCGCTGAGGATATGGCCCGTCTATTTCGCCGCGCTGACCCTGACATGCCCGAGGCAAGGAAAGTTCGTCATCTGATGCGGGGAGTTAAGGAACCGCTTTTTGCCGGCCTTGTACGAAATCCGCCAACAACAGTGGATGAATTCATCAAAGAGGCGACTGTCATTGAGCGGGCGCTCCGGCAACGATGCCGCCACTTTGACCGCCTGCCCGACCAAACGCCTGTTGGTGCCGCCGCTCAAAACGCTGCCGTTTCCTAAAACTCTTTACAGCAAATGATTCGACAAATCCTGCGGGAAGAGCTGCGGGCCCTTGGCCTTCCGTCTACTGATCCCCCAGTTGCTTCTGTTGCAGAAATCGTGCGCCAGGAACTACGGCAAGCCTTTCCATCACCGGCGCCACCACCCGAACCACGTCCACTGATCTATGCCGATGCCGTCCGCCGTCATCCGCCTGCCCCAGAAGAAGCACCCTTTCAGCCATGGCCCGTTACCTTGCCGTGGTGGCAGCGTGAACCTGTGCGGCGACCACCAGTACGTCGGACCGACTTGTGGCGCACTGCCGACCGTCGACCCCTTTGTTTCTACTGCGGCGCACCAGGCCACATCTCGCGCTACTGCCGTCATCGAGAAACCCGGTTTGGAAACTTTTCTCGGCCCGCTTCCTTTTATTCTGAAGACCCTCGTGACCATGGTGCTGATCACCTACCGACCAACCAAGCGTCTTCACCAAGTCATCACTCGCGGTCTCCCTCACCTGCACAAGGTCAGAATTCCCCGAATCGCCTAAGATACGCGGACGCCATCAGAAACCGCTCCCCAAGCTCGTGCCAGGGAAACTAACTGCCGCGACCTTCGGGGGCAAGGTTGCCAATTGCCGAGACGCCAAAAAGACCCCCTTGCCTCTACACAAAGACGTGACGACGGTGATAACGAAGACGACGACAACCACGAGTACTAATGCCAATGAATTTGTACGTGTCGACCTCAGCGTTATTATAGACGGACACCACGTAACAGCACTGGTTGACACTGGTGCTGACTTCTATATTATGCGACAAGAGCTCGCCGACCGCCTTAAAAAGGTTAAGACGCCGTGGAGTGGGCCGAGCATAAGGAGTGCTGGTGGGCAGCTAATGACGCCAACCGGTAAATGCACCGCTCGGCTCGTAATCGATGATTCGAACTTCGTCGCCATTTTTGTCATTTTACCGGACTGTTGTAAAGAGTTGATTTTGGGTATGGATTTTCTGCGAGAGTACGGTGCTGTCATCAACATCCCAGAATGTATCGTCACCTTTTCCGCCCATCCTTACGTCGACGCCACCACTGAAGAACAACAGCAACGTTTACGTGTAGCCGATGATGTGATGCTCCAGCCGAGATCTTGCTGCCTTGTGTCGGTGTTGTGCGAACGGCCGTGATAGCAGAGCGGTGATAGCACCGCTCTGCTATCACGGCCGTTCTGTATCACGGCTCTGCTATCACGGCCGTGATAGCAGAGCGGTGATAGCAATGAGGTGATAGCAGAGCGAATAGACACGCTATTGCTTACGCAAGGTGTTTCAATAGCGAGAGACATTCTGGCACTAATTGATGGGCGGGCAGAAGTCCTCATCACCAACTTCAGTAACGAGCGTCGTCACATCCAGAAGGGCACTGCGATTGCCTACTACGACGACGTGGACCAAGCCAGAGATCGCTTCGCTTTGCAACCGGACGAGGCGACCATCCCAGCCTCGACACCTTTGTCTGTCAACATTTGCTCAACCCTGTCAACCTCGGAAAAACAGCGCCTACTAGAGCTGATACACCAGTTCAAAAATTGTTTTTCGTGCACGTCGAAGGTCAAGCAAACACCACTGACCCGGCACTGAATCATCATTGAAGAAAATACGAGACCGATTCGTCAAAACCCATACCGTGTGGCTCCGAAAGAACGTGAGAAGATCCAAAAGCAAGTTCAGAAGATGCTCCAAGATGACGTAATACAGCCTTCAAAGAGTCCCTGGGCATCCCCCGTGGTATTGGTTAAAAAGAAAGACGGCAGCTTGCGTTTCTGTATAGATTACCGCAAGTTAGACCAAGTAACAAAGAAAGATGTCTACCCACTGCCACGTATAGATGACTCTCTTGATCAGCTGCGGCATGCACGCTATTTCTCATCAATGGACCTGCGAAGTGGCTATTGGCAAATAGAGGTCGACGAGAGAGACCGTGAGAAAACTGCTTTCGTGATGCCCGACGGTCTTTATGAATTTAAAGTGCTTCCATTCGGGTTATGCTCAGCGCCAGCCACTTTTCAGTGTTTAATGGACACTGTGCCATCAGGACTTAAGTGGCAGACATGCTTGGTTTATCTAGACGACGTTGTCGTCTTCTCAGCTACATTCGAGGAACACCTAAGTCAATTATTCGCAGTTCTACAAGCTATACGTTTGGCTGGCCTGACTTTAAAGCCAGAGAAGTGCCATTTCGGTTTCAACGAACTTTGCTTCTTAGGCCATGTGGTCAGCCACGAAGGTGTTCGACCTGACCCGGGCAAAATTGCCACTGTCGCAAAGTTTCCCGCATCGCATGACAAAAGAGCAGTGAGACCCTTCTTAGGCCTCTGCGCTTATTACCGACGATTCATCGCCAACTTTTCGTCTATTGCGGCGCCTCTGACGCGGCTCACACGAGAGGATGTCCCCTTTCTTTGGAGCGAAAAGGAACAAACAGCGTTCAACGAATTACGCCAACGCCTCCATACACCTCCGGTTCTTGCGCAGTTTGACCCGGAAGCGCCAACAGCACTTCACACCGACACAAGCAATGTAGGCCTGGGCGCCGTACTGGTACAATGGCAAGATAACTCCGAGAAAGTGATAGCCTATGCCAGCAAAGCTCTCTCTCGCACGGAAGAGAACTACTTGACTACCGAGAAAGAGTGCCTCGCCGTGGTTTGGGCGGTTCTCAAATTTCGACCGTATCTGTACAGCCGCTCATTCAAGGTTGTCAGTGATCACCACTCGCTTTGCTGGCTCACTAACTTGAAAGACCCATCCGGCCGTTTAGCACGCTGGAGCCTTCGGCTTCAGGAGTTTGATAAGACCATTATTTATAAATCAGGGAACAAGCACACTGACGCAGACTGCCTCTCGCGGTCACCAGTCGAGCCTGCCTCTATTAATGACGAGTCTATGGGCGCCGCATTCTTGGGAGTCATCAACGCGGCCACTATCTCACAAGAGCAACGCAGTGACCCTGACCTGCTTTCACTTATC
Organism: Rhipicephalus microplus; assembly: GCF_043290135.1. Lineage (NCBI taxonomy): Eukaryota > Metazoa > Arthropoda > Arachnida > Ixodida > Ixodidae > Rhipicephalus > Rhipicephalus microplus. The sequence goes on from NW_027464585.1 coordinate 44,699,492, forward strand.
GATTTCTTAGAAGGACGACGGGAAGACGTGCCGCGAATTTTTGCGAGAGGAGTGCCATCTTTTTGTTTAAGGAACGACGTCCTAGACAAGAAAAACTTTTCTCCCACCGGCAGCCCATACTTGCTCGTCGTCCCTGCATCACTGCGAAAAGAAATTCTGGAAGCCTGCCATGATGAAGTCACCTCTGGTCATCTCGGTTACACTCGAACATTGTCCCGTCTGCAAAACAGTTACTACTGGCCTAACCTACCTGCTGCTGTGAAACATCACGTCCAAACATGTGCCGACTGTCAAAGACGCAAAGCACCACTCGGCAGGCCGGCAGGCTTATTACATTCCGTTCAAGTACCAGCAAAGCCATTCGCCCAAATCGGAATGGATTTCCTGGGCCCATTCCCAACTTCTACCACAGGAAACAAATAGATCATTGTCGCCACTGATTACTTGTCTCGCTACGCAGAAACTAAAGCCATGCCGAGGGCCACAGCAGCAGAAGCGGCTCATTTCTTCATAGAAAACGTCGTCCTTCGGCACGGTGCTCCAACAGTTCTCATCACGGATAGAGGAACTGCGTTCGTGGCAGAACTTTTGGAGTCGGTTCTCAGGCTCAGTGGTACAGCTCACCGGAGAACAACGGCGTACCACCCACAAACGAACGGACTAACAGAGGGGCTTAATAAGACCCTCGCAGACTTGCTCTGCATGTATGTCGACACAGAACACAAGAACTGGGACGAAATCTTGCCTTATGTGACCTTCGCCTATAATACTGCCCGGCAGGAAACTACCGGAATGGCGCCGTTTAGTTTAATACACGGGCGCGAAGTCACTACAACGTTGGACGCTATGCTGCCGCACGAGTGTGACGACACGCTGACGCCGAAGAATTTGGTCAGCGCGCCGAAGAAGCCCGACAGCTAGCCCGCGTGCGTATTTGTCACCAGCAACACAAAGATGCGAAACGGTACGACCTACGACATAAATTGGTAACCTACAAACCAGGCGGCAAGGTATGGGTCTGGATCCCAATACGTCGACGCGGGCTTTTAGAAAAGCTATTACGACGATACTTTGGCCCATATCGAGTCATCCGACGATTGAACGACATCAACTACGAAGTTATTCCCGACGGCGATTGCAGTTCCAGTCGCCGAAACTGCTCACCCGAAATCTTGCATGTCATCCGGATGAAACCCTACTTGTCCAGCTAACTCTCGTTTGTCCTGTGCGTGCCGGTGCATATGTGCGTTTTTATAAGTAGAGTGCCTTGGCTGCGCATCGGAACGATGCCATTTTTGGAGGGAGGCAAATGTCACGTGTGTCCCGGGAAAAAGACGAAGGCGACAGCGCATACGCGCATCTTCACGCTTTTATGCAGAACGCAACAACGAGAAAGATGAGGAACTCTCTCTCGCGCGGTTAACAAAAAGACCGACCCGCTGCTGTTTTCTCAGCGTCTTCGAGTACGACCTCTTTCTTGACGTCGCGACAATATATGTTCGAGCGTTTCTGGCAACCGACAGTGACCACTATTGGGACCTGTGTCATTACAGCCAATCAAGTGGGTGTGACGTCTCGTGTAAGCCACACCGAGGCGAATGCGGTGGATAATGCATGAGATGCTTCGCTTTAACTTGTGAGGCATACAGAACTTCATTTCCGGGCCCCATTTGTGCAGCCACTTGTGCTGGTGTTCTGGTTTCTGCCAGTGCTCTAAGATGAAAATGCGCATTACGTGTTGAAGTAGGATGTTAGTATCTTGTCGGGAAAATGCGATGCACACTTCCGGGGCACTATTTAAAGCTCTCTTAGCTTCATCGTCCTCCTCTTCATTGCCCATTATGCCACAATGAGAAGGTATCTATTGAAATATTACATGATGTCCATTTTTTGTAGCAATGCCAAGAAGCTCTGCAATTTCAATCGATAAAGTATGATATGGACATTGTCTCATGAAGCCACTGATGGTTTAAAGAGTAGCTTTGGCATCGCATAGTATCGTCCATTTACGAGCGAGTTCTGTCGACATGAAACGTATTGCCTCCCGAATAGCAACAAGTTCCGCGGCTGTTGATGTGGTCTTGTGATCTATCTTGAAACGTCGAGCTATCTTTATCTGCGGGATGACAAAAGCTGCGGCGGAGGTACGCGACGTGGTAGATCCATCAGTATATACATGCACCACACCGTCGTACATAGTATAAATGTGCAGCAGTGTAAGTTGGTTTAGGCCGATCGATCATACAAGGGACTTCCTCATAATCCCAGGAATCTTCAACATGCACCTAAATCTAAGTACAAGGCCTCAACCATTTTCGCCTCCACTGAAAATTCAGCCGTTACGGCCGAGATTTGATACAGCGTCCTTTGGGTTATCAGTTCAGTGCCACGACAACTAGAGCACCATGGCGCATAGTCACCATCACCAATACTTAGCATAGCATCAAAAGCCTACCATCAAACTGGCATCAATTCTATTTTTACATGTGTGTGTTCTGGCTGGCAGCACACACAGACGAACGAGAGAGCTTCACTGGATTGAAGCAACATCAAAAGCCCAGTGAAACAGAGAAAATGCAACCGTAGAGACGTCACAGCTGAAGGCTTCTCACACTGGTGAATGGGGCAACGTCAAAAGGACGGTTAAGCAGAGAAAATGCAACCACAGTGATGACGCAGCTGAAGTCTTCTGACACAAGTGCGATGGAAGAAACCTTCTTGCCAGTTGGACAATCATGCAATCGCGACTGATTTGTGGAAAGTGCTGTCAAATGTTATTTTAACGTGTGGGCTATACGGCTGGCAGCACACTGAGAGCCACTTAGTTAATCGAGTGAGAGAGCCACAATTGACTAAAGAAACTGCCTTCCTGGTAGTCAGGCAATGATACAGCCATAATTGCTTTTTGTAAAGTGTGTGAAGTGTAATTTTTACATGTGTGCTAAGACTAGCAGCACACAAAAGGCACTGTGTGAATCGAGCGAGAGAACTACATCATATTTTCGCGTCTGTGTGCTATGGGAGGCAGCCCAAACAGAGCTATATCTACTTGAGATGACATCACAAGTTCGACAGAATGACTATAGATAGGCGTATTTGAGAAATGCCCCTCATTACTTGTTTGGCAGTTGCTTTTGTTTGGCAGTTGCTTTTGTTTGGGGATTGTGCACCTACTTTTCAACTGTTGACTAATGAAATAGTCTGCGATTATCATCATAAGCGATGTGATAAGCAAGTCCTACATATTATTCCCTTTAAAAATCATGCACGAAGCACAACTATATTGGAGCGAAAGATTGCATAACAAGTCCATTGGAAAAAACAAACCTGTGCAAAACAGGTCAACATAAAAGGACATGAATGCGGAAATCATTTATGTGCAGATATCTTTGATGCGTAGTTGAAAGCACGGGCAGCTTGCAGTTTAATTTCAAGTTAAGATATAAAAGCTTTCAGGTGCGCACAGAAGTATATCGGAAGCCCACGTAGTCGGCTGACGGGAAATGCTTCCGGGTGGCGCACGCACGTAATACAACTATGTTGCGTCGCCTAAGCCTCTGCCAAATCCATCGTGTGAAGAAGCGGTTCGCTAGAAAGCGATATTTCCTGGAAGAAGGCATAAGATAACGTTGCTGAAACTGCAACTTCAAAATGTTTTTTTGTTTGTTTGATACACTATTACCTGTGCACTTCTCTTTCAACCGCGACACCGTTCTCCAGCATGCAGCACCGCGGAGTGTAAGCAGGCAAGGTTCTGTTTGGCGTTGCATAAGTCAGTTGCCAGACTTTTGGGTGGTTGTTGCCATACTGCCACCAAAATTAGCGAATAAATTTGCCCCTGAAGTTGTGGCTTCTTCGTGAAAGTTTGATGTCGTCTGCGGTGCATTTTACGAGTGCGTGAGCTACGTAAATGAACGTAAGACGAGTGTTCCAGAACTCGGGGCGCGTTCTCTTGCTGTGTGCGCTGCTGTGCAATTAAGAGATTGTGTCTCAGAGTTAGGGAATCAACAACGCGTCGTCCGCCGTGCATTTAACGAGTGGGATGAACGATTTCGCGTGTGTGCGACGTAATTAACGTAATGAACCGCGCGTTACAGAAGTCAGGGCCCTTTCTCTTGCTATGTGCGCGGCTGTGCAATTAAGAGATCGCGGCTCAGTATTACAAACGATGCCCCCCCCCCCCTCTTTTTTTTTTCTTTCACAGCTGATCGTGCCGCGTTGACGGCGTGCCACAACGGGGACGCTACGCTTCCCCTAGCTGTGACAGCACAAGACATATCGTTCGGACTCGTGTAATGTGACGAATAAACGTCCCAAGGCTGGCTAATTGGGGTACGTCGGATATGCTACGGCTTATATACGCCTGGAAGGCTGCTTTATCGACGCAGTTGAAGCAAATTAAGCGCGACTCGCGAGTACCTGTAAATAGGACCCCGCCGATCAGCCACAGTCGCTTGCAGGGCCCTACCCGCAATAAGCACAAACGACCAAAATTCTAAATACTGAATGCTTATGCGGGGTCCCATTGGGCTGGGAGAGGACAAAGCAGCCGGCGTCACAGGTACAAGTAACCCCAGGTGCAGGACGCTCCAGCTGAAAAGTCACAGCATGTGATAATCGCCGGCGACTCGAATTTAAATCGATGCACAGAAGCCATCAAAGAGAGGGTAAGAGGTGACAAGAGGGTTGCAGTAGGGGCGTTCCCAGGACGCAAGCTAAAAGCAGTCATGAGGCAAGCGAGCGCAAAACTCAAAACTACAGCTGATAGACGAAACCTCGTGATAACTTCAGGTGGTTTAAACGATGTCTTAAATGAAGATACAGCAGGACTAGCAACCACACTGGTGAAAGGCATCAATGACATGCGGGCCACTTCTCCTCAGGTACAGGTAGTGATATGCACGATACCAGAGGTATCAGTGCGTGATAGCAACCTGCAAAGAGCGGTTGTCAACGCAAACCAAGAGATATGGCGGATGAGTCGAGAGAAAGGCTTTGAGGTGGTGGAAATAAATAAAGAGGTGCATAGGTGGGGTGGTTTTCAACGAGACAGAATTCACTTCGATGGGCGGCTAGGTCATGAGGTGCGTTGGCAACTTGCAGGACGCGCAGTAGCTTTTTTGGGGGGCAAGCGGGCCGTTCGGGATGCAGGATAGCTAGTAACGAGGAATACAACCAGGGAGACTTTTTGACAGGTGGTATGGACAGATATGATTCCAAAGTGGCACCAGTATCTAAGATAGGTACAGTCCCTGGCAGAAATATACGTGGCCACAAGCGCCGAGCCAATTGAGACATAGGATATATTAACATGCAGGGTGGTAGGAACAGGCTGAAGTAAGAAGAGACAGAACAGCTATGGGAGGAGAGGTCGATGGTATATGGTTTTGTAGAAATACATCTCAGGGACATGGAACAACCTCCTAACAATGCAGACTACGCGTGGGAATCTTGTAATAGAGTAGAAGGCAGCAGAAAGGAGGGTGGTATTGGGGCATTCATTCATAAAAGTACAGAATGGCAAAGGGTAAAGCAGGAGTGCAAGGAACATTTATAGCTGAAAGGGAAAGTGGCAGGGCAAATGACACTCCTTGGTTTAGTGTACTTGTGGACGGCAGCAAAGGCCAAAGAAGAAAACCAGGCAATGGTTTTCAGGCAATGACAATCAGGAGTTACGAGGAGAGTGCGAGATAATTATACTAGGAGATATGAATGCGCACATAGAAGATATAGATGGGTATACCGACCCGACAGGCCAAATGCTTTTAGATATGTGTAAAAGGCTTGATTTGATCATTTGCAATAGTACCGAGAAGTGTGAAGAGCAACACACATGGGAGGTAGGAAGGCTGCAGTCGACGATAGATTACGCACTGATGTCACATAGGATGTATGATAAGCTCAGGGGAATGCACATAGATGAAGGCAGCTCCAGAAGTCTGGGTAGTGATCACAAACGTATCAAGCTAAGTTTTGGAAGAGAAGTGAAAGTGAGAAGGAGACAAGATGAGCAACTACAGAAAATTTTTTATTTAGAAAGGCAAATTGAAATAGCAACTAAACAAACTGAGAAAGTAATTACTGAGGATAATAAAACAGTGTGGACATACACAAATCTAATTAGACTGTTTGAGCTAGAGCTTGCTAAGGCTCGTGACAAGTCACCCCGGAAAAGAAGACACAAACCCAAAAATTGGTGGAATGAGAAAGTTAAGAGAGCCATAGCAAAACGTCAGGAAGCCTCTAGGGAACACAGACATGCTAAGAAGTGGGGTGATCCGACAAAAGATGTTGAAAAAAAAAAAGGGAAATCTTTTCAAGTTGTAAAAGGGATGCATCCCTTCTGATCAATGAAAAGATTAGAAGAAAGGGAGCCCAATGGCTGGCAGAAGTACAAAAAAAAAAGATAGAAAGGGAGCTGCGAAATTTTTCAACCATCTAAACTCCCTAAGACATGAGACGAGCCTAAAGCAGAGGTTTATAAATACAGCTCAAGGTGCTAGGCTAGAAGGGGACGAAGCTATTAAATATATAAGAACAAGGGTGACAAAAAATTTTAACAAAGAAGTGCTGTATGCACCAAAAAAGACAAGGATGAATCAAGTGGTGCAATGGTTCCATTTTCACAACAAGAGTGGGAAAGGGCTGAGAAAAGGGTTCCTAGTAGTACATCAACAAGCCCAGATGGCATTCCAATTATGCCGATAAATACATTAGGTTCGAAGTCTAAAAAGACTTTTAGAGAGGCAGTGAGTAAAATAATAATCGATGGAGAAGTTTCCGATGGATGGAAACTTAGCAGGATGAGCACGATCTATAAAGGAAAGGGGGACAAAGCTTACGCAAACTACCGTCCTATAACAGTGACATCAGTGGTCTGCAGGCTGGCGATGCAGATTATGAAGGAAAGACTACAGGCATGAATAGAGGATGAGGGGGTGCTGGGGGAACTGCAGAATGGGTTTCGGAAACACAGGAGGTTGGAAGAGAATTTGTTCTCACTGACGCAGTGCATCGAAATAGCAGAAAAAGAACACAGGCCCCTGTGGCTAGCATTTTTGGATATCAAGGGAGCGTACGATAGCGTGGTTCAAGAGGACTTGTGGGGAATACTAGACACACTAGGCGTGGAAGATGTAGTCACTAATCTTTTAAAGGATATCTATAAGGGTAACGAGGTAGTTATAAAGTGGGAAAAACAGGTATCCAAGTCTGCAGAGGTAAAACGGGGGCTTAGGCAGGGGTGTCCTCTATCACCCTTATTACTCATGATATACCTACAAGGATTAGAGGCCAAATTAGAGAAAAGTGGACTGGGCTTCAAATTCTCTTTCGTCAAACAAGGAAAACTCATTGAACAGGCACTACCAGCATTGATGTACGCAGATGATATAGTGCTAATGACTGACAACAAAGATTTGCAGAAATTGGTGGACATCTGCAGTAATGAGGCAGATAGGTTAGATTTCAGATTCAGTAAATGAAAATCAGCAGTCATGAATCTTAATGACGATGAAGGTAGTGAGCTTAGAATACAGGAGGTCACGCTAGAGATAACAGATAAATACAAATATCTGGGCGTATGGATAAGCAATGGGGCCACGTACCTAAGAGAACACGAACCATACGTGACGACTAGAAGTAACAGGAATGCAGTGGTAATGAAAAACAGGGCACTGTGGAATTACAATAGGTATGATGTTGTGAGAGGAATATGAAAAGGGGTCATGGTTCCTGGTCTGACGTTAGGCAATGCAGTCTTGTGCATGAGATCAGAAGTTCAAGCAAGACTAGAAATTAAGCAACAGGGAATAAATAGGTAGGCTTGCCTTAGGAGCTTTCGAGAATACACCAAATCAAAGAGTACAAGGTGATATGGGATGGACATCATTTGAGGGCAGGGAAGCTAGCAGCAAGATAAAATTTGAGAAGCGATTGAGAGAAGTAGGGGAGAAGCGTTGGGCAAGGAAGGTTTTCAGCTACTTGTACATGAAGAATGTTGATACAAAATGAAGGAAGCAAACCAGAAAATTGACTGGTAAATACTTGGAAAACAGCAGGGGGCCAAACCAAAAAGAATTATCGGTTAGGAAGAAGGTGAAGGAAGCTGAGACCGACATTCGGAGAATCGGCATGATTAAGAAGTCCGCACTAGAGATCTATCGAACTTTTAAGCAGGAAATTGCCAAGGAAAGGATCTATGATAATACTCGGAATAGTTCTCTACTGTTTGAAGCCAGGACAGGAGTATTGCGAACCAAGACATATCGGGCCAAATACGAAGGGGTAGACACAGTATGCAGTGCGTGTGGAGAGGAAGAAGAAACTGCAGAACATTTGACATTGTTCTAGAAAGGGCTTCACCCTATAGTTCAGGATGATGGCGCAGAGTTTTTCAAAGCACTGGGGTTTAGGGACAGTGAGGGCAAAATAGACTTTAAGCGGGTGGAATTAACTAGAAGGAGGTTATCTGATTGGTGGCTAAAGTCAAGGCACGAGTGAAAATTAAACCCTTCAGTGCAATCCTCAACCTCACTATTTAAGGGGAAAAAATAAGTCAAGTTTTTGGTTCATTAAGTATTACGGCTTGGTGGCGCTAGGCACCGCCCGATCTAAAGGGTACAGGTATATCCATCTATCCATCCATCCATTTTCAAAATGAAGGAGGGAAAGGGTGTGGCACATGGAGGAAGGAAAGTTAAGGAGAGGCCCTGACGTCACTCATTTTGAAGCCGCGATGAAGCCGGAAGTCGGCCATATTGACTAGGCAAATTCTCCTCTCTTGTTTACATATGAATGCGAAGCAGAAGGTGTGACTCCCTCTTTGTCTCAAAAAGCACGTGGCCTGCGCGCCGCGTGTGCCGGTGCTATCTGAAACCAACGGAACGGATTTCAACACGCTGTGCTGCCGCGATACGGTTGACGAAATTTCTGCGTATGGGTGTTGTACTTTTGCTCTGCCAGCGTTTACGATAAACACGGCAAGTTGCACGTTAAGCTTTTTTTTATTTGATGTGTTCTTTTTGAAAATAAAGATTATATTTCGGACATTGCCGCACGGCGAACCCGGCACCGAAATTTGTACAGCTTCTTTCAGATCACTTTTTCCCCCTTTTGCACTTCTCTTTAGGTTTTATGAAATTTTCGGTCAGGCTGTGGGCTAGACACAACGATAAAAAAGAAAAAATGTTTTCCCTGCAAAAAACCCGGAGGTCCGTAATTATGCCAGTAAATTCGGCGTCAGTGGAGCTTGTGTGCGTGGCAGCCCGTTGAGTTTGCGCCAGCCTCTTTGTTTTCGCCCTTCTTTTATCCGACGCGCACTGGTTCCTACGGATATCCCAAAGGCCATGATTTCATTAAGACGAAAGCAGCGAAGACCACCCGAAAGTGCATGGGAACACGTCTCCAGTGTGATTCACGCACACTAGTAGCTACGGAGAACGGAGACCAGGATCGCGTTTGGGCGAAAGGTGGGAAAGTTAGCCGAAGGAATGCGTGAGAAAAGGTCTGCGGGAAGCTTCACGCGTCGACACAGCCGCCAAGGACGGCAGGGAAAGCCAGCCAAATGCGAGGGAAGATGTCTCCAGGATAGGTGGCTAGTCATTAGAGAAAAATAAAGAGAAGGCGCTTGTTTCTGTCTTCCTTATCTGGAACAGAGCTCAGCGCCAACCGGTAACTGTACAGGAACATGAAAAGCAACATTAGATTACAGTCTCAATAAGGGCCTATGGACCGCAAATGCATCGTCCGTTGTCATAAGAAGCAACACCACATAACTGTCACTAACCTGCAAGGCATTCATTGAATGAATTCTTCAGCACAGTCGTTATCTTCTATGATGGCTTTTCAGCATAATTTTGACAGACGCTGCATACGCGCTCGTTCCGTGGTTTTTAGTTCAGACACCTGGTTACAACCACCACTGGGGGAAAATCGCGTAGCTAACAATACGGCACAAAGAATGGATGCTGTCGAACACCTGCAGTACGCCATGGTTAGGTGCGAGGCCCATGAAAACGCGCACACCACCGCTGGACCTCCTGAACGGTGCCGCACCGCACTACATCAACAATAACAAAACGCCGCCATTGTGCCTAGTGAATATGGCCGCGCGTGACGTAATTTCCGCCACATTTTTTACGCCCTGCGCCGGGAGTGTTTCGGTTCACCCGGTGGCACGAACCCTTTCGAGGCGAAAACGTTCGGTTCACCCAATAGCCGCTTAAAACCAGCTTGACTTGGCTTAAAGTGTATGAATAGATGGCGTTAAAATCGGTGTTTTGGAAAACATTTTTCAGGCGATTTAGGCGTCCTTTATTCTGTGGTTCAGGTAGAGTTCTTCACTAGCTTGTGACACACAGTCTGTGGTGGGTTCATCGTATTCTAGTCGTGATGTTTCTTTCTCCGATGTTGGTGTTGGATTGAACTGTAATCTGTTTGAAATGGCGAGAATTGCCTCTGCCCGTGGGGTCATGGTCGCTTTCTGTTGTTAGAAAGTGATTCATACACAAGTCGCTGCCGCTTTTGTTAATTCCTGTGATGTCGCCGTGTTCAGGAGCTTCTCATCCGTTCTTATCGAGTAGTTGACGTCATTCGCCTGAAGCACAGAACAGCCCGAAGTGTTTGCCACCAAATCTACAAGCAATGATAACAAGCATAAAATAAAGGTCTTTGGAACGCGATTTGTGAATGTTGGTCTGACGGATGTACTACGCGGATGTATAGTAGGTGCATGCGTGTTGCTTGAGAACCGATCAAACAGCTGGTGTCACTTGGAAGGAAGTATATACTGTGCCAACGCTTTCGTTGAAGCTTGTTCTTGCGTAAGTGTGCGAGATAGATACGGAATGCACAAGTTGGAATTAGAGAACGTTCTTGTCCGAGTGGCTTTATTAAGCAGTCGCAGATGATGGCAATTTGTTTGCTTAGAAGTATGTGTTTAGATTGGGGTAACCAACAGTGAAGGTAGTTGTGTGTGGGTGAGGAAATTAGTTTTCTTTGTTGCGGTGCCTTCCAAACAAATCCGTTATTTCTTCTCTTCATTGTGTCGGTCTCTTAATGTGGCACTAAATTTTGCTATGTGCTTTTCGTGACACTTTCTCTCGCTCTAGTAAAAGTTGACGTGAAAGTTCAGCTGAAGTGTTTAAAGCTCCTTGCAGCTATCCACAGCAACATTTCTTTGTCTGTGTAATCAGTTGGATGCACGTTATTTGGCGTGCCTTTGATAACACAAAACATTTCTTTTTTTTTTTCTCGTTTACTGAACAGGTTCAGAAAAAATCGGGGACATCTGTCCCGACTGGGACAGCGCGAGCAAAGTCTTGGACAGTCCAGCAAAATTCAGGACCGCTGGTAACACTAGTTTAAACAAGTATACAAAAATGAAAAAAAAATGGAATAATATAGAAATTTCATTGCTGGGAGCATTGTCGAGCTTAAATTGCTAACCCCTAAAGGTCTTTTTAAAAGTTAACATTGCCGCAATACAGCAGTGTCATGGGGTGAAGTGCTTGCAGTGTATTGCAGTAAAGCATACATAACGCGCGCGTGTGTGTGTGTGTGTGAAATGGAAGCGTAGCACTACTATTAGGCCTAATGCGATGCGTCGTGCTTTGTCTCATTACTGGTCATGCGACAGACGGCATCAGCACCAACTTCAACCTTTGTAAAGAGTCCATATGTTCCCCCATAATTATTTTTTTTAATTGTGGCAAGTGATTCACACTGCAGTAAACTTCTAGTATATCGCATGAATAATTTAAAATTGTTGCATGGCCCCCAATAAAGAAGTGAAAAATACCTGTGACAGACTCCTTGGTACTCCAGATTTTGTGCCATCAGATATGTGCTCTAAAATGAAAATGGTCATTATTATTGAAAGATATACTCAGGCTAGGTATTGGAGATGATTGTGCATGTTTTGCAAGCTTCCTTTTAAAAGCTCATACTTCACTTTATCGGGTTTTCTTCAGTTATTAAGAAAAATAGCTCCCCAAGAATGGTCTAAAATTAAACACACAGTTTGTCATGGGGCAAGTTGAGCTTAGCAAAATTATTTATGAAAACCATTCTGTCGCATAACTAAGAGCAAGGTGGTTTCAGGAAATATGTTGACCTGAGATGATGGCATGTGTTCAAGCATCTTACAGAGGCTGCTTGTTGTTATAATGTGGCTGTAATTGGACAAATGTCTGTCATCAGGTGTGGAGATACATCGCATCTCTGATGATCAAGTTTTTAAAGAATGGGTTTTCAGGGGATGCTAAAAACTTTTTTTGAAGGGGTGAGCAATAGAGAGCATTACTTTATTAAAGTCTCCAATTTCATTAGGTTAGCACTGAGGCTTGCAGGTATGTTAAATGAGCATGGTCACTTGAGTAACACTCAGAGGTCAATAATTATAGGGTGAACAGCAAGGTATGTATGAAACAGGATTATGCAAATTGCAGAAATAAACATAATGAAGTTGTCGAGAAGACTTTGTTAACAGTACATTTACAGGCTTCATGCAAAATTTGCTTTCCAGTAGGGTGAATTTACTTTTGCTGATGCTTCCGATGGCATCATTGCAGTTCATAAGCACTGGTATTACGGACTTCATGTGATGATCTTGATTGATTTGTGGGGTTTAACGTCCCAAAACCACTATATGATTATGAGAGACGCCGTAGTGGAGGGCTCCGGAAATTTTGACCACCTGGGGTTCTTTAACGTGCACCCAAATCTGAGTACACGGGCCTACAACAATTCCGCCTCCATCGGAAATGCAGCCGCCACAGCCGGGAATCGAACCCGCGACCTGCGGGTCAGCAGCCGAGTACCTTAGCCACTAGACCACCGCGGCGGGGCGCATGTGATGATCTTGTTTTTTCAAGGTTCATGTACTGATTAAAAAGTATAGGATCAAGAAACTTGCATGCTGTCTTAAGGCGTAATCAGGCTCACCATAGAGGTAAGTGGTGACATTTTAGTGAGTTATATGTGGAAGGTCTGTGTACATAACATCATAGTAATCTTGTAATGCTGTAGCTTTATTTGTGTAACAAGTGAAGCTTCTTTTCCTGTTAAAAATTTCTGCCAAGCAAACAAGTTCCAACAGTAGGATTTGCCCTTGGGTAAAGCAGGTGGTAAGAGTGAGCTTATTCAGAAGCCCTTCAAGAGTACCCACTGAAGGAATTAGTACCTATAGGGCGAAAATTCCAGTGCACCAAGAAGGGCAAGGGAGGACGGTGCAGGTTAACATTTCAGGAGGGTATCTTCTGGACATCATCCTTCTCTAGCCACAGGCTTGTATGGCTTGTGGCTAGCAGACTCCTACTGACATAAACTAGGTATAAATGTTGCTTCTCTATTGCAAGATGACACACCATATACCTTTTGAGAGTCTCCTCACCACAAGCCCTTACATTAGCCTAAAAATATTTTTTCTACAGAGCCTTTTTTTTGTCCTAAACAGTTGTCTCAAGCAACAATATGCACATTGTGACAGTCTAGCTGGTGACCACAGAGATGGCTCTCGCCATCACGATGCATACTCCACTCAAAATGTAAGACACTGCAAAATCATAGTCCGGTGTGCGTGCATACGACCTTGAACATGTAAGCAGTGACCACTTCTCTTGTGTTCGCTGCACTGGAACATGCTTGTCGCACACCTGTTCAAGATTGTGACAGTGAAATTAGTTCTGGCAATGCTGTCTCAGAGGTAAGACTGTGTACACCCTTAGGAACACCATGGTGGAGCGAGCAGAGGTTCATATCAAATGCTGTAATAAACTGGCAACACCATGGTGATATAAGCACACTTGCATTAATTTATTACATTTTTATTGAGGCAGACATCACACAGCTAAGCCTAGTTGTGGTCTCTTTTCGTTATTGTCTACATAGTTTTCCCATTGGTCACAGCACAGGAAGAAAAATTTCTCTGTAGGAGCACCATATTTTAAGCTTGCATGACTCTAATGAAGCACTGTGCGAACAGATATATTGAAAATGTTAATACTTCGGGTTCTATAAATGGTGAACTGGTTGTCACATTCAGCCGGTGATCCTGCAGGAGCTTTAGCATATACTCTAAGGTCATTTTTCATCAACAATGCCACATACAATAGTTTAACAATGGTTGTTAATGGGCAAGATGATGCATAGCTTCAGGGAGGTAATTAAGCTAAGGGGGAAAATTATAGATGCCTAAGCACCACTGGAAAAATGAAAAAGCACAGAAAAAGAGCGTCAGTCGCAGCTGAACCACAGAAAATATTTACACTGCACCACACATTCGCGTCGTCTAGAATTTTTCCTAATAATGTTATACCAACCTGCCCAGCAACAAGTACTCCTAAGGTAATAAAGGGCAGAATGACACTTGCATAAGATAGGAAACACAGGACGCGAGTTAACTGCCATCTTTCTTTGTTTGTGGCTTTGGTAGAAAATATATAAGGAAACAGACACATGCACAGAGTGACAGTGTGCAATGTCACAGTCATCAAAAACATCACTTAACATTGCCTGCTCGAGAAACTTTCCTAGTTTTCAATGTTTCAACAAATGTGTCACAATTAAATACACCACTTCTTTTTCAGCTTGAACTGCTTCCAACAGTTCACATCTATCAGGACTGCTGCCTGTAATCTTCGTCTGGTATTTAATCTGAACTGACATGCCCTAATACTTACGCACAATCAGCCAGATTTGTCTATCTACCCTTAACAGCCTGTAAGTCCACGTGTAACAACACCCACTCCACCCTTCCAGTGGTCATAGTCCATGCGGGTCATTATATCACTCAGTTAGCTGCCTAACTATACTTTCATTCATTCACTTCATATTTCTTGAAAATAGAGATATGTGAACCCTACAACTGCTTTGCAAAAAACAAATGAAGTACAAGTATAACACTTGCTATGATGGCTTAATTAAAAAAATTATTTCACGATGATGGCCCAGAAGCTTTCTCTAGAAAACATGTAAAGACCATATGGAGAAGTATGTGTCCCAGGGAAATTCTGAAACTGCCAAATTCGAAGGGTGTGCAAAATATTCTACGATTTCACATACCAAGTTGAATACTGTGCTATTTGATTCACTCGCCATTATTTCTAGAACTAAATATTTTTTACTAGTTTAATAAAATTTAAGATGTTAAGTACACCAAATAAAAAGAAAATGTGTGAAAGTATCATAAATTTCATCCCGGGCAGGTTATACGCATTAAACATGACAGCTTATCTAGTGCAGCGGGCTGCTTCGCTTTACGAAAGTGATTTTGCTATCTATACAATTGTCACTTACCCTTTCTTAACACTTCTGTAGATTTTAAGGGCTTGATGTTTTCGCCAGATACTCGATTCCTACTTTTAAGATCGCTAGGAGTCTTTATCATAGCTGCAAAGGGAGATACAGCCAGTATTTGATGTACTTGTTTTTATATTGCAATGGAAATAATACATCAACTGGGAAATAGCAATGAAACATTTTGTATTAAAATTTATGTCAAATTCGGTTTGCTGCACAACTTGTGTACCAAACAGCGGCCGACAACCATTGGGTGTATTTGCACCACGCTCTGCCATGACGAAGCACATGCATGAAACTTGAGAGACACGAGCTCATGCATGCAGGTGCAATTATTATGTAGTCGTCCTTTGAAACATCCTTGGTAATTTTAAATACTTGGCTGGGCAGATGTCTGTTAAATTATTCTTGAATGTCTAGGCTGACTACAAAATGAGCAATGCTAATAATGTTCTTGGCTCGTGCCACAAATTTTTTACCACTCATTCTTTAAAGATATTTTCTAACGCTGTTGTTGTACAACCAAACAAGAATATGTACATGCTCTTTAGCATACTGCTATTCACAAACTAAATGCCAGTTCATTAAAACTGAAGATAGTTAAACATTCATATTCCATAATTACGATCAAACTGCAGGTGAGATACCACAACAACCAATCTTGCACTGATGTCATTATGTTTTCATTATGAATTTACTAATTTACATGCTTGCTTCTTTTTCACAGAGTATGCATATTATTATACAAGACACCACCACTAACTCATTTATCAACTTCAGTATTTTATCACTTTCAATCAACCATCATATTGCCACGTTCCATTTCACAAGTTTTTGTTATCGTTCCGAAACACCACACGATTCTCGGCGCAAACCGCGCCTGCAGGTTTCGAGAAGGTTCCGGACTGTAGTAGATCATTTCGACAAGATCACGCCCACTGTGCGAACGGTACAGATTGTTCTGGAGCCTACGCCACCGCCAGCGATAACGCTACAACATTCGACGGCAAGGGTATAAATGATTGATTGATTGATATGTGGGGTTTAACGCCCCAAAACCACTATATGATTATGAGAGACGCCGTAGTGGAGGGCTCCGGAAATTTAGACCACCTGGGGTTCTTTAACGTGCACCCAAATCTGAGCACACGGGCTTACAACATTTCCGCCTCCATCGGAAATGCAAGGGTATAAATGCCGACGCGCTTCGCAGCTTGTCAGTTGTTGATCGAAGGCCGACGCTGCGTTCGCCGCTATCAGTCCGAGACTGCTATCTGTGCAAGACTGCTGCTGTAATTAGACTTTCCCTTTACCAGGCACAGGTTCGCTCAAATAAACAGTTAAATCCCAACACGAAGTTTTCTGTCTTTGGCCACGTCACGACCCCGTGACAATATTGCAAAGTCTTGAAACAAGTCACTTTTAAGACCCACAAGTTTTCTTGTGCTCTTACAGCGCATCGAAGGCCCTGAAGTGTCAAACAGGCCAAAAGGCATTGGTGAGGCTTGTTCATAGGCATTGGACCAATCTGTTTACAAAATGTGTTAAAGGCACATGCGCGCACATGTTTTGGTTTGATTGTACGTTAACATTAAAAAAGGAAGAAGTGGTGCGACATTTCTGGTACAAGCCAAGCATGTGGTTAGCATTGCTAACTTTCACTTCACTTCCCTTTATTACCTTAAAGACCCCGGTGAGGGGGTATTACATAAGGGGTGGGTTAACAAATGGAGGTTAGAGAGAGTGATCTTCTCACAAACAATATGTATTAATGTTTTGCGCAAACCTTGATGAACACGTGATCGCTGCAATGTCCCGGGGAAGGCCATTCCAGTCCACTGCTGTGCGAAGAAAAAATGAGGCAGCAAAAGTAGTAGTGCGAGCGCGTGCGATTGAATAAGGGTGGGTTGTGCGGTGAGATATGCGCATTGGTGGGATGATGTAAGGTGCTTGATTGAGAGAACTGTGAAAGAACTTGTGAAACAAACAGAGGCTGGCGATGCGGCGACGCACAGAAAGATTAGCAATATCAATGTCACATTTTAGGGATGATATGCTTATGTCGTATGAATATGAAGAGTGAATGAACCTAGTGGCACGATTTTGCACAGATTCTTTTTTGTTTATTAGGTATATCTGGTGCGGGCTCCAGATGGGCGCTGCATATTCTAGTTTAGGTGTGATGAGTGATTTGTAAGCCAGAAGTTTTATGTCTAGTAGTGCGTGACGCAAATGACGCTTTAGGAAACCGAGGGATCTGTTCGCGGATGATATGATGTTGTTGATGTATGTGTTCCAGGAAAGGTCAGATGTTAAGGTGACGCCTAGGTATTTATATGACTGAACTTGTTCGATAGCGGAATTAGAGATTAGGTATGAGAATAATAAAGGATTACGCTGGCGTTGAAATGAGACGAGTTTGCATTTAGTGGGGTTAAGCTTCATTAACAAAAGATCACACCACTGTTGCACGAGATCCAGATCCTGTTGGAGTGTAGTTTGATCAGAAATGTTAGTAACTGTGCGATAGATGACACAGTCGTCGGCAAATAAACGGATATGGGAAGATAAATGAACAGGAAGATCATTAATATTGTTACGGTGAGATGCCTTTATTTACAGGAGATGATGAATGCGAGAGTCCAGGGATCTGGCCGATCACCGCTCGTGCCAACTTCGTTCTTCTCTTCTTCCACGCGCCCCCTCAGTATCGTAGCAATTCCCCCTTTGCAGACGATGCCCACTGGGCGAGTTAGGCTTCGTTGCGATGATGACAGCGTTTTAGACGGGCAACATGAATGACGTTGGTCTTGCTTGAGCGGCGGCCAGTTGACAACAGCTGAGATATCTCGTACGTGACATCGCTGAGACATTCCAGGACAACAAACGGACCGGTGTAGTTGGCCAGAAACTTTTGGCAGAGGCCGCGCTTGCGAAGCGGCGTCCAAAGCCACACCAAATCTCCTTTCTCAAACCATACGTGCCGTTGACTTCTGTCGTAACGATTCTTGGAGCGTTTCTGTGAGACGAAAGTTCGAAGACAGGCGATGTGCCGGGCCTCTTCTGCGCGGCAAATGGTTTCGGCGAGAGTAGGTTGATCAGTCTCAGAAAAAGGAAGGATAGTGTCAAGAGCTGTGTGGGGTTGGCGTACGTAGAGCGGATAAAATGGACTGTATCTCGTTGTTTCGTGCTGTGCAGTGTTGTAGGCGAAAGTTATAAACGGCAAAATCACGTCCCATGTTTTGTGTCCAGAATCAACATACATGGAAATCATGTTGACGATAGTCCTATTAGTTCGTTCCGTCAAACCATTAGCCTGCGGGTGATACGGGGTAGTATGACGAAAATGGCACGAAGCAAGACGAAGGAGGTCTTCAACTACATCGGCAACAAATTGCCGCCCGCGATCACCGATGATGACACGGGGGGATCCATGGCATAATATAACGTGTGACAGCATGAACTGTGAAACTTGAGTAGCCGTTGCCGCAGGAATCGCCGCAGTTTCGGCGTAACGTGTGAGGTGGTCAACGCCAACAATAATCCATCGATTGCCGTTCGTTGATTGCGGAAAAGGGCCGAGCAGGTCGACACCTACGACGTCAAATGGTGAACTCGCGGGTGCAACGTGATGAAGTAGTCCAGCTGGCGGAGTTATAGGACGCTTGTGGCGTTGACACTGCTCACAGCTCGCAACGTATGCAGTCACACTTTTACGCATCTTCGACCAGAAGAAGCGTTCTTGCGTGCGATAGAATGTCCTATAAAAACTCATGCGGCCAGATGTTGGGTCGTCGTGCATTGCTCGAAGTACGTGTTGTCGTAGACTTGTAGGCACAACTAGAAGTAGGCGAGGGCCTACGCCGGAATAATTCTTTTTGTAAAGAACGCCATCCTTTACGATGAAACCACATTGACCGTTCGTTCCGGAAATAAAGAAAGAAGCGAGACTGTTGTCATTGCGTTACTCTGCTCGAAAAGTTGTTAGGTCAGGAAACGGAGTATTCACTACAGCCAAATATTCATCAAAGTTGTCAGCGTCACACTCGGTTGACGGAAGGGGAAGTCGTGAAAGGCAATCGGCGTCGGCATGATGACGTCAGCTCTTGTAACAGATTTCAAAGTCGTGTTCTTGCAATCGTAACGCCCAACGAGCAAAACGACCAGATGGGTCCCGTAGTCCAGTGAGCCAACATAAAGAATGGTGGTCCGTGACAATCGAGAATCGGCGTCCATAGATATAAGGGCGAAACTTGTGCACAGCGAATATGACCGCGAGACATTCCTGCTTTGTGACAGTATAGTTTCGCTCCGGTTTACTTAAAATGCGACTGGCATAGGCAACGACGTGTTCAGCAGCTCCATGGCGTTGGACCAAGACGGCGCCGATACCTACACCACTGGCGTCGGTATGAACTTCTGTGGCAGCAGATTGGTCATAGTGGCGAAGTACGGGCCCTGACGTAAGAAATGCTACGATACTGAGGGGGCGCGTGGAAGAAGAGAAGAACGAAGTTGGCTTCTGTATGGTACGTGGCACGAATAGGATCTACTTTCTCGTCGCTTAAAGATGCAATAAAACTGGTCGCATTTTGTTCGAAGAGGGCGAGTCGCATTCCGCAGGGTAGCATAACAGGTTCATTTGAATAGTTCGACACCCATAAGGCCGATCGCCTATCACTGATCGACAGAACAAAATGTGGAACGAGCACATTTTTCTTGGCACAATTGAGAGGAATGGGCTCCACAAGAACGTCAAACTTTCCGGCGTTTGAGGCAGAGGCGTCAACGCGTATGGTCTTCATCGAGTTGGGCGGCAAGACAACATCCTCAATGACGGTGATAGATCCTTGACAGCACCTAGGATCGTCAGTAAATGCCGATAGCATAATCTCGCCAGCACCAGCAATCTACAGTAGCCCCGCACTCGCATAAAAAATCGATCCCCAAGATGATGTCATGGGTGGAGCTGGTCGGGACAGCGAATTCAGCCTCGAAGTCCTTGTCACCCAAAGTGACTCTAACAACACACACACCGATCGGGCACAGTGTCTTCCCGCTCACTGCACGAAATGATGCACAAGTGTCCCAGCGAAACATCACTTTATGTCCTAGCCGCAATTCGAAGTTAAGACTCATCACTAAAACAGCTGCTCCAGTATCTATCAAAGCCACCGTAGGAAGTCCATCAATAAGCACGGGGACCCTATTTTGCGTCATAAAAACGGGTGGAGGCATAGGCGGATGTAGTGACAAATGTTCGGCGACCTCACCTCTATTGGCCGCACCACCTAGTTTCCCGGAGGCGGGGAGGTGACGCGTCGACCAGGAGATGGGGAACGGAACCGGCGTGTTGTGGGGGGCGTCAAGCTTCGCACGGAGGAAGGCGAGTCGTTGCGTAAATTCCGGTGAAAATCGCGTCCTACATGTGTATCACTGCGGGTCATTTGATGGAAGCCGTCCCTAACGTACGCGTTCCGCATTGAACGCATACCACCGCGCCAGCGGTTTTGTCGGGAAGAAGCTGATGATCCCTCGTAGTAGCGCTGCTGGGGGCGACGCCTTTGACCACAGAATCGAGCCACATGTCCACGGAAACCGCAGTTATAGCACACTGGGGCCTCACGCACGTCGCCATACTTTCCACGAGGCGCCATGTGCCCATGATCGTCCCACGAAGACACCATTGTAGGTGGTTGGCGGGAGGCGTTCTGGAAACCACGGCGATGATGTAAGTTGTCGGTTGGGGGCTCTGGTGCTCTTGATTGGGGCACATCATATAGCGTGGCATCAACGGCAGCACACATTGCGTCGTATGGCGGGGAGGTGTTGTTAGTAGGTGCTCTCGGCGGGTTGATAGCATCACGTCGTCCAAGTTCTTCGCGTATAATTTCCCTTATCATTGAGGCAAGATCACAGGAGGATATTGGAGGGACATCGACACTTGCAACGGTGGTGACGTTGGTAAGTCTATCAAATTTGGGAGTGATGCGCCTAGCAATCAGGGTCTCAAACGTGCGGCAGTGTTGTATTACGTCCGCTACAGACGCCAAGGTGTCCTTGTCGATGAGGAAATTGTAGACATCCTCAGCAACCCCTTTGAGGAGATGCCCTACCTTGTCATCTTCTTTCATGCGTGAATCTATAGACTTGCACGATTTCAGAATCTCCTCAATGTACGTTGTGCATGTTTCACCGGGAACTTGAGCACGCTGCATCAAAGTTTGCTCAGCGCGCTTCTTCATCAATGGGTCCCCGCAGCAGCTCGCTATTTCTGTCTCAAACGCTTCCCAGGTCGTTATTGTTTCTTCGTGGTTTTCAAACCACACCAACGCCGTCCCTTGAAGAAACAATCCAACGTTGGACAACCGGGAGGACGCATCCCAACAATTGTATTTACTCACGCGGTTGAAGTGTTTCAGCCATTCGTCGACGTCTTCTCCGACCCTCCCAGACAAGCTTCGTGGTACCATGTGTCGGGGCCATGTAGCGCCAGACAAAGAGTGCGTGGTGTCGCCGTCAGCAATCGGATCCATAGAGAGCGGTGGTCAACCAGCCAGTCGGCGGCTTCGGCGTAGTTCTTGAGGTAGCGCTTCCGTGGTCGTTCGCCTGGGATCGCTCCACTGTACCCCGGCATCTCCACCAATCTTGTTATGATGAGATGCCTTTATTTACAGGAGATGATTGAATGCGAGAGTCCAGGGATCTTGCCGATCACCGCTCGTGCCAACTTCGCTCTTCTCTTCTTCCACGCGCCCCCTCAGTATCGTAGCAATATATATTAGGAACAAAAGGGAAGCGAGTACAGATCCTTGGGGGACGCCGGATGTTACTGGAAGGGAGCTAGAATGGGTATTTTTAATGGAGACAAACAGAGAGCGGTTAGTAAGAAATTGTGTGATCCATGCAAGAATGTTGGGGTGCAGGTTCAGCTGGGAAAGTTTTAACAGTAGGTGTTTGTGCGGTACCTTATCAAAGGCTTTTGCGAAGTCGAGAAAGATTGCATCGGTCTGAAAGTGACGGTCGAGAGAAGAGTGTATATCATTAATAAATATAGCAAGTTAGGTTTCACAGGATAATGATTTACGAAATCCGTGCTGGGAAGAACGAAAAAAATTGTTGCTGTCAAGAAAGTTCATGATGTGTGAATATATAACATGTTCATGATTTTGCAGGGGACGCTTGTTAGAGAGATGGGTCAATAATTTAGGGGGGGACTGTCTGTTACCTGATTCGTGGACTGGAATGACCTTTCCCTCCTTCCAGTCGTCTGGTAAAATTCCTGTTTCGAGTGACAATGAGAATATCATCGAAAAGTACACTGCAATAATTTTTTCCTTAGTATTTTTTAACAATTTAGAGTTAATATTGTCTACGCCAGCTGATGATGAAAGTTTTAATTTGTTAATGAGTGATGAAATGCCATTAACGGATAACACAACAGGGGCCATCACTGGTAATGTCGTAGTAGGTGGCGTAGGAAACGGTACGTTGGCTTCTTTAGTGAACACTGATGAGAACGCGGTGTTAAAAATATTGGCGCAAACAGTGTCGCTTACGTCTTCATTTTTATCGTTTGTAAGTGTGATTTCTCGTGTTAGTTGCGGGTTTATGATTTCCCAGAATTTTCTAGGGTTAGATTTCAGAATTTTAGATAAATCATTGTGATAGAATGTCTGTTTCGCTTTTCTAATTTCAGCATAATAAGCATCTTCCGCAGCGAGTACTTGCCCCATGCGCACGCATTACCATTAAACTTCGCAGCTCGGAAGAGGCGCTTTTTTTCATTTTCAAGTGTTTTCAAACTTTTCGAAAACCATGGTTTATTTTTATATGCAGAAAAGCTCACTGTGGGGATGAATTTATTAGTCAAGTCAGTTATCTTGTCCTTAAGCATTAGCCAGCTGTCATTGAAAGAACAGGAACCGAGATTGAGTTCGAAGTATGGTAGGAAATCTCGTAATTCACGATTAATTAATTCATAATTACCCTTATCATACAAGTGAATCGTTTTGCAGAAAATGGGGCGTATTTTTGGGGTGAAGTTAAATATGGTATGAATGACTTTGTGATTGCTGATTTCACGTAAGTATGCAATAGATTTTAAGCTTCCGGGGCTATTTGTTAGTACCAGGTCTAAAATGTTTGAGGATTCACTAGTTACGTGTGGAATAAGGTTAAAGTTGAGGCAAACATCGACGAATTCTCTTGCTTCAGTATTTCCCGAGGTTGGTGAAACCTGATTGAGCCAATTAATGGAGGGAAAGTTAAAATCCCCATAAAGCAGAATACGTGCGTTAGGGTGTTTATTAGTTAGCTAAGATAAGATTTCGTTAAGTTTGCGAGGGAAGTCTGGGTCAGTTCGAAAGGGCTTATAGCATACGCCAAGTATTATTGCTTCGGGAGGGGCACGGCATTTTACCCATAATGATTATAGTTGTGAAGATGTGGTGATTAGAGAGCATGATAGTTTTTTTTTTTGGTGGCGATGAGTATGCCTCCGCCACGTGCATTTTTACGATTGTGACGAAAGAATATGGTATTTATCCCGCACTAACTTTATAGTTAGTGCAGGAGTTTCAGATTAATTCTACCCTATTTTTTTAGCAATATATCTATAACATGTGGTACAAATAGTTTCTGTTAGTAATTTCACAAATGACAACACTATTATCAGCAAATCATGACGAAATTTAGATGATAGCAAAGAAAAGGCATTGGCAGTTAAAATTAGAAATAAGCTGGGCTTAGCTGAGCACAAAGTGAGTTCAATTTCATGCGAAGCATTCAAAGTACTAAACTTTGTTCGGTAGAGCCAAGGTCCAGATGACTCAATTTTAAAGTAAATGTTTATGACTGACCTTGTCAAATGTGTTAGAAAATTCTAAAATAGTTCAGTCTATGAGCATTGCATCAAGAGAATGGCACAATTTACGAGTAAATAAGTGGAATCTAACTTTGAAGCGTAGTTTTAAATCTATACTGCATAGTGTTGTATGAAATGTAAGGCGATATAGACGTACTTAGCTGCTGAATAAGCTTTCTTAGAATATAATAATAGTGGTGGTATTACAACATATGTGCAAGTTAAAATGAGGAAAAATAATAATAAATTTTTTAAACCCCAGAAGAAAAAAAGAAAATTAAAAAAAATTACAGCATATTCATGGAGTGATTGATGATGAGTGGGGTGAAGGGTCCGTCCATGCATGCGTCTATGCATGCAATCGCGTTCGAGAATGCAGATGACGCATGGGTAACACCGATGAGACGCGTGCCAAAAGAGCCGAGCGCAAGCGTCTTTAACGTGCCCGCCACTCTGCTTCGTTCATGCCCCACCAACGATCCACTACGTATGGTGTCTATAAAGGAGACTGAGAGATCCGCTCGTTCTATGCATACCCAGACACAGCCCCCCCATGCAGCCAATCTGAGAGTAGGGGTACAGCGCCATCTAGTTATCTCTACCCAACTGCAGTTTCTATGTAATTCTTAAGAAAGCGCTGTCTATTATACTGTTCGGCAAATACTGCCTTCTTTTCTTTGTTTTCTGTTCTCTCAGTCATGCGTGACGCTTGTACCATATCTAAAGACACAGTGAAAGGTGAGGCAACAGTACCAAGAGGACTTATTTGGTTTGCATTCTTTTATGGTTTGGGGGAAGTATGAATATTTATAGCAACTTGATTTGAAAGTGTATTTAATAAGTGTTTGTGAGTGCCTGTAATGTGTTAACTCAAAACGACAGAAAAAAATTACTTTTGACGTGTCGATGTTTATGTCACTATGAATTAATTCAAACAAAATCTTTAGTCTTGCTATTTTCGCCCTACCTTATAGTGTTAATAGACCAGCTTTCGTTTGCAATTCAGTAGGAGAATTCGTTAGATTGCATTTGTTATAATATAAATATACCTCATTGCCTTCCTGTGCACCCCTTTTAATCCTCGCAATTAGTTACTTTGTATGGAGAAACAAAACAATACTATTATAATCATGTTAGTAATATATTCATTTATTATTATTATTGCATTGATAACATTGCACTTGATTTGCAGTTTACTCATTAAATTTGTATTTCACTGTTACACTGTTCAAGGCAGTATTTATAATGTCCTTACATAGACCTACATGTTTTAACTGCATTTAATGAACTCAGATATATTGTCACGGGCTAAGTAGATGGCTGAGGATGACAACGACGAAGTGCTGAACGTGAACGTGCTCGGACTGCAGCAGCGTTGTACGCATTTGCTCACCAATATATTCGCCAGTACGCATTTGCTCGCCAGTGTATACTTTATTCCCTGTAACATCATTGGTGGAAGGTGCGGGGTACCACTCGCTATACAGCCCAACGAGCTGGATCTTTGCAGCGGACGGCGCATTGCAACTACCATGATGACTGACCAGGCTACTCAATGTCAACAAGATTCGTCAACCCCGCAACCGATCGTTGTGGTGCAACCTTGTGACCCAGGCCCATTCAACGGCACAAGTGGCATAGACGTCGATGACTGGCTGGTTCTATATGAGCGCGTCAGCAGCAGCAACCATTGGGATCCGACGCTTATGTTGGCGAACATCATCTTCTACTTGCATGGCACGGCAAAACTCTGGTACGAGACACATCAAGAAGAGTTGACTAGCTGGGACGTCTGTAAGCAGATATTGCGCTATCTATTTGGGAAAGCCATCGGACGTCAAGTGGCCGCAAAGAAAGAACTTGCGACTCGTGCCCAGACATCCACAGAGCCGTACATCGCGTACATCCAGGACGTATTGGCTTTGTGCCGCAAGGTCGACAAGGACATGCTCGACGAGAACATAGTCGGACACATCCTGAAAGGAATCGCCGATGACGCCTGCAATTTTCTCCTGTGCAAGGACTGCTTGACGGTGGAGTCGGTCATCGAAGCATGTCGTCGCTTCGAACGGGCAAAAAGTAGGCGCATAGTTCACCGATTTGACCGCCTTCCCAACACGGCGGCTACGTCCTCTTGTGAAGATTTGCCCACACTACATCAACCACCAGCGCCGGAAAACGTCACCAGAACAGTCCGTCGGGAACTCGAGACTATGGCACCCGCTATGTCTAGCGTCAGCGCGCCAGGACACAACCTCGATGCTGTTTCCATGATACAGGCCGTGGTTCGCCAAGAGATTGCGAATATGGGCATTTCGCCACCTCATCAAAATGCCCCTGCTACTTCCAGCTCGGCTCCAGTCGTTGCGGCTACCACTCCGAACCGCACGTTCGCGCCACGACGAAACCCAGCTGAATGGCGCACTCATGATGATCGGCCCATATGTTTCACGTGCCATCGGATAGGACACATCGCTCGCCATTGCTGCAGCCGTTGGACCTCATCATCTCGACCGAGCTTCCATGATTGGGCGCCTCGCTCCGAACGTGCACCTTATGCCCCGTCCTGCCGTGTTGAGACAGGTGCAGAGCATAATCCAGAACGTCGGACCAGCCGCTCGCCATCGCCCGTGCGTCGTCAGTTCCGCTCGCCCCAACACCATCGTTCTCGGTCTCCCTACGACCGTCGCTCGGAAAACTAGCCGGTGCAGCCCCCGGAGGTGACGCTGCATACACGACTCGGACTGCAAATCCTCTGATTACTTCCGACCAGCGGTGCAACCTTCTTACAATTCTCGTTGATGGTTTACCTGTAACTGCTCTTAGTGATACCGGTGCACAAATATCTGTGATGAGCTCAGACCTCCGCCACCGCCTCCAAAAAGTTCTGACACCTGCGACTGCACCTACCGTTCGTACAGCGGATGGGAGTACTCCTGCTCTGCTTGGAATGTGCACTGCGCGATTAACGATTTCTGAGCATCAAACTTCAGTTCTGTTCGCTGTACTGGAAAATTGCCCTCATGACCTCATCCTTGGACTCGACTTTCTCACTTCACACGCTGCGCTCATTGACTGTTCCAAAGGTCTTCTTCGGCTCGAACTACCATCCTTCTCAGAGACCGTCTTTACCAGCCCACCTCGTCTACGCTCTGTCGATTTCCTCATACTTCCGCCGCAAGCCGCAGTCCAAGTCCAACTCTCGCCATATTCTCCAGTACCCAATGATGATTATGTTGCCGCCCCAATTTCTGACGTGGCCATGACACGTCATGTTGCACTCCCCAACACGGTGGTTACCGTTAAGGACAACCGAACTTCATTTCCCATCCTCAATTTTGGCTTCTCAACGCAAGTTATTCCTCGCGGCATGTCACTTGCGCATCTGACACCACTGGTCGACCACACAGTTTCCGCCCTAACCACCGATTCGCCTTTTCAAGCCACGATTGACCTTTTCAAGCCAATGCTATCTGACAAGCTCACCTCCGCACAAGCCTCTGCTTTCTACCGTGTGCTTGCTTCTTATCAGGACATCTTTGACTTCGGCGACCGTAATTTGGGCCAGACATCCGTAGTAACCCATCGCATCGACACCGGTGACGCTCGACCCATTCGCCGACGACCCTACCGTGTGTCAGCCCTGGATCGTGCTATTATACAGCGAGAAGTCGATAAAATGCTTCATAAGGGCATAATCGAACCCTCATCTAGTCCCTGGTCCTCATCCGTTGTACTTGTTAAAAAGAAGGACAATAGCTGGAGATTCTGTGTTGATTACCGCCATCTCAACCATATTACCAAGAAAGATGTCTGTCCCCTACCGCGCATAGATGATGCACTCGATTGCTTGCACGGTGCCAAATATTTCTCTTCAATAAACCTTCGCTCAGGCTACCGGCAGATCGCTGTGGACGACAAAGACAGAGAGAAGACGGCCTTCGTGGCTTCTGATGGACTTTATCAGTTCAAGATGATGCCTTTTGGATTATGCAATGCCCCCGGGACTTTTGAGCGCATGATGGACTCTCTCCTTCGAGGCATGAAGTGGACCATCTGCCTCTGCTATCTTGACGACGTTATTGTTTTTTCGACTACTTTCGACGACCATCTTACCCGTCTGTCCACAGTGCTTGATGTTTTTTGACGTGCCAACTTGCAACTTAACTCGTCCAAATGCCACT
Source organism: Rhipicephalus microplus (assembly GCF_043290135.1). Taxonomy (NCBI): domain Eukaryota; kingdom Metazoa; phylum Arthropoda; class Arachnida; order Ixodida; family Ixodidae; genus Rhipicephalus; species Rhipicephalus microplus. The sequence goes on from NW_027464585.1 coordinate 44,727,842, forward strand.
TTGGGCAACGTCAAATCTGCTTACTCGGCCATCTTGTTAACGCTGAGGGCGTTCAACCAGACCCTGCGAAAGTCCGAGCAGTTCGCGACCTCCCCACACCCCGCTCAGCAAAGGACGTCCGAAGTTTTCTGGGACTGTGCTCCTATTTCCGTCGTTTTGTCGAGAAGTTTGCTGAAGTAGCCCGTCCTCTAATCTGCCTCCTCAAAACGGATGTCGCATTCACCTGGGGCCAACAGCAAGCAAACGCCTTCTCGTCGCTCGTTGACATTCTCACCAATCCACCAGTCCTAGCACACTTCGACCCATCTGCCGCCACGGAGCTTCGTACTGACGCCAGTGGCCACGGCATAGACGCAGTGCTGGCGCAGCGGCAACAAGGCGTGCACCGCGTCGTCGCGTATGCAAGCCGACTGTTGTCGCGCTCGGAACAAAATTATTCCATCACAGAACGCGAGTGCTTAGCTCTCGTCCGGGCCATTGCGAAATTCCGACCGTACCTGTATGGCCGACCATTCTCAGTTATTACGGACCACCATGCGCTTTGCTGGCTCTCCTCACTCAAGGACCCTATAAGACGCCTAGGTCGCTGCGCTTACAAGAGTACACTTTTTCCGTATTCTATAAATCCGGACAACTTCACAAGGATGCCGACTGCTTGTCCCGTTACCCAGTCGATCCCCCTGACACGATGAAAGATGGACAAGAGGCCCTCGTTCTTTCAATTACCGACTTCACCGACATAGCTGCTGAACAACGCCGCTCGTTGCCGGAGACTCAATGTTGAAGGACCTCGCAGGGTCTTTCACATTGAGCTCCAGGACACATGTCGAGGTTCGCTCATTCAGCGGTGTGCGGATTGAGAAATTGTTCTCTTTAATTGCGCATGCTCTGGCAGATGTGCACTTGGTCGTTCTTCACGTTGGTACTAACAATGTCAGTGAAGAACCCCTCGTGCTGATTGCCAGGTTCCGATCACTGATCTCCAGAATTCTTGATGACAATCCGTCAATCCGTGTTGTAGTGTCTGCAATTCTGTCGAGACAAGCGAGTTTGCGCAAGTGCCAGTGGGCGCTGTCTGTCGGAGAATTGGAGGCGTTCAACACGGATGCCGGGGAGACGAATGCCATTTTGCAGGCGCTGTGCCATAAGAACGGCTGCGTTTTCGTGGACGGCACATGCGAGCTGATGGGGATGCTGAAGGCCGACGGCGTGCACCCGACGAAACGTGGTAGCCAGGTAAGCAATTAATGTGGATGTTATAAGAGGCTAGCTGCCTAGTCGGTAGCAGCTGCGGACGATCAAAGTTACAGGTTAGCGACGAGTCAACCACACATAATGCAATTGTTGCATTTAGAAAGGACGAATTCAATCCTCCAAGAAAACGCAGGCGTGCTTGCAGCGCTACAGTGCACGTGCTTCATCGCAAGTGCCCGCGGAAGATAAAATTAGGTGAAATTAGCCGTATGTAGCTCTGATAGCCGTCCTACGTATAATTTCCGCGCAGTGTGGTACCGCGCGGCGAAGGCCACGTAAACGTGGACGTTGGAGAATTTAGTTAGCGGCATTCCGCTACGACCTTTTTCGTTTTTTCCCCGAGTTAACTCGTTATGTTGGCACTGCAGGTCCACGGACGACCTTTGAACATAAGTTGCATGCTTAGATCATCGGAATCAAACGGCTGCCTGTTGGTCATGTTTTGCACATGTAGAGCCTTCCGAAATTATTTGATTAGAGTGAAATGACGCGTGCAGAGGGACTATTTGCGACTTCGGCTACCAATGATATAAGCAGGTTTTACTGTGTGCTCATTACCACAGTAAATTTGAGAGGCGCCAACGAGTAAGCTCACTGGTATACAGCCTTTATGCAACAGCAGCTCTATTACTCAGAAGTGCAGAATAAGCAATCTGACAAGAACTACTAAGGAGGCCAGTGAGGTTACCTCCCTTGTGTGTATTATCTCTGCCATGAGTTGACAAGCATCTGGTGTAAATGTGAATTCCCTATTGTGCATCAAAGGAAAGATCAATACTACTGTTACTGTTATTGTTATGAACGCAGATCATATTTCATGAAACCCATGTTAGCCCACTTTATTCTCTTAATTGAAATACTGAAAATGAGATGTCTGATATGCCTTACTTGTTTCCAAATCAGGGCAGCAATGTCTGATATATAAAGTAAAAATTCTGCAAGTCATTTATGTAATTGGATCATTATACATCGAACGTCCCAGCCATTTTGGCAACCATCTTAAATGTATTCGAAAAAAAATCTTGCTGGAGCACTGTGTTTAAAATAATGAACTGGTAGAATTTTTCTGAGAGAAAACATTTTTGGTCACGTGGCTGCCTTCTGAGTTACCTGAAAATGTCATTTGGGTGTTGTTTGTGGAAAATTTTTCTTAAAAGTACCGCTCTTTCTTTCTATACCAAATTTGGTCTACATGTCAAGCAAAGCTGCTTATGCATGGTGTTTGAAGCTCAGTAATATTAGTGCAATTTTACTAACGCATGCGCCTCCAAGAATTGAGCCGAAATGTCTTATGTTTGCAGTTTTTTTATTGCAATACTGCAGTTTGTATGAATACCTGTGTACTGAATACTTACTCCACAAAAGGTGTATCTTGAAGAAAAAATATTGTTCGATCTCTCAGGCAGATAAAATTTAAAAGGAAAAAAACATAAATTTCACAACATTGTCATTTTTGTCTATATTAAGATACAATTTGCACCCTGCGGTGGTCAAATCAAAAGTCACCTTAATATTTAAATCAAAAGCAAATCAGCACTTCTTTTCAAATGGCAAAGCTCATCATTAAATTTTTTGTTTTAAGGAAGAAAATAATTTTGAAACTTTCCTATTGACGGCAATGTGGAATTTCCAAGCGGCAGCTGTCGTATGACCAGATTGAAAGATGGGCTCCAATGGAAAAGTTCACAATTACTTTTTTCCTTGAAACAAAAAATGTAATGATGAAATTTGTGTATAAAAATAACTGCTTATTTGCTTTTGATTTAGGTATAAAGGTGACTTAATTATAGCACCAGAAGGTGCAAATTGACTTTCAATATGGACAAAAACGACGACTTACAAAATTTGTGATTTTTTCTTTTAACGTTTAGCTGCTTGAGAGGTCTGAAAATATTTTTTCCCAAAAATATACCTTTTGTCGAGAAAGTATTCACTACTCAGGTATTCATACAAACAGCAGTATTGCAATAAAAAAAAACTGCAAACGTAAGACATTTCGGCTAAATTCTTGTAGGCATATGCGCCGCAGTAAAATTACACTAATATTACTTAGCTTCAAGCATTTTTGCTTAACATGTAGACCAATGTTGGTATAGAAAGAAGGAGTGCTACTTTTAAAATAAACTTTTCCACAAACAACACCCAAACGACATTTTCAGGAAACTCAGAAGGCAGCCACATGACCAAAAATTTTTTTCTCTCAGAAAAATTTTAGCACTTCACTGTTTTCAACGCAGTGAATCAGCATGATTGTTTATTTCGAATACATTTGAGATGGTCGCCAAAATGGCTGGGCGTTTGGCACAGAATGACCCAGACAGACAGACAGACAGACAATGAACTTTATGTGATCCTGAGGAGCTTTCGCGAGAACCCCTATCGGGGACCCGCGGAAGCCGCTGGCCGCGTCTAAGTCTGGACTGGGGGACATTGTGATGTTCCGCCTTTTCTTGGGCCCTCTGGATTGCCTGGAGCGATGGGCTCCGGAGTGCCTCTTCCTAGTCGGCTTCGCTGGATAGAAGGCCGTTAGGTAACGCGGAGCATTGCCAAAGCATGTGCGCTAAGAAACAAAAAAGTTCATTACATTCCGGACAACTTGAGTCAACGTCTGTGGAGATACGACTGAAGAGGCCCCGTGAGGAGAACGAGCCCGTCTGGAGCATTCTAAGTGTAATTGACTGAGACCTATCTTACTTTCTGCTGAGGGCGAAACTGACTCCTATCTTCTTGAAAGCGAGCTAGTTGCTTTGCTACCCGCATCCCATTGTGCTCCTTCAGGCAGAACTGGAATGTGTTTGAATGATGGCCTGCTTAAGCGTGACAACAATGTTATACTGCTATATTTAATTCCAGTGCAGATATTTTCATTGTGAGGAGTATTGTATACTGCACAATGGGCGCCATTTTTTAAATATATTTCCTCATGCCAATTGAACGAGTAGTGTTTGTTTTTCTCGTTTTTTTTTTTACTTTTCTTTTGCAGTGCCCATTTGAAAAACTGGAGCTTATTGCAGAAGCCACAAACCACCCAAAGAATTTGGTGCTGTGTGCCATCTACGATACTTCTTTCTGCAGAGCATTTCTGAAAAACGCCAGCATGGCCAAACAGCGATTCGAAAGAGGTCTTTTTGAGTTTCCTTTCGCATTTCTTGTTTTGGCCGTTCTTAATTCTTTCTGCCTTTTCTAAGACGTTTCTAGAAAACACTAAACCTTCAACTGGAAGTTCGTTTGTTTATGGTTCCAGCACTTCGCTTGAACTATGCTCCTTCTAGCATAACTAATACTGTTGCTGTTGAGTTCTGGATTTCAGTGTACAATGCGTGTGACTGATGCTCTCATATGCCATAGTTTTTTATTGCAACTGATATCTGTAAATATGTGGTTATTAACAATTATGTGCAGTGTAAGCATCCTTTGTAATGCCTTAATGGCACTCAGAGAATGGCAAAAATATAACAAATCAATTTCATTTGCGAGTTTCAATGTGCTGCACATTTTAAATATTATGCTGCACATAACAAATGTTTGTATGGAGTATAACTATCCCCAACATAGAGAAAAGTATGTTATTATATGTATTCTGGAATACTTTTTTGTCTTTTTGCAAACGTATCTCTGAAATATCCTGTCACATGAATTACAAATTTATCTCAGTATCTGTATTTTATGCTTCCAAACCACGCATTTCCATATCTGTATTCCAGAATAATTTTTCGGGCATCTCTGCCCAGCCCGAGCACACATCCACATGGCCTACAACGAGCTGCCAAATTAGACGTGATTTTAGCATCTGATAGCATTAGCTCATGCTCTCTTAAGCGCACGTTTATGTAACGGCCCATTTCACCTAAATATTCGCAGCTGCAAGACAGTGGAATCCCATAAACCATGCCAGCAGTGCAAGGAGCATATCTGTGGACATGACTGGAGACACATTTGTTCCCTTTCCCTGGCTGCTGACACAATGCTCTATCCACCAAAGTACACACAATATGCACTTTATTACGTGCTGAGAATGACATGTTTATACAATAACGAGCACTAACATTTTTCAAACCATGTGCTATCCTGTGTATGTATGGGATAACTGCCTGCCTCTTTTTCTTGCTAATTTCTGGTGCACTAGAATCACAATGTTAAAACTTCTCGATCTTTGAAATAAGTTTTTCCGACAAGGAGCAAATCACGTCACCCGGAAAGCCAGAATTTGCAAGGCGAGCAACTTGTGTATCAAACGCATGCGCCATAAGGTGCTCGCGTAACTTCTGAAGAGCAGCACCCAGCACAGTTGACGCAATGGCTCCCTGTATGGTTTTGAGTGGCCAGAATTAAAATTCAGAATTGGCTTTATGAATCTAGGTTGGTATTGCTATATATGTGATCTTTGACGAAAGCCTGTTTTAAATCGGGAAACTGTAGCTCATCAAGTTTTTGAAACTCCAGAGTGAAACGCTGACATTTCGTTCTCCTTAACATCTTTCTTTATATTAGAAACCAGTACAGAGCAATTGTTAATGTCCAGTAGAACTAAGAAGTCATGGACATATCAAACAGCGTGTGATGATAACCAATTCAAATGCTTTTGCAGCTGCCCGTCTACATACCCAAGAAAAAATATAACTAATTACAGGTATATTCATGATTCAATGCAGATACCAGATTTTTGGATTATTTCCCTTCCAAGACACAACGGTAGAATTTAGGTGGCCTGCATGAGCTCTAAAAACGACGCAATAGAGATGCCACACTGGCACTGAAACAACAACTCATCATTATCTTCTCTCATGCACTGCTTTATACACTTCAAATCTTCACAGTGGGGCAAACAATAATATAAATCTTTTATGTCTATACCGAATGAATTACGGCACAAAGAAAGTTGTTCACTTAGTGATAAGATGATAGATTCCGAGTTAGAAATTCTAAGTGGATCACAAGTCTTCAAACGCTCTAAATTTCTTTGAATATACTCTGAAACATTTATTTACCGAGTGTCTTTTTCTGAAACAACAGCTCTTAGTGCCAACATGAATCTTCACTGAAATAAAAACTGATAGTTTTTGCCTTTTTGCTTTTTTCACACTTGCCGCTACGCGTTCCTGATTAAGCGTTAGTAACAGGGCATAAACTTATTTGTTCTGTCACCCGCTTTTTGAATCAACACTTTTTTTATTAATATATACCCTAAAGGCCCATTCAGGCATTGCACAGGGGTTTTTAGTTATACAATAAATTTGCAAACCAGAACATTGCCATTATAAAATTAAAGTGGTAAACAAAGTAAAATACAGTTCCATAGACAAAGATGCAAAAGGAAAAAAAAATTGTGGCAGGAATGAAAAATCAATAAGAGAGACACAGCTAGAGTGCAAAAAAATATATATACAAAAAATTGCCACAAAAAAAAAAAATTGCCCCCTATCTGCATATTAGACTAAAAATGTCGTCGAAAGACTATTGTATTTCCCCTGAAAAGAGTGAATAGACAGAGATATTTATTTGATGTTTTGCACAAGAAAATTGGTGAATGGGATCCTGGAGGTGTTGCGTGAGACATTAGCGCCATCTGGCAGTAATTTCAGAAAACGAAAGGATGGCGCCTTTGTTATAGCGAGCACGCAGCATGCGTGCAATCTTGGAGGCCATATTTTGTAGATTTCAAGACAGGTAGCAGCACAGTATCGTCTTAGCAAAACGTAGGAGACTCGCCTTTTCATGCAAAGCCTCGCATTGTCAGCTGCAGTGCTTAGAATTACTTCTTTATACCTTTTTTAGTATAAATAAACACAGTGCACAATATCGACGCGTTGATATTGTGCCTCACATATGCTCAATATTTGCTTTTTATTGACAATCGTACAAGTATGAACGCAGAAACTTGAGCAATACTGGTGGATGCTGTGGATGTGGTCGTACTTGTTGAGCCTTTTTGCTGACAGACAGACCAAAATTTGGAGTATCGCAAGCACGACTATCATCTTTAAGGAGAAAATATATTTACAATGAAAGAAGAGTAAAAATAAGCACATACATGCACTTACAAACTCACACAGATAGGTAAGTCATATGTTCAAGAAAATATTGAATTGGTTTACAAAGGCGGCATAATCAATGAATCAAGCGATGTCGCCCGGCAGTGTGTTCCACTGATGTGTGCTTCGAAGTAATGGTGAGTGTTGATACATAATTGTGCGTGCCAAAAAAGGGTGTATTTTGAATTGGTGATCAATATGTTTCAAAATATTATGAGGTATGTTTGTACAAGCTTCATGAAGGCACATTTACTATGATAAAATGTATGAAAATGCAACAACAGTGACGACAGTCTGCGTTTTTCAAGAAGGGGTAATGAAAGTGAGTGTGTAATATCTGTAGTGCTGCAGTTGCGAGAATACTACTTGGTGATAAATCCTGCTGCTTCATTTTGTATTGATTCTAGTTAATTGATGAGATATGATTGATGTGGGTTCTAGATGATGGATGAATATTCTATCTTTGGACAGACAAGTGTAGTGTATGCTAGCATTTTAGAGGTATAGTTCACCAAGTAAAGGTTTCTTTTAATAAATCCAAGTGCTTTTGACACCTCACTAGTTATGATATCAATGCGCTTATTCTAAGGCAGACAGAAGATAAATGAATTCCAAGATATTTAAATAGGGATACTTTTTCAATGGGGAGAGCTTGAATTTCATATTGACTCATTTCTGTTTTATGTGCTCTTGTAAAGGTCACGGCCTTCATTTTGGAAGTGTTAATTTGCCATGGTGACACCAAAATGCGAGTTTATTAGGGTCCAACTATAATGACTCGTTAGCTTGGGTGCTGTCAATTTTTCTATTAATGATGTAGTTGTATGTAAATAATTTGATAGTAGATGACAAACCATGTCCAATGTTGTTGATGTAAATGAGAAACAAAACTGGTCCCATGATTGATCCCTGGGGAACACCAGACTTTGCATGTGAAAGTGAAGATGCATGTCCATTCACATAAATTGATTGGCTGCAGTTGCTCAGAAAATGATTTATTCAGCTTTTTTCCAAACCAGTGGCTACCTTATCATTATACATAGAGCCATCTAGAGTTGAAAAGAAGCCTTCCTTGTCAGCAACCAAAACATGCAACTTAGCTTCCAGATGCGTCTCAGACAGTATGAACACCGTTGTGAAGAGTGACCAGGCTATGTAATACAAAGGCAAGCTGAAAAAGCCAGTAGGCTTTTTTTGTGAAGCTAAGTTGCGTGTTTTGGCTACCTTCATTTACGTACTCTTTTATGAACATAATGGTAAAAATACTCAAAGGATTTAATAACACCATCTCAAGGAAATGAAATGAGAAGAGAGTGTGCTACTCTTTGAAATATCTGCAATAAGTGCATAGCGGAGGACGTTTGCAGCTGCATCGCCAATAATAATAATAATAGCAGTAATATTATACAAGGCAAGACATAGCCCAGCAAACCTCTTGATGGCAGTTCTAACATAAGCACCTAACTAAAAGGCCTTCAAGCCAAGCCAAATTTGTGGCCACGACAAATATGCACAAATTTACCGATGTGAGAAATGCTGTGCTTGGGAAGTCAGATATGGTATGTGGTATGTAGAAGGAACATACATCAAAATAGTGCATGTACCAACATGGAAGCTAAGGCATGCTTTAGTCAATGGGAAGAATAAGCTGCCGAGCGGAAATTTCTGTAGTCTTCTTTACACTGTAGTCTGCCACGAGTGTGACAACATGTCAGTCTATGAGACCTGCGATTTCAATGAAAGAGTTAAACAACACAACAGTTCAAAATGAAGTCACCAAATCATGGCCTTCAATTCCCTCGCTGAACATGTGGAATATACAGGCTTTCAAATTGACTGGTCAAGCAACCGTGTTCTGGTCGAAGAGAACAAGCTTGCATCATGCCAGCACCTGGAATCCCTGCACATTCACACAGCTGCACATATCCTCAATAAAATTTATGGAACGCTGACCATATACTTTTGGTGCTTACATCACGCACCTAGTCATACTTAAATACGATGTACCTTTCTTATGGCTGTCATTCAGAATAATATCAGGTGCCCAAACATCAATAAACCTTGTGTCATTTTAATCGGTGTATCCTTTTGTTTGTACACTAAGAAGAAACAGTTATGCATTGCCTTTTTTAGGACTCTTCTAGCTGTTCAGTGTAGTTGCAGTCGAAGGAGTGACTTTTTGAGTATTGATCAAGCGTAATGCTTATTTTTGTGATGGTGGCACAGACTGCCGCCAGTTTCTATGAATTAGCCAGGTTTTACCAAAGTTCCTCCAGTTTTCCAGCAAGGCCCCAATTCCCCGACCTTCCAATGTTGGTAGATACCCTGCACAAACAAATATAGATGGCAGTTAACTCACGTCCTGTGTTTCCTGTCTTATGCAAGTGTCATTCTGCACTTTATTACCTTAGAAGTACTTGTTGCTGGGCAGGTTGGTATAACATTATTAGGGAAAATTCTAGACAACGCGAATGTGTGGTGCAGTGTAAATATTTTCTGTAGTTCAGCTGCGACTGACGCTCTTTTTATGTGCTTTTTCATTTTTCCAGTGGTTCTTAGGCATCTATAATTTTCCCCCTTAGCTTGATTACCTCCCTGAAACTATGCATCATCTTGCCCATTAACAACCATTGTTAAACTATTGTATGTGGCATTGTTGATGCAAAATGACCTTAGAGTATATGCTAAAGCTCCTGCAGGATCACCGGTTGAATGTGACAACCAGTTCACCATTTATGGGACCCGAAGTATTGACATTTTCAATATATCTGTTCGCACAGTGCTTCATTGGAGTCATGCAAGCTTAAAATATGGTGCTCCCACAGAGAAATTTTTCTTCCTGTGCTGTGAACAACGGGAAAACTATGTGGACAATAACGAAAAAAGATCACAATTAGGCTTAGCTGTGTGATTTCTGCTTCAATAAAAATGTAATAAATTAATGCAAGTGTGCTTATATCACCATGGTGTTGCCAGTTTATTACTACATTTGATATGAACCTCTGCTCGCTCCACCATGGTGTTCCTAAGGGTGTACACAGTCTTACCTCTGAGACAGCATTGCCAGAACTAATTTCACTGTCACAATCTTGAACAGGTGTGCAACAAGCATGCGCCAGTGCAGAGAACACAAGAGAAGTGGTCACTGCTTGCATGTTCAAGGTCGTATGCACGCACACCGGACTATGATTTTGCAGTGTCTTACATTTTGAGTGGAGTATACGTCGTGATGGCTGGAGCAGTCTCTGTGGTCACCAGCTAGACAATCACAATGTGCATATTGTTGCTTGAGACAACTGTTTAGGACAAAAAAAGGGCACTGTAGAAAAAAAATACTTTTAGGCTAATGTAAGGGCTTGTGGTGAGGAGACTTTTAAAAGGTATATGGTGTGTCATCTTGCAAAAGAGAAGCAACATTTATACCTAGTTTATGTTAGTAGGAGTCTGCTAAACATTGGCCATACAAGCTTGTGGCTAGAGAAGGATGATGTCCAGAAGATACCCTCCTGAAATGTTAACTTGCACTGTCGTCCCTTGCCCTTCTTGGTGCACTGGAATTTTTGCCCTATAGGTACTAATTCCTTCAGTGGGTACTCTTGAAGGGCTTCTGAATAAGCTCACTCTTACCACCTGCTTTATCCAAGGGCAAATCCTACTGTTGGAACTTGTTTGCTTGGCGGAAACTTTTAACAGGAAAAGAAGCTTCACTCGTTACACAAATAAAGCTACAGCATTGCAAGATTACTATAATGTTATGTACACAGACCTCCCACATATAACTCACTAAAATGTCACCAATTACCTCTATGGTGAGCCTGATTATGCCTTAAGACAGCATGTAAGTTTCTTGATCCTATACTTTTTAATCAGTACATGAACCTTGAAAAAACAAGATCATCACGTGCAGTGCATAAAACCAGTGCTTATGAAGTGCAATGATGCCATCGGAAGCATCAGCAAAAGTAAATTCACCCTGCTAGAAAGCAAACTCTGCGTGAAGCCTGTAAATGTACTGTTAACAAAGTCTTCTCGACAACATCATTACTTCTACTTCTGCAATTTCCATAATCCTGTCTCATGCATACCTTGCTGTCAACCCAAAAATTGTTGACCTACGAGGTGTTACTCATGTGACCATGCTCATTTAACATACCTGAAAGCCTCAGAGCTAACATAACAAAATTGAAGACTTTAATAAATTAATGCTCTCTGCTACTCACCCCTTCAAAAAAAATTTTTAGCATCCCCTTCAAACCTGTTTTTTTAAAACTCAACAGGCACAGTGACGTGACTCATGAAAGGCATATCCGGAGCTTGTGGTGCAACTCAAATCTTTTTGGAGCAGCGTAAAAGCCGCCTGAAGCTTTTAAGTTAGAGCTGTTGCACCACATGTTACAGGGAACTAGTTCATGAACATATGCATGCATGTTCACTTGGACTTCTGCTCAACATAAACAAAGGCTTTTTGCTTTTTTTGCAGACATCCCCAGTTTATATCAAGCTACCTAGCGCTTTCCGGGAATTCACATGGCATTTGTAAATGACTCTGGCTTTCAGTGATAGTTTAGCTACAATATTGAAGCACGGACTGGAAAGACTATTTATGCATTGTATTGACTTTCCAAAAAAAGAGTCTGATTATATTAATGCTTTTATTAGTACAACCTAATCGTTCAATGTGTGGAGAAGTGGTTGCTGTCATTGTTTATGTACAGAATTGTTAGGTTCCTGATTAATGAGCACTTCATAAAAAAGAAAGGGTTTTGTAACTGGTCCTTACTGCCCATAATTTATTATGACTCGACAAAATTTAGAGTTATGGGGGAGTAAGTAATTACACTTGGCAAACTGTTTGACATGTACAGTCGTCAAGGTCGAGAAGCCCAGCCGAGACATACCGGAATAGTGGAACACCATGCTTTCTAGGAGAAGTAACAGTGATTGTACAGCATGCGGTACTGCTGATAAAATTTGCCCAGTGTATGGACTTAAAACTTAACCACCTTGTATGAAATATTTTGAAAGTAAACTGTAACAAATAGCACCACAAATAAAAAAAAATAACTAAGTGGTCAGTTTTATATGCAGGTACCAAATTACTGTATTTTAATACAGTAAAGCAAGACTGTTGTCCAAGCACAACTAGCTGATTATTACTTTTATCTGACAGTAACCACAACAGTTAGAAACTATTTGGCTGAAGTCACGTGGTAACTTTTGTAGTATAAGCGGGTTCAGATTGTTAAGAAAGTTGGTGCCCAGCAACGTTTTCAACTACATTGCACGTTCATGTCCACTGTGATGACATTTCCAAATCGCAGGGGTAACGTATGGATTTCAAGCGTATGCCATATACTTGCTCCCTGAGAGAACACAACAACGAAGAGTGCACGCATGCTTGACACAAATAATGAAATTTTTGAAAAAGATGTAGCAGGTTTCGTCTCTTGGTGCAGATCCCTGCAGGCACTTACCCAATTACCAACCCATTTTGCCAACAAACAGCCCATGTAAGATGTTCGAACATTCGCTATTATGTCGGGTCATAACCAGTTTCCTCTAACCACCTTGCACTTAGTTCTGGCACGACATATGTTTCAAAGATTTATTTCTTGCAAACTGTGCGAGTAATTGTAGACCATTCTTCAACAGTTATTTTCGTGCTTACTCGATAGGAAAACATGAGCTACAAATTTTCTAAGTTTCTAAAATGTGAATGGTAATTGAATTGTGAATGGTAATCTACACCCAGCCTTAGTATATATTTCCTTCATATTCATTTTCAATTTGAGACATGGCACAAATTTTGAAGTACGACTGAAGCCTCTCATAAGCATGTTTCGTTTACTTGAAGGTGCCATTCAACAATCTTGAATTAATCCTGCAATGAACTAAAATCTGAATGCCTTGCGAATTGCCTGCCACAAAATGTATTTTACTATGTAAATTGTTCTGGGCTTGTTACACAAACTGAAGATGATGACGATACTGACTGCCGCATCGTCAGTGATGAGACAGAGGATAGCGCATGTACAATTTAGGAGCACACACGAGGCCCAATGTCAGTGCTACATTTCCAATTTACACATGAGCGTGCGTAATATCTATGCTTTGCCGCAATACACAGCGTGCACTTTAGCGCAAGGCACGACTGCCTTGCGGCACTGTTTAATTTTAAGAAGACACTTAAGGTTGCAATTTCGACCAAATATTTATAATGCTCCCAGCATATATTCAATTTTATTTCTTTTTTTTTCTTTGTATACACCCACAAGAACAGACATAGCTTAGAAAACCGATTATCGTAATCGGCGACAGCATATTTAAGCCACTTGGAAAATAACGTCGTGTGAACGTTTGGTAATACTCCATCGCTTCCAACTTGTCCATTTCGTATCTGTGTCACGCAGTTACGCAAGAAGAAGCTTCAATGAAAGTTTTGGCGCAAGCACACACTTCACCCAAGCGACACATCGATCCTTACGCTACACACGCACTTACCAGACATACACGTACGGCCTACATCCACAAATAGCATAACACACGGTGTTCATGATCGGGCAAGTCGTTACCACATTGCTTATAGACAGTATTACAGAACGAGACCACGTATCCATGCGCAGAGGCGGTTCTCGCGAATGCATACAACTCCCGCTCAAGCAAAGACCACGGATAAAGAACCACCGCACGGTAAAGATCCTCACAAATTAGGAACCTTAGACCTTTTGTTCCCACCACCTAAACGTCCCCAAAAAATGTCCAACACGGCGATTCTGTCGCCGCCTATTCATACATCTTCAGCCAAGTCAAGCCGGTTTTAAGGGGCTATTGGGTGAACCCACGGAGGAAGGAAAAAGGTAAGGAGAGGGCATGCCCAGCCGGTGCAGGGCGTAAAAAATGTGGCGGAAATGACATCATGGCGGCCATATTCAGTAGGCACAATGGCCGCGTTGTTATGATTACGTGTTGCGCAGTGAAGCTGGTCTAGCAGTGAGCGGCCGCGGCTGGCGGCGGAATGTGTGCCTCCCCAGGTCTCGTGCTGAGCCGTGGCGGACAATATCTGTGCTCTGCGCCGCGTTATTGGTTACGCATTGTTCGTCTGACTGTTACATTACTCTTAGCAACGTTTACAAATCTCTTTGTCCATCACGGGGTTTCAGCAGTGCGTAGAACAAGTGCATATCCATGTGTCGTGCGGCGGATGACGCGGATGAAGCAGTTAGTGTTCAGCGAAATGGCGTTGGGCACCATGACGAAGCTGAATGACGACGAACGCCTTGCAGGTCAGTGACGGTTGAGCAGTGCTCCTGCTTGTGACAACGGACGACGCTATTGAGCCCAGCAAGACGCCGTGAGGACCATGTGCACATACGTAGTTTCGTGTTGTGTGTGTACAGTAACAACTTGCATGTGCGTATTAAAACACCTTTTTTGTTCCGCTTGGTACACTCTCCACCAGCATTGCATGTAATCTCAACGTAACAGCAACCACGTTCAACTGTCACTAGCACCGTGCTCAAAGTCACCACGGTCGCAGAATGCTGACGCAGGTGAGTTTCACGCGAAACACGGACACAGTGGCAGGACGCTGCGTCAGTCGCGTGGCAGATTGCAACTGTAGAAGGCGCACGACCGATCGTGTTGTCTGTACAGTTGCTGAATTAATGACGTGAAAGCACTCGCCGTTGTCAGTGCATCTAGCGCGCGTTCTTTCGTAGTTGCTTCGTTGTCAGCGAGCTGTTACTCTTTGTTATTACTCGGACGAAGCGATTTCGCTGAAGGTGTCCCGCTGGCTCTGAGTGATGAGCCCAGTTCCATTAGTTTCGGATCGTCACGACACACGCGCTGCGCAGCCCACGTGCTTTCCGAGCCGGAGAGGGAGTCGCGCCTTCTGCTTCGCATTCATATGTAAACAAGAGAGGAGAATTTGCCTACTCAATATGGCCGACTTCCGGCTTCATCGCGGCTTCACAACGAGTGACGTCAGGGCCTCTCCTTACCTTTTCCTTCCTCCGTGGGGTGAACCGAACGTTTTGGCCCTCAAAAGGTTCGTGCCACCCGGTGGCAGCAGAGGCGGCCCCTGCGCCGGCTGGGCATGCCCTCTCCTTACCTTTCCTTCCTCCATAGTGTGGCAGCTGTTTTTCTTCTCATGCGGCAGGCATCTTCCTAGAGGAAGCGTTGGCCAAACAGAACCTTGCCGTGTAGGCACACGCTTCGCAAGTCTTCGTGCCGAGTTATGCAGCAGTCCGGACTTTCCCGAAAAACTTGCGGTATGTCGCGACAGCAGAGTTGTTTAAGGGCCGTTGGCACCGCTCCACAAAGCCCGCTGTCGCACCTACACTCGCGAAAATCGGCCTAAGTTATCGTTATCGTGGACACCGCACGAACACCGCGAAATGAAAGACAATGACGAAATCGTTTCTACGCTTGTTATTATGCAGCACAACGTACAAGTTACACGCGCGACACAGCAAACGCGGATGCGAGGACGAACAAGTATCGAACAAAAGGGGCTACTTGAATCATTTACACTTACCCGTTATCGTTGACATATTCGTATCGAACAAAAGGGGCTACTTGAATCATTTACACTTACCCGTTATCGTTGACATCGTCATGGAGGTCCGGTGAGTCAGGTGGCGGCGGATCACTGCTGTCATCCTCGGCACGAAGCGCAGAATCGCGAAACGGTGTCTCACTCTATGGTTCAAAAACCATTTCATCGCTCATTCGGCGCAAACACTTTTCAAGTCCGGGGTTCGTGGTCAGCAGTGGTCCAAAGCGCCGTGAAACAAAACATAGGCTGCTCGCGTAGAGCGCACTGAAACAGACGATCACCCACCTGGCCCAGCCGCGGTCAAGCGCCTGACTGCCGGTGGCTCTGCTCTGGCTTTGACTTACCGGGAGCAGACGACACAACGTCATGCACGCGTTCTGCGACGTCACATTGTGACGCAGGCTCTATGAAGGCGGAGCTTAACCCCGAACGCTCGAAGGAAAAGTTGAGAGAAAAGGAGTAGCGGAGGAGGAGAGTACCTTTTCAGTACGTGAGGTATGCGCCGAGGTGGTTTGAACCGGCGGCAGCATGGAGGTCGTTCCGAGACGGCGGCGCCGGTATGGTGGCTAGAATTCTAGCCACCATAGCGCCGGCGTCGTCGGCGCACGCCGGGCGAGATGATCGGCAGCGGCGCACGGCCACTTTTCATCGGCGGCGCCGGCGACGTGAAAACTGAAACTTCAAGTTCAAAAAAAAAAAAGCAACTTTACTGTGTTTTTTCGCTTATTTAGTTGAAACTCACTACTTTTAACAGTAATGCCAGAAAGAACACCTTGGAGATGCAAGTGAACTGGCAAACGTTCCGTAAATGTTTTGTTTTTGAGCATACATATTAAATATGTTCTTTCAGTGCGCCCCGTTTGTTCACATAGGTAACACTGTATCACAAAAAATTTCATTTTTTATTACTCTCACAGCGATGCTGTTATATCTGCTACGTAGGTTTCTTATTTTACTTACACTATATATTGTTTTTTTACTCTTAAGTAACTGTTAATCTCCTATTTATTATTAAATGTGCAACTTGCCTCTGTAATGCCTTCCGGCTTTGAGGCTACAAATAAATAAATTGATAATGATTGAGCCTCTTTTCTACGGGTATACAGGGGCAAGTTGTGTTCGCAGTCTTCGTGTGTAAAGTACTGCTTTTTTTTTAACAGACAGGTGGAAAATTTATGTAGGTCACAAAGGCATATTCATGACACACATGAAAAAGGCGCTAATTCGTCTCCCATGAGGGGACATTGCTCAGCGGCTTGTCATGCAAGTGCTACAAAGCAACGAATACGAAAAGAGCGAAATGAATATAAGACTACATGCGCTTTTTTTATGTTTCCATATTCAAAGACCCCATTCTTGTGAGACGCAAGGAGGTGCGGGGTGGGGGGAGCGGTGCTTGAGTCTCATTTGGTTGTGAGACCCCTCTTTATCTACATACCAGCCCATACCCCTTCCCCGTTTCTTTCTCTTAAAAGGAGCACTGAAACAAAATTTTGAAAGCGAGATAACCTGTCAAAAAGATTTGTGTAGATACACACATCATCTACGAAATGTAAACAAAAATTGTCACCTAGAACGTATTCAAAATTAATTTTGAATCGCGTGTCGCCCAGTGGCATACTAATTATGCCTTCGTCATTTGTTAAACAAAAAACCTACCCCCGCGTCACTAGTTTTGTGTTGGCTGGTTCTGACGAACCATTTCAACGAGATTGTGGTTATAAAAGGGAAAAGAAGAGAAAAGTGAGCCCCGTAACTGTCTGCATCAGAGTGCGACACCTCAAAAGTAGCTCACAAGTGATGCGGGTGAGGAGGGATTAAAAGGACAGGAGTGGCAACAAAACCTTCGTTGAAAAGACTTGTCGACGTGGTGGTTCACTTGCACGTGGTTTTGTGCGTCCACCTAGCCAGTTAGCTATGCACGAAAACCCAGGATTTCTTTCCTCTAAGCGAAAATCTCTCTGGGTCCCGCCTGTGGAACCTCGCTCTCTGGAACCAAGACTTCAACAATAAACACCGCGCGCTCGAGCAAACGAGCTTCCTAGCCGTGTGTTGCAAAAAAAGCGACCTTTTTTGCGTAAGTGCCTTTTGCCCGTAGAGTCCAAAAAATATGGGCTATTGATGAAAGTGCACCAGTCTTATCTCCTATCACAATGTGTTGGGGATGGGGGAGGGGGGGGGGAATGGGCGTAATGTACAGCTAGAAGTGGGGATGGTTGTAAATTAAATGTCTGCCGCAAATGCTTTAGCAACGCTTCATTGCGCAAAAGATCCTCTCTTTTCATCTTCCTGTGCTATCTCCATGCCTTCTCATAACCCGCCGCTCAGCTTTGTTCTGTGCTTGCCAGCTGTGGCTAAGGCGAGTTTTGGCTAATCCCACCAGCCTCACAGACCAGTTACTACTGGCTTCCCGTGAAAAGCAATCATACCCGTACAAAAATGTTCGAAATAACCTTTGTCGGGCAAAAATAAAAAAAATCTGAACAAACGTGAAAACTCCAATCAAAATAATCAATCATCCAATCACCACTTGTCACCACAGTGGATGAAGGGAGAAAATAATCCGTGACCTCGGCACCAAGAGTTATTTCGAAAGGCGTTTATTCGCAGAGCCCTCCGTGAGAGAAAAGGGGAAAATGTGACACCACCGCGCCGCAACAACACCACGTGTGGATCCCCTACATCTTGGGCGCCAGAGAAGTTAAAAAGGTACGACTCAGACGTTCCCACAAGCTTTCCACCACCATCGCCAGTTTCATCCTCTGGTCTAAACTGGACCGCGGGAAAAGCGCAAGGCGTCGTGTGCAGGATCGCATGTGCCAACTAAACCAAGAACTTCCATGAAAAAATTTGAATGTATGTGTGTGGTTGAAGCCCTTGCGGGAGCACAGCTTAGCGCATTGGGGGGGGGGGGGGAGATTTGAAGTAGGTAGAAGAAGGTTTGGAAGAATATGACGGCCATGTCTGGTAGAGAGAAAGCGGATAGGCGCCGATGGAAAGACTGCCCAAGTCGTAAGACTTAGAAGTGTGGGGCTGCAGGAGACATGAAGTGGTCCTACAGCTTGAAAAAATGTGGCAGCACAGGAATGACTTCGGTCAAATGAACAGTGGACCGAGCGCAGAGGCAGAACTTGTAAGCGGGTTGGCCACCATACCAGTCTCGATACCGCGCTGATCTAAACGGAAAGAAACCTTTGTCGGCGGCACCCCTTTGAATCCTGGCACAGTCAACAGATAGTGGGAGAGAACAACCCCACCACTGGGGACACTGCCCTTCTCTACTTCCAGGGCTTGCAACGAGTGGTGGCAAACATCTCGGGCCTTCTCACCCCTGAAGAGAAAAGCCGATCAGGCTTCAAAACACCTGCTTTCTTAATAAATGTTGGCGAAAGTTTCCTGTTTTTTATTTTTTATCCCAACCAAGTAGAGGCTTTTGCCGAATGCTCAATTTTGAAATAATACAGATATCTATGCACTAAACACGGAGAGTAGAGCTCGTTGCTGCGTTATGTAGCCTGTCTGCATTCCTTGGGGCGTACAAAGAACACAAAAGTTCAGGTATGAGGAAGTTGAGCCTTGAAAAAGCCCGTGTCGCCAAGCTTTTCGCAGAATAGACTGGGCGACACACAATGGCAGGTGAGGAACCGCCGAAATTTCCTCCACGTATCAAACCTGACTGTGAATGGAAGAGAGTTTTAGTAAGAAAAAAATACAAAAGAAAAAAACGGCGCTGCTATGCTGTGTCAATACGGAGTCCAAAACTGCAGGCATTCTGGCAAAATGTTTAAAAGCTCCTTAAATCCTCAGGGGTCGCAAAACTTTGACAGCATTACAGTTTGAAGGAATTTGTTTTCTCCAGTGTCTAAGCGTCGCGAACGGCAGGATCGGTGTGTTAATTTCTGCCCCCTTCCTCCTTGGAATCCACTCGGAAAGCTTTCAACGTAGCACATGGCAGGAAATGATATGAAATCAGACAGCATGTGTTGTCACTACATTAAAAAAAAACTTGAAATTCGTTGAGATGTAAACTTTTTTTCAGCGCAAAACGAAGGGCCTTCGAAATCGAAAGGGCCTTCAAAAGCACCCGTACCGTCTCTCTCGTTCTTGTGAATATTTTGTTTTGCGCTCCATAGTTTTTGAATCGCCACATTTATTAATACAAAAACGGAAGCGGCGTCTGAGGACAAGCAGTTCAATGCAGGAGAGAGCGTAGAGGTACTCGATGATCGCGAATCGTGCTGCTCTGTCGCCTTGGAAGCCCCATGATTTATGAAAGTGGAATACAGTGCTCATTCTTCTTTGGTTTGGGGACATAATTGTAGATCAACCTCAATGAAAGCCACGATGTTGCGTAATGAAATTCCCGGGAGTTGCACATGAGCCAGAACATGCTTCACAACCCACTTTCATGCCCTCTTAAAGCCATGTTCATTTATTCCGGACAGTTGTGAATTACACTAAATACATAATAATGAAGTTACGGATAATTATTCAGTTTCTCCTCTCGTTATTATCGCAATCCGATATGCGTTCTTCTCTGAGAAAAAATCATACGAGTTTCGTAGCATGCATGACCATAAATTGCTCATTATACTTTGTCAGAGTCTGCGAACGGTGTACTCAATAAACGCATTACCTATTGGCAATAAAGTTGAAGCCAGTGCGATGCATAAAATCAGTATTACATCACCAAAACTATGTGTTCTTTATGATATACTCCTAACGTCTTCTTGGAAATTCTAACTTCAAATTGTGAAATCACGCCGGCGTGAACGGCAATGGCTCCGTGACCAAATACAAATTTGCAAACAAACTTACAAATAGCTGTGTACCTTAGAAATAGGTAGTATACATTAGCTTCTTAGTAACGCTAGCATTTTATAATTTTGAAATCTCATCTCAGTGGTGCATTTTGTGTCGCCATTTCATTCTGTGCATTTAAGTTGAAGTTATCATTTTTATTCCAAGATATGAGCAAGTGGCTTTTATCGAGGACCTTCACTGGAACGAGTTTCAAGGGTGTGGGGAATGAAACAGATTTACAATTTGGAAAATAATTCTGTGGCTTTACAAGCCGGCACATACACAATTACAAGGCACGCCATAAAAAGAAACTTTAAATATTTGTAACCATAGATCAGCAAAATAAAAAGACGCCACCCTCATTGAATAAGTTTTTTTTTTCGCATAGGACTCGCAAGGACCCAGACTAACCAAAATTCGCTGAATCGAACTAGGAACTCGCTCGAACTCAGACTCACCATGGTAACTTCCCAGCCTGGTTCACTCGGACTGAGGCTAACCTAAGTACAACTCAGGCGGACTCACTCAGACTCCGACTTACGCCTCAATTTGAGTCTTTCGATTCCTCTGATAGACTCATCAGTGAGTTTGCCGACTTATAATGGGAACAAATATCTGGTTATCGTTGATGAAGACCTTTTGTGTGCGTGAAATATGGGAGAATGAGAAAGAGTGGAAGGGTGGTTGCTCTGCCCACATGACGATAATAGGGATGATATTTACCAATCTGCGCAAGAAGAAATCAACGAAAAACATGAATGCAGCATATAAGAACCAGAAAATACAAGTTCTGGACTTAAAACTAAATTTTACTACAAAAAGCGCCTACAAAAATGAACCAGAAGCACGTGCTTAAGAAGGCTATCTTAACCACAGTTGCACAACAAATGTCTCAAAGAAGCAGTCGATATCCATGAAACACCAAAATATCAACACCACGTTTATCTGTGAGGAAAGCTGTGGGATCAATCACACATTACACTTCTCTCTGTTCTTATTTCGAAGGCTTCACGAGTTTCGCGTTCAATCTTTTTTTTTCCCTTTGCCAATGACGCACAATGATTCGAAAGAAATTCCTTTGTAATGCGGCCGTGTCTACAGAGATCAGACAGGTCGATGCCTAGTGCGAACATCCTTCATGCACAAAACTGATCTCTCCGCAAGTCTCTGCGTCCCCAATATATTAGTGTCATTGGCAAAGAAAGAAATAGATTGAACGCGAAGATTTTGAAACCTTAAAAAAATCAAAAAAGGGCATTGTGCAACGCATACATAAGTGATCTTTCAGTTGTCCTTACAGCTAGATAAGGGATTCGCGTTGCTAGGTAGCGGGTGCACGTGGCGTTGATCATGGAAGTGTGCTGTTTGTACCATTTTGACATGCTTCTTGTTTTTGTAGTGTTAGGTGTGCAGCTGTGAAACGCCTCAGCCTATTTTTCTTGGATGCGCTTCTGGTACATGGGTTTGTAGACTTTCCGCTATAAACATTTCGCTTGATTTCGCCCTGTCAGCTGGAGCTCCTTAGTTTGTTCTTCCAAAAATATTATAAACCAACTTGCCAAACAAGCTACGTATGTGGTGTCCTTTTTGAAACAAGGTTGTGACAAATCGGCATCTATAGTTAGTTGATTTAGGTCCGAGATAATAACTGAAGGAAACGCAGATTACTTGATTTGATAGCGTGGCCTGGAACCGCACGGTGTGCAGGACAAAGCACGTTGAAAATACAAGCCCACGCTTCAGTGCTTTGTCCGCATTCATCTTCTGTGGGTTACTTCACAATTTACACAAACTTAATTTATGATGATCACCATTTCATTCAATATTGCCACGTTCCATTTCCCAAGTTTTTGTTATCGTCCGAAAACACCGCACGATTCTCAGCGCAAACCGCGCCTGCAGTTTTCTAGAAGGTTCCGGACTGTAGTAGATCATTTCGATAAGATCACGCCCACTGTGCGAACGGTACAGATTGTTCTGGAAGCTACGCCACCGCCAGCGATAACGCTAGAACATTCGACGGCAAGAGTATAAATGCCGACGCGCTTCGCCGCTTGTCAGTTATTGATCGAAGGCCGACGCTGCGTTCGCTGCTATCAGTCCGAGACTGCTATCTGTGCAAGACTGCTGCTGTAATTAGACTTTCCCTTTACCGGGCACAGGTTCGCCCAAATAAACAATTAAATCCCAACACGAAGTTTTCTGTCTTTGGCCACGTCACGACCCCGTGACAATATTGTTGATCTTGCTCAACCTGTCGATACAGTGGGATCGTTTTTGTTTGATGGAGCATATAGTATAATAATTTTCATTTTCCCCTGTTTGTTCATTAAAGGCTACGCATGTAGTCCAATTTCTTAACTGATTTTTTTTCTTAAATATGCCCTAAACAGCTAGTCCTTCCTTAGTTATATCTTCAATACACATCGCGCTTCTACCTTGCGCATCCGCAGTTCTGGCCCCCACCCTTCGCATTTGAACTGTCTTTGTTCTTCGACTCGCTTGCACAGTCACAATTATAAATATTCCAGTACCGACTTTCCCACCCTTCATAAGTGTTCAAAGCCCACCTCACAAAGCTCACCTCCTGATAAGTCTGGCGTCGGAATCTGTGATGATGCGGTGTTTCGTCAGTGCCGTTTGACCACCTCTTGATGTGGATGAGAAGCAGCCGTGGAACTTCTTGATCAGCATGAGAAGGCGGTCTCGCTTAATGGGAGATAACATTGGACCAACGTCGACAGGTTTCGGTGTAGCGGTAGTAGACGCTGCTGCTTCCTCCATTAATTGACAATCTTCTGTTTGCGAGAGCTCGTTGAAGTTGGCAATAGCTGTGCCTTTAACTATGTGTCGGCCTTCTCTGCTGAAATTCGTCCATAGGAGTTCAGCGCATCTGTCAATATTAGTGATGACAGCCCTGGCAACATAAATGCCGCTAGTAAATGCGAGCTCTTTGATGTGAAAGAAATTTATGTAGCGCGAGGCGAAAAAATGAACACAGGAAAGAATAAACTGAGAAGACAACACCGGAAAGAATACACTGAGAAGACACTGTCTTCTTAGTGTATTCTTTCCTGTGTTCGTTTATTCGCCTCGCGCTCTTCTCAGTGTATTCTTTCCTGTGTTCGTTTTTTCGCCTCGCGCTACATAGATTTCTTTCAAATGTTTCACCAACAAGCCCACATCGCCACTCTTGTCCTTGATGTGTTCAGCGATGCCAGTACTGTTTTGTAACTTGTCACAGTGCACGGATACGAGAGAACAACTTCGGGGTGGCAGTATGACGTCGTCATCGGCAATACGAAAGCGAGGTGGCTGGTGTTCCTCATCTGTAGCAGTCTCCGAGCTTATAGTGAACGTTACGCTTCTGTCACGGATGTCAATCACAGCCCCGTATTTGCGCGAAAAATCTTTTCACAGCACTCGGGAAGAATGATGAGGGTGGTGACAACGGTGGAACCAGCGATGAAGAGTCGGGCCGTGCACTTT
Organism: Rhipicephalus microplus; assembly: GCF_043290135.1. NCBI lineage: Eukaryota > Metazoa > Arthropoda > Arachnida > Ixodida > Ixodidae > Rhipicephalus > Rhipicephalus microplus. The sequence goes on from NW_027464585.1 coordinate 44,751,977, forward strand.
CCAACCGGTGTCATCAACTGACCTCCTGCAGTTCTTATATTGGGTTTCTGCCATGGCATCTTGACCTTCCTTAGTCTGTCGGCTAGCTGCAGGCTTATTATAGAAAAGTGGAAGCCAGTGTCCACAAAAGCTGTCACGTGGTGGCCGTCGTTGTGAACGACGAGGTCAGCGCTGATAACGTCGGTTACGTCGGCAGTTGTTCTATTCGTCGGATTAGTCGTTGTTGTCGTCGTCTTCGGCATCGGTGGCTTCGAGCTGTCATATGTCTGCAATAGCGGCTGTTCGGAAGTTGGATTATTGGCAACCCCACCCCCCGTGCTCGCTGCGTCTAATTTCCCGTCGCGGGCTAGGGGACCTGCCTCTGGTGACGTCGGCATAACTGTGACAATTAGGTGAAGTGTCCCGCGCAGCTTCATTATTCTGCGGCGGTGTGTTCATAGGAGTGTTGTTGTTTGTGCGTCGATCGTCGTACGTAGGGTAATCATGGTAGCGAGGAAATATTGAGTACTGAGCGTCGCGATAACGGCAAAATCTGTAAACGTGCCCGGCTTCGCCGCAATGAAAGCATACCAGTCAACGGTCAGCGGTGCGCCACAAATCGGTTTTCCGACGCTGGTAGGTGAACGGGGACTCACTATTGAACCACGTTGTGGGCTTCACATTTTGGCTAAATTGCATTCGTCTCTTCGGCGAGATCGGTGCGGTTGGGGAAGTCGTCAGCGGTGAGAGCGACTGTGTTTGCAGGGTTGGTGGTGGTCCAGTCATGAGTCCGCTGTGCCGAAGATGCGACGACGGGGCGTCGGACTGCATCAGCATGAGTAAAATGTCGTCGCACATCATTATAGCCGGATGAGTAGAGAGCCTGACAAACCTCATCCAGGACAACATCAGACACAAAGGCAATGCGGGCGTCGGTTCAGTCTGGAATTAAACCAAGCCGCCGAAGCTCCTCCCTCAAAATCTCCCGGATGACTTCCAACAGAGGCCTGTCGTTGTCGCAGAGGCTCGCCGCAGTCGTAACAGGTCTACTCGCTCGAACGTTGACCGGGTTCTGCTGGCGGTACCGTTGCTGTAGGGCCCGTTGAATAGCTGTGACTTCTTTCGTGAACTCAGCTACTGTGGTTTGCAGATTTCTCACAAGCCCAGCAAAGAGTTGCTCCTTCACGCCTCGCATTAGATACCGCAGCTTCCTGTCTTCCGGCATCTCGGGATCTGCCCTGCCGAAAAGACGGGTCATGTCGTCGGCGAACATAGCGACGCTCTCATTTCGTTTTTGAATTCGAGCTTCCAATAGACGTTGCGCCTTCTCCTTTCTGTCAAGACTACTAAAGGTGTTGATCAGCTGGTTGCGGAAGTCATCCCACGTAGCCATGCTTGTTTCCCTGTTGATCTACCACGTCTGGGCGTGTTCTTTTAGGTAGAAGTACACATTCGCGAGCTTGTCTTCTGGGGTGGCCCACTGGTTGTACTTCGAGCAGCATTCGAAATGGTCCAGCCAGTCTTGTGCGTCTTCATAGGTCTCACCAGGAAAGCAGTCAGGAATCATTGGATTCTGAAGTGTCATGTGCGATGGAGCTGCAGTAGCCATGGTGGTTGAAGGAGGCAAGCGATTGCTGGCAGTTTCTGGCAACGAATTGGGCTCAGGAGCCAGGCCTTGCAGACGGTGGCTGAAACGGTGGACTGGTGTGTCGACGGGTGGTAGAGATTCCGGGCTCGAAGGTCGGGTCCGCGAAGGGGTGCCAAGCATGAGGACGTACCCAGCACCCCCACCAGTGTGACGACGCGAAATTGAGGAGCACACAAAGCGCCTGAAACAAATACGATTTATGGATCTCAGGAAACAGACGGCAACGACTTCTTCGTATTTCGCCCTCGGCCGAGGACACTCGCGCTGCTTCGTTGTCCTCAAACTGGCACATACGCGCGGCAATATTCAATAGCTTCGTCCCCTTCTAGCCTAGCACCTTGAGCTGTAGTTGTAGACCTCTGTCCGAGGCTTGTTTTATTCCTTAGGGAGTTCAGATGGTTCTAAAATTTCACTGCTGCCTTTCTGTTCTTTTTACGTACTTCTGCCAGCCACTGAACACCCTTTCTTTTCATCTTTTCATTGATCAAAAGGGATGCTTCCCTTCTAGAGCTTAGACAGATGTCCCATTTTCTTGCAACATCACCTGTCGGTTCACCCCGCTGCTTAGCATGTCTGTGTTAACTAGAGGCTTCCTGACGTTTTGCTATGGCTCTCTTAACTTCCTCATCCCAGCAACTGTCGGGCTTGTGTCTTCTTATTCGGGGTGACTTGTCACGTGACTTAGCAAGCTCTAACTCAAACAGTCTAATTACATTTGTGTATGTCCACACTGTTTTTTTTTGCTCAGTTATTACTTTCTCAATTTGTTTAGTAGCAATTGCTTTTTGCCTTTCTGAGTGAAAATTTTCCTGTAGTGGCTCACATTGTCTCCTTCCCACTTTCACTGCTCTTCCAAAACATAGCTTGATACGTTTGTGATCACTACCCAGACTTCTGGAGCCACCTTCATCTATGTGCATTCCGCTAAGCTTATCGTACTTCCTATGTGACATCAGTGCATAATCTATCATCGACTGCAGCCTTGCTACCTCCCATTTTATTTGCCCTTCATACTTCTCAGTACTGTTGCAAATGATCAAATCATGCCTTTCACACATATCTATGATCATTTTGCCTGTTAAGTCAGTATACCTATCTCTATTTTTAATGTGCGCATTCATATCTCCTAGCATAATTATCTCGCACTACCCTCATTATTACTCAACGTCCTTTGATATACACTCGACCATTGCCTGGCTTTCCTCTTTGGCCTTTGCTCCCGTTCACAAGTGCACCAAACCAAGGAGTGTCATTTGCCCTGCCACTTTCCCGTTTAGCCATAAATGTTCTTTGCACTATTGTTTTGACCCTTTGCCAGTCTGTACTTTTATGAATGAATGCCCCATTACCACCCCCCTTTCAGCTGCCTTCTGATCTATTACAATATTCTCATACGTAGTCCGGATTGCAAGGTGGTTGCTCCATGTCCCGAAGATGTGTCTCCACAACCCCATATACCATCACTTCCTCCTGCCTCAACTGCTCTTCGATCTCTTCCCACTTTAACCTATTCCGGCCACCCTGCATGTTTACATAGCCATGTCTGACATACTTGACCCTAGTGCTTACGTCGACTTCTTCTCACACGGACTCCGTGTCGCTCGAATATTTGTGCCCCTTTAGAACCGTCTTCGGCTACACTGTTGACCTCAGAGCTCTGGGCCATCCTAAAGAAGCTGTGGCTTCACGACCCATCCTATTACCAAACATTCTGCACGTCGCACCACTGAAGTGAATGCCATCCTGTGCAAAGGGGCGAGCGCTGGGCTCGTACACGTCTTGGTTCACCTCCATTGCGCTGTATCCGTGTTGCCGGCTCATACCATTGTTCACGCCGTTGGGCTCCACTACCCTCCTTTCAGTCCCACGAGACTGCCCGCAGACCTCTGGGACTGTGCATATGGTCACATTCACACTCCCAGATAGTTCTCGGAGCTAACGCATCCCATCTTTTAACTGTCTTTGAAGGTTCTGATCCTTGCCCTTCAACACATCAATGGGCCCAGCATGAATAACGACGAGATTTTCGCCCTCCATTCTGTCCTCTACAACCTCCTGAGCTTTGGCCAGTGCATGCACCATGCCCTTCCCTGATTGGGCCACCACCCTCACTCTCCCATCTTTTTTCACTCTCTTGAAGACGCCATACATAACCCTGGCCACGTTAGAGTCCTCTTCTCCGAAGAATAGAAGAAGAGTGCCGCGTCGTGGCGTATGGCAGAACTTCTCCAGTTACATTTTTTCACGATCTGCTATATAAGCTTCCGACTTTCTCATGGCGTTGATCCCTCTGTCGCCAGATTTGCTTTTCCTTGTTTAGTTTTTTGGTTCTCGAAACCGCCACAGCACGTCGTGGCGCTGCCACTAACCCCCATTGTGTTAGCGGCTACTTCATTTTCCGTACGCTCCCAGTCGCCGCCAACACAGAGTCTGAAGTTTGCTAGGTGCGATAGGTGCCCCTTTGTGAAGCTGTTGCGTGTAATCAGTTGCTATACATTGTCGGCAACATCGTCAAGGCGCGGCAGCAGTATAATACCATTTTCTGCGATGGTATTCTGCTGCGTTCCTTACTGCAAGTCCAGCGGGCGACTTTCTAGGAAGGGCAACTTCCGTTGCCCTTCCTAGAGAACGATGTCAGTGTCAGCTGCGCTAGTGCTGGGTAATTGGAAACATGAGTATTTGGGTACACTTTGGAAGTAAATTACACAAGATTTTGAACGCTTGTTGCGTCGGACCCTTCGTGTGGAATGTCCTTGCATACAGAGGAAACCCACGACAGGCTTGTCATATACAAACTCAAAGTTTGTTGTCCTTTAAATGATGCTTTAAACTCGAGGAGTTGCACAAAATATTTTGCCATCTGCCCCCCTCACACCAAATCCCCCTTCCTAATAGCCCATATCCTGCCACAAAAATCAGAATGTGTATTCCATCACTGATAATGACTGTACATTTATCGTTGGAAATGTTAACGGCAATGTGCCTGCCAAATGCAGGTGTTTAAGTGTATGCTGAGTGAAATAAACTCATTTTAATTGTGAACTTGCTTCTTAATTCTGCTTCTTGCAGTGGGAAAGCACGCACAGGTACCGGCAATGGCTTTCGAGGAATCCACTTTTGTATCTTCAGCACCAAGCGTGAAATTTATAAGAGCTCGTGTAGTAGTGAAATATATATGGGACTTCTCTAGTAAATTGCCAGGGTGAATGTGTGAACAGCATTGAAATTTCCTTCTTCAAAGTTTTTGCCAAACGGGCCTTCAGGATGCATTTATGCATGATTTCAACCAATAATTTGGAAATTCAGCCTTTGATCAGAAACAGTGCAAGCATAGTAGATATTGCTTTGTAGGTTAACATAGTTTTGCAAACTGTAAAACTTGTTGGCAGATATAAAATTTCGAGAAACAAGAAAGTGATATTGCAAAGTAGATAGTGGGTATACACAAAATGATAAGGTGAGCAACTGATTAAGTTGGGTTTGTCTCGTAATGCTTTTATATGAAGCATATTCTCAAGACAACGTACCAGCACTCATGAGAAAGCATGGTGGCCCCGCCTATGCAAGATACGTGGTAATTGTATTAAGGCGCAATAACGTGTCAACTGGCTGTAGCCTCGATGAATAAATTTATATGGTGGACGTTTTGAAAATACTGTTGGCGCGAACTGTCACTGTAGCGGCAAACCACTACGTTGCTAATACTTTGACATGTGCAAGGGCCGCACGTTTGCTTGACCCTGACGGTTACAATTACCACTCATCACACACGTTTCACATCTTGACAGCGTGGAAATGGGGTGTCTTGAAACAGAAGTTCTTGCAGCGGCGACGAGTTGGTCCAGAAGACAGGCGACACAGTGGGTCCAGCAGGGCAGAGTGCCCTGCGGAAACTTTTGTTTCAAATGTGCCACTGACCCCTGATTCAGTTTTCCACAGCTGATGTGAGGCTTCGCGAAGCGAAGTTAGAAATGTAACGGTTGCATTCCCCACTTCATTTAAAGTATATTATTTGTTTACGCGGCCTACGTGTTACGGCCGTCTGCTGGCCGTCTGACGGAAAGTCGGCTGATCAACATCAATTTCACTCGACTCCTGCGCTCATTATGACCAGCGTGTTGCGCGTTGCTTCGAGATATAAACCCCGTGAATTAGTCAGCGCACGCGTTAAAAGCACACACACACACACACACACACACGCACACGCACACGCACACGCACACACACACACACACACACACACATGAACGCGCGCACCAGTGCGCAACACTTCGCCGCGCGCTCAATATAAACGCAGCCGCATCGTCTTCTATGTAAGTTCTTGCGGCATCTGGTTGCACTTTCCGTTCTTACACATCTCAATTTTCAGGCCCATGTGCCCATAGAGTTTCCCAAAATTAACTAGCGGGCACTCTTGCGCTGCGATCGTTCAGCGACCATGGGAATGATGGGTAGTACACACATTTGCCTTGTCTTCGTATACTTGCAGGCGGCGAATTGTACTTGCGGGTTCGTTTATTGCTGGTTAGGGTTTTGTTTTGAAAGAAAGAACAAACCCTTTTGAACTTAGTGACTTGATTCGAATTGGTAAGCCTAAAAGAATAAGGTTGTGAAGCGCAATGAACATTTGCTAATTTCTGTTTTCGTGAAAAAACTGCTTCAAGGCACACGAATACACACGGAGCCGGAAGCAGTCCAGAAGTACGAAAATTAGACAATTGTGTGTACCACCCATCGTTCCCATGCTCGCTGAAGCGCCGTGTGTTGCAGCTTCCATAGACCATAGCGCCAGAGTTCCCTCTAGTGTATATTAAGAAACTCTATGCATGCGCCGCCATAAGAGAGTCCGCCGGTGAGCAGGTCGGAAGTTTATATGGAAGGTCATGCGTTTTTTCAATGGGGCGCGCGCCGAATAAAGCCCAAACTCCATAAGCGCGAAAATGCACGCGACAGCGACGAGCGACGCGACGTAGATCGGCGTCGCGCGATCAGTCGTTAGCGCAGGCCAACCTCATTCACGCGACGGCTTCGGCGAGCGAATTCCACTGTTGCTGGCATGAGGCCGTCAACTCGCACCAAGAAAATCGCGTAGCGAGCGGTTTGCAATTAGAAATAAGATATATTGTTGTGCAATGGAACGGAAAGTGTTTATTATTGCCTTGCAGCATTTTTTATATGCGCATGCGTAATAAACATTGCGTTATTTCTTGTTGTGCATACGTGACTCGGGCAGGGTCACGTGCACCTATGTAGTCTTCGTATTTTCCGGTTTTTCGCTATTGGCTGCTTGAGCCCAGCACTTCCGGGCGATGAGCGACGGTTTCCAAATCTGGAGAACCGAGCGATCGCGCGAAAACGAACATGCGACACGTCGCGCGAACGCCCTGTTTCGTCGCTCATAGCGTCGCTCGTCGCTGTCGCGTGCATTTTCGCGCTTATGGAGTTTGGGCTTAAAAGGCCGGGGAAACGTAGTGTATAGGTATTCTGTGGAGAAAACACCGCCGCGCGTGCTCGATGCAGGCTGCCGTGCTCGAGTGCTCACGTTGGATGGCGCGTTGTTTAGAGCGTAGCTGTGGATACGTTGTGGCGATATAGGTGTGAGCAGGATAACAGCGCTGCTCGAGGACGTTCACGAAGGTTTAGACCTGCCACAACAAGCGAATCACGTGGCATGTGTGAGGGGACAGTATGCCTACTACCACTACGGATGCGACGGCCTCGATGACAGAGTATGTGCCCAATCGAATATGTAATCGTGCTGCTTATTGATGCAGTGACTGACTTTATAACTACGTTGTTACTTTTAAAGATATACGTTAAAAGATTAGTGACTCCATCTTTCACCCGTAGTGTGTCCAGTATTCCCCACAAGTCCTCTTGGACTACACAATTGTTCTCTCCCTTGATATCCAGAAATACTAGCCACAGGGGCCCGAGTACTTTTTTGCTATTTCGATGCACTGCGTCAGTGAGAACAGATTGTCTTCCAAGCTCCTGTGTTTCCAAAACCCATTCTGCAGTTCCCCCAGCACCCCTCATCCTCTATTTATGCCTGCAGTCTTTCCTTTATAATCTGCATCACCAGCCTGTAGACCACTGATGTCACTGTTATAGGACGGTAGTTGTTTATTTCAGCTTGGTCTCCTTTCCTTTGTAGATCATGATCATCCAGCTAAGTTTCCATCCATCGGGGACTTCACCATCGAATAATGTTCTGCTCACTGCCTCTCTCAAAATACGTTTAGACTTCGGACCCAATGTCTTTATCAGCATAATTGGAATGCCATCTGGGCCTGTTGATGTACTACTTGGAACCCTCTTCTCGGCCCTTTCCCACTCTCGTTGTGAAAATGGAGCCTATGCTACACTTGTTGACGCTTTATAACCTAACCTAACCTACCCTACCCTAATCTTCGCAATTGTATCTTTACAAAACGCTAGGTCACACTGTTTTGTGCACACTTAGGATAACTGCATGATCTCACAGTTTCTCACCAACTCAGTATAGTACAGAACGTTTTCTCGCGCTAAATGACATCGTTCTTTGAGGTTTCACGATGCTTGAATGCGCCATTACGAGAATTGCATACTATAGCAGTTTCGCACTTGTGACGGTACAAGACGCAGCATCTAGCTAGTTCACGCCGTTTTGTGTGCTTTCACAATATTTCACAAGATATCGCAGTTTAGTACTCGCAATAAAACAACACTATCTCGTTATATGCCGTTGGTTTCGGTGGTTTCACGACACTACCTAGCTTAAACTAACATAACCCAACCTAACCTAACCTTCGCACTTCTAGCGTTACAAAATATTTTACTCGCTACTTTACATCGCTTTCTGGAACTTTACGACGCTTTCGTGCGCTTTCATAACATTTGATATCGCAGTTTCCGACTTGCATTGGTGAAAAACACTGCGTCTCAATAGCTGACATTGTTTCATGCGGTTTTATAACGCTTCATAACCTAACCTAACCTAACCTTCACACTTTTATCTACAATACGATAAGTCACACAGTTTTGTGCAGATATACGATATTTGCGTGACGTCAAAATTTTCCCCCCACTTGCAACAGTACATAACGCTGTAGCCTACTAGTTGACATCGTGCTGTGAAGTTTCACGATACTTGTATGCGCTGTCACGACAATTGCATAATATAGCAATTTCGTACTTGTAACGTCACAAAACGCAGTATCTCGTTAGTTCACAATGTGATGTGTGCTTTTTTCACGACATCGCAGTTTCGCGCAAGCAACAAAACAGAACACCATCTCACTAGCTGACGTCGTTTGAGTGGTTTCACGACGCTTCCTAACTTAACCCAACAAACATCGCAATTTCAGACTTGCAATCGTGAAAAACACCGTTTCTCAGTAGCTGTAATTGTTTCCTGCAATTTTATGACGCTTTATAACCTAACCTAACCTAACCTAACCTTCGCACTTGTATATTTACAAAACGCTAGGTCACACTGTTTCATGCACACTTTGGATAATTGCATGACTTCACAGTTTTTCACGAACTTAGTACAGTACAAAACGCTGTATCTCGCTGAATGACGTCGTTCCTTGAGGTTTCAAGATGCCTGCATGCGCTTTTGCGAGAATTGCATAATATAGCATCTCCGGACTTGTAACGGTACAAGACGCAGTATCTGGCAAGTTCACGCCGTTTTGTGTGCTTTCACAATATTTTACAAGATATCGCAGTTTCGTACTCGCAACAAAACAACACTATCTCGTTAGATGACGTTGTTTTCGGTGGTTTCACGACACTACCTAGCTTAAACTAACATAACCCAACCTAACCTAACCTTCGCACCTCTCGCGTTAAAGAAAGTTTTACACGCTACTTTACATTGCTTTCATGAGTTTTCGCAGCATTTGATATTGCAGTTTCTGACTTGTGATGTTAAAACACTTCATCTCAATAGCTGACATTGTTTCATGCGGTTTTAGGACGCTTCATAACGTAACCTAACCTAACCTAACCTTCGCACTTGTATATACAGAACGCTAGGTCATACTGTTTCGTACATATTTACGATATTTGCATGACATCACAATTTTCTACGCACTTGCAACAGTACAGAACGCTGTATCCCATTTGTTGACATCGTGCTGTGTGGTTTGACGAGGCTTGTATGCGCTTTCAAGACAATTGCATAATATAGCAGTTTCGCACTTGTAACGTTACAAAACGCAATATTTCGTTAGTCCACAACATTGTGTGCTTTCACAGTATTTCACAAGATATCGCAGTTTTATACTCGCGAAAAAACAACACTATCTCTTTAGTTGACGTCATTTTGGGTGGTTTTACGACGCTACCTAGCTTAACCTAACACAACCTAACCTAACCTAACCTAACCTTCACACTTCTAGCGTTACAAAACGTTTTACTCGCTACTTTACATCACTTTATGGAACTTTACGACGCTTTCGCGCGCTTTCACAACATTCAATATCGCAGTTCTCCACTTTTAATGGTCAAAAACACTGCATCTCAATAGCTGACATTGTTTCATGCGGTTTTATGACACTTCACAACCTAACCTATCCCAACCTTCATACTTTTATCTACAATACGATATGTCACACTGTTTCCTGCACATTTACGATATTTGCGTGACATCAAAATTTTCCCCTTACTTGCAACAGTACTCGCTGTATCCCACTAGTTGACGTCGTGCTTTGAGGTTTCATGATGCTTGTATGCGCTTTCACGACAATTGCATAATATAGCAGTTTCGCACTTGTGACGTTACAAAACGCAGTATCTGGATAGTTCACAACGCTACGTGTGCTTTCACAGTTTTTCACGTCATCGCAGTTTCGCGCAAGCAACAAAACATAACACCCTCTCACTAGTTGGCGTCGTTGTGGGTGGTTTCACGACGCTTCCTAACTTAACCAAACAAACATCGCAATTTCAGACTTGTCATTGTGAAATATACCATTTCTCAGTAGCTGACATTGTTTTATGCCGTTTTATGACTCTTTATAACCTAACCTAACTTAACCTAACCTTCGCACTTGTATCTTTACAAAACGCTAGGTCACAGTGTTTGGTGCACGTTTAGGATAATATCGTGACCTCACAATTTTTCACAAACTTATTACAGTACAAAACGCTGTATCTCGCTAAATGACATCGTTCTTTGAGGTTTCACGATGCTTGCATGCGCTTTCACGACAATTGCTTAATATAGCAGTTTCACACTTGTAACGGTACAAGACGCAGTATCTGGCTCATTCACGCCGTTTTGTGTGCTTTCACAATATTTCACAAGATATCGCAGTTTCGTACTCGTGACAAAACAGCACTATCTCGTTAGTTGATGTCATTTTGGGTGGTTTCACGACGCTACCTAACATGACCTAACCTAACCTAACCTTACCTAATCTAACCTTCGCACTTCTAGCATTACAAAACGTTTTACTCGCTACGTTACATCGCTTTCTGCAGCCTTACGACGCTTTCGTGCACTTTCATAACATTTGATATCGCTATTTCCAACTTTTAATGGTAAAAAATACTGCATCTCAATAGCTGACATTGTTTCATGTGGTTTTATGACTCTTCACAACCTAACCTAACTTAACCTTAGCAGTAGGTCACAGTGTTTCGTGCACATTTACCATATTTGCATGACATAACAATTTTCCCCCCACTTGCAACAGTACAGAACTCTGTATCCCACTATTTGACATCGTGCTGTGAGGTTTCACAATGCTTGTATGCGCTGTCACGACAACTGCATGATATTGCAGTTTCGCACTTGTAACGTTACAAAACGCAGTATCTCGTTAGTTTACAACGTTATTCGTGCTTTCACAATTTTTCACGACATCACAGTTTCACGCCAGCAACAAAACAGAACACCATCTCACTAATTGACGTCGTTTTGAGTGGTTTCACGACGCTTCCTAACTTAACCCAACAAACATCGCAATTTCAGACTTGTAATCGTGAAAAACACCGTTTCTCAGTAGCTGGCATTGTTTCATGTAGTTTTATGACGCTTTATAACCTAAACTAACTTACCCTAACCTTCGCACTTGTATCTTTACAAAACTCTAGGCCACACTGTTTCGTGCACAGTTAGGATAATTGGATGACCTCACTGTTTTCCACCAACTTAGCACAGTACAGAACGCAGAATCTCGATAAATGACATAGTTCTTTGAGGTTTCATGATGCTTGCATGCGCTTTCACGACAATTGCCTAATATAGCAGTTTCGCACTTGTAACGTTACAAAACGCAGTATTTCGTTAGTCCACAACGTTGTGTGGTTTCACAATATTTCACAAGATATCGCAGTTTCATACTCGCGAAAAAACAACACTATCTCTTTAGCTAACGTCATTTTGGGTGGCTTCATGACGCTACCTAGGTTCACCTAACCTAACCTAACCTAACCTAACCTTCACACTTCTAGCGTTACAAAACTTTTTACTCGCTACTTTACATCGCTTTCTGGAACTTTATGACGCTTTTGTGCGCTTTCACAACATTCGATATCGCAGTTTCCGACTTGTAATGGTGAAAAACACTGCGTCTCAATAGCTGACATTGTTTCATGCGGTTTTATAACGCTTCACAACCTAACCTAACCTAACCTTCCCACTTTTATCTACAATACGATAGGTCACACTCTTTCGTGCACATTTACAATATTTGCAGGACATCAAAATTTTCCCCCCACTCTCGACAGTACATAACGCTGTGGCCCACTAGTTGACATCGTGCTGTGACGTTTCACGATACTTGTATGCGCTGTCACGACAATTGCATAATATAGCAATTTCGCACTTGTAACGTCACAAAACGCAGTATCTCGTTAGTTCACAATGTTATGTGTGCTTTCACAATTTTTCACGACATCGCAGTTTCGCGCAAGCAACAAAACAGAACACCATCTTACTAGTTGACGTCGTTTTGAGTGGTTTGACGACGCTTCCTAACTTAACCCCACAAACATCGCGATTTCAGACTTGTAATCTTGAAAAACACTGTTTCTCTGTAGCTGACATTGTTTCATGCAGTTTTTTGACGCTTTATAACCTAACCTAGTTTAACCTAACCTTCGCACTTGTATCTTTACAAAACGCTAGGTCACACTGTTTGGTGCACGTTTAGGATAATATCATGACCTCACAGTTTCTCACCAACTTAGTACAGTACAGAACGCTGTATCTCGCTAAATGACATCGTTCTTTGAGGTTTCACGATGCTTGCAAGCGCTTTCACGAGAATCGCATATTACAGCAGTATCACACTTGTAACGGTACAAGACGCAGTATCTGGCTCATTCACGCCGTTTTGTGTGCTTTCACAATATTTACAAGATATCGCAGTTCCGTACTCATGACAAAACAACGCTATCTTGTTATTTGACGTCATTTTAGGTGGTTTCATGACGCTACCTAGCTTAACCTAACCTAACCTAACCTTCGCACTTCTAGCGGTACAAAACGTTTTACTCGCTACTTTACATCGCTTTCTGGAACCTTACGACGCTTTCGTGCGCTTTCACAACATTCAATATCGCAGTTTCCGACTTTTAATGGTGAAAAACACTGCATCTCAATAGCTGACATTGTTTCATGCGGTTTTATGACACTTCACAACCTAACCTAACTTAACCTTCGCACTTGTATCTACAATACGATAGGTCACACTGTTTCGTGCACATTTACGAAATTTGAATGGGCTGAAGGCGTCCCGCTGGAAGGGTTGCTGGTTTTTTTTTTTGCGGTGTTGACAGGATTTGCATGAGGTGACGTAACGGCAGACGGATCGGTAAATACCGGGCCAAAAGAAGCGACGTCGAACGCGGTCATAAGTTCTTGAAACTCCCAGGTGACCAGCATCCGGAATGTCATGCAACTGTGCAAGGACAGTCTGACGCATATGTTGTGGTATGACCAACAGCCGCTCAGGTCCGTCAGGATGTCTGCTGTAGCGATATAAGATGCCATCTTGCTGCAGGAACATACCGAGAGACGGAGGAGTTGTGGGACCACTAAGCCGAAGGATTATATCTCTGAGGTGAGGATCATGGCGGTTCTGATCTCCGATGTTGCTAAACGCGGAAAGTGCCAAAACGCGAGTAGACTCATCGCTTTCAGAAAGGTCTGCTGGGTCTAATGGATGACGCGACAAGCAATCAGCATCCTCATGGTGGCGACCTGATTTGTAGACAACCGTGTAGGAATATTCCTGTAGCTGTAGAACCCACCGGACGAGACGTCCATTAGGAGCCCACTGGCCGAGACGTCCACTAGGCGTGGTGATTAGTGACAACCGTGAACGGGTGTGCATACAAATACGGCTGAAATTTAGCCACTTCCTAGACGTGTTCGAGGCATTCGTGTTCTGTGATGGAGTAATTTCGCTCTTCTGGCGATAAAATACGGCTAGCGTATGCAATAACGCGCTCGCAGCCATGCTCTCGTTGTGCCAAAACGGCTCCGATTCCGTGGCCACCAGCGTCAGTACGCACTTCTGTTGGAGCGCATATATCAAAGTGGCCGAGAATCGGCGTCGTAAGTCTACTCGTCAGTTCAACGAATGCTCTGGCTTGTTTAGGTCCCCACACAAAAGTCACATTTTTTAGTAGTTCCGTGAGCGGGCATGCGACGTCAGCGAAATTCCGCAATAAATCTACGAAAGTAAGAACGAAGGCCCACAAAGCTTCGAACATCGTTCGCAAAGGTAGGCACAGAGAAATCTTTGATGGCGCGGATTTTATCAGGATCGGAACGAACACCAGAAGAATCGACAAGGTGTCCAAGGACAGTGAGCTGCCGGTGGCCGAAGTGACATATCGACGAGTTTAGTTGGAGCCCTGCTTTGCGGAAAACCGAAAAAAATGTTGAGAGACGCTCGAGGTGAGTTTCGAAAATTGGCGAAGAAACAATGACGTCATCAAGGTAGCATAAGCAGATTGACCACTTGAAACCGTGAAGAAGAGCGTCCATCATTCGTTCGAATGTAGCCGGAGCATTGCATAACCCGAACGGCATTACTTTGAACTGATAGAGCCCGTCGGGAGTTATAAATGCCGTCTTTTCACGGTCCAGATCATCAACTGATATCTGCCAGTACTCGGAACGAAAGTCGATGGAAGAGAAATAATTTGCTCCACTAAGGCACTCAAGAGCGTCATCTCTATCCGCGTCAGAGTATACACGTCTTTTTTTGTAACCTTGTTAAGATTTCTTAGTCGACACAGAAGTGCCAGCTGTTATCCTTCTTTCTCACAAGCACAACGGGCGAAGCCCGAGGATTCGGATTGATTGATTCGTGGGGTTTAACGTCCCAAAACCACCATATGATTATGAGAGACGCCGTAGTGGAGGGCTCCGGAAATTTTGACCACCTGGGGTTCTTTAACGTGCACCCAAATCTCAGTTCACGGGCCTACAACATTTCCGCCTCCATCGGAAATGCAGCCGCCGCAGCCGGGATTTGAACCCGCGACCTGCGGGTCAGCAGCCGAGTACCTTAGCCACTAGACCACCGCGGCGGGGGGAAGCCCGAGGACTTGAAGAAGGTTCAATAATGTCTCGGGCAAGCATCTTGTCGACTTCTTGCTGGATCACGTGGCGCTCGGTGGAGGAAACCCGATAGGGTCGCCGGTGTACTGGATTTGCATCACCGGTGTTGATCCGATGCTTTACGACGGTCGTTTGACCTAGGGGTCGGTCGCAGAGATCAAAGACGTCTTGATACGACGCAAGAAGGCCACGAAGCGCAGACACATGCTTGGCCGAGAGATCAGAGGCAATCATTCCAGTTATGCAGTCTAGTGTACTGCGTGCCTGAATACTTGCAGATGACGGTGTATCCTCTGTTAAGGCCGATATGTGGTAGTCGCCGGCCAGGGCAAGGGTTGCAAGGGCTATTTTTTGTGGCAGCACTTCAGAGCAAAGTCCAAAGTTCACAATAGGGAGACATGCCACGTTGTCCTTCATTGTAATGATGGTGTGGGCGAACGCAACATCGAGCGAACAGAGTACTGTAGGATTAGGTGAAATGACATAATCACCGTCAGCCACAAGTGGATCAGAAGAGACGTCGATATACGTCATAGCTCGACAAGATAGGCTAACAAAGTCGGCGGAGCATAGCTTTGGCGGCGCAGGATCAGGAGGGTCAACGGCGTGTGGTAGAACGAGCTGAACAACAGCAGCAGAACAGTCATTTAGGGTGGAATGCTCCGACAGAAAATCGAGTCCCAAAATGATGTCTTGTGGGCAGTGGTCCAGTACGTAAAACAGAACAGTGGTATGACGTCCAGCAATAGTGACACGGGCGGCACACATCCCGGTGACCGCTGGTGTTGCACCATCAGCTACTCGGAGAACAGTGATCGGAGCAGGAGTGAGCGCTTTCTTGAGTCGAGCACAAAGTCATATTCATGACTGATATGTGAGCGCCGGTGTCAATGAGTGCTGCCACAGAAGTACCGTCAACATTTACTTTAATCAAGTTGTTGTGTCCGGGTATCGTGCGTAGAGGAATTTCGGGTCGGGTCGTCGAAGCAGGCTCACCTCTAGGAGCTGCCCCCGTCAGTTTTCCGAGGACTGGTGGTAGGAGGGTGAGGGGGAGAGACGTCGGTTAGGTGAGCGGGACATGCGTCCCGAGGGCGTAGGGGAATGGCTTGGTTGGGCGGGCCTGGATGGCGAAACATCATCTTGTGCCGTGTAGATCGACATCCGAGAGCCAGCAGGTGGGCGTCGGGTGTTGGCATCTTGCGACCATGGCTGCCAACCCCAGGAAGTGCGGCAATGACGTGAAATATGGCCGACTCGTCCACAGTTGAAGCAGATCGGCCTGTCATCGGAAGTTCGCCATTCTGCCGGGTTCCGGTAACGTGGGCGGTTGTTTGGTCCGCGGGACATATTAGGTGTACTGAGCTGTACTGGACATATTAGGTCGGTTAACGGGGCATAGCGTCTGCAGTCCGGCGTTGGCCAGTTCCTGGCGTACGACACTCTTGATCAAAGAAATCGTGGCGCGAGAGTCGTCAGGGGCCTGGAATTGGTCAGACAGGGGAGATGCTGCCTCGACTTCGTGGCGCACGATGCGCACGATATTCTCGGAAGCAACAGTGGCTGGTGGCAAACGGGCGTCCTCGCAGGTAGATGTTGCAGCCGTGTTGGGAAGACGCGAAAAGTGTGGAGTGATACAGCGACTTTTCGCGTCTTCGAAGCGCCGGCATTCATTATTACCGTCGTTTACAGTCAATGAGTTTCGAAATACGAGGAGATTGAAGGCGTCATCGGCGATTCCTTTGAGGATGTGCGCGACCTTTTCAGATTCCGGCATCTTGTCATCAACCTTCCGGTAGAGGGCGAGCACATGTTGTATGTATGCGACCTACGACTCGGTGCAGGACTCGAGTCGGCACGCTGGTACTTTTTGCGCAGCACGACGACGCCCGAAGGGATTGCCGAAGAGATCGATGAGTTTCTGCTTACAGATGTCCCCACTCGTGATATCTTCCTCGTAGTTGGAAAACCAAACTTTAGCTGTACCATCATGTTAGAAAATAATATTGGCCAACATGAGCGTCGGATCCCAGTTGTAAAGAGCGCTCACCCTTTCATACAGCTGAAGCCATTCCTCCACGTCAGTACTGTCACTGCCCGAAAAGGTGCCTGGGTCACGCGGTTGAGTCAGGACAACGGTGCGGTTAGTAGCAGCTGGATGCGGGGCTGTTGTTTGCTTCGTAGTTGGACGAAGCACGGTTGGGGTAGTCTCCGAAGAATCCTCGTGCTCGTCTTGATCAGGCATCGTACAGGTAGCCAAGGAACGTACGCTGCGTATGTGGTGTTGACTGTGGGAAGATTCGCACTCTCCACCAAAATGTTACGGGGAGAAGGCGTCTGAAAAATACCTTTACTTTTGGTAAACAGGCAGGCATACAATATGGAGCCCGGTCTGCACGAGCTCGCCCTAAACATCGTCCTCTTTTCTACAATGTTCATTTGTGGCACCCCGTAGCAATATATATATATATATATATATATATATATATATATATATATATATATATATATATATATATATATATATATATATATATATATATATATATATATATTCAAAAAAATCAAGCACGTAGGAAAAATTGTTTTGTAAAGGACTGACGTTCCGGCCGCGGGACCGGCCTTCGTCGGAGTGATGTGAACATGCGACGGTAACGCATTATAAAAAGGCCAGTAACGTATCATAGCGCTGTTAATGGCTGACAAGTGGTTGTTAAAAGCACGTGGGAAACAGTGCGCGTGATAAGACAAGAAAAAAATGAGATTACAAGCGTGCGAAGACGAAACGAATAAAAAATCATTAACAGTGAGTAAAACATTATGAAGCCACATAACGTGTGTATCACTGGCACAAACATCAATACACGTCATAGGTACAACTGCGAGCAAGTTATCGATAAACATAAACGCGGGTATAACATCTTGTCATGATCCGACAACCAGCGAAATGATGGACTTGTTCGTCACTGCAATCGCGAGGCCTGAACTTTCAATAGCCTACTGCAAAACTTCTGCCGGCGTTCCAGTTTCGTGTACTTCATCGACCATGGATTTGAATGGTTGCCTTCCGCTCGCGTTCTCGCTGCTGATGGCATCCATTCCAGCTTCGAAGGCGTCGCGTTAATGGCTACGCATCTCCAGAGACTGTGTTTTGGAAGTACAAATGCGTTTTCTTCTTTTTGGAAAGACACGGCTTCTTGCCTGCCGATAGAGCCAATGCGCTCTCGGCGGTCAGCAAGCCAGCCGCTCAATGGCTAAAACTTTCCTAGTCTCAGTGAATTCCCTGCCCTAACTGCAACCGCATCGCAACTTTCGCCACCAGCGCCGCTTGCGCCAGGAACTCGACGGTCATCGAACCAACCGACCCACCACCTAAGCCTCCCTGCTCCCGTGCAAGGTACAACGGACTTGAACCCTTCAGTGCAACAGCTGGCTTCCGCTACCGTGTCCCCAACCAGCCCGCCAACCAATCAACCAGGCCCTCTACCCGATCAGCGTCCACTAGGAACCAGACTACGACCTAGACCGCCCCAACCAGCAACGCAAAGCACTACGCGGACCAGTCCCCGAAAGACTCGGAGACCGAAAAACAAAGCGACAAACTGACTAGGTGAGCCTTGTGCCAGAAAGGCAAGCACCTCCCATGCTTTCTTAAAGTTCAGAAAAACCGTGGAAAAGCGCATCCGAAACGAACTGAATGTTTCAACCCTCAGTGCATATTTAGCGGCTCGTGTTGCACCCAGGGGACTTTGTATTTCCATAAAAGCAGCCACAAGTCCTATGTCCGCTAAAAATATCGCTCAATGGCATGAAATCTTTACAAAAGCCTCTTTGGATCTTACCCGCACTGTTCAAAACCATTACCAGCATGCTGTAAAAGACTCTCTAAACACGGAACGACAACTGTACGCGAGTGCTGACCTCAGTATGCATGAAATTGCTGAATTGGAAAGGTATAAAGTGAAGAAGCTAAGTGAGATCTACGACAAGAAATGTAAAAAGTTGCTCCGTGACGGCGTGGACCGCTCGTTGTTCCCAGAACAGGTAATAACGGCGGTCCCGACAAACTCGTTTCCTCAGCTGGATAATAGCACGCCGCCGTCCACCAACGTAGTGTACCTTTCGCATGTAAGTCTAAATAGGGACGAACTCCGCATCTTGTCACGGGGCCTCACCTTTTGTCCTGCAACTGGTGGATATGACGATTTTCAATTGGCTAAGGATTTAGAGAATTTTTCACGTAACATGCGCCTACGAGAATATTTCCATGACCATCCGTCCACTAGCGACAGGCAGCCAGTTGTGTTTAACAACAACCGTTGGACCCCTCCGGCCCAACGTGACAAATATCTAGATATGTATATTGAAGCCGTCCAACGCGACGTGCTTAAAGCCTACGAAAAGCAAAAGCCGTTTAAATCAAACATTTCTTTGAGGAAAGGAAAGCTATTTCATCACTGGCTAAACGCAAGGATAACGTGATAAAGCCAGCCGACAAAGGTGGTGCCGTTGTTATAATGAATAAAACGGATTATATAAGTGAAGCCCATAGACAGCTTAACAATCCGGTTTTTTATAAGCACCTAGAATATGATCCCACTGAAGAGTTTAAAGCAGTTGTCCAAGATACCGTCAACGATCTCGTAAAAGCTAATCAATTAGGCGACAAGGCAGTACGCTCCCTCGTCCCGCTCAGTCCCGTCCCTGGCAGGTTCTACTTGCTGCCCAAAATACATAAAGAAAACTGTCCTGGACGCCCCATTGTTTCGGGCATTGGCACTGTTACGGAGCAACTTTCCCGCTACGTTGACGTAATAATCAGTAGCCTTCCATGTAAATTCTCGTCCTATCTCAAAGACTCAAATCATTTTTTGTTGGACATTGATGAACTCGCGATACCACATTATTCCGTGCTCGTGACATTAGATGTGGTTTCACTGTATACCAATATACCCCATAGCGATGGCATCCAGGCAGCAATTCAAGCGTACGAAGAATTATCTGATGAAAAGTCCATTGGAAGTGATACATTAGCTACCTTACTGAAATTAATCTTACAGCTTAATAATTTTGAATTTGATGGTTCCCACTACCTTCAAGTAAGTGGAACATCAATGGGCACTCGCATTGGACCTAATTACGCTAGCCTTTTCATGTCTGTTCTGGAAAATGATTTTATGAGAAACCGCGCGTTAAAGACTCTTTATTATAAGCGATTTATAGATGACATTTTTTTTGTTTGGCCCCATAGTGAAAATGAACTTTTATCTTTTATAGCTGATTTCAACACTGTTCACCAATCTATTTCGTTTTCGCATGAATACTCTCGTTCTACCGCTAACTTTCTGGACGTCACAGTTTGCATCTCTGACAACAAACTAACCACTAGGCTTTACAAGAAACCTACAGACAGGCACCGTTATCTTCACTTCAAAAGTTCACATGTTAAACATTGGAAAACCAGTATACCGTACAGTCAGGCGCTCCGCTTTAAGAGAATTTGCTCTGAGCAGTCAGACTTTTACGCAAACTGCGTAGAACTCCGCGAATCTTTGATCCAGCAGGAATACCCACCCCGCATTGTTGAGGATGCCGTCAAAAGAGCCGATGCGCTGAATCGCAAGGATTTGTTCAGCGCTAAAAAGCAACCATCTGTTCAGGCACAAAGTAATCTACTTCTAACACACTCAGCATCGGTGCCAAACGTTTCCTCAATTCTCAAAAAACATTTCAACATACTAGCCCAGAGTGCTCATCTTAAGGTAATCTTTCCATTGCCACCTCGGGTAGTCTTCACACGGTCTCGCAATATGCATGACATCCTAACTTCATCTAAAACAAGCGTTCCCGATAATGTTGGTTGTCGACCTTGCAATAAACCACCATGCAAGGTTTGCGCGCATATGACGACGTCACACATTGCTTCTGATTTCTCCTATAAAATTAAAGGAAATTTTACATGTGACACTTACAATTGCATCTATTTGCTCGAATGTTCCGTCTGCAAATTACAGTACATTGGACAAACTGAAACGCCCTTCAGATATCGCTTTAACAACCACAAATGTCATGCTGCCACCATTCCTGACCTTCCGCTATCAAAACACGTGCACATTCCGGGCCACTCATTTGATAGTATTACAGCCACAATCCTTCAATTGGGTTTTCGTTCCCACCACGAAAGGGAACTTCGAGAATCGTATTTATTCTATAAGTTTAAAGCCGTCACTTGTGGTATGAATGAAAGCGCTGGCAAACTTTCATTTTTACCCATTTAGCTTCCTAAACACCCTTGACTACCACCGCTATTATTGCCACTATGCTTTCACGCAGATAGATTAGTTCCCTGTTTCAGCTTTGTTGTCGGATCATGACAAGATGTTATACCCGCGTTTATGTTTATCGATAACTTGCTCGCAGTTGTACCTATGACGTGTATTGATGTTTGTGCCAGTGATACACACGTTATGTGGCTTCATAATTTTTTACTCATTGTTAATGATTTTTTATTCGTTTCGTCTTCGCACGCTTGTAATCTCATTTTTTTCTTGTCTTATCACGCGCACTGTTTCCCACGTGCTTGATTTTTTTAACTTTTACTTCCGGGTCCTATGTTAGCACTTCATTGTTTATATATATATATATATATATATATATATATATATATATATATATATATATATATATATATATAATGCCACGCGGTGTTGGTGGCAGAACACGAGAGCGAAGAAGTGAATGGGAGCTGTGGCTGAGTAAACAGTCCTCCACTTCAAGATCCTGCCTATCGTTTCCTCTCGCGCCAGACTGGTGGAGATGCTGGGTACTGTACTGCAACGTCTTATGCCTGCTGCTCCTGAACCAGAAGCAACCACCGCCAGTGCACCAGGGTCTGCTGACATCTATCGAAGCAGCCGCCGCCTTCAAAGACTACCACCACAGTACGGCCCCTTGGAAAGTTCCGTGAGGACAATGTTTGCCACATCCGCAACCCAAATCGAGCATGACCCACTCGCTAGCGTACTCTGTGTCATCAACACGCCTCGCACACCCAACCCATTCCATGGTGATGCCATTGAGGATGTCGAAGACTGGCTTGACCATTTCGACAGGGTCGCAGCCATCAACGACTGGGACAATCGCCGTAAGTTGAAGAACGTGTATATCTCCCTCTTAGACGCGGCAAAATTGTGGTATGAGAACCACGAAACTTCATTCACAAGTTGGCGGGAATTCTACCGGCAGCTTCGCGAGGCGTTCAGTAACCCCTAACGGAAAGAGAGAGCGGAGCAGGCACTTTCTTCGCGATTTCAAATGTCGAACGAGAGCGTCTCAATGTTTGTCGAAGAAATGTCGCGATGGTTTCGACGGGCTGACCCCCACATGCCAGAAGACAAGAAAGTGCGCCTGCTAATGCGAGGTGTAAAGGAGCAACTTTTCGCGGGCCTTGTGCGCAACCCACCTACGACTGTGTCCGAGTTGATACGTGAGGCCACAATTATGGAGCGCATGCTTCGGCAGCGGGTATCGCAGTATGAGCGTCAGACGGCCATGTCCGCTGCATGCTCGCTTGTACCAGGAGGTGATAACAGGGAGGTCCTCACAGAACTCATACAGCAAGTTGTACGCGAAGAACTTCGGAAATTTCATGTAGCGCCCCCTCCCAGTAGCGCTGCTCTTACGGACGTCGTTCGTAACGAAATCAGGCAGTTCGTTCACTCCTCACCACCATCGCAAGTCGAACCTCCCACGCTTTCCTACGCGGATGCCCTACGCGCCTCTACGACGTCGACGGCACATTTTGCTCACCAACCTACTGGGACCCCCAGACGCTTTCCAAGTCCAACCCATCGCCTGCCTTCTCAGGCCGATTTTCGTCCTGGCCCGCGGAAGTCCACCGTCTGGCGTGCACCCGACAATCGTCCATTGTGCTACCATTGTGGCGAAGTTGGACACATGTACCGCGACTGTTACTACCGACGAATAGGCCTACGCGGTTTCTTCCACGCTATGGTGAGCGCCCACAAGAAATTGCGGATTACTTGGAAGGTAGTCATCACGCTCCTGTCCCGCCACGACGACAGTCACGGCCACCATCACCCCGTCCGTCCACATTAACGCACCGCGCCCGACCCGCCTTTGGGTCCCCTGGTGTCAGTGGCGCAAGCCCACGCCGGGGAAACTGAAAACGGTGACCTCCGGAGGTGAGGCTGCTGTCACGCGAACCGACAAATAACCTCCGCCGCTGCCTTACGACGTGCCGTTAAAGCCTGTTTGTGAAACCGCCAACAGAACGTCCGCTGCCATTACCGTTTCCGTCGGCTGTTATCCGGTGACTGCGCTTGTCGACACGGGAGCTAATTACTCGGTGATGAGTGCTTCATTGGCCACCCGTCTACACAAGGTGCCGACAACGTGGGACGGCCCTCAACTAATCACCGCTGGAGGACACCTCGTATCCCCTATAGGAAGGTGCACCGCCAGGCTTGAGATTTGTGCGTCGGCTTTTGTAGCATAATTCCTTGTACTGCCCAATTATTCTCGGCCGGTCATTTTGGGCATGGATTTTCCGCAAGAGTATGGAGCGATAATTAATCTGCGTGATTTGTTCGTCACTTTTGTTAACTGTGTTTCTCCAGATTCCGACATCGAGAACGAACATCGTGGCGTGGCCTTACGCGTAGTCGATGATTGTGTCACGTTGCCACCTCGCAGTAGTATCTTCGTGCTTGTTGAGTGTCCACGGGAGCAGTCGATTACGGGCATCGCCGAAAGTAACCTGACGTTATTGCTTGATCGGGAAGTGGCTATTGCTCGAAGTCTCGTTCAACTGCGAAATGGCCAGACTATGGTTTTAGTTACGAACTTCGGTGGCGAACACAGGCATTTTGTGAAACGCACAACCATAGCTTACTTGGAGGCATTGGATGATTTGGACGCCTTCCCTTTGATTACGACGATCTCGACAGAGACCAGCTGCGATAATGACGTGACTAGTCGCCTCAACGTCAATCGGCAATTGGAAGAACCTAAGAAGGCAAGGCTCCTCCGTCTCCTCTCATCCTTTAGTGACTGTTTTGCCACTACTTCGAAAGTCTGGCAGACTCCTCAAATAAAGCACAGAATTATCACTGAGCCCAACGTGCAACCCGTGTGCCAACATGCTTACCGCGTGTCGCAGAAGGAGCAAGATGCTATCCGTCATCAAGTGAAACAAATGCTCGACGACGACGTAATTCAACCATCGACTAGGCCTTGGGCGTCACCAGTTGTTCTGGTTAAAAAGAAAGATGGTACATTGCGATTCTGCGTCGACTACCGCAAACTGAACAAGATAACGAAAAAGACGTATATCCTCTTCCTCGTATCGATGACTCCTTGGATCGCCTGCGACACGCCCGTTACTTCTCTTCCATGGATCTCCGTAGCGGATATTGGCAAATTGAAGTAGATGAACGGGACCGAGAAAAAACACCGTTTATTACACCGGACGGTCTCTATGAATTTAAAGTTGTCCCTTTTGGCCTGTGCTCCGCTCCAGCCACGTTCCAACGAATGATGGACACAGTTTTATGTGGCTTGAAGTGGTACTCTTGTTTAGTGTATTTAGACGACGTAGTCGTTTTTTCTACGACTTTTGAAGAGCACATTGAGTGGCTTGAGGCGGTTCTTCTGGCTATTCGCACTGCTGGCCTCTCTCTGAAACCGGAAAAGTGCTATTTTGGATATGAGGAACTGAAATTCCTTGGCCACATTGTTAGCAGTAGAGGTGGTCGCCCCGATCCTGACAAGGCTATGGCAGTTGCTTTGTTCCCGATACTGAAAACAAAGCATTATGTACGCCACTTTCTGGGACTTTGTGCTTATTACCACCGCTTCGTGCCGAACTTTTCGAAAATCGCCGACCCTCTACAACAACTCGTCAAGGATGACGTTACCTTCATCTGGGGCCCCGAACAATCCAGCGCTTTCCGCGATCTTCAACGCCTACAAACGCCACCGATCCTAGGTCACTTCGACACTGAAGCAGACACAGAAGTCCGCGCTGACGCGAGCAACCTTGGCCTCGGAGCTATTCTCGTGCAATATCAAGATGGCGTGGATCACGTCATCGCCTACGCTAGCCGCACGTTGTCATCTGCGGAGAAGAACTACTCGACGACTAAAAAAGAATGGCTGGCAGTTGTATGGGCCATAACCAAATTCAGGCCCTACTTGTACGGACGCTCCTTCCGAATCATCAGTGACCACCACTCTCTCTGCTGGCTAGCGAATCTGAAAGATCCTTCGGGCCGTCTCGCAAGATGGAGCCTTCGGTTGCAAGAATTCGATATAACGATGGTTTACAAGTCTGGTCAGAAACACACCAACGCTGACTGTCTTTCCCGCGCACCCGTCGAGGTCACTGAAGAAGACAATGATGAAGACTTCAGCTGCCTTGCTATTCTCGCATCATTAAACGTGGCTGAGCAGCAACACGAAGACTTAGAATTACAACCACTGATCGAATACCTTGAGGGACGTCGCCCACAACCCCCACGTCAGTTCGCGCGTGATTTGTCATCTTTCTGTCTACGCCAAGGCATCTTCTATAAGCGCAACTTTCATTCAACGAAAACTGTTTACCTCCTCGTCATTCCTGCTGCTCTCCGCGATGATATTTTGCGTGCTTGTCACGACGAGCCATCGTCAGGGCATCTTGGCTTCGCGCGTACTCTGGCACGGATCAAAGACAAATACTGTGGCGGAAACTTACGAAAACCGTCCGGCAGTACGTAAAGACATGCACAGCCTGTCAGCGCCGCAAAACTCCAACGACGAAACCAGCCGGTCTGCTTCAGCCTTTGTGACCCCCTCACGCACCTTTTGAAAAGGTCGGGATGGATTTACTCGGCCCATTTCCGAAGTCTACGGCTGGTAACCGCTAGATTGTGGTTGCCACGGACTACTTGACCAGATACTGCGAAGCACAAGCCGCCCAGCGAGCAACTGCTTCCGAGGTGGCTGACTTTTTCATCAAGAACATCGTTCTCCGCCACGGTGCTCCCGCTGTCGTCATCACAGATCGTGGTACTGCTTTTACGGCACAGTTGCTCCAACAGATCCTGTTGCTGAGTGGCACGACGCACCAAACAGCAACTGCGTACCACCCGCAGACTAACGGGTTAACCGAACGCCTTAACAAAACGAATGCAGATATGCTTTCGATGTATGCCGCCAAGGATCAGAAGAATTGGAATGAAATCCTCCCGTATATAACATTTGTCTACAATACGGCTTTGCAGGAAACCACCGGCTTTGCTCCTTTTCGTCTGATTTATGGCCGCGACGTCACCACAATGCTTGACACCATGCTGCAACCAACTCTGCCGGACACAATTCCCCCGGACGCAGATGTATTTGTTCAGCGTGCCGAAGACGCCCGGCCGCTGGCGCGTTTTCGCATTTTATTGCTGCAAAATCAAGATGCTCGCCAATACAACACCCACCACAGAGCAGTAATTTACAAACCCGGTGACCTAGTCTGGGTTTGGCCTCCTATACGTCAATGGGGACGCTCAGAAAAATTGTTATGTCGGTACATCATACCCTACCGAGTTCTTCATCGCCTCGGCGAAGGGAACTACGAAGTTGTCCCAGCAGACACATCACACCGTTCTCGCAGACCACGCTCCTCGGATGTGGTTTACGTCTCTAGGATGAAGCCGTACTATTCGCGTTGACTGCAAGTCAAGAACTTTGTGATGTGACAATAGCCTTCAAGACAATTGTGCATTACTTTCTTGCTTCTTTATTTTTCATCTCGTCCTTTTTCTTTTCAAAAGACACATGCATTTCTGACTCCCTTTCGTTGTTTTTCGGAGCCGTGGTATTCATGCGATGCTTCTTCTTTTTTTTTCTTTGGGGAGAGGGTAATGCCACGCTGTGTTGGTGGCAGAAGACGAGAGCGAAGAAGTGAATGGCAGCTGTGGCTGAGTAAACAGTCCTCCACTTCGAGTTTCTGCCTATCGTTTCCTCTCGCGACAATATATATATATATATATATATATATATATATATATATATATATATATATATATATATATATATATATATATATATATATATATATATATATATATATATATATTGTGATGGAGAGAAAAGAGACAACACCTGATCCTTATTCTGTCTTTTTCTTCCTCTTTCTCTACTTTCCCTTAGCTGCCCACGCGCCCGAGCCCCAGCGTCTTTCTTCGTCTTGACACTCGGCCATGACTGCGCGCGCGCGGAG
The DNA here is from genome assembly GCF_043290135.1 of Rhipicephalus microplus. Taxonomy (NCBI): domain Eukaryota; kingdom Metazoa; phylum Arthropoda; class Arachnida; order Ixodida; family Ixodidae; genus Rhipicephalus; species Rhipicephalus microplus. The sequence continues at coordinate 44,779,448 of NW_027464585.1, forward strand.
CTGGCGGCGAAGTTTCCGGTGGGCAGGCTTGGCTGCATCGTGGTGGTCAGCCCGGACCACAATGCAATATGGAGCGATGGTCTGGGGGAAGCGTCTCTGGTGGACGTCACTGCCTGCCTCGAGCTCGTCGCTCTTTTGCACGCCACGATGTCTCTTGAAAAAGTGCTGTGGACTCAGGCGGCCGGCACTGGCTGCCCCGTTGCGGCCGACGCTCTCGTCTGTGCTGCGATTTGGTCCCGGTATCTGCCAAAGGTAGATCTGGAGGTCGATATACTGGCTGCATCTCGGAGGTTGGCCTTGGCCACAGTGACTGGGTGCCAGAGTCTTCCACAAGTCTATCAGGAGGTCGGGACTGGCTGCATCGTTGTGGTAGGTCTCGGCCATGCAGAGACTCTGTGGGAAGCAGCTAAACATGCACCTGACAGCGCGCTTCGGACGGGCCGCAAAATCCGCGGCAGACGTTGAACTCCGGACGAAGGTAGCCGAAAGAGTATTCTAAAAGACGCGCTGGGTACCTTGGCTTGTGTCGAAAATGGGTACGCAACTTCTGATGTGTGTGGCAGAGAACATAATTTACGGCCGGTTTCGGCATCTCTGGCAGGACATTTTGTGAAGCTGTCATCGTCTTGGCTGCTGTCTGCATCTTGAGCACCAACTTTCTCCTCATGATCTTGGTCAGTGAGACCAGCAGTGGCTACCTTGGGCTCTACCGGCGCCATGACCGAAGGCGGTTCAAGCATAGGCGATGCTGGTGTCTCCACTTGCCTCAGTAAAGGTGATATTAGGGCTGGCTTCTACAACTGAGCTGTATGAGGACTGGTATCAGCCTCTTCCACTGACATGACGGCGTCGCTAACCGGCACGGGTACTGAGAGCAGCAGTGGCGTGTCGCACCTGCGTCTGACGTCATTCGTAGGACAGGCGGAGAAGCTTTCTGCCGCGCGGCTGGACGGCTGCGAGGAACCTTCGACGTGTTGCTCCACTTCAGCTCGGTGTGCGAATTGGGGTGCGTCGGTGAAGGGCAATGCAGCACAGTCGAGATGATTCTCTGCGGCTGTTTTGTTGGAGCAACGCCCTTGAAGAGGTACGATTTCAGTAGCGGCCTCTGGCCGCAGTGAACTCGCTTCGGGTATCGACAAAGTGCCTAACTTCTCGTGTGGTAAGCTGCAGCGCACAGCTGCAGCCTCGAGGTGGAAAGCCTCTGGAGCTTGCTCCTCGATACCGGCCAGGTTGGACGGGGAGGTGGTAGAGAGGTGGTAAAGATTAGGCCGAAAAGCAGCTATGAGCTTGCAGCTCCACTCCGCCCATGACTGCTGCTTCCAGTCTTCATACTGTTGCCACACCGCTGCACCTTCCCGAAGACGGTCTATGGCCACATACCATTTCTGATTCTCTGTCCAGGCCGCACGCATTGCCAGCGCGTTGCTGGTTGCCACCCAGCTGTCGGCGTCGTCCCGGACCCCGTGGAATTCCGGTAGTTCACAGACGGCTGGTGATTGTGGGGTGGCAGGTGGCAACGCAGAGATCACCGACGCGAAGCGGTCGAGCTGGTGTGAGAGCTCGATGAAAGAAGACCGAAGCTGCCAGCGTTGCTCCGGTGTGCTTGCCTCAAGATCGTATGAGGCAGCTACATCCAACATTGCGTTAATGTCACACAATGCTGGCAACATTGTAGGAGCTCGCTCGGCGATCAACGCTGTGAGTTCGTTAGTCTCGACGCGTAGTAGCGCGATGGTACGCCGCAGGTCTGCGGTGCTGTCGGGCGTTAAGCCCGAACAGTCACTGATCGTGGTCTTTGAGTGAGAATCAATTGCAGCACTCACCCCGGTGAGGTCGACGAGTGGGGAAGCCTGGACGGCGTTCCGTGACGGCTCGTTTGTTGAAAGAGTGCGGCAACGGGAATGTAGGCCGTGGGAAGCGTGAGGCATTCCCAAAGGACAGGATCCGGTGCGGATCCCTGCCGTGAAACGGTGGCAGGGTGTCAATAAGGTCATGCCCTACAACCCCAGGGGAGGCCTGGACGCCGTCCACTGGTGGTCTGAAGGGTAGCTGAAGCGGCGGGTGGGACCCCATTGCCAAAGAAGCGTGAACGGCGTTCCTCGATGGAGAAGCCCAAGATGCCGATGAACCACGAAGGCACGTACCGGTGGCTTCCCGCAGATGATTCACTTGTCGAACTGCGCCATTGTAACAGATAGAAAAGAGACAACACCCGATCCTGGGCCAGCTGTTTTTATTTATTTGTTTGTTTGTTTGTTTGTTTGTTTGTTTGTATCCTCTAATCCATGGCTCTTACCCACTCTGGGGGATGGGCCAAGAGAACATATAGTCTCATATATAGTCTCAGTTCCTATATTCAAGAAAGGTGACCGCCTAGTACTACAAAATTATCGACCGATCTCCTTAACATTATCATGCTGTAAGCTTATCGAACATATAATAGCTCATAAATTAAATGAATTCTTAGAAGAACGTTCAGTTTTAACAAATCATCAACATGGGTTTCAAAAAGGATTTTCAACTACAACACAATTGGTTACTATCGTTCCTACCTTTGCAGCTTGTCTTGATGCTAACGGCCAAATTGATGTAATATTCTTAGACTACAGTAAAGCATTCGGCACAGTTCCACACAATAAACTAATTATAAAGCTTCGGTTAGTTGGTATACCAGAATTATTTATCTCCTGGATCTCAGCTCATCTACGCAATCGCAACCAATATGTTCAGGTAGGAGAAAAACAATGGGGCTGCCTTCCTGTGACTTCTGGCGTTCCGCAGGGGAGCATACTAGGCCCCCTTCTGTTTTTGGTCTACATTAATGACATTGTCAATGTATTTAGCACCCCGGTACAAATTCGTTTATTTACTGACGATTGTGTTTTGTTTAGAGATGTAACCTGCATTAGTGACCAATGTGATCTTAATACTAACTTATGCAATGTATCAAAATGGTGTGAACAATGGGGAGTGCTTCTTAATGCAAACAAATGTGTGTATCTCCCCATAACGCGCAAAAAGTCCCATTAAACTACACATACAATTTAGCTGAAGCACTTTTACTTAAAGTAGCCTCCTATAAATACTTAGGCTTAACGTTAACAAGTACCTTATCCTGGAATTTGCACATAAATAACATCTGCTCTGCCGCTTTCCGTAAATTATGCCTTCTCCGCCACAAGCTCAAGACTGCTCCGCCTAGTGTTAAACTCCTCTCCTACTTTTCCTTAATTAGGCCTAAACTTAAGTACGCCCTCATAGTTTGGGATCCCCACACAAAAATTAACGTCCAAAACCTAGAAAGAATTCAAAGAAAAGCAGTACGATTCATATATAGTAAATTTATGTCAACCGACTCCCCCACTGCATTATTAACAGCAAATGGTATAGAACTATTATAAATTCGAAGAACAAAAAGTCGGCTACAGTTTCTTTCAGACATAGTGAACCACAGGCTACCCTTAGACACCGCAGTATACGTATCTCCCTTGTTAAGCAGACCCACTCGACACCACTATCCTCATTCCCTAACGCCAATCTTTGCAAGGACTGATACTTTTCGGTACTCCTTCTTCCCACAAACAATAGATGTTTGGAATAAACTAACCGAAGCATTTCCTCAACGCCCTTGACCATTTGTGTAAATACTCTTCTTCCATGACTTCCTTGAATGGTATTATGACCTTGTTGTTCAACTGTTACTTTTTTTTCTTAAAGCCATAACCCCTCTGTCTTATAGCAAAGAAATTGTGTAAAAAACGCTTTGCAATCTTGTTTCATTCTGTTATTTAGTGTGTTTCATGTATGCTCACCCTGCTTGGACTTTTTGTCCGCAGTCTTCTATAAATAAATAAATAAATAAATAAATAAATAAATATGGACCATAACTGCATTATTGCTTACAACGAAAAAAAAAGGGGGGGGAGTTGTATAGTGAAGACATTATGGTAAAAAAAGAAAGAAACCAAAGATTTAGATAGTGATAAAAAAAAATCAACGACAAAGTAGACACTAATAGCTATAACTTGATTTTAGGAGCCGACCAGACAGCTGGTTTTGCCGAACACAATTAATTTGGTATGTCACGGATTTATCCAGATTTGAAAATTACTTTTCGACCCGTTTTTTTTTTTTTGAGTACCTGTTAACGTGGCCTTTATGTTGAAAAACGTTTAGAGACTTGAATAAAATTACGCACCGCATCGAATGCATCTCTGTGGCAATTTCCCAAAACAGAGGCACCAAAATTTAGAACATTTTCTGTTGTTAAATTTAAACCACAGAAAATGTGGTTTAAATTAGAAAACGACTTTAAGAATTCCGTTTGCAAAGCTAGGTTTAAATTTAACCACAAAAAATGTTCTAAATTTTGGTGCCTCTGTTTTGGGAAACTGCCACAGAAATGCATTCGATGCGGTGCGTAATTTTAAATATATATATATATATATATATATATATATATATATATATATATATATATATATAAATATAGGGAAAGAAGTGTACACCTAAGGGCTCGTTTTTTTGTGTTTCGACTTAATATTAATGAGATCTGACAGACAGTAATGCCAAGGAATGTATAGGGGAAGTCATTAGAACCAATGAAATGCAAATAAGAAGAAAGAAAAGTGGCTGAAGAAATAACCAGCCGCGAGCAGGAATCAAACCTACGACCTTCGAATAACGCGTTCGATGCTCTAACCACTGAGCTACCACAGCGGCCACTACCACTGAGCACTGAGCTACCACAGCAGGCCGCTGTGGTAGCTAAGAGAAGGTAGAGAAAGAGGAAGAAGACAGAATAAATTGCGTCTGATTCTGATTTCCTCGGCTGGTATTCTTCAGTATGTATATATATATATATATATATATATATATATATATATATATATATATATATATATATATATATATATATATATATATATATATATATATATATATATATATATACACACACAGAAGAATAACTTCGGTTGCCGCAAGGTTATAAATATGAAAGTAGATGCGCTTTCACATAACAACTGTTTATTGTGCCGACATTTCGACGGGAACCCCGTCTTTTTCAAGGCATAATGCTATTTACACATGTTCCTTGTCTTCTTATAGCCTGTCGAGACAGGAGAGAAGGGGTCAAAAGAAAAGTAAAAAAAGGAAAAAAAGAAGGAAGAGAGAGAGAGAAAAAAGAAGAAACAGAAAAACGGGAGGACAAACATTAAATAAAATATAGAAAATCTAGGAGAAGAAGCAAGACCGACACGGCGTAATTAGAAAGGGGCAGCATCTCAATAGAGTGGGGCAGAGGTAGATTAGCAATGTCATCATTGTAAACAATACCTCCCCCGCACCCACTCTTCCTCAAGGGGGCAGTGAGCCACCGTTCTTGTATTTCACCTTTCCGTGTAGTCCGCTGGCGGCTCGTTCCTCTTTGAAGTTTAGGACAAGTTAATGGGGAGGGCTTAAGTGCTTCGAGTGCGTGCTGGTGGCGTCGGGAGGAATGAAAAAGCCGGTGATTGAGGCACCGCCATCGATATTCATTATATGGAATGGCTCCTTGTCAGTGAAGAAACAGAATGTGTGTTGAAAATTAGAGAAGGAAAAAAAAGAACAGGGGGGGGGGGGAGACTGTACGACATCCGGGACAGTCAAAACACAGTTGCGGCTCACTGGGAAGACATGCGCGCATGTATGAAAAAGTTAACGAAACCACCTAGCTGTCAGCTCCTTGTCAGTGAAGGAACAGAATGAGCGTTAAAACTTCAAGAAGAAGAAAAAAAAAGAAAGGAAAAAGGGAGGGGGGGGGGGACCGTACGACATCCGGGACCACTTATCTGTACAATGAGGATGCGTGGTGGGGCATTGAGGATGCGTGGTTGGAGATGAAAGTGGCAGACGGCAGCAAGAGAGAGCGTCAGCATCCTGATGCTGTTTGCCATACCTGTACACAGCGTCAAAAGTGTACTCTTGCAAACGCAGTATCCACGGTTTCCCCCTTCCCTCCCTTTTTTTCGTTTTTTCCTTCTTCTTTAAGTTTTAACGCACATTCTGTTCCTTCACTGACAAGGAGCTGACAGCTAGGTGGTTTCGTGAACTTTTTCATACATGCGCGCATCTTTTCCCAGTGAGCCGCAACTGTGTTTTGACTGTCCCGGATGTCGTACAATCTCCCCCCCCCCCCCCTGTTCTTCTTCTTTTTTTTTCCTTCTCTAATTTTTAACGCACATTCTGTTCCTTCACTGACAAGGAACCATTGCATATAATGAATATCGATGGCGGTGCCTCAATCACCGGCTTTTTCATTCCTCCCGACGCCACCAGCACGCACTCGAAGCACTTAAGCCCTCCCCATTAACTTGTCCTAAACTTCAAAGAGGAACGAGCCGCCAGCGGACTACACGGAAAGGTGAAATACAAGAACGGTGGCTCACTGCCCACTTGAGGAAGAGTGGGTGCGGGGGAGGTATTGTTTACAATGATGACAATGCTCATCTACCTCTGCCCCACTCTGTTGAGATGCTGCCCCTTTCTAATTATGCCGTGTCATTCTTGCTTCTTCTCCTAGATTTTCTATATTTTATTTAATGTTTGTCCTCCCGTTTTTCTGTTTCTTTTTTTTCTCTCTCTCTCTTCTTTCTTTTTTTTCCTTTTTTTACTTTTCTTTTGACCCCTTCCCTCCTGTCTCGACAGGCTATAAGAAGACAAGGAACATGTGTAAATAGTATTATGCCTTGAAAAAGACGGTGATCCCGTCGAAACGTCGGCACAATAAACAGTTGTTATGTGAAAGCGCCTCTACTTTCATATATATATATATATATATATATATATATATATATATATATATATATATATATATATATATATATATATATATATATATATATATATATATATATATATATATATATATATATATATTGTCACGGGCTAAGTAGATGCCTGAGGATGACGACGACGAAGTGCTGAACGGGAACGTGCTCGGACTGCAGCAGCGTCGTACGCATTAGCTCGCCAGTATATTCGCCAGTACACATTTGTTCATCAGTGTATACTTTATTCCCCGTAACATCATTGGTGGAAGGTGCGGGGTACCACTCGCTATACAGCCCAACGAGCTGGATCTTCGCAGCGGACGGCGCATTGCAGCTACCACGATGACTGACCAGGCTACTCAATGTCAACAAGATCCGTCAGCCCCGCAGCCGATCGTTGTGGTGCAACCTCGTGACCCAGGTCCATTCAACGGCACAAGTGGCATAGACGTCGATGACTGGCTTGTTCAATATGAGCGCGTAAGCAGCAGCAACCATTGGGGTCCAACGCTTATGCTGGCGAACATCATCTTCTACTTGCATGGCACGGCAAAACTCTGGTACGAGACACATCAAGAAGAGTTGACTAGCTGGGACGTCTGTAAGCAGAAATTGCGCTATCTATTTGGGAAACCCATCGGACGTCAAGTGGAGGCAAAGAAAGAGCTTGCGACTCGTGCCCAGACATCCACGGAGCCGTACATCGCGTACATCCAGGACGTGTTGGCTTTGTGCCGCAAGGTCGACAAGGACATGCTCGACGAGGACAAAGTCGGACACATCCTGAAAGGAATTGCGGATGACGCCTTCAATTTTCTCCTGTGCAAGGACTGCTCGACGGTGGAGTCGGTCATCGAAGCATGTCGTCGCTTCGAACAGGCAAAAAGTAGGCGCATAGTTCACCGATTTGACCGCCTTCCCAACACGGCGGCTACGTCCTCTTGCGAAGATTTGCCCACACTACACCAACCACCAGCGCCAGAAAACGTCACCAGAATAGTCCGTCGGGAACTCGAGGCCATGGCTCCCGCTATGTCTACCGTCAGCGCGCCAGGACACAACCTCGGTGCTGTTTCAACGATACAGGCCGTGGTTCGCCAAGAGATCGCGAATATGGGCATTTCGCCACCTCATCAAAATGCCTCTGCTACTTCCAGCTCGGCTCCAGTCGTTGCGGCTGCCACTCCGAACCGCACGTTCGCGCCACGACGAAACCCAGCTGAATGGCGCACTCATGATGATCGGCCCATATGTTTTACGTGCCATCGGATAGGACACATCGCTCGCCATTGCCGCAGCCGGTGGACCTCATCACCTCGACCGAGCTTCTATGATTGGCGGCCTCGCTCTGAACGTGCACCTTATGCCCCGTCCTACCGTGCTGAGACAGGTGCAGAGTATAATCCAGAACGTCGGACCAGCCGCTCGCCATCGCCCGTGCGTCGTCAGTCCCGCTCGCCCCAACCCCGCCGTTCTCGGTCTCCTTACGACCGTCGCTCGGAAAACTAGCCGGTGCAGCCCCCGGAGGTGACGCTGCATACAAGACTTGGACTGCAAATCCTCTGATTACTCCCGACCAGCGGTGCAACCTCCTAACAATTCTCGTTGATGATTTACCTATAACGGCTCTTATTGATACCGGTGCACAAATATCTGTGATGAGCTCAGACCTCCGCCGCCGCCTCAAAAAAGTTCTGACGCCTGCGATTGCACCTACCGTTCGTACCGCGGATGGGAGTACTCCTGCTGTGCTTGGAATGTGCACTGCGCGATTAACAATTTCTAAGCATCAAACTTCAGTTTTGTTCGCTGTACTGGAAAATTGCCCTCATGACCTAATCCTTGGACTCGACTTTCTGACTTCACACGCTGCGCTCATTGACTGTTCCAAAGGTCTTCTTCAGCTCGAACTACCATCCTTTTCGGAGACCGTCTCTACCAGCCCACCTCGTCTACGCTCTGTCGATTTCCTTAGAATTCCGCCGCAAGCCGCAGTCCAAGTCCAACTCTCGCCATATCCTGCAGTACCCGATGGTGATTATGTTGCTGCCCCGATTTCTGACGTCGCCATGACACGCAATGTTGCACTCCCCAACACGGTGGTTACCGTTAAGGACAACCGAACTTCGTTTCCCGTCCTCAATTTCGGCCTCTCAGCGCAAGTTATTCCTCGCGGCATGTCACTTGCGCATCTTACACCACTGGTCGACCACACAGTTTCCGCTCTAACCACCAATTCGCCACCCGATTTTTCATCAACGTCGTTCTCGTCACGTTCCTGTTCCGACCTTTTCAAGCCAATGCTATCTGACAAGCTCACCTCTGAACAAGTCTCTGCTTTCTGCCGTGTGCTTGCTCCTTATCAGGATATCTTTGACTTCGGCGACCGTAATTTGGGCCAGACATCTGTAGTAACCCATCGCATCGACACCGGTGACGCTCGACCCATTCGCCGACGACCCTACCGTGTGTCAGCCCCGGAGCGTGCTATTATACAGCAAGAAGTCGATAAAATGCTTCATAAAGGCATAATCGAACCATCATCTAGTCCCTGGTCTTCACCCGTTGTACTTGTTAAAAAGAAGGACAATAGCTGGAGATTTTGTGTTGATTACCGCCATCTCAACCATATTACCAAGAAAGATGTCTATCCCCTACCGCGCATAGATGATGCACTCGATTTCTTGCACGGTGCCAAATATTTCTCTTCAATAGACCTTCGCACAGGCTACTGGCAGATCGCTGTGGACGACAAAGACAGAGAGAAGACGGCCTTCGTGACTCCTGATGGTCTTTATCAGTTCAAGATGATGCCTTTTGGATTATGCAATGCCCCCGCGACATTTGAGCGCATGATGGACTCTCTCCTTCGAGGCATGAAGTGGACCATCTGCCTCTGCTATCTTGACGACGTTATTGTTTTTTTGACTACTTTCGACGACCATCTTACCCGTCTGTCCGCAGTGCTTGATGTTTTTCGACGTGCCAACTTGCAACTTAACTCGTCCAAATGCCGCTTTGGGCAACGCCAAATTTGCGTACTCGGCCATCTTGTTAACGCTGCGGGCGTTCAACCAGACCCTGCGAAAGTCCGAGCAGTTCGCGACTTCCCCACACCCCGCTCAGTCAAGGACGTCCGAAGTTTTCTGGGACTGTGCTCCTATTTCCGTCGTTTTGTCGAGAAGTTCGCTGAAGTAGCCCGTCCTCTAACCTGCCTCCTCAAAACGGATGTCGCATTCACCTGGGGCCAACAGCAAGCAAACGCCTTCTCGTCGCTCGTCGACATTCTCACCAATCCACCAGTCCTAGCACACTTCGACCCATCTGCTGCTACGGAGCTTCGTACTGACGCCAGTGGCCACGGCATAGGCGCAGTGCTCGCGCAGCGGCAACAAGGAATGCACCGCGTCGTCGCGTATGCAAGCCGTCTGTTGTCGCGCTCGGAACAAAATTATTCCATCACAGAACGCGAGTGCTTAGCTCTCGTCTGGGCCATTGCGAAATTCCGACCGTACCTGTATGGCCGACCATTCTCAGTTATTACGGACCACCATGCGCTTTGCTGGCTCTCCTCACTCAAGGACCCTACGGGACGCCTTGGTCGCTGGGCGCTGCGCTTACAAGAGTACACTTTTTCCGTATCCTATAAATCCGGACAACTTCACAAGGATGCCGACTGCTTGTCCCGTTACCAAGTCGATCCCCCTATCTGACATGATGGAAGATGGACAAGAGGTCCTCGTTCTTTCAATTACCGACTTAACCGACATAGCGTCTAAACAACGCCGCGACCCCTCTTTGCGGGCTATTATCAATGGTCTGCACTCCCCCCACCCTGACCACTCCTTACAACTGTTCGTTCTTTACAACGACATCTTGCACCACTACAACGCCCGCCCAGATGGTGCTGAGCTTTTACTCGTTGTTCCTGTGCATCTTCGCTCAGACGTTTTGGCCCAGCTGCATGATGCCCCCTCCGCTGGACACCTAGGGGTGTCACGCACGTATGACCGCATTCGCCGCCGATTCTTTTGGCCTGGCCTCTACCATTCTGTGCGACAGTACGTTGCGGCATGCGACCTCTGCCAGCGCCGCAAGACACCTGCTCTGAGACCTGTTGGTACCCTCCAGCCCATTGAAGTACCAGATGAGCCATTTTTCCGAGTCGGCCTCGATCTTCTAGGACCCTTTCCCGTGTCGGCCACCGGTAATAAGTGGATTGCTATTGCTACCGACTACGCAACGCGGTATGCCGTTACACGCGCCCTCCCCAGAAGCTGCGCTACTGATGTAGCCGATTTCCTTCTTCATGACATCATTCTGCGTCATGGTGCTCCTCGTCAGTTGATCACCGACCGCGGCAGCTGTTTTCTATCTAAAGTAGTCGACGAGCTCCTGCGATCCTGGTCTACCCACCACAAGTTCACTACAGCGTACCATCCGCAAACCAACGGCCTCACGGAACGCCTCAACCGTACCTTGACGAATATGTTAGCGATGTACGTTTCCAAGGATCACAAAGATTTGGACATCCACTTACCTTTCGTTACCTTCGCATACAACAGTTCACGTCATGATACAGCTGGATTTTCCCCTTTTTACCTACTGTTCGGTTATGACCCGCCTTTGCCCATGGACACCATGCTCCAATCTGACGCCGCCTCATCGACTGCTTATGCTCGTGATGCCCTGGCCCGAGCTGACATCGCCCGCCAAGTCGCCCGGGATCGTTTATGTGCCTCGCAGCTTAACCAAAAGAGTGCTTACGATCGCCGGCACCGCGACGTACAGTACTCTCCGGGGTCACTCGTCTTGCTGTGGTTACCATCACGTCGTGTTGGTCTCAGCGAAAAACTGATGTCCCGTTACGTTGGCCCCTACCGCGTCATACGCAAGGTCACCAGCGTGACCTATGAGATAGCTCCACTCCATACCACGTCAGTACCAGCTTCAGTCCCGACCGATATAGTGCACGTCTCACGGCTCAAGCCATACTTCTCACGCCCCGAGAATTGATCGCACCGGGACGGTGCTTCTGCCGCCGGCGGGTAATGTCAAGGGGTAAGCAGATGCCTGAGGATGACGACGACGAAGTGCTGAACGGGAACGTGCTCGTACTGCAGCAGCGTCGTACGCATTAGCTCGCCAGTATATTCGCCAGTACACATTTGTTCATCAGTGTATACTTTATTCCCCGTAACAATATATATATATATATATATATATATATATATATATATATATATATATATATATATATATATATATATTGTAAGATGGCGTCGAGTACCCGCAAGATTCTCCTTTTTGTCTCGAGTATGTGCCCCACAACTTAAACTTCACTGGTGATAATGAGTATGTACAGATGAAAAGATGGGACGCATAAATAATGCTCACACTTATTTTCCCCGCGCGCTTGAGCGGCCGGCCCGGCCGAGGCTTAGGCGGGAAAGGTACGGCGAACAAAGGGTTTAAGACGTGAAACGTGGACTATCTCTGAGGCATGGTAACGACGGTCCGAGGAACCCTCGACAGGAGTGACAAGGTAATGGACAGGAGATGTTTGTTCACAAATAACGTAAGGTCCCAGAAAGCGTGACTGGAACTTTTTACACAATCCGGGTGTGTGAACAGGCGTCCAAAGTAATACTTCGTCTCCAGGACGGCAGGTGACGTCTCGACGAAAGCTGTCATAGCGTTGCTTGTGGTCTTGTTGACTGACCTCCGTGTTGAGTTGAGCACGTTGCCGTGCCTCAGCGAGCCTGGAGATGAAATGTTCTGGCGTAGTAGTGGAAGTTTTTGTCGTTACGTTAAAGAAAGAGGCGTCTATGGTGAATGTCGGTGCACGATCATAGACGAGGAAGAAAGGCGAATACCCGGTGGTTTGTTGAACAGCGTTGTTCTGTGCAAGTGTTACTAACGGCAAGATTTTGTCCCAGTTATCGTGGTTTGGCCCGATGTACATAGATATCATGTCGATTAGAGTCCGGTTGAATCGCTCTGTCAGGCCATATGTCTTCGGGTGGTAAGCGGATGTGGTCCTATGAACTGTGCCACAAGTTTTTTAGGATTTCGTCAAGAATCATGGACAGGAAGAACTTGCCTCGGTCACTCAACAACGCGCGAGGTGCACCATGACGCAACACAATGGCTTCTAAAAGAAGGCCGCAACGTCTGAGGCAGAGCTAGTGCGTAGAGGAGCAGTCTCCGCGTATCGTGTGAGGTGTTCGACGGCTGTGACGAGCCAGCAGTGGCCCGCTGGCGTTACGGGAAGTGGCCCAACGAGGTGAATTCCGACAGCTACAAAAGGTGTATCGGGACATGAAATGGGTTGTAATAAGCCAACAGGAGCTCAAGTTGGTCGTTTCCGGCGTTGACAAAGTGCGCAAGAAGTGACATAATTAGCCACAAAGGTAGAAAGACCAGGCCAGAAGAAACGGCTGCTAACGCGGTTGTAGGTCTTTTGAAATCCTAAATGTCCAGCTGAAGGGTCGTCGTCCAATGCTTCGAGAACTTGTTTTCGCAGCGAACGAGGAAGTACTGGCACCCACCGATGCCCATCCTCATTGTAAATATAGCGCTGCAGGACATTGTTCTCTAGCTTCAACTGCCGTAGCTGACGACGTAGTCTGGCATTAGGTGGAAAAGATAAACCATTCAAGTATCCGATGATGCGGTTACAGTAAGAGTCGTCACGTTGGCACGCGGTAAACTTGGTGCGACTGTTTAAAGATAGTGACCAAGCAACTTAAGTGAAAAGAAAGCCGCTTGATCACCTCAGTGGCATTGAGGATGCGTGGTTGGAGATGAAAGTGGCAGACGGCAGCGAAAGAGAGCGTCAGCATCCTGATGCTGTTTGCCATACCTGTACACAGCGTCAAAAGTGTGCTCTTGCAAACGCAGTATCCAGCGACCGAGGTGCCCAGACAAATTCTTCGGCGAGGACAACCAGCATAGGGCATGGTGGTCGATAATCACAATAAAGTGGCGCCCATACAAATAAGGTCGAAATTTCTGGATGGCCCGAACGACAGCGAGACATTCCTACTCCATTATTGAGTAGTTCTGCTCCGCAGGTGTTAGTGCGCGGCTGGCAAACGCAACTACTCGCTCACGTGATGTATCGTCGCGCTGCAGGAGGACAGCACCGGTTCCGTGGTCGCTGGCATCGCTGTGCAGGAAAGTGGGTGCCCTCTCATCGAAGTGACGGAGGACGGAGTCTGATGTCAGAGCACGCTTAAGGGCTTGGGAAGCACACTCGCACTCGTCAGTCCATGTGAAAGCCGTTCCTGACGACAGAAGCTTGTGTAACGGCCCCACAATGGCAGCGAAGTGACGGAGGAGGCGGCGGAAGTAAGACACCAGGTCCACGAAACTTCGGAATTGTTTTTTATTGCCCGGACGCGGGAAACTAATTACGGCAGCAACCTTGTCAGGGTCGGGTAGAATGCCATCTTTGCTGACAAGGGGATCTAATACTTTGATGTTTGTGCTGGCGAAGTGGCACTTCTTTGAATTGAGCTGTAGACAAGCGTTCGAAATGCAGGTTAGAACTTCGTCGAAACGCTTGAGGGGCTGAGGAAAAGTAGAAGAATAAATTATGATGTCGTCTAAGTAACATAAACAGGTTTTACATTTGAGACCACGTAAGGCAGTATCTATCATGCGCTCGAATGTTGCTGAAGCGTTGCATAAGCCAAAAGGCATCACGTTAAACTCGTAAAGCCCGTCAGGCGTCGCAAACGCTGTTTTCTCTTTGTCTGCTTCGCGCATAGGTATTTGCCCATACCCGGATCGGAGGTTGAGGCTGGAGAAATATTCGGCGTCTTGTAGGGAGTCCAGGGCATTATCTATGCGGGGCAACGGATATACGTCTTTTTTCGTGAGCTTCTTGAGCGCTCTATGTCTCTATGAGGTGAATTCAATTCAGGCGAACACAATACGACATCTGTCTTGGGAAATGTATCTCTCTGAAAAGGTCTTGAAAAGCCTAGTGGTTGACTTTGAGCTGGCCAAGTGAGCAGGTAGTAGGTGAAGCCCTAAAGAGCCCCACTAACCTTTGCTCTGAAAAACACTTAAGCTATATAAATCTTCCCTATATCCTTGCTACAGCCTAATGTATACAAGCTTGTTCAGACAACTCGCTTTACTAACATCTTTGGCATCCCCTCCTGGTCCTTTTACACCGAAGGGGGCGAGGCACTGGCTCGACTGTGACTACGTCGCTCACGCGGATGCTTTTGCTTGTGCAGGTTCTCGTCACTTCAGTTTCCTTCCATTGCTTTGCGAATTGGCAGGATGCAGTGGCGTAACTAGATAGGACGGCGCCCAGGGCAAATATATTTCCGCGCCCCTCATTATGCCCGTGATAATTTCCGCGCCCCCCCCCCCCCATTAAAAGCGCTAATGTAGGCTTCCGCGATTGCCTACTGGCGCGCGGCGGGCCATTTCGGAGGCCAAGGGCCACCAGTTCTGATTTCGATGAGCTACGCCCGCGTTTTTGTATAGTATTTTTCTTTTTTTATTCAAACTTCCGGAAGTCCCTTACCCGTCATTGTTCTCTTCCAGTCCACACTGCAAAAATCTTGACGGCACGGGCGCTTCCCAGGCCCAAGTTTCTCGTACCTAAGCTTTCGCGCTATTTGTGCATCCCAAGGAATGCAGGGTGAGTACAAAACAAAGCAACCAGCTAGACACCGCGCCCTCGGGTCTGGTATGGGGGTTAAACTGGTCGGAGTGTTCTGCCGTTTCGCTCCGTTCGCTGTTCCATTGATGGAGGTCATCCTTGTGCGGCCGCATTCTTTCAGGGAAGTTCTTGGTTTCTCCAACGTACGAAGCGGGGCAGTCGGCACATGCTGTCGGGTACACTACGCTCTGCGCTTTTTTCGCAGGTGCGTGTTCTTTGGGCCAAAGGATGAACCTGCCCATGGCGGTGGATGGCATGTGGGAAACGTTGACCCCCGCCCTTCTATTGCTTTGCTGGCGCCCGCGATGCAGGGAATCAACAAACGTCGCCGTCGTGTCACGCTTTCTCCGTCTTTCCTCCAGAGAACTCTGCGAATAAACGCCTTTGTTTAGCCTTTGGTGCCGAGGTCACAGATTATATTCGCCCTTCCTTCCGCCGCTGCGTGGACGATTAGTCGTTGGACGATCGGCTATTTCGTTGGAGTTTTCTGTTCTTACTCAAAAAAGGTGCATTCGAACTTTTTTATTTTATTTTGTTTACGTACGTGGTTGGTTTCAGGGAAGCTTTCAGTAAGTGGTTTGGGAGGCTGGTGGGGTTCGCTGAAACTCATCTAACCCAGTGCTGCGGAGCACAAAACAAAGCTTAGCCGAGGGTCATGGGAAGGCACGGAGGTAGCGCAGCAAAATGAAAATAGAGGATCCTTTTCCCGATGCAAAAGCCATTGCGGCAACCCTTTCCTTCACCACCATCCCCACTTCCAGTCGTACATTACAACCTCGCCCCTCCCCCCTTCCAGGCGGTTTTACGGAAAAAAACATTGACAACCTTTCCAGGGGGCGCCAACCCGAGGACTCGGCTTGGCGCCCCCTCCCTAGTGGCGCCCGGGGCACTTGTACCCCCTTGCCCCCCCCTAGTTACGCCACTGGCAGGATGAGTCTTGGAAAGCTGCATCTTCAGCTGGCAATTATTCCATCGCCTATTTTTCTTGGGAAGGCATCGAAGGAGGCAACGACATATGTGGCGCTCAGATCATCACCGCTTCTTCTGGAAAATGCCCGATACAATCAATCAATCAATTAATCAATCAATCAATCAATCAATCATTTTATTTCCTTTAGATAAGGTGGAGGACAGGACTAAAAACTCAAGAGCTTGACGAGGTCCTGACCCCGTTAACAAGTTGATAAAGCAGCAGGAATCCCAATCAACAAACCCTTTAACGTCACCAGTCAACAAACCCTGTAACGTCATCGAAGCAAAGCCTGGCCTCGATGACAGTCACACCAGTTCCGAGCTCATATCCTGTGCCCATGCCAACGTAAGCTCAAGTTGCTGCTAGGACACCTGCACCCCAGCAAAGCCCAATGCAGCTACCAGCGCCTGAATCGCATGGTTCGCTGAACTCATTCGCACCGCGACCATCTTCCCAGCCTTACAACGACTGGCGCACATTGCGGCCGACTTGCTTATATTGCGGCATCCGTGGTCCCATTTCAAGGTTTAGCCGACGCCGTCAGCGAGACGAAAGACGAAGCTACGATAACTTTGAACGGGACGACTTCTACCCCACTGGACTACCCTATCGCCGACTGTATCGGAACAGCACACGTCGGTCATCATCTCCGCAGAACTTTGGCTCAGTTGGCAGTTCTCGTTTCTCCCGTCGTCGCTCACCTTCACCGATGAGGCGTTCCTCTTCTCCTCTCCGACCTTCTACTTCAATTCCCGACCGCCAACTGGAAAACCAAACAGTGCAGCTTCGGGAGGGAAAGATGCATCTTTCGAACTGCATCAAACTCCTCCGGACCACCCATCGAATGTTTTATTGGTGTATGCTGAAGGTATACAGACAGAGGCACTGGTAGACACAGGCGCATCACTTTCCGTAATTCGTGCAGACTTTTGTGCCCGCTTGAAAAAAGCTAGGATGCGATACGATGGCCCTCCCCTTCGTTGCGCAGATGGAGTGCCTATTCAGCCTTCAAGTGTTTGCACAGTCCGCGTTTTCATAGATGGCATCCTTCACCACATTCAGTTTCTTGTACTTTCTTGGTGCACTCACACAGTAATTTTAGGACGGGACTTCTTTTCTTCGGCATCAGCTTTCATATCGTGTCGTCGACGATTAATTCATATGTCGGCTACTGAGAGTTCATCCGATGTCGATCCATACAGCTTCCGTTTCGTTGCTGCCACTGATTGTTTCATTTCGCCAGGAGATGAACAACTTCTAACGATCGCTTCGGATACTGTAGTTAACGGTGACGTGTTCATAGCTCCATCAGTTTGCTCTAAACCTGCGGGGCTTACCATTGCACCCGGCCTTGTGCGGTTTAACGATGGTAAAGCATTTCTCACCGCCTTGAACCTAGCTTCTTCGCCAGTGATGCTGCCCCAGGGCACTGCTGTGAGCTGCTTCGCTGATAGTGAGCCCTTTTCGCTGGTTCCCCTTCACCCAGAATCACCGCCTTTGTCTCCTACTACTGATATCAAAGCTACCACTGTTACCTTAAATGACACCATAGGTCCTCACCTCACTGCCGAGCAAAAAAGAGACCTCAGAGACCTTCTCCAAAAGCTCAGCCTTTCGTTTGATGTACAATGCAAAGTTCTGGGCCGCAACTCCGTTGCAGAGCACAGCATCAAAACTGAAGGCAGATCCAGTGTACGCCTCCGCCCATACCGTGTGTCTTCGGCGGAACGGCAAATCATTGAGGAAAACGTCGCCGACATGCTCGAACGGGATAATATTCGACCTTCATCCAGCTCTTGGTCATCTCCTGTGCTTTTGGTGCGGAAAAAGGATGGCTCTGTCCGCTTTTGTGTTGATTACAGAGCGCTCGAGAAGATCACGAAAAAAGACGTATATCCGTTGCCCCGCATAGATAATGCCCTGGACTCCCTACAAGACGCAGAAAATTTCTCCAGCCTCGACCTCCGATCCGGGTATTGGCAAACACCTATGCGTGAAGCAGACAAGATGAAAACAGCGTTTGTGATGCCTGACGGGCTTTACGAGTTTAACGTCATGCCTTTTGGCTTATGCAACGCTTCAGCAACATTCGAGCGCATGATAGATACTGTCTTACGTGGTCTCAAATGGAAAACCTGTTTATGTTACTTAGACCACATCAAAATTTATTCTTCTACTTTTCCTCAGCACCTCGAGCGTTTGGACAAAGTTTTAACCTGCATTTCGAACGCTGGTCTACAGCTAAATTCCTAAAGAAGTGCCACTTCGCCATAACAAACATCAAAGTATTAGGTCACCTTGTCAGCAAAGATGGCATTCGACCCGACCCAGACAAGGTTGCTGCCGTAATTAGTTTCCCGCGTCCGGGCAATCAAAAACGATTGCGAAGTTTCGTGGGCCTGGTGTCTTACTTCCGCCGCCTCCTCCGTCACTTTGCAGCCATTGTGGGGCCGTTACACAAGCTTCTGTCGTCAGGAACGGTTTTCACGTGAACTGACGAGTGCGAGTGTGCTTTCCAAGCCCTTAAGCGTGCTCTGACATCAGACTTCGCCCTCCGTGACTTCGATGAGAGTACACCCACTTTCCTGCACACCGATGCCAGCGACCACGGAATCGGTGCTGTCCTCCTGCAGCACGACGATACATCACATGAGCGAGTAGTTGCGTTTGCAAGCCGCACACTAACACCTGCGGAGCAGAACTACTCAATAACGTTGCAGGAATATCTCGCTGTCGTTTGGGCCATCCAGAAATTTCGACCTTATCTGTATGGACGCCACTTTACTGTGATTACCGACCACCATGCCCTATGCTGGTTGTCCTCGCGGAAGACAACCAGCAATTGTCTGGGCACCTCGGTCGCTGGATACTGCCTTTAGCAGATTACACTTTTGACGTTGTGTACAGGTCTGGCAAACATCATCAGGATGCTGACGCTCTCTCTCGCTGCCGTCTGCCACTTTCATCTCCAACCACGCATCCTCAATGCCCCTGAGGTGATCAAGCGGCTTCCTCTTCACTCAAGTTGCTGGGTCACGGGCTTTAAACAGCAGGACCCAGTTTGCCGTGTGCCAACGTGACGACCCCTACTGTAACCGCATCATTGGATACCTGAATGGCTCATCTTCTCCACCTAATGCCAGACTACGTCGTCAGCTACGGCAGTTGAAGCTAGAGAACAATGTCCTGCAGCGCTATACTTACAATGCGGATGGGCATCTGTGGGTACCAGTACTTCCCCGTTCGCTGTGAAACGAAGTTCTCGAAGCATTGCACGACGACCCATCAGCTGGACACTTAGGATTTCAAAAGACCTACAACTGCGTTAGCAGCCGTTTCTTCTGGCCTGGTCTTTCTACCCTTGTGGCTAATTATGTTGCTTCTTGCGCACTTTGTCAACGCCGGAAACGACCAACTTCAGCTCCTGTTGGCTTATTAACATCATTCCATGTCTCGATACACCTTTTGTCGTTGTCGGAATACACCTCGTTGGGCCACTTCCCGTAACGCCAGCGGGCCACTGCTGGCTTGTCACAGCCGTCGAACACCTCACATGATACGCGGAGACTGCTTCTCTACGCACTAGCTTTGCCTCAGACGTTGCCTCTTTCTTTTAGAAGTCATTGTGTTGCGTCATGGTGCACCTCGCGCGTTGTTGAGTGACCGAGGCAAGGACTTCCTGTCCATGATTCTCAACGAAATCCTAAAAAACGTGTGGCACAGTTCATAAGACCACATCCGCTTACTACCCGTTGACATATGGCCTGACAGAGCGATTCCACCGGACTCTAATCGACATGATATCCATGTACATCGGGCCAAACCAGGATAACTGGGACAAAATCTTGCCGTTCGTAACACTTGCACAGAACACCGCTGTTAAACGAACCAGCAGGTATTAACCTTTCTTCCTCGTCTATGGTCGTGCGCCGACATTCACCATTGACGCCTCTTTCTGACGTAACGACAAAAACGTCCACTATTACGCCAGAACATTTCGTCTCCAGGCTCGCTGAGGCACGGCAACGTGCTCAACTCAACACGGAGGCCAGTCAACAAGACCGCAAGCAACGCCGTGACAGCTTTCGTCGAGACGTCACCTGCCGTCCTGGAGACGAAGTATTACTTTGGACGCCTGTTCACACACCCGGATTGTGTAAAAAGTTCCAGTCACGCTTTCTGGGACCTTACGTTATTTGTGAACAAACATCTCCTGTCAATTACCTTGTCACTCCTGTCGAGGGTTTTTCGGACCGTCGTTACCATGCCTCCGAGATAGTCCACATTTCACGTCTTAAACCCTTTGTTCGCCGTACCTTTCCCTCCTAAGCATCGGCCGGGCCGGCCGCTCAAGCGCGCGGAGAAAATAAGTGTGAGCATTATTTATGCGTCAAATCTTTTCATCTGTACATACTCATTATCACCAGTCAAGTTTAAGTTGTGGTGCACATACTCGAGACAATAAAGGAGAATCTCGCGGGTACTCGACGCCGTCTCACAATATATATATATATATATATATATATATATATATATATATATATATATATATATATATATATATATATATATATTGCCACGCGGTTGTGACACACGCAGCACTTGAGAGGAAGCACACCGGAGTCAGGGCGATGTCGGGCGAACTGTTTATTGGGCGAACTTGTGCCCAGAAAAACAAGGCCAAACACAACTCACAGCAACAGCGGCGTGAACAGTCGTCGGTCGACGGAAAAGAAAAAAAGACGGCCTAGTGGCGCACTGCGCCGGCTTTTTATACACGCGTCATATCGCGTTCTCGATTTATCTCTGGAGCTCCAGAAGTTACTAAAATGTGCGCGTCAAGCATGCAAAGTTTCAAGATTAATCCACACGGTTCCAGAGTGGCATGCAAGATAAACGCGGCCTGCGTTGCGCTTAACAGAAAGTGATAACAATGCTCCCCGCGAACAATCACAACGAGCACGCGTGTCACTGGAAAGTGATAGTGGCTTTCTTCGTAAACCAAAAGAACCGCACGTGTCACTGTATATATACACATATATATATATATATATATATATATATATATATATATATATATATATATATATATATATATATATATATATATAATGCCACGAGCAAGGTTGAGTAAAAACACAGGTTATTATTCCAGAAACGTTAGCCGCAACAAGCTGGTACAGGCAGGAACCCGGCAAGCACGAGCCACACACGGACGTCAACGTCTTCTTTCACGCTGGCACAGAGCTGGCGCCACTATGCTTCAGTACAATTACTCCCCGCGCAGAAAGGAGCCAACCTGGCGACCTAGGGAAAGGACACGACAAGGGGGTCATAGCACGGTTTGAGGCGTGATACGTGTACTGTTTCACGCCCACGGCAGCGTTGGTCCGAGGGTGGATCAATGGGCTCAACTTCATAGTTGACAGGAGATGTTTGCCGCACCACACGGTAGGGGCCATGGTATTTCGACGAAAGCTTCGGGGAAAGACCGGGAGGGGTAGATGGGACCCAGAGCCAAACCAGCATTCCTGGGTTATAGCGTACAGTAGACGCAGAGGAATCGTGGTCAGTTTTCTGGCGCCATTGGTCTTGTGCGGTAAATGAGCGAGCGAGTTGACGACACTCTTCGGCATAAGCAGCTGCTTCGGAAACAGGCATCGCTTCGGAAACATCAGGCCTGTAAGGGAGAATGGTGTCCATGGAGCATGATGGCTCACGTCCGTACAGAAGGAAGAAAGGAGAAAAGCCAGTGGTTGTTTGTGGCGCAGAGTTGTAGGCGTACGTGACAAAAGGGAGCACTTGGTCATAATTAGTGTGGTCGTCAGAGGCGTACATGGCAAGCATATCTCCAAGGGTACGGTTAAAGCGTTCTGTCATGCCATTGGTTTGGGGATGGTATGCCGAGGATTTCCTATGGACAGTGCGACATGCTTTGAGTAGCTCATCGACGGCGTTCGAGAGAAACACGCGTCCACGGTCACTGAGTAATTCACGAGGTGCACCATGTCGCAAAATGAGATGGTGAAGAAGAAAGGACGCAACGTCTTTCGCAGTGGTAGCAGGCAGCTCAGATGTTTCAGCGTAGCGTGTTAAATGATCCACGGCGACAATAATCCACCGGTTGCCTCGAAGAGAGTTGGGTAGAGGACCATAAATATCAATTCCGACGCGGTCGAATGGTCTCGCTGGGCAGGTTAAGGGTTGCAAAGGGCCAGCAGTGCTGTGAGAAGGCGTCTTGCGTCGTTGACACGTGGTGCATGACCGAACGTACTGGCGAACGTGCCGACACATGCCGCGCCAGTAGTATCTTAGACGAAGGCGAGAGTAAGCCTTAAATACTCCGGCGTGGCCACACTGGGGGTCATCGTGAAAGGCAGCGTAGATGTCCGAACGCAAATGACGAGGGATGACAAGGAGCCACCTACGGCCATCCGTCACGTAATTGCGGCGATACAACAAGCCTTCACGGACAGCAAAGTGTCTTGCTTGACGAGAGAGGGAGCGTGAAGTCGTTTCTGAGGAACTGTGAGAGAGGACGTCTAGCAAAGAATTTATCCAGGGATCCTTGCGCTGTTCGGATGGCATATCAGTGATGCTCAACGATGACGAATCGCAAATGGCAGTTGATAAGCAGGCAAGGTCAGGCGGCAGTGGAGAACGGGATAGTGCATCGGCGTCTGAATGTCTGCATCCTGAGCGATAAACAACACGGATATCGTATTCCTGAAGGCGTAAAGCCCAACGAGCGTGTCGGCCAGTAGGATCTTTCATGGACGCTAACCAGCATAAGGCATAGTGATCTGTGACAACATCAAACTGGCGTCCGTAAAGGTAGGTGCGAAATTTTCCTATAGCCCAAACGACAGCCAAGCACTCCTTTTCCGTGACGGAATAGTTGGACTCTGCCTTCGTTAGTGTACGGCTGGCATAGGCGACAACGTACTCGTCTCAGCCATCCTTGCGTTGAGCGAGAATGGCACCGAGGCCGACACCGCTTGCATCCGTGTGAATTTCAGTGGGTGCATTGGGATCAAAGTGGCGGAGAACTGGCGGAGAAATGAGTAGCCGGCGTAGCGCCGTGAATGCCTCATCGCAGTGGGAATTCCAGCCTGAGAGGTCCGCGCCACGGGAGAGAAGCTGAGTCAGAGGGGCAATTATAGAGGCAAAGTTGCGAATGAAACGCCGAAAATAGGAACACAAGCCTATGAAACTACGAAGCTCCTTTAGGGTAGTAGGCTTGGGGTACTCGGCAACGGCACGCAGTTTGGCAGGATCTGGCGATATTCCTTCTTTTGAAACGACGTGGCCGAGAATTGTGAGTTTGCGGGCGCCAAAACGACATTTCTTGAAGTTAAGTTGCAACCCGGCTGCCGTAAGGCACTGGAGAACTTGTTCCAGACGGGAAAGATGAGTTTTGAAATTCGCCGAGAATACAACTATGTCGTCTAAATAGCAAAGACAGATGTGCCATTTAAGTCCCCTGAGGACACTGTCCATCATTCTTTCAAAAGTCGCAGGCGCATTGCAATGACCGAAGGGCATTACATTAAATTCATATAAGCCGTCAGGGGTCACAAACGCCGTTTTTGGACGGTCTGGTTCAGCCATTGGTACTTGCCAATATCCAGAGCGCAGATCCAGTGAAGAGAAAAACTCCGCACCTTGAAGGCAATCCAAGGCGTCATCAATTCGTGGCAGGGGATAAACATCCTTGCGTGTGATGTTGTCTAGTCGACGATAATCCACGCAAAACCTGATGGAGCCATCTTTTTTTCGCACGAGGACCACTGGCGAAGCCCAAGGACTGTGTGAGTGCTGAATAACACCACGTTGCAGCATCTCGTCGACGTGTTGAGTGATGACGTCACGCTCGGCCTGCGAGACGCGGTAGGGGCGCTGACGAAGTGGAGTATGATGACCGGTGTCGATATGGTGAGCGACTACTGACGTGCGTCCCAAGGGAGGTTGTCCGTGGTCGAAGGAGGCGCGGAAACGGTCAAGTAGTTGAATGAGCTGATTGCGCTGGTCTTGCGTAAGGCCGGTGTCTACGCTGCGCAACAGAACGTCTTCGTCAGGTAGTGAGGGCGCGGTGCCAGCTGTGACAGCATCCACGGACATCGGTGTCGTATCAAAAAGGGCATCGAAAGGAAAGATGTCATCATAAGTGTCAAGACTCCCAATGTATTCGCCATGCAATAAGGTAGCGGGACAAGAGAACGGATTGCACACGTACACGGCACTAGAGCCATCGGCAAGTGTTATGACGGCAAACGGGACGACAAGGTTCCGGCAACGAGCGCATTCTTGTGACGGCATAAATAGGGCAGTTGAATCGGAAACGGAGTTGCACAAAAGAGACACCGCGGTGACCGAAAAAGCAGAAATGACGACGTCAGCGGTGACGATCACCTTTTTGGGTGAGTGAGGGAGATCTATGAATGTCGTGCTGAATGGAAACAAAACGAGTTGAGCACGAGCGCAGTCGACAACCACATGATTAGCGGAAAGAAAGTTCCATCCCAGGATGATTTCATGAGACGCATGCGGAAGGACGACAAATTCAACGATGTAAAGCACTCCTTGAATCACAACACGAGCAGTGCATGTGGCAGAAGGTTGGACGTGTTGCGAACTCGCCGTGCGTAAAGAAATTTCAACCAGTGGAGTCGTTACTTTGTTCAGTTTGCGGCATAACACTTCACTGATTATACAAATAGCGGCACCTGTGTCGACAAGAGCAGTTGTGGCGAAACCGTCCACAAACACGGCAATCTCGTTAGGGGGCGATAGATGAGGCCTTGGAAATTTCGTCGGTGGCGCAGCTCTTGCCTCAGGAACTGCGACTGTTATTTTTCCTCCTGGGCGTGGTTGGAACGGCGAAGCATGGGGGAAGGAGACCGAAGACGGGGTGAAGGAGATCGACGTCGGCTGAAGTCTGGTCGACGTGAGCGGGGGTCATGTGAATCAGGTGTCACATGTGATTCTGATGGCCGAGGTATGTTGCCGGAATGCTGCGCATCATTAAAATAGAATCCACGGCGACGACAGTAGCGCGCGACATGTCCTGGAATACCACAGTTGTAGCAGACGGGCCGGTTATCCGGAGTACGCCAAGAGTTTACAGGTGCTCGAGGTGGTGGAATGGGCCGATTTACCGGATAAACTGAAACTGGTGACCTGTAGTAGTTGGTGGCTGGACTGTATGAAGGGAGCGGCGGTTGGGCAGGAGGTCGGCGGACGCCTTCTGCATAAGTCAGCGGTGCAGCCACTGATATTGGGGATGTGGGCGAAGGGAGAGCCTCGGCAACTTGCGTCTGAATAGCACGGCGAAGTGAGTGGTCCAGTGTTGTGGGGGTCTCGTTGATGGTGGCGACAAGAGAGAGCTGTCGAGCAACTTCCTCCCGGATGTACTGTTGAATTTGAGGCATTAACACGCTGTAGTCGGAGCCACTGCTTTTGCCCTCCAAGGCCGAAATATCAGCTGTCTGCGTATTAGCGCGACGTGTAGAAACTCGTTGCTTGCGCAGCTCATCGAAACTTTGACATAACTGAATCACGGCCGTGACGGTCTGTGGGTCTTTGGCCACAAGCATATGAAAAGCGTCGTCATCAATGCCTTTCATTATGTTCTTTATTCTGTCAGCCTCCGTCATCCTGGCATCAACTCGCCTACAGAGGCTGATCACATCCTCAATGTAGCTCGTGAAGCTCTCACCATTTCGCTGAAATCGTCCCCGCAGTCCCAGTTCAGCGCGAAGCTTACGCATGGCTGGACGACCGAAAAACGAGGTGACGGCCTCTTTGAAAACCGACCAGGTGGGGATGTCGGCTTGGTGGTTGGTGAACCATAGGTTGGCCAAATCCGTCAAGTAGAAGATGACGTGAATCAGCTTCGCAGGGTCATCGCACTTGTTAATCGCGCTGGCATGCTCGTACTCTGCCAGCCAGTCCTCGACATCTTGATCTTCAGTGCCGTTGTATACTGTTGGGTCACGCAGACGAAGTACACCAGAACACATGACAGGTGGCAGCGTGGAAGAACCTTGTGGGGGATCGACGCGCTCGGTCATCGCGGACTGAGATGGTAGCTTACGGCTGCGGAGCTCCAGGACGTTACCCAGCACGTTTCCACCAATTGCAATGAGCAAGGTTGCGTAAAAACACAGGTTATTGTTCCAGAAACGTTAGCCGCAACAAGCTGGTACAGGCAGGAACCCGGCAAGCACGAGCCACACATGGACGTCAACGTCTTCTTTCACGCTGGCACAGAGCTGGCGCCACTATGCTTCGGTACAATATATATATGTATATATTGTACCGCACACATATATATATATATATATATATGTGTGTGTGTGTGTGTGTGTGTGTGTGTGTGTGTGTGTGTGTGTGTGTGTGTGTGTGTGTGTGTGTGTGTGTGTGTGTGTGTGTGTGTGTGTGTGTGTGTGTGTGTGACGCTATGATGAATGGGTGACGTGGCCTGGCTCATACGCCATGTTTATTCTACTCTCCACTTCTTCCTTCTCGGCTTCTACCAATCATCGCTTCATACGTCACACGATTCCCCCTCCCCCGAAAGAAGGCATGGATTACGAACAAGAAAAAGTAAACAAGGCAAGGTTGAGAAGTCGCAAATGTCAAAATGCACAATTGGTTTCATGTCCCAGTGGTGTTCCGTAAACTCGCGAAACTTCAGAAATGAGTGCGGCAGTCCGGTGAATGGGGGAGTTCTGGTGGGCGAGGTTGGCTGTGGCGTTCTGGAGATGGTAACCGCGTCTTGCAAAACTGCACTGACCATGACATTACTTGAGCAGCTGCGAGGAACGAACAAGGTTGGAAGTCCTTGGAGCACTTGAAGGTCGAATGTCGTAGGCGCCGAATCCTCTGTCGTACGCGCTGTATTTTGTGTCGCGGCTGGGACAGAATTAGTGCTTGCAGCCTGCGTGTAAAAGAACTGAAGTTCAAGGAATTATGTCTATGTTCGTGCGTTGTACAAATTATAACGTTCAGTCTCTTTCGTAGTTTTCTGTGGCGTTGGCTCCGTTGTCGTAAACTAATGGGATGGTGTCTGAATCTTTGCATGGTAGAACTGGTAACTTCTTGTCTTGTTCGGTGTTTCCTGAGGTTTCGGAGCTGTAATCTTAGGCGCAGTCTTGATATTTTGTGCCAAATGCGTTTCTGGCGCCGATTATTTATGCGAAGTTGCCTCGCTTGTTGAATTTGTTTTAAGAGGCTTGCTTTGCATCGTCGTCCTTGTTGGTGTGTCCGTTGGAGTGTCTGTGATTCACGGACTTGCTTTTGCTGGCGTTGCTGACGTTGCTGTGGACCATATTGCGGTGGAAGCCCTTCTTGAACATCGCGCTGGTTTTCATGACAGCCTGATGGGGTATCCTGTCGGCAGCTGTTAGTCTTTGAGCAGTTGTCATGCAATTCAGGCAATGAAGATGATGCTTCAGAGTTGATAGAAAGTTCTTCAGAAGCTTTTTCTGCACTGTTCACTACGAGAGGCTCTTGCGAAAGGCAGCGTCTGACGTTCGATGTGCCCAACCCTTCGGTGTTGCTTCGACTGTCGAGTGTGTATGCACCGGGCGGTGATGCATGAACCCGTGCGGAAGGAGCATGGCTTAACTGGGTGTTTTCTCGGTGTGTCAACTCGTCTATCGTGAACATGATGTCCTTATGAGGCAGACGGTGAGCGTCAGGAACGCTTGAAGAGCCGCGTGATGGAAACCGAGGTGGTGGACCACGTATTCCAGACGAAGAGTGAACGGCATCAGGTGGTTGGGCAACGTCTCGGGTCATATGCTGAAGCGATGACTTCGCAAATGCCGACTTTCGTGCAGAAGGGAGGCACGCTCGTTGGCTGTGTTTTCCCAAAATACGCGTTGTCGTCTGCCACTGAACTCGTGTGCCACTTCGTCTTTTGTCAGAGGTCGAATCTTGTTGTGCGTTCGAATGGTTGAAGACTGCCTGTAAAATTGATGACTGAGTGCAGTTGTCTGTGGATGGTGGGTTACAAGCAAGTCTTCGTCGTAGTCGTCATCGTATTTTTAAACCAAACGATCATTTCTTGTTTTATCTTTTGCCAAGACTCATCGTTATCGAATATGTGGGTGAGGTAAAATTTAAATGCCTCACCGGTGACGTAGTCGCTGAAGTTCGTAACCATTTCCCGTTCCGACCAAGATGCAGCGGTAGCGTGGAGTTCGAACAGGTTGAACCAGTCCTGTACGGGTCCGTCGTCCGCTGATCCGGTGTACTTGGGGTGTCGAGGTCAGCCGATGGTTCTGTCATGGTGCTGGTCGTTGTCCTCCTAGGCGATTATTCGGTAGTCAATGTATGGTCAGGGCGTCTTTTGGGGAACTGCGTCGATGATGAGTGCCTGATGAAGGGGCAGGCAGGTCTCCATCCTGCCGACTCGTGTGACGCTATGATGAATGGGTGACGTGGCCTGGCTCATATACGCCATGTTTATTCTACTCTCCACTTCTTCCTTCTCGGCATCTACCAACCAATCATCGCTTCATACGTCATATATATATATATATATATATATATATATATATATATATATATATATATATATATATATATATATATATATATATATATATATATATATATATATATGTGTGTGTGTGTGTGTGTGTGTTATAATAAAGAACTGAGACAGTTAAAACTGTTATTCGAGACCAGGTAAGAGCGTAGGCCTAGCTAGCGAAATCAGCGACAGTCCTGGCCGAGCGTCTCGTGCTTAGCACTGACCATGTGTTTGCCGAGATTTGCATGACCCACTACATTAATCATTACATATTTCCTCCTCGCTGAAGATGGTGCCAAGTAAGTGTTCTAAGGTGTCGTGAGAACAAGTGGTTCGTGATATGGTTTGAGGCGATACACATGTACGATTTCGCGGCCTCGGCGACGCAGGTCCACAGTGGCCGTGAGGGGTTCGATGAGGTAGTTAACTGCGGAAGTTTGTTCTATGACGCAATAAGGTCCATGGTACCTGCTACAAACTTTGTAGAGGTACCAGGAGCAGCACTAGGGGGCATCCACAGCCAAACAAGAGAGTTGGACGAAAACTGGTAGTTGGACCGTCCATCGTCGTGACGAAATTTCTGTAGCCCTTGTTCGTGCTGTAAGGGTGCGAGCTAATTGCCGACATTCTTCCGCATACCGCGTGGATTCGGAAACTGGTGTGCCTTCGGATGAGTCGGGTTGGTAGGGGAGAATGGTGTCGATTGGAGATGATGGTTCTCGACCATAAAGTAAAAAAAGAAGAAAAGCCTGTCGTCGCTTGAGGTGCCGTGTTGTAAGCGTACGTTACGTATGGAAGGATAAGATCCCAGTTGGTGTAGTCGGAGGCGACATACATAGAAAGCATGTCGCCAAGAGTTCGGTTGAAACACTCGGTCAAGCCATTTGTTTGTGGGTGATATGCGGTAATACAGTGGTGAATTACATGTGATTCTGCAAGAAGTTCTTGAATAACATCCGCGAGAAAGACGCGGCCTCGGTCGTTCAAAAGTTCACGTGGACAGCCGTGACGCAGAACAAAACGTTGCAGCAAGAAAGACGCAACGTCACGTGCATTGCGGCTGGTAGAGCGGCCGTTTCTGCATATCTCGTGAGATGGTCTATTGCTGCAATAATCCAGCGATTCCGAGCTGATGTATATGGTAGAGGACCATAAAGGTCTATTTCAACCCGGTCGAATGGTCGCAGTGGGCACGGTAACGGCTGCATTGGTGCAGTAGGACAGCTAGGATTGTGCTTGCGGCGTCGGCATTCTGTGCAAGATCGAATGTACTTTTGAACGAATGTGTACATGCCGCACCAATACAACCGAAAACGTAGCCTGGCGTAGGTTTTAAACAAACCGGCGGGCGCACTTGCGGATCGGCATGGAAAGCAGCACATATGCTGGTACGGAGATGCCTGGGTATGACGAGTAGCCATTTTCGACCGTCAGGGTGGTAGTTGCGGCGATAAAGTATTCCATCACGGATGGCGAAGTGAAAGGCTTGTCGGTGTAGCGCTCGAGATGGCGGGTGGGCGAGCGTTTCACATAGGTAATCCATCAGAGACGCAATCCAGGAATCTTTGCGCTGCTCCGCAGCCATGTTGATGGGTCCTAATAGTGGAAGTTGTCTTGGATGGAGACACTCGCAATATCAGTAGAAACAGGCGAACGCGAAAGAGCGTCGGCATCGGCGTGCTTCTGGCCTGAGCGATAAATGACACGGATGTCGTACTCTTGGAGCCGTAAAGCCCATCGTGCCAAGCGTCCTGAGGGATCTTTGAGGGAGGATAACCAGCAGAGCGCGTGGTGGTCGGTGTAGAGGTCGCCACCCTTCAGTCATTTAGTTCGGCTGCCACTAGCATGTGGCGCCCCTGAGATTGTATATATTCTGCCCCGAATAAAGTGGGGGGCCCTTTTTCCGTTAGCTGAGCAGCTGTCGTGCGTATCGTCTCTCTCCGCGGGCACGGGCCGCTCGTGCTCCGGCACACTCGCGCGGCACCAGTCACAAGACATGCTGTCAGAAGTGGCTGCGTAACGCCCCCTCATCCCGAACTCGCCCGTACCGCACGACGATGGCCCTCGACGGAGTGGCGCCGAAAAAGCTCAGCCTCAACCTTCAGCCGCCCGCACCGTCCAACTTCGTGAACCCGGGAACCTGGCCAGCATGGCTCAGCCGCTACGAGGACTACGCAGTCGTTTCCGGCCTGACTCAAGCATCCAGCGACATGCAGGTACGCTCGTTGTTGTACTGTGTCGCGAGAGCAAGGTTTCGCGGAGAATCTTGTTCTTTTACGGCTTACAAACGGAGCAGTCAAGGTCGCCCCCGTTCGGGATTAGAAGGGAAAAGCTTACTCGGAAAAGCGTCTAGCAAGAGGCAGGTCCGGCGCCACCGTCTGAGTCTAAGCCATTGTTAACAGGCACGCGTGTCATTGAGAATGACATGGGGACGCGACCACTTAGCCTCACCGAGACATAGTGGCGGCAGGTAAACGACCATATTCTCCCACGCTGTTGTTAGGATGTCGGGGCGCCTCGCTGTCGCATGTACACCTGGTAAGCAATGGTGTACCCATCGCTCTTAAGGACGCTTCTAGGAAGCAACAGTTAATGAAAGAACTGACGGGGCCCGAGCGTGGGAACGGCCGCCGACGGTAGTCGGCCGAAGGAGGCAGCACGAGTAATGTTTGGCAGCACGGCCTGGTATGGGAGAGAGTGTCCCGTGCGGAGAACCTATTCCTTTGCGTGTTTCATTTGGTAAGGAGGTTTTTACAAATGTTGTGCCTTTTATGAAAGTGTTTCTGTGATTGGTTGTGATGCTGCGAGTCCCAACATGTGATTGGTTTTTGTGAAGACTCTTTGTTCGACCAAGGGTTAAAAAGAGGATGTTTGAACTTGAAAAGGGAGCGGATTCGGGGTCAACAGCGGATCTCACCACCGGAGACCAGCTATGCAGGCCGAGGCGTATGCCACCATTTTCTATGTTTTGTCTTTGTGACCCAGTGCATTTTGTAAATTGCAGTTGTGTTAGCTAAATAAACCCCCAATGAGTGCTCCCCGAAATCATCGTGTTGACGTCTCTTCGATTGCCTCCGCGGAGTTTCACCCACACTTATTCGTCTCCCTGGTCGTCCGATGCGCCTAACTTGAACAACCCCGACGTTTCGCTACAAAGTGGTGGAGGTTGCTCGGTAACGATAGTCCCGCTCTGAAATTATGCCCCGAGTCAACAACAAATACCAGGAACCTACCTCTGACTGTCCTACTATGACGGAACCCCATATCTTCTTCTCTGCTATGTCTACCCCCCAAGCTAAACCATTCGTCGGACCACCAGTCTTTAGAGGCGCGACGGAGGAATCTATTTCCGAGTGGCTACTTTGCTACGAACATGTAGCGTCGCTTAATAATTGGGACCAAGCCACGAAGGTGAAATTTCTATATCTGGTTTTAGACGGAGATGCGAAAAAGTGGCACAATATTCAAATTCTAACCGGTGCCCCTAATACATGGGAAGAATGGGCGACGCTACTAAAAACGTCCTTTACGAGTCGCCACTCAGTCGAGATCGCCTATTTGCGGCTACAAAACCGCACTCAATTGCCGTCCGAAACCCCCGAGCAGTACTACTATGACGTCGTACAGCTGTGTGCAAAAGTGAACCCGTCTATGACGGAAGATGATCGGTTGCGGCACCTTATACGCGGTTTACGTCCGGATGTTCTGGAGAAAATGATAATCGCAAACCCGGAGAGCTGCACTGCATTCCTCCAAATTTTGCAACGCATAAATCTGGCAGCTTTAATGAGCCGTGTGTCGGGGCTACAACCGATTGGCATCCAGTATTCCACCGGATCGCAGTCGTGGATGCAAAACATCGCGCATCCCGTGGGGTTCGCACCCGCCGCGGCGACAGGGCACCCTCCTCCTACGTATGTCGCCACTTGCGCCGCGGCCGAATTGCGTTGCCCACGGGAGGCTGCCGACAGCGAAAGAGACCTGAAAGCGATTGCGGACTCGATCGCCTTGCTGTCTGACCGGCTAAAAAGCATCGAAGACGAGGTGCGTCGCCCCCTAATGCCTTGGCCTCAGAGAACTTCCCGTGCCAACGACGGGCGTCCCCGATGCCAGATTTGCCACCGCATAGGTCACATAGCACAACAGTGCTGGCAGCGGTTCCAAGATGTCAGGAACGATCAGGTGGAGCTCCAAGGCAATCAGAATGTGCAGCCTAATCCTTCGGGAAACGAGAATGGCCGGGCCTAGGGGGCCAGCCCGGCCACCCCATCGGCACATTGTTGGAAGGTCAGCTTCTCACAGTCCCCACACGAGCCAACGGTACAGAAACGTTGCGACACCGCCCTGGCCTCAAGAATGGAAATGCCGACACGCTTTCCCGCCTCCCTCATGATCCCGCGCCTGTAAGCGAAGAAAACCCCTTACCGTTGCTGGTTCTGGATCAGGTGGATGTTGGAAAAAAGCAGAGGGCAGACCCATGAATGAAAGAAATTATGCAGCACCTCGAGCACCCGGATGCGCCCGTTGTCAGGAAAACTAAAAAAACGGCACGGAGCTTTCGGTCTATCGACGGTGTACTGTATCGAAGGGCGAAAGGGTTTCAGGAGGATCGTGCTGCGCTCATTGTCCCCAAATGCTTGGGATCTGAGATTTTAAGGTACTGCCATGACGCCACCACGGCAGGCCACTTAGGTGTCAAGCGCACATGGGAGAAAGTTCGTTGCCGATATTTCTGGCCGAAGATGTTCTCGTACGTAAGCAAGTACGTTCTCTCCTGCCCCGACTGCCAGACACGAAAGCAACCACCGGGGAGGCCGGTCGGTTTCCTCCAACCGATCCCACCTGCAGGTCGACCTTTTCAGCAGGTGGGCATGGACTTCATTGGGCCTTTCACTAAATCCAAAGCAGGGAACCGCTACATCGTCGTGATTACCGACTACCATACGAAATGGGTCGAGGCTGTCGCGTGTACAGCGGCCACTGCCGCAGAAGCAGCCAGAGCTTTCGTCGAACAAATCGTCCTACGTCATGGTGCCCCGGAGAAAGTAATAAGCGATCGTGGGCAGCACTTTGTCGCCAACTTGAGCGAAGAAATATTCCGGCTCGTGGGTAGCGAGCATTCCACCACAACAGCATACCACCCACAGGCCAACGGCTTGTGCGAGCGTTTTAACCGCACGTTGGCTGACATGCTCAGCATGTACGTTTCCTCACACCACCGCGACTGGGATGAATTCCTACCGTATGTTCTTTTTGCATACAATTCTTCCACCCACGAGACGACTGGATTCACTCCTTTCTTTCTTCTTCACGGACATGAACCGACACTACCGGTGAGTGTAGGGTCGGGCGCGCAACGCGGATTCGACTACACCCTGGATGCAATGAAAGTGGCCCGCAGGCTGCGGCAGGCTCGAAAAATAGTAAATGAACGGGAGAAGCGTCAGCAGGAGAAGAACAAGCGCAGCTATGATGCTAGGCGACGAAGTGTTGTGCGCGAGTGCAGTGCAAGGAGAGATGCCCACGGATTGCATCAAAGTGTTGTGCGCGAGTGCGGCTCCAATGGTGATGTGCGCGAGTGCGGTTCGCGAGTGGGTCAGGAACTCCGTTTGCAACACTGTGTGCGCGGGACACAGACCAGTGTTCCAGTACAGCAGTGCGAAAGCTACGACACGGACACTGAACTGGAAGACATTTTCAAGTAATAACAACGCACAACAGAATGTCAGTGCTTACGAAACGGACACTGAATTGTATTGCAGTACCGACGAGTGAACCTATATATTTCTGTGCCCAATGATTTTGTTTTGTTTTTTCATCTGTTGTTTTTAGGTAATTTTTTAAAGCCTCTCACCTTTTATACACATGCTAAGTGTCTTTGAATAAGCATCTCACACACTTGTTGAATGCAAAACCTTTTTGTATAATTAGTCTATTTCTTGTCATGTTTTGCAGATAAAACGAGTGGGACACTCTTTTTCGTAGGGGGGAGGTGTCGCGAGAGCAAGGTTTTGCGGAGAATCTTGTTCTTTTACGGCTTACAAACGGAGCATTCAAGGTCGCCCCCGTTCGGGATTAGAAGGGGAAAGCTTACTCGGAAAAGCGTCTAGCAAGAGGCAGGTCCGGCGCCACCGTCTGAGTCTAAGCCATTGTTAACAGGCACGCGTGTCATTGAGAATGACATGGGGACGCGACCACTTAGCCTCGCCGAGACATAGTGGCGGCAGGTAAACGACCATATTCTCCCGCGCTGTTGTTAGGATGTCGGGGCGCCTCGCTGTCGCATGTACACCTGGTAAGCAATGGTGTACCCATCGCTCTTAAGGACGCTTCTAGGAAGCAACAGTTAATGAAAGAACTGACGGGGCCCGAGCGTGGGAACGGCCGCCGACAGTAGTCGGCCGAAGGAGGCAGCACGAGTAATGTTGGGCAGCACGGCCTGGTATGGGAGAGAGTGTCCCGTGCAGAGAACCTATTCCTTTGCGTGTTTCATTTGGTAAGGAGGTTTTTACAAATGTTGTGCCTTTTATGAAAGTGTTTCTGTGATTGGTTGTGATGCTGCGAGTCCCAACATGTGATTGGTTTTTGTGAAGACTCTTTGTTCGACCAAGGGTTAAAAAGAGGATGTTTGAACTTGAAAAGAGAGCGGAGTCGGGGTCAACAGCGGATCTCACCACCGGAGACCAGCTATGCAGGCCGAGGGGTATGCCACCATTTTCTATGTTTTGTCTTTGTGACCCAGTGCATTTTGTGAATTGAAGTTGTGTTAGCTAAATAAACCCCCAATGAGTGCTCCCCGAAATCATCGTGTTGACGTCTCTTCGATTGCCTCCGCGGAGTTTCACCCACACTTATTCGTCTCCCTGGTCGTCCGATGCGCCTAACTTGAACAACCCCGACGTTTCGCTACAACTGCATGGGGCCGGAGACCCGCCCACTTCTTGAGACGTTCTCGCTCGACACCGCATCACTCGCCTCATTTCAAGCGGTTGCCGCCAGCTTCACCGACCACTTCGTGCATCTGGCGAATGAACTGTACGAGTCTTCGCGTTTTCACCGGCGTGTTCAGTTACCCGACGAGAGCGTCGACGCCTACTACGCCGAACTGTGTAGAATGGTGAAGCGGTGCAACTATCCGTCAGCTGACGTGGAGCAAAGGCTTGTACGCGATAGATTCGTCGTCGGCCTCCGCGACTCGCGCCTTTCGGACCAGCTTTGCCGGAACGCGAAGTTGACGCTCAAAGAAGCATGGATGCAGGCCGGTCAATCAGAAGACGCCGACAAAGAAAAAACGTTGCCTCAAAACTGCGCAGAGCACTCCCGCGAGCTACACCTCGACGCCGTACGAGATAAGAAGTTCGCCTCTCGCCGCTGCAACTACGATAAGCGGCCGTCGCCCCCGCGGAAAGCAGAGCGCTCCTGCCAGCCGTCCACATGTGAATTCTGCGGCCGCGCGCCACATCCACGTTCTAACTGCCCTGCTCGTAACTCCGTCTGCAACTTCTGCAAAAGAAAGGACACTTTGCTGAAGTGTGCCGCGCGCGGCAGGCAAAACAGAAGCTCGGCTCTATTCAGCTACACGCTGTCGGGATGCTCGCCGCGGCAAAGTTCGTCGACATCACCGTTGACAACTACACAGCGCAGTTCAAGGTCGATTCCGGAGCCGAGGTGTCCGCCGTTCCGAGCGACTTCCCTGCATTGCCGGCCAAGCTCGACCCCGTCAACAGCCTGCGCACCGGACCTGGCGGTCAGCCGCTGCGCGTGCTGGGTTCGTACATGGCGAGACTTCGGTGGCACGGAAAAATGAGCTCTCAGCGCTTGTACGTGATCCAGTCTCTCACCGTACCTCTTCTAGGACTGCCGGTGCTTCAAGCTCTGGAAGTTGTAAAGTTTCTCGACGAACTTCAGACTCCGAAAGCAACATTGCGTGCTGAGCTCTTCCAGGGATTGGGCACCCTCAAGGACGAGTACACTATCCTTCTGAGACCTGGCACCGTACCCTTCTCCCTAAGTGTGCCTCACAGGATTCCCATCCCGCTACGCGGGGTCGTCCGTCACGAGCTTGACAAACTGGAGGAAGGAGGCGTGATCCGCAGGGTCGACAACCCAACCCCGTGGTGCTCTGGTCTCGTTGTAGTACGGAAAGCCGATGGTTCCTACCGGCTGTGCGTTGACTTGACTCAGCTGAACAAGGTTGTCCTTCGGGAACGCCACATCCTACCAACTGTAGAGCAAGTTCTTGGCCTCCTTGGCGGCGCAACAGTTTTCTTCAAGCTGGATGCAACAACCAGTTTTCATCAGGTTAAACTATCTGCAGACTACCAAGAGCTCACAACGTTCATCACCACATTTGGCCGATACTGCTTCTGCCGGCTCCCCTTTGGCATCACCTCCGCGCCGGAGTACTTCCAAAAACAGATGGCCAGGATCCTGAAGGGCCAGGAAGGAGTCGCCAATATGATAGACGACATTCTGGTCTTTGGGCGCACCCGCGAGGAGCACGATGCCAGACTGAGCCAGGTGCTGTCTCGCCTTGCAAAAGCAGGCATCACGTTGAACCAAGACAAGTGTCGTTTTGGTGTCTCCGAAGTCTCCTTCCTAGGAGTCATCGTTTCAGCACAAGGCATCAGGCCAAGTCCAGACAAGGTCGAAGCAATCAAAGCCATGGAGGCTCCAACCGACATCGCAGGTGTCCGGCGACTGCTCGGAATGGTGAACCATCTTGCCCGGTTTTCGCCTTGCATCTCAGAGGTCACAGCTCCCATCAGAGCACTTCTAAACAAGTCTGCGACTTGGGTGTGGCAGCATGAACAAAATGCTGCATTCGAGAAAATCAAGGAACTCCTGACATCAGACCGTTGCATGGCCAAGTACCATCCATCATACGCCACCACAGTTTCGGCTGACGGAAGCTCATTCGGACTGGGCGCAGTCTTGCTGCAGACACAGCCCTCTGGAGAGCGCCGCCCAGTTGCGTTTGCTTCGAGATCAATGACCGAGACAGAGCAGCGTTACATTCAGACAGAAAAGGAAGCGTTGGCAACAACATGGGCTATCCTACGGTTTGAAGAATTCGTCCACGGCATCACCTTTGATGTTGAGGCAGATCACCTACCACTCATTTCTCTCTTCGGCAAGACGGAGCTGGACATGCTGCCGCCTCGCATACAGAGGCTCAGGTTAAATACCATGCGATACCTGTTCCGAATGCTCCACGTGCCAGGAAAGCTGTTAGCTACGGCAGATACATTGTCACGCATCACCCAAAAGGCGTCCCTCCCCCTGGACACCGTGGAATTGTTTGTAGCTCAAGTGGTCAGCGGCATGTCAGAAGCCTTGCCACTAAGCCCAGAGGACGTGCAACAAGCACAAGAGTCCGATGGCGAATGCAGAGCCCTCACCACCTTCTGCCAGAATGGTTGGCCACAGAAGTCCAAACTGCCACTGCACCTCTCCCAGTATGCCTCAGCAGCAGATGAGCTCTCTGTCTGCGATGGTGTTCTTCTGAAAGGCGCCAGGGTGGTCATCCCACATTCTCTTCGGCCGGCTGTTTTGACGCTGTTGCACGAAGGACACCAAGGCATCAACAGGACGAAAGCTTTCGCTTGAGAGTCCATTTGGTGGCCTGGCATTTCGGCAGACATTACCTCTCTGGTAACTAACTGCGAGCAATGTGCTTCCACTCGGGTGAACCTTGCAGAGCCCCTGGTCTCCACGGTCCTACCTGGACGTCCCTGGGAACTTGTCGGCATGGACCTGTTCCACCTCCGCAGCCACACATTCATCTTGGTGGTGGACTACCACTCCAGGTACCCTGAAGGTGTAACCTTGAGGAGCACAACGGCTCAGGCAGTCATTGGCGTTCTCAAAAGCATCTTTGTCCGGCATGGGATTCCGCGAAAAGTCAGATCAGACAACGGTCTGACACGTGCGGTTCTTTTGGTTTACGAAGAAAGCCGCTATCACTTTCTGTTAAGCGCAACGCAGGCCGCGTTTATCTTGTATGCCACTCTGGAACGCGTTACGACGCGTGTATAAAAGCCGGCGCAGTGCGCCACTGGGGGGGTCTTTTTTTTCCGTCGGCCGACGACTGTTCACGCCGCTGTTGCTGTGAGTTGTGTTTGGCCCTGTTTTGCTGGGCACAAGTTCGCCCAATAAACAGTTCGCCTGACACCGCCCTGACTCCTGCTTGCTTCCTCTCAAGTGCTGCGTGTATCACAACCTCGTGACAGGTCCACCGTTCTCTTCGCGGAGTTTGCAGCATTGGCGGCATCTTACGGCTTTGACCACGTCACCAGCAGCCCGCACTATGCGCAATCGAACGGTGAGGCGGAGAGAATGGTCAGGACCATCAAGAAGTTGTTTCGCAAAGCAACAGACCCTCATCTGGCCTTGCTCAGCTACCGGGACACCCCAGGAGTCGATGGCTTCAGCCCGGCCCAGCTCTTGATGGGACGACAACTCCGAACCAAAGTGCCGAAACAGGACTCCCAGTTATGTCCTCACTGGCCATCGAGAAAAGACGTGAGGAGAAAATATGCGGCCTACAAGCAGAAACAGGCCGCTGACTTTAACAGGCATCACAGAGCTCAAGATCTGTCATCGCTCTGAACAGGCCAGTGTGTCTGGGTACGACCTGATCAGGTCAAAGCTACAGTGCTTAGCCCAGCACGCCGACCACGAAGTTATGTCGTGGAAACGAAGCAGGGTGGCGTCCTACAACGCAACCGGCGTCACCTAGTGCCTTTTGCACCTCCTGCACCAAGGGTGGAACCACCGCCGTCGGACGAGCAGGAGCCACAGCGAACACTGCCCCCTCTGGAACCCCAGCGAACTACTACAGTGCAACCACCCGATTCCCTTGGACTGCCCCCTGCAGACAGTGACCGCAGTGATGGTGTGACACGAACACGTAGTGGCCGCCGTGTTGTGCCTCCGAACCGCCTGAACTTGTGATGTGCAGTGTCTGGCGTCCTCCGTCTTCCGTCTGGTCTTCAAGGGGGGAGATGCAGAGATCGCCACCCTTCAGTCATTTAGTTCGCCTGCCACTAGCATGTGGCGCCCCTGAGATTGTATATATTCTGCCCCGAATAAAGTGGGGGGGGGGGCCTTTTTCCGTTAGCTGAGCAGCTGTCGTGCGTATTGTCTCTCTCCGCGGGCACGGGCCGCTCGTGCTCCAGCACACTCGCGCGGCACCAGTCACAAGACAGTCGGTAACAACATTGAAAGGGCGGCCGTACAGATACGGCCGAAATTTTGTAATGGCCCAGATAATCGCTAGGCATTCTTTCTCAGTTAACGAATAATTTGCTTCTGTTCTTGTAAGAGTGCGGGTCGCGTACGCAACAACATATTCTTGGTAACCAGGCTTCCATTTGAGGAGTACAGCGCCAAAACCGACATCACTAGCATCTGTGTGGATTTCTGTGGGAGCGCTTGAATCGAAATGACGCAGTATGGGTGGTGTTGTAAGCAGTTCACGGAGCTTCGCAAAGGCACTGTCGCAGGCTGGAGACCACGCAGATATATTGCGGTCTCCCTGAAGTAGGTCAGTCAGAGGCGCCATGATCGAGGCGAAATCCCGGACGAAGCGGCGGAAGCATGAGTAAAGCCCAATGAAACTACGCAGCTGCTTGAAAGACGCGGGCCTAGGGAACTCGCGAACAGCACGTAGCTTAGCGGGGTCAGGAAGAACGCCATCCTTCGACACGACGTGAGAATGGTCAGCATGCGCGCTCTAAAGTGACACTTCTTCAAGTTGAGTTGGAGGCCTGCTGCAGAGAGGCAGCGTAGAACCTGTTCCAAGCGACGAAGGTGCGTGGGAAATTCGGGCGAGAATACTACTACATCGTCTAAGTAGCACAAACACGTGTTCCATTTGAGGCCTCGTAGGATAGTGTCCATCATGCGCTCAAATGTTGCCGGCGCATTGCATAGGCCGAATGGCATCACGTTAAATTCGTATAAGCCGTCTGGTGTAACAAAGGCAGTTTTTGGCCTGTCGTCCGGATTCATGGGCACTTGCCAGTACCCAGAGCGTAGATCAAGGGAGGAAAAGAACTCTGCGCCTTGTAAAGAGTCGAGAGCGTCATCAATTCGAGACAAAGGATAAACATCCTTTCGTGTTATTTTGTTTAGGTGACGAAAATCTACGCGAAAGCGTATGTTTCCATCCTTCTTTTTAACTAAAACAACCGGCGACGCCCAAGGACTGATAGTTGAACGACGCCTCGCTTTAGCATGTCACCTACTTGTTCATCAATGACACGGCGTTCAGTCGGCGAAACACGGTATGGTCGCAGCTGTAGTGGTGGGTGATTACCTGTGTCGATCTGGAGGTATACGGTAGATGTTCGACCTAAAGTAGCGCTGTAACTGCCAAAGATGGCCGAAACTTGTCAAGGAGGCTCAAAAGCTCACACCTCTGTTGCGGGCTTAGGCCTTTGTCGATGACATGGTTGAAAATGTCGGTAGTGGAAGGGTAATTCACGGAACTACAGGAGAGGGCGCTGACTTCCGATGGTTCATCAGGAACCTCAAGTGTAGCGATGGTTTCGAATGATTCTATCGAACCGATACATTCGCCTCGAAGCAGCGTAATCGTGAATGGGAACGGATTCTCCACAGGCACGTTGGTCGCACCACCTTGAAGAGTAAGGAGAGCGGTTAGGAGCGGTGATAAGTGGCGATGAACGAAAGCAGCGGAAGGCATGAAGAATGCGGTAGCGTCGACGACGGCGGAACACGACGCAGGTGCGAAGACAGCAGCGCGTGGAGGAATCTGGGTGTCGTCACTAATGACCAACTTCGCGTAGGAAGGGCGATCGTGCACTGGTAGCGCATCACCAAAGGGACAAAAGGCAACTTCGGCACGGCCGCAATCAATGACGGCTTGGTGATGGGAGAGAAAATCCCAACCTAAAATGATGTCATGAGAACAGTGTGGGAGTACTACAAACTGCACTGTGTAGGGCACTCTTTGAATTAGAAGTCTGGCAGTACATGCGGCCACAGGCTGCACAAGATGTGCAGTGGCAGTACGAAGACATGAACCCAAGTAAGGCGTTGTCACTTTTCGAATTGAATGGCAAACTTTTTCGGCGATGACAGAAATTGCGGCACCAGTATCAATAAGGGCAAGTACGGGTACATCTTCAAGAACGGCATTAATTACATTCGGCAGCGAACGAAGAGGGCTTGTGCTTTGCGACGAGGACGCAGTTCTTGCCTCGGGAACTGCGTCATTTAGTTTTCCACGTCGATTGTAGGGGGGCGTCGGCGCATCAGGGAGGGCGAGCGTCGACTAGGAGAAGGCGATCGGCGATCAGGAGCTGGTCGGTGGCTTGGTCGAGGAGCGTACAATTCGGGGTCTGGAGTGTATTGAGTGTACGTGTAATCGTTCTCATATGGACGTGGGTTTTCACGTGAGTGGAGTGGGCAGCGGCGGCACAGGCGTGCGACGTGCCCAGGTAGACCACACGAAAAGCAGATCGGTCGGTTGTCGGCAGTGCGCCATGAATTAGGGACTCGGCGAACTGGAGGTCGTGGCGGCTGGGTGGCATAAACAGGAGCAGGCAGTGGAGGCGGCGCCTGGAACGTCTGTGGTCGTGGTCGTGCTGCTGCTTCGGCGTACGTTAATGGTGCATTTACTGGTGGCACCAGCTGCGGAGGAAGGATCTCGGACACTTGATCTCGTATAATAGTCTGTAGAGTAGGGCTAAACAGCGCAATGCGCTCCGGTAGGCCAGAAATGAGCGAGAGTTGGCAGGCAACTTCTTCGCGTACGAAATCTTTGATCTGCGAGAGGAGGACGGGATCTTGCGAGGGAGTTAAGCAGGACATCGATTCCTGATGTAGGACAACACGGCGCGTGACGAGACGTTGCCGGCGGAGCACATCATAGCTTTCGCAGAGCTCAGTAACTTGGGCGACAGTAGCAGGGCCTTCATTCTCTTCCACGAATTCAGATGGAGGGGGGTGTTTTACCAAAGTAAAACGTCAGAAACGGGTGTTTTTCAATGAAATGAGCATCTGGAAGGCGTCCTCGTGAATACCCTTAAAAATATGCTTGATGCGGTCCACCTCTGTCATGTTCACATCGACGCGTTTGCACAAGTCAATGACGTCTTCTATGTAACTTGTAAAGTTCTCACCAGGCAGTTGAGATCTAGACTGAAGCCGCTGCTCCGCACGAAGTTTGCGGACAGAAGGACGACCGAAGACTTCGCTGAATTTTGCCTTGAATGCTGTCCAGGTGGGAACGTCGGTCTCATGGTTCCGAAGCCATAAGTGGGCAATGCCAAGGAGGTAAATGCCGATAGTGGCCAGTCTCGTGGCTTCGTCCTATTTGTTCAAGACACTCACGAGTTCGTAAGTAGCCAGCCAGTCGTCGACGTCGTGATCGTCAGTGCCACTGAATATGGGAGGATCCCGCTGACGGACCGCGCCGGAGCACACGATGGCCTGGGAAGCCATAGGAGGAGGGCTTGTAGCAGATGCAGTGGTCATGACAGCAGGTAGAGTCCGGCTTCGCAACTCCAGGATTGCAAGGAGACCCCGCAAACTCCACCAATTATATTAAAGAACTGAGACAGTCAAAACTGTTATTCGAGACCAGGTAAGAGTGTAGGTTTAGCTAGCGAAATCAGCGACAGTCAGGGCCGAGTGTCTTCTGCTTAGCACTGACTATGTGTTTGCCGAGATTTGCATGACCCACTACATTCATCATTACAGTATATATATACGGTGGAAAAAGAGGTCAACAAACGTAACAAAACACAAGTTTTACTAACGTTTCGGCAGGTGGGCCTGCCTTCGTCGGAGTGAAAAGGCAGGCCCACCTGCCGAAACGTTAGTAAAACTTGTGTTTTCGCACGTTTGTCGACCTCTTTTTTCACCGGATCCATAGAATTTCACCTCACCATATATATATATATATATATATATATATATATATATATATATATATATATTGCTACGGGGTGCCACAAATGAACATTGTAAAAAAGAGGACGATGTTTAGGGCGAGCTCGTACAGACCGGGCTCCATATTGTATGTCTGCCTGTTTACCAAAAGTAAAGGTATTTTTCAGACGCCTTCTCCCCGTAACATTTTGGTGGAGAGTGCGGGTCTTCCCACAGTCAACACCACGACGATTATACGCAGCAGACGTTCCTTGGCTGCCTGTGCGATGCCTGATCAAGACGAGCACGAGGATTCTTCGGAGACTACCGCAACCGTGCTTCGTCCAACTACGAAGCAACCAACAGCACCGCGTCGAGCTGCTACTAACCGCACCGTCGTCCTGACTCAACCGCGTGACCCAGGCACCTTTTCGGGCAGTGACAGTATTGACGTGGAGGAATGGCTTCAGCTGTACGAAAGGGTGAGCGCTCTTTACAACTGGGATCCGACGCTCATGTTGGCCAATATTATTTTCTAACTTGGTGGTACAGCTAAAGTTTGGTTTTCCAACTACGAGGAAGATATCACGAGTTGGGACTCGTGATAAGCAGAAACTCGTCGATCTCTTCGGCAAGCCCATCGGGCGTCGTCGTGCTGCGCAGAAAGTACTAGCGTGCCGACTCCAGTCCTGCACCGAGTCGTACGTCACATACATACAACATGTGCTTGCCCTCTGCCGGAAGGTTGATGACAAGATGCCGGAATCTGAAAAGGTCGCGCACATCCTCAAAGGAATCGCCGATGACGCCTTCAATCTCCTCGTATTTCGAAACTCATCCTTCCAGCGGGACGCCTTCAGCCCATTCATATCCCATCCGAACCATTTTATAGGGTAGGTGTTGACTTACTAGAACCGTTCCCTTTATCGGCCAGGGGAAACAAGTGGATAGCAGTCGCCACGGATTACACCACTCGGTATGCCATCACACGGGCACTTCCTACCAGTTGTGCGACCGACGTCGTTGACTTTCTTCTATAAGACGTCATATTACACCACG
Organism: Rhipicephalus microplus; assembly: GCF_043290135.1. Lineage (NCBI taxonomy): Eukaryota > Metazoa > Arthropoda > Arachnida > Ixodida > Ixodidae > Rhipicephalus > Rhipicephalus microplus. Next base: position 44,824,426 of record NW_027464585.1, read on the forward strand.
GCGCTCCTCGGCAACTGCTTACCGATCGGGGTCGCTACTTTTTATCACGTTATCCAAGACATATTACACTCTTGCGCTACAAAGCACAAGTTCACAACGGCGTATCATCCTCAAACCAACGGGCTCACTGAGCGGCTAAATAGAACCATCACGAACATGCTCACCATGTACGTTTCTTCCGACCATCGTGACTGGGACTCCGCCCTTCCATTTGTAACATTTGCCTATAATACGTCTCGGCATGACACTGCAGGTTTCTCGCCATTTTCCCTCCTGTACGGACGAGAACCTACGTTGCCTTTTGACACGCTCCTTCCTGCCGTTAGCCACACGTCAGAATATGCCTGCGATGTGATCTCTAGAGCTCTAGGGGCACGTGAGATTGCTCGCCGGCGTCTGAGCGATTCGCAAGAACGACAACGACAGGTCTACAACGCGCGCCATCGTGATGTACACTTCAGTCAAAGTGACACAGTAACGCTTCTCGAATAATAACCTGCGTTTTTACGTAGCCTCGCTCGTTGCAATATATATATATATATATATATATATATATATATATATATATATATATATATATATATATAATATGTGACGCAGGAGGCGTGATGGCTGTACGATGAACCATTTATTTGTCTTCGTCTTCCTCCTTCTCTACCATTCAAAGTTTCAAAGTTTCAAAGTTTATTTGCAGGAAAGAAAAAAAAATACAAAAACTTCCCTGCGGGAGGCAAAGACTACAGGCTAAATAGCCTGACGAGGTCTTGACCTCCTGATACAGTCTGCATCAGTGCCATATTACACATATTCACACATCAGTAACATACATATACAAATAAGTGACATTATACATATCTTATTTAGTTACATAGCTTATTTCTACATGATATACATTCAGAATATGTTTTACATAAACAGGAAACAATTTTGGTATCAAACGATTCTGTTTAAGTATCATTGTTCACAGTAAGAAAAAAAAATCAACTCAGTATACAAGTATTCCTAAATATAAAAGCCTATGGATCTACTATGTCTTTAGTCAAAAGAAGAAGGGATTTATGATGACATTTAAATTGTTTAGTTTTCAGAGTAAAGTCTATATTCGATTCGTGAAGGTTTAGCAATTGTATGATCTTATAATCAATAGCCTGCTTGCCATAGTTCGTGCGTGTTTTCTTAGTTTTGCGGGTAGAATTTCTGAAGCCATATGTTGTTGATACAGTGCGTGGAAAGGAATCCTGTAGTTTATGTTTGTGGATGTGTTGCATCAGTTTAAGATTATATACTTTCCTAGCAGATAGAATTCCATGTTTAAGAAAAAGCGGCTGAGTGTCTAAGTCCTTGGGGTGACCTTTATATTTTTCTATTACACGGAGCGCGCGCTTTTGCAAGATTAATATTCGATCGTAATTGGTCTTAGTTGTTGTTCCCCATACAAGCATTCCGTATAGAAGCTTGGAGTAAAACATGCTATAATATAATGATTTACATAACCATGAAGGGAGGAGGAAAGCAATTCTACTCAAGCACCCTACAGAACGAGCTAGATCTACCAAGAGACTATTTACGTGCGGTGTCCATGTTAAGTGCTCATGAAACCAGACTCCAAGGAATTTTTGTGTGCTGACTTGTTCGAGTCGCTGATTGTCAAACAAGATTACTATATTATCACTGATGTGCTTGTTAATGGGCCTGAACATAATAAATTTTGTTTTTTGTGTGTTTAATTTTAGTTTGTTTTTTGTTAGCCAGCCTGAAAGTTTCGAGAGATATACATTTGTCGAAGCTTCTACTTCCTGAATGGTGGAGCCTGTGAAGAATATACTTGTGTCGTCAGCGAACATTTTAATTTCGGGTGTATACTGAACCTCTGTAATATCATTTATATATAAAAGGAAAAGCACGGGGCCTAAAATGGACCCCTGCGGAACTCCTTTCTTTACGCTTAAATAGTCTGACTTTTTACTGTCTATGCTAACAAATTGTTGTCTGGATGATAAATAGCTTTTAAATAAATCAGAGACTATTCCACGAATTCCATAGCGGCTTAATTTCAACAGTAAGATATTATGGTCAACAGAATCGAACGCTTTACGCAAGTCAAGGAAGACACCTAACGTGAACATTTTATTTTCAATATTTTCTATTATGCGGCTTTTTACATCAATTAGTGCCTCTTCCGTGGTTTTATTTTTGCGAAAACCATATTGATGCGGTGATAAGATATTGTACTTCTCAAGATATTTCATAAGGCGCGTATTTATACATTTTTCATAAATTTTTGAGAATACAGGTAATACGGATATCGGACGATAGTTTGTTAATTCAGTAGTGTTGCCACCTTTATGAATGGGTGTAACTTTGGCCACCTTAAGTTTTGTTGGAAAGATTCCAATAAGAAAGGAATAATTTACCAGATATGCTAATACGGGGCTAAGTATAGATGCGACAGCCTTAACTGGAGCCACCCTTACGTCATCATAACCACTCGCAACGTTTGTCTTTAGTTCTTTTATATATCGGTAGACTTCCTCGGGTAATACTTCGTGTAGTACGAGAGAGTTCATGCAACTACTTGTTTCATCTTCATATTGTGTTGAGTCTTCATCATAAACAGCCACATTTACAAAGTATTGGTTAATTGCGTTTGCCAGTTCCTTACCCTCCAGAATGATATTGTTGACTTTTACTTGTTTAGGTGCATTTGACGTTGCTGTTCTCCCAGTTAAGGAAATAACTTGTTTCCATATTTTTGCCGGTTCTGATTTTATACGTGAGAAGGTGGCTTCATAATAGGCAAGTTTAGCCTTCCTAGTGTCACTATTTAGTTTGTTGCGGAATCGAATTCACGCAATATTGCAATATCTCTAGTAGCAAGAAACCTGTGAAAAAGCGCGTTTTTCTGCTTGATTCGTTTCAGGAGGTCACTGTTTATCCATGGTTTTCTGTTCTTACCCTTTCGTGTTCTGATCTGTTGTATCGGGAAAGCAATATCGTAGCACTCAAGGAAAATAGCTAGGAAAGTATTATATGCGCTATCTGGGTTGCATTGCACATACACAGGTGACCAGTCAGCACGTTCAATTAATTCGGTAAACTTAAGCAGTGATTTGTCATCAATATATCTATACCGCGTGATATTTGGACATTTAATTTTGTGCTGCAGGTTTTGTGTAGAAATGTAGATAGGTAGGTGGTCACTTAGGTCTGAGCACAGTATGCCCGAGGTGTAATCGCAACTATTTAGGCTTGTTATACAGACGTCAAGTGACGTGGAACTATTGTGAGTAATACGGGTTGGATATATAATGGCATTCCGACATCCATATGATGCTACAAGGTTTTTCAAGTCAAGCGCGTACAGCTCTTCACTCATCATATTAATATTTACATCACCCATGATAAAATATGGTTTTTTTATCTCATTAAAACAATGCATGAGGTTTTCCATATGACTGAAAAAATGCCTCTTATATCCAGTTGGGGGTCTATACACCACGGCAAGTACAAAAGAATTTGTTTCTATTGCTAGGCACTCTATGTCACCATTACTCACAGAAAGATCATCAAGCATTTGAAAACAATATCGCTGCCGCAAGTATATAGCCAACCCTCCACCTCTTCCTGCGCGATCCAAGCGTGCTATATTATAGTTAGTGAACTGAGGAGACATGTCAGTATTACACAGCCATGTCTCTGTAAACAATATTGCATCGATGTCCACGTGAAGAGAACTCATAAAGACATCAAATGCTTCATGCTTGTTCCTAATACTTCTTATATTTTGATGTAGTATGGTAAAGGAGGCATCATTAATTATTGGTATTGTTGTTTCTATAGTAGACATGGTGAAAAAAAAAATCCGCCTTCTCCTTCCCTTCCTCTTTCTTTACTTAATGAGACCTAAATCAATTGGGCTTGTTATCCGGATTACATCTGACGTTTCATCTTTGCGCGCAAGAATTTTTCCTCCACTAGACCATACGAATTTCCATTTTGCAGATTTCTTTTTTGCTATGGCTGCGCCAAGAAGCTGCTTGTTCTGTCGCGTCAGGTGCTCGTTAACATAAATAACGCTTTCCGCTCCCTCGTAATCGAGGTGACTAGAAAGGATCCTTTGTTTCTTTGCTTTTGCGAGCACCGCATTACGTTTGTTGCGCGAGATGAGCCGGACAACGATGTTCCGTTCATTCCTTTTTGCCGTCGACACCCTGTGACAGATGTCGATGTCACTGTCAGATATTGGCTCGCCCACAAGCTCACCTATCTTTTTCACGACGATAGTTGAGTCAAGTTCCTCGGGTGCACCCTTTATCTCAAGATTGTTACTTCTTTGATATTGCTCAAGTTCTTCAACTTTCTTTTCAAGCCGATGATTCTCGGCTTTTAGTTTTTCGTTCTGAGAAACCAGTTCTTTTACTTCCGCTCTTAGTGCCCTGATATCGGTTCCTATTTTCTTTACTTCATCGCATGTATCGCAGCAAAATTTCAGGCTTTCTTTTAGTGACCTTATCTCGGCACGTATTTCCCGTTGAAAATCAGAGATTAACGTTGCGATTTCTTTCTTGTCACCCTTACTCATGATAGGAACTTCACTTGACAAGTACAAAAAAAAGAAAAAAAATGTTTGTCCGGCAGCAGTGCAAAAAGCAAGGAAAGTAGTCGAGGGATACCTCTTTCTTACCTGCAAAGAATTGCAGATGTATTTTTGCCGTCTGATCGCTTTGTGCACCGCTGCCGGACTGTGTGGGAGACGAGAATCTCAGCGCTTATAAAGCCAGCCGAGGATCAGCTGACAGCCTTCTGCGTCGACTCCGTGTTATCTTGTTCCAGCAATCAGGCCAGCAGCGTCACGATGCCGGTTCTCGATGCGTTGCGGGCCATACGTCGATGAAGGGTAGTTTTGCCGTAGCGTCCAACCGAAGCGTACACGTGGAAATTTCCTGCAAAGAATTGCAGATGTATTTTTGCCGTCTGATCGCTTTGTGCACCGCTGCCGGACTGTGTGGGAGACGAGAATCTCAGCGCTTATAAAGCCAGCCGAGGATCAGCTGACAGCCTTCTGCGTCGACTCCGTGTTATCTTGTTCCAGCAATCAGGCCAGCAGCGTCACGATGCTGGTTCTCGATGCGTTGCGGGCCATACGTCGATGAAGGGTAGTTTTGCCGTAGCGTCCAACCGAAGCGTACACGTGGAAATTTCCTGCAAAGAATTGCAGATGTATTTTTGCCGTCTGATCGCTTTGTGCACCGCTGCCGGACTGTTCCACCACACCGTTCTCGTGTGGTTCGTCAGACGCTTCCCCCCTCCCCCGAGAGGGACGTAGGTGCAGGGGCGGATGATATCGTTTAAGTCGCCCGACATGAACGATGTCAGTCTGGTAACCGAGTGGAGCCACACTGCGGTCGATCTCGTAGTTAACTGCCGAAATCTTGCGTATGATCGTATAGGGTCCTTCCATGATTGCGCTGAGTTTGCCACGGTTCGGGTGCCAGGGTGTTTCATATAGCACAAAGTCTCCCACTTGAAGCTCTAATGGAAGGAACTTCTTGTCATATATGATCTTGTTTTTCTCGTGATATGCTACTGAATTGCGGAAATACTTTTTTGCAGACTAGTTGGTTCATACTTGAAAAATTGAATTGCTGCACAAACTTGAAGAAAAAACAAGAGAGACAGGAAAGAGTGCAGTTCTGAAACAAGAGAGACAGAAAAAACAAGACAGAAAAAACAAGAGAGACAGAAAGAGTGCAGTTCCTGCACTCTTTCCTGTCTCTCTTGTTTTTTCTTCAAGTTTGTGCAGCAATTCAATGAATTGCGGACTGCGTTTGTACGAGCTTCCTGCAGATTTTCGGTAACGCCTGGAAGAAGATGGGGATACGATGGTGTGCCATACATAAGAAAGCAGGGTGGGTAGCCTGTGACTTCGTGAGGTAATAATACTGATTGTTGGCCTAGTTGGTATTTACTTAATGGCATGATTTGGCCGCAAAAGAGACACACACAAGAAAAGGAACACTCAAACGACAAGCACAGGCCGCCTGTGCTTGTCGTTTGAGTGTTCCTTTTCTTGTGTGTGTCTCTTTTGCGGCCAAATCATGCCACTTCGTGAGGCGTTCTATTGTACTCGTCGACAACGTCCGAGAGGAGACGCGGCCACGGTTTTCGGGGTTCATCGTTGATCTTGCATCGGAGGCGAGTAACGATCGTCTGATTAGTGCGCTCGTTTAGGCCATTACACTGCGGGCGTTGTGAGCTTGTTAAAAGCTGATGAATATTGTTGTGCTTGAGGAACTGCTTGAATTTGCCGGCAGTGAATCCTGTGCCGCGGTCGGAAAGGAACTTCCGCGGCTTTCCAGCAGCGAAGATACTCTTCAGGCAAGAGATGTGCGTGTCGCAAGTCTCATTCTTGTGTGCGAAAGCCCAGACATAACGGGTGGCATGATCAACGGCTAAGTGAATGAATCTTTTGGATGAGCCGTAGTTGCCGAAACCTCCGATAGTGTCCATGGCCAGAAGATCAAACGGTTGTTCCGCTGGTGGCAAAGACTCCAAGGAACCAAATCGTTTGTTCTTCGGTTTCTTGCAGCGCTGGCAGGTATCGCAGTGGCGTATGTACTCGCTCGCGTCGGTGATGATGTCGGGCCAATAGTACTGTGGAGAGAGAAGCCGCAGCGTCTTCTTTACCCAGACATGACCGAAAGCGTCATGAGCTTTTTGGAGAAGAGAAGATCGGAGGGCAAAAGGCACATAGACTTTTCGTATTCGCCTGCGTGTCACTATACTCAGTCCGTTCTCAATGGTATGCTTTCCGGGTGGTTTGTCGTTGTCATGCTCTCGCAGTTGCTCAGCAGATAGGAGTTGAACTACCGGGCTTCGAGATAGTGCATCAGCTTCAATGTTGTCAATGCCCTTTTGGTGTTTGATGTCCACGTCGTACTTGGAAAGTTTCAAGGACCACCGGAAAAGTCGGCCTCGGGGATTCTTAATGCTTTTAAGCCATTGCAACGCTGCGTGATCTGTGATCACAGTGAAAGGTTTCCCGTGTAGATAGCAGTGCCATTTATCGATGGCGTCAATAATTGCCAAACATTCGAGTTCTGTGATGGCGTATTTAATTTCGTGTTTTAGTAACTTCCGTGAATCGTATGCGATTGGGTGCCCCCTACCTTCATCATCAGCCTGGATCAAGACGGTGCCGATACCTCTGTTGGATTAATCGCAGTATAGCACACAAGGCTTAGTGGCATCGTAGATGTTAAGGATTGGCTCTTCCGTCACGCATTTCTTGAGCTGAGTGAAAGCCAGTTCACACTCCGCATCCCAGTTCCAGGTGGCGTCTTTGCTGAGCAGGCGCGTCAGTGGGTGAGCGATTTGACTGAAGTGGTCGATGTATCGCCGGTAAACATTGACAGTGCCGAGAAAACGCTGCAACTCTTTAGGGCGTGATGGTGTCGGAAACCATAGGATTGTGTCCACGTTGCTTTGCTTTGGTGTGACGGTGCCATGCGAAACCTTGTGTCCCAGGTACTCAATGGAGGTTCGAGCGAATTGACATTTCTTTAGTTTAGGCTTGACGCCTTCGGTTTTGAAAGCTTTCAAAACGCCCTCCAGATGCCTCAGATGGTCTGAAAACGTGTCATAGTAGACAACAATGTCATCGAAGTAATTCGTGACGTTCTGCAAACGGTGTTTTGCCAATACGAATTTGACAGCCCGTTCGAAGGTGGCCGGAGCATTCCGAAGGCCAAAAGGCATGACGAGCCACTCGTAGTGACCGGTACGTGTGACAAACGCCGTTTTCGGAATGTCATCAGGGTGAATCTTAACGTGCCAGTAACCTGACGTTATGTCTAATGTCGAGAAGTACGTAGATTTCCCCAGAGAATCGAGAACGTCATCGATGCGAGGGATGGGCTGATAATCAGGCACCGTCAATTCGTTCAGCTTGCGGTAGTCGATTCAGAAGCGCGTGCGTCCTTCCCCTTTTTTCTCTGCCAGAAGTGCTGGCGCAGCGTATGGGGAGGTAGATAGTCGTATGACACCTTGCTTGAGAAGCTCGTTGATCTGTGTGTCCATTTCAACGCTGTCAGTTTCTGAGCATCGATAGGGAGCTCTACGAATGGGAACATTGTTGATGAGATGAATGCGATGCATTTCGCCGTTGATGCACCCAATGTCTGTGACTTGGAAAAAATGTCATCGTACTTGTGGATAAGCTGCTTCAATGCCAACTGTTGCGTTTTATTTAGATGTAGTACATCACAAACTTCAACACCTTGCAAAGACGCGCCATTGTTAACCGTGGTTTGGTTCTGTGTACGAGAATGGAGGATGTCTTTCCCTTGGCGTAGAGTCATAGTGTCAAGGTCCAGCGACAAGTTAAAGAGGCAAGCACTATCCAAGCCAAGAAGTAAGTTGCTCTTCATTTCTTGTAGAACATGAGCCTGAATTTCTCTTGTCACTTTTCCTATCTGTAACTTTAGATTAACGCGACCCAAAGTTTTGGTAGATGATGTGACTTGTTGAACTGAGATGCATGAATTCCTCATTATTTGCAGGTGAAGTGCCTTCAGCACTGCTTCATTGATACAGGTAATCGTAGCTCCGGTATCAAGTGTAGCGCTGACAGGGTACCCGTTAATGAGGGCATCAAACTGAATTACATGAACTCTGGGTCGCCCTCCTCGTTTCCCTGGTTGGTGGAGGGGGCGGAAATGCTTGCGCGTCGTGGGCATTCATTATGCCAGTGCATCTGTCGAGGTAAGCCATCTATCGCGCAGTGTTTGCACTCACGCATGGGTGTTCTTACCGGGGAATTACGTGGACGCTGACTAGTTCTGTCACTTGTTACGTTAATCTGTGTATTTCGAGCTGGTGGAAAGCGATGCAACTTCATTCCCTGCATGGTTGACTCTACACGAAGTGCAGCTATAAGCCATGCCTCTGGTGCAGACGAGGTAAGCCCAGCAAGCGCCATCTCTATATGCGCAGGAAGGCCGTCGATGAGCCCTGATATAAGGTGCGTGTCCTTTAAGTCGGCGAGGCGTCCGAGAGACATTTTTTTCATTATAGTATTCCTGCAAGCTCTGGCCTGTTCGCAACCGGCAATGAATGAATAGGCGAAAAGGATCCGCGACGCCGCTCGTAAAGCGTCCCTTCATGCGTTCACATAAGCTCTCCCAAGACGCGTCTGTGTCGAAAACCTCGGTGAGAAACCATCGGAAAGCCTCACCTTCAAGGTAATCGGAGAAGTAGCACAGCTTGTCTCGCTCAGTCCATGCTGCGGCCGCAGTCCTCACCTCAAAGAGTCGGTGCCACTTGTCAAAGGGAACGTCCGTAGATGCTCCCGAGTACTTCAGGATGTTGTTGACTTTCTTGGATGTGGCCATGATGAAGGGCACGGTAGATCCTGTCGACTAGTGTGACGCAGGAGGCGTGATGGCTGTACGATGAACCATTTATTTGTCTTCGTCTTCCTCCTTCTCTACCATTCCACCACACCGTTCTCGTGTGGTTCGTCACACACACACACACACACACACACACACACACACACATATATATATATATATATATATATATATATATATATATATATATATATATATATATATATATATATATATATATATATATATATATATATATATGCCACGGGTTCAGCTGACGCTTTATTCAAGCAGCAACGAAATGGCGCCGATGATTAAGAGGTACGGGCGAAGACTGATGATGGTTATTGACAGATGAGGATGACGTCCAATGAATTCTTACACTAATTTCCCCCGTCGACGGAAGTGGCCAGCCTGGCCGCGAATTACGCTTGGGAACGCATACGATAGGGCTTGAGACGCGAAACGTGAACACTCTCTGTCCCGCGGCAGCGTTGGTCAGTGGGGACATGAACAGGTGTGACAAGGTAGTTCACCGGTGAGGTCTGTTCGATAACTTTGTAGGGGCCAAGATAGCGTGACTCAAGCTTCTAGCATAAGCAAGGCGTTCGCGCAGGAGTCCACAGAAGTACATTGTCGCCAGGGCGGTAGAGAACGACACGGTGAGTGGCATCGTAACGATGTTTGCGATCTTCTTGGCTAGCTTCGGTGTTTACACGGGCGAGACGACGGCATCGAGCAACACGGGACAGAAACTGGTCGCAAACGAATGGTGAAGAGTTGACGGGGCCAGAAAAGAATGAAACGTCAAGTGGTGATGTCAGTTGGCGTCCGTATACTAGGAAAAATGGAGAATGGCCTGTAGTTCGTTGAACTGACGTATTATATGCATACGTGACAAAGGGAAGTATGGCATCCCAATTGCGATGGTTCGGTCGGATATACATGGACAGCATGTCACACAGCGTTCGATGAAATCTTTCCGTTAAGACATTGGTTTGCGGGTGATAGCTAGATGTTGTTTTATGAACTGTTTTTGATGCTTGAAGAACTTCACTGAGCGTGCTTTAAATAAATGCCTTGCCCCGGTCGCTCAAAAGAACACGAGGGGCTCCGTGACGTAGGTAAATAGAATGCAAGAAGAAAGTTGCTACTTCCGAAGCAGTTCCTGAAGTGATCGAGGCCGTCTCAGCTTACCGGGTCAAGTGATCAACCGCAGTGACGATCCATCTCTTGCCGCCTGATGTAGTTGGGAGGGGCCCGAAGAGGTCAATTCCGACGACACAGAACGGCTCTGATGGACAAGGAAGTGGTTGTAGGGTCCCGACTGGAGCAGTAGTGGGCCGCTTGCGGTGTTGGCAAAGTGCGCACCAGGCAATATATTTAGCTACCGTAGTGGAAAGACCTGGCCAGAAGAATCGACTGCGGATGCGCTCGTATGTTTTGTAGTAACCCAAGTGTCCTGACGTCGGGTCGTCGTGGGAAGCGCGCAGAACTTCAGTGCGTAGTGCGCGTGGTACGACGGGTGGCCTTCCGGGTGGAAAATGTATCGATGTAGCACATCGTCCTCCAACTTGAATAGTCGAAGTTGTTTATGGAGTCTGGCATTTGGGGAAGATGAAGCGCCGGTAAGCTGACCGATGATGTCAGTGCAATAAGAATCGGCTCGCTGGTGAGTGGTAAGTACTGACGGACGGGTGGATGAAGGTAGAGAAGAAATCGATGATATCGACGAGGCGTCCTCCGTAGAGCCGATTTGACAAGGGGATGTGACGTGCGCCGAAGACTGCGGCAAAGGGCATCGTGACAAAGCGTCGGCATCTTGGTGTTGTCTTCCAGTCTTGTAGATGACGTCGAAGTCATACGATTGTAACCGGAGAATCCAGCGGCCAAGTCGTCCCGACAAGTTTTTGATTGTGGACAACCAGCAAAGGGCATGGTGGTCTGTCACAACAGTAAAATGTCGACCATGTAGATACGGACGAAATTTTTGGATGAACCAGACAACAGCCAAGCACTCTTGTTTGGTTATCGAGTACCTCTTCTCTGCAGAGGTCAGAGTGCGGCTTGCATACACGACAACTTTCTCGCGAAAGGCATGGTCGCGCTGGAGGAGTACGGCGCCGATTCTTTGTCCACTAGCGTCAGTGTGTAATATCGTAGGTGCCTTGTCATCGAAATAACAAAGCACCGGTGGGGATGTGAGTGCCTGCTTGAGCTCTTGAAACGAGGCTTCGCATTGATCATTCCAATCGAAGGAACCGGTACTAGCAAGGAGCTTGTGGAGAGGAGCGGCAATAGTGGCAAAGTTGCGAATGAAGCGGCGAAAGTACGATGCGAGTCCAAGGAAACTGCGTAGTTCTTTGGAACGAAAGGGTCGCGGAAAGTTGAGGACTGCGGAAATTTTGTCCGGATCGGGCTGGATGCCATCTTTACTAACGAGATGTCCTAGAACTCTTATAGCTGTGTTTCCGAAATGGCACTTCTTTGTGTTTAATTGAAGTCCAGCATTAGAGAGACATGTGAGCACTTGATCTAGGCGTTGCAGATGATCAGCAAAAGTGGAAGAAAACACGACAATATCATCGAGGTAGCATAGACAAGTTTTCCACTTGAGGCCACGAAGAACAGTGTCGATCATCCTTTCAAATGTCGCGGGAGCATTACATAGGCCGAATGGCATTACGTTAAACTCGTAAAGACCGTCCGGCGTAGAAAAGGCGGTCTTTTCTTTGTCTGCTTCGTTCATTGGTATTTGCCAATACCCGGACCGAAAGTCAAGGGTGGACAAGTATTGGGCGCCTTGCAATGAGTCAAGTGCATCATCTATACGGGGCATCAGATATACATCCTTTCGGGTAATCTTGTTGAGCGCGCGGTAATCAACACAAAAACGTACCGATCCATCCTTCTTTTGTACCAAGACAACGGGTGATGACCAAGAACTGGTAGAGGGTCGTATGGTGTTTCTTTTTAGCATATCGGTCACGTTCTCGTCGATGATTTTGCACTCAGCCAAGGAGACTCGGGTGGGACGACGGCGTAACACAGTCTGACCTCCAGTGTCGATGCGATGATGCGCAACTGTGGTCTGTCCTAGTGCCGAAGCCTTGGCGTCAAAGGAGGCCTGGTGTTTTGTTAGCAAATTTAGCAACGCCTCACGTTGAGAAGCCGAAAGGTCAGGATTTATACCGGGAGCAAAGGAGGGGGAAGTAACAGACCGGGCCTGTTGTGGCTGAGCTGTCAAGGCGTCAAGAGAGACCAAAGATACTGGTTTGGTATCCACATAACACGACAATGCAGAACCTTGAGGTTGGAGGACAGGCTCCGGGGTAGGGTTCAGGCCAAGGATTATCGCAGCACTGTCTTTGAACCGCACCAGGCTGGAGGGGACTACAACGCCGCGAGCTAGACAGTGGCTGGAAGGGGTGATAAGGACGTCACCATTGGCAATATTCGGAGAAGTGATGGCCATGAGTTGCTCCTGACCCGGGAGCAGTATAGTATCGGAAGCTGTGAAAAACCGCAATGGTTTCTCGTCGACACGTTCGCTGCAGTGATCGGTCTCGGTCATCTCGACTACACGTTGACGGCAAGAAATTAATGCAGATGCTGATGAGAGAAAGTCCACACCTAAAATTAGTTCATGAGCACATGAAATTAAGACAGCGAAGGTGATGTGGTGACGAATACCATCAATGAAGACACGCGCTGTACATTGGGCCGATGGTCTAATTATTGCTGCATTGGCCCCAATCAAAGATGATCCAAGGTAGGGTGTCTTCACTTTCCGCAATCGAGAACACAAGTCGGCACGCATAACTGAAATAGTTGCTCCCGTGTCCACCAAAGCCAACACCCGTACACCTTGAACAGTTACCAATAACATGTTTGATGGTCGTTCAGGAGGACTTGTGACATTTCGCCGCGATGCAGTTTTCCCTCCAAAAACTGCACTGTTTAGTTTTCCGATCGCTGGGCAGCCAGTTGAGCGACAGGTCGAAGGGGTGAAATAGAGCGTCGGCGTGGCGAAGGGGAGCGTGGTCGGGAGGCACGTGTATTGTTGGTCGTGTTGGATATGCGCATAGGAGACGGGGATCGGTGGTTGGCAGGACTGTCGCCATAACGGTAGTAACCTTGTGCACATGTGTTGTCTCGTTCAAACGCGGCATAACCACGACGTTCATCTTGCTGCCGACGTCGACAGACCCGAGAAATTTGTCCTAGAATTCCGCAGTAGTAGCAAATAGGCCGTCGGGCCCGCCAGGAAGAATGGTAGCTAGGGTTCGGTGGACGGGCGACTAAAGGTGCGAGATGTTCGTGATCAGGCGCAGGTGGTGGTACTTGAGACGGCGAGGGTCGCATTGAAGCGATCTGTGCATACGAAGCGGGTTGGGTGCATGGTGGAGCACGGTGGGTGCTTTCAAACGCTGACATTTCTTCCCTAATAATGCCACGCAGATCGCTAGAAGCGGGTTGAGCGGGAACGTTGTGAGAAGGAGGTAAACTGTAGGCTTGCAGTTCCTCACGAATTATGGTTCGAATGATGGATCGGAGCTCCATACTGTTTGCCAGGGGGTTCTCAGAGAAGTCGGGTCGCAGGCGAATTGACTGCAAGGTATCAAGCCGCTGGTATACAGAGACGACGTCGGAAACCGTCGAAGGGTTGTGCGCGACGAGGGCATTGAAAGCGGTAGGTCCGATACCCATCAAAAGGTGCCGGACACGATCACCTTCTGGCATGGTGTCGTCGACACGGCGGCAAAGTGCAAGCACATCCTCAATATAGGAAATGTAGGACTCACCGCAATGTTGAACACGTTCTGACAATTTCTTCCGAGCAACTTCTGAACGGATGGTCGGTGTACCGAAAATGCGTCGGAGCTGGTCTTTGAAAGAAGACCAATCGCGGAAGTCGCTCTCATGATTTAGGAACCACGTCTTGGCAACCTGAGAGACGTAAAACTGGACGCGTGCTAATTTCTATGCCTCGTTCCAGTTGTTGTAGACACCTACGCGGTCATAGTTGTCGAGCCAGTCTTCGACATCTTCGCCAGGCAGACCGGAGAAGATTGGAGGCTCCCAAGGGGGGTTGTTGACCGGACTAGGGTTGGCGGTGGGTGGTTGAGCTGGCGGGTGGTTCGGTTGGGCTTGCTCTTGCGCCATGGTGCTCTGCTGGCGTAAGCGACGTCCCGAACGGAGCTCCAGGAGGTGGCTTTGGATGGAGAGAGGTCCAAGAGATCGGGAAGCACCTTCCACCACTTGAAATATCACGGGTTCAGCTGACGCTTTATTCAAGCAGCAGCGAAATGGCGCGGATGATGAAGAGGCACGGGCGAAGACTGATGATGGTTATTGACAGATGAGGATGACGTCCAATGAATTCTTACAATATATATATATATATTTATATATATATATATATATATATATATATATATATATAGTCCAGTAGATCCTCCGTGAGCGGTCACAACGTGGTTGTGACCGCTCACGGAGGATCTACTGGACTATATGCTACGCTACGGTCACCCAACCATCATGCCTATAAATATATATATATATATATATATATATATATATATATATAAATATATATATATATATATATATATATTTATATATATATATATATATATATATATATGTATATATATATATATATATATATATATATATATATATATATATATATATATATATATATGTGACGTATCAAGTGATGGTTAGTAGAGGTAGATGAGGAAGAAGTGCAAAGTGGAATAAACATGGGGTATGAGCCAGGCCATGTCGCCCATTCCTCATGAGCGTCACACGAGTCGACAGGATGGAGACCTGCCTGCCCCTTCATCAGTCGCTCAGCATCGACGCAGTTCTACGCAAGACACCTTGACCACACATGGACAACCGTGCAAGCGCCTAGCATTACGCATCGACCAGCATCATGTCAGAAGCATCTACTGACCTTCTCATCCCCAAGTACACCGGAGCAGCGGACGATGGACCTGTACAAGACTGGTTAGACCTGTTCGAGCTCCACGCTACCGCTGCATCATGGTCGGAACGGGAGATGGTCATCAACTTTACTGACTACATCTCAGGTGAGGCATTCAAATTTTACCTCACCCACATCTTCGAGAACGATGAGTCTTGGAAAAAGATCAAAGAAGAAATGATCACTCGTTTCAAAGAATACGATGAAGACCTGTTCATACCTCATCAGCGGAAGGCTTTTCAACTGACCCATCACAGTTACGCGAAGTCTTCCCGCAGTAAGCCTATTTTCCAAACGAGACCTCAGAGAAAATATACCACCATTGTATCATCATATGACTCTTCCGAAAAAACGTCACGCATTCGAACACCGACTGGTAACTTGCACGTCGCAACTGACAAGGTAAAGCCTCCGTATATCGAAAGGAATTTAGACCATTTCGGCAAAAGACTAAACCTAAGGCCGGCTTTCCCAAGAACAATGAAATCGGCATTTTCAACGTGTTCACTGCACCACAACACTTCACATTTTACTGAACCACCCGAATTCCTTGATGCTTCGTGTCACACACAAGGCCCAGATGGTTTCGAGCGTGCGACGGAATTCACGCGTGACGAGCTAGTGAATCCTCATAATACCAGCCCCCACCCTGACGTTCCGGACCAGGGTCGTTCGACAGACATAGTCAGCCTAACTACGCTGCGAAAAGAAAAACATACGTCATCAGAACCACTTGAAGCCATGTCTGTTGTGCTCTCATCGTCAAGTGACAACACACATGTGAGTCAAAGAACTGCAGAAATTTCGAATCCACCAACGCCGGCGCATTGTCAACTGACAGAAGCATTTACAATCAAGGATGACTCACAACCATCTTGGGAGCGTTCTCATCAGCCTGTCACGCTGCTTTCATCACAGGAAAAGCCTAGCAGTACAGTGTCGACTACCGACAATCTACTGATCACATCACCATCTAAAGAAAAGCAGACTCATGTTCCTGAAAGAGGCCCATCTGACGAACTTTCACAAAAAGACGAGCAATTTCAACAAAGGCAACTCCACGAACTCCAAGAACGGCAACGGCTACTCGAACAAGAACAACGATCAAGTGAAACCTCCTCACGAGTACACTTGTGGCTGAAAGATCATCAGAGACAACATCAATTAAAGAAGCAAAGACGAAGTCGATGCCTAAGCCATCTTCGCAGAAAGCAACGTCGACAAAGTTTCCTGCACCAGTTCTCAACGCCGTGTCTACGATTGAACAAACTGAGAGAAGACCACAGAAAGCTACGAAAGATACGTGCAGCTACCACGTGTACAATGAAGGAACAAAGGCATCATACCATCAGCTTCGGTTCTCGCACATGCAGGCTGCAAGCACTCGTTATGTCTCAGCCACGACACAAAATACAGCACCCAGGACAGAAAATTCGACGCATACAACGTCTGACCTTCAAAGGCTACAAGGGCGTCCAACCTCGTTCGTTCTTCGCAGCTGCCGAAGCCGTGTCATGGTCACATAAGTTGTGCAAGACGTGGTTATTTTTTCCAGAACACCACAGTCAGCCTCGCCCACCCGAACGCCTGTGTTAACCGGACTGCTGTACTCCCTCCTGAAGTCTTTGAAAGTGCAAGGAACTCCTCTGGAGCATAGAACAAATTGTGGATTTTGACATTTGTGACTTTCCAACCTCTCCTTGTTTACTTTTTCTTGTTCCTAATTCATGCATTCTTCCGGGGGGAGGGGGAATCGTGTGACGTATCAAGTGATGGTTAGTAGAGGTAGATGAGGAAGAAGTGCAGAGTGGAATGAACATGGGGTATGAGCCAGGCCACGTCTCCCATTCATCATAGCGTCATATATATATATATATATATATATATATATATATATATATATATATATATATATATATATATATATATATATATATATATATATATATATATATAAATATATATATATATATATATATAGTAGGCATTCATTAAGCACATCATCTATCTTTACACATATTCATCATCATGAGTGGTCGTCATCTTCTTCTGCTGTGGGGACTTGGCTTGTCTGAGTTCTGTGCCTTGGGCGTGGCCGCTTCATCGTGTCTTCCGGGCCTAATAAAGGTTGCCTTTACTGTTGCATCACAAGTGGTGGAGTGTGCTCTACGATATTCCGTCCTCTCCCAGCCCGATCTGCCTCCTGGAGCTGCGCTCAGGTCGTCGTTTGTACCAGGTGTCCAGTAACATGCCTCAGGACGAGCCAACCGGCGCTTCTGCGTCTACCTCCACGGCCCCGGCTACCACGGCCTATCCATCGTGGATTATCACCGCGCACCAGCGTGAGCCGCCCACGTTCGCCGGACTTCGAGGTGAAGATGTAGAAGATTGGTTGGACCAGTTCAATCGAGCGAGTTCCACTAACAACTGGGATGATACTACCAAGCTTCGCCGTGTTTCTTTTTACCTCACGGGCGTAGCGAAAACATGGTTTTTCAATCATGAAACGGACATTACGGACTGGACGCGTTTTAAGCAACAGCTTCGCCAAATTTTCGGCACCCCGGCGGTTCGTTCAGCTCTCGCGAAGAAGACACTGGATTCTCGCAAGCAACAATGCGGTGAGTCCTACACATCGTACATAGAGGATGTGCTTGCTCTCTGTCACCGTTTCAGCACGTCCATGTCTGAATCAGAGAGAGTTCGTCATCTACTGAAAGGGATAGGCACGGTCGCGTTCAATGCTTTGGTCATTCAGTACCCGACTACGGTCGCTGACGTTGTTGCCACGTGCCAACGCCTGGAAGAACTTGAATCCCAATGGTTACCGCCGGACAGCTCTGAAAACACTACCACGACTGATGCCTCATTGCGTGCCATGATCCGGGCGCTTATACGGGAAGAGCTACAATCTTACGGCCTCTCAATGACACCGAGTCCACCTCCCCCCTCCAACAATGTTTTGCGGGATGTTATCAAAGAGGAGTTGGCGTCCATGACCAGGCCAGCGTTTGTAGACACTCCAGTACCTCGACTCCAACCGACGTACGCACAAGTCCTCGCTGGCTCACCACCCGTGGTACAACCGATGCCCGCACACTCGACGCCTGTCCCGCTGGCTTCGTTAACTCCGAGTGTGACTAGCCAGCCCTTTCACCCACCGTGTCGGCCGCATCGTCCGATCTGTTATTACTGCGGCTATCAGGGCCACATTGCACGCGTCTGTCGGAAGCGTCAGCAGGACGAGCGTCGTGGACTCGACACCTACGGACGGGATGATGGGACAAGCTGGTACGCTTTCCAACGTCGTCCTTATGATCCGCCGCTACGCCGCTCACCGTCTCCAACTGCGACATCTGAGCCAACCAGTTCCTACCGCTCTACTAGATGCCGCTCACCCTCACCCCTCCGCCGTTCCACGTCTCCATTGCGACCTGTCTCGCAATTCACCAACCAACGCCCGGAAAACTAACCTCTGCAGCTTTTGGAGGAAAAGCTGCATCGAACGAAAAGACAGAAATTCCTCCAGTGCGTCCATATAATACGATAGCTGTTTTAATAGAAGGTGTGTACGTGGACGCTTTAATAGACACTGGTGCCTCTTTGTCTGTGATTGATCGTTCTTTGTGCTCACGTCTACGAAAAGTCACCACCCCTTATGATGGACCTACGCTGCACGCTGCTCAAGGGGACGCCATTAGACCTGCCGTTATGTGCACCACTCGTGTTTTCATCGCTGGTATTCTTCATTTTGTACAATTTGCTGTGCTGAATTCGTGTGCCCACCAGATCATATTAGGCTGGGATTTTCTGTCTACGGCGAACGCTTCCATTTGCTGTAAAGAAAATGTTGTTCATATGATGGAAACTGACTATGCCCTGTATGCGGATGACAAGCCCGTTCGCTTGCTCGCTGCTGAAGAGACCGAGCTACCACCTGGTCATCAGCGGATAGTTGCCATCACTTCTAATGTGATCGACTCTGGTGACGTGTTTCTCCAACCATCTGCACGCTGTCTCGCAAGAGGTATAGCCTTTCCTTCAGGTCTAGCGCGATTCCACAATGGCCCCGGACTTCTCTACGCTACAAACCAGACTTCTGAGAAAATTCTCATTCCTAAAGGCACCACAATGGCTTGCGTTTCTGAATCTCAACCTGTCTCTGTGGCCTCTCTTATGCCAGCGTGTTCTGACCTTCCTTCTATTGGACGTTCATCAAGCGTTTCTGTTCTTGCTGCGACTATTAGTCCAGAACTGACCTCTTCACGGACGGATGAGTTGCTTGCCTTGCTACAAAAGCATAGGAGATTGTTTGATGCCCATTCCTCATCTCTGGGACAGACGTCCATTATTAGGCATCGTATCCAAACCGATGGCACTTCCATCGTACGCCGTCGACCATATCGCGTCTCTTCATCCGAGCGTGAAATCATTGAACAAAATGTAGCCGATATGCTGCAACGGAACATTATACGTCCCTCCGCGAGTCCTTGGTCATCCCCTGTTGTTTTAGTAAGGAAAAAAGATGGCTCCGTGCGGTTTTGCGTGGACTACAGAGCACTTAATAAGATTACCCACAAGGATGTTTACCCCATGCCGCGCATAGACGATGCTTTGGATTCACTGCAAGGTGCTGAGTACTTTTCAAGCCTAGACCTGCGTTCAGGTTACTGGCAAATACCCATGCACGAGGATGACAAAGAAAAGACAGCGTTTTCAACACCAGATGGGCTGTATGAATTCAACGTCATGCCATTCGGCCTTTGCAATGCTCCAGCAACATTCGAGCGGATGATCGACACAGTTTTACGAGGCTTGAAGTGGAAGACTTGCTTGTGCTATTTAGACGATATCGTTATTTTCTCGTCAACCTTCCCTCAGCACTTGCAACGACTGGACGAAGTTCTTACGTGCCTTGCAAACGCAGGCCTTCAGCTGAACACCAAGAAGTGCCGTTTTGCGAGCAAGACGATTAAAGTGTTTGGCCACATCGTAAGCAAGGACGGTATTCGTCCCGATCCTGACAAGATTTCCGCTGTCCAACACTTCCCGTGTCCTGAAAAAGCCAAAGATTTGCGCAGTTTCCTCGGCCTCGCTTCTTATTTTCGCCGATTCATTCGATACTTCGCCTCAATAGCTTCATCATTGCACAAGTTGCTCGGATCAGGCGTCGCCTTTGTGTGGTCTCCTGAATGTGAAGCGGCGTTTGCCCAACTGAAGTGTGCACTCACATCCGAACCAGTCCTCTGCCATTTCGACGAAACCGCGCCTACGCTCCTGCATACAGACGCTAGTGGTCGAGGCATTGGTGGAATTCTTCTACAGCGAGACAAATCTTCACGTGAGAAAGTCGTCGCATACGCGAGCCGTGCACTGACCCCTGCTGAAAAGAATTATACCATCACCGAACAGGAGTGCCTAGCGGTCGTATGGTCGATACAAAAGTTTTGACCTTATCTCCACGGCCGCCACTTTACTGTGGTTACGGACCATCACGCCTTGTGCTGGCTCTCGACAATCAAGAACTTGTCCGGCCGCCTTGGTCGCTGGATTCTTCGCTTACAAGAATACGACTTCACTATCACATACAAGTCGGGAAACAAGCATCAAGACGCCGACGCCCTTTCGCGTTGCCCGCTCTCTTCGGAGCCGCTTAACAAACCCGCCACTGCTGCACACGAGAAGCTTTCGGCCGTCTCTTCCCTACATGTTTCGTCATTAACTACTTTGGACCCAACTTCTCCAAGCGAGTGTGGTTTGTTCTTATCTCACCAACGTGCTGACCCTTACTGTCGCCGCATCATGGACCGTCTTGATGGGACTTGCCGGCCCCCTAACGCCCGTCTTCGCCGACAGCTGGCGCAATTCAAGCTCAACAACCACGTCCTGTACCGTCATATCTACCACCCTGATGGTCAACGCTGGGTGCCCGTTCTACCTCGCTCTCTTCGGGCTCAAGTCCTCAAGACATATCACGACGACATGTCTGCTGGACACATGGGCTTCCAGAAAACGTATGACCGCATAAGATGTCACTACTACTGGCCGGGCTTGTCCACCTGTGTCGCGAAGTACGTTGCCTCATGCGCCCTTTGTCAGCGTCGCAAGCTACCTACATCAACTCGAAGTGGACAATTACAACCGCTCCCGTGTCCCCTGCAACCATTCGAGGTAGTTGGCATTGACCTGTATGGTCCGCTTCCTATGACTGTCACGGGCAATCGTTGGATAGTTACAGCTGTCGACCACCTGACCCGCTATGCCGAAACAGCTCCCGTGCCTTCTGCATCAGCTTAGGAAGTGGCCGACTTCATCCTTCGAGCAATAATCCTTCGACACGGAGCTCCTCGTGTAATCTTGAGCGACCGTGGAAGAGTATTTCTTTCAGCACTCGTCGAAGAAGTGCTCAAGGCAGCCGGCACTACACACAAAACAAGCTCCAGTTACCATCCTCAGACGAACGGCCTGACTGAGCGCTTCCATCGTACACTGTCAGACATGATTGCGATGTATATCGAACCCGACCACAGAAACTGGGACAACATTTTGCCATTTGTCACTTTTGCGTATAATACCTCTGTACAGCGCACAACCGGTTACTCGCCGTTCTACCTCGTCCACGGTCGCTTCCCCTCTTCTTTCCTCAATGTTTCGTTCTTCTCTGCGCCTGTCAAACCATGTTCATCTTCAAGTGAAGAATACGTGTCTCGTCTACTTCATTGCCGCCAGCTGGCTCGCGTCAACACTGAAGCCAAGCAACAGGATCGCAAGCTTGAATATAATGCCTCCCATCGTGCCGTGTCTTTCAGCCCTGGCGACGAAGTCCTCCTTCTTACACCCATTCGCACTCCCGGACTGTGCGAGAAGTTTCAATTACGCTTTATTGGCCCCTACAATGTCTTGGAGCAAACGTCTCCTGTGAATTATCGCGTGGCACCCGTTCTTCTTCCGACGGACCGCCGCTACAGGGCAGCAGAAATAGTCCACGTATCCCGCATGAAGCCTTTCATACGGCGTTCATCTTCGCTTTAAAATGCGGCCAAGAACTGCGGTCAGGATGACCGCTTTCACGTGGGTGGGGGAGTTAGTGTAGGCATTCATTAAGCATATCATCTATCTTTACACATATTCATCATCATGAGTGGTCGTCATCTTCTTCTGCTTTGGGGACTTGGCTTGTCTGAGTTGTGTGCCTTGGGCGTGGTCGCTTCATCGTGTCTTCCGGGCCTAATAAAGGTTGCCTTTACTGTTACATCACAATATATATATTGCAACGAGCGAAGTTACGTAAAACACAGATTATTATTCGAGAAGCGTTAGCCGCAACAAGCTGGTACAGGCAGGAACCCGGCAAGTACGAGCCACAAACAAACGTCAACGTCTTCTTTCACGCTGGCAGAGAGCTGGCGCCACTATGCTCAGGTACAATTACTGACCGCGCAGAAAAGAGCCAACCTCACGACCTAGGGAAATGACACGACAAGAGGGTCATAGCACGGTTTGAGGCTTGATACGTGTACTGTTTCACGCCCACGGCGCCGTTGGTCCGAAGGTGGATCAATGGGCTCAACTTCATAGTTGACAGGAGATGTTTGTCGCACCACACGGTTGGGGCCATGGTATTTCTACGAAAGCTTCTGGGAAAGACCGGGACGGGTAGACGGGGCCCAGAGCCAAACCAGCATTCCTGGGTTATAGTGGACACTAGACGCTGAGGCATCATGGTCAGTTTTCTGGCGCCATTGGTCTTGTGTGGTAAATGAGCGAGCGAGTTGCCGGCACTGTTCGGCATAAGCAGCTGCTTCGGAAACAGGCGTCGCTTCGGAAACATCAGACCTGTAAGGGAGAATGGTGTCCATGGAGCATGATGGCTCACGTCCATACAGAAAGAAGAAAGGAGAAAAGCCAGTAGTTTTTTGTGGCGCAGAGTTGTACGCATACGTAATAAAAGGGAGCACTTGGTCCCAATTAGTGTGGTCGTCAGAGGCGTACATGGTAAGCATATCTCCAAAGGTACGATTAAAGTGTTCAGTCATGCCATTGGTTTAAAGATGGTATAATGGCATATTCTTTCATTGTGTACAGCTCTAACAACTTCTGAAAACTCTTGAACTCTAAGAACATACCGAAGATTAGTACCACTGTAGTTGAAACGCCTGCGATTTCTGTGGGTTCTAGGTCACTGCGGCTTAAAGTGACCCTGAAAAGGTTTTGAATTCAGGAATTTATTGCGAATTTGGTATCTGCGACCTCCTAAAACATATCTACATAGGTTTTTTTGCGAGATTCGATTAAACTATGGCGCTAGAGGCTAGCAAATATTGACCGAAAAAATACCCTCCCAGCACGCGCGCGTGCAGGGGTGGAGCACGGAAGAGATAGACACTTGGGCAGGTGATGTCACCGTCAGGGTCGAGCCACCACCTGGCGGGCAATAGACGTCAACCGGGATACGTCCCAGCGTGACGTCACCGGTGCACGTGCAAAGAGCTGGTTGGCAAAACACTCCCGCTGGTGGCTGAGTGGAGTGCAGTCGCTTGGTGCTTGCAGCGAGTTTTGAAGAGGGTAGTCCTTCTTGGGGACTTTCCGCGCCGCGCAAGAACTTTGGTCTGTCTGTCTGTACATTTGTCTGTTTGTTCACCGTTACCGCGAACCGGGTACTCTAAGCAGCATCAGCCGATACCCCGAACGGCCTACTCCATCCGCAGCGCCCACCAATGTTGCTTAAGGATCAGCGTTCATAGGTGTGTGATTGTCAATTAAAAAGAAATTATTGCGCATATCTGAGGCATCATGACAACACAGATATATTCTGCATGTTCGTGTTTTACTAGAAAAGGCATACATAAGTAATTTTAAGGACCGTAGTGCTTATCACGCTGCACTAACCGTGCAACGTTTGGTTGCACCCTTGCACGGGACGAAGAGTGTTTCCAACGCTTTTCTAAGAAGATACGGTGGTGGCACGTACCCGTCGCCCTGCGTTATACACCTTATCACCTCTGAGACGGGTGCGCACACCCGTATCTGGGCCACCTGCTTCATTTTACAAGAAAAACTGCCAGATGATGCTCATGTCTCACATGTGTCGTGACTTGATGCGCTCATTTGCGTCCGCTGCACGCTCGAGGCACTTTAACGCAGCGTTTCTAGAATACCAATCACCAATTTTCTTGCGCAGAACATCAAATAAATGTTTTGTTCAGTCTCTCCACACGCAAGACTATCGTCTTTCGACGACATTTCCACATTACAAGCAGATATGGGACCAATTTTTTATTTTCTTTATGAAAGACTAACATTCATCTCACAGTGGCAACATTATCTGTGGTATGTGTCAGAGAACATCTAGGTGTGTGGTAAAGTGCATGATGAAATGTTTGCCACGCTCGCTCGCTCCTGATCTCCGAGAAGTGAACACACGTGGCGGCCTGTGCGAGGAACAGTGGTATCGTCTTCGAAAATGTGCAATGTTGACTGTGGCGTGTAGTGTGTGTTGAAAGACATCGACATATTGGTTCACCTTTACGGGCGGTGAAACTGAGAATATTGTGCTTGGTGTGTGCAGTGTGAATAAAGCGATGCGCCCTGTTTGCGAAAACACTGGTAGTCGTTGTGGGCCGGTTGCAGTAACCGGTTGTCGATGAAACTTCACGATCTGACATATTTTAGTCAAGGTAAAAATGCATTTGACGCGATCATCTGCGAGTGGGTACATCTCAGCGTATGCGTGGCATGCAGAAAAGTAAAAGTGCATGATCGCCGGGCGATATATACGTGCAAGAGCTATAAACACGTTGTAGTGTTACCGAATTTGGATATACGCTTTACCACTGCTATAACTCCTATTATCGGATACCTGACACGTGTTAATGCTAACAGCGTAGATTTTTGTTTCTTATCTACTTTGCACTTTTACGTCTTGATCCTCATGAAGTGGCAATGCGCATTGCAAGTTTCAGTATCAAGCATAAAGGTACGAAAACACGTTATAGGTGTCAAATGCAGCAAGATAACTGTTCCAGATAATATATTGCCACCTGGTGTTCTGTGCCAGTGAACAGTGCGTCAGTTCTGTGCCGGTAAACGAGGAAGATGAAGACGAGCATCCCGTGCCAGCGGAGACGTCCTTCTTTGTCTCTGAGATTTTTGACAGTCGCGTCCCTTTATACGTTCCTTCGAGCTCTTAGCGCGTGACAACTGGTGGAGGAGCTGGGTACTCTATGCACCGAACCCCTCATAGTACAAGAAGCTCCAGCCCCATACCGGTGGTCACGCCTGCTCACCGTGCTAGCCGCAGGATCCGTTGACTGGACCCTGAGTTCGGACTTCTCTCAGAGGAGATGACGGCCCCAACTATTCCAGGCAGCGCCGCCCAAGCGGCTCCAACCCAGCCGGTATGGAAGGCGCAACGCCATTGCAATATAAAATTTTCAAATCAAAAACGCCGAATCCCTTTCATGGTGCTGTTCATGAAGATGTTGAAGATTGGCTAGTCCACTATGACTTCGTTGCCGCTCATAACATGTGGGATGACACAGACAAGCTCCGACATGTCTACTTCAGTTTGAATGACGGGGCACGTATTTGGTACGAAAACCGGGCAGGTGTGTTCACGTCACGGGTGGACTTCAAACGCCGGCTTCTTGAAACGTATGCAAGTCCCGATCGCCGAAAGCGAGCTGAACGTGAACTCCAGCGCCGTATGCAAATGCCAAATGAAGGCGTAGCAATGTATGTTGAGGACATGACGCGCCTTTTTCGACGAGCCAACCCTCACATGCCGGAAGAGAAGGTGCGGTACCTGATGCGTGGAGTGAAAGAGCAGTTGTTCCGTGGTCTTGTACGCAGCCCCCCGCCCCCCAAGACTACGTCAGAGTTTCTTGCTGAAGCCGTCCTGATTGAAAGCACGCTTCGGCAACGGACCCAGACGTACGAGCGACAAGTGAAGCTTGCTTCTGCTACGGACTACACGGGTGGTCTTAGGGCCCACGTCGACTTCTTCCGAGAGCTCATACGTTCTGTAATTCGCGAAGAACTGCAGAAGTTATCAGTACCCTCAGCACCCACTGTCAGTTCTTTGTCCGGCATCGTCCGAGATGAAGTTCAGCAGGCACTACGAGAACCGTCCTGTCAGACAGAGCCGCGGCCCCTAAATGACTTCCCTCGCATGTCGTATGCGCAAACTCTGCTCCAGCCAGCACCACCTTTGGCTCCGCTTCGCACCGCGGCCCCTGCCATGCTTCCGGCACAACAAACTCTGCGGCAACCTGCACCACATTTCACTCCGCCCTATACCACAGCCCCAGCCATGCTTAAGCAGTCCAAGCGGGCCCGTACCTCAGTGACCGCCGACCGATTCCGCGAAAATCAGACGTGTGGCGGGCCCCCGATCGACGTCCCCTTTGCTATCACTGTGGTGAACCTGGGCACATCTACCGACAGTGCACTTATCGACAGCTGGGACTTCGTGGTTTTTCGGCCAACTCCTCACCTCCTAGGTTCGGCCAGCGGCCTCCGGAAATCACTGACTACGTTGCTCAGCAGCGCGGATCGACATCTCGGCACCACTCACGCTCTCCGTCACCGCGGCGCTTTTCGCCGAATCATCGCACTTATGCAGGCGTGGCGCAGGGCCGGTCACCTAGCCCGCGTCGGGAAAACTAGCCTCAGCGACCTTCAGGGGCAAGGCCGCTCAGACTGGTCATGCTCAAGGCCCCCTATCGACGTGGACTGAAGATACCGACGATACATCGACAACGACACCACCGGCTGATTGCGGAAGAGTTTCTTTAGATATTCCTGTTCTGCTAGATGGTCGCGAAGTCAGCGCTTTAGTGGACACTGGTGTGGACTATTCCATAATTAGCGAAAAGCTGGCCGCTCTTTTCAAGAAAGTAACGACGCCTTGGAACCGAACGCCAATTCGTACAGCTGGCGGGCATATCGTCACGCCACTCGGTATGTGCACGGCAAGACTGCAAGTCCGCGGTTGTACATTTGTTGCTAGTTTGAGCGTTCTCCGGCAGTGTTCTCGAGACCTGATCATTGGCATGGATGTTCTCGGGGAGCATGGTGCTATAATTGACATTCGACGACGTCTAGTCACTTTGGCGGCCACAAACGCCACAACAGCTTACGCCGACCCCAGCTACTCCCGAGTGTCTCTTCGCGTCGTCGACGACGCTGTCACGTTACCACCCCGTGCAACTATTGTGGTTCAGGTGGCGTGGGGCAGAGTGATGCACGGTGAAGCAGTCGTAGAAAGCAATCACTTGCTTTTGCTATCTCAGAGTGACTGCGTAGCGAGACGCCTTGTTGACCTTCGTGATGATCACTGCAGCGTTTTTGTCACAAACGTCAGCTACGAGCACCTGCACTTTTTTCCTGGAACTGTCATCGCCTACGCCGACCCAGTCGCCAATGCCACCGAGTGTTTTGCTTCCGAGGCCTTCGGTACCGCTGAAACGCCTTTCCGCAGCGTCGACATCAATCCAGCGCTTTCTGAAGCGAACAAGCAGCGTTCGAGCGAGATGTTGCTGGAGTTCTTCACATGCTTTGCACGTTCTTCGAAGATACGTCAAACACCGATAACGAAACACCTACGACGACGCGCATCCCATACGGCAGCAGCCTTATCGTGTTTCGCCGACCGAACGGCACGCGATTCAAACGCAGGTCAAGTAAATGCTTCAGAATGTCGTGATACAGCCTTCAAGCAGCCCTTGGTCATCACCAGTCGTTCTTGTGAAAAATAAAGGTGGCACGCTTCGCTTTTGTGTCGACTACAAAAAGTTGAACAATGTCACAAAGAAAGACGTGTACTCGTTGCCCAGAGTCGATGATTCTCTGGACAAGCTGCGACGGGCGAAGTATTTTTCGTCCGTCGACTTGAAGAGCGGTTATTGGCAAATAGAGGTCGATGAACGTGGCCGGGAAAAGACCGCTTTTGTAACGCCGGATGTACTTTATGAATTCAAAGTGCTCCCTTTCGGCCTCTGTTCCACTCGAGCCACATTCCAGCGAATGATGGACACCGTCCTGGCAGACCTCAAGTGGAAAAGCTGTCTCGTCTACCTCATGATGTCGTTGTGTTTTCAGAAACGTTTGACGAACATCTTCGTCGCCTTCGGAATGTGCTCGAAGCCATTAGATCGGCCGATCTCACTCTCAAGCCTGAGAACTGTCATTTCGGCTACGAAGAATTAAAGTTTTTTGGTCACGTCGTGAGCGCCGTTGGTGTTAGGCCTGATCTTGACAAAACTGCTGCCGTCACCACTTTTCCACCTGCAACTGACAAGAAAAGTCTTCGATGGTTTGTGGCTCCGTGCGCGTATTACCGGCGCTTTAATGAAAATTTCTCTAACATTGCGGTGACACTATTACGCCTCACGCGTGATGACACACCATTTGTCTGGGCTGACGACCAGCAGACTGCCTTTGCGGAACTACAGCACCGGCTCTCTTCCCCTCCCGTGCTCGGCCCCTTCAGTGAAGATGCTGACACTGAAGTACGCACTGATGCCAGCAATATTGGTCTTGGAGCTATTTTGGTACAAAGACAAGATGGCATTGAACGGGTAATAGCCTACGCAAGTCGCACACTGTCTCGCGCGGAATCTAACTATTCAACATCAGAAAAAGAATGTCTCGCGGTCATTTGGGCAATTACAAAGTTTAGGCCATATCTCTATGGAAGACCATTTAAAGTGGTGACTGACCATCATGCTTTGTGCTGGTTGACCAATCTACGAGACCCTTCAGGATGATTAGCACGATGGAGTCTGCGCCTACAGGAATTTGATGTCACCATCGTGTATAAGTCAGGCAAAAAGCACGAAGACGCTGACACGCTATCACGAGCCTCTTCAATCCGCCAGTACTAGCGCAGAATAGGACGGCGCCTTCGTGGCAACTATCAGCGGACCGGATCTGATGTCTCATCAACGAAATGACGCCGATCTAAGAATGATTATAGATCATTTAAAAGGTGGCACCGTGCCCATTCCTCGTCCAATGTCGCGAACGTTGCCATCATTTTGCCTACGGAATGGCGTCTTATACAAAAGGAACGCCAGTGCTGGTGACAGATCTTATCTTCTCGTCGTGCCTAAAGCCCTCCGCGATGACGTCTTATTAGCTTGCCACGACGAGCCCTCATCTGGCCATCTGGGCTACTCGAGAACTATGGATCGGGTGCGACAACTCTACTACTGGCCTAAAATGTCTGCCTGTGTCAAACGCTACGTGAAGGAATGCCGTCAATTCCAGCGTCGCAAGACACCACATTTAAAGCCTGCAGGTCATCTACAACCGATCAATTCACCACGTACACCGTTTGAACAAGTGGGGGATGGACCTCCTAGGCCCGTTTTCTTTGTCTTCTTCTGGAAACAAATGTATTATTGTCGCAACCGATTATTTGACGCGTTACGCTGAGACGAAGGCGTTGCCACGAGGGATCGCATCTGAAGTTGCCAGTTTTTTTATGCATCAAATTGTGCTACGGCATGGCGCCCCGTCATATGTCATCACTGATCGAGGGACATCATTCACAGCGAAACTCTTGGATGATATCTTCAGGTTGAGTTACACAACCCATCGAAAGACCACTGCGTATCACCCTCAGAGTAATGGTTTAACAGAAAGGCTAAACAAAACGCTAGCCGGCATGCTCTCTATGTGCGTGGATGTGCAGCACAAAACGTGGGACGACATCCTGCCGTACGTAACATTTGCGTATAACACTGCAACGCAGGAAACTACACGCTTCACGCCATTCCGACTCGTTTATGGTCGAGATGTTAGAACTATGCTGGACGCCATGATTCCATATGAGGACATCGACAAGCTCGACCAATTAGCCCCCGACATCAATGAGTGCATTCAGCGTGCTGAGGAAGCACGTCAACTGGCCCGTGTGCACATCCGAACTCAACAGTGCGCAGATGCACGGTGGTACAACATCCGCCATCGAGAAGTTAATTATGAACCTGGTGACCAAGTTTGGGTTTGGACACCCATTAGGCGGCGAGGTCTCAGTGAGAAACTCTTGAGGAAGTACTCTGGACCTTACAAAGTACTCAGACGTGTGAGTGACGTGAACTACGAAGTGGTTCCAGACGGAGGCTCACCATCATCCCAGCGCAGGTTACCACGCCCAGAGACTGTACACGTAGTCCGCCTAAAACCATACTTTACGCGGTGATGCGAATTTTCTTCTTGTGCCAGTGAACTCTTCATGTGAACAGTGAATGCTGCTTATTTCCAATTACCAGGCCCAGGACGCATTTTGTATCGTGCACTAATTTGTTTAATATTTTTTTATGTTACCTACTTCGACCCACTGCTGTGCACACTTTTGTTTGAGCATTGGGTCGATGCTCTCTCTCTTGGGAGGAGGAGTAATGCCACCTGGTGTTCTGTGCCAGTGAACAGTGGGTCAGTTCTGTGCCGGTGAACGAGGAAGACGAAGACGAGCAACCCGTGCCAGCGGAGACGTCCTTCTTTGTCTTTGAGATTTTTGACAGTCACGTCCCTTTATACGTTCCTTCGAGCTCTTAGCGCATGACAATATTATTAGGTTGTCGGGTTTTACATCATATATATTTTTACTAGGTTATTAGAGAGTTTTCAAATAGGGTCCCCAAAAGTTTGGGGCCCCAAAGTCTTTTGTGTATGAACGCTTTGGGTCAAGCAGGAGCGATGAGATTTCGAATAGTGTCTGCCGCTCTTTGGAAAATCCCCCTATTCTTAGTCACTCTAATCTTGGCCGAGAACCGTCACTTCAGTGGGTGCCGTCACGTTTGCCTCACCCAAAACATTTGGGCAGGCTTCGCGCGGTTTGGGTTTTGCGCATGCGCAGTGGCTTTGACGCTATTTCTTTGGGGCCCGTATTCGAAAACTCCCTACGGAAAAACGCAGCGGCAGAATTCACTTTCATTTTTACGAGGATATGTTAACCTCAGTCTAACGTACGGCAAGAAGCCTTTTTTTTTATTCATCTCCGATCACACTTTTGCGCAATGAGTGAGGATCTTATTCATGACATCGCGCACAGCAGCTCAAAACCATGGTGCTGCCAATGGTGTACCTCGTTTAAAACTGCAGTGCACATGCCACAATGGAAATTGAATCAGTTCACATCCATGCCATGCAAATATTTCTGAAAGTGCCAGTCATCGTGTACATTTGAAACGTTCGATTTCGGAAAAGATAAGATTTTTTTATGGCTGTCATCTACGTGGGCGACGCCCGATGCGTGCTAGTCGCGTCTCTCAGTACTTTAAATAAACTTTCTCCACCCACCCATCTATGACGAGCTAACGTCCACACTCTTGAGAAGTGACCCTTCCGCGACCTCCTTCTTTCAAAATCCGTGAATTCAGAACATAGCAATGTCAAAATTCCTGTGAAAAGAATGCAGATACGCAGCTCTGCTATGCAGAAAGATGCCGCCGGCGGAACTTTCTCGCCAACAAGCCCCTGCTCCGAAAGAGGGAAAGGTGGGTGGGGTGCCCGCAGTAACGTCACGCTGTTCACAAACAAGGAGAGGTCTATTGGTGCTGGGCCGCCTGCGTCGCTCAGTCAGCTCAGCTTGTTTACTTCGTGGTTGTGCTTTGTTTTTTCTGCGATCTACTGCCTGGCGAAGCATCAGCTCTGCAAGTTCGCAGGGCTTTCTTGCAATTGTACCGTTCTCTTCTTCTGATTAGACATTTTCTCCATCCGACCTTCACTAGTTGTGTTTGTGCGAGGTTGCAATGGATTGGCGATAAAAAGTTACTGCGCGACCTATGGCTTCCACAGCACTTACGGTCGCGATGAGGTCGCTTTTCACAAGTTTTCCCGGGATCAGAAGATGGCTGCAAAATGAGCCGCTGCAGTTTAAAGAAAATAGTTCAAACCTACGAGAGGAAGCGCGCTGTGGCAGTCACGAATCTGGCAAATTTCGAGGCAGCAGCAGCACTCCTCCTCTTTCCCCATTTGCACGCAGTGCGTGCATGAGCACTGTGGGGGTGCTGACACCCCTTGTAAAGTTGTTTGCGCTGCGTGGCGCACGTTTCTCGCCCCAAAGCCGTATTTAGGGGTTACAACTGCTGTATTGGTTTGGTGATCGGGCAACGCATGACACAGGAGTATGATGCGAGCAGAGACATATCTTTATTGGGCGGCCTTTATATGCCGAGCCGAACGAGAAAGCCTGCGAACCTTTGCCGCACAACCATATCTTGAGGGGGTGGGTTTGACACGAGGCGCACGCTGCGCAAGACACGATACATCCTCCATGCTGCATAGAACAATGGAAATCCAAGAGCATACATTTAAAATGTGTAAAGTTTCATGCACGGCACTTGAACAAAGTGTTTGTTATAAGCTAAGCGTTTAGGCGCCTTGCGCTGTCGCTGTAATCTCCGTAGAATTGGCGATGCGTCTACGCCCGTGCTCGGTGCCGGATCACTGGACCCCGGCAAGGGCAAGGTCATTGGCCCCGCCTGCGCCGTTGTAGGCTGTGATTCATCCTCGCTGACTTCAGGAAGGTCCGGGCAGAAGGTCTCGCTGGGTAGCAGCAAGTGTCTACGACTTCATCGTAGTTGCCACCCCTGCTCTGCTATGACGTCATATGACCTGGAGTGTCTGGACGGTCTGATAACTTTAGCTTTGGTTGTTCAGGCTCCCTTAGAACGTATGCGAACCGTGGCCCTTGTTTCCAGCGGTGGTAGCAGTCCTCCCGGACGGTCGGTCTAGGAGCGCTTCATGACGGCGTGGTCCGGTCCAGTCCCCACATCCGGCTAGGTGTTGCGAAATTTTCTGCCTTGTAATATCTCCACTGGGGCCCGTCCGCACTCTAGTGGAGTTGTCCTGTAAGAAAAGAGACGAAGCCAGAAATCTTGCTTTGCTTCATGCACTTTACCGTGATGGCGGCTGCGGCACCTGTTGCTTGTTTTCGGTAAAATAAAGTTAATTACGTTGGTTTATGCAAGTTTTCAACTTGATTTTTGATTTTTCCGCACGGAACCACGTATCGTGACACCATAATCTCGTTTTTTTTTTAATTTGCCGATTATTCAGCACGAGCAGCGCTTGACGGCCCACTAATATTCGTACTGCTAGAAGTAGAATATATAACCGCGATGAGATATAGATGAAATCAAAGAGAATCGGCGGGCTTCAAGCAGCCAAAATCCGCGCAAGCGTGAGTTCGAGTCTGGTGCTGCTATTGACGCTGGTGCTTGCTTGATTTCACGGGTCTTTCGTCGTCGTCTTTCCTTAACAACATTAGTCCCGGGGGAATAGAGGAGCCATCCTGGCGACTTAAGGTGTTGGTAGTATAGCCGGGTCCTAATAGGGCTTGATGCGAGCAACGTGGACGATTTTTCGGCCATGACGACGCAAGGTGCCTGATGGTGTGAAGGGCTCGACCTCGTAATTGACGGGATAAGTCCGAGCAAGAATGTGGTAGGGGCTGTGATTGCGGGCCAATAACTTGGAGGACAGGCAAGGAGTATCCGGTGGGACCCGGAGCCAAACTAGGGCTGCGGTTTAGAAATCAGTATGAGGTCAGTCGTCGTCACGTTTAAGTTCCTACTGAACGCCAAGTCTATGATGCCACCGTTGATCGTGGTTGGAAAATCGAGATACAGACTTGTCATCGAGTAATTGTTCAGAATGTGGCCAACCAACCAGCCACGTTAAGGTCACCCACCACCACAACCGGAAACGAGGGACGCGCGCGTACAGACACACTCTCCATCGCCGCAACCATCTGCTCTAAGACGGCATCTCGCGAGAGGCTCGGGGCCAGGTAGACGATCACAACCAGGACGGCATCGCCAGAGTAGGCACTTGTGTAGACGGAGGCCTACGGCGAGTCGTATCTGAGCGGCGAAGTACACATTGCATGCGAGAGGATGTTGGCGTAGACGTGTCCAACCAAGCACACGCCGCAGTACTCGCCCCGGCTTCCACTCCGGGTGAAGGAGACGGGTCGTCAGTGGGACACGTTCGAGGTGATGCATCTGGAGCGAGGTCGGCGCACTGTGAGACCAGGAGTTGGGTCCAGTCCTGCTGTCGCCTGAGGGGCGGTAGCGCTTTAGGAAGACGTCCACTCCACCAGCCCTTCTCTCAGCCAGGTCCCGGATCACGCGATTGTAGCCACTCAGGGAGACATCGGAAGCGCAGTCACCGGAGGAGCGGTTCCAGGTCGCCGTGAGGCAGAGGAGATCAACTCTGGAGAAAACGCGGTCTCTGGCAACGTCCAGTGCATGCGCCGAGAGAGAGCGGACGTTTAGGAGTGCGAGCGTGAACTCACTACAGCCACCCTCGCACACCCCTGCGGAGCTGCTGGTCCCTTAGAGCGGAGAGGTAGCGCTGAGTGAAGGTGACGAGACGGTGATTCTAGAGCCTCTGAAACTCATCGAGCATGGGTTTGTCGGGGTTGCCTTGCTTGTGGTAGAAGGTGTGATCTCCCTCGGCGTTGATGAGGTAGAGTCCGTTGAGGTTGGTACAGTGAGAGAGCGCAACGTAGACGAGCTTCTGCGGGTGCGCCTTGGAGTAGTCATACACGACCGAGGCGCAGGTTCCCCCCTGACACTTGTGCACGGTGATGGCGCTGGCCTGGACGAGGGGAAACTGCGTCCGTTTACAAGCTATGCCGGCGTTTCGATCTACCGTGACGGTGGCTGACTGCATCTCGATGGGTATCCAGTTCTCCCTGGTTACGTCGTAGCCGTTGGAATGGGCCTCGTGAATGGCCCGAGCGGCTCGCGCACGCGTGAGCTTTCCGGTACCGGGCACATCGAACTCGAGCCACAGTCGCTTCACGCACGTCTCTTTACCCTCGTCTCCTTCTCATTCTTCATCCACTCCATCTCTATCATCGGGCAGTAGGCCGGCGAGCTCACACAGGTGCAAGACTGGAACCGCACCATTGACCAGACCATCCACGAGATCGATCTTGTGAGTAATCATGTAGGGCTTGCCAACCACGGCCATGACTTCCCCGGGCAGATTTGCAAACTCGCTGGGAACCATGCGGGCAACCCTGCGCTTGGCATTCTCGAGCAGATGTGGCATTATAGAGCCGAGGTACCGATCACGCGTGCGAGGCACCATGAAGTCATCCTGCGAATGGGCCATGGTCTCGTTGAAATTCGTGACATGGGCGTTCGAGTCGAAAATGCGCACGGCCGAGGGCGCGCGCTCGGCGGCTTCCTCGGCCGTGACGAACCTGAGAAGCTTTACTTCTTCAGGCTCGAGCACGCGGCCATCCCCGATCTTGGTGAGGACCGCGGAGAAGGTGACGTCGGACTGGCGCATGACTCTCGCGAGCGGGAAGTATTCGAGATGATGCCAGGTGGCAGTGCTTAATCCAAGGAGACCATCGCCCCTGCGGGGCCGCTTGGAGATCTCGCGGGCTCGCACGGGCGGCAACTGCCGCAGGTCCCTGCCGAGGATGACGTCCAGTCTACTGAAGGGTTCGGTGAGTCGCTGCGTGATCTGGCGCAGACGGCAATCAACCAGTTTGAGTTGGTCGGCGGACATCATACTGACCTCGTTTATGATGACGCACTTGACTCTGCGGAAGGCACACCGGAAGGTGTTCAGGTCACTAGGTCAGAGTCCACCATCCCTCATGACTCCGAGGCGGGCGTCCTGCCGGTTTGCACGGGCAGCCCGCACGAGTTTGAAAGCACTGTGGATGGTGGTTCTACCCAAAGCAACGGAGGCCTTTCACGTACTGGCGCAGATAACGTACGAGTTGTAGACGGAAGGGACGGAGGAGGAACCGTATTTCCAGCCAACGGCACCGCAGCAGTCCGCACAGCGGTTATACACGTCTATGGCGAGCTTGAGCACGAAGGTCTTACCACAACCCGTGGGTCCCGTAAAGGAGACCTGCAGCGGAGGCCACCCCGGCGTGGTCTGACGGTGCAGAATCTCGCGCAGCAGCTCGTACTGCTCGGGGTTGGTGCTACACATCATCGAGACGTACTCTTCTCGTTCCATGATTCCGCGCTGTTTGTGTACCGCAGCACACGGCGTACTGACCTCCTTGAGCAGTAGGAGCAGGCGCTTGTTAGGCAGCACGTCCGCACTAGCATCCGCATCTCGTCGTTCGGGGATTTGTACCCGCGCACATCCTTCATATGATGATGATGATGATGATGATGATGATGATGAATCCACAGACATGGCTCGTACCCACTCAGGGGGATCGGCCAAGAATCGATGACTTAATTAAGTAAGTTTTTTTTCTTTTTTTTAAATATCGAAACAACCCACCAGAAAAAAAGAATGAAAAAAGTAAAGACACCCTAGTCAGAATGAATGGAGTGCAATAGTTGCTTGTCACTCGTGCAGATAAGACAACTATTCATTACCTTGAATAAGAATCAGGATAGTTAAACAATGCTCTCGTGTTCGTTGGAATTATTTTTTTTCATGATTAATAATCACGCAATTAAAAGCTTAATTCTTTTAATTTCATTCAGGTGCTTGCAAACTGCGTAGAAAACGTTCTCGTGGCTGAAGCCCAGATCGTAAGCACCGAAGGAAAGTATGTTTTCTATAGTGAAATTCAACCCCAGGCTAGCAAATGGGAGGGCTAAGAATGTTTTCCTAAGCAATTTGTATCGGCGACATGATAAAAAATAGTGCTCTATTGTTTCCAATTCTGAACAAAAGTTGCATAGTGGTGATATCGCCAGACCAGCCCTATGTGAATAGAAATTTAACGGGGGGACACGACATCGAAATCTGGTTATTATGGTTTCCAACTGTTTTGTAGGACACCAATGACTTTTCCATGGAAATCTTAAGTGAGTAAATTCTGGTGTTGACAATATTGCTTCCATAGCGTCTGCACTGAGCGCGAGCTTTCTGTATCTTGTCGCCGTTATAGTGGCCACTTCGGGAAGGACTGATAGTACTGGCCCTTCCAATGCTGTTCGTGCTAGAGAGTCGGCGATTTCATTTACTTCTAAGCCGCAATGACCGGGTACCCATACTAATTTCAGTAGCTGCAGCTGAGGAGGAACTAGCATAAGGAACGTCTTTAAGGCCATCGATTTTGTTGACGCCGTAATCGACGTACATACTGACAGGGAATCCGTTATTATGATCGCATTAGCGGCATTCAAAGGTAGCTTTCGCAGCGCTAGAACTATTGCCAACAGCTCAGCTTCAAAAACTGGGGTGAAATCCGGTAATCTTAATGAAAAAGACCAGTCAAGCGAATGTGAGTATATACCTACACCTGTCTTTTCATTCAATACTGAAGCATCTGTGACTATAATGTTATTCGTTTCCGCATGTGCAAGATAATCCTGTAGTCGGCTATTTAAGACCCTATAGGATTGTAATTTGGCCTTAGAGGGAAAAATGTCATCAAATTCAATCTTAAGAATTTGATTTGTATCCTGCGCAGCAATCACATCTCGAATTTTTACATTTAACCAATCTAGTTGTTTCTGGACAAAAGCAATTTGAGGTGTTCGAAAGCGTGGCCAATGGGCAAGAAAAAAGCTGTCTGGGTCATTTATAAAATCATACTCAGATCGTCTTGGCGCATAGCTATAAAATTTCAGAAACGTCTGAACCGTTAGGATACGAAAACGGCAAGGCAATGTAGGTAATCGTGCTTCCTGATACAAAACATTGTTTCTTGCAAACCTCGGAAGTCCTAGACACAATCTCAAGGCTTCTCGTTCCAGCATAACTAGAGGCTTTATTTTATAGGAAGGGCCACCTGAGAACAATACGCACCCGAATTCTAGGATTGGTCGCATATACATTTTATAGATCATCACCATTGTGCTTCTGCGTAGACCATATCGGCGGCTGCTCAGTCTACGAAGAATTCCAAAGGCGCGTTGTGCTTTAGATGCCATACTTTCTATGTGAGGAGTCCAGTTTAGGTTGGCATTATAAGTAACTCCCAAATATTTAAGAGATTCTACCTGTGGAATGGGCTCTTGTTTATAACATATTGAAACTGAGATGGGATCGGATAACGGGAATATCAATACTGCACTCTTATTTACATTTAAGGTCATGCAGACTGCATCTAGCCATCTCTCCAGCATATTGACATATCTCTGTAGCGTTTGATATAAAGAATATATGTCACTATGTGCCGTGAAAAATGCAATATCGTCAGCATATACAAACACCTTCACGTCCTGGCAATGCGGTATAGTGCTCATTAAGATGTTAAATAGAACTGGCGATAATACAGCGCCTTGGGGGACACCACGTGTTTGTTTGCACTTTGACGATGCGCAACCATCCTTAAAGCAATAGAACTCCCTTCCTCTCAAAAATTCCCTCACCCACGCCAATATATATTTTGGGAGATTGTGGCTCTCTAATATGTCTAATAATACTGAATGTTCTACACTATCGTATGCCTT
The DNA here is from genome assembly GCF_043290135.1 of Rhipicephalus microplus. Classification (NCBI taxonomy): domain Eukaryota; kingdom Metazoa; phylum Arthropoda; class Arachnida; order Ixodida; family Ixodidae; genus Rhipicephalus; species Rhipicephalus microplus. The sequence goes on from NW_027464585.1 coordinate 44,863,224, forward strand.
AGCAATATCCAATGTCACTAGTGCCGCATGTTGTCTTTTTTTGCGAGCAAGCTGAATGCGGCTTTCTAAATCTGCGTGTGCACACCAGATTGAACAATCTGTTCTGAAGCCAATTTGATTTGGATTTAATATCGAATTTTCCTCCATCCATATTATAACTCTTTTATTGAGCACTCTTTCGATGAGCTTCACCATATTAGATGTAAGAGAAATGGGTCGAATGTTTTCTATGACATATCCGAATCCTTGTCTTTTTTGTATCGGCACTATTTTAGCTAATTTCCACTCATACGGAATCCAGGCATATTTTAACGAATAATTTACAGTGTTTAGTAGGTCACATGGTGATAATTTGAATAATATTCTTATCATATCAGTTGTGATTCCGTCCGGACCAGGAGCTGACGAGGGCAAACCTTGTATCACTTGTGCTAACTCTTCCTTTGTAACTTCAGTAACTTCAATCGTTGACGCTGGTTTTTGTGGATCGTAAGGCTTAGTTGATGTAAATCTACACTCCAGGCCTTTAGCTATGGTTTCTAAGGATTTCTTTGTTTCTTCCAAGGACATAATCTCAAACCCTATATTATTTTGAGATGGCATCATTTTACGTGATCTCATGAACCTGAACAGCGCCTTTTTGTTACAAGCTTTTGAAAGGTAATCATAATGTTTTCTATCATATTGTTCCTTAGCTAAGGAGACCGTGCGTTTGAAAATTGCAGCGTGATACTTGTAATCAGACCAGTTTTGAGGGCACTGGTTATACATAAGTTTTTTCCAAGCTGCCTTTCTTCGTCGGAAATCCCGGGCACAGTCCGAGTTCCACCACGGACTGTGGATTGTGCTCTTTGCGGATTCCACAACGAATTCTGCATTTTTATATGTTCTTTTGATCAGTGCACTTAGTCTCATGGCTTTTGTATCTTCTTGCTCTTCAGAATGAGCTGCCAAAGCAGATTCTAAATCTTTCTTAAATTTGGTATAATTAATAAACACTCGAGTCTGAGAGCCTGACATTATAACGTGGCAAGCAATCTCGAATAATATTGGCAAATGATCACTGTTAGTTGCACAATCACATGCACTCCACGACAAACTAGTGAGTGATGAACTCACAAAGCTTAAATCTAAGGCTGAACGAGACCTATCACTAATGTAAGTGGCTGTTCTTGAATTCAGGCAACACAAGTTATTATCCGCTGTCCACTCCCACAATCTCTTACCGCATTGATCAGTTCGGAAACCCCAGCACGTATGATGAGAATTGAAATCGCCGATTAGAATTTTATTTTAATAACTAGAAGTCACTGCAGCGTCTAAACATCGAGTATCTATTACACCTTTAGGAAAGTATGCATTCACCACCAAAAAAGGCATGCAGCCTGGTAAGGTTATTTCTAAGGCGAGAATTTCACTGTCAGGTGACATGAGCTTATACGCAATTTTTGCTTTGAGACTTATTCTATTATTAATAAAAATGCCAAACCTCCACCTTTCGATGGACGGTCTAGACGGAAAGATCTGAATCTATTTAATTGAAAAGACTGATGCATTGAAAGCCAAGTTTCTTGCAGTGCAATAATATCTGGAGAAAATTTCGATGCCAAATATATTAGATCAGTTGCTGCAGACTGAATTGATCGGCAATTCCAATGAAGAATTTTAAGTGACCCTATTTTGGCTCTAAAATAGCCTCAGCGATGGCCTTGTTTAGAACATTTTCTTTAAGAAAATCAGCTTTAGACAGGGTGTTCTGGTACTTTTTGGTTTTTGAATCTACAGGTGCGATGCCTTTTTTTGTATAAAGGGGATCTCGAGCACTTTAGCGATCGGGGATCCATCTCCATTTCGTCTGAGTCCTCCACTTTCTTGGTAAGCTCGCATTGAGATACGCTACCTTCCTCTACTGAATCTGCAGCTACCATAGGTTGCTGTGGCGTATCGGAGCCATACTTCTTTGAAATTTTAGGGTAGTCACGAATGTGAAGGGCTTCCGTAGCCTGATGTGGCGTAGCAGAGTCATACTCCTTTGCAAACTCTGAGGAGTCACTAATGTTACGTGGTGCACTGTGGTTGTTTTCCGCTGTACCCAACATTTGAGCCATCTGGTTCGATAGAATCTGGGCCAAGGACTCACAAATATTCCCAGCGATGCGCTCCATTGCCTTCTCCACTGCCTTCTCAATCGCTTCCGCAATAGGGACAGAGAGAGCTTCCATTGTTGGCATATTACGAGCTGTAACACCGGCGTAGCCTTGTGTTCGTGCTTGAATTTCAAGTGCCGCTTCCTTCCGTGAACACCGTCTTCGTTCTACTATCTCTAGAATTTGCAGTTCACGTACCTTTGCCGAACAACTAGAGCTATCGGCCGCATGAGCTTCGCTACATAGCAACACTTTTCTTTATCACTCAGACAGTCGCTAGAATTGTTACCTTCCCCGCATACCTTACACCTGACCGCTGACCTACAACCTTTCATTGTGTGACCATAACGCCAGCACTTTATGCATTGGAGCGGACGAGGAGAAAGCGGCTCTACTCTGTAAATTAAAGGCCAAGCCTTAATTTCTGATGGTCGGGCTGATCCCGCAAAGGTCACAATTACAGACTCAGTTGGTATTTTGTTGTTATCAACCACCCGTCCACACCGATAGACTGAAATAGCACCTGCTGGCAAAAACAGCTCTAGTACTTCGGAGGGTGGCATGTTGGCATCGACGCCACGCACTAGACCTCGGGTACATGCTAAATGAGAAGGTATGAACGCGCTCACCGGCTGGGATGCAAACGTTGAGCACTTTAGCAGATCTAGGACACAGGACTGGTCTGGCGAAAAGCACAGTATGCCTCCTCTGCCGAACTGGCGGACCTCCGTTATGGACTGGTATTGGGCCGTCACTGACCGTAATTCCGCCTGAATGATCTTCGGGTTTTTCATCCTAATGATGCCGTCATTGTTCGGGACTAGAGCCACTGGAACCGATGATATTCCGTTGTTCAAAAAAAGATCCACTGGCCCCTCCTTTGGATCCGTAGAAGCAGACCAAAGAAAAGTCCCTGGCCCTGGCGAAGATAAGGGCATCTTGTCTTGTCTGAACTGCACAAAAAACACTGATCAAACAAATATTGCAGTATAAGAAACGATGGTAGATCAATTAACCAAGAATATCTACTTAATTCTTGGCCACACCCCGAGAGCAAGCTTCAACGGCTAGAGCCGACCACCACCACGAAAGGGATCCCACGAAAGCCTTCATATTCATATCATATGATCCTTCATATTCATCACATTCTTCTTCGTCTTCTTGCATTCTTCTTTCTTCATCCTCCCTTTTCTCTCGCCTGAGGCGCAGCATCTCGGCGTAGTGGCATTCAACCATTCCCTGGACAACGGCATCATCATCCGCCGGGTTGTATTCTTTTCGTTTTACCTCGACCAACTGCTTGTTGTTCTCGTAGATGGACACGTACTATCGGCGTCAAATGAAACCCGAACAGCGGAGCACGTGTTTCAAACATTAGAATCAGTATAGTGTTGGCCGTCCAGTCATCACCATTGACAGGCGTGCACATCCAGTTTGGCAGCACCGCGTGATCCCCCTATACAATGCGTTATCTCCGTTTCTGCACTAGTTTTTGAATGGTGGCAATGGTGGCCATCGTGGGTGTGCCAAGCGCTTTTGATCGTATCACTCGCAATTCCTTGCTTTTACTTCAGCGTCGCAGTGTAATCGGTGACTTGACACAATAAAACAAAAAATATAATCGGTTTGCGGTTGATTTTCAAATGATCGTCGCATCTTATTTGCCAGCGCTGCTTCACTTCCACCCTTCTTTCAGAGACTGACCTGAAAACGCGTCACTTTAACTGGAAATGCCGAGCGTTTCTTCGGAAGAGAGAGCGCAAATTGTTTCGCTTTACAGGCACGAAGTGAAACAGCGTGAAATTTCCACCATTATGAACCGACTTTTGTTTACTCTAAATCGAATTCACCAGGAATTCCATGATGATAGACTCCGTGTTGACAAACCGTGCTACAATACTCGCCTTCGGCTGCAGTAGTTTAACGTCTGTTTTTTTATTTTGTTCCTTTCAAATACCATACCTGGAACACAAGCAGAAATAGTGCACTATAGGAGGATCGCGCAGTGCTGCCACACTGGATGTGCGGGCCTGTCTGTGCCAATGACTGGTCGACGGCACGCACCATGCCCTTGATAAGGCTTGGGCCACGCGCTCCGCTGTTCGCGTTTCATTTGATGCCGATACTACCTATTACCATCAAATACATCAACTGATTCACTTGGGAATGGTACGTATAGAAGGACATTTTCCCTCATATACGACTCCACATCGTTACCGGGGTTGTATCCGCGGTAGCGTATCACAGCCGGCCGTTCCCCGAGAACGTAACGGCAACCATCCTTCGCCGGCCGGTAGTTACTGGCGAAGTCGGCGAGGCATATGTCATTCAGAGGAAACGGCCTGGCCTCGTACTTTTGCACGAGGTTCGCTTTCGAGCGAACCTCGAGCGAACCTCGTGCTGCTACGTGTTCCACCTATGAGTTGCACTGCCTTTTTGTTTTGTTTACATACATTGTCTTGAAGGGCAGAGCTCAGTTAAATAAATGGATTCATTACCATAACAATGGTAAAAATGTTCGAACAGCATCATTTGCAGTTGTGAACTGGAGCAAAGACATGGCCACTTCCAACATGACAGTGATATACCTCCACTGAATTGACACATTGAAATGTATATTGTGCTCTTAGTGACTGGAAGCCAAAGGATGGGTGGAATAGACATATGTGGTACAAAATATACTTGTTGTCCAGCTGTTAAGTCAGTTGAAACAACATAGGCCTCGAGAAATCTTTGCTGCATATTGCTTCCAGCCTTCAAAACCTGGGACAAAAAAAGAAGATTGACAGCCTTTGCAGCGAGTTGGAATAAAAAAAAAATGTCACAGAAAGCCAAAACATGTGGACTTCCAAAACTTGCTATACAAGAGCTATTACTTGTATTATGCCCTAGATTGACCAAATATTAACAAAATAGTAGAGCACACACCACACACGTCCTAATGAACATAACAATAATGTCTCGTGTAGAAATTATTTATAAGTAGCAAATATGTACATACAACCACCCAGCTGACCCGTCTCTTCCAGATTTTGAATTGTGCAACACACTACTTTAACATATTGCCCAGCGTGTAAGCTTGACAAGCTCATAGTCTCGATGTTGTGACACACAATCTTTATTTGATCTATTCCTGCAATGTGATGACCCTCAAGTGTAAGTTACCAGTATGTTGGTGTTTGGTGTTTTGTGGTGCAAGGGCAATTGATGGCCAAAGAAAGCCAGGTCATGAGACAAGAGAGAGGAAAGGTAGGAAGGAAACAAGAGAAAGAATGATGATGATAATAGGTGGCTCGTGATAATAAAACAATGGTTGAGATGTACGGCATTAGCGCAAGGACCTCATGAACGCCTTTGCGTCCAAGGACTTTGTTTATATAACCACCGCAGCCGCAGCAGCGACCTCTCAGAGTTTTCGCTACAGAATGCCTGGGTATATCACATTAAATGTACGCCGGTTTCTTTAAAGAAGCCAACAATGGCTTATGTGTGAATAGTGATTCCCTACCAAGGAACATTGCTGGGTGAAGTGGTATCTGCTGTCAGTAGGGTAATGGAAAGTGTTTTCTTCTGGGCGCGTCCGATACTTTGTATTAGATTGAAATGTGAAGCACTGTTAGTGCTTCACTATATCTCGCACAATGGTGGATTCCCACCAGACAAAAGGTATGAATGTGCAGTGTGAACTTGTCCTGTTTTTAGCCTCGCAAGTGTTATTTCTGTGCGTCATGATTTTGATACTGGTGCCAAATGACCAAGTTGCGGCTTGAGGGGGGAAGCAGGCTCGGTGACGGAGCACGATCTGTCGGTTGAAATGCCGACATCTCCGCTGCCCGTTTCTCCGGCTGCCTCGGACGACGTCGGTGATAGGCAGCGCGGCACAAGGATAGACACAACCTTTTTGACGAGCGCCGATCATGTGCAACAGCAGGAAGTGAGTGACGATAAGATCTGCAGCGTATCGGTGATCTAGTGCTAGCTGTGAACGCTCGTGACAGTACGCAAGGATTCGGACCCGTAGGCGGCTAGATCCTCGACTACTGTATGATTAATTAACAAGCCGCTTGAAAGGACTGCTAAATGCTGGACGTACAGCGGTACCAGTTGCATCTCCAGACTTCTCCCCTGGTGTTTTCTGAGGCACTTATATAAGAAGTTAAGCATTTTCATTTGTGTACAGTTCCTTAAATGCACAGTTTTGTTTTTGTCATTTTCTCAGTTTGTTTTTTGGCGACCTTTCATTCTCTGTCTCTTGGCGACCTTTCATTCTCAGCGAATGTATTGACGCAATGTCGGCGTGCCTGCATATTTACTCGTGCACCGTGGCGCGTAGCTGGTGCGTCCACTGATAAAAGCTCAAAAACGCATTAAACACGTTGAAAGCGAGCAATTACACGCTTTCGCTGGCTCGGGCGCGCGCGTTCCCAATGCAGACGCTCTCACGATCTTCACTACCATGGAACTACAGTGCCGCCGCTACTGTCACCCGCCGGTGGTGGTGGTGGTGGTGAAAACATTTAATAACCATTAAATGGTTACAGAGAGGTGATTGGGTTGGGGCCTTATTGGCCTCCTACCCTCACAGCACTAGGTGGAACCCCTATTCCGGGGCTCCATTGGCAAGCAACGCCGCCCGCGCCCGTTGAACCAGAGCCTCTTGGGCCTTCAGGTCTTGACAGCCGAGCAGGCCCGCCTCCCAGTCCTCTCTCGTGGGATTGGGGTTGGGGGGGATAGATGGATTAGACTGGCACGCCCAGACGATGTGAAAGGTGTCAGCCACCTCACCACAGAACTGGCACGTGCCATCAAAGGATGAATTGAAATGTTTTAGCACCGCCGGGCACAGTACAGTATTGGTAAACAGTTTCAAAAGGAGGCGCTCGTCAGCGCGATGCAGTCCCTTACAAGGGTCTGGATAGCGCCGGTGCTCCTCCTTGTAGTAATTGGTAATATCTTTGAATGAAAGGGCCGAATTCTCTGATTGCGAGTAGGCTTCCAAAGACAGGGAGATAGCCCGGGAAGAGAGTGCGCGGGCGGCCTGATCGGCCTGTTCGTTACCCCTGAGTCCTTCGTGACCGGGTGCCCAAACCAGATTTCGCGGAGTTGGATTAACGTATCGGCAGCTAGGTTCCAGTATGCGCTGAGCAAGCGGTGAAGCCCACCCTAGCTGATAGTTCCGACAGGCCCCTCGTGAGTCGGTGATGATATGTTTAGAAGAGGGATAGGTGAGAGCCAGAGCGATGGCAATCTCTTCCGCGTGTGTTGCGCTGTAGGCTTTGAAAGTGAGCCCGTTTACGGTGTTTGCGTTGCGTATGACTGCGGCGATCACTGTGGTTTTCTTTGGACATGTTGCGGGGAAGGGGTCGGATCCGGAGGGCGCGTCTCCAAGGTTCTGGCACTCTCACCCTTTCCTCAATATAGTAATCGTGTTTGATGTGTATTCGGTCCAAGAGGCGGCGACCGGAATGGGTCTGTGCAAGGCGCGTGTATTGGTTAACGAAGTGGGCTTCTCGAAGTTCCCGGTAGGTATTTACCACGCCTAGGGCCAGAAGTCTCTGGTTGGACGTGGTGATAGGGAGGTCGAGAGCCCGCTTGATAACATTACGGTGGATGACCTCGAGTTGATCATCCTCGTGTTTGCGTAGGTGCAAGTAGGGAGTCGAGTAGAGTATTCTACTCGTTACGAAAGCATGGGCAAGCCGCATTGCATCCCTGCTTCGTAATCCGCCCCGCTTGTTGGAGACCCGGCGGACCATACGGCCCACCTGGTCTCCCACCGTGCGAAGTTTGGCTATTGTGGTGTCGGCCTTGCGTTGGTGGTGTATGAAGAGGCCAAGGACGCGGATCTCCTTGGCCTCGCGGATCGGTCTCGAGGGAAGACTGATATGGAGCTGAGTTGTGTCCTGAGGGGAGGGACGTACGTGCACAAATTCTGACTTAGCCGGGGCACACTGGAGTCCACAGTAGGTTGCGTAGTCGTCGACTACAGTCGCTGCTGCTTGCAGGCATGACTCCATGTGACCCAGGTTACCTTGCGTGGCCCAGATCGTGATATCATCCGCGTAAAGAGCGTGATGTATCCCTGGTAAAGAAGCCAATTTGGGGGGAAGATGAAGCATGGCTATATTAAAGAGGAGGGGAGAGAGGACCGCGCCTTGAGGAGTTCCCCTCGAGCCGATGACGTAAGGCCCATGTTCCTCATCTTGTATGCGTATGTAGGCTTGTCGGTCTGTAAGAAACTGTCTAACATAATTGAATGTTTTATAACCACAGTTGGTCTGACTGAGGTGGTCAAGGATTACCTCATGCTTCACGTTGTCGAATGCCCCTTTAAGATCCAAGGCCAGGACTACCTTGTCATTGTGGGGGCATTCAACGGGATCTAATATGTCATGGTGGAGCTGTAGAAGTATATCCTGGGCTGACTTCTGAGAGCGGAATCCAAACATGGTGTCCGCAAAAGTGTGCTGTGTTTCTAGAAACTCGGAGAGTCTGTCGCGCACCATCGTTTCCATCAGCTTGCCGACACAAGACGTGAGGGAGATGGGCGAAGGTTCTCCACTTCAATTGGTTTACCTGCCTTCGGGATGAAGGTCACGAGAGCTGATTTCCGTTCAAGAGGGAGAGGAGTTTCTCCGTCCCAAATGCTACTAATGTATTTGAGGAGCGTGGCGTAGGCTGCGTCGGGAAGATTGGCCAACAGTTTGACCGTAACCTGGTCACGCCCTGGTGCAGTGCCACGCTTCATCTTGCGTAAGGCCGCCTGGAGGTCATGGAGCTGGAACGGGGTATCCAACTGCGTGTTCTTTTTGCCTGCGTAGGAGTATGCGGCCGTCCGAGGGTCCTTGGTGGTGCACAGGTATCGGTACCTGAGCGTGTTTGCCAGCTGTGTTGTCGTTCCTGTAAAGTTGTGCATGTCCTTATGTAAGTGACGTTGAGTTTCCGTGCGTGTTTGTGTTGGATCGATGAGAGTGCGAAACAGGCGCCACGTGTTGCGACCAGACATCTGGCGTGCAGCCGTGTTGCACCTGTTCACCCAGTTAGTGTCGGCTAGCTGAGCAGCATATTCCGCAGCTTGCTCCGTGAGTTCTAGGATGCGTTTCTTGAGGTGTCTGTTATGTTTCTGTTTTTTCCATCGTTTGGTGAGGCTGCGGCGGGCCTGCCAAAAATGGAGGAGGTGGTTGTCCACGTCCGTTTGAGTTTCCGTGAGCTGTATCAGCTGTTCGTGTTGTTTCAGTGTAGACATCAGTGATTTAGACCAGGTGTCGTATCCCGACTGGAGAGGGTCTACAATAGGTAGAGGGGTGCGGAAAGTTGTCCAGTCTGGGATATGAGCTTGTGTAAGTGGGCGTTTTAAGGGACGCATGTACACGGTTGTGTTTAATACACAATGATCACTACCGAGAGTGTCCTGTGTGTTCAGCCAGTCGGCATGGCGTATGTTGCGTGTAATTGTGAGGTCCGGGCAAGTATCTCGTTGAACAGAGTTGCCTACACGTGTTGGCCTGGCGGGATCAGTGTGGAGGGTGAGTCCAAGTGTAGAAAGAAGTTCCGCAAGCTTCCTTCCACGCGTGTCCTCTCGTGGGTAACCCCATAACCTGCTTGGGGCATTGAAGTCGCCGACGATCAGGAGGGGGTCCCTTCCTGCCACCTGCATAGCTTGTGTGAAAGTTGCGCTGAACGTGACGTTCTTAAACTTTGGGGGACAGTAAATGTTTAAAATATGAACAGGTTGGTCAGATCGCCTTATAGGCAGCACCGACACCATCGTGTATGGGAAAGGCGGTGTTGTGGGGAGTGTGACTTCCTGGGCGGTATATTGCTTGTGAACAAGTATACATGTCTCCGGGTTGTGTTGAAATGTAGTGTAATTTGTGAGTTTGACGTCCGTGCCGGGTTCCTGAAGGGCAACCACGGCAACGAGGAACTCAAACGTCTCAAGATAGAGGCGGAAATGAGCCCGCTTCTTGTGGTTCTTGAGACCTCTGCAGTTCCACTGTGTTAGTAACAACGGCTGAGTTGTTCTCACCCGCCGGAGAATCAGCCGAGATGCGGCGCGGCCGCCTCGTTCACTCCACTGCCCCCTTCTAGTACACTGCAACTCGGGCATGGAGGAAGGAAAGATGGGAGATTGTATGCCCAGCCGGCGCGCTACGGGAAAAGTGTGGAGTAAATGACATCACGGCGGCCATATTCAATGGGCACAATGGCGGCGTTGCTATGGTTACGTGTTGCACAGTGTAGCTGGTCTAGCAGTGAGCGGCCGCGGCTGGCGGCGGCATGTGTGCCTCCTCATGTCTCGTGCGGAGTCGTGGCGGACAAAACCCATGCTCTGCGGCACGTTATTGGTTACGGAGTGTTCTCCTAGCAGTTACTGTGCTTTTAGCAACGTTTACAAAACTTTTGTCCACCACGGGGTCTGAACAGTGCATAGAATGAGCGCATATCCATGTGCCGTGCGGGGAATGAAGCATTTGAAGTGTTCAGCGAAATTGCTTTGGGCATTATGACGCAGTGGATTGACGACTAACGCCTTGCAGGTCAGTGACAATTGTGCAGTGCTCCTGCTTGTGGCAACGGACAAAACTATTGTGCCCCGCAAGACGCAATGACGACCATGTGCACATACGTAGTTTTGTGTTCGGTATGTGTGCAGTTACAACTCGCATGTGCACAATAAAACACCTTTTCTGTTCCGCTTATAATACTCGCCTTCAGCATTGTAATCTTAACGTTAGAGCAACCGCGTTCAAGTGTCACTTGCACCGTGCTCAAAGTCGCCATGGTCGCAGAATGCTGACGCCGGTGAGTTTCACGCGTGTGGTGACCTCGCTACTCGCCATAGCAGATGATCACCGCGGGTCCACTCTTAGCGAGCCACAGGGCCACGACTCCATCACCTCGCGTGATGGAGTCGTGGCCCATCACTGCTCCGCGCGTGCTCAACTAACAAGGCGTTTAGCGCGGCGCGGCAAAACAGTGTTCAAGTAACAAAAATACAGAAACACTTTATTGCCTTTGGTGGCATCCTGAACAACAGCACAACGCCCGCTCCTGAGACGCGGAGGGCAAAGGCTCCCGCACGCAGACGTTAAGGGCAAACCGCGAGCACGTCGCAGCTGGCAATGGCGAGCTTTGACACGCCGGTCGAGAAAAGGTCCGTCGCGGCTATGCTGCACACCCTCACGATGGCCACAGGGCCTGGTCGCGAGAGTTAGGGCAAACCTCGTACGCGTAGGCCTACGGCAAGTGTGGCTTGGTGTGGTGCGACTACTTCCAAGCACTAGGCACCGCTGTTGGCTTAGCGTACAGTACCGAAGATAGCACTCAAGTAAGCACGCTTGTCGGGGAGAGATGCCAAGGCCCCTAAGCAGGCTACAGTCCGGCGATTCCCAAAGGTGACGCGGATGAAGGAAACACGTGCTTACCGGGCGCCGACCAGTGGAGGAGAGGCCCTCTCCGGCGAGCACGTTACTCGGCCTCGCTGATTCTCGCAGCCCCCACACGACGAACACAGGCACAGTGGCCAGGCGCTGTGTCATAGAATGGCTGCTTCGGCAGTCATATATTTCGTCATCCGTTGACGTCACGTAACACCCAATTTGATATATGTGGAGCTATCAAAACGGCCGCTAGCGCATCATGAAAGGCCCAATATACTCCACTGTAGCGTTGACGCGCGCGCACGCTGGGCACAGCGGCGCTACGTTAGCAAAACGTGAGCACTCTATAGTCTGACGCCAGGCGCGACCAGTGTCCGTCGGCGTGGCCCGACGACAGCAGGCGCGAAATGTGACATGCTGCATTTCGCGCTGATGCGGTACCCAGACAACACTGCGTCTCCCTCTTATTGTGACGGGGGGACGCCGGACGTGCATGCGTCAAAGCAATGCAGCGCGGCGCGCGCCTGCGAGTATATGGCTGGATTGGCGCCTGGCGTGATGCGACGAAATGAACGCCGGCAAGCGCGCGCACCGCATCACGTCGAAATGTATTGGCACCTTGACTGTGGCATGTAGTGATCTTCTCCACATCACACGCATCTCATGATTATTATGTTTGCATCAGTCACATACCCTCGTCATCCATTGGCGTCACGTAATACCAAATTTGGCATATGTGAAGCTAGCAAAACGGCCGCGAGTGCACTATAGTGCACTATCAGTGTGGCATGTAGTCATGTTGTTAAATGACACGCATGTCATGATTATCACGTTTGGATGAGTCATTTACTTATGTCGTGCGTTCGCGACTCGTAATACCGAGTTTGGTATATGTTAAGCTGGCGAAACAGCCACGAGCGAATCATGAGCATAGCATGTAGTCATGTTGTTACAAGACATGCATCTCATTTTATCATGTTTGCACCGCTATCATACCTTCATCATCCATTCATGTCCCATAATACCAAACTTGATATACAGTGGGCTCCCAATAAACGAAACTCGCTTAAACGAACATGTCTCATTAATGGAATGAAACGGGCTCATATGGCTGAATTTCTATGTGTTGCGCAGTAAAATTCATTGATTAATTGAAACCGTGCTTATTGGTCACCTACGGCTAAATGGCACAAGCTGTAAACACAGCATAGACTCGCTCATGAGTCTCACAACCATGGCAGCACCTTGATCGAAACAAGCCAATTCAGTAGCCATTCTCGCTTGTGGGGCTAGAGTAGAGTGTACTAAAACTTTTGAGTGGTGCGACTGAAACGCTCTCCCCTTGCTTTCTCCATCCCCAACTTGCGGCGAAAGTAGCGGTGGCGCTGCACTCGCCCAATCTTCCCACTTGGTTTACTCGGCTGGCTTGGCGGCATGGCCGGCATCTCGGTTTTAGTCGCGAAATGACAAAGAAGCAGCGTCTAAACCATTGTTACGTGCCAGGTTGCACAACTGGATATTCGCGTGTGCAACAAAGTCGGAAGTTATCGCTTTTTAAGGCCCCGAAAAACGAAGAACGACGACTTCTTTGCGAGCGGAACTTTTATCGGCTTTACAAGCCGCTTGACGCCGATTGTGCTGTGTGCTAGTTACATTTCGAACCGCATTTCATTGTGATAGACTACGTACATGTTATCAATAGTGTTCAAGTCCGAATTCCTAGGAATACGCCGACATTTGCCTCTGATGCAGTCCCGACGATCTTGCCCAACCTGCCTGCATATTTGACGCTCAAAATTCCGGCCCCGCGGACCCAAACAAAGCGGCGGCATCATTGTGTGCCGGCTGGGAATGACAACAAAAAACGGCGACGCATTAGCACTCCTGCAAAGCTCTTTGTGGACACCAACGGTGCAACTTCTGCAGATGGCGACGAAGCTGACGAGGCAAGCTCAAGTTTCTCGTCTGACGCGGTTGTCACTCTGGGTGGCCTTCGTGGTCTTGTCCTACCATCAAAGCATGGGCGCTGCACGAGTTTCCTGAATTTGACGGCGTGTCCTACGTAGCGTGCTCACTGAATCCTAGCACTCGTGAACTTTGCATTCAACGAGCCATATACTTCACCTGTGCAGACAATGTAAGCGTGCAATGTGAAGCGTTCGTGCAAGAGAAACTAATCAGCAAGTCCAGTTTAGTAATTGTTCGTGAGGCCTCGGATGCTCTGCAGCTTGTTGCAAGCGTCCCACTCAGTTGTGGAGCCGCAGAAACTTCATTTTTGCCACCATCGGACCTTACCCCCGGTCTACACGCGCAAATGAAGAGGAGAAATCTTTTACAGTGTCAAATGCATGGGAAAATCAGCAAAGGAAGGTGAGTGTATGACATGAAAATTAACTAGAATAAAGCCCTAGCACTAAGCGTGACAGTCCCAAGTGAACAATCATTTCTGATTTTTTTGCTATTGGGACAAGTTTCGATTGCTTTAGCCTAGCTTAGTGATAGTTACTGAGGAAAATCAAGCCGTGTGTTCTAGCTGAGATGCTTTTTGTGTATGCTTGCCAAAATGTTCTTCGTTTTTTTTTTGGCATCTTTAGCTGTGTGCAGTGTGGCTAAGAATGGGAATACATTCCTCTTTAAATGTTTCTTTCAGGATTCCCATGCGTGTCATGTAAATACATCCGTAAAGCTCTGCAGACGAGGAAATCGCGGCTGAAGAGAAAAGGAGCAAAGAGAACCTGCAAGAGGGTCAACAGGCTCCAAACTGTTACCAAGAGGGTCAAGAGACTGGCCTCAAGGGTGCATCGTTGGAGTGACACCATTACCAGAATGAAAGATGCAATAGCGGCAACAGCTGAGGAGATTTTACAACGGAAGTTGCCAAGTCTGTCGCAGAAGCAACAGCTAGCTGTGAGACAGTGTTTTGAAGCTGCAAAAAGAAAAAGCACACGGGGCATGAAGTACAACAAGGAATGGATGCTGGAGGGCATACTTCTTAAAATGCGCAGTCCCAAACTGTATGACTACATCCGGAGACAAAATATCCTAGTGCTTCCAGGAAAGACAACTATCAGAAAGTATATGTCAAGCTACATGGCTAATTTTGGTTTTAATGAAAACATGCTGCAAACACTAAAAAAGAAGACTGCCACAGTGGACAAATTCAAGTGTCAGGGAGGTATCGTGATAGATGAAATGAAACTGTCTGAGCACTTGTCTGTCAACACAGCTGGCAAGGTCAGTGGTTTCGTCAACTTGGGTGCCTACACACCTGAATAACAAAAGCAACTGCCTTGTGACCACGGTCTTGTGGTAATGTTTGTGCCCCTCATTGGTAGCTGGAGTCAAATACTGGGAACATTTGCCACACGCACCAACATCAAGGGGGAGTTACTTGCAAAGATAGTGCTGGAGGCCACAATTCTGGCAGAGAAAGCAGGGCTTTTCGTCAACTATGTCACATGCTATGCCGCGACATGGAACAGAAAGATGTGGCGCATGATGGGTGTGAAGGCAAATTCAAAAGAAGTTATTGCTAAGAGAGTGCATCCTTCTGACGACAAGAGGTCTCTGTACTTCCTATCGAATTTTCTGCACCTTGTGAAGAACATTTGCAACAGACTTCTTCAATCAAGCTTCCACACACCAAATGGAAAAGTGAATATGTTATTCTTTTAGAAGGCTGCAAATTTACTTGAGACGCCCTTCAGATCTCGCTTGCACCTTGACAGGTTTCTGAAAACAATGTCGAGCATGCAGTATGGAAGAGCTACAGAACTCTTGCCTGAAAATTTGGCAACCAGTGCATAAATATAGTAAGGTAACAGAACTTAATGTTGAAAGCAAAGTAAATGTCAGATACCAAATGTCATTTTTATGCTACATTTTTCATGTGTCTGCCATTGGATAATTACACTGCATGCTACGTTTTTTTTTCTCTTACTCCACGTTTCTATGGGGCCACTGCGAGCAGCTTTGAAGCTTGACGAGAATAACCTCACCTTGAAAGCCATGCCTCGGCTTACGAAGACCCACTTAGAGCCAAATAATTTTGAAAAAATGCGTGTGTCCCTCGCCTTCCCGATTTTCGGCTCTGATTCTTTGAGAGGCCTTCAGCTTTACAAACCACAGCTTGAAAAATCTTGTGGAAACATGTAGCCAACGCAGAAACTTTTCAGGTCAGTGTTAGTTTTTAGAACTCATTTTACTCAAGCATGACTTTTACTGTGGCGAAGCATATATTGTGAAGCTGCATTAAAATATTGATGTGGCCCATTTTCACAGCAAATTGTTACAGCAATTCTTCAATGCATATTTAAAGTGAAATACACGTAACATGATGCAGTGTGTAATGCAGTGACAATAATTCATAATGCCAACAATACTTCCAGTTCACCTATTACTGAGTATTGTGGAGTGTTTTTTTATATTTTGGACAAGTCTTGAGCATTATGACGTTCATAATTCAGAGACTGCACCAAGACCAAATATTAGACAATCTTGCTGTGCAACTGTTTAGCGGTTAGGGTAACCTCCTTACTCATGCATCTGCAGGAGGATTAAGTCTCTCATCACAACTATGACAACGCGTTATCCGGCGGAAGCTTTGAGGCCCAACTCTCCGGCAGTACGAGACCTCGAAGAATTCTTGGAATTCCTCGCAAGATGGGAGCAGACTGCTGATAAAAAGAACTTCCTGAGGGAATCTACTACAGAAGGACTGAGGGTCACTATTAGGAGTACCTTGGGTCTTCTAAGCTACTTACATGAAGAGCTTGGCTATGCATACCTGATGACAAGCCGCTTAAGCTAAGATAAAATTGAAAACCTTTTCGGTATTGTCAGGCTCTCATCTGGATGCAATGCTCATCATACTCCGCAACAATTTCTCACGACTATTAATTGTCTGAGCTATTATAATCTTGCCAAAAGTGTTCCTGGATCAAACGTTCCAGGGGGGGTTGTAAGCTCGCTTTTGACTGTCGCAGACAAGCCTGCTAATGCGTATAAGCAGCAGCAACTGATTGACTTGTTACTTGATGAATGAGACTTGGAAGGTGCTGAAGGTTCGCTTCATGGCAGCTCTTTGGCTGCACCAGATCACCCATACGTCAGCCAGCATAGCGACTCGAGACTTACGTACTATGTGGCAGGCACAATTTTTCCTAGAAGAGCCTTGTAAGCGAGAGAACGTGCAAATAATGACGCGAAATCTCAAAATAAATCTTTGATTTTGAATCTTTTTGTATTAAACCTGTGATGGTAAATTTAGCAGCATTAGGGATCTCGGTGCCTAATTCATCCATCTAAGCCAATTCATTGTTGCACTTCAGTGTCCCTTCGAACGATCTTTTGACCATAACATCTTTTTTTATTTAAATGCGTTTTGGAAAGACAACCTAAAGTCTGTTGTTCTGTTTGCTTTGTTTTATGTTATCTTTTGTATCCTGGCTCTACATTTTACGTTTTTTGCTATTTACTGAATTGCAAATGTATTATTTTATAAATATGTAAACCTTGTATTTTATGTTAATATTCTGATTATCATTAGTTACGACTCTGCTTTGAAATTTTGTTGCGTTTTTTAAACTCTCAAAATCTTCCACTCCTATGTTTCACTTAAGACATTCTTCTGCCCTATTACGTATATGAATTTCTGTGGGTCCTACAACAATGAATCTATTCCCATATTTCAAAACCAAAGCGAAGTTTGGAAAAACTCTGCTGTTCTTCAAATATTATCAATAAAGCCTACTTTTTTGTCGTGTGTGCACGCAGCCACAAGCAACGTACCTTTTATTTGAGTCCAGCTTTGGTGTTTTACGTGGAATGGACCAAGAGTTCTTCGTTTTGCGTGCAGCATATTCCTTCTTTTTTTTGGGGGGGGGGGGAGGGGGGGGCGGCGCTTTCGGTGTGTACCGGCCAGCTGGTTTCTCGTTTAAAATGTGTACACTTTCAAAATTAAAAAAAGTGTGCTCGTGATATTGTACAATGTGCTATGCTGCTTCGGGCTGCAGTGTGGTCAGCAGCAACTTCAATAACAATAATGTCAAATAACCTTTATTTGCGCGAAAAAGGGGAGGTATGTGAATAAAAAAAAATAGGGAGATCATCTTCACACAAGGCACGACGGAGAGGTACCAACACGTACGCGGAACGCCTGCCAGCTATCCGCCCGGGAAGATTGGTCGACGCCAGCGCCACCGCATCATTCCACGCCGAAACGGCGCTCCCAGGCAGCCGCTCGCGCCACTCAAAAGCTTCTAGTACACTAGCTAGAGTGTACTAGAATTTCTGAGTGGCGTGACCATGCCTCGCCACCTGATCCCTCCCACGTTGACCACAGCGGCGGCGCTGCAGTCGAGTAGTACTGAGAGAGCGACGCACCTCGTGCAGAAACTGCTGTGAACTTCGGCTCCTCCGTCTTTCTTTTTTGACGCAGATTTCTTCGTACCTGCCCATTATTCATGTTTAGCACATGATGCCATTGCTCTCTAAGTGTAACACGCCAATCTACTGAATTCGAGCTCCATGAAAGCTATCGTGAGAGATCAAGGAGGAAGAAAAGTTGGGATCGAGAGGGCATTCCCAGCCAGCGCTGCGTAAAAAGTGTGGCGGAAATGACATCATGGCGGTCATATCATAGAGAAATAAAGATTAAGAGTGGACACTCCCGTAGACCCGAGCGGCCCAATCGACCCTAGCACACCTAGTGGTTGGTGAGAGCAAGTGGCGTGCGCTTCCTGTTTTGGTTTCACTGGCGCAAATTTTGAATTACTTTGCATAACCGACGTTTGGCTATGACGAAAGTTCATGATTTCAGACGACTATTCATCGCCCAAATGGATAGTTTTTGTAGGTCGTTTTGATCTAGCGATTCCCTGTTTTGTTTTGTTCAGTGGTTTGTGCGAATCGGTCGTGACGTGATTTTTATTTCGATTAAGTTATAATAAAAAGAGATGCAGGTAATGATAATTCACTACGGTTTTATTCATCGCGCTTGTGGTTTTCTTTTGGAACGAGTGATCAATGTATATATCAGTCAAAAAGACAGAGTATCCGTAATGTTTTATTCAAAGGCGAGGTAGAGTCTGAGAATATAAAAAGCACAATATGACAAAGGTAGACAACAAATGCATCTCGCCTTACAAATAAATTGTAACAAATACAGAGAGAACACAGACAACGCACACATCGCTAGAGTTGGCAGAAGCCGAGAAGCTGGTGAAGTATGACACACCGGGCCAGTGGGTAAGTAAGGATCTATGGCAAAAACACAGCGCACAATGCTGATGAAGAAGGAAGAAGTGACATATACACAGCAATGAAGTCGCGAATCACGCCTGGGGTTAACCGAAATAATGCATATAAAAAAAGAGCACACAGAAACCACATGACACAATATAGCAGAAAGGCAAAGGTGCAGTGTGCTGGCTGTGCTTAAGAACAGCTAGTCCAAAATGAGAAAAAGCAGACTTGATGCCTGCTTGTCCTCAGAAAGGTAGGGCTTTGCAGCTTGCTCACTACGTGAAAGACAAACTTTATGCTACAACACTGGCAGGTTTTGTGGCTTTTGTTATGCGTCGCCTTCATCAAAAACTTAAGATCCTAAGTGATTTGCGTCTGGGTGTTGCTGTGACGCTTGCGAGCTAAAATAGATTGTAGTCATCACTTATCCAAAATTGTGGACCTTAATTGGTGCTACGAGAGCGGTATTACAGGGCTAATAAATAGCAGAAGGAAACCACTTTGGCTCATTATTTTTCACAAAGGCTCTACATCGTACGTTATCACTCAAAAGCTATATAAAAAAAAATGGCAGCGTCCGCAGCCCCATCAAACGCTACAAGTTTGAGTATTCTTTTGAAAATTTTGATGGGCGAGATGAGGAGGTTGATGAGAAGCTAAAATACGAAAAGCATGATAACGTGAACCGTGCCCACTTCATACTGTGTTCCTTACCCGCTCGAAGACATTTCAACAAGCGGTTTTGTTGTCGATATACTACTTGAGCTGGAGAGATAAAGCATACACAGTGACCAAGCGAGCCACAGTAAAGTGTATAGTTCGCCCGCATTTGCTACAAAAATACAGACAGGATACCCAACATTCTTTTTAAGGTTATGCAAATCACTTCGAGCGAATACAGTGTCCCTACTCCTCATAGCGGGTAACCTAAACAATGTATGCAACGAAGGAGTGGCTAGTCCAGTTGAGCTGAATATAAGCATATAAGACCATAATGAAGTCTGCTGTAACGAAGTAATAACATAACAAAGCTATTGCAGGATTCGGCTCAACTTGAATACTTTAGTGTAAACCCGCCGCTAATTGCTAACCTTTGAACTTGTCAAGCTGTATGCCTGAGATTGAAGACTGGAACCTAACCCTATCTAAGTTTCGGTTCACAAAACGCACATGCCAACATAAACGAACCCGGCAAAACATTTTCAGAAACTTCGCGCGACACCCAGCAGAGCAGAAATGAAAATCGCCAACACTTGACAGATGGTGATACAAAACATCGCACACTTTCAGGTGATGTGCAGTGGCCTCAATTATGGCAAGAAAGTGAGATTCAAGTTGTTGTACGTATGCAAAAGCTGCTTCTGATGGCACAGTGAGATTCCCAAAACGTTTGCTGGGGACGTGGTATGCTTTGAGCATTGTGAAATACTGGTGGGTACCCTTAAGCGTCTCACTGTCGTCTTTCAGTAACTGTGGGCAACTGCAACCGTCACATGCATTCCGAAGGAAGTGTTTGATGAGAAAACCAGCTACATAATATGCAGCGGAGTCATCGATAATATGGGAGTGAACGTTTGTCGCAAGTTCAGAGAGATCGTCTAGAGCGGGAAAGTCGTCAGGCTGTGGCTGTGCACACTCCTCATTATCCACAAGAGACGCACTGGTGAGGGAGAATGGCGAGAGCTGCTCCTAGAGGAGGTCACATTCATCATCCTCGACATTTCCGTATTCTGACAGCTTGAAGAGTTTTCTTACGCAGATGTGCTTCAGGCCACAAATAAATTGTGCTACATTGGGGTTGGTGTTGCAACCCTGTTTTTGCCTAATGTGGTCAAATATGTTCTCCAGAGGATCCTGTTGAAGCCTGCGTGTTAACAGGTATTCAAAATTGTAATTTTTGGAGAGGTCGTCCTATAGTTGACAAATTGCCTGAATTGTAATTTGCCAACCTACGATGGTTTGTGGTTGACGTCTGCCAACAAACTGCCATGATGCAATCCAGGGAAGCGGGCCTCGGAGGAAGTTAATCAGCTCTGAATCATTTTTCATGATTGCATGCCACAGCTTTTGCGAAGTTCTTTTTTTACTCGAGCTGTTCAAGGCATCGAAAATCCTGTCCATACGATCACAAAATTGAGCTGTAGTGATGGCCGAGGCAGGCAGCACCTTCACATACACCAATGCCGTGATAGCAATCGAAACTGATGCACTGAGGACCTGAGTTGCTCTGCTGACCTTCATATTAGAAAAAGGTTTCTGATGAACGTGCCGTTCAGTCAACTTTGGAGCCAATCGCAACCGCAACTCATGTGAGGATTGGTAAAGGCTTACAATGTGCGACCAGTTAACGATGTCATCCCCAATGTATAATTTGTGTGCTTGGACATTATTGCGCGCTGTTTTAATTAAATGCGGAACATCAAAATGTAATATTCCCGCTCACCATTAACTTCAAAAAAAGGCTTTGCTACAGTCACTCTTAGTTGGTTAGCGAGACTTACATTTGAACTGCCCTGGGCGGCGATGGCGTAGTGGTTAGAGCATCCGCCTCGCATGCAAAAGGTCCGTGGTTCAAATCCCGGTACCGCGCAGTTCCCAACCGGATTAAAAAAATCCGCGTGTTGGTGGAACTGCATTAAGAGGCCTGGGGTGCGGCCTCACCGGCAAACACCGCCGAGAACGCATTCCCTCACCAGAGAAGGATTGGCCACCCTGGTGCAGTATCTGGCCACTACCTCCCACATGCTTACGTCAAATAACTCACGGCCCTCAGTCCCCAGCAGCTGCGAAGCAACTGACCACGGCGGCGGTCAGATCTGCAACGCAACAGAGCGTGCTAAGAATCTCTGGATCCGGACAGGACGCCATTGGAACCTGAACTTGGCAACGTTTAACGCTAGAACCTTATCTAGTGAGGCAAGTCTAGCTGTACTATTCGAGGAGCTAGAGGGTGTTAATTGGGATATAATAGGGCTCAGTGAGGTTAGGAGGACAGATGAAGCCTATACGGTGCTACAGAATGGGCACGTCCTTTGCTACAGGGGCTTGGCAGACAGAAGAGAACTGGGAGTGGGGTTCCTAATTCACAGAAACATAGCTGGCAACATAGAGGAATACTATAGCATCAATGAAAGGGTGGTAGGTATCGTAATTAAACTGAATAAGAGATACAAGATGAAGGTAGTACAGGCTTACGCGCCTACATCCAGCCATGATGACGCTTCAGTTAAAAGCTTCTATGAAGACGTGGAATCGGCAATGAGTAAGGTAAAAACACAGTATACTATAGTGATGGGCGACTTTAATGCAAAGGTAGGGAAGAAGCAGGCTGGAGACCAGGCAGTAGGAGATTATGGCATCGGTAATAGAAACGCCAGAGGAGAGCTACTAGTATAATTCGCAGAACGCAATAATTTACGGATTCTGAATACCTTCTACCGAAAACGAGAAAACCGCAAGTGGACATGGAGGAGCCCTAATGGCGAAAATAAGAACGAAATAGACTTTATAATGAGTGCACACCCTGCAATCGTGCAGGATGTGGAAGTGATTAGCAAGGTACGATGCAGTGACCATAGACTGGTACGGTCTCGCATTCGCCTAGACTTGAAGAAGGAACGACAGAAACTGATACGCAAGAAGCCAATCAATCAGCTAGCACTGAGAGGGAAAGTACAGGAATTCAGAGTGTCGCTGCAGAACAGGTACTCTGCTCTTAGTGAGGAAACCAACCTTAGCGTAGATACAATGAATGATAATCTGACGAATATCATTACGGAGTGTGCAGTGGAAGTCGGAGGCAGGGTAGTTAGACAGGGCACTGGCAAACTTTCCCAGGAAACAAAGAACCTAATTAAGAAGCGTCAAATTATGAAAGTGTCAAGTACAACAGACAAAATATAACTGGCAGAGCTTTCGAAGTTAATTAATAGACGTAAGGTATGCGATGTAAGAAGGTATAACATGGAGAGAATTGAACACGCTCTGAAAAACGGAGGAAGTGTGAAAGCATTGAAGAGGATACTTGGGATAGGCAAAAGTCGGATGTATGCACTAAGGGACAAAGAAGGCAAAATAACTACCAATATGGATAGGATAGTTAAAATAGCGGACGAGTTCTACAGAGATCTGTACAGTAGCCGAGACAACCACGACCTTAATACTATAAAAACTAGCAGTAATTCAGATTACACCCCACCAGTAATGATAGAAGAAGTCAGAAAAGCTTTGGAGAGCACGCAAAGGGGCAAAGCTGCTGGTGAGGATCAGGTAACATCAGATCTGCTGAAAGATGGAGGGCAGATTGTGTTAGAAAAACTAGCCACCCTGTTTACGAGGTGTCTCCTGGCGGGAAGAGTACCAGAGTCTTGGAAGAACGCTAACATCATCTTAATACATAAGAAAGGAGATGACAAGGACTTGAAGAATTACCGGCCGATCAGCTTGCTCTCTGTAGTATACAAGCTATTTACAAAGCTAATTGCTAACAGAGTAAAGAAAACATTAGAATTCAATCAACCAAAGGAACAAGCAGGATTTCGAACAGGCTACTTAACAATTGACCACATTCATACTATCAATCAGGTAATAGAGAAATGCTCAGAGTATAACCAACCACTATACATAGCCTTCATAGATTACGAGAAGGCCTTTGATTCAGTAGAAATATCAGCCGTCATGCAAACACTGCGGAATCAGGGCGTAGATGAAGTATACATAAACATTCTGGAAGAAATCTACAGGGGATCAACTGCTACCATAGTGCTTCATAAAGAAAGCAACAGAATACCAATCAAGAAGGGTGTAAGGCAGGGGGACACAATTTCCCCAATGCTATTTACCGCGTGCTTACAGGAGGTTTTCAGAAGCCTAGAATGAGAACAGTTAGGGATAAGAGTCAATGGAGAATACCTTAGTAACCTGCGCTTCGCCGATGACATTGCATTGCTGAGTAACTCGGGGGACGAATTGCAACTCATGATTACGGAGTTAGACAAGGAGAGCAGAAAGGTGGGTCTTAAAATTAATCTGCAGAAAACGAAAGTAATGTACAACAACCTCGGCAAGAAGCAGCGCTTCGAGATAGGTAACAGTGCACTTGAAGTTGTAAAAGACTATGTCTACTTAGGGCAGGTAATAACCGCAGAGCCGAACCACGAGATTGAAGTAACTAGAAGAATAAGAATGGGGTGGAGCACATTCGGCAAGCACTCTCAAATTATGACAGGTAGATATCCACTATCCCTCAAGAGGAAGGTATATAACAGCTGTATCTTGCCGGTACTTAGCTACGGAGCAGAAACCTGGAGACTTACAAAGAGGGTTCAGCTTAAATTGAGGACGACGCAGCGAGCAATGGAAAGAAAAATGGTAGGTGTAACCTTAAGAGACAAGAAGAGAGCAGAGTGGATTAGGGAACAAACGGGGGTTAAGGATATCATAGCTGAAATCAAGAAGAAGAAATGGACATGGGCAGGGCATGTAGCGCGTAGACAGGATAACCGCTGGTCATTAAGGGTAACTGACTGGATTCCCAGAGAAGAGAAGCGGGTTAGGGGGAGACAGAAGGTTAGGTGGGCAGATGAGATTAAGAAGTTTGCGGGTATAAATTGGCAACAGCAAGCACAGGACCGGATTAACTGGCGGAACATGGGAGAGGCCTTTGTCCTGCAGTGGACGTAGTCAGGCTGATGATGATTATGATGATGGTCACAAATGACTGCTTTCACTGCAATATTAATGCTCCTAAGCTCCAAAATGAGTGACACCAGCAAGTTATGCATAACAGATGATGGTGTTGATGTGTGCCCTATAGTAAAAGCAACCGGTTGAACCCACTTTCTCGAAACGCCAACAAGAAGAAACACCAGTGCTCGATCAGCGATGGTTGAAGTGCGATGAGTGCCATCATCTGTAAAACCCTGGACAACGTCTCTTGCAGCATCATAGTACAAATTTTTTTTGAGTGCTATTTCGTAGAAAACTAAAGCGCACACTCGGTCCCGTTCATTCCAAGCTTGAGTATTTGTTGCAATGGAAGAAAGGATTCCTGGAATTATGCCTGGAGTCATCTTTACATTAGCTAGCCACCTCCTTAATGAACGCTGGGAGGGCAAAGAAAAATATGGAGCCAAAAATCGGTATGCTCGCGGACCTCGGAAGTTTAAGTGAAGAGCAAATTTCTTGAACCACACAGGAAACCGCTTGCCCTTGCGTTTGGGCCTCAAGCGAACATGTGCAGAAAGAAGTTTAAAAACCTCCTCGGTGATGTGCGGTCGGATAACTTCAAGGGCCTTTGAAGTCGATGACGGTGCTTGGTGAGGCTGTCTCCGCAGTCTTTTGATAGTTTTCCGCTGTGCTGCTACTTTGGCTTGCAGATGTTTAATGGTTTGCTTGTACTTCATTGATGGAGACATTGTCGCTGGCACACAGGAACGCACTGCAATAAACAAAAAATGGATGTAAAAGCTAAGAACAACTAATCCCATACGAGCACTTTTCTCACTCTTTCAGACCCAAGGTGCACAACTTTCTGTGGTGCAAAGTTTTCGATTCCACTACCTAAAAACAAACCATTCACTATGTTGACAATGCACAAAAAAATAAAAATCTCTGAGAGCCCACCCTTACATTTTGTAAGTGCACACGTAGTGTCCTTTTGAGGATAGTTTCTTTAGAATGTCCTAAACATAAAATAGCACATTAAAAACAGCTGCAATAGAAGCATAGTCACCATTTTCTCTAGGGCACTCAGGCGTGGAGCTGTTGGCGGATACTTCTTCTGGAGGGTTTTGTGAAGCTTGTTTAGTGCCTCGGACAGTGCTGTCGGAACAATCTTGTGAGCGGCCTGCGGAAGTCTCTATATCAATCCACTCTGGTGTTGAAGTGAACATACAACTTACCGGTCACACAAGTTCCTTTTGTGACAGCTGAATGACTGGTTAAGGTTTTCTCCGGCAAAACGAAGTCAGCGGAAATTCTTTCACCAGCTACAAGGGAGCTGCCACCTGCAGAGGTTTGGTCAACAGTCAATTTCGGTAAAAAAAAAAGAAATCGCGACACTGAACGCACCCTGTTCATCAGGGCACCTCAATGTGTGGGAGCCGCTTTTTGAAGCCTCTACTGCAGGTCCTGAAGAAATGAAATTACGACAATGTATCAGTAAGAGGCTTAAAATAACACAAACTGAAGCTCATCCGCACCTTGCAGTGCAGCTTCTGCAGCCATGTCACAGTCACTACTTGAAGCGACGCTCAGAGAACCTGCATATATGTGCAGTTGGTACAAGTTACAAAGCTTGTAGCATGGGGAAACTTGAACAGCTCTTTCAAACGCATAAATTGGTCGAACGTGGAAGAAAAGAGAGGGCACCAACTAGGAAACAAGTAATTTGTGATTTTTGGAATTATCAACAGTGGCAGCTTTCACTGATGAAAGGTATACGTACATGTGCACTCAGGCTTGAAGATAACGTGAAATAGCCCTTTAAAGTTTTTTAAAACAAGTTGCGCAGGTCAAGAGCATCAAAAAACGACAGAAATGTAAAGCTGCTGTTAGGAAGGTAATAGCCCACAATTCACAAAATTTAAGACTTTCCAAGTGAGGCTTCTTCATCGGCTACAAAGATCTTCACGGTTAGCTGTCGCCACTGATTCAATACAAGTGGCGGCTATTGCACATATTTGAGTTTCAGTCAATCACTTACATGGTGCAGCTGGTTGCACACTGGGAACAGCCATTCTTGTAAGCCTTGTGTGCCCAGGGTCCATGAAACTTTGAGCAGTAAAATGGTCGCTACAAACCCTGTACGTTGTGTACAATAGGCTGGCCGGCTTACTAAGGAGATCATCGCGTCCAGCATACTGCATCCATGCTTTCATCCTGCATTGGCAATGAACTATCAGCTGAAAGGGGAAGTGCTTGAATAGTGATTTTTTATTGTTACCCTCACTGAGCAAGTACGAACAGTAAGCCTAAAGACATGCAAACCATACAAAAGCTTTAACACACCTGCCGTCCCGTGGTATGCGGAAGAAACTCGTCCCAGGCTTCTTGTGTGATCTGCCATTGTTGAAGCACCACGATACACAGCAGTAGCTGCCGTAGCTTGGACCGCCGGACGGCATGGCGTCAGCGCGGTCTGAAAATGTTAGTAAGTGGATGCTTCGATTACGAAAAAGATATGTGCACGTTATAAGTGTACCAACAAACCCCTTTGAATGATTAGCTAATCGATGCACAATACAAAACCAGTGATACATCTCTGACCCATAAAACTCTGACTTGCAAAGATATACGTCAAGACCACGTACAAAGATCTTCAGAAGTTTCCAGGCCGCTATCCCTTGTAATGCAATGGTATCGCGGCCTGGGAACTTTAGAACACCTTCGTACGTACGCAGTATCCGCAGTACCTTGGGAAGAAAAATCGTAGTTGAAATTTATGCGGTAAAATTATATTGGAAACGTCAAAAAATTTGTGAGCAGCTTGCACTAGTGGCACAAGGCTAGCGAAAAAACGAAGATGATGGCCACTTGGCTAGTCCAGATTTGCCTCCGGCACACCAAGAATTATTCGTGTTCCGAGCCTTCGGGAAACGCGTCGTGAAGCATGCGAGGCCCAGCGAATGCTTCTCAATATTTTGCACCGAGCCTATGACCTAGCTGCCCAGCTACGCTCAGCGCACAGACGCTCGCGTCCGTGGCAGACGCAGCACGCGTCGCCTCGGCTTGACGCCGTGCCGCCTTTGCTATACTGCATACGTTGCACAATGTTCCCGTCTAGCCGCCGCATAGAGCCACAAACTTTCTTTTTAGCGAACCTCCCAGTCCTTACAAGATTCAGAAAAAGGTTACAACTGCGTGAATGGGACGCCACGTAAGAAAAAAACTCGCACACTCGAAGCGCAACGTGTGTGTGTGCGTCTTTCTATGTTTGTTGCATGGTGTCTTATTCGCGCAAGTGTAACCGTTTTCTGAAAAAATGACCCAACAAGACCAACAACATGTCATTCAACAAGCTTCCCTTGAAAACGTGCCTCACCTGTTATCTCACGCATGAAAACGCCGACGCAGCCGACGTTGACGAAAGCGACGAAAGCTTCTCGCTGTCAGTCATGCATGGGCTTGTCGCTGGGTAGATGGTGTTTATGACAGTACGGCTGAAGAAAAATAATCGCGTAAGGTGTGTTGAATAAATTGTTTTTATGTATAAAGAACATACCAAATTTGGGCGTATAATTATTATTTTGTAAAAACAATTCTGTTGCAATGATTATAACAGTTTTTTTTGCACTAGCGCCCTCTGACGTTTGGTGAGAGCACTAATTCGTTACGTAGTCGTGACGCACTTCCTAAGGCCAGGTTTCGCGGAGTGTCTGCTCTTGTCTTCTTCTTTCTCTATAGTCATATTCACTGGGCACAATAGCGGCGTTGCTATGGGTACGTGTTGTGCAGTGGAGCTGGTCTAGCAGTGAGCGGCTGCGGCTGGCGGCGGCATGTGTGCCTCCCCAGGTCTCGTGCTGAGCCATGGCGGACATTATCCGTGCTCCGCGCCGCGTTATTGATTACGCAGTATTCTTCTGGCAGTTACTGTACTCTTAGCAACGTTTACAAATCCCTTTGTCCATCACGGGGTTTCAACAGTGCATAGTACGAGTGCATATCCATGTGTCGTGTGGGATGACAAGGATGAAGCAGTTAGTGTTCAGCGAAATTGCGTTGGGCACCATGACGTAGCTGAACGACGACGAACGCCTTGCAGGTCAGTGACGGTTGGGCAGTGCTCCTGCTTGTGACAATGGACGACGCTGTTGAGCCCAGCGATGCAACGAGGACCATGTGCACGTACGAACACGAACTATAGTTTCGTGTTGTTTGGGTACAGTAACAACTTGCATGTGCGTATAAAAACACCTTTTCTGTTCCGCTTCGTACACTCTCCGCCAGCATTGCATGCAATCTCAACGTAACAGCAACCGCGTTCAAGTGTCACATGCACCGTGCTCAAAGTTACCGCGGTCGCAGAATGCTGATGCCCGTGAGCTTCACGCGGAACATGGACACAGTGGCCGGACGCTGCGTCGGGCGCGTGGCGGAATGCAACCGTAGAAGGCGCACGACCGATCGTGTTGTCTGTACAGTTGCTGAATTAATAACGTGAAAACACTCGCTGTTGTCAGTGCATCTAGGGCGCGTTCTCTTGTAGTTGTGTCGTTGTCGGCGAGCCGTTACTCCCTGTTATTACTTGGACGAAATGATTCCGCCGAAGGTGTCCCGCTTTCTCAAAAAGACGAGCCCCGTTCCATTAGTTTCGGATCGTCACGACACACGCGCTGCGCAGCCCACGTGCTTTTCTAGCCGGAGAGAGAGTCACTCCTCTTGCTTTACGTTCGGATGTAATCAAGAGAGGACCGAAAATTTCATAAAGCCTAAAAAGAAGCGCAAAAGGGAGAAAAAAAGATCTGAAAGAAGCTGTACAAATTTCGGTGCCTGGTTCGTCGCGCGGCAATGTCCAAAATATCATCTTTATTTTCACAAAGAACACATCAAATAAAAAAAGCTTAGCGTGCAACTTGCCTTGTTTATCGTAAACGCCTGCAGGGCAAGAATAAAACACCCATATGCAGAGATTCCGTCAACCGTATCGTGGCAGGACAGCGTGTTGAAATCCGTTCCGTTGGTTTCAGATAGCACCGGCAGCAGACCACGTGCTTTTTGAGACAAAGAGGGAGTCACGCCTTCTGCTTCGCATTCATATGTAAACAAGAGAGCAGAATTTACCCAGTCAATATGGCCGACTTCCGGCTTCATCGCGGCTTCACAACGAGTGACGTCAGAGCCTCTCCTACCTTTCCTTCTTCCGTGCTCCTACCTTCCCTTCCTCCGTGTGAGAGATCAAAAATAATTCAAAAAGGGTGTGTCTTATACTGATTTATTCTCTCTTAAAGTGTCCCTGAAACGGTTTTTCCACATTTCGATTTTGATTAGACCACTACTGGAGTAAATCATTGCCACCATATTTCAATCGAAACACCCATTATTAACGGAGCTACGAGTAGAGGTGTGCGCCGAGGGGTCGGCGCGCCGCCGCCGACAGTTTTTGCTGCACCGCCGACGCCAACCCATCGGCGCGCTGCCGCCGGCGCCAATGTGTTTAGTCGGCGCGCCATTTAAATAAGTTTTTTTTCAGCTTGCCTACGTTGATTTTGCATCATCTGTCACCAGTCTGGCCTTAATTCTGTCCACTTCGCAAATGCATCGAAATTGGTTCACCTGCCATTTCAAGTTAAATAGGTGGACTATTAAAAAAAACCTTGTCGAGTGCTCTCTGTGTGTGCTGACGAATCCATCGCATGGGGTAATGGTGTTGCGCACAAAAAGGCATACACACAAATTAGTGGAGTGCATTTCGTTCGTTATTTATCTTACTCTGTTCACATGTGGGAAAAATGATGTCGGCCAAATCAGTAGGTGTGTGAATGAGCGATTGAGAGAACACAATTACAAGGCGGATAAACTGCCGCCAGAAGGTTTTCTTGCTCTTCACATTCACTCGTGTGGGTGCCGGCCTTTGTTCCAGAGTACAAACATAGTTGGTCGGCATAAGGATGAGATAACTCGGTTGATCATAGAAGCCGAACTTATTGATGCTCTTGGAGATGAATGTACTAGCAAGCCTTCAATTGCTTTGTCACCCAAGGAACTGGGGTTCCTGCGTACGCAGTGATACGTGATTTTATCTGTGATGTTTTTGTTGTCCTATTTATCATTTTTTGTATGTAGATGACATTTTCGTGCATTTATCTGAATACACGTGCTTATCTGCTCGCTCGCCTGACGATTATGGCTTAAAAGCGGCTTGAAGGTCGAAAATAAACATGTTGCTAGTAGCGCTCTGTCCTCTCAGACTATTCCTTCCTGTGTCCGTTTTTCACCTCGCGCTACATAAATTTCTTTCAAATGCATCACCAACAAGCCCACATCACCACTCTTGTCGGCTCTTAATAATGTTGGATTATATTTAAACGTAAATTTTAAGACACTTTTGAGTTCACTATATTTCGGCAAATCCCGTTCAGTGACATCGCCAACAGTGGTGTTTGGCGACGACTGTCGACATATTTTAGCTGACGAGAATATTTTAATATGTGAGGTGGGCTTTGAACACTTATGAAGGGTGGGAAAGTCGGTACTGGAATATTTATAATTGTGACTGTGCAAGCGAGTCGAAGAACAAAGACAGTTCAAATGCGAAGGGTGGGGGCCAGAACTGCGGATGCGCAAGGTAGAAGCGCGATGTGTATTGAAGATATAACTAAGGAAGGACTAGCTGTTTAGGGCATATTTAAGAAAAAAAATCAGTTAAGAAATTGGACTACATGCGTAGCCTTTAATGAACAAACAGGGGAAAATGAAAATTATTATACTATATGCTCCATCAAACAAAAACGATCCCACTGTATCGACAGGTTGAGCAAGATCAACAATATTGTCACGGGGTCGTGACGTGGCCAAAGACAGAAAACTTCGTGTTGGGATTTAATTGTTTATTTGGGCGAACCTGTGCCCGGTAAAGGGAAAGTCTAATTACAGCAGCAGTCTTGCACAGATAGCAGTCTCGGACTGATAGCAGCGAACGCAGCGTCGGCCTTCGATCAATAACTGACAAGCGGCGAAGCGCGTCGGCATTTATACTCTTGCCGTCGAATGTTCTAGCGTTATCGCTGGCGGTGGCGTAGCTTCCAGAACAATCTGTACCGTTCGCACAGTGGGCGTGATCTTATCGAAATGATCTACTACAGTCCGGAACCTTCTAGAAAACTGCAGGCGCGGTTTGCGCTGAGAATCGTGCGGTGTTTTCGGACGATAACAAAAACTTGGGAAATGGAACGTGGCATTGCCCCCCTCTGAAAAAAGGCATCGTCCCGATGCTTTAACAAAAGATGAAAGTACAATAATATTGCAAGAAAGTACAATGAATAAATTACGATACAACAATAATACAAAAAAAACACTAGTTAAGTTTGTTAACGCGCATGAAACGGCTTGAGGCGCGCGACATGGACGACTTCAGGTCGCGATCGGCGTCGTTGAGAGTTCGTGATGCCGTCGGGGACAACCTCGTAATCAAGTGGGCCGAGCCGTCGAACCACCCTGTACGGTCCGAAGTACCGTCGCAGAAGCTTTTCACTTAGTCCACGTCGGCGTATCGGCGTCCACACCCAAACACGTTCACCGGGCTGGTATTCCACGAAGCGTCGTCGAAGGTTGTAACGGTGGCTGTCGGTCGTCTGTTGATTCTTGATACGGAGACGCGCAAGTTGTCGGGCTTCTTCGGCGCGATGAAGGTACTCGCTCACATCGAGGTTTTCTTCGTCGGTGACGTTGGGTAACATGGCATCGAGCGTCGTTGCCGGGCTCCTTCCGTAGACCAATTTGTATGGCGATATCTGCGTCGTCTCCTGCACCGCCGTGTTGTATGCGAAGGTCACATACGGAAGAATGGCGTCCCACGTCTTTTTCTTCACTAACACCACGGGGGATGCCCATGGACTCTTGGACGGCTGGATAATGTCATCCCGCAGCATTTCATCAACTTGTCTCTTCATGGCCTCACGTTCTCGCGTCGAAACCCTGTACGGACTCTGACGGAGTGGTCTGGCATTTTCTTCGGTTATGATGCGATGTTTCGTGATTGGGGTCTGCCGAATTTTCGATGACGACGAAAAGCAATCTTCGTATTGCAGGAGCAGGGCCTTGAGCTGTTCTTGCTTATCATTCGGAAGTCTGGGATTGACGTCGAAAGATATGGGAGGGGCTTGGTGCCTCTGAGCAGGTTCCGCAGAATCGGCGAGGGCGAAAGCACTGGTGGCTTCGACAATTTCTTCGATGTATGCGACCGTTGTTCCTTTGTTCACATGTTTGTACTCATTGCTAAAATTCGTGAGCAAAACCGTTGCTTTGCCTCCCCGCAGCTCTGCGATTCCTCTTGCGACGCAAATATTTCGGGTGACCAACAGATGCTCACTGCCTTCAACGACGCCTTCCAAGTCAGGTGATTTAGGAGCGCCGACTGAAATAATGACGCTTGAGCGAGGCGGAATAGTGACTTGTTCTTCCAGCACATTCAAGGCATGGTGTCCTGACGGCGTGCGCGGCGGTAGTGCTTCTTCTGTGGATAACGTTATCGACTTTGTTTTTAGGTTGATGACAGCACCATGGAGGCATAAGAAGTCCATGCCAAGGATGACATCTCTCGAGCAACGCTGTAGGACTACGAAGTCTGTAGGATAAATAGGGCCGCTAATGGTGACTGTTGCTGTGCAGATTCCTGCAGGCGTTACGAGATGACCTCCGGCTGTGCGGATTTCAGGGCCTTTCCAAGCTGTCGTTGAAAAAACAGGTCACTGACCAATGTCAAACAAAACAATGACGTTTCGGGACCCGTACGGGTCCCTTGTTCACAATGGAATGACGGCTGAGCAACAGGTTCTTATGTACCGTTGAGCGCATGACGCAAAGTCCGGGAGTACACGTGGTTTAGTGTGCCAGATGATCTATTGATTGTGTTACTTGTCGTCTGAATGATTAGTGATTCGAGGTTCAGTCTGGTTGTAAAATTCTTCTCCGTGGCTACGATGCGTGCGTTGTCCCAGCTTATCTCGTGGCCCGTCTTCTCGGCATGCTCTGCGAGTGCATTTGTCACTGTGTGGCCCTTGGCGACGTCATTCTTGTGTTGCATAAGACGTTTGCAGTAATTTCCACTCGTGCCAATGTACACCGATTCGCAATCGGCGCATGGTATCTTGTAGACCACACCAGGAAAATGTTGCCGAGGGAGAGGATCCTTCACATTTAGCAACTCAGCTTTAAGCTTGCTTGCTGGAACATGCGCGATCTGTACACCACGTTTTCTGAATAGACGGGCTAGGGCTTCGCTTATATTTCGAATATAAGGAATCGAAGCACGCTTTTTTGTAGACGATGTGTTATGCATGGCCTGACTAGTTGACTGCAGTTTATGCATGACGGATTTAGTTGTTTTCCTAATAAAAATCTTGGGGTATCCATTCTTGATCAGGTCATCTTCAATGGTCCGGAGCTCCTCCTGCAGGCTTTCTTCATCGGAACAAATGCGAATCGCTCGTTGAACTAAAGACCGAATCACTGAGCGTTTGTGGGCTACCGGGTGGACTGACTCGTAGTCGAGGTATCTACCGGAGTGCGTTGGCTTTCGGTACACAGCGAAGGCGAGGCCTGTGGGAGTACGTTTTACAACTGCATCCAAGAAAGGGAGGCAACCGTCTTTTTCTTCTTCCACAGTAAACTTGATGGAAGTCTCGACGCCATTTAGGCAGTCAAGGAAAGCTTGGACGTCTTTCTTCTTTATCACGCAGAAGCAGTCGTCGACGTATCTCAGAAAAACCTTGGGTCTCGGCTGAAATGTTCCCAATGCTTTCTGCTCAATTGCTTCCATTGTGATATTCGCAGTTGTGACCGAAATCGAAGCTCCCATTGCGGTACCGAAAACTTGCCTGTAGAATTCACCCTTGTACGAGAAGTAAGTGTTGGATAGGCAAAACCGTAACAAGGTGCACAGCTCGGTGACGTCGAACGGTGTGCGATCGGCCAATGTCGTGTCCTTGTGAAGCAATTGTCTGGAAGTGTCTACAGCAAGGTCGACGGGAACACTTGTGAAGAGGGAGCAGACATCAAATGAAACCAGTACTTCGTCGACATCCACAGTGATACTCTTCATTTTGCTTATGAAGTCATTGGTGTTCCGGAGGTTAGTTTCAGTCTTGCCTGCAAGGGGAGCCAGGATGCCGTGAAGATACTTTGAGAGGCTGTATAGGGGTGACCTAGTGAAATCTACTATGGGCCTTAGAGGCGTTCCGCTTTTGTGAATCTTCGGTAAACCGTATATCGCTGGAGCAGAACCATTGGTGCACAGCAGCTGGAAGTATAATCTTTTTGCTGATGCAGGAAGCGTCTGGAAAATACTAGAGAGCGTCTTTTGCAGGCCCGTTTGGACTTTCGAGGTAGGATCCTTGTTAATCTTGGCGTACGTTGTACAGTCCCCCACTATCTCCGTCATCTTCGACTCATACGTCGACCGGTCAAGCACAACCGTCACGTTGCCTTTGTCTGCAGGAAGTACGGCAATCTTCTTGTTTTTGTGCAATGCCTTAATCGCTTTTTCCTCGTCTTCCGAGAGGACTTGCTGGTAGCCAGACTTGCGAATTCTTGATAGTATACCTACTGCTCTCGTACGGATTTCGTCTCGTTCACTTTCACCAAGTAGACCAATAGCGTTTTCGACAGCACACACGACTTTGCGTGTGTCCGGCTGCTTTGCTTGGTTGAAGTTGAGACCACGGCTCAAAACTTGGCATTCCGCAGGAGTAAGCTCGTATGACGACAAGTTCCTGACCTCGAACATGGGTCCTCTGGTTTTCCTGCCTTTTTCTAGCAAAGCACTCAGTTTGCGCTCTTGTGACGTTTCCTGCTTTTCTGTTCGTCGTCGCGATGCTTGGTTCGCCACGAGATGTATTTCAGGGAGTAATTCAGGCATGATGAATTCCAGCTGGCGTGTTGTGAAGAAAATGTCAGTCTCAAGGCGCTTCACAGTCTGCTTGCAGTCTTCTATCCGTGCTTGAAGAAGCTGCCGTTCAGCTTTCGAAATGACTTGATGACCGAATGCCGATTTCACAGGGTGCTTTAACTGCAAAGATTTTGGAATGACTTGCTTGGACTTACAGGTTATGTTGAAACGCAGGTGCGTCTTGAAGGCTGCCAGTCGTGTAGATGCACTCAAGAACTGACGAATCCTGGTGATAGCCGTTTGACCATACTTGTGGCGGATGCTCACGTAGTCAAGAGTTCGACGGAATGCCGTCTGGTCAGGTAAAGGCATTGTTGAAAAAACAGGTCACTGACCAATGTCAAACAAAACAATGACGTTTCGGGACCCGTACGGGTCCCTTGTTCACAATGGAATGACGGCTGAGCAACAGGTTCTTATGTACCGTTGAGCGCATGACGCAAAGTCCGGGAGTACACGTGGTTTAGTGTGCCAGATGATCTATTGATTGTGTTACTTGTCGTCTGAATGATTAGTGATTCGAGGTTCAGTCTGGTTGTAAAATTCTTCTCCGTGGCTACGATGCGTGCGTTGTCCCAGCTTATCTCGTGGCCCGTCTTCTCGGCATGCTCTGCGAGTGCATTTGTCACTGTGTGGCCCTTGGCGACGTCATTCTTGTGTTGCATAAGACGTTTGCAGTAATTTCCACTCGTGCCAATGTACACCGATTCGCAATCGGCGCATGGTATCTTGTAGACCACACCAGGAAAGTGTTGCCGAGGGAGAGGATCCTTCACATTTAGCAACTCAGCTTTAAGCTTGCTTGCTGGAACATGCGCGATCTGTACACCACGTTTTCTGAATAGACGGGCTAGGGCTTCGCTTATATTTCGAATATAAGGAATCGAAGCACGCTTTTTTGTAGACGATGTGTTATGCATGGCCTGACTAGTTGACTGCAGTTTATGCATGACGGATTTAGTTGTTTTCCTAATAAAAATCTTGGGGTATCCATTCTTGATCAGGTCATCTTCAATGGTCCGGAGCTCCTCCTGCAGGCTTTCTTCATCGGAACAAATGCGAATCGCTCGTTGAACTAAAGACCGAATCACTGAGCGTTTGTGGGCTACCGGGTGGACTGACTCGTAGTCGAGGTATCTACCGGAGTGCGTTGGCTTTCGGTACACAGCGAAGGCGAGGCCTGTGGGAGTACGTTTTACAACTGCATCCAAGAAAGGGAGGCAACCGTCTTTTTCTTCTTCCACAGTAAACTTGATGGAAGTCTCGACGCCATTTAGGCAGTCAAGGAAAGCTTGGACGTCTTTCTTCTTTATCACGCAGAAGCAGTCGTCGACGTATCTCAGAAAAACCTTGGGTCTCGGCTGAAATGTTCCCAATGCTTTCTGCTCAATTGCTTCCATTGTGATATTCGCAGTTGTGACCGAAATCGAAGCTCCCATTGCGGTACCGAAAACTTGCCTGTAGAATTCACCCTTGTACGAGAAGTAAGTGTTGGATAGGCAAAACCGTAACAAGGTGCACAGCTCGGTGACGTCGAACGGTGTGCGATCGGCCAATGTCGTGTCCTTGTGAAGCAATTGTCTGGAAGTGTCTACAGCAAGGTCGACGGGAACACTTGTGAAGAGGGAGCAGACATCAAATGAAACCAGTACTTCGTCGACATCCACAGTGATACTCTTCATTTTGCTTATGAAGTCATTGGTGTTCCGGAGGTTAGTTTCAGTCTTGCCTGCAAGGGGAGCCAGGATGCCGTGAAGATACTTTGAGAGGCTGTATAGGGGTGACCTAGTGAAATCTACTATGGGCCTTAGAGGCGTTCCGCTTTTGTGAATCTTCGGTAAACCGTATATCGCTGGAGCAGAACCATTGGTGCACAGCAGCTGGAAGTATAATCTTTTTGCTGATGCAGGAAGCGTCTGGAAAATACTAGAGAGCGTCTTTTGCAGGCCCGTTTGGACTTTCGAGGTAGGATCCTTGTTAATCTTGGCGTACGTTGTACAGTCCCCCACTATCTCCGTCATCTTCGACTCATACGTCGACCGGTCAAGCACAACCGTCACGTTGCCTTTGTCTGCAGGAAGTACGGCAATCTTCTTGTTTTTGTGCAATGCCTTAATCGCTTTTTCCTCGTCTTCCGAGAGGACTTGCTGGTAGCCAGACTTGCGAATTCTTGATAGTATACCTACTGCTCTCGTACGGATTTCGTCTCGTTCACTTTCACCAAGTAGACCAATAGCGTTTTCGACAGCACACACGACTTTGCGTGTGTCCGGCTGCTTTGCTTGGTTGAAGTTGAGACCACGGCTCAAAACTTGGCATTCCGCAGGAGTAAGCTCGTATGACGACAAGTTCCTGACCTCGAACATGGGTCCTCTGGTTTTCCTGCCTTTTTCTAGCAAAGCACTCAGTTTGCGCTCTTGTGACGTTTCCTGCTTTTCTGTTCGTCGTCGCGATGCTTGGTTTCGCGAGCAGGAAACGTCACAAGAGCGCAAACTGAGTGCTTTGCTAGAAAAAGGCAGGAAAACCAGAGGACCCATGTTCGAGGTCAGGAACTTGTCGTCATACGAGCTTACTCCTGCGGAATGCCAAGTTTTGAGCCGTGGTCTCAACTTCAACCAAGCAAAGCAGCCGGACACACGCAAAGTCGTGTGTGCTGTCGAAAACGCTATTGGTCTACTTGGTGAAAGTGAACGAGACGAAATCCGTACGAGAGCAGTAGGTATACTATCAAGAATTCGCAAGTCTGGCTACCAGCAAGTCCTCTCGGAAGACGAGGAAAAAGCGATTAAGGCATTGCACAAAAACAAGAAGATTGCCGTACTTCCTGCAGACAAAGGCAACGTGACGGTTGTGCTTGACCGGTCGACGTATGAGTCGAAGATGACGGAGATAGTGGGGGACTGTACAACGTACGCCAAGATTAACAAGGATCCTACCTCGAAAGTCCAAACGGGCCTGCAAAAGACGCTCTCTAGTATTTTCCAGACGCTTCCTGCATCAGCAAAAAGATTATACTTCCAGCTGCTGTGCACCAATGGTTCTGCTCCAGCGATATACGGTTTACCGAAGATTCACAAAAGCGGAACGCCTCTAAGGCCCATAGTAGATTTCACTAGGTCACCCCTATACAGCCTCTCAAAGTATCTTCACGGCATCCTGGCTCCCCTTGCAGGCAAGACTGAAACTAACCTCCGGAACACCAATGACTTCATAAGCAAAATGAAGAGTATCACTGTGGAT
The DNA here is from genome assembly GCF_043290135.1 of Rhipicephalus microplus. Lineage (NCBI taxonomy): Eukaryota > Metazoa > Arthropoda > Arachnida > Ixodida > Ixodidae > Rhipicephalus > Rhipicephalus microplus. Next base: position 44,901,845 of record NW_027464585.1, read on the forward strand.
GTCGACGAAGTACTGGTTTCATTTGATGTCTGCTCCCTCTTCACAAGTGTTCCCGTCGACCTTGCTGTAGACACTTCCAGACAATTGCTTCACAAGGACACGACATTGGCCGATCGCACACCGTTCGACGTCACCGAGCTGTGCACCTTGTTACGGTTTTGCCTATCCAACACTTACTTCTCGTACAAGGGTGAATTCTACAGGCAAGTTTTCGGTACCGCAATGGGAGCTTCGATTTCGGTCACAACTGCGAATATCACAATGGAAGCAATTGAGCAGAAAGCATTGGGAACATTTCAGCCGAGACCCAAGGTTTTTCTGAGATACGTCGACGACTGCTTCTGCGTGATAAAGAAGAAAGACGTCCAAGCTTTCCTTGACTGCCTAAATGGCGTCGAGACTTCCATCAAGTTTACTGTGGAAGAAGAAAAAGACGGTTGCCTCCCTTTCTTGGATGCAGTTGTAAAACGTACTCCCACAGGCCTCGCCTTCGCTGTGTACCGAAAGCCAACGCACTCCGGTAGATACCTCGACTACGAGTCAGTCCACCCGGTAGCCCACAAACGCTCAGTGATTCGGTCTTTAGTTCAACGAGCGATTCGCATTTGTTCCGATGAAGAAAGCCTGCAGGAGGAGCTCCGGACCATTGAAGATGACCTGATCAAGAATGGATACCCCAAGATTTTTATTAGGAAAACAACTAAATCCGTCATGCATAAACTGCAGTCAACTAGTCAGGCCATGCATAACACATCGTCTACAAAAAAGCGTGCTTCGATTCCTTATATTCGAAATATAAGCGAAGCCCTAGCCCGTCTATTCAGAAAACGTGGTGTACAGATCGCGCATGTTCCAGCAAGCAAGCTTAAAGCTGAGTTGCTAAATGTGAAGGATCCTCTCCCTCGGCAACATTTTCCTGGTGTGGTCTACAAGATACCATGCGCCGATTGCGAATCGGTGTACATTGGCACGAGTGGAAATTACTGCAAACGTCTTATGCAACACAAGAATGACGTCGCCAAGGGCCACACAGTGACAAATGCACTCGCAGAGCATGCCGAGAAGACGGGCCACGAGATAAGCTGGGACAACGCACGCATCGTAGCCACGGAGAAGAATTTTACAACCAGACTGAACCTCGAATCACTAATCATTCAGACGACAAGTAACACAATCAATAGATCATCTGGCACACTAAACCACGTGTACTCCCGGACTTTGCGTCATGCGCTCAACGGTACATAAGAACCTGTTGCTCAGCCGTCATTCCATTGTGAACAAGGGACCCGTACGGGTCCCGAAACGTCATTGTTTTGTTTGACATTGGTCAGTGACCTGTTTTTTCAACAATGCCTTTACCTGACCAGACGGCATTCCGTCGAACTCTTGACTACGTGAGCATCCGCCACAAGTATGGTCAAACGGCTATCACCAGGATTCGTCAGTTCTTGAGTGCATCTACACGACTGGCAGCCTTCAAGACGCACCTGCGTTTCAACATAACCTGTAAGTCCAAGCAAGTCATTCCAAAATCTTTGCAGTTAAAGCACCCTGTGAAATCGGCATTCGGTCATCAAGTCATTTCGAAAGCTGAACGGCAGCTTCTTCAAGCACGGATAGAAGACTGCAAGCAGACTGTGAAGCGCCTTGAGACTGACATTTTCTTCACAACACGCCAGCTGGAATTCATCATGCCTGAATTACTCCCTGAAATACATCTCGTGGCGAACCAAGCATCGCGACGACGAACAGAAAAGCAGGAAACGTCACAAGAGCGCAAACTGAGTGCTTTGCTAGAAAAAGGCAGGAAAACCAGAGGACCCATGTTCGAGGTCAGGAACTTGTCGTCATACGAGCTTACTCCTGCGGAATGCCAAGTTTTGAGCCATGGTCTCAACTTCAACCAAGCAAAGCAGCCGGACACACGCAAAGTCGTGTGTGCTGTCGAAAACGCTATTGGTCTACTTGGTGAAAGTGAACGAGACGAAATCCGTACGAGAGCAGTAGGTATACTATCAAGAATTCGCAAGTCTGGCTACCAGCAAGTCCTCTCGGAAGACGAGGAAAAAGCGATTAAGGCATTGCACAAAAACAAGAAGATTGCCGTACTTCCTGCAGACAAAGGCAACGTGACGGTTGTGCTTGACCGGTCGACGTATGAGTCGAAGATGACGGAGATAGTGGGGGACTGTACAACGTACGCCAAGATTAACAAGGATCCTACCTCGAAAGTCCAAACGGGCCTGCAAAAGACGCTCTCTAGTATTTTCCAGACGCTTCCTGCATCAGCAAAAAGATTATACTTCCAGCTGCTGTGCACCAATGGTTCTGCTCCAGCGATATACGGTTTACCGAAGATTCACAAAAGCGGAACGCCTCTAAGGCCCATAGTAGATTTCACTAGGTCACCCCTATACAGCCTCTCAAAGTATCTTCACGGCATCCTGGCTCCCCTTGCAGGCAAGACTGAAACTAACCTCCGGAACACCAATGACTTCATAAGCAAAATGAAGAGTATCACTGTGGATGTCGACGAAGTACTGGTTTCATTTGATGTCTGCTCCCTCTTCACAAGTGTTCCCGTCGACCTTGCTGTAGACACTTCCAGACAATTGCTTCACAAGGACACGACATTGGCCGATCGCACACCGTTCGACGTCACCGAGCTGTGCACCTTGTTACGGTTTTGCCTATCCAACACTTACTTCTCGTACAAGGGTGAATTCTACAGGCAAGTTTTCGGTACCGCAATGGGAGCTTCGATTTCGGTCACAACTGCGAATATCACAATGGAAGCAATTGAGCAGAAAGCATTGGGAACATTTCAGCCGAGACCCAAGGTTTTTCTGAGATACGTCGACGACTGCTTCTGCGTGATAAAGAAGAAAGACGTCCAAGCTTTCCTTGACTGCCTAAATGGCGTCGAGACTTCCATCAAGTTTACTGTGGAAGAAGAAAAAGACGGTTGCCTCCCTTTCTTGGATGCAGTTGTAAAACGTACTCCCACAGGCCTCGCCTTCGCTGTGTACCGAAAGCCAACGCACTCCGGTAGATACCTCGACTACGAGTCAGTCCACCCGGTAGCCCACAAACGCTCAGTGATTCGGTCTTTAGTTCAACGAGCGATTCGCATTTGTTCCGATGAAGAAAGCCTGCAGGAGGAGCTCCGGACCATTGAAGATGACCTGATCAAGAATGGATACCCCAAGATTTTTATTAGGAAAACAACTAAATCCGTCATGCATAAACTGCAGTCAACTAGTCAGGCCATGCATAACACATCGTCTACAAAAAAGCGTGCTTCGATTCCTTATATTCGAAATATAAGCGAAGCCCTAGCCCGTCTATTCAGAAAACGTGGTGTACAGATCGCGCATGTTCCAGCAAGCAAGCTTAAAGCTGAGTTGCTAAATGTGAAGGATCCTCTCCCTCGGCAACATTTTCCTGGTGTGGTCTACAAGATACCATGCGCCGATTGCGAATCGGTGTACATTGGCACGAGTGGAAATTACTGCAAACGTCTTATGCAACACAAGAATGACGTCGCCAAGGGCCACACAGTGACAAATGCACTCGCAGAGCATGCCGAGAAGACGGGCCACGAGATAAGCTGGGACAACGCACGCATCGTAGCCACGGAGAAGAATTTTACAACCAGACTGAACCTCGAATCACTAATCATTCAGACGACAAGTAACACAATCAATAGATCATCTGGCACACTAAACCACGTGTACTCCCGGACTTTGCGTCATGCGCTCAACGGTACATAAGAACCTGTTGCTCAGCCGTCATTCCATTGTGAACAAGGGACCCGTACGGGTCCCGAAACGTCATTGTTTTGTTTGACATTGGTCAGTGACCTGTTTTTTCAACAATGCCTTTACCTGACCAGACGGCATTCCGTCGAACTCTTGACTACGTGAGCATCCGCCACAAGTATGGTCAAACGGCTATCACCAGGATTCGTCAGTTCTTGAGTGCATCTACACGACTGGCAGCCTTCAAGACGCACCTGCGTTTCAACATAACCTGTAAGTCCAAGCAAGTCATTCCAAAATCTTTGCAGTTAAAGCACCCTGTGAAATCGGCATTCGGTCATCAAGTCATTTCGAAAGCTGAACGGCAGCTTCTTCAAGCACGGATAGAAGACTGCAAGCAGACTGTGAAGCGCCTTGAGACTGACATTTTCTTCACAACACGCCAGCTGGAATTCATCATGCCTGAATTACTCCCTGAAATACATCTCGTGGCGAACCAAGCATCGCGACGACGAACAGAAAAGCAGGAAACGTCACAAGAGCGCAAACTGAGTGCTTTGCTAGAAAAAGGCAGGAAAACCAGAGGACCCATGTTCGAGGTCAGGAACTTGTCGTCATACGAGCTTACTCCTGCGGAATGCCAAGTTTTGAGCCGTGGTCTCAACTTCAACCAAGCAAAGCAGCCGGACACACGCAAAGTCATGTGTGCTGTCGAAAACGCTATTGGTCTACTTGGTGAAAGTGAACGAGACGAAATCCGTACGAGAGCAGTAGGTATACTATCAAGAATTCGCAAGTCTGGCTACCAGCAAGTCCTCTCGGAAGACGAGGAAAAAGCGATTAAGGCATTGCACAAAAACAAGAAGATTGCCGTACTTCCTGCAGACAAAGGCAACGTGACGGTTGTGCTTGACCGGTCGACGTATGAGTCGAAGATGACGGAGTTAGTGGGGGACTGTACAACGTACGCCAAGATTAACAAGGATCCTACCTCGAAAGTCCAAACGGGCCTGCAAAAGACGCTCTTTAGTATTTTCCAGACGCTTCCTGCATCAGCAAAAAGATTATACTTCCAGCTGCTGTGCACCAATGGTTCTGCTCCAGCGATATACGGTTTACCGAAGATTCACAAAAGCGGAACGCCTCTAAGGCCCATAGTAGATTTCACTAGGTCACCCCTATACAGCCTCTCAAAGTATCTTCACGGCATCCTGGCTCCCCTTGCAGGCAAGACTGAAACTAACCTCCGGAACACCAATGACTTCATAAGCAAAATGAAGAGTATCACTGTGGATGTCGACGAAGTACTGGTTTCATTTGATGTCTGCTCCCTCTTCACAAGTGTTCCCGTCGACCTTGCTGTAGACACTTCCAGACAATTGCTTCACAAGGACACGACATTGGCCGATCGCACACCGTTCGACGTCACCGAGCTGTGCACCTTGTTACGGTTTTGCCTATCCAACACTTACTTCTCGTACAAGGGTGAATTCTACAGGCAAGTTTTCGGTACCGCAATGGGAGCTTCGATTTCGGTCACAACTGCGAATATCACAATGGAAGCAATTGAGCAGAAAGCATTGGGAACATTTCAGCCGAGACCCAAGGTTTTTCTGAGATACGTCGACGACTGCTTCTGCGTGATAAAGAAGAAAGACGTCCAAGCTTTCCTTGACTGCCTAAATGGCGTCGAGACTTCCATCAAGTTTACTGTGGAAGAAGAAAAAGACGGTTGCCTCCCTTTCTTGGATGCAGTTGTAAAACGTACTCCCACAGGCCTCGCCTTCGCTGTGTACCGAAAGCCAACGCACTCCGGTAGATACCTCGACTACGAGTCAGTCCACCCGGTAGCCCACAAACGCTCAGTGATTCGGTCTTTAGTTCAACGAGCGATTCGCATTTGTTCCGATGAAGAAAGCCTGCAGGAGGAGCTCCGGACCATTGAAGATGACCTGATCAAGAATGGATACCCCAAGATTTTTATTAGGAAAACAACTAAATCCGTCATGCATAAACTGCAGTCAACTAGTCAGGCCATGCATAACACATCGTCTACAAAAAAGCGTGCTTCGATTCCTTATATTCGAAATATAAGCGAAGCCCTAGCCCGTCTATTCAGAAAACGTGGTGTACAGATCGCGCATGTTCCAGCAAGCAAGCTTAAAGCTGAGTTGCTAAATGTGAAGGATCCTCTCCCTCGGCAACATTTTCCTGGTGTGGTCTACAAGATACCATGCGCCGATTGCGAATCGGTGTACATTGGCACGAGTGGAAATTACTGCAAACGTCTTATGCAACACAAGAATGACGTCGCCAAGGGCCACACAGTGACAAATGCACTCGCAGAGCATGCCGAGAAGACGGGCCACGAGATAAGCTGGGACAACGCACGCATCGTAGCCACGGAGAAGAATTTTACAACCAGACTGAACCTCGAATCACTAATCATTCAGACGACAAGTAACACAATCAATAGATCATCTGGCACACTAAACCACGTGTACTCCCGGACTTTGCGTCATGCGCTCAACGGTACATAAGAACCTGTTGCTCAGCCGTCATTCCATTGTGAACAAGGGACCCGTACGGGTCCCGAAACGTCATTGTTTTGTTTGACATTGGTCAGTGACCTGTTTTTTCAACAATGCCTTTACCTGACCAGACGGCATTCCGTCGAACTCTTGACTACGTGAGCATCCGCCACAAGTATGGTCAAACGGCTATCACCAGGATTCGTCAGTTCTTGAGTGCATCTACACGACTGGCAGCCTTCAAGACGCACCTGCGTTTCAACATAACCTGTAAGTCCAAGCAAGTCATTCCAAAATCTTTGCAGTTAAAGCACCCTGTGAAATCGGCATTCGGTCATCAAGTCATTTCGAAAGCTGAACGGCAGCTTCTTCAAGCACGGATAGAAGACTGCAAGCAGACTGTGAAGCGCCTTGAGACTGACATTTTCTTCACAACACGCCAGCTGGAATTCATCATGCCTGAATTACTCCCTGAAATACATCTCGTGGCGAACCAAGCATCGCGACGACGAACAGAAAAGCAGGAAACGTCACAAGAGCGCAAACTGAGTGCTTTGCTAGAAAAAGGCAGGAAAACCAGAGGACCCATGTTCGAGGTCAGGAACTTGTCGTCATACGAGCTTACTCCTGCGGAATGCCAAGTTTTGAGCCGTGGTCTCAACTTCAACCAAGCAAAGCAGCCGGACACACGCAAAGTCGTGTGTGCTGTCGAAAACGCTATTGGTCTACTTGGTGAAAGTGAACGAGACGAAATCCGTACGAGAGCAGTAGGTATACTATCAAGAATTCGCAAGTCTGGCTACCAGCAAGTCCTCTCGGAAGACGAGGAAAAAGCGATTAAGGCATTGCACAAAAACAAGAAGATTGCCGTACTTCCTGCAGACAAAGGCAACGTGACGGTTGTGCTTGACCGGTCGACGTATGAGTCGAAGATGACGGAGATAGTGGGGGACTGTACAACGTACGCCAAGATTAACAAGGATCCTACCTCGAAAGTCCAAACGGGCCTGCAAAAGACGCTCTCTAGTATTTTCCAGACGCTTCCTGCATCAGCAAAAAGATTATACTTCCAGCTGCTGTGCACCAATGGTTCTGCTCCAGCGATATACGGTTTACCGAAGATTCACAAAAGCGGAACGCCTCTAAGGCCCATAGTAGATTTCACTAGGTCACCCCTATACAGCCTCTCAAAGTATCTTCACGGCATCCTGGCTCCCCTTGCAGGCAAGACTGAAACTAACCTCCGGAACACCAATGACTTCATAAGCAAAATGAAGAGTATCACTGTGGATGTCGACGAAGTACTGGTTTCATTTGATGTCTGCTCCCTCTTCACAAGTGTTCCCGTCGACCTTGCTGTAGACACTTCCAGACAATTGCTTCACAAGGACACGACATTGGCCGATCGCACACCGTTCGACGTCACCGAGCTGTGCACCTTGTTACGGTTTTGCCTATCCAACACTTACTTCTCGTACAAGGGTGAATTCTACAGGCAAGTTTTCGGTACCGCAATGGGAGCTTCGATTTCGGTCACAACTGCGAATATCACAATGGAAGCAATTGAGCAGAAAGCATTGGGAACATTTCAGCCGAGACCCAAGGTTTTTCTGAGATACGTCGACGACTGCTTCTGCGTGATAAAGAAGAAAGACGTCCAAGCTTTCCTTGACTGCCTAAATGGCGTCGAGACTTCCATCAAGTTTACTGTGGAAGAAGAAAAAGACGGTTGCCTCCCTTTCTTGGATGCAGTTGTAAAACGTACTCCCACAGGCCTCGCCTTCGCTGTGTACCGAAAGCCAACGCACTCCGGTAGATACCTCGACTACGAGTCAGTCCACCCGGTAGCCCACAAACGCTCAGTGATTCGGTCTTTAGTTCAACGAGCGATTCGCATTTGTTCCGATGAAGAAAGCCTGCAGGAGGAGCTCCGGACCATTGAAGATGACCTGATCAAGAATGGATACCCCAAGATTTTTATTAGGAAAACAACTAAATCCGTCATGCATAAACTGCAGTCAACTAGTCAGGCCATGCATAACACATCGTCTACAAAAAAGCGTGCTTCGATTCCTTATATTCGAAATATAAGCGAAGCCCTAGCCCGTCTATTCAGAAAACGTGGTGTACAGATCGCGCATGTTCCAGCAAGCAAGCTTAAAGCTGAGTTGCTAAATGTGAAGGATCCTCTCCCTCGGCAACATTTTCCTGGTGTGGTCTACAAGATACCATGCGCCGATTGCGAATCGGTGTACATTGGCACGAGTGGAAATTACTGCAAACGTCTTATGCAACACAAGAATGACGTCGCCAAGGGCCACACAGTGACAAATGCACTCGCAGAGCATGCCGAGAAGACGGGCCACGAGATAAGCTGGGACAACGCACGCATCGTAGCCACGGAGAAGAATTTTACAACCAGACTGAACCTCGAATCACTAATCATTCAGACGACAAGTAACACAATCAATAGATCATCTGGCACACTAAACCACGTGTACTCCCGGACTTTGCGTCATGCGCTCAACGGTACATAAGAACCTGTTGCTCAGCCGTCATTCCATTGTGAACAAGGGACCCGTACGGGTCCCGAAACGTCATTGTTTTGTTTGACATTGGTCAGTGACCTGTTTTTTCAACAATGCCTTTACCTGACCAGACGGCATTCCGTCGAACTCTTGACTACGTGAGCATCCGCCACAAGTATGGTCAAACGGCTATCACCAGGATTCGTCAGTTCTTGAGTGCATCTACACGACTGGCAGCCTTCAAGACGCACCTGCGTTTCAACATAACCTGTAAGTCCAAGCAAGTCATTCCAAAATCTTTGCAGTTAAAGCACCCTGTGAAATCGGCATTCGGTCATCAAGTCATTTCGAAAGCTGAACGGCAGCTTCTTCAAGCACGGATAGAAGACTGCAAGCAGACTGTGAAGCGCCTTGAGACTGACATTTTCTTCACAACACGCCAGCTGGAATTCATCATGCCTGAATTACTCCCTGAAATACATCTCGTGGCGAACCAAGCATCGCGACGACGAACAGAAAAGCAGGAAACGTCACAAGAGCGCAAACTGAGTGCTTTGCTAGAAAAAGGCAGGAAAACCAGAGGACCCATGTTCGAGGTCAGGAACTTGTCGTCATACGAGCTTACTCCTGCGGAATGCCAAGTTTTGAGCCGTGGTCTCAACTTCAACCAAGCAAAGCAGCCGGACACACGCAAAGTCATGTGTGCTGTCGAAAACGCTATTGGTCTACTTGGTGAAAGTGAACGAGACGAAATCCGTACGAGAGCAGTAGGTATACTATCAAGAATTCGCAAGTCTGGCTACCAGCAAGTCCTCTCGGAAGACGAGGAAAAAGCGATTAAGGCATTGCACAAAAACAAGAAGATTGCCGTACTTCCTGCAGACAAAGGCAACGTGACGGTTGTGCTTGACCGGTCGACGTATGAGTCGAAGATGACGGAGTTAGTGGGGGACTGTACAACGTACGCCAAGATTAACAAGGATCCTACCTCGAAAGTCCAAACGGGCCTGCAAAAGACGCTCTTTAGTATTTTCCAGACGCTTCCTGCATCAGCAAAAAGATTATACTTCCAGCTGCTGTGCACCAATGGTTCTGCTCCAGCGATATACGGTTTACCGAAGATTCACAAAAGCGGAACGCCTCTAAGGCCCATAGTAGATTTCACTAGGTCACCCCTATACAGCCTCTCAAAGTATCTTCACGGCATCCTGGCTCCCCTTGCAGGCAAGACTGAAACTAACCTCCGGAACACCAATGACTTCATAAGCAAAATGAAGAGTATCACTGTGGATGTCGACGAAGTACTGGTTTCATTTGATGTCTGCTCCCTCTTCACAAGTGTTCCCGTCGACCTTGCTGTAGACACTTCCAGACAATTGCTTCACAAGGACACGACATTGGCCGATCGCACACCGTTCGACGTCACCGAGCTGTGCACCTTGTTACGGTTTTGCCTATCCAACACTTACTTCTCGTACAAGGGTGAATTCTACAGGCAAGTTTTCGGTACCGCAATGGGAGCTTCGATTTCGGTCACAACTGCGAATATCACAATGGAAGCAATTGAGCAGAAAGCATTGGGAACATTTCAGCCGAGACCCAAGGTTTTTCTGAGATACGTCGACGACTGCTTCTGCGTGATAAAGAAGAAAGACGTCCAAGCTTTCCTTGACTGCCTAAATGGCGTCGAGACTTCCATCAAGTTTACTGTGGAAGAAGAAAAAGACGGTTGCCTCCCTTTCTTGGATGCAGTTGTAAAACGTACTCCCACAGGCCTCGCCTTCGCTGTGTACCGAAAGCCAACGCACTCCGGTAGATACCTCGACTACGAGTCAGTCCACCCGGTAGCCCACAAACGCTCAGTGATTCGGTCTTTAGTTCAACGAGCGATTCGCATTTGTTCCGATGAAGAAAGCCTGCAGGAGGAGCTCCGGACCATTGAAGATGACCTGATCAAGAATGGATACCCCAAGATTTTTATTAGGAAAACAACTAAATCCGTCATGCATAAACTGCAGTCAACTAGTCAGGCCATGCATAACACATCGTCTACAAAAAAGCGTGCTTCGATTCCTTATATTCGAAATATAAGCGAAGCCCTAGCCCGTCTATTCAGAAAACGTGGTGTACAGATCGCGCATGTTCCAGCAAGCAAGCTTAAAGCTGAGTTGCTAAATGTGAAGGATCCTCTCCCTCGGCAACATTTTCCTGGTGTGGTCTACAAGATACCATGCGCCGATTGCGAATCGGTGTACATTGGCACGAGTGGAAATTACTGCAAACGTCTTATGCAACACAAGAATGACGTCGCCAAGGGCCACACAGTGACAAATGCACTCGCAGAGCATGCCGAGAAGACGGGCCACGAGATAAGCTGGGACAACGCACGCATCGTAGCCACGGAGAAGAATTTTACAACCAGACTGAACCTCGAATCACTAATCATTCAGACGACAAGTAACACAATCAATAGATCATCTGGCACACTAAACCACGTGTACTCCCGGACTTTGCGTCATGCGCTCAACGGTACATAAGAACCTGTTGCTCAGCCGTCATTCCATTGTGAACAAGGGACCCGTACGGGTCCCGAAACGTCATTGTTTTGTTTGACATTGGTCAGTGACCTGTTTTTTCAACAATGCCTTTACCTGACCAGACGGCATTCCGTCGAACTCTTGACTACGTGAGCATCCGCCACAAGTATGGTCAAACGGCTATCACCAGGATTCGTCAGTTCTTGAGTGCATCTACACGACTGGCAGCCTTCAAGACGCACCTGCGTTTCAACATAACCTGTAAGTCCAAGCAAGTCATTCCAAAATCTTTGCAGTTAAAGCACCCTGTGAAATCGGCATTCGGTCATCAAGTCATTTCGAAAGCTGAACGGCAGCTTCTTCAAGCACGGATAGAAGACTGCAAGCAGACTGTGAAGCGCCTTGAGACTGACATTTTCTTCACAACACGCCAGCTGGAATTCATCATGCCTGAATTACTCCCTGAAATACATCTCGTGGCGAACCAAGCATCGCGACGACGAACAGAAAAGCAGGAAACGTCACAAGAGCGCAAACTGAGTGCTTTGCTAGAAAAAGGCAGGAAAACCAGAGGACCCATGTTCGAGGTCAGGAACTTGTCGTCATACGAGCTTACTCCTGCGGAATGCCAAGTTTTGAGCCGTGGTCTCAACTTCAACCAAGCAAAGCAGCCGGACACACGCAAAGTCGTGTGTGCTGTCGAAAACGCTATTGGTCTACTTGGTGAAAGTGAACGAGACGAAATCCGTACGAGAGCAGTAGGTATACTATCAAGAATTCGCAAGTCTGGCTACCAGCAAGTCCTCTCGGAAGACGAGGAAAAAGCGATTAAGGCATTGCACAAAAACAAGAAGATTGCCGTACTTCCTGCAGACAAAGGCAACGTGACGGTTGTGCTTGACCGGTCGACGTATGAGTCGAAGATGACGGAGATAGTGGGGGACTGTACAACGTACGCCAAGATTAACAAGGATCCTACCTCGAAAGTCCAAACGGGCCTGCAAAAGACGCTCTCTAGTATTTTCCAGACGCTTCCTGCATCAGCAAAAAGATTATACTTCCAGCTGCTGTGCACCAATGGTTCTGCTCCAGCGATATACGGTTTACCGAAGATTCACAAAAGCGGAACGCCTCTAAGGCCCATAGTAGATTTCACTAGGTCACCCCTATACAGCCTCTCAAAGTATCTTCACGGCATCCTGGCTCCCCTTGCAGGCAAGACTGAAACTAACCTCCGGAACACCAATGACTTCATAAGCAAAATGAAGAGTATCACTGTGGATGTCGACGAAGTACTGGTTTCATTTGATGTCTGCTCCCTCTTCACAAGTGTTCCCGTCGACCTTGCTGTAGACACTTCCAGACAATTGCTTCACAAGGACACGACATTGGCCGATCGCACACCGTTCGACGTCACCGAGCTGTGCACCTTGTTACGGTTTTGCCTATCCAACACTTACTTCTCGTACAAGGGTGAATTCTACAGGCAAGTTTTCGGTACCGCAATGGGAGCTTCGATTTCGGTCACAACTGCGAATATCACAATGGAAGCAATTGAGCAGAAAGCATTGGGAACATTTCAGCCGAGACCCAAGGTTTTTCTGAGATACGTCGACGACTGCTTCTGCGTGATAAAGAAGAAAGACGTCCAAGCTTTCCTTGACTGCCTAAATGGCGTCGAGACTTCCATCAAGTTTACTGTGGAAGAAGAAAAAGACGGTTGCCTCCCTTTCTTGGATGCAGTTGTAAAACGTACTCCCACAGGCCTCGCCTTCGCTGTGTACCGAAAGCCAACGCACTCCGGTAGATACCTCGACTACGAGTCAGTCCACCCGGTAGCCCACAAACGCTCAGTGATTCGGTCTTTAGTTCAACGAGCGATTCGCATTTGTTCCGATGAAGAAAGCCTGCAGGAGGAGCTCCGGACCATTGAAGATGACCTGATCAAGAATGGATACCCCAAGATTTTTATTAGGAAAACAACTAAATCCGTCATGCATAAACTGCAGTCAACTAGTCAGGCCATGCATAACACATCGTCTACAAAAAAGCGTGCTTCGATTCCTTATATTCGAAATATAAGCGAAGCCCTAGCCCGTCTATTCAGAAAACGTGGTGTACAGATCGCGCATGTTCCAGCAAGCAAGCTTAAAGCTGAGTTGCTAAATGTGAAGGATCCTCTCCCTCGGCAACATTTTCCTGGTGTGGTCTACAAGATACCATGCGCCGATTGCGAATCGGTGTACATTGGCACGAGTGGAAATTACTGCAAACGTCTTATGCAACACAAGAATGACGTCGCCAAGGGCCACACAGTGACAAATGCACTCGCAGAGCATGCCGAGAAGACGGGCCACGAGATAAGCTGGGACAACGCACGCATCGTAGCCACGGAGAAGAATTTTACAACCAGACTGAACCTCGAATCACTAATCATTCAGACGACAAGTAACACAATCAATAGATCATCTGGCACACTAAACCACGTGTACTCCCGGACTTTGCGTCATGCGCTCAACGGTACATAAGAACCTGTTGCTCAGCCGTCATTCCATTGTGAACAAGGGACCCGTACGGGTCCCGAAACGTCATTGTTTTGTTTGACATTGGTCAGTGACCTGTTTTTTCAACGACAGCTTGGAAAGGCCCTGAAATCCGCACAGCCGGAGGTCATCTCGTAACGCCTGCAGGAATCTGCACAGCAACAGTCACCATTAGCGGCCGTATTTATCCTACAGACTTCGTAGTCCTACAGCGTTGCTCGAGAGATGTCATCCTTGGCATGGACTTCTTATGCCTCCATGGTGCTGTCATCAACCTAAAAACAAAGTCGATAACGTTATCCACAGAAGAAGCACTACCGCCGCGCACGCCGTCAGGACACCATGCCTTGAATGTGCTGGAAGAACAAGTCACTATTCCGCCTCGCTCAAGCGTCATTATTTCAGTCGGCGCTCCTAAATCACCTGACTTGGAAGGCGTCGTTGAAGGCAGTGAGCATCTGTTGGTCACCCGAAATATTTGCGTCGCAAGAGGAATCGCAGAGCTGCGGGGAGGCAAAGCAACGGTTTTGCTCACGAATTTTAGCAATGAGTACAAACATGTGAACAAAGGAACAACGGTCGCATACATCGAAGAAATTGTCGAAGCCACCAGTGCTTTCGCCCTCGCCGATTCTGCGGAACCTGCTCAGAGGCACCAAGCCCCTCCCATATCTTTCGACGTCAATCCCAGACTTCCGAATGATAAGCAAGAACAGCTCAAGGCCCTGCTCCTGCAATACGAAGATTGCTTTTCGTCGTCATCGAAAATTCGGCAGACCCCAATCACGAAACATCGCATCATAACCGAAGAAAATGCCAGACCACTCCGTCAGAGTCCGTACAGGGTTTCGACGCGAGAACGTGAGGCCATGAAGAGACAAGTTGATGAAATGCTGCGGGATGACATTATCCAGCCGTCCAAGAGTCCATGGGCATCCCCCGTGGTGTTAGTGAAGAAAAAGACGTGGGACGCCATTCTTCCGTATGTGACCTTCTCATACAACACGGCGGTGCAGGAGACGACGCAGATATCGCCATACAAATTGGTCTACGGAAGGAGCCCGGCAACGACGCTCGATGCCATGTTACCCAACGTCACCGACGAAGAAAACCTCGATGTGAGCGAGTACCTTCATCGCGCCGAAGAAGCCCGACAACTTGCGCGTCTCCGTATCAAGAATCAACAGACGACCGACAGCCACCGTTACAACCTTCGACGACGCTTCGTGGAATACCAGCCCGGTGAACGTGTTTGGGTGTGGACGCCGATACGCCGACGTGGACTAAGTGAAAAGCTTCTGCGACGGTACTTCGGACCGTACAGGGTGGTTCGACGGCTCGGCCCACTTGATTACGAGGTTGTCCCCGACGGCATCACGAACTCTCAACGACGCCGATCGCGACCTGAAGTCGTCCATGTCGCGCGCCTCAAGCCGTTTCATGCGCGTTAACAAACTTAACTAGTGTTTTTTTTGTATTATTGTTGTATCGTAATTTATTCATTGTACTTTCTTGCATTATTATTGTACTTTCATCTTTTGTTAAAGCATCGGGACGATGCCTTTTTTCAGAGGGGGGCAATGCCACGTTCCATTTCCCAAGTTTTTGTTATCGTCCGAAAACACCGCACGATTCTCAGCGCAAACCGCGCCTGCAGTTTTCTAGAAGGTTCCGGACTGTAGTAGATCATTTCGATAAGATCACGCCCACTGTGCGAACGGTACAGATTGTTCTGGAAGCTACGCCACCGCCAGCGATAACGCTAGAACATTCGACGGCAAGAGTATAAATGCCGACGCGCTTCGCCGCTTGTCAGTTATTGATCGAAGGCCGACGCTGCGTTCGCTGCTATCAGTCCGAGACTGCTATCTGTGCAAGACTGCTGCTGTAATTAGACTTTCCCTTTACCGGGCACAGGTTCGCCCAAATAAACAATTAAATCCCAACACGAAGTTTTCTGTCTTTGGCCACGTCACGACCCCGTGACAATATTGTTGATCTTGCTCAACCTGTCGATACAGTGGGATCGTTTTTGTTTGATGGAGCATATAGTATAATAATTTTCATTTTCCCCTGTTTGTTCATTAAAGGCTACGCATGTAGTCCAATTTCTTAACTGATTTTTTTTCTTAAATATGCCCTAAACAGCTAGTCCTTCCTTAGTTATATCTTCAATACACATCGCGCTTCTACCTTGCGCATCCGCAGTTCTGGCCCCCACCCTTCGCATTTGAACTGTCTTTGTTCTTCGACTCGCTTGCACAGTCACAATTATAAATATTCCAGTACCGACTTTCCCACCCTTCATAAGTGTTCAAAGCCCACCTCACATATTAAAATATTCTCGTCAGCTAAAATATGTCGACAGTCGTCGCCAAACACCACTGTTGGCGATGTCACTGAACGGGATTTGCCGAAATATAGTGAACTCAAAAGTGTCTTAAAATTTACGTTTAAATATAATCCAACATTATTAAGAGCCGACAAGAGTGGTGATGTGGGCTTGTTGGTGATGCATTTGAAAGAAATTTATGTAGCGCGAGGTGAAAAACGGACACAGGAAGGAATAGTCTGAGAGGACAGAGCGCTACTAGCAACATGTTTATTTTCGACCTTCAAGCCGCTTTTAAGCCATAATCGTCAGGCGAGCGAGCAGATAAGCACGTGTATTCAGATAAATGCACGAAAATGTCATCTACATACAAAAAATGATAAATAGGACAACAAAAACATCACAGACAAAATCACGTATCACTGCGTACGCAGGAACCCCAGTTCCTTGGGTGACAAAGCAATTGAAGGCTTGCTAGTACATTCATCTCCAAGAGCATCAATAAGTTCGGCTTCTATGATCAACCGAGTTATCTCATCCTTATGCCGACCAACTATGTTTGTACTCTGGAACAAAGGCCGGCACCCACACGAGTGAATGTGAAGAGCAAGAAAACCTTCTGGCGGCAGTTTATCCGCCTTGTAATTGTGTTCTCTCAATCGCTCATTCACACACCTACTGATTTGGCCGACATCATTTTTCCCACATGTGAACAGAGTAAGATAAATAACGAACGAAATGCACTCCACTAATTTGTGTGTATGCCTTTTTGTGCGCAACACCATTACCCCATGCGATGGATTCGTCAGCACACACAGAGAGCACTCGACAAGGTTTTTTTTAATAGTCCACCTATTTAACTTGAAATGGCAGGTGAACCAATTTCGATGCATTTGCGAAGTGGACAGAATTAAGGCCAGACTGGTGACAGATGATGCAAAATCAACGTAGGCAAGCTGAAAAAAAACTTATTTAAATGGCGCGCCGACTAAACACATTGGCGCCGGCGGCAGCGCGCCGATGGGTTGGCGTCGGCGGTGCAGCAAAAACTGTCGGCGGCGGCGCGCCGACCCCTCGGCGCACACCTCTACTCGTAGCTCCGTTAATAATGGGTGTTTCGATTGAAATATGGTGGCAATGATTTACTCCAGTAGTGGTCTAATCAAAATCGAAATGTGGAAAAACCGTTTCAGGGACACTTTAAGAGAGAATAAATCAGTATAAGACACACCCTTTTTGAATTATTTTTGATCTCTCACACGGAGGAAGGGAAGGTAGGAGCACGGAAGAAGGAAAGGTAGGAGAGGCTCTGACGTCACTCGTTGTGAAGCCGCGATGAAGCCGGAAGTCGGCCATATTGACTGGGTAAATTCTGCTCTCTTGTTTACATATGAATGCGAAGCAGAAGGCGTGACTCCCTCTTTGTCTCAAAAAGCACGTGGTCTGCTGCCGGTGCTATCTGAAACCAACGGAACGGATTTCAACACGCTGTCCTGCCACGATACGGTTGACGGAATCTCTGCATATGGGTGTTTTATTCTTGCCCTGCAGGCGTTTACGATAAACAAGGCAAGTTGCACGCTAAGCTTTTTTTATTTGATGTGTTCTTTGTGAAAATAAAGATGATATTTTGGACATTGCCGCGCGACGAACCAGGCACCGAAATTTGTACAGCTTCTTTCAGATCTTTTTTTCTCCCTTTTGCGCTTCTTTTTAGGCTTTATGAAATTTTCGGTCCTCTCTTGATTACATCCGAACGTAAAGCAAGAGGAGTGACTCTCTCTCCGGCTAGAAAAGCACGTGGGCTGCGCAGCGCGTGTGTCGTGACGATCCGAAACTAATGGAACGGGGCTCGTCTTTTTGAGAAAGCGGGACACCTTCGGCGGAATCATTTCGTCCAAGTAATAACAGGGAGTAACGGCTCGCCGACAACGACACAACTACAAGAGAACGCGCCCTAGATGCACTGACAACAGCGAGTGTTTTCACGTTATTAATTCAGCAACTGTACAGACAACACGATCGGTCGTGCGCCTTCTACGGTTGCATTCCGCCACGCGCCCGACGCAGCGTCCGGCCACTGTGTCCATGTTCCGCGTGAAGCTCACGGGCATCAGCATTCTGCGACCGCGGTAACTTTGAGCACGGTGCATGTGACACTTGAACGCGGTTGCTGTTACGTTGAGATTGCATGCAATGCTGGCGGAGAGTGTACGAAGCGGAACAGAAAAGGTGTTTTTATACGCACATGCAAGTTGTTACTGTACCCAAACAACACGAAACTATAGTTCGTGTTCGTACGTGCACATGGTCCTCGTTGCATCGCTGGGCTCAACAGCGTCGTCCATTGTCACAAGCAGGAGCACTGCCCAACCATCACTGACCTGCAAGGCGTTCGTCGTCGTTCAGCTACGTCATGGTGCCCAACGCAATTTCGCTGAACACTAACTGCTTCATCCTTGTCATCCCACACGACACATGGATATGCACTCGTACTATGCACTGTTGAAACCCCGTGATGGACAAAGGGATTTGTAAACGTTGCTAAGAGTACAGTAACTGCCAGAAGAATACTGCGTAATCAATAACGCGGCGCGGAGCACGGATAATGTCCGCCATGGCTCAGCACGAGACCTGGGGAGGCACACATGCCGCCGCCAGCCGCAGCCGCTCACTGCTAGACCAGCTCCACTGCACAACACGTACCCATAGCAACGCCGCTATTGTGCCCAGTGAATATGACTATAGAGAAAGAAGAAGACAAGAGCAGACACTCCGCGAAACCTGGCCTTAGGAAGTGCGTCACGACTACGTAACGAATTAGTGCTCTCACCAAACGTCAGAGGGCGCTAGTGCAAAAAAACTGTTATAATCATTGCAACAGAATTGTTTTTACAAAATAATAATTATACGCCCAAATTTGGTATGTTCTTTATACATAAAAACAATTTATTCAACACACCTTACGCGATTATTTTTCTTCAGCCGTACTGTCATAAACACCATCTACCCAGCGACAAGCCCATGCATGACTGACAGCGAGAAGCTTTCGTCGCTTTCGTCAACGTCGGCTGCGTCGGCGTTTTCATGCGTGAGATAACAGGTGAGGCACGTTTTCAAGGGAAGCTTGTTGAATGACATGTTGTTGGTCTTGTTGGGTCATTTTTTCAGAAAACGGTTACACTTGCGCGAATAAGACACCATGCAACAAACATAGAAAGACGCACACACACACGTTGCGCTTCGAGTGTGCGAGTTTTTTTCTTACGTGGCGTCCCATTCACGCAGTTGTAACCTTTTTCTGAATCTTGTAAGGACTGGGAGGTTCGCTAAAAAGAAAGTTTGTGGCTCTATGCGGCGGCTAGACGGGAACATTGTGCAACGTATGCAGTATAGCAAAGGCGGCACGGCGTCAAGCCGAGGCGACGCGTGCTGCGTCTGCCACGGACGCGAGCGTCTGTGCGCTGAGCGTAGCTGGGCAGCTAGGTCATAGGCTCGGTGCAAAATATTGAGAAGCATTCGCTGGGCCTCGCATGCTTCACGACGCGTTTCCCGAAGGCTCGGAACACGAATAATTCTTGGTGTGCCGGAGGCAAATCTGGACTAGCCAAGTGGCCATCATCTTCGTTTTTTCGCTAGCCTTGTGCCACTAGTGCAAGCTGCTCACAAATTTTTTGACGTTTCCAATATAATTTTACCGCATAAATTTCAACTACGATTTTTCTTCCCAAGGTACTGCGGATACTGCGTACGTACGAAGGTGTTCTAAAGTTCCCAGGCCGCGATACCATTGCATTACAAGGGATAGCGGCCTGGAAACTTCTGAAGATCTTTGTACGTGGTCTTGACGTATATCTTTGCAAGTCAGAGTTTTATGGGTCAGAGATGTATCACTGGTTTTGTATTGTGCATCGATTAGCTAATCATTCAAAGGGGTTTGTTGGTACACTTATAACGTGCACATATCTTTTTCGTAATCGAAGCATCCACTTACTAACATTTTCAGACCGCGCTGACGCCATGCCGTCCGGCGGTCCAAGCTACGGCAGCTACTGCTGTGTATCGTGGTGCTTCAACAATGGCAGATCACACAAGAAGCCTGGGACGAGTTTCTTCCGCATACCACGGGACGGCAGGTGTGTTAAAGCTTTTGTATGGTTTGCATGTCTTTAGGCTTACTGTTCGTACTTGCTCAGTGAGGGTAACAATAAAAAATCACTATTCAAGCACTTCCCCTTTCAGCTGATAGTTCATTGCCAATGCAGGATGAAAGCATGGATGCAGTATGCTGGACGCGATGATCTCCTTAGTAAGCCGGCCAGCCTATTGTACACAACGTACAGGGTTTGTAGCGACCATTTTACTGCTCAAAGTTTCATGGACCCTGGGCACACAAGGCTTACAAGAATGGCTGTTCCCAGTGTGCAACCAGCTGCACCATGTAAGTGATTGACTGAAACTCAAATATGTGCAATAGCCGCCACTTGTATTGAATCAGTGGCGACAGCTAACCGTGAAGATCTTTGTAGCCGATGAAGAAGCCTCACTTGGAAAGTCTTAAATTTTGTGAATTGTGGGCTATTACCTTCCTAACAGCAGCTTTACATTTCTGTCGTTTTTTGATGCTCTTGACCTGCGCAACTTGTTTTAAAAAACTTTAAAGGGCTATTTCACGTTATCTTCAAGCCTGAGTGCACATGTACGTATACCTTTCATCAGTGAAAGCTGCCACTGTTGATAATTCCAAAAATCACAAATTACTTGTTTCCTAGTTGGTGCCCTCTCTTTTCTTCCACGTTCGACCAATTTATGCGTTTGAAAGAGCTGTTCAAGTTTCCCCATGCTACAAGCTTTGTAACTTGTACCAACTGCACATATATGCAGGTTCTCTGAGCGTCGCTTCAAGTAGTGACTGTGACATGGCTGCAGAAGCTGCACTGCAAGGTGCGGATGAGCTTCAGTTTGTGTTATTTTAAGCCTCTTACTGATACATTGTCGTAATTTCATTTCTTCAGGACCTGCAGTAGAGGCTTCAAAAAGCGGCTCCCACACATTGAGGTGCCCTGATGAACAGGGTGCGTTCAGTGTCGCGATTTCTTTTTTTTTACCGAAATTGACTGTTGACCAAACCTCTGCAGGTGGCAGCTCCCTTGTAGCTGGTGAAAGAATTTCCGCTGACTTCGTTTTGCCGGAGAAAACCTTAACCAGTCATTCAGCTGTCACAAAAGGAACTTGTGTGACCGGTAAGTTGTATGTTCACTTCAACACCAGAGTGGATTGATATAGAGACTTCCGCAGGCCGCTCACAAGATTGTTCCGACAGCACTGTCCGAGGCACTAAACAAGCTTCACAAAACCCTCCAGAAGAAGTATCCGCCAACAGCTCCACGCCTGAGTGCCCTAGAGAAAATGGTGACTATGCTTCTATTGCAGCTGTTTTTAATGTGCTATTTTATGTTTAGGACATTCTAAAGAAACTATCCTCAAAAGGACACTACGTGTGCACTTACAAAATGTAAGGGTGGGCTCTCAGAGATTTTTATTTTTTTGTGCATTGTCAACATAGTGAATGGTTTGTTTTTAGGTAGTGGAATCGAAAACTTTGCACCACAGAAAGTTGTGCACCTTGGGTCTGAAAGAGTGAGAAAAGTGCTCGTATGGGATTAGTTGTTCTTAGCTTTTACATCCATTTTTTGTTTATTGCAGTGCGTTCCTGTGTGCCAGCGACAATGTCTCCATCAATGAAGTACAAGCAAACCATTAAACATCTGCAAGCCAAAGTAGCAGCACAGCGGAAAACTATCAAAAGACTGCGGAGACAGCCTCA
Organism: Rhipicephalus microplus; assembly: GCF_043290135.1. NCBI lineage: Eukaryota > Metazoa > Arthropoda > Arachnida > Ixodida > Ixodidae > Rhipicephalus > Rhipicephalus microplus. The sequence continues at coordinate 44,923,904 of NW_027464585.1, forward strand.
CCAAGCACCGTCATCGACTTCAAAGGCCCTTGAAGTTATCCGACCGCACATCACCGAGGAGGTTTTTAAACTTCTTTCTGCACATGTTCGCTTGAGGCCCAAACGCAAGGGCAAGCGGTTTCCTGTGTGGTTCAAGAAATTTGCTCTTCACTTAAACTTCCGAGGTCCGCGAGCATACCGATTTTTGGCTCCATATTTTTCTTTGCCCTCCCAGCGTTCATTAAGGAGGTGGCTAGCTAATGTAAAGATGACTCCAGGCATAATTCCAGGAATCCTTTCTTCCATTGCAACAAATACTCAAGCTTGGAATGAACGGGACCGAGTGTGCGCTTTAGTTTTCTACGAAATAGCACTCAAAAAAAATTTGTACTATGATGCTGCAAGAGACGTTGTCCAGGGTTTTACAGATGATGGCACTCATCGCACTTCAACCATCGCTGATCGAGCACTGGTGTTTCTTCTTGTTGGCGTTTCGAGAAAGTGGGTTCAACCGGTTGCTTTTACTATAGGGCACACATCAACACCATCATCTGTTATGCATAACTTGCTGGTGTCACTCATTTTGGAGCTTAGGAGCATTAATATTGCAGTGAAAGCAGTCATTTGTGACCATCATCATAATCATCATCAGCCTGACTACGTCCACTGCAGGACAAAGGCCTCTCCCATGTTCCGCCAGTTAATCCGGTCCTGTGCTTGCTGTTGCCAATTTATACCCGCAAACTTCTTAATCTCATCTGCCCACCTAACCTTCTGTCTCCCCCTAACCCGCTTCTCTTCTCTGGGAATCCAGTCAGTTACCCTTAATGACCAGCGGTTATCCTGTCTACGCGCTACATGCCCTGCCCATGTCCCTTTCTTCTTCTTGATTTCAGCTATGATATCCTTAACCCCCGTTTGTTCCCTAATCCACTCTGCTCTCTTCTTGTCTCTTAAGGTTACACCTACCATTTTTCTTTCCATTGCTCGCTGCGTCGTCCTCAATTTAAGCTGAACCCTCTTTGTAAGTCTCCAGGTTTCTGCTCCGTAGCTAAGTACCGGCAAGATACAGCTGTTATATACCTTCCTCTTGAGGGATAGTGGATATCTACCTGTCATAATTTGAGAGTGCTTGCCGAATGTGCTCCACCCCATTCTTATTCTTCTAGTTACTTCAATCTCGTGGTTCGGCTCTGCGGTTATTACCTGCCCTAAGTAGACATAGTCTTTTACAACTTCAAGTGCACTGTTACCTATCTCGAAGCGCTGCTTCTTGCCGAGGTTGTTGTACATTACTTTCGTTTTCTGCAGATTAATTTTAAGACCCACCTTTCTGCTCTCCTTGTCTAACTCCGTAATCATGAGTTGCAATTCGTCCCCCGAGTTACTCAGCAATGCAATGTCATCGGCGAAGCGCAGGTTACTAAGGTATTCTCCATTGACTCTTATCCCTAACTGTTCTCATTCTAGGCTTCTGAAAACCTCCTGTAAGCACGCGGTAAATAGCATTGGGGAAATTGTGTCCCCCTGCCTTACACCCTTCTTGATTGGTATTCTGTTGCTTTCTTTATGAAGCACTATGGTAGCAGTTGATCCCCTGTAGATTTCTTCCAGAATGTTTATGTATACTTCATCTACGCCCTGATTCCGCAGTGTTTGCATGACGGCTGATATTTCTACTGAATCAAAGGCCTTCTCGTAATCTATGAAGGCTATGTATAGTGGTTGGTTATACTCTGAGCATTTCTCTATTACCTGATTGATAGTATGAATGTGGTCAATTGTTAAGTAGCCTGTTCGAAATCCTGCTTGTTCCTTTGGTTGATTGAATTCTAATGTTTTCTTTACTCTGTTAGCAATTAGCTTTGTAAATAGCTTGTATACTACAGAGAGCAAGCTGATCGGCCGGTAATTCTTCAAGTCCTTGTCATCTCCTTTCTTATGTATTAAGATGATGTTAGCGTTCTTCCAAGACTCTGGTACTCTTCCCGCCAGGAGACACCTCGTAAACAGGGTGGCTAGTTTTTCTAACACAATCTGCCCTCCATCTTTCAGCAGATCTGATGTTACCTGATCCTCACCAGCAGCTTTGCCCCTTTGCGTGCTCTCCAAAGCTTTTCTGACTTCTTCTATCATTACTGGTGGGGTGTAATCTGAATTACTGCTAGTTTTTATAGTATTAAGGTCGTGGTTGTCTCGGCTACTGTACAGATCTCTGTAGAACTCGTCCGCTATTTTAACTATCCTATCCATATTGGTAGTTATTTTGCCTTCTTTGTCCCTTAGTGCATACATCCGACTTTTGCCTATCCCAAGTATCCTCTTCAATGCTTTCACACTTCCTCCGTTTTTCAGAGCGTGTTCAATTCTCTCCATGTTATACCTTCTTACATCGCATACCTTACGTCTATTAATTAACTTCGAAAGCTCTGCCAGTTATATTTTGTCTGTTGTACTTGACACTTTCATAATTTGACGCTTCTTAATTAGGTTCTTTGTTTCCTGGGAAAGTTTGCCAGTGCCCTGTCTAACTACCCTGCCTCCGACTTCCACTGCACACTCCGTAATGATATTCGTCAGATTATCATTCATTGTATCTACGCTAAGGTTGGTTTCCTCACTAAGAGCAGAGTACCTGTTCTGCAGCGACACTCTGAATTCCTGTACTTTCCCTCTCAGTGCTAGCTGATTGATTGGCTTCTTGCGTATCAGTTTCTGTCGTTCCTTCTTCAAGTCTAGGCGAATGCGAGACCGTACCAGTCTATGGTCACTGCATCGTACCTTGCTAATCACTTCCACATCCTGCACGATTGCAGGGTGTGCACTCATTATAAAGTCTATTTCGTTCTTATTTTCGCCATTAGGGCTCCTCCATGTCCACTTGCGGTTTTCTCGTTTTCGGTAGAAGGTATTCAGAATCCGTAAATTATTGCGTTCTGCGAATTATACTAGTAGCTCTCCTCTGGCGTTTCTATTACCGATGCCATAATCTCCTACTGCCTGGTCTCCAGCCTGCTTCTTCCCTACCTTTGCATTAAAGTCGCCCATCACTATAGTATACTGTGTTTTTACCTTACTCATTGCCGATTCCACGTCTTCATAGAAGCTTTTAACTGAAGCGTCATCATGGCTGGATGTAGGCGCGTAAGCCTGTACTACCTTCATCTTGTATCTCTTATTCAGTTTAATTACGATACCTACCACCCTTTCATTGATGCTATAGTATTCCTCTATGTTGCCAGCTATGTTTCTGTGAATTAGGAACCCCACTCCCAGTTCTCTTCTGTCTGCCAAGCCCCTGTAGCAAAGGACGTGCCCATTCTGTAGCACCGTATAGGCTTCATCTGTCCTCCTAACCTCACTGAGCCCTATTATATCCCAATTAACACCCTCTAGCTCCTCGAATAGTACAGCTAGACTTGCCTCACTAGATAAGGTTCTAGCGTTAAACGTTGCCAAGTTCAGGTTCCAATGGCGTCCTGTCCGGATCCAGAGATTCTTAGCACGCTCTGTTGCGTTGCAGATCTGACCGCCGCCGTGGTCAGTTGCTTCGCAGCTGCTGGGGACTGAGGGCCGTGAGTTATTTGACGTAAGCATGTGGGAGGTAGTGGCCAGATACTGCACCAGGGTGGCCAATCCTTCTCTGGTGAGGGAATGCGTTCTCGGCGGTGTTTGCCGGTGAGGCCGCACCCCAGGCCTCTTAACGCAGTTCCACCAACACGCGGATTTTTTTTAATCCGGTTGGGAACTGCGCGGTACCGGGATTTGAACCACGGACCTTTTGCATGCGAGGCGGATGCTCTAACCACTACGCCATCGCCGCCCAGGGCAGTTCAAATGTAAGTCTCGCTAACCAACTAAGAGTGACTGTAGCAAAGCCTTTTTTTGAAGTTAATGGTGAGCGGGAATATTACATTTTGATGTTCCGCATTTAATTAAAACAGCGCGCAATAATGTCCAAGCACACAAATTATACATTGGGGATGACATCGTTAACTGGTCGCACATTGTAAGCCTTTACCAATCCTCACATGAGTTGCGGTTGCGATTGGCTCCAAAGTTGACTGAACGGCACGTTCATCAGAAACCTTTTTCTAATATGAAGGTCAGCAGAGCAACTCAGGTCCTCAGTGCATCAGTTTCGATTGCTATCACGGCATTGGTGTATGTGAAGGTGCTGCCTGCCTCGGCCATCACTACAGCTCAATTTTGTGATCGTATGGACAGGATTTTCGATGCCTTGAACAGCTCGAGTAAAAAAAGAACTTCGCAAAAGCTGTGGCATGCAATCATGAAAAATGATTCAGAGCTGATTGACTTCCTCCGAGGCCCGCTTCCCTGGATTGCATCATGGCAGTTTGTTGGCAGACGTCAACCACAAACCATCGTAGGTTGGCAAATTACAATTCAGGCAATTTGTCAACTATAGGACGACCTCTCCAAAAATTACAATTTTGAATACCTGTTAACACGCAGGCTTCAACAGGATCCTCTGGAGAACATATTTGACCACATTAGGCAAAAACAGGGTTGCAACACCAACCCCAATGTAGCACAATTTATTTGTGGCCTGAAGCACATCTGCGTAAGAAAACTCTTCAAGCTGTCAGAATACGGAAATGTCGAGGATGATGAATGTGACCTCCTCTAGGAGCAGCTCTCGCCATTCTCCCTCACCAGTGCGTCTCTTGTGGATAATGAGGAGTGTGCACAGCCACAGCCTGACGACTTTCCCGCTCTAGACGATCTCTCTGAACTTGCGACAAACGTTCACTCCCATATTATCGATGACTCCGCTGCATATTATGTAGCTGGTTTTCTCATCAAACACTTCCTTCGGAATGCATGTGACGGTTGCAGTTGCCCACAGTTACTGAAAGACGACAGTGAGACGCTTAAGGGTACCCACCAGTATTTCACAATGCTCAAAGCATACCACGTCCCCAGCAAACGTTTTGGGAATCTCACTGTGCCATCAGAAGCAGCTTTTGCATACGTACAACAACTTGAATCTCACTTTCTTGCCATAATTGAGGCCACTGCACATCACCTGAAAGTGTGCGATGTTTTGTATCACCATCTGTCAAGTGTTGGCGATTTTCATTTCTGCTCTGCTGGGTGTCGCGCGAAGTTTCTGAAAATGTTTTGCCGGGTTCGTTTATGTTGGCATGTGCGTTTTGTGAACCGAAACTTAGATAGGGTTAGGTTCCAGTCTTCAATCTCAGGCATACAGCTTGACAAGTTCAAAGGTTAGCAATTAGCGGCGGGTTTACACTAAAGTATTCAAGTTGAGCCGAATCCTGCAATAGCTTTGTTATGTTATTACTTCGTTACAGCAGACTTCATTATGGTCTTATATGCTTATATTCAGCTCAACTGGACTAGCCACTCCTTCGTTGCATACATTGTTTAGGTTACCCGCTATGAGGAGTAGGGACACTGTATTCGCTCGAAGTGATTTGCATAACCTTAAAAAGAATGTTGGGTATCCTGTCTGTATTTTTGTAGCAAATGCGGGCGAACTATACACTTTACTGTGGCTCGCTTGGTCACTGTGTATGCTTTATCTCTCCAGCTCAAGTAGTATATCGACAACAAAACCGCTTGTTGAAATGTCTTCGAGCGGGTAAGGAACACAGTATGAAGTGGGCACGGTTCACGTTATCATGCTTTTCGTATTTTAGCTTCTCATCAACCTCCTCATCTCGCCCATCAAAATTTTCAAAAGAATACTCAAACTTGTAGCGTTTGATGGGGCTGCGGACGCTGCCATTTTTTTTTATATAGCTTTTGAGTGATAACGTACGATGTAGAGCCTTTGTGAAAAATAATGAGCCAAAGTGGTTTCCTTCTGCTATTTATTAGCCCTGTAATACCGCTCTCGTAGCACCAATTAAGGTCCACAATTTTGGATAAGTGATGACTACAATCTATTTTAGCTCGCAAGCGTCACAGCAACACCCAGACGCAAATCACTTAGGATCTTAAGTTTTTGATGAAGGCGACGCATAACAAAAGCCACAAAACCTGCCAGTGTTGTAGCATAAAGTTTGTCTTTCACGTAGTGAGCAAGCTGCAAAGCCCTACCTTTCTGAGGACAAGCAGGCATCAAGTCTGCTTTTTCTCATTTTGGACTAGCTGTTCTTAAGCACAGCCAGCACACTGCACCTTTGCCTTTCTGCTATATTGTGTCATGTGGTTTCTGTGTGCTCTTTTTTTATATGCATTATTTCGGTTAACCCCAGGCGTGATTCGCGACTTCATTGCTGTGTATATGTCACTTCTTCCTTCTTCATCAGCATTGTGCGCTGTGTTTTTGCCATAGATCCTTACTTACCCACTGGCCCGGTGTGTCATACTTCACCAGCTTCTCGGCTTCTGCCAACTCTAGCGATGTGTGCGTTGTCTGTGTTCTCTCTGTATTTGTTACAATTTATTTGTAAGGCGAGATGCATTTGTTGTCTACCTTTGTCATATTGTGCTTTTTATATTCTCAGACTCTACCTCGCCTTTGAATAAAACATTACGGATACTCTGTCTTTTTGACTGATATATACATTGATCACTCGTTCCAAAAGAAAACCACAAGCGCGATGAATAAAACCGTAGTGAATTATCATTACCTGCATCTCTTTTTATTATAACTTAATCGAAATAAAAATCACGTCACGACCGATTCGCACAAACCACTGAACAAAACAAAACAGGGAATCGCTAGATCAAAACGACCTACAAAAACTATCCATTTGGGCGATGAATAGTCGTCTGAAATCATGAACTTTCGTCATAGCCAAACGTCGGTTATGCAAAGTAATTCAAAATTTGCGCCAGTGAAACCAAAACAGGAAGCGCACGCCACTTGCTCTCACCAACCACTAGGTGTGCTAGGGTCGATTGGGCCGCTCGGGTCTACGGGAGTGTCCACTCTTAATCTTTATTTCTCTATGATATGACCGCCATGATGTCATTTCCGCCACACTTTTTACGCAGCGCTGGCTGGGAATGCCCTCTCGATCCCAACTTTTCTTCCTCCTTGATCTCTCACGATAGCTTTCATGGAGCTCGAATTCAGTAGATTGGCGTGTTACACTTAGAGAGCAATGGCATCATGTGCTAAACATGAATAATGGGCAGGTACGAAGAAATCTGCGTCAAAAAAGAAAGACGGAGGAGCCGAAGTTCACAGCAGTTTCTGCACGAGGTGCGTCGCTCTCTCAGTACTACTCGACTGCAGCGCCGCCGCTGTGGTCAACGTGGGAGGGATCAGGTGGCGAGGCATGGTCACGCCACTCAGAAATTCTAGTACACTCTAGCTAGTGTACTAGAAGCTTTTGAGTGGCGCGAGCGGCTGCCTGGGAGCGCCGTTTCGGCGTGGAATGATGCGGTGGCGCTGGCGTCGACCAATCTTCCCGGGCGGATAGCTGGCAGGCGTTCCGCGTACGTGTTGGTACCTCTCCGTCGTGCCTTGTGTGAAGATGATCTCCCTATTTTTTTTTATTCACATACCTCCCCTTTTTCGCGCAAATAAAGGTTATTTGACATTATTGTTATTGAAGTTGCTGCTGACCACACTGCAGCCCGAAGCAGCATAGCACATTGTACAATATCACGAGCACACTTTTTTTAATTTTGAAAGTGTACACATTTTAAACGAGAAACCAGCTGGCCGGTACACACCGAAAGCGCCGCCCCCCCCTCCCCCCCCCCCAAAAAAAAGAAGGAATATGCTGCACGCAAAACGAAGAACTCTTGGTCCATTCCACGTAAAACACCAAAGCTGGACTCAAATAAAAGGTACGTTGCTTGTGGCTGCGTGCACACACGACAAAAAAGTAGGCTTTATTGATAATATTTGAAGAACAGCAGAGTTTTTCCAAACTTCGCTTTGGTTTTGAAATATGGGAATAGATTCATTGTTGTAGGACCCACAGAAATTCATATACGTAATAGGGCAGAAGAATGTCTTAAGTGAAACATAGGAGTGGAAGATTTTGAGAGTTTAAAAAACGCAACAAAATTTCAAAGCAGAGTCGTAACTAATGATAATCAGAATATTAACATAAAATACAAGGTTTACATATTTATAAAATAATACATTTGCAATTCAGTAAATAGCAAAAAACGTAAAATGTAGAGCCAGGATACAAAAGATAACATAAAACAAAGCAAACAGAACAACAGACTTTAGGTTGTCTTTCCAAAACGCATTTAAATAAAAAAAGATGTTATGGTCAAAAGATCGTTCGAAGGGACACTGAAGTGCAACAATGAATTGGCTTAGATGGATGAATTAGGCACCGAGATCCCTAATGCTGCTAAATTTACCATCACAGGTTTAATACAAAAAGATTCAAAATCAAAGATTTATTTTGAGATTTCGCGTCATTATTTGCACGTTCTCTCGCTTACAAGGCTCTTCTAGGAAAAATTGTGCCTGCCACATAGTACGTAAGTCTCGAGTCGCTATGCTGGCTGACGTATGGGTGATCTGGTGCAGCCAAAGAGCTGCCATGAAGCGAACCTTCAGCACCTTCCAAGTCTCATTCATCAAGTAACAAGTCAATCAGTTGCTGCTGCTTATACGCATTAGCAGGCTTGTCTGCGACAGTCAAAAGCGAGCTTACAACCCCCCCTGGAACGTTTGATCCAGGAACACTTTTGGCAAGATTATAATAGCTCAGACAATTAATAGTCGTGAGAAATTGTTGCGGAGTATGATGAGCATTGCATCCAGATGAGAGCCTGACAATACCGAAAAGGTTTTCAATTTTATCTTAGCTTAAGCGGCTTGTCATCAGGTATGCATAGCCAAGCTCTTCATGTAAGTAGCTTAGAAGACCCAAGGTACTCCTAATAGTGACCCTCAGTCCTTCTGTAGTAGATTCCCTCAGGAAGTTCTTTTTATCAGCAGTCTGCTCCCATCTTGCGAGGAATTCCAAGAATTCTTCGAGGTCTCGTACTGCCGGAGAGTTGGGCCTCAAAGCTTCCGCCGGATAACGCGTTGTCATAGTTGTGATGAGAGACTTAATCCTCCTGCAGATGCATGAGTAAGGAGGTTACCCTAACCGCTAAACAGTTGCACAGCAAGATTGTCTAATATTTGGTCTTGGTGCAGTCTCTGAATTATGAACGTCATAATGCTCAAGACTTGTCCAAAATATAAAAAAACACTCCACAATACTCAGTAATAGGTGAACTGGAAGTATTGTTGGCATTATGAATTATTGTCACTGCATTACACACTGCATCATGTTACGTGTATTTCACTTTAAATATGCATTGAAGAATTGCTGTAACAATTTGCTGTGAAAATGGGCCACATCAATATTTTAATGCAGCTTCACAATATATGCTTCGCCACAGTAAAAGTCATGCTTGAGTAAAATGAGTTCTAAAAACTAACACTGACCTGAAAAGTTTCTGCGTTGGCTACATGTTTCCACAAGATTTTTCAAGCTGTGGTTTGTAAAGCTGAAGGCCTCTCAAAGAATCAGAGCTGAAAATCGGGAAGGCGAGGGACACACGCATTTTTTCAAAATTATTTGGCTCTAAGTGGGTCTTCGTAAGCCGAGGCATGGCTTTCAAGGTGAGGTTATTCTCGTCAAGCTTCAAAGCTGCTCGCAGTGGCCCCATAGAAACGTGGAGTAAGAGAAAAAAAAAACGTAGCATGCAGTGTAATTATCCAATGGCAGACACATGAAAAATGTAGCATAAAAATGACATTTGGTATCTGACATTTACTTTGCTTTCAACATTAAGTTCTGTTACCTTACTATATTTATGCACTGGTTGCCAAATTTTCAGGCAAGAGTTCTGTAGCTCTTCCATACTGCATGCTCGACATTGTTTTCAGAAACCTGTCAAGGTGCAAGCGAGATCTGAAGGGCGTCTCAAGTAAATTTGCAGCCTTCTAAAAGAATAACATATTCACTTTTCCATTTGGTGTGTGGAAGCTTGATTGAAGAAGTCTGTTGCAAATGTTCTTCACAAGGTGCAGAAAATTCGATAGGAAGTACAGAGACCTCTTGTCGTCAGAAGGATGCACTCTCTTAGCAATAACTTCTTTTGAATTTGCCTTCACACCCATCATGCGCCACATCTTTCTGTTCCATGTCGCGGCATAGCATGTGACATAGTTGACGAAAAGCCCTGCTTTCTCTGCCAGAATTGTGGCCTCCAGCACTATCTTTGCAAGTAACTCCCCCTTGATGTTGGTGCGTGTGGCAAATGTTCCCAGTATTTGACTCCAGCTACCAATGAGGGGCACAAACATTACCACAAGACCGTGGTCACAAGGCAGTTGCTTTTGTTATTCAGGTGTGTAGGCACCCAAGTTGACGAAACCACTGACCTTGCCAGCTGTGTTGACAGACAAGTGCTCAGACAGTTTCATTTCATCTATCACGATACCTCCCTGACACTTGAATTTGTCCACTGTGGCAGTCTTCTTTTTTAGTGTTTGCAGCATGTTTTCATTAAAACCAAAATTAGCCATGTAGCTTGACATATACTTTCTGATAGTTGTCTTTCCTGGAAGCACTAGGATATTTTGTCTCCGGATGTAGTCATACAGTTTGGGACTGCGCATTTTAAGAAGTATGCCCTCCAGCATCCATTCCTTGTTGTACTTCATGCCCCGTGTGCTTTTTCTTTTTGCAGCTTCAAAACACTGTCTCACAGCTAGCTGTTGCTTCTGCGACAGACTTGGCAACTTCCGTTGTAAAATCTCCTCAGCTGTTGCCGCTATTGCATCTTTCATTCTGGTAATGGTGTCACTCCAACGATGCACCCTTGAGGCCAGTCTCTTGACCCTCTTGGTAACAGTTTGGAGCCTGTTGACCCTCTTGCAGGTTCTCTTTGCTCCTTTTCTCTTCAGCCGCGATTTCCTCGTCTGCAGAGCTTTACGGATGTATTTACATGACACGCATGGGAATCCTGAAAGAAACATTTAAAGAGGAATGTATTCCCATTCTTAGCCACACTGCACACAGCTAAAGATGCCAAAAAAAAAACGAAGAACATTTTGGCAAGCATACACAAAAAGCATCTCAGCTAGAACACACGGCTTGATTTTCCTCAGTAACTATCACTAAGCTAGGCTAAAGCAATCGAAACTTGTCCCAATAGCAAAAAAATCAGAAATGATTGTTCACTTGGGACTGTCACGCTTAGTGCTAGGGCTTTATTCTAGTTAATTTTCATGTCATACACTCACCTTCCTTTGCTGATTTTCCCATGCATTTGACACTGTAAAAGATTTCTCCTCTTCATTTGCGCGTGTAGACCGGGGGTAAGGTCCGATGGTGGCAAAAATGAAGTTTCTGCGGCTCCACAACTGAGTGGGACGCTTGCAACAAGCTGCAGAGCATCCGAGGCCTCACGAACAATTACTAAACTGGACTTGCTGATTAGTTTCTCTTGCACGAACGCTTCACATTGCACGCTTACATTGTCTGCACAGGTGAAGTATATGGCTCGTTGAATGCAAAGTTCACGAGTGCTAGGATTCAGTGAGCACGCTACGTAGGACACGCCGTCAAATTCAGGAAACTCGTGCAGCGCCCATGCTTTGATGGTAGGACAAGACCACGAAGGCCACCCAGAGTGACAACCGCGTCAGACGAGAAACTTGAGCTTGCCTCGTCAGCTTCGTCGCCATCTGCAGAAGTTGCACCGTTGGTGTCCACAAAGAGCTTTGCAGGAGTGCTAATGCGTCGCCGTTTTTTGTTGTCATTCCCAGCCGGCACACAATGATGCCGCCGCTTTGTTTGGGTCCGCGGGGCCGGAATTTTGAGCGTCAAATATGCAGGCAGGTTGGGCAAGATCGTCGGGACTGCATCAGAGGCAAATGTCGGCGTATTCCTAGGAATTCGGACTTGAACACTATTGATAACATGTACGTAGTCTATCACAATGAAATGCGGTTCGAAATGTAACTAGCACACAGCACAATCGGCGTCAAGCGGCTTGTAAAGCCGATAAAAGTTCCGCTCGCAAAGAAGTCGTCGTTCTTCGTTTTTCGGGGCCTTAAAAAGCGATAACTTCCGACTTTGTTGCACACGCGAATATCCAGTTGTGCAACCTGGCACGTAACAATGGTTTAGACGCTGCTTCTTTGTCATTTCGCGACTAAAACCGAGATGCCGGCCATGCCGCCAAGCCAGCCGAGTAAACCAAGTGGGAAGATTGGGCGAGTGCAGCGCCACCGCTACTTTCGCCGCAAGTTGGGGATGGAGAAAGCAAGGGGAGAGCGTTTCAGTCGCACCACTCAAAAGTTTTAGTACACTCTACTCTAGCCCCACAAGCGAGAATGGCTACTGAATTGGCTTGTTTCGATCAAGGTGCTGCCATGGTTGTGAGACTCATGAGCGAGTCTATGCTGTGTTTACAGCTTGTGCCATTTAGCCGTAGGTGACCAATAAGCACGGTTTCAATTAATCAATGAATTTTACTGCGCAACACATAGAAATTCAGCCATATGAGCCCGTTTCATTCCATTAATGAGACATGTTCGTTTAAGCGAGTTTCGTTTATTGGGAGCCCACTGTATATCAAGTTTGGTATTATGGGACATGAATGGATGATGAAGGTATGATAGCGGTGCAAACATGATAAAATGAGATGCATGTCTTGTAACAACATGACTACATGCTATGCTCATGATTCGCTCGTGGCTGTTTCGCCAGCTTAACATATACCAAACTCGGTATTACGAGTCGCGAACGCACGACATAAGTAAATGACTCATCCAAACGTGATAATCATGACATGCGTGTCATTTAACAACATGACTACATGCCACACTGATAGTGCACTATAGTGCACTCGCGGCCGTTTTGCTAGCTTCACATATGCCAAATTTGGTATTACGTGACGCCAATGGATGACGAGGGTATGTGACTGATGCAAACATAATAATCATGAGATGCGTGTGATGTGGAGAAGATCACTACATGCCACAGTCAAGGTGCCAATACATTTCGACGTGATGCGGTGCGCGCGCTTGCCGGCGTTCATTTCGTCGCATCACGCCAGGCGCCAATCCAGCCATATACTCGCAGGCGCGCGCCGCGCTGCATTGCTTTGACGCATGCACGTCCGGCGTCCCCCCGTCACAATAAGAGGGAGACGCAGTGTTGTCTGGGTACCGCATCAGCGCGAAATGCAGCATGTCACATTTCGCGCCTGCTGTCGTCGGGCCACGCCGACGGACACTGGTCGCGCCTGGCGTCAGACTATAGAGTGCTCACGTTTTGCTAACGTAGCGCCGCTGTGCCCTGCGTGCGCGCGCGTCAACGCTACAGTGGAGTATATTGGGCCTTTCATGATGCGCTAGCGGCCGTTTTGATAGCTCCACATATATCAAATTGGGTGTTACGTGACGTCAACGGATGACGAAATATATGACTGCCGAAGCAGCCATTCTATGACACAGCGCCTGGCCACTGTGCCTGTGTTCGTCGTGTGGGGGCTGCGAGAATCAGCGAGGCCGAGTAACGTGCTCGCCGGAGAGGGCCTCTCCTCCACTGGTCGGCGCCCGGTAAGCACGTGTTTCCTTCATCCGCGTCACCTTTGGGAATCGCCGGACTGTAGCCTGCTTAGGGGCCTTGGCATCTCTCCCCGACAAGCGTGCTTACTTGAGTGCTATCTTCGGTACTGTACGCTAAGCCAACAGCGGTGCCTAGTGCTTGGAAGTAGTCGCACCACACCAAGCCACACTTGCCGTAGGCCTACGCGTACGAGGTTTGCCCTAACTCTCGCGACCAGGCCCTGTGGCCATCGTGAGGGTGTGCAGCATAGCCGCGACGGACCTTTTCTCGACCGGCGTGTCAAAGCTCGCCATTGCCAGCTGCGACGTGCTCGCGGTTTGCCCTTAACGTCTGCGTGCGGGAGCCTTTGCCCTCCGCGTCTCAGGAGCGGGCGTTGTGCTGTTGTTCAGGATGCCACCAAAGGCAATCTGTATTTTTGTTACTTGAACACTGTTTTGCCGCGCCGCGCTAAACGCCTTGTTAGTTGAGCACGCGCGGAGCAGTGATGGGCCACGACTCCATCACGCGAGGTGATGGAGTCGTGGCCCTGTGGCTCGCTAAGAGTGGATCCGCGGTGATCATCTGCTATGGCGAGTAGCGAGGTCACCACACGCGTGAAACTCACCGGCGTCAGCATTCTGCGACCATGGCGACTTTGAGCACGGTGCAAGTGACACTTGAACGCGGTTGCTCTAACGTTAAGATTACAATGCTGAAGGCGAGTATTATAAGCGGAACAGAAAAGGTGTTTTATTGTGCACATGCGAGTTGTAACTGCACACATACCGAACACAAAACTACGTATGTGCACATGGTCGTCATTGCGTCTTGCGGGGCACAATAGTTTTGTCCGTTGCCACAAGCAGGAGCACTGCACAATTGTCACTGACCTGCAAGGCGTTAGTCGTCAATCCACTGCGTCATAATGCCCAAAGCAATTTCGCTGAACACTTCAAATGCTTCATTCCCCGCACGGCACATGGATATGCGCTCATTCTATGCACTGTTCAGACCCCGTGGTGGACAAAAGTTTTGTAAACGTTGCTAAAAGCACAGTAACTGCTAGGAGAACACTCCGTAACCAATAACGTGCCGCAGAGCATGGGTTTTGTCCGCCACGACTCCGCACGAGACATGAGGAGGCACACATGCCGCCGCCAGCCGCGGCCGCTCACTGCTAGACCAGCTACACTGTGCAACACGTAACCATAGCAACGCCGCCATTGTGCCCATTGAATATGGCCGCCGTGATGTCATTTACTCCACACTTTTCCCGTAGCGCGCCGGCTGGGCATACAATCTCCCATCTTTCCTTCCTCCATGCCCGAGTTGCAGTGTACTAGAAGGGGGCAGTGGAGTGAACGAGGCGGCCGCGCCGCATCTCGGCTGATTCTCCGGCGGGTGAGAACAACTCAGCCGTTGTTACTAACACAGTGGAACTGCAGAGGTCTCAAGAACCACAAGAAGCGGGCTCATTTCCGCCTCTATCTTGAGACGTTTGAGTTCCTCGTTGCCGTGGTTGCCCTTCAGGAACCCGGCACGGACGTCAAACTCACAAATTACACTACATTTCAACACAACCCGGAGACATGTATACTTGTTCACAAGCAATATACCGCCCAGGAAGTCACACTCCCCACAACACCGCCTTTCCCATACACGATGGTGTCGGTGCTGCCTATAAGGCGATCTGACCAACCTGTTCATATTTTAAACATTTACTGTCCCCCAAAGTTTAAGAACGTCACGTTCAGCGCAACTTTCACACAAGCTATGCAGGTGGCAGGAAGGGACCCCCTCCTGATCGTCGGCGACTTCAATGCCCCAAGCAGGTTATGGGGTTACCCACGAGAGGACACGCGTGGAAGGAAGCTTGCGGAACTTCTTTCTACACTTGGACTCACCCTCCACACTGATCCCGCCAGGCCAACACGTGTAGGCAACTCTGTTCAACGAGATACTTGCCCGGACCTCACAATTACACGCAACATACGCCATGCCGACTGGCTGAACACACAGGACACTCTCGGTAGTGATCATTGTGTATTAAACACAACCGTGTACATGCGTCCCTTAAAACGCCCACTTACACAAGCTCATATCCCAGACTGGACAACTTTCCGCACCCCTCTACCTATTGTAGACCCTCTCCAGTCGGGATACGACACCTGGTCTAAATCACTGATGTCTACACTGAAACAACACGAACAGCTGATACAGCTCACGGAAACTCAAACGGACGTGGACAACCACCTCCTCCATTTTTGGCAGGCCCGCCGCAGCCTCACCAAACGATGGAAAAAACAGAAACATAACAGACACCTCAAGAAACGCATCCTAGAACTCACGGAGCAAGCTGCGGAATATGCTGCTCAGCTAGCCGACACTAACTGGGTGAACAGGTGCAACACGGCTGCACGCCAGATGTCTGGTCGCAACACGTGGCGCCTGTTTCGCACTCTCATCGATCCAACACAAACACGCACGGAAACTCAACGTCACTTACATAAGGACATGCACAACTTTACAGGAACGACAACACAGCTGGCAAACACGCTCAGGTACCGATACCTGTGCACCACCAAGGACCCTCGGACGGCCGCATACTCCTACGCAGGCAAAAAGAACACGCAGTTGGATACCCCGTTCCAGCTCCATGACCTCCAGGCGGCCTTACGCAAGATGAAGCGTGGCACTGCACCAGGGCGTGACCAGGTTACGGTCAAACTGTTGGCCAATCTTCCCGACGCAGCCTACGCCACGCTCCTCAAATACATTAGTAGCATTTGGGACGGAGAAACTCCTCTCCCTCTTGAACGGAAATCAGCTCTCGTGACCTTCATCCCGAAGGCAGGTAAACCAATTGAAGTGGAGAACCTTCGCCCATCTCCCTCACGTCTTGTGTCGGCAAGCTGATGGAAACGATGGTGCGCGACAGACTCTCCGAGTTTCTAGAAACACAGCACACTTTTGCGGACACCATGTTTGGATTCCGCTCTCAGAAGTCAGCCCAGGATATACTTCTACAGCTCCACCATGACATATTAGATCCCGTTGAATGCCCCCACAATGACAAGGTAGTCCTGGCCTTGGATCTTAAAGGGGCATTC
The DNA here is from genome assembly GCF_043290135.1 of Rhipicephalus microplus. NCBI lineage: Eukaryota > Metazoa > Arthropoda > Arachnida > Ixodida > Ixodidae > Rhipicephalus > Rhipicephalus microplus. The sequence goes on from NW_027464585.1 coordinate 44,940,522, forward strand.
GACAACGTGAAGCATGAGGTAATCCTTGACCACCTCAGTCAGACCAACTGTGGTTATAAAACATTCAATTATGTTAGACAGTTTCTTACAGACCGACAAGCCTACATACGCATACAAGATGAGGAACATGGGCCTTACGTCATCGGCTCGAGGGGAACTCCTCAAGGCGCGGTCCTCTCTCCCCTCCTCTTTAATATAGCCATGCTTCATCTTCCCCCCAAATTGGCTTCTTTACCAGGGATACATCACGCTCTTTACGCGGATGATATCACGATCTGGGCCACGCAAGGTAACCTGGGTCACATGGAGTCATGCCTGCAAGCAGCAGCGACTGTAGTCGACGACTACGCAACCTACTGTGGACTCCAGTGTGCCCCGGCTAAGTCAGAATTTGTGCACGTACGTCCCTCCCCTCAGGACACAACTCAGCTCCATATCAGTCTTCCCTCGAGACCGATCCGCGAGGCCAAGGAGATCCGCGTCCTTGGCCTCTTCATACACCACCAACGCAAGGCCGACACCACAATAGCCAAACTTCGCACGGTGGGAGACCAGGTGGGCCGTATGGTCCGCCGGGTCTCCAACAAGCGGGGCGGATTACGAAGCAGGGATGCAATGCGGCTTGCCCATGCTTTCGTAACGAGTAGAATACTCTACTCGACTCCCTACTTGCACCTACGCAAACACGAGGATGATCAACTCGAGGTCATCCACCGTAATGTTATCAAGCGGGCTCTCGACCTCCCTATCACCACGTCCAACCAGAGACTTCTGGCCCTAGGCGTGGTAAATACCTACCGGGAACTTCGAGAAGCCCACTTCGTTAACCAATACACGCGCCTTGCACAGACCCATTCCGGTCGCCGCCTCTTGGACCGAATACACATCAAACACGATTACTATATTGAGGAAAGGGTGAGAGTGCCAGAACCTTGGAGACGCGCCCTCCGGATCCGACCCCTTCCCCGCAACATGTCCAAAGAAAACCACAGTGATCGCCGCAGTCATACGCAACGCAAACACCGTAAACGGGCTCACTTTCAAAGCCTACAGCGCAACACACGCGGAAGAGATTGCCATCGCTCTGGCTCTCACCTATCCCTCTTCTAAACATATCATCACCGACTCACGAGGGGCCTGTCGGAACTATCAGCTAGGGTGGGCTTCACCGCTTGCTCAGCGCATACTGGAACCTAGCTGCCGATACGTTAATCCAACTCCGCGAAATCTGGTTTGGGCACCCGGTCACGAAGGACTCAGGGGTAACGAACAGGCCGATCAGGCCGCCCGCGCACTCTCTTCCCGGGCTATCTCCCTGTCTTTGGAAGCCTACTCGCAATCAGAGAATTCGGCCCTTTCATTCAAAGATATTACCAATTACTACAAGGAGGAGCACCGGCGCTATCCAGACCCTTGTAAGGGACTGCATCGCGCTGACGAGCGCCTCCTTTTGAAACTGTTTACCAATACTGTACTGTGCCCGGCGGTGCTAAAACATTTCAATTCATCCTTTGATGGCACGTGCCAGTTCTGTGGTGAGGTGGCTGACACCTTTCACATCGTCTGGGCGTGCCAGTCTAATCCATCTATCCCCCCCAACCCCAATCCCACGAGAGAGGACTGGGAGGCGGGCCTGCTCGGCTGTCAAGACCTGAAGGCCCAAGAGGCTCTGGTTCAACGGGCGCGGGCGGCGTTGCTTGCCAATGGAGCCCCGGAATAGGGGTTCCACCTAGTGCTGTGAGGGTAGGAGGCCAATAAGGCCCCAACCCAATCACCTCTCTGTAACCATTTAATGGTTATTAAATGTTTTCACCACCACCACCACCACCGGCGGGTGACAGTAGCGGCGGCACTGTAGTTCCATGGTAGTGAAGATCGTGAGAGCGTCTGCATTGGGAACGCGCGCGCCCGAGCCAGCGAAAGCGTGTAATTGCTCGCTTTCAACGTGTTTAATGCGTTTTTGAGCTTTTATCAGTGGACGCACCAGCTACGCGCCACGGTGCACGAGTAAATATGCAGGCACGCCGACATTGCGTCAATACATTCGCTGAGAATGAAAGGTCGCCAAGAGACAGAGAATGAAAGGTCGCCAAAAAACAAACTGAGAAAATGACAAAAACAAAACTGTGCATTTAAGGAACTGTACACAAATGAAAATGCTTAACTTCTTATATAAGTGCCTCAGAAAACACCAGGGGAGAAGTCTGGAGATGCAACTGGTACCGCTGTACGTCCAGCATTTAGCAGTCCTTTCAAGCGGCTTGTTAATTAATCATACAGTAGTCGAGGATCTAGCCGCCTACGGGTCCGAATCCTTGCGTACTGTCACGAGCGTTCACAGCTAGCACTAGATCACCGATACGCTGCAGATCTTATCGTCACTCACTTCCTGCTGTTGCACATGATCGGCGCTCGTCAAAAAGGTTGTGTCTATCCTTGTGCCGCGCTGCCTATCACCGACGTCGTCCGAGGCAGCCGGAGAAACGGGCAGCGGAGATGTCGGCATTTCAACCGACAGATCGTGCTCCGTCACCGAGCCTGCTTCCCCCCTCAAGCCGCAACTTGGTCATTTGGCACCAGTATCAAAATCATGACGCACAGAAATAACACTTGCGAGGCTAAAAACAGGACAAGTTCACACTGCACATTCATACCTTTTGTCTGGTGGGAATCCACCATTGTGCGAGATATAGTGAAGCCCTAACAGTGCTTCACATTTCAATCTAATACAAAGTATCGGACGCGCCCAGAAGAAAACACTTTCCATTACCCTACTGACAGCAGATACCACTTCACCCAGCAATGTTCCTTGGTAGGGAATCACTATTCACACATAAGCCATTGTTGGCTTCTTTAAAGAAACCGGCGTACATTTAATGTGATATACCCAGGCATTCTGTAGCGAAAACTCTGAGAGGTCGCTGCTGCGGCTGCGGTGGTTATATAAACAAAGTCCTTGGACGCAAGGGCGTTCATGAGGTCCTTGCGCTAATGCCGTACATCTCAACCATTGTTTTATTATCACGAGCCACCTATTATCATCATCATTCTTTCTCTTGTTTCCTTCCTACCTTTCCTCTCTCTTGTCTCATGACCTGGCTTTCTTTGGCCATCAATTGCCCTTGCACCACAAAACACCAAACACCAACATACTGGTAACTTACACTTGAGGGTCATCACATTGCAGGAATAGATCAAATAAAGATTGTGTGCCACAACATCGAGACTATGAGCTTGTCAAGCTTACACGCTGGGCAATATGTTAAAGTAGTGTGTTGCACAATTCAAAATCTGGAAGAGACGGGTCAGCTGGGTGGTTGTATGTACATATTTGCTACTTATAAATAATTTCTACACGAGACATTATTGTTATGTTCATTAGGACGTGTGTGGTGTGTGCTCTACTATTTTGTTAATATTTGGTCAATCTAGGGCATAATACAAGTAATAGCTCTTGTATAGCAAGTTTTGGAAGTCCACATGTTTTGGCTTTCTGTGACATTTTTTTTTATTCCAACTCGCTGCAAAGGCTGTCAATCTTCTTTTTTTGTCCCAGGTTTTGAAGGCTGGAAGCAATATGCAGCAAAGATTTCTCGAGGCCTATGTTGTTTCAACTGACTTAACAGCTGGACAACAAGTATATTTTGTACCACATATGTCTATTCCACCCATCCTTTGGCTTCCAGTCACTAAGAGCACAATATACATTTCAATGTGTCAATTCAGTGGAGGTATATCACTGTCATGTTGGAAGTGGCCATGTCTTTGCTCCAGTTCACAACTGCAAATGATGCTGTTCGAACATTTTTACCATTGTTATGGTAATGAATCCATTTATTTAACTGAGCTCTGCCCTTCAAGACAATGTATGTAAACAAAACAAAAAGGCAGTGCAACTCATAGGTGGAACACGTAGCAGCACGAGGTTCGCTCGAGGTTCGCTCGAAAGCGAACCTCGTGCAAAATTACGAGGCCAGGCCGTTTCCTCTGAATGACATATGCCTCGCCGACTTCGCCAGTAACTACCGGCCGGCGAAGGATGGTTGCCGTTACGTTCTCGGGGAACGGCCGGCTGTGATACGCTACCGCGGATACAACCCCGGTAACGATGTGGAGTCGTATATGAGGGAAAATGTCCTTCTATACGTACCATTCCCAAGTGAATCAGTTGATGTATTTGATGGTAATAGGTAGTATCGGCATCAAATGAAACGCGAACAGCGGAGCGCGTGGCCCAAGCCTTATCAAGGGCATGGTGCGTGCCGTCGACCAGTCATTGGCACAGACAGGCCCGCACATCCAGTGTGGCAGCACTGCGCGATCCTCCTATAGTGCACTATTTCTGCTTGTGTTCCAGGTATGGTATTTGAAAGGAACAAAATAAAAAACAGACGTTAAACTACTGCAGCCGAAGGCGAGTATTGTAGCACGGTTTGTCAACACGGAGTCTATCATCATGGAATTCCTGGTGAATTCGATTTAGAGTAAACAAAAGTCGGTTCATAATGGTGGAAATTTCACGCTGTTTCACTTCGTGCCTGTAAAGCGAAACAATTTGCGCTCTCTCTTCCGAAGAAACGCTCGGCATTTCCAGTTAAAGTGACGCGTTTTCAGGTCAGTCTCTGAAAGAAGGGTGGAAGTGAAGCAGCGCTGGCAAATAAGATGCGACGATCATTTGAAAATCAACCGCAAACCGATTATATTTTTTGTTTTATTGTGTCAAGTCACCGATTACACTGCGACGCTGAAGTAAAAGCAAGGAATTGCGAGTGATACGATCAAAAGCGCTTGGCACACCCACGATGGCCACCATTGCCACCATTCAAAAACTAGTGCAGAAACGGAGATAACGCATTGTATAGGGGGATCACGCGGTGCTGCCAAACTGGATGTGCACGCCTGTCAATGGTGATGACTGGACGGCCAACACTATACTGATTCTAATGTTTGAAACACGTGCTCCGCTGTTCGGGTTTCATTTGACGCCGATAGTACGTGTCCATCTACGAGAACAACAAGCAGTTGGTCGAGGTAAAACGAAAAGAATACAACCCGGCGGATGATGATGCCGTTGTCCAGGGAATGGTTGAATGCCACTACGCCGAGATGCTGCGCCTCAGGCGAGAGAAAAGGGAGGATGAAGAAAGAAGAATGCAAGAAGACGAAGAAGAATGTGATGAATATGAAGGATCATATGATATGAATATGAAGGCTTTCGTGGGATCCCTTTCGTGGTGGTGGTCGGCTCTAGCCGTTGAAGCTTGCTCTCGGGGTGTGGCCAAGAATTAAGTAGATATTCTTGGTTAATTGATCTACCATCGTTTCTTATACTGCAATATTTGTTTGATCAGTGTTTTTTGTGCAGTTCAGACAAGACAAGATGCCCTTATCTTCGCCAGGGCCAGGGACTTTTCTTTGGTCTGCTTCTACGGATCCAAAGGAGGGGCCAGTGGATCTTTTTTTGAACAACGGAATATCATCGGTTCCAGTGGCTCTAGTCCCGAACAATGACGGCATCATTAGGATGAAAAACCCGAAGATCATTCAGGCGGAATTACGGTCAGTGACGGCCCAATACCAGTCCATAACGGAGGTCCGCCAGTTCGGCAGAGGAGGCATACTGTGCTTTTCGCCAGACCAGTCCTGTGTCCTAGATCTGCTAAAGTGCTCAACGTTTGCATCCCAGCCGGTGAGCGCGTTCATACCTTCTCATTTAGCATGTACCCGAGGTCTAGTGCGTGGCGTCGATGCCAACATGCCACCCTCCGAAGTACTAGAGCTGTTTTTGCCAGCAGGTGCTATTTCAGTCTATCGGTGTGGACGGGTGGTTGATAACAACAAAATACCAACTGAGTCTGTAATTGTGACCTTTGCGGGATCAGCCCGACCATCAGAAATTAAGGCTTGGCCTTTAATTTACAGAGTAGAGCCGCTTTCTCCTCGTCCGCTCCAATGCATAAAGTGCTGGCGTTATGGTCACACAATGAAAGGTTGTAGGTCAGCGGTCAGGTGTAAGGTATGCGGGGAAGGTAACAATTCTAGCGACTGTCTGAGTGATAAAGAAAAGTGTTGCTATGTAGCGAAGCTCATGCGGCCGATAGCTCTAGTTGTTCGGCAAAGGTACGTGAACTGCAAATTCTAGAGATAGTAGAACGAAGACGGTGTTCACGGAAGGAAGCGGCACTTGAAATTCAAGCACGAACACAAGGCTACGCCGGTGTTACAGCTCGTAATATGCCAACAATGGAAGCTCTCTCTGTCCCTATTGCGGAAGCGATTGAGAAGGCAGTGGAGAAGGCAATGGAGCGCATCGCTGGGAATATTTGTGAGTCCTTGGCCCAGATTCTATCGAACCAGATGGCTCAAATGTTGGGTACAGCGGAAAACAACCACAGTGCACCACGTAACATTAGTGACTCCTCAGAGTTTGCAAAGGAGTATGACTCTGCTACGCCACATCAGGCTACGGAAGCCCTTCACATTCGTGACTACCCTAAAATTTCAAAGAAGTATGGCTCCGATACGCCACAGCAACCTATGGTAGCTGCAGATTCAGTAGAGGAAGGTAGCGTATCTCAATGCGAGCTTACCAAGAAAGTGGAGGACTCAGACGAAATGGAGATGGATCCCCGATCGCTAAAGTGCTCGAGATCCCCTTTATACAAAAAAAGGCATCGCACCTGTAGATTCAAAAACCAAAAAGTACCAGAACACCCTGTCTAAAGCTGATTTTCTTAAAGAAAATGTTCTAAACAAGGCCATCGCTGAGGCTATTTTAGAGCCAAAATAGGGTCACTTAAAATTCTTCATTGGAATTGCCGATCAATTCAGTCTGCAGCAACTGATCTAATATATTTGGCATCGAAATTTTCTCCAGATATTATTGCACTGCAAGAAACTTGGCTTTCAATGCATCAGTCTTTTCAATTAAATAGATTCAGATCTTTCCGTCTAGACCGTCCATCGAAAGGTGGAGGTTTGGCATTTTTTATTAATAATAGAATAAGTCTCAAAGCAAAAATTGCGTATAAGCTCATGTCACCTGACAGTGAAATTCTCGCCTTAGAAATAACCTTACCAGGCTGCATGCCTTTTTTGGTGGTGAATGCATACTTTCCTAAAGGTGTAATAGATACTCGATGTTTAGACGCTGCAGTGACTTCTAGTTATTAAAATAAAATTCTAATCGGCGATTTCAATTCTCATCATACGTGCTGGGGTTTCCGAACTGATCAATGCGGTAAGAGATTGTGGGAGTGGACAGCGGATAATAACTTGTGTTGCCTGAATTCAAGAACAGCCACTTACATTAGTGATAGGTCTCGTTCAGCCTTAGATTTAAGCTTTGTGAGTTCATCACTCACTAGTTTGTCGTGGAGTGCATGTGATTGTGCAACTAACAGTGATCATTTGCCAATATTATTCGAGATTGCTTGCCACGTTATAATGTCAGGCTCTCAGACTCGAGTGTTTATTAATTATACCAAATTTAAGAAAGATTTAGAATCTGCTTTGGCAGCTCATTCTGAAGAGCAAGAAGATACAAAAGCCATGAGACTAAGTGCACTGATCAAAAGAACATATAAAAATGCAGAATTCGTTGTGGAATCCGCAAAGAGCACAATCCACAGTCCGTGGTGGAACTCGGACTGTGCCCGGGATTTCCGACGAAGAAAGGCAGCTTGGAAAAAACTTATGTATAACCAGTGCCCTCAAAACTGGTCTGATTACAAGTATCACGCTGCAATTTTCAAACGCACGGTCTCCTTAGCTAAGGAACAATATGATAGAAAACATTATGATTACCTTTCAAAAGCTTGTAACAAAAAGGCGCTGTTCAGGTTCATGAGATCACGTAAAATGATGCCATCTCAAAATAATATAGGGTTTGAGATTATGTCCTTGGAAGAAACAAAGAAATCCTTAGAAACCATAGCTAAAGGCCTGGAGTGTAGATTTACATCAACTAAGCCTTACGATCCACAAAAACCAGCGTCAACGATTGAAGTTACTGAAGTTACAAAGGAAGAGTTAGCACAAGTGATACAAGGTTTGCCCTCGTCAGCTCCTGGTCCGGACGGAATCACAACTGATATGATAAGAATATTATTCAAATTATCACCATGTGACCTACTAAACACTGTAAATTATTCGTTAAAATATGCCTGGATTCCGTATGAGTGGAAATTAGCTAAAATAGTGCCGATACAAAAAAGACAAGGATTCGGATATGTCATAGAAAACATTCGACCCATTTCTCTTACATCTAATATGGTGAAGCTCATCGAAAGAGTGCTCAATAAAAGAGTTATAATATGGATGGAGGAAAATTCGATATTAAATCCAAATCAAATTGGCTTCAGAACAGATTGTTCAATCTGGTGTGCACACGCAGATTTAGAAAGCCGCATTCAGCTTGCTCGCAAAAAAAGACAACATGCGGCACTAGTGACATTGGATATTGCTAAGGCATACGATAGTGTAGAACATTCAGTATTATTAGACATATTAGAGAGCCACAATCTCCCAAAATATATATTGGCGTGGGTGAGGGAATTTTTGAGAGGAAGGGAGTTCTATTGCTTTAAGGATGGTTGCGCATCGTCAAAGTGCAAACAAACACGTGGTGTCCCCCAAGGCGCTGTATTATCGCCAGTTCTATTTAACATCTTAATGAGCACTATACCGCATTGCCAGGACGTGAAGGTGTTTGTATATGCTGACGATATTGCATTTTTCACGGCACATAGTGACATATATTCTTTATATCAAACGCTACAGAGATATGTCAATATGCTGGAGAGATGGCTAGATGCAGTCTGCATGACCTTAAATGTAAATAAGAGTGCAGTATTGATATTCCCGTTATCCGATCCCATCTCAGTTTCAATATGTTATAAACAAGAGCCCATTCCACAGGTAGAATCTCTTAAATATTTGGGAGTTACTTATAATGCCAACCTAAACTGGACTCCTCACATAGAAAGTATGGCATCTAAAGCACAACGCGCCTTTGGAATTCTTCGTAGACTGAGCAGCCGCCGATATGGTCTACGCAGAAGCACAATGGTGATGATCTATAAAATGTATATGCGACCAATCCTAGAATTCGGGTGCGTATTGTTCTCAGGTGGCCCTTCCTATAAAATAAAGCCTCTAGTTATGCTGGAACGAGAAGCCTTGAGATTGTGTCTAGGACTTCCGAGGTTTGCAAGAAACAATGTTTTGTATCAGGAAGCACGATTACCTACATTGCCTTGCCGTTTTCGTATCCTAACGGTTCAGACGTTTCTGAAATTTTATAGCTATGCGCCAAGACGATCTGAGTATGATTTTATAAATGACCCAGACAGCTTTTTTCTTGCCCATTGGCCACGCTTTCGAACACCTCAAATTGCTTTTGTCCAGAAACAACTAGATTGGTTAAATGTAAAAATTCGAGATGTGATTGCTGCGCAGGATACAAATCAAATTCTTAAGATTGAATTTGATGACATTTTTCCCTCTAAGGCCAAATTACAATCCTATAGGGTCTTAAATAGCCGACTACAGGATTATCTTGCACATGCGGAAACGAATAACATTATAGTCACAGATGCTTCAGTATTGAATGAAAAGACAGGTGTAGGTATATACTCACATTCGCTTGACTGGTCTTTTTCATTAAGATTACCGGATTTCACCCCAGTTTTTGAAGCTGAGCTGTTGGCAATAGTTCTAGCGCTGCGAAAGCTACCTTTGAATGCCGCTAATGCGATCATAATAACGGATTCCCTGTCAGTATGTACGTCGATTACGGCGTCAACAAAATCGATGGCCTTAAAGACGTTCCTTATGCTAGTTCCTCCTCAGCTGCAGCTACTGAAATTAGTATGGGTACCCGGTCATTGCGGCTTAGAAGTAAATGAAATCGCCGACTCTCTAGCACGAACAGCATTGGAAGGGCCAGTACTATCAGTCCTTCCCGAAGTGGCCACTATAACGGCGACAAGATACAGAAAGCTCGCGCTCAGTGCAGACGCTATGGAAGCAATATTGTCAACACCAGAATTTACTCACTTAAGATTTCCATGGAAAAGTCATTGGTGTCCTACAAAACAGTTGGAAACCATAATAACCAGATTTCGATGTCGTGTCCCCCCGTTAAATTTCTATTCACATAGGGCTGGTCTGGCGATATCACCACTATGCAACTTTTGTTCAGAATTGGAAACAATAGAGCACTATTTTTTATCATGTCGCCGATACAAATTGCTTAGGAAAACATTCTTAGCCCTCCCATTTGCTAGCCTGGGGTTGAATTTCACTATAGAAAACATACTTTCCTTCGGTGCTTACGATCTGGGCTTCAGCCACGAGAACGTTTTCTACGCAGTTTGCAAGCACCTGAATGAAATTAAAAGAATTAAGCTTTTAATTGCGTGATTATTAATCATGAAAAAAAATAATTCCAACGAACACGAGAGCATTGTTTAACTATCCTGATTCTTATTCAAGGTAATGAATAGTTGTCTTATCTGCACGAGTGACAAGCAACTATTGCACTCCATTCATTCTGACTAGGGTGTCTTTACTTTTTTCATTCTTTTTTTCTGGTGGGTTGTTTCGATATTTAAAAAAAAGAAAAAAAAACTTACTTAATTAAGTCATCGATTCTTGGCCGATCCCCCTGAGTGGGTACGAGCCATGTCTGTGGATTCATCATCATCATCATCATCATCATCATCATCATCATATGAAGGATGTGCGCGGGTACAAATCCCCGAACGACGAGATGCGGATGCTAGTGCGGACGTGCTGCCTAACAAGCGCCTGCTCCTACTGCTCAAGGAGGTCAGTACGCCGTGTGCTGCGGTACACAAACAGCGCGGAATCATGGAACGAGAAGAGTACGTCTCGATGATGTGTAGCACCAACCCCGAGCAGTACGAGCTGCTGCGCGAGATTCTGCACCGTCAGACCACGCCGGGGTGGCCTCCGCTGCAGGTCTCCTTTACGGGACCCACGGGTTGTGGTAAGACCTTCGTGCTCAAGCTCGCCATAGACGTGTATAACCGCTGTGCGGACTGCTGCGGTGCCGTTGGCTGGAAATACGGTTCCTCCTCCGTCCCTTCCGTCTACAACTCGTACGTTATCTGCGCCAGTACGTGAAAGGCCTCCGTTGCTTTGGGTAGAACCACCATCCACAGTGCTTTCAAACTCGTGCGGGCTGCCCGTGCAAACCGGCAGGACGCCCGCCTCGGAGTCATGAGGGATGGTGGACTCTGACCTAGTGACCTGAACACCTTCCGGTGTGCCTTCCGCAGAGTCAAGTGCGTCATCATAAACGAGGTCAGTATGATGTCCGCCGACCAACTCAAACTGGTTGATTGCCGTCTGCGCCAGATCACGCAGCGACTCACCGAACCCTTCAGTAGACTGGACGTCATCCTCGGCAGGGACCTGCGGCAGTTGCCGCCCGTGCGAGCCCGCGAGATCTCCAAGCGGCCCCGCAGGGGCGATGGTCTCCTTGGATTAAGCACTGCCACCTGGCATCATCTCGAATACTTCCCGCTCGCGAGAGTCATGCGCCAGTCCGACGTCACCTTCTCCGCGGTCCTCACCAAGATCGGGGATGGCCGCGTGCTCGAGCCTGAAGAAGTAAAGCTTCTCAGGTTCGTCACGGCCGAGGAAGCCGCCGAGCGCGCGCCCTCGGCCGTGCGCATTTTCGACTCGAACGCCCATGTCACGAATTTCAACGAGACCATGGCCCATTCGCAGGATGACTTCATGGTGCCTCGCACGCGTGATCGGTACCTCGGCTCTATAATGCCACATCTGCTCGAGAATGCCAAGCGCAGGGTTGCCCGCATGGTTCCCAGCGAGTTTGCAAATCTGCCCGGGGAAGTCATGGCCGTGGTTGGCAAGCCCTACATGATTACTCACAAGATCGATCTCGTGGATGGTCTGGTCAATGGTGCGGTTCCAGTCTTGCACCTGTGTGAGCTCGCCGGCCTACTGCCCGATGATAGAGATGGAGTGGATGAAGAATGAGAAGGAGACGAGGGTAAAGAGACGTGCGTGAAGCGACTGTGGCTCGAGTTCGATGTGCCCGGTACCGGAAAGCTCACGCGTGCGCGAGCCGCTCGGGCCATTCACGAGGCCCATTCCAACGGCTACGACGTAACCAGGGAGAACTGGATACCCATCGAGATGCAGTCAGCCACCGTCACGGTAGATCGAAACGCCGGCATAGCTTGTAAACGGACGCAGTTTCCCCTCGTCCAGGCCAGCGCCATCACCGTGCACAAGTGTCAGGGGGGAACCTGCGCCTCGGTCGTGTATGACTACTCCAAGGCGCACCCGCAGAAGCTCGTCTACGTTGCGCTCTCTCACTGTACCAACCTCAACGGACTCTACCTCATCAACGCCGAGGGAGATCACACCTTCTACCACAAGCAAGGCAACCCCGACAAACCCATGCTCGATGAGTTTCAGAGGCTCTAGAATCACCGTCTCGTCACCTTCACTCAGCGCTACCTCTCCGCTCTAAGGGACCAGCAGCTCCGCAGGGGTGTGCGAGGGTGGCTGTAGTGAGTTCACGCTCGCACTCCTAAACGTCCGCTCTCTCTCGGCGCATGCACTGGACGTTGCCAGAGACCGCGTTTTCTCCAGAGTTGATCTCCTCTGCCTCACGGCGACCTGGAACCGCTCCTCCGGTGACTGCGCTTCCGATGTCTCCCTGAGTGGCTACAATCGCGTGATCCGGGACCTGGCTGAGAGAAGGGCTGGTGGAGTGGACGTCTTCCTAAAGCGCTACCGCCCCTCAGGCGACAGCAGGACTGGACCCAACTCCTGGTCTCACAGTGCGCCGACCTCGCTCCAGATGCATCACCTCGAACGTGTCCCACTGACGACCCGTCTCCTTCACCCGGAGTGGAAGCCGGGGCGAGTACTGCGGCGTGTGCTTGGTTGGACACGTCTACGCCAACATCCTCTCGCATGCAATGTGTACTCGCCGCTCAGATACGACTCGCCGTAGGCCTCCGTCTACACAAGTGCCTACTCTGGCGATGCCGTCCTGGTTGTGATCGTCTACCTGGCCCCGAGCCTCTCGCGAGATGCCGTCTTAGAGCAGATGGTTGCGGCGATGGAGAGTGTGTCTGTACGCGCGCGTCCCTCGTTTCCGGTTGTGGTGGTGGGTGACCTTAACGTGGCTGGTTGGTTGGCCACATTCTGAACAATTACTCGATGACAAGTCTGTATCTCGATTTTCCAACCACGATCAACGGTGGCATCATAGACTTGGCGTTCAGTAGGAACTTAAACGTGACGACGACTGACCTCATACTGCTTTCTAAACCGCAGCCCTAGTTTGGCTCCGGGTCCCACCGGATACTCCTTGCCTGTCCTCCAAGTTATTGGCCCGCAATCACAGCCCCTACCACATTCTTGCTCGGACTTATCCCGTCAATTACGAGGTCGAGCCCTTCACACCATCAGGCACCTTGCGTCGTCATGGCCGAAAAATCGTCCACGTTGCTCGCATCAAGCCCTATTAGGACCCGGCTATACTACCAACACCTTAAGTCGCCAGGATGGCTCCTCTATTCCCCCGGGACTAATGTTGTTAAGGAAAGACGACGACGAAAGACCCGTGAAATCAAGCAAGCACCAGCGTCAATAGCAGCACCAGACTCGAACTCACGCTTGCGCGGATTTTGGCTGCTTGAAGCCCGCCGATTCTCTTTGATTTCATCTATATCTCATCGCGGTTATATATTCTACTTCTAGCAGTACGAATATTAGTGGGCCGTCAAGCGCTGCTCGTGCTGAATAATCGGCAAATTAAAAAAAAAACGAGATTATGGTGTCACGATACGTGGTTCCGTGCGGAAAAATCAAAAATCAAGTTGAAAACTTGCATAAACCAACGTAATTAACTTTATTTTACCGAAAACAAGCAACAGGTGCCGCAGCCGCCATCACGGTAAAGTGCATGAAGCAAAGCAAGATTTCTGGCTTCGTCTCTTTTCTTACAGGACAACTCCACTAGAGTGCGGACGGGCCCCAGTGGAGATATTACAAGGCAGAAAATTTCGCAACACCTAGCCGGATGTGGGGACTGGACCGGACCACGCCGTCATGAAGCGCTCCTAGACCGACCGTCCGGGAGGACTGCTACCACCGCTGGAAACAAGGGCCACGGTTCGCATACGTTCTAAGGGAGCCTGAACAACCAAAGCTAAAGTTATCAGACCGTCCAGACACTCCAGGTCATATGACGTCATAGCAGAGCAGGGGTGGCAACTACGATGAAGTCGTAGACACTTGCTGCTACCCAGCGAGACCTTCTGCCCGGACCTTCCTGAAGTCAGCGAGGATGAATCACAGCCTACAACGGCGCAGGCGGGGCCAATGACCTTGCCCTTGCCGGGGTCCAGTGATCCGGCACCGAGCACGGGCGTAGACGCATCGCCAATTCTACGGAGATTACAGCGACAGCGCAAGGCGCCTAAACGCTTAGCTTATAACAAACACTTTGTTCAAGTGCCGTGCATGAAACTTTACACATTTTAAATGTATGCTCTTGGATTTCCATTGTTCTATGCAGCATGGAGGATGTATCGTGTCTTGCGCAGCGTGCGCCTCGTGTCAAACCCACCCCCTCAAGATATGGTTGTGCGGCAAAGGTTCGCAGGCTTTCTCGTTCGGCTCGGCATATAAAGGCCGCCCAATAAAGATATGTCTCTGCTCGCATCATACTCCTGTGTCATGCGTTGCCCGATCACCAAACCAATACAGCAGTTGTAACCCCTAAATACGGCTTTGGGGCGAGAAACGTGCGCCACGCAGCGCAAACAACTTTACAAGGGGTGTCAGCACCCCCACAGTGCTCATGCACGCACTGCGTGCAAATGGGGAAAGAGGAGGAGTGCTGCTGCTGCCTCGAAATTTGCCAGATTCGTGACTGCCACAGCGCGCTTCCTCTCGTAGGTTTGAACTATTTTCTTTAAACTGCAGCGGCTCATTTTGCAGCCATCTTCTGATCCCGGGAAAACTTGTGAAAAGCGACCTCATCGCGACCGTAAGTGCTGTGGAAGCCATAGGTCGCGCAGTAACTTTTTATCGCCAATCCATTGCAACCTCGCACAAACACAACTAGTGAAGGTCGGATGGAGAAAATGTCTAATCAGAAGAAGAGAACGGTACAATTGCAAGAAAGCCCTGCGAACTTGCAGAGCTGATGCTTCGCCAGGCAGTAGATCGCAGAAAAAACAAAGCACAACCACGAAGTAAACAAGCTGAGCTGACTGAGCGACGCAGGCGGCCCAGCACCAATAGACCTCTCCCTGTTTGTGAACAGCGTGACGTTACTGCGGGCACCCCACCCACCTTTCCCTCTTTCGGAGCAGGGGCTTGTTGGCGAGAAAGTTCCGCCGGCGGCATCTTTCTGCATAGCAGAGCTGCGTATCTGCATTCTTTTCACAGGAATTTTGACATTGCTATGTTCTGAATTCACGGATTTTGAAAGAAGGAGGTCGCGGAAGGGTCACTTCTCAAGAGTGTGGACGTTAGCTCGTCATAGATGGGTGGGTGGAGAAAGTTTATTTAAAGTACTGAGAGACGCGACTAGCACGCATCGGGCGTCGCCCACGTAGATGACAGCCATAAAAAAATCTTATCTTTTCCGAAATCGAACGTTTCAAATGTACACGATGACTGGCACTTTCAGAAATATTTGCATGGCATGGATGTGAACTGATTCAATTTCCATTGTGGCATGTGCACTGCAGTTTTAAACGAGGTACACCATTGGCAGCACCATGGTTTTGAGCTGCTGTGCGCGATGTCATGAATAAGATCCTCACTCATTGCGCAAAAGTGTGATCGGAGATGAATAAAAAAAAAGGCTTCTTGCCGTACGTTAGACTGAGGTTAACATATCCTCGTAAAAATGAAAGTGAATTCTGCCGCTGCGTTTTTCCGTAGGGAGTTTTCGAATACGGGCCCCAAAGAAATAGCGTCAAAGCCACTGCGCATGCGCAAAACCCAAACCGCGCGAAGCCTGCCCAAATGTTTTGGGTGAGGCAAACGTGACGGCACCCACTGAAGTGACGGTTCTCGGCCAAGATTAGAGTGACTAAGAATAGGGGGATTTTCCAAAGAGCGGCAGACACTATTCGAAATCTCATCGCTCCTGCTTGACCCAAAGCGTTCATACACAAAAGACTTTGGGGCCCCAAACTTTTGGGGACCCTATTTGAAAACTCTCTAATAACCTAGTAAAAATATATATGATGTAAAACCCGACAACCTAATAATATTGTCATGCGCTAAGAGCTCGAAGGAACGTATAAAGGGACGTGACTGTCAAAAATCTCAAAGACAAAGAAGGACGTCTCCGCTGGCACGGGTTGCTCGTCTTCGTCTTCCTCGTTCACCGGCACAGAACTGACCCACTGTTCACTGGCACAGAACACCAGGTGGCATTACTCCTCCTCCCAAGAGAGAGAGCATCGACCCAATGCTCAAACAAAAGTGTGCACAGCAGTGGGTCGAAGTAGGTAACATAAAAAAATATTAAACAAATTAGTGCACGATACAAAATGCGTCCTGGGCCTGGTAATTGGAAATAAGCAGCATTCACTGTTCACATGAAGAGTTCACTGGCACAAGAAGAAAATTCGCATCACCGCGTAAAGTATGGTTTTAGGCGGACTACGTGTACAGTCTCTGGGCGTGGTAACCTGCGCTGGGATGATGGTGAGCCTCCGTCTGGAACCACTTCGTAGTTCACGTCACTCACACGTCTGAGTACTTTGTAAGGTCCAGAGTACTTCCTCAAGAGTTTCTCACTGAGACCTCGCCGCCTAATGGGTGTCCAAACCCAAACTTGGTCACCAGGTTCATAATTAACTTCTCGATGGCGGATGTTGTACCACCGTGCATCTGCGCACTGTTGAGTTCGGATGTGCACACGGGCCAGTTGACGTGCTTCCTCAGCACGCTGAATGCACTCATTGATGTCGGGGGCTAATTGGTCGAGCTTGTCGATGTCCTCATATGGAATCATGGCGTCCAGCATAGTTCTAACATCTCGACCATAAACGAGTCGGAATGGCGTGAAGCGTGTAGTTTCCTGCGTTGCAGTGTTATACGCAAATGTTACGTACGGCAGGATGTCGTCCCACGTTTTGTGCTGCACATCCACGCACATAGAGAGCATGCCGGCTAGCGTTTTGTTTAGCCTTTCTGTTAAACCATTACTCTGAGGGTGATACGCAGTGGTCTTTCGATGGGTTGTGTAACTCAACCTGAAGATATCATCCAAGAGTTTCGCTGTGAATGATGTCCCTCGATCAGTGATGACATATGACGGGGCGCCATGCCGTAGCACAATTTGATGCATAAAAAAACTGGCAACTTCAGATGCGATCCCTCGTGGCAACGCCTTCGTCTCAGCGTAACGCGTCAAATAATCGGTTGCGACAATAATACATTTGTTTCCAGAAGAAGACAAAGAAAACGGGCCTAGGAGGTCCATCCCCCACTTGTTCAAACGGTGTACGTGGTGAATTGATCGGTTGTAGATGACCTGCAGGCTTTAAATGTGGTGTCTTGCGACGCTGGAATTGACGGCATTCCTTCACGTAGCGTTTGACACAGGCAGACATTTTAGGCCAGTAGTAGAGTTGTCGCACCCGATCCATAGTTCTCGAGTAGCCCAGATGGCCAGATGAGGGCTCGTCGTGGCAAGCTAATAAGACGTCATCGCGGAGGGCTTTAGGCACGACGAGAAGATAAGATCTGTCACCAGCACTGGCGTTCCTTTTGTATAAGACGCCATTCCGTAGGCAAAATGATGGCAACGTTCGCGACATTGGACGAGGAATGGGCACGGTGCCACCTTTTAAATGATCTATAATCATTCTTAGATCGGCGTCATTTCGTTGATGAGACATCAGATCCGGTCCGCTGATAGTTGCCACGAAGGCGCCGTCCTATTCTGCGCTAGTACTGGCGGATTGAAGAGGCTCGTGATAGCGTGTCAGCGTCTTCGTGCTTTTTGCCTGACTTATACACGATGGTGACATCAAATTCCTGTAGGCGCAGACTCCATCGTGCTAATCATCCTGAAGGGTCTCGTAGATTGGTCAACCAGCACAAAGCATGATGGTCAGTCACCACTTTAAATGGTCTTCCATAGAGATATGGCCTAAACTTTGTAATTGCCCAAATGACCGCGAGACATTCTTTTTCTGATGTTGAATAGTTAGATTCCGCGCGAGACAGTGTGCGACTTGCGTAGGCTATTACCCGTTCAATGCCATCTTGTCTTTGTACCAAAATAGCTCCAAGACCAATATTGCTGGCATCAGTGCGTACTTCAGTGTCAGCATCTTCACTGAAGGGGCCGAGCACGGGAGGGGAAGAGAGCCGGTGCTGTAGTTCCGCAAAGGCAGTCTGCTGGTCGTCAGCCCAGACAAATGGTGTGTCATCACGCGTGAGGCGTAATAGTGTCACCGCAATGTTAGAGAAATTTTCATTAAAGCGCCGGTAATACGCGCACGGAGCCACAAACCATCGAAGACTTTTCTTGTCAGTTGCAGGTGGAAAAGTGGTGACGGCAGCAGTTTTGTCAAGATCAGGCCTAACACCAACGGCGCTCACGACGTGACCAAAAAACTTTAATTCTTCGTAGCCGAAATGACAGTTCTCAGGCTTGAGAGTGAGATCGGCCGATCTAATGGCTTCGAGCACATTCCGAAGGCGACGAAGATGTTCGTCAAACGTTTCTGAAAACACAACGACATCATGAGGTAGACGAGACAGCTTTTCCACTTGAGGTCTGCCAGGACGGTGTCCATCATTCGCTGGAATGTGGCTCGAGTGGAACAGAGGCCGAAAGGGAGCACTTTGAATTCATAAAGTACATCCGGCGTTACAAAAGCGGTCTTTTCCCGGCCACGTTCATCGACCTCTATTTGCCAATAACCGCTCTTCAAGTCGACGGACGAAAAATACTTCGCCCGTCGCAGCTTGTCCAGAGAATCATCGACTCTGGGCAACGAGTACACGTCTTTCTTTGTGACATTGTTCAACTTTTTGTAGTCGACACAAAAGCGAAGCGTGCCACCTTTATTTTTCACAAGAACGACTGGTGATGACCAAGGGCTGCTTGAAGGCTGTATCACGACATTCTGAAGCATTTACTTGACCTGCGTTTGAATCGCGTGCCGTTCGGTCGGCGAAACACGATAAGGCTGCTGCCGTATGGGATGCGCGTCGTCGTAGGTGTTTCGTTATCGGTGTTTGACGTATCTTCGAAGAACGTGCAAAGCATGTGAAGAACTCCAGCAACATCTCGCTCGAACGCTGCTTGTTCGCTTCAGAAAGCGCTGGATTGATGTCGACGCTGCGGAAAGGCGTTTCAGCGGTACCGAAGGCCTCGGAAGCAAAACACTCGGTGGCATTGGCGACTGGGTCGGCGTAGGCGATGACAGTTCCAGGAAAAAAGTGCAGGTGCTCGTAGCTGACGTTTGTGACAAAAACGCTGCAGTGATCATCACGAAGGTCAACAAGGCGTCTCGCTACGCAGTCACTCTGAGATAGCAAAAGCAAGTGATTGCTTTCTACGACTGCTTCACCGTGCATCACTCTGCCCCACGCCACCTGAACCACAATAGTTGCACGGGGTGGTAACGTGACAGCGTCGTCGACGACGCGAAGAGACACTCGGGAGTAGCTGGGGTCGGCGTAAGCTGTTGTGGCGTTTGTGGCCGCCAAAGTGACTAGACGTCGTCGAATGTCAATTATAGCACCATGCTCCCCGAGAACATCCATGCCAATGATCAGGTCTCGAGAACACTGCCGGAGAACGCTCAAACTAGCAACAAATGTACAACCGCGGACTTGCAGTCTTGCCGTGCACATACCGAGTGGCGTGACGATATGCCCGCCAGCTGTACGAATTGGCGTTCGGTTCCAAGGCGTCGTTACTTTCTTGAGAAGAGCGGCCAGCTTTTCGCTAATTATGGAATAGTCCACACCAGTGTCCACTAAAGCGCTGACTTCGCGACCATCTAGCAGAACAGGAATATCTAAAGAAACTCTTCCGCAATCAGCCGGTGGTGTCGTTGTCGATGTATCGTCGGTATCTTCAGTCCACGTCGATAGGGGGCCTTGAGCATGACCAGTCTGAGCGGCCTTGCCCCTGAAGGTCGCTGAGGCTAGTTTTCCCGACGCGGGCTAGGTGACCGGCCCTGCGCCACGCCTGCATAAGTGCGATGATTCGGCGAAAAGCGCCGCGGTGACGGAGAGCGTGAGTGGTGCCGAGATGTCGATCCGCGCTGCTGAGCAACGTAGTCAGTGATTTCCGGAGGCCGCTGGCCGAACCTAGGAGGTGAGGAGTTGGCCGAAAAACCACGAAGTCCCAGCTGTCGATAAGTGCACTGTCGGTAGATGTGCCCAGGTTCACCACAGTGATAGCAAAGGGGACGTCGATCGGGGGCCCGCCACACGTCTGATTTTCGCGGAATCGGTCGGCGGTCACTGAGGTACGGGCCCGCTTGGACTGCTTAAGCATGGCTGGGGCTGTGGTATAGGGCGGAGTGAAATGTGGTGCAGGTTGCCGCAGAGTTTGTTGTGCCGGAAGCATGGCAGGGGCCGCGGTGCGAAGCGGAGCCAAAGGTGGTGCTGGCTGGAGCAGAGTTTGCGCATACGACATGCGAGGGAAGTCATTTAGGGGCCGCGGCTCTGTCTGACAGGACGGTTCTCGTAGTGCCTGCTGAACTTCATCTCGGACGATGCCGGACAAAGAACTGACAGTGGGTGCTGAGGGTACTGATAACTTCTGCAGTTCTTCGCGAATTACAGAACGTATGAGCTCTCGGAAGAAGTCGACGTGGGCCCTAAGACCACCCGTGTAGTCCGTAGCAGAAGCAAGCTTCACTTGTCGCTCGTACGTCTGGGTCCGTTGCCGAAGCGTGCTTTCAATCAGGACGGCTTCAGCAAGAAACTCTGACGTAGTCTTGGGGGGCGGGGGGCTGCGTACAAGACCACGGAACAACTGCTCTTTCACTCCACGCATCAGGTACCGCACCTTCTCTTCCGGCATGTGAGGGTTGGCTCGTCGAAAAAGGCGCGTCATGTCCTCAACATACATTGCTACGCCTTCATTTGGCATTTGCATACGGCGCTGGAGTTCACGTTCAGCTCGCTTTCGGCGATCGGGACTTGCATACGTTTCAAGAAGCCGGCGTTTGAAGTCCACCCGTGACGTGAACACACCTGCCCGGTTTTCGTACCAAATACGTGCCCCGTCATTCAAACTGAAGTAGACATGTCGGAGCTTGTCTGTGTCATCCCACATGTTATGAGCGGCAACGAAGTCATAGTGGACTAGCCAATCTTCAACATCTTCATGAACAGCACCATGAAAGGGATTCGGCGTTTTTGATTTGAAAATTTTATATTGCAATGGCGTTGCGCCTTCCATACCGGCTGGGTTGGAGCCGCTTGGGCGGCGCTGCCTGGAATAGTTGGGGCCGTCATCTCCTCTGAGAGAAGTCCGAACTCAGGGTCCAGTCAACGGATCCTGCGGCTAGCACGGTGAGCAGGCGTGACCACCGGTATGGGGCTGGAGCTTCTTGTACTATGAGGGGTTCGGTGCATAGAGTACCCAGCTCCTCCACCAGTTGTCACGCGCTAAGAGCTCGAAGGAACGTATAAAGGGACGCGACTGTCAAAAATCTCAGAGACAAAGAAGGACGTCTCCGCTGGCACGGGATGCTCGTCTTCATCTTCCTCGTTTACCGGCACAGAACTGACGCACTGTTCACTGGCACAGAACACCAGGTGGCAATATATTATCTGGAACAGTTATCTTGCTGCATTTGACACCTATAACGTGTTTTCGTACCTTTATGCTTGATACTGAAACTTGCAATGCGCATTGCCACTTCATGAGGATCAAGACGTAAAAGTGCAAAGTAGATAAGAAACAAAAATCTACGCTGTTAGCATTAACACGTGTCAGGTATCCGATAATAGGAGTTATAGCAGTGGTAAAGCGTATATCCAAATTCGGTAACACTACAACGTGTTTATAGCTCTTGCACGTATATATCGCCCGGCGATCATGCACTTTTACTTTTCTGCATGCCACGCATACGCTGAGATGTACCCACTCGCAGATGATCGCGTCAAATGCATTTTTACCTTGACTAAAATATGTCAGATCGTGAAGTTTCATCGACAACCGGTTACTGCAACCGGCCCACAACGACTACCAGTGTTTTCGCAAACAGGGCGCATCGCTTTATTCACACTGCACACACCAAGCACAATATTCTCAGTTTCACCGCCCGTAAAGGTGAACCAATATGTCGATGTCTTTCAACACACACTACACGCCACAGTCAACATTGCACATTTTCGAAGACGATACCACTGTTCCTCGCACAGGCCGCCACGTGTGTTCACTTCTCGGAGATCAGGAGCGAGCGAGCGTGGCAAACATTTCATCATGCACTTTACCACACACCTAGATGTTCTCTGACACATACCACAGATAATGTTGCCACTGTGAGATGAATGTTAGTCTTTCATAAAGAAAATAAAAAATTGGTCCCATATCTGCTTGTAATGTGGAAATGTCGTCGAAAGACGATAGTCTTGCGTGTGGAGAGACTGAACAAAACATTTATTTGATGTTCTGCGCAAGAAAATTGGTGATTGGTATTCTAGAAACGCTGCGTTAAAGTGCCTCGAGCGTGCAGCGGACGCAAATGAGCGCATCAAGTCACGACACATGTGAGACATGAGCATCATCTGGCAGTTTTTCTTGTAAAATGAAGCAGGTGGCCCAGATACGGGTGTGCGCACCCGTCTCAGAGGTGATAAGGTGTATAACGCAGGGCGACGGGTACGTGCCACCACCGTATCTTCTTAGAAAAGCGTTGGAAACACTCTTCGTCCCGTGCAAGGGTGCAACCAAACGTTGCACGGTTAGTGCAGCGTGATAAGCACTACGGTCCTTAAAATTACTTATGTATGCCTTTTCTAGTAAAACACGAACATGCAGAATATATCTGTGTTGTCATGATGCCTCAGATATGCGCAATAATTTCTTTTTAATTGACAATCACACACCTATGAACGCTGATCCTTAAGCAACATTGGTGGGCGCTGCGGATGGAGTAGGCCGTTCGGGGTATCGGCTGATGCTGCTTAGAGTACCCGGTTCGCGGTAACGGTGAACAAACAGACAAATGTACAGACAGACAGACCAAAGTTCTTGCGCGGCGCGGAAAGTCCCCAAGAAGGACTACCCTCTTCAAAACTCGCTGCAAGCACCAAGCGACTGCACTCCACTCAGCCACCAGCGGGAGTGTTTTGCCAACCAGCTCTTTGCACGTGCACCGGTGACGTCACGCTGGGACGTATCCCGGTTGACGTCTATTGCCCGCCAGGTGGTGGCTCGACCCTGACGGTGACATCACCTGCCCAAGTGTCTATCTCTTCCGTGCTCCACCCCTGCACGCGCGCGTGCTGGGAGGGTATTTTTTCGGTCAATATTTGCTAGCCTCTAGCGCCATAGTTTAATCGAATCTCGCAAAAAAACCTATGTAGATATGTTTTAGGAGGTCGCAGATACCAAATTCGCAATAAATTCCTGAATTCAAAACCTTTTCAGGGTCACTTTAAGCCGCAGTGACCTAGAACCCACAGAAATCGCAGGCGTTTCAACTACAGTGGTACTAATCTTCGGTATGTTCTTAGAGTTCAAGAGTTTTCAGAAGTTGTTAGAGCTGTACACAATGAAAGAATATGCCATTATACCATCTTTAAACCAATGGCATGACTGAACACTTTAATCGTACCTTTGGAGATATGCTTACCATGTACGCCTCTGACGACCACACTAATTGGGACCAAGTGCTCCCTTTTATTACGTATGCGTACAACTCTGCGCCACAAAAAACTACTGGCTTTTCTCCTTTCTTCTTTCTGTATGGACGTGAGCCATCATGCTCCATGGACACCATTCTCCCTTACAGGTCTGATGTTTCCGAAGCGACGCCTGTTTCCGAAGCAGCTGCTTATGCCGAACAGTGCCGGCAACTCGCTCGCTCATTTACCACACAAGACCAATGGCGCCAGAAAACTGACCATGATGCCTCAGCGTCTAGTGTCCACTATAACCCAGGAATGCTGGTTTGGCTCTGGGCCCCGTCTACCCGTCCCGGTCTTTCCCAGAAGCTTTCGTAGAAATACCATGGCCCCAACCGTGTGGTGCGACAAACATCTCCTGTCAACTATGAAGTTGAGCCCATTGATCCACCTTCGGACCAACGGCGCCGTGGGCGTGAAACAGTACACGTATCAAGCCTCAAACCGTGCTATGACCCTCTTGTCGTGTCATTTCCCTAGGTCGTGAGGTTGGCTCTTTTCTGCGCGGTCAGTAATTGTACCTGAGCATAGTGGCGCCAGCTCTCTGCCAGCGTGAAAGAAGACGTTGACGTTTGTTTGTGGCTCGTACTTGCCGGGTTCCTGCCTGTACCAGCTTGTTGCGGCTAACGCTTCTCGAATAATAATCTGTGTTTTACGTAACTTCGCTCGTTGCAATATATATATTGTGATGTAACAGTAAAGGCAACCTTTATTAGGCCCGGAAGACACGATGAAGCGACCACGCCCAAGGCACACAACTCAGACAAGCCAAGTCCCCACAGCAGAAGAAGATGACGACCACTCATGATGATGAATATGTGTAAAGATAGATGATATGCTTAATGAATGCCTACACTAACTCCCCCACCCACGTGAAAGCGGTCATCCTGACCGCAGTTCTTGGCCGCATTTTAAAGCGAAGATGAACGCCGTATGAAAGGCTTCATGCGGGATACGTGGACTATTTCTGCTGCCCTGTAGCGGCGGTCCGTCGGAAGAAGAACGGGTGCCACGCGATAATTCACAGGAGACGTTTGCTCCAAGACATTGTAGGGGCCAATAAAGCGTAATTGAAACTTCTCGCACAGTCCGGGAGTGCGAATGGGTGTAAGAAGGAGGACTTCGTCGCCAGGGCTGAAAGACACGGCACGATGGGAGGCATTATATTCAAGCTTGCGATCCTGTTGCTTGGCTTCAGTGTTGACGCGAGCCAGCTGGCGGCAATGAAGTAGACGAGACACGTATTCTTCACTTGAAGATGAACATGGTTTGACAGGCGCAGAGAAGAACGAAACATTGAGGAAAGAAGAGGGGAAGCGACCGTGGACGAGGTAGAACGGCGAGTAACCGGTTGTGCGCTGTACAGAGGTATTATACGCAAAAGTGACAAATGGCAAAATGTTGTCCCAGTTTCTGTGGTCGGGTTCGATATACATCGCAATCATGTCTGACAGTGTACGATGGAAGCGCTCAGTCAGGCCGTTCGTCTGAGGATGGTAACTGGAGCTTGTTTTGTGTGTAGTGCCGGCTGCCTTGAGCACTTCTTCGACGAGTGCTGAAAGAAATACTCTTCCACGGTCGCTCAAGATTACACGAGGAGCTCCGTGTCGAAGGATTATTGCTCGAAGGATGAAGTCGGCCACTTCCTAAGCTGATGCAGAAGGCACGGGAGCTGTTTCGGCATAGCGGGTCAGGTGGTCGACAGCTGTAACTATCCAACGATTGCCCGTGACAGTCATAGGAAGCGGACCATACAGGTCAATGCCAACTACCTCGAATGGTTGCAGGGGACACGGGAGCGGTTGTAATTGTCCACTTCGAGTTGATGTAGGTAGCTTGCGACGCTGACAAAGGGCGCATGAGGCAACGTACTTCGCGACACAGGTGGACAAGCCCGGCCAGTAGTAGTGACATCTTATGCGGTCATACGTTTTCTGGAAGCCCATGTGTCCAGCAGACATGTCGTCGTGATATGTCTTGAGGACTTGAGCCCGAAGAGAGCGAGGTAGAACGGGCACCCAGCGTTGACCATCAGGGTGGTAGATATGACGGTACAGGACGTGGTTGTTGAGCTTGAATTGCGCCAGCTGTCGGCGAAGACGGGCGTTAGGGGGCCGGCAAGTCCCATCAAGACGGTCCATGATGCGGCGACAGTAAGGGTCAGCACGTTGGTGAGATAAGAACAAACCACACTCGCTTGGAGAAGTTGGGTCCAAAGTAGTTAATGACGAAACATGTAGGGAAGAGACGGCCGAAAGCTTCTCGTGTGCAGCAGTGGCGGGTTTGTTAAGCGGCTCCGAAGAGAGCGGGCAACGCGAAAGGGCGTCGGCGTCTTGATGCTTGTTTCCCGACTTGTATGTGATAGTGAAGTCGTATTCTTGTAAGCGAAGAATCCAGCGACCAAGGCGGCCGGACAAGTTCTTGATTGTCGAGAGCCAGCACAAGGCGTGATGGTCCGTAACCACAGTAAAGTGGCGGCCGTGGAGATAAGGTCAAAACTTTTGTATCGACCATACGACCGCTAGGCACTCCTGTTCGGTGATGGTATAATTCTTTTCAGCAGGGGTCAGTGCACGGCTCGCGTATGCGACGACTTTCTCACGTGAAGATTTGTCTCGCTGTAGAAGAATTCCACCAATGCCTCGACCACTAGCGTCTGTATGCAGGAGCGTAGGCGCGGTTTCGTCGAAATGGCAGAGGACTGGTTCGGATGTGAGTGCACACTTCAGTTGGGCAAACGCCGCTTCACATTCAGGAGACCACACAAAGGCGACGCCTGATCCGAGCAACTTGTGCAATGATGAAGCTATTGAGGCGAAGTATCGAATGAATCGGCGAAAATAAGAAGCGAGGCCGAGGAAACTGCGCAAATCTTTGGCTTTTTCAGGACACGGGAAGTGTTGGACAGCGGAAATCTTGTCAGGATCGGGACGAATACCGTCCTTGCTTACGATGTGGCCAAACACTTTAATCGTCTTGCTCGCAAAACGGCACTTCTTGGTGTTCAGCTGAAGGCCTGCGTTTGCAAGGCACGTAAGAACTTCGTCCAGTCGTTGCAAGTGCTGAGGGAAGGTTGACGAGAAAATAACGATATCGTCTAAATAGCACAAGCAAGTCTTCCACTTCAAGCCTCGTAAAACTGTGTCGATCATCCGCTCGAATGTTGCTGGAGCATTGCAAAGGCCGAATGGCATGACGTTGAATTCATACAGCCCATCTGGTGTTGAAAACGCTGTCTTTTCTTTGTCATCCTCGTGCATGGGTATTTGCCAGTAACCTGAACGCAGGTCTAGGCTTGAAAAGTACTCAGCACCTTGCAGTGAATCCAAAGCATCGTCTATGCGCGGCATGGGGTAAACATCCTTGTGGGTAATCTTATTAAGTGCTCTGTAGTCCACGCAAAACCGCACGGAGCCATCTTTTTTCCTTACTAAAACAACAGGGGATGACCAAGGACTCGCGGAGGGACGTATAATGTTCCGTTGCAGCATATCGGCTACATTTTGTTCAATGATTTCACGCTCGGATGAAGAGACGCGATATGGTCGACGGCGTACGATGGAAGTGCCATCGGTTTGGATACGATGCCTAATAATGGACGTCTGTCCCAGAGATGAGGAATGGGCATCAAACAATCTCCTATGCTTTTGTAGCAAGGCAAGCAACTCATCCGTCCGTGAAGAGGTCAGTTCTGGACTAATAGTCGCAGCAAGAACAGAAACGCTTGATGAACGTCCAATAGAAGGAAGGTCAGAACACGCTGGCATAAGAGAGGCCACAGAGACAGGTTGAGATTCAGAAACGCAAGCCATTGTGGTGCCTTTAGGAATGAGAATTTTCTCAGAAGTCTGGTTTGTAGCGTAGAGAAGTCCGGGGCCATTGTGGAATCGCGCTAGACCTGAAGGAAAGGCTATACCTCTTGCGAGACAGCGTGCAGATGGTTGGAGAAACACGTCACCAGAGTCGATCACATTAGAAGTGATGGCAACTATCCGCTGATGACCAGGTGGTAGCTCGGTCTCTTCAGCAGCGAGCAAGCGAACGGGCTTGTCATCCGCATACAGGGCATAGTCAGTTTCCATCATATGAACAACATTTTCTTTACAGCAAATGGAAGCGTTCGCCGTAGACAGAAAATCCCAGCCTAATATGATCTGGTGGGCACACGAATTCAGCACAGCAAATTGTACAAAATGAAGAATACCAGCGATGAAAACACGAGTGGTGCACATAGCGGCAGGTCTAATGGCGTCCCCTTGAGCAGCGTGCAGCGTAGGTCCATCATAAGGGGTGGTGACTTTTCGTAGACGTGAGCACAAAGAACGATCAATCACAGACAAAGAGGCACCAGTGTCTATTAAAGCGTCCACGTACACACCTTCTATTAAAACAGCTATCGTATTATATGGACGCACTGGAGGAATTTCTGTCTTTTCGTTCGATGCAGCTTTTCCTCCAAAAGCTGCAGAGGTTAGTTTTCCGGGCGTTGGTTGGTGAATTGCGAGACAGGTCGCAATGGAGACGTGGAACGGCGGAGGGGTGAGGGTGAGCGGCATCTAGTAGAGCGGTAGGAACTGGTTGGCTCAGATGTCGCAGTTGGAGACGGTGAGCGGCGTAGCGGCGGATCATAAGGACGACGTTGGAAAGCGTACCAGCTTGTCCCATCATCCCGTCCGTAGGTGTCGAGTCCACGACGCTCGTCCTGCTGACGCTTCCGACAGACGCGTGCAATGTGGCCCTGATAGCCGCAGTAATAACAGATCGGACGATGCGGCCGACACGGTGGGTGAAAGGGCTGGCTAGTCACACTCGGAGTTAACGAAGCCAGCGGGACAGGCGTCGAGTGTGCGGGCATCGGTTGTACCACGGGTGGTGAGCCAGCGAGGACTTGTGCGTACGTCGGTTGGAGTCGAGGTACTGGAGTGTCTACAAACGCTGGCCTGGTCATGGACGCCAACTCCTCTTTGATAACATCCCGCAAAACATTGTTGGAGGGGGGAGGTGGACTCGGTGTCATTGAGAGGCCGTAAGATTGTAGCTCTTCCCGTATAAGCGCCCGGATCATGGCACGCAATGAGGCATCAGTCGTGGTAGTGTTTTCAGAGCTGTCCGGCGGTAACCATTGGGATTCAAGTTCTTCCAGGCGTTGGCACGTGGCAACAACGTCAGCGACCGTAGTCGGGTACTGAATGACCAAAGCATTGAACGCGACCGTGCCTATCCCTTTCAGTAGATGACGAACTCTCTCTGATTCAGACATGGACGTGCTGAAACGGTGACAGAGAGCAAGCACATCCTCTATGTACGATGTGTAGGACTCACCGCATTGTTGCTTGCGAGAATCCAGTGTCTTCTTCGCGAGAGCTGAACGAACCGCCGGGGTGCCGAAAATTTGGCGAAGCTGTTGCTTAAAACGCGTCCAGTCCGTAATGTCCGTTTCATGATTGAAAAACCATGTTTTCGCTACGCCCGTGAGGTAAAAAGAAACACGGCGAAGCTTGGTAGTATCATCCCAGTTGTTAGTGGAACTCGCTCGATTGAACTGGTCCAACCAATCTTCTACATCTTCACCTCGAAGTCCGGCGAACGTGGGCGGCTCACGCTGGTGCGCGGTGATAATCCACGATGGATAGGCCGTGGTAGCCGGGGCCGTGGAGGTAGACGCAGAAGCGCCGGTTGGCTCGTCCTGAGGCATGTTACTGGACACCTGGTACAAACGACGACCTGAGCGCAGCTCCAGGAGGCAGATCGGGCTGGGAGAGGACGGAAGATCGTAGAGCACACTCCACCACTTGTGATGCAACAGTAAAGGCAACCTTTATTAGGCCCGGAAGACACGATGAAGCGGCCACGCCCAAGGCACAGAACTCAGACAAGCCAAGTCCCCACAGCAGAAGAAGATGACGACCACTCATGATGATGAATATGTGTAAAGATAGATGATGTGCTTAATGAATGCCTACTATATATATATATATATATATATTTATATATATATATATATATATATATATATATATATATATATATATATATATATATATATATATATATATATATATATATATATATATATATATATATATATATATATATATATATATATATGACGCTATGATGAATGGGAGACGTGGCCTGGCTCATACCCCATGTTCATTCCACTCTGCACTTCTTCCTCATCTACCTCTACTAACCATCACTTGATACGTCACACGATTCCCCCTCCCCCCGGAAGAATGCATGAATTAGGAACAAGAAAAAGTAAACAAGGAGAGGTTGGAAAGTCACAAATGTCAAAATCCACAATTTGTTCTATGCTCCAGAGGAGTTCCTTGCACTTTCAAAGACTTCAGGAGGGAGTACAGCAGTCCGGTTAACACAGGCGTTCGGGTGGGCGAGGCTGACTGTGGTGTTCTGGAAAAAATAACCACGTCTTGCACAACTTATGTGACCATGACACGGCTTCGGCAGCTGCGAAGAACGAACGAGGTTGGACGCCCTTGTAGCCTTTGAAGGTCAGACGTTGTATGCGTCGAATTTTCTGTCCTGGGTGCTGTATTTTGTGTCGTGGCTGAGACATAACGAGTGCTTGCAGCCTGCATGTGCGAGAACCGAAGCTGATGGTATGATGCCTTTGTTCCTTCATTGTACACGTGGTAGCTGCACGTATCTTTCGTAGCTTTCTGTGGTCTTCTCTCAGTTTGTTCAATCGTAGACACGGCGTTGAGAACTGGTGCAGGAAACTTTGTCGACGTTGCTTTCTGCGAAGATGGCTTAGGCATCGACTTCGTCTTTGCTTCTTTAATTGATGTTGTCTCTGATGATCTTTCAGCCACAAGTGTACTCGTGAGGAGGTTTCACTTGATCGTTGTTCTTGTTCGAGTAGCCGTTGCCGTTCTTGGAGTTCGTGGAGTTGCCTTTGTTGAAATTGCTCGTCTTTTTGTGAAAGTTCGTCAGATGGGCCTCTTTCAGGAACATGAGTCTGCTTTTCTTTAGATGGTGATGTGATCAGTAGATTGTCGGTAGTCGACACTGTACTGCTAGGCTTTTCCTGTGATGAAAGCAGCGTGACAGGCTGATGAGAACGCTCCCAAGATGGTTGTGAGTCATCCTTGATTGTAAATGCTTCTGTCAGTTGACAATGCGCCGGCGTTGGTGGATTCGAAATTTCTGCAGTTCTTTGACTCACATGTGTGTTGTCACTTGACGATGAGAGCACAACAGACATGGCTTCAAGTGGTTCTGATGACGTATGTTTTTCTTTTCGCAGCGTAGTTAGGCTGACTATGTCTGTCGAACGACCCTGGTCCGGAACGTCAGGGTGGGGGCTGGTATTATGAGGATTCACTAGCTCGTCACGCGTGAATTCCGTCGCACGCTCGAAACCATCTGGGCCTTGTGTGTGACACGAAGCATCAAGGAATTCGGGTGGTTCAGTAAAATGTGAAGTGTTGTGGTGCAGTGAACACGTTGAAAATGCCGATTTCATTGTTCTTGGGAAAGCCGGCCTTAGGTTTAGTCTTTTGCCGAAATGGTCTAAATTCCTTTCGATATACGGAGGCTTTACCTTGTCAGTTGCGACGTGCAAGTTACCAGTCGGTGTTCGAATGCGTGACGTTTTTTCGGAAGAGTCATATGATGATACAATGGTGGTATATTTTCTCTGAGGTCTCGTTTGGAAAATAGGCTTACTGCGGGAAGACTTCGCGTAACTGTGATGGGTCAGTTGAAAAGCCTTCCGCTGATGAGGTATGAACAGGTCTTCATCGTATTCTTTGAAACGAGTGATCATTTCTTCTTTGATCTTTTTCCAAGACTCATCGTTCTCGAAGATGTGGGTGAGGTAAAATTTGAATGCCTCACCTGAGATGTAGTCAGTAAAGTTGATGACCATCTCCCGTTCCGACCATGATGCAGCGGTAGCGTGGAGCTCGAACAGGTCTAACCAGTCTTGTACAGGTCCATCGTCCGCTGCTCCGGTGTACTTGGGGATGAGAAGGTCAGTAGATGCTTCTGACATGATGCTGGTCGATGCGTAATGCTAGGCGCTTGCACGGTTGTCCATGTGTGGTCAAGGTGTCTTGCGTAGAACTGCGTCGATGCTGAGCGACTGATGAAGGGGCAGGCAGGTCTCCATCCTGTCGACTCGTGTGACGCTCATGAGGAATGGGCGACATGGCCTGGCTCATACCCCATGTTTATTCCACTTTGCACTTCTTCCTCATCTACCTCTACTAACCATCACTTGATACGTCACATATATATATATATATATATATGTATATATATATATATATATATATATATA
The DNA here is from genome assembly GCF_043290135.1 of Rhipicephalus microplus. NCBI lineage: Eukaryota > Metazoa > Arthropoda > Arachnida > Ixodida > Ixodidae > Rhipicephalus > Rhipicephalus microplus. Next base: position 44,972,767 of record NW_027464585.1, read on the forward strand.
TATATATATATATATATATATATATACATATATATAAGGGAAAGAAGTGTATATCTAAGGGCTCGTTTTTCGGTGTTTTTAACACAATAATAATGAGATATAACAGACAGTAATGCCAAGGAATGTACAGGGGAAGTTATTAACATTAATGGAATGTAAATAAGAAGAAAGAAAAGTGGATGAAAAAATTACCAACTGTAAGCAGGAATCGAACCTACGACCTTCGAATTACGCGTTCGATGCTCTAACCACTGAGCTATTACAGCGGCACTCCCTCCATCCACTTTTTGGGTTTATCTGTGAATTTAGAAGTAGGAGCGACAGTCAGCGCCATCTATAAGCCAAACAACGAGTGTGAAAACACTCTTATGCGCATGTTTGGCGTCACGTAGCACGTGAACTTATTATGAGCGGGCAGCTGATTAATTGTCCCTCTTATACAACCTAAACACACCAAGTCTGCCAGTACGAGACCCTCGTTCAATGAAATAAGGGAAAGAAGTGTATATCTAAGGGCTCGTTTTTCCGTGTTTTTAACACAATAATAATGAGATATAACAGACAGTAATGCCAAGGAATGTACAGGGGAAGTTATTAACATTAATGGAATGTAAATAAGAAGAAAGAAAAGTGGATGAAAAAATTACCAACTGTAAGCAGGAATCGAACCTACGACCTTCGAATTACGCGTTCGATGCTCTAACCACTGAGCTATTACAGCGGCACTCCCTCCATCCACTTTTTGGGTTTATCTGTGAATTTAGAAGTAGGAGCGACAGTCAGCGCCATCTATAAGCCAAACAACGAGTGTGAAAACACTCTTATGCGCATGTTTGGCGTCACGTAGCACGTGAACTTATTATGAGCGGGCAGCTGATTAATTGTCCCTCTTATACAACCTAAACACACCAAGTCTGCCAGTACGAGACCCTCGTTCAATGAAATAAGGGAAAGAAGTGTATATCTAAGGGCTCGTTTTTCCGTGTTTTTAACACAATAATAATGAGATATAACAGACAGTAATGCCAAGGAATGTACAGGGGAAGTTATTAACATTAATGGAATGTAAATAAGAAGAAAGAAAAGTGGATGAAAAAATTACCAACTGTAAGCAGGAATCGAACCTACGACCTTCGAATTACGCGTTCGATGCTCTAACCACTGAGCTATTACAGCGGCACTCCCTCCATCCACTTTTTGGGTTTATCTGTGAATTTAGAAGTAGGAGCGACAGTCAGCGCCATCTATAAGCCAAACAACGAGTGTGAAAACACTCTTATGCGCATGTTTGGCGTCACGTAGCACGTGAACTTATTATGAGCGGGCAGCTGATTAATTGTCCCTCTTATACAACCTAAACACACCAAGTCTGCCAGTACGAGACCCTCGTTCAATGAAATAAGGGAAAGAAGTGTATATCTAAGGGCTCGTTTTTCCGTGTTTTTAACACAATAATAATGAGATATAACAGACAGTAATGCCAAGGAATGTACAGGGGAAGTTATTAACATTAATGGAATGTAAATAAGAAGAAAGAAAAGTGGATGAAAAAATTACCAACTGTAAGCAGGAATCGAACCTACGACCTTCGAATTACGCGTTCGATGCTCTAACCACTGAGCTATTACAGCGGCACTCCCTCCATCCACTTTTTGGGTTTATCTGTGAATTTAGAAGTAGGAGCGACAGTCAGCGCCATCTATAAGCCAAACAACGAGTGTGAAAACACTCTTATGCGCATGTTTGGCGTCACGTAGCACGTGAACTTATTATGAGCGGGCAGCTGATTAATTGTCCCTCTTATACAACCTAAACACACCAAGTCTGCCAGTACGAGACCCTCGTTCAATGAAATAAGGGAAAGAAGTGTATATCTAAGGGCTCGTTTTTCCGTGTTTTTAACACAATAATAATGAGATATAACAGACAGTAATGCCAAGGAATGTACAGGGGAAGTTATTAACATTAATGGAATGTAAATAAGAAGAAAGAAAAGTGGATGAAAAAATTACCAACTGTAAGCAGGAATCGAACCTACGACCTTCGAATTACGCGTTCGATGCTCTAACCACTGAGCTATTACAGCGGCACTCCCTCCATCCACTTTTTGGGTTTATCTGTGAATTTAGAAGTAGGAGCGACAGTCAGCGCCATCTATAAGCCAAACAACGAGTGTGAAAACACTCTTATGCGCATGTTTGGCGTCACGTAGCACGTGAACTTATTATGAGCGGGCAGCTGATTAATTGTCCCTCTTATACAACCTAAACACACCAAGTCTGCCAGTACGAGACCCTCGTTCAATGAAATAAGGGAAAGAAGTGTATATCTAAGGGCTCGTTTTTCCGTGTTTTTAACACAATAATAATGAGATATAACAGACAGTAATGCCAAGGAATGTACAGGGGAAGTTATTAACATTAATGGAATGTAAATAAGAAGAAAGAAAAGTGGATGAAAAAATTACCAACTGTAAGCAGGAATCGAACCTACGACCTTCGAATTACGCGTTCGATGCTCTAACCACTGAGCTATTACAGCGGCACTCCCTCCATCCACTTTTTGGGTTTATCTGTGAATTTAGAAGTAGAGATGGCGCTGACTGTCGCTCCTACTTCTAAATTCACAGATAAACCCAAAAAGTGGGTGGAGGGAGTGCCGCTGTAATAGCTCAGTGGTTAGAGCATCGAACGCGTAATTCGAAGATCGTAGGTTCGATTCCTGCTTACAGTTGGTAATTTTTTCATCCACTTTTCTTTCTTCTTATTTACATTCCATTAATGTTAATAACTTCCCCTGTACATTCCTTGGCATTACTGTCTGTTATATCTCATTATTATTGTGTTAAAAACACGGAAAAACGAGCCCTTAGATATACACTTCTTTCCCTTATTTCATTGAACGAGGGTCTCGTACTGGCAGACTTGGTGTGTTTAGGTTGTATAAGAGGGACAATTAATCAGCTGCCCGCTCATAATAAGTTCACGTGCTACGTGACGCCAAACATGCGCATAAGAGTGTTTTCACACTCGTTGTTTGGCTTATAGATGGCGCTGACTGTCGCTCCTACTTCTAAATTCACAGATAAACCCAAAAAGTGGATGGAGGGAGTGCCGCTGTAATAGCTCAGTGGTTAGAGCATCGAACGCGTAATTCGAAGGTCGTAGGTTCGATTCCTGCTTACAGTTGGTAATTTTTTCATCCACTTTTCTTTCTTCTTATTTACATTCCATTAATGTTAATAACTTCCCCTGTACATTCCTTGGCATTACTGTCTGTTATATCTCATTATTATTGTGTTAAAAACACGGAAAAACGAGCCCTTAGATATACACTTCTTTCCCTTATTTCATTGAACGAGGATCTCGTACTGGCAGACTTGGTGTGTTTAGGTTGTATAAGAGGGACAATTAATCAGCTGCCCGCTCATAATAAGTTCACGTGCTACGTGACGCCAAACATGCGCATAAGAGTGTTTTCACACTCGTTGTTTGGCTTATAGATGGCGCTGACTGTCGCTCCTACTTCTAAATTCACAGATAAACCCAAAAAGTGGATGGAGGGAGTGCCGCTGTAATAGCTCAGTGGTTAGAGCATCGAACGCGTAATTCGAAGGTCGTAGGTTCGATTCCTGCTTACAGTTGGTAATTTTTTCATCCACTTTTCTTTCTTCTTATTTACATTCCATTAATGTTAATAACTTCCCCTGTACATTCCTTGGCATTACTGTCTGTTATATCTCATTATTATTGTGTTAAAAACACGGAAAAACGAGCCCTTAGATATACACTTCTTTCCCTTATTTCATTGAACGAGGGTCTCGTACTGGCAGACTTGGTGTGTTTAGGTTGTATAAGAGGGACAATTAATCAGCTGCCCGCTCATAATAAGTTCACGTGCTACGTGACGCCAAACATGCGCATAAGAGTGTTTTCACACTCGTTGTTTGGCTTATAGATGGCGCTGACTGTCGCTCCTACTTCTAAATTCACAGATAAACCCAAAAAGTGGATGGAGGGAGTGCCGCTGTAATAGCTCAGTGGTTAGAGCATCGAACGCGTAATTCGAAGGTCGTAGGTTCGATTCCTGCTTACAGTTGGTAATTTTTTCATCCACTTTTCTTTCTTCTTATTTACATTCCATTAATGTTAATAACTTCCCCTGTACATTCCTTGGCATTACTGTCTGTTATATCTCATTATTATTGTGTTAAAAACACGGAAAAACGAGCCCTTAGATATACACTTCTTTCCCTTATTTCATTGAACGAGGGTCTCGTACTGGCAGACTTGGTGTGTTTAGGTTGTATAAGAGGGACAATTAATCAGCTGCCCGCTCATAATAAGTTCACGTGCTACGTGACGCCAAACATGCGCATAAGAGTGTTTTCACACTCGTTGTTTGGCTTATAGATGGCGCTGACTGTCGCTCCTACTTCTAAATTCACAGATAAACCCAAAAAGTGGATGGAGGGAGTGCCGCTGTAATAGCTCAGTGGTTAGAGCATCGAACGCGTAATTCGAAGGTCGTAGGTTCGATTCCTGCTTACAGTTGGTAATTTTTTCATCCACTTTTCTTTCTTCTTATTTACATTCCATTAATGTTAATAACTTCCCCTGTACATTCCTTGGCATTACTGTCTGTTATATCTCATTATTATTGTGTTAAAAACACGGAAAAACGAGCCCTTAGATATACACTTCTTTCCCTTATTTCATTGAACGAGGGTCTCGTACTGGCAGACTTGGTGTGTTTAGGTTGTATAAGAGGGACAATTAATCAGCTGCCCGCTCATAATAAGTTCACGTGCTACGTGACGCCAAACATGCGCATAAGAGTGTTTTCACACTCGTTGTTTGGCTTATAGATGGCGCTGACTGTCGCTCCTACTTCTAAATTCACAGATAAACCCAAAAAGTGGATGGAGGGAGTGCCGCTGTAATAGCTCAGTGGTTAGAGCATCGAACGCGTAATTCGAAGGTCGTAGGTTCGATTCCTGCTTACAGTTGGTAATTTTTTCATCCACTTTTCTTTCTTCTTATTTACATTCCATTAATGTTAATAACTTCCCCTGTACATTCCTTGGCATTACTGTCTGTTATATCTCATTATACATATATATATATATATATATATATATATATATATATATATATATATATATATATATATATATATATATATATTTATAGGCATGATGGTTGGGTGACCGTAGCGTAGCATATAGTCCAGTAGATCCTCCGTGAGCGGTCACAACCACGTTGTGACCGCTCACGGAGGATCTACTGGACTAACTATATATATATATATATATATATATATATATATATATATATATATATATATATATATATATATTGTAAGAATTCATTGGACGTCATCCTCATCTGTCAATAACCATCATCAGTCTTCGCCCGTGCCTCTTCATCATCCGCGCCATTTCGCTGCTGCTTGAATAAAGCGTCAGCTGAACCCGTGATATTTCAAGTGGTGGAAGGTGCTTCCCGATCTCTTGGACCTCTCTCCATCCAAAGCCACCTCCTGGAGCTCCGTTCGGGACGTCGCTTACGCCAGCAGAGCACCATGGCGCAAGAGCAAGCCCAACCGAACCACCCGCCAGCTCAACCACCCACCGCCAACCCTAGTCCGGTCAACAACCCCCCTTGGGAGCCTCCAATCTTCTCCGGTCTGCCTGGCGAAGATGTCGAAGACTGGCTCGACAACTATGACCGCGTAGGTGTCTACAACAACTGGAACGAGGCATAGAAATTAGCACGCGTCCAGTTTTACGTCTCTCAGGTTGCCAAGACGTGGTTCCTAAATCATGAGAGCGACTTCCGCGATTGGTCTTCTTTCAAAGACCAGCTCCGACGCATTTTCGGTACACCGACCATCCGTTCAGAAGTTGCTCGGAAGAAATTGTCAGAACGTGTTCAACATTGCGGTGAGTCCTACATTTCCTATATTGAGGATGTGCTTGCACTTTGCCGCCGTGTCGACGACACCATGCCAGAAGGTGATCGTGTCCGGCACCTTTTGATGGGTATCGGACCTACCGCTTTCAACGCCCTCGTCGCGCACAACCCTTCGACGGTTTCCGACGTCGTCTCTGTATACCAGCGGCTTGATACCTTGCAGTCAATTCGCCTGCGACCCGACTTCTCTGAGAACCCCCTGGCAAACAGTATGGAGCTCCGATCCATCATTCGAACCATAATTCGTGAGGAACTGCAAGCCTACAGTTTACCTCCTTCTCACAACGTTCCCGCTCAACCCGCTTCTAGCGATCTGCGTGGCATTATTAGGGAAGAAATGTCAGCGTTTGAAAGCACCCACCGTGCTCCACCATGCACCCAACCCGCTTCGTATGCACAGATCGCTTCAATGCGACCCTCGCCGTCTCAAGTACCACCACCTGCGCCTGATCACGAACATCTCGCACCTTTAGTCGCCCGTCCACCGAACCCTAGCTACCATTCTTCCTGGCGGGCCCGACGGCCTATTTGCTACTACTGCGGAATTCTAGGACAAATTTCTCGGGTCTGTCGACGTCGGCAGCAAGATGAACGTCGTGGTTATGCCGCGTTTGAACGAGACAACACATGTGCACAAGGTTACTACCGTTATGGCGACAGTCCTGCCAACCACCGATCCCCGTCTCCTATGCGCATATCCAACACGACCAACAATACACGTGCCTCCCGACCACGCTCCCCTTCGCCACGCCGACGCTCTATTTCACCCCTTCGACCTGTCGCTCAACTGGCTGCCCAGCGATCGGAAAACTAAACAGTGCAGTTTTTGGAGGGAAAACTGCATCGCGGCGAAATGTCACAAGTCCTCCTGAACGACCATCAAACATGTTATTGGTAACTGTTCAAGGTGTACGGGTGTTGGCTTTGGTGGACACGGGAGCAACTATTTCAGTTATGCGTGCCGACTTGTGTTCTCGATTGCGGAAAGTGAAGACACCCTACCTTGGATCATCTTTGATTGGGGCCAATGCAGCAATAATTAGACCATCGGCCCAATGTACAGCGCGTGTCTTCATTGATGGTATTCGTCACCACATCACCTTCGCTGTCTTAATTTCATGTGCTCATGAACTAATTTTAGGTGTGGACTTTCTCTCATCAGCATCTGCATTAATTTCTTGCCGTCAACGTGTAGTCGAGATGACCGAGACCGATCACTGCAGCGAACGTGTCGACGAGAAACCATTGCGGTTTTTCACAGCTTCCGATACTATACTGCTCCCGGGTCAGGAGCAACTCATGGCCATCACTTCTCCGAATATTGCCAATGGTGACGTCCTTATCACCCCTTCCAGCCACTGTCTAGCTCGCGGCGTTGTAGTCCCCTCCAGCCTGGTGCGGTTCAAAGACAGTGCTGCGATAATCCTTGGCCTGAACCCTACCCCGGAGCCTGTCCTCCAACCTCAAGGTTCTGCATTGTCGTGTTATGTGGATACCAAACCAGTATCTTTGGTCTCTCTTGACGCCTTGACAGCTCAGCCACAACAGGCCCGGTCTGTTACTTCCCCCTCCTTTGCTCCCGGTATAAATCCTGACCTTTCGGCTTCTCAACGTGAGGCGTTGCTAAATTTGCTAACAAAACACCAGGCCTCCTTTGACGCCAAGGCTTCGGCACTAGGACAGACCACAGTTGCGCATCATCGCATCGACACTGGAGGTCAGACTGTGTTACGCCGTCGTCCCACCCGAGTCTCCTTGGCTGAGTGCAAAATCATCGACGAGAACGTGACCGATATGCTAAAAAGAAACACCATACGACCCTCTACCAGTTCTTGGTCATCACCCGTTGTCTTGGTACAAAAGAAGGATGGATCGGTACGTTTTTGTGTTGATTACCGCGCGCTCAACAAGATTACCCGAAAGGATGTATATCTGATGCCCCGTATAGATGATGCACTTGACTCATTGCAAGGCGCCCAATACTTGTCCACCCTTGACTTTCGGTCCGGGTATTGGCAAATACCAATGAACGAAGCAGACAAAGAAAAGACCGCCTTTTCTACGCCGGACGGTCTTTACGAGTTTAACGTAATGCCATTCGGCCTATGTAATGCTCCCGCGACATTTGAAAGGATGATCGACACTGTTCTTCGTGGCCTCAAGTGGAAAACTTGTCTATGCTACCTCGATGATATTGTCGTGTTTTCTTCCACTTTTGCTGATCATCTGCAACGCCTAGATCAAGTGCTCACATGTCTCTCTAATGCTGGACTTCAATTAAACACAAAGAAGTGCCATTTCGGAAACACAGCTATAAGAGTTCTAGGACATCTCGTTAGTAAAGATGGCATCCAGCCCGATCCGGACAAAATTTCCGCAGTCCTCAACTTTCCGCGACCCTTTCGTTCCAAAGAACTACGCAGTTTCCTTGGACTCGCATCGTACTTTCGCCGCTTCATTCGCAACTTTGCCACTATTGCCGCTCCTCTCCACAAGCTCCTTGCTAGTACCGGTTCCTTCGATTGGAATGATCAATGCGAAGCCTCGTTTCAAGAGCTCAAGCAGGCACTCACATCCCCACCGGTGCTTTGTTATTTCGATGACAAGGCACCTACGATATTACACACTGACGCTAGTGGACAAAGAATCGGCGCCGTACTCCTCCAGCGCGACCATGCCTTTCGCGAGAAAGTTGTCGTGTATGCAAGCCGCACTCTGACCTCTGCAGAGAAGAGGTACTCGATAACCAAACAAGAGTGCTTGGCTGTTGTCTGGTTCATCCAAAAATTTCGTCCGTATCTACATGGTCGACATTTTACTGTTGTGACAGACCACCATGCCCTTTGCTGGTTGTCCACAATCAAAAACTTGTCGGGACGACTTGGCCGCTGGATTCTCCGGTTACAATCGTATGACTTCGACGTCATCTACAAGACTGGAAGACAACACCAAGATGCCGACGCTTTGTCACGATGCCCTTTGCCGCAGTCTTCGGCGCACGTCACATCCCCTTGTCAAATCGGCTCTACGGAGGACGCCTCGTCGATATCATCGATTTCTTCTCTACCTTCATCCACCCGTCCGTCAGTACTTACCACTCACCAGCGAGCCGATTCTTATTGCACTGACATCATCGGTCAGCTTACCGGCGCTTCATCTTCCCCAAATGCCAGACTCCATAAACAACTTCGACTATTCAAGTTGGAGGACGATGTGCTACATCGATACATTTTCCACCCGGAAGGCCACCCGTCGTACCACGCGCACTACGCACTGAAGTTCTGCGCGCTTCCCACGACGACCCGACGTCAGGACACTTGGGTTACTACAAAACATACGAGCGCATCCGCAGTCGATTCTTCTGGCCAGGTCTTTCCACTACGGTAGCTAAATATATTGCCTGGTGCGCACTTTGCCAACACCGCAAGCGGCCCACTACTGCTCCAGTCGGGACCCTACAACCACTTCCTTGTCCATCAGAGCCGTTCTGTGTCGTCGGAATTGACCTCTTCGGGCCCCTTCCAACTACATCAGGCGGCAAGAGATGGATCGTCACTGCGGTTGATCACTTGACCCGGTAAGCTGAGACGGCCTCGATCACTTCAGGAACTGCTTCGGAAGTAGCAACTTTCTTCTTGCATTCTATTTACCTACGTCACGGAGCCCCTCGTGTTCTTTTGAGCGACCGGGGCAAGGCATTTATTTAAAGCACGCTCAGTGAAGTTCTTCAAGCATCAAAAACAGTTCATAAAACAACATCTAGCTATCACCCGCAAACCAATGTCTTAACGGAAAGATTTCATCGAACGCTGTGTGACATGCTGTCCATGTATATCCGACCGAACCATCGCAATTGGGATGCCATACTTCCCTTTGTCACGTATGCATATAATACGTCAGTTCAACGAACTACAGGCCATTCTCCATTTTTCCTAGTATACGGACGCCAACTGACATCACCACTTGACGTTTCATTCTTTTCTGGCCCCGTCAACTCTTCACCATTCGTTTGCGACCAGTTTCTGTCCCGTGTTGCTCGATGCCGTCGTCTCGCCCGTGTAAACACCGAAGCTAGCCAAGAAGATCGCAAACATCGTTACGATGCCACTCACCGTGTCGTTCTCTACCGCCCTGGCGACAATGTACTTCTGTGGACTCCTGCGCGAACGCCTTGCTTATGCTAGAAGCTTGAGTCACGCTATCTTGGCCCCTACAAAGTTATCGAACAGACCTCACCGGTGAACTACCTTGTCACACCTGTTCATGTCCCCACTGACCAACGCTGCCGCGGGACAGAGAGTGTTCACGTTTCGCGTCTCAAGCCCTATCGTATGCGTTCCCAAGCGTAATTCGCGGCCAGGCTGGCCACTTCCGTCGACGGGGGAAATTAGTGTAAGAATTCATTGGACGTCATCCTCATCTGTCAATAACCATCATCAGTCTTCGCCCGTACCTCTTAATCATCGGCGCCATTTCGCTGCTGCTTGAATAAAGCGTCAGCTGAACCCGTGGCATATATATATATATATATATATATATATATATATATATATATATATATATATATATATATATATATATATATATATATATATATATATATATATATATATATATGTGTGTGTGTGTGTGTGTGTGTGTGTGTGTGACGAACCACACGAGAACGGTGTGGTGGAATGGTAGAGAAGGAGGAAGACGAAGACAAATAAATGGTTCATCGTACAGCCATCACGCCTCCTGCGTCACACTAGTCGACAGGATCTACCGTGCCCTTCATCATGGCCACATCCAAGAAAGTCAACAACATCCTGAAGTACTCGGGAGCATCTACGGACGTTCCCTTTGACAAGTGGCACCGACTCTTTGAGGTGAGGACTGCGGCCGCAGCATGGACTGAGCGAGACAAGCTGTGCTACTTCTCCGATTACCTTGAAGGTGAGGCTTTCCGATGGTTTCTCACCGAGGTTTTCGACACAGACGCGTCTTGGGAGAGCTTATGTGAACGCATGAAGGGACGCTTTACGAGCGGCGTCGCGGATCCTTTTCGCCTATTCATTCATTGCCGGTTGCGAACAGGCCAGAGCTTGCAGGAATACTATAATGAAAAAAATGTCTCTCGGACGCCTCGCCGACTTAAAGGACACGCACCTTATATCAGGGCTCATCGACGGCCTTCCTGCGCATATAGAGATGGCGCTTGCTGGGCTTACCTCGTCTGCACCAGAGGCATGGCTTATAGCTGCACTTCGTGTAGAGTCAACCATGCAGGGAATGAAGTTGCATCGCTTTCCACCAGCTCGAAATACACAGATTAACGTAACAAGTGACAGAACTAGTCAGCGTCCACGTAATTCCCCGGTAAGAACACCCATGCGTGAGTGCAAACACTGCGCGATAGATGGCTTACCTCGACAGATGCACTGGCATAATGAATGCCCACGACGCGCAAGCATTTCCGCCCCCTCCACCAACCAGGGAAACGAGGAGGGCGACCCAGAGTTCATGTAATTCAGTTTGATGCCCTCATTAACGGGTACCCTGTCAGCGCTACACTTGATACCGGAGCTACGATTACCTGTATCAATGAAGCAGTGCTGAAGGCACTTCACCTGCAAATAATGAGGAATTCATGCATCTCAGTTCAACAAGTCACATCATCTACCAAAACTTTGGGTCGCGTTAATCTAAAGTTACAGATAGGAAAAGTGACAAGAGAAATTCAGGCTCATGTTCTACAAGACATGAAGAGCAACTTACTTCTTGGCTTGGATAGTGCTTGCCTCTTTAACTTGTCGCTGGACCTTGACACTATGACTCTACGCCAAGGGAAAGACATCCTCCATTCTCGTACACAGAACCAAACCACGGTTAACAATGGCGCGTCTTTGCAAGGTGTTGAAGTTTGTGATGTACTACATCTAAATAAAACGCAACAGTTGGCATTGAAGCAGCTTATCCACAAGTACGATGACATTTTTTCCAAGTCACAGACATTGGGTGCATCAACGGCGAAATGCATCGCATTCATCTCATCAACAATGTTCCCATTCGTAGAGCTCCCTATCGATGCTCAGAAACTGACAGCGTTGAAATGGACACACAGATCAACGAGCTTCTCAAGCAAGGTGTCATACGACTATCTACCTCCCCATACGCTGCGCCAGCACTTCTGGCAGAGAAAAAAGGGGAAGGACGCACGCGCTTCTGCATCGACTACCGCAAGCTGAACGAATTGACGGTGCCTGATTATCAGCCCATCCCTCGCATCGATGACGTTCTCGATTCTCTGGGGAAATCTACGTACTTCTCGACATTAGACATAACGTCAGGTTACTGGCACGTTAAGATTCACCCTGATGACATTCCGAAAACGGCGTTTGTCACACGTACCGGTCACTACGAGTGGCTCGTCATGCCTTTTGGCCTTCGGAATGCTCCGGCCACCTTCGAACGGGCTGTCAAATTCGTATTGGCAAAACACCGTTTGCAGAACGTCACGAATTACTTCGATGACATTGTTGTCTACTATGACACGTTTTCAGACCATCTGAGGCATCTGGAGGGCGTTTTGAAAGCTTTCAAAACCGAAGGCGTCAAGCCTAAACTAAAGAAATGTCAATTCGCTCGAACCTCCATTGAGTACCTGGGACACAAGGTTTCGCATGGCACCGTCACACCAAAGCAAAGCAACGTGGACACAATCCTATGGTTTCCGACACCATCACGCCCTAAAGAGTTGCAGCGTTTTCTCGGCACTGTCAATGTTTACCGGCGATACATCGACCACTTCAGTCAAATCGCTCACCCACTGACGCGCCTGCTCAGCAAAGACGCCACCTGGAACTGGGATGCGGAGTGTGAACTGGCTTTCACTCAGCTCAAGAAATGCGTGACGGAAGAGCCAATCCTTAACATCTACGATGCCACTAAGCCTTGTGTGCTATACTGCGATGAATCCAACAGAGGTATCGGCACCGTCTTGATCCAGGCTGATGATGAAGGTAGAGGGCACCCAATCGCATACGATTCACGGAAGTTACTAAAACACGAAATTAAATACGCCATCACAGAACTCGAATGTTTGGCAATTATTGACGCCATCGATAAATGGCACTGCTATCTACACGGGAAACCTTTCACTGTGATCACAGATCACGCAGCGTTGCAATGGCTTAAAAGCATTAAGAATCCCCGAGGCCGACTTTTCCGGTGGTCCTTGAAACTTTCCAAGTACGACGTGGACATCAAACACCAAAAGGGCATTGACAACATTGAAGCTGATGCACTATCTCGAAGCCCGGTAGTTCAACTCCTATCTGCTGAGCAACTGCGAGAGCATGACAACGACAAACCACCCGGAAAGCATACCATTGAGAACGGACTGAGTATAGTGACACGCAGGCGAATACGAAAAGTCTATGTGCCTTTTGCCCTCCGATCTTCTCTTCTCCAAAAAGCTCATGACGCTTTCGGTCATGTCTGGGTAAAGAAGACGCTGCGGCTTCTCTCTCCACAGTACTATTGGCCCGACATCATCACCGACGCGAGCGAGTACATACGCCACTGTGATACCTGCCAGCGCTGCAAGAAACCGAAGAACAAACGATTTGGTTCCTTGGAGTCTTTGCCACCAGCGGAACAACCGTTTGATCTTCTGGCCATGGACACTATCGGAGGTTTCGGCAACTACGGCTCATCCAAAAGATTCATTCACTTAGCCGTTGATCATGCCACCCGTTATGTCTGGGCTTTCGCACACAAGAATGAGACTTGCGACACGCACATCTCTTGCCTGAAGAGTATCTTCGCTGCTGGAAAGCCGCGGAAGTTCCTTTCCGACCGCGGCACAGGATTCAATGCCGGCAAATTCAAGCAGTTCCTCAAGCACAACAATATTCATCAGCTTTTAACAAGCTCACAACGCCCGCAGTGTAATGGCCTAAACGAGCGCACTAATCAGACGATCGTTACTCGCCTCCGATGCAAGATCAACGATGAACCCCGAAAACCGTGGCCGCGTCTCCTCTCGGACGTTGTCGACGAGTACAATAGAACGCCTCACGAAGTCACAGGCTACCCACCCTGCTTTCTTATGTATGGCACACCATCGTATCCCCATCTTCTTCCAGGCGTTACCGAAAATCTGCAGGAAGCTCGTACAAACGCAGTCCGCAATTCATTGAATTGCTGCACAAACTTGAAGAAAAAACAAGAGAGACAGGAAAGAGTGCAGGAACTGCACTCTTTCTGTCTCTCTTGTTTTTTCTGTCTTGTTTTTTCTGTCTCTCTTGTTTCAGAACTGCACTCTTTCCTGTCTCTCTTGTTTTTTCTTCAAGTTTGTGCAGCAATTCAATTTTTCAAGTATGAACCAACTAGTCTGCAAAAAAGTATTTCCGCAATTCAGTAGCATATCACGAGAAAAACAAGATCATATATGACAAGAAGTTCCTTCCATTAGAGCTTCAAGTGGGAGACTTTGTGCTATATGAAACACCCTGGCACCCGAACCGTGGCAAACTCAGCGCAATCATGGAAGGACCCTATACGATCATACGCAAGATTTCGGCAGTTAACTACGAGATCGACCGCAGTGTGGCTCCACTCGGTTACCAGACTGACATCGTTCATGTCGGGCGACTTAAACGATATCATCCGCCCCTGCACCTACGTCCCTCTCGGGGGAGGGGGGAAGCGTCTGACGAACCACACGAGAACGGTGTGGTGGAACAGTCCGGCAGCGGTGCACAAAGCGATCAGACGGCAAAAATACATCTGCAATTCTTTGCAGGAAATTTCCACGTGTACGCTTCGGTTGGACGCTACGGCAAAACTACCCTTCATCGACGTATGGCCCGCAACGCATCGAGAACCAGCATCGTGACGCTGCTGGCCTGATTGCTGGAACAAGATAACACGGAGTCGACGCAGAAGGCTGTCAGCTGATCCTCGGCTGGCTTTATAAGCGCTGAGATTCTCGTCTCCCACACAGTCCGGCAGCGGTGCACAAAGCGATCAGACGGCAAAAATACATCTGCAATTCTTTGCAGGAAATTTCCACGTGTACGCTTCGGTTGGACGCTACGGCAAAACTACCCTTCATCGACGTATGGCCCGCAACGCATCGAGAACCGGCATCGTGACGCTGCTGGCCTGATTGCTGGAACAAGATAACACGGAGTCGACGCAGAAGGCTGTCAGCTGATCCTCGGCTGGCTTTATAAGCGCTGAGATTCTCGTCTCCCACACAGTCCGGCAGCGGTGCACAAAGCGATCAGACGGCAAAAATACATCTGCAATTCTTTGCAGGTAAGAAAGAGGTATCCCTCGACTACTTTCCTTGCTTTTTGCACTGCTGCCGGACAAACATTTTTTTTCTTTTTTTTGTACTTGTCAAGTGAAGTTCCTATCATGAGTAAGGGTGACAAGAAAGAAATCGCAACGTTAATCTCTGATTTTCAACGGGAAATACGTGCCGAGATAAGGTCACTAAAAGAAAGCCTGAAATTTTGCTGCGATACATGCGATGAAGTAAAGAAAATAGGAACCGATATCAGGGCACTAAGAGCGGAAGTAAAAGAACTGGTTTCTCAGAACGAAAAACTAAAAGCCGAGAATCATCGGCTTGAAAAGAAAGTTGAAGAACTTGAGCAATATCAAAGAAGTAACAATCTTGAGATAAAGGGTGCACCCGAGGAACTTGACTCAACTATCGTCGTGAAAAAGATAGGTGAGCTTGTGGGCGAGCCAATATCTGACAGTGACATCGACATCTGTCACAGGGTGTCGACGGCAAAAAGGAATGAACGGAACATCGTTGTCCGGCTCATCTCGCGCAACAAACGTAATGCGGTGCTCGCAAAAGCAAAGAAACAAAGGATCCTTTCTAGTCACCTCGATTACGAGGGAGCGGAAAGCGTTATTTATGTTAACGAGCACCTGACGCGACAGAACAAGCAGCTTCTTGGCGCAGCCATAGCAAAAAAGAAATCTGCAAAATGGAAATTCGTATGGTCTAGTGGAGGAAAAATTCTTGCGCGCAAAGATGAAACGTCAGATGTAATCCGGATAACAAGCCCAATTGATTTAGGTCTCATTAAGTAAAGAAAGAGGAAGGGAAGGAGAAGGCGGATTTTTTTTTTCACCATGTCTACTATAGAAACAACAATACCAATAATTAATGATGCCTCCTTTACCATAATACATCAAAATATAAGAAGTATTAGGAACAAGCATGAAGCATTTGATGTCTTTATGAGTTCTCTTCACGTGGACATCGATGCAATATTGTTTACAGAGACATGGCTGTGTAATACTGACATGTCTCCTCAGTTCACTAACTATAATATAGCACGCTTGGATCGCGCAGGAAGAGGTGGAGGGTTGGCTATATACTTGCGGCAGCGATATTGTTTTCAAATGCTTGATGATCTTTCTGTGAGTAATGGTGACATAGAGTGCCTAGCAATAGAAACAAATTCTTTTGTACTTGCCGTGGTGTATAGACCCCCAACTGGATATAAGAGGCATTTTTTCAGTCATATGGAAAACCTCATGCATTGTTTTAATGAGATAAAAAAACCATATTTTATCATGGGTGATGTAAATATTAATATGATGAGTGAAGAGCTGTACGCGCTTGACTTGAAAAACCTTGTAGCATCATATGGATGTCGGAATGCCATTATATATCCAACCCGTATTACTCACAATAGTTCCACGTCACTTGACGTCTGTATAACAAGCCTAAATAGTTGCGATTACACCTCGGGCATACTGTGCTCAGACCTAAGTGACCACCTACCTATCTACATTTCTACACAAAACCTGCAGCACAAAATTAAATGTCCAAATATCACGCGGTATAGATATATTGATGACAAATCACTGCTTAAGTTTACCGAATTAATTGAACGTGCTGACTGGTCACCTGTGTATGTGCAATGCAACCCAGATAGCGCATATAATACTTTCCTAGCTATTTTCCTTGAGTGCTACGATATTGCTTTCCCGATACAACAGATCAGAACACGAAAGGGTAAGAACAGAAAACCATGGATAAACAGTGACCTCCTGAAACGAATCAAGCAGAAAAACGCGCTTTTTCACAGGTTTCTTGCTACTAGAGATATTGCAATATTGCGTGAATTCGATTCCGCAACAAACTAAATAGTGACACTAGGAAGGCTAAACTTGCCTATTAAGAAGCCACCTTCTCACGTATAAAATCAGAACCGGCAAAAATATGGAAACAAGTTATTTCCTTAACTGGGAGAACAGCAACGTCAAATACACCTAAACAAGTAAAAGTCAACAATATCATTCTGGAGGGTAAGGAACTGGCAAACGCAATTAACCAATACTTTGTAAATGTGGCTGTTTATGATGAAGACTCAACACAATATGAAGATGAAACAAGTAGTTGCATGAACTCTCTCGTACTACACGAAGTATTACCCGAGGAAGTCTACCGATATATAAAAGAACTAAAGACAAACGTTGCGAGTGGTTATGATGACGTAAGGGTGGCTCCAGTTAAGGCTGTCGCATCTATACTTAGCCCCGTATTAGCATATCTGGTAAATTATTCCTTTCTTATTGGAATCTTTCCAACAAAACTTAAGGTGGCCAAAGTTACACCCATTCATAAAGGTGGCAACACTACTGAATTAACAAACTATCGTCCGATATCCGTATTACCTGTATTCTCAAAAATTTATGAAAAATGTATAAATACGCGCCTTATGAAATATCTTGAGAAGTACAATATCTTATCACCGCATCAATATGGTTTTCGCAAAAATAAAACCACGGAAGAGGCACTAATTGATGTAAAAAGCCGCATAATAGAAAATATTGAAAATAAAATGTTCACGTTAGGTGTCTTCCTTGACTTGCGTAAAGCGTTCGATTCTGTTGACCATAATATCTTACTGTTGAAATTAAGCCGCTATGGAATTCGTGGAATAGTCTCTGATTTATTTAAAAGCTATTTATCATCCAGACAACAATTTGTTAGCATAGACAGTAAAAAGTCAGACTATTTAAGCGTAAAGAAAGGAGTTCCGCAGGGGTCCATTTTAGGCCCCGTGCTTTTCCTTTTATATATAAATGATATTACAGAGGTTCAGTATACACCCGAAATTAAAATGTTCGCTGACGACACAAGTATATTCTTCACAGGCTCCACCATTCAGGAAGTAGAAGCTTCGACAAATGTATATCTCTCGAAACTTTCAGGCTGGCTAACAAAAAACAAACTAAAATTAAACACACAAAAAACAAAATTTATTATGTTCAGGCCCATTAACAAGCACATCAGTGATAATATAGTAATCTTGTTTGACAATCAGCGACTCGAACAAGTCAGCACACAAAAATTCCTTGGAGTCTGGTTTCATGAGCACTTAACATGGACACCGCACGTAAATAGTCTCTTGGTAGATCTAGCTCGTTCTGTAGGGTGCTTGAGTAGAATTGCTTTCCTCCTCCCTTCATGGTTATGTAAATCATTATATTATAGCATGTTTTACTCCAAGCTTCAATACGGAATGCTTGTATGGGGAACAACAACTAAGACCAATTACGATCGAATATTAATCTTGCAAAAGCGCGCGCTCCGTGTAATAGAAAAATATAAAGGTCACCCCAAGGACTTAGACACTCAGCCGCTTTTTCTTAAACATGGAATTCTATCTGCTAGGAAAGTATATAATCTTAAACTGATGCAACACATCCACAAACATAAACTACAGGATTCCTTTCCACGCACTGTATCAACAACATATGGCTTCAGAAATTCTACCCGCAAAACTAAGAAAACACGCACGAACTATGGCAAGCAGGCTATTGATTATAAGATCATACAATTGCTAAACCTTCACGAATCGAATATAGACTTTACTCTGAAAACTAAACAATTTAAATGTCATCATAAATCCTTTCTTCTTTTGACTAAAGACATAGTAGATCCATAGGCTTTTATATTTAGGAATACTTGTATACTGAGTTGATTTTTTTTTCTTACTGTGAACAATGATACTTAAACAGAATCGTTTGATACCAAAATTGTTTCCTGTTTATGTAAAACATATTCTGAATGTATATCATGTAGAAATAAGCTATGTAACTAAATAAGATATGTATAATGTCACTTATTTGTATATGTATGTTACTGATGTGTGAATATGTGTAATATGGCACTGATGCAGACTGTATCAGGAGGTCAAGACCTCGTCAGGCTATTTAGCCTGTAGTCTTTGCCTCCCGCAGGGAAGTTTTTGTATTTTTTTTTCTTTCCTGCAAATAAACTTTGAAACTTTGAAACTTTGAATGGTAGAGAAGGAGGAAGACGAAGACAAATAAATGGTTCATCGTACAGCCATCACGCCTCCTGCGTCACATATTATATATATATATATATATATATATATATATTGCAACGAGCGAGGCTACGTAAAAACGCAGGTTATTATTCGAGAAGCGTTACTGTGTCACTTTGACTGAAGTGTACATCACGATGGCGCGCGTTGTAGACCTGTCGTTGTCGTTCTTGCGAATCGCTCAGACGCCGGCGAGCAATCTCACGTGCCCCTAGAGCTCTAGAGATCACATCGCAGGCATATTCTGACGTGTGGCTAACGGCAGGAAGGAGCGTGTCAAAAGGCAACGTAGGTTCTCGTCCGTACAGGAGGGAAAATGGCGAGAAACCTGCAGTGTCATGCCGAGACGTATTATAGGCAAATGTTACAAATGGAAGGGCGGAGTCCCAGTCACGATGGTCGGAAGAAACGTACATGGTGAGCATGTTCGTGATGGTTCTATTTAGCCGCTCAGTGAGCCCGTTGGTTTGAGGATGATACGCCGTTGTGAACTTGTGCTTTGTAGCGCAAGAGTGTAATATGTCTTGGATAACGTGATAAAAAGTAGCGACCCCGATCGGTAAGCAGTTGCCGAGGAGCGCCGTGGTGTAATATGACGTCTTATAGAAGAAAGTCAACGACGTCGGTCGCACAACTGGTAGGAAGTGCCCGTGTGATGGCATACCGAGTGGTGTAATCCGTGGCGACTGCTATCCACTTGTTTCCCCTGGCCGATAAAGGGAACGGTTCTAGTAAGTCAACACCTACCCTATAAAATGGTTCGGATGGGATATGAATGGGCTGAAGGCGTCCCGCTGGAAGGATGAGTTTCGAAATACGAGGAGATTGAAGGCGTCATCGGCGATTCCTTTGAGGATGTGCGCGACCTTTTCAGATTCCGGCATCTTGTCATCAACCTTCCGGCAGAGGGCAAGCACATGTTGTATGTATGTGACGTACGACTCGGTGCAGGACTGGAGTCGGCACGCTAGTACTTTCTGCGCAGCACGACGACGCCCGATGGGCTTGCCGAAGAGATCGACGAGTTTCTGCTTATCACGAGTCCCAACTCGTGATATCTTCCTCGTAGTTGGAAAACCAAACTTTAGCTGTACCACCAAGTTAGAAAATAATATTGGCCAACATGAGCGTCGGATCCCAGTTGTAAAGAGCGCTCACCCTTTCGTACAGCTGAAGCCATTCCTCCACGTCAATACTGTCACTGCCCGAAAAGGTGCCTGGGTCACGCGGTTGAGTCAGGACGACGGTGCGGTTAGTAGCAGCTCGACGCGGTGCTGTTGGTTGCTTCGTAGTTGGACGAAGCACGGTTGCGGTAGTCTCCGAAGAATCCTCGTGCTCGTTTTGATCAGGCATCGCACAGGCAGCCAAGGAACGTCTGCTGCGTATAATCGTCGTGGTGTTGACTGTGGGAAGACCCGCACTCTCCACCAAAATGTTACGGGGAGAAGGCGTCTGAAAAATACCTTTACTTTTGGTAAACAGGCAGACATACAATATGGAGCCCGGTCTGTACGAGCTCGCCCTAAACATCGTCCTCTTTTTTACAATGTTCATTTGTGGCACCCCGTAGCAATATATATATATATATATATATATATATATATATATATATATATATATATATATATATGGTGAGGTGAAATTCTATGGATCCGGTGAAAAAAGAGGTCGACAAACGTGCGAAAACACAAGTTTTACTAACGTTTCGGCAGGTGGGCCTGCCTTTTCACTCCGACGAAGGCAGGCCCACCTGCCGAAACGTTAGTAAAACTTGTGTTTTGTTACGTTTGTTGACCTCTTTTTCCACCGTATATATATACTGTAATGATGAATGTAGTGGGTCATGCAAATCTCGGCAAACACATAGTCAGTGCTAAGCAGAAGACACTCGGCCCTGACTGTCGCTGATTTCGCTAGCTAAACCTACACTCTTACCTGGTCTCGAATAACAGTTTTGACTGTCTCAGTTCTTTAATATAATTGGTGGAGTTTGCGGGGTCTCCTTGCAATCCTGGAGTTGCGAAGCCGGACTCTACCTGCTGTCATGACCACTGCATCTGCTACAAGCCCTCCTCCTATGGCTTCCCAGGCCATCGTGTGCTCCGGCGCGGTCCGTCAGCGGGATCCTCCCATATTCAGTGGCACTGACGATCACGACGTCGACGACTGGCTGGCTACTTACGAACTCGTGAGTGTCTTGAACAAATAGGACGAAGCCACGAGACTGGCCACTATCGGCATTTACCTCCTTGGCATTGCCCACTTATGGCTTCGGAACCATGAGACCGACGTTCCCACCTGGACAGCATTCAAGGCAAAATTCAGCGAAGTCTTCGGTCGTCCTTCTGTCCGCAAACTTCGTGCGGAGCAGCGGCTTCAGTTTAGATCTCAACTGCCTGGTGAGAACTTTACAAGTTACATAGAAGACGTCATTGACTTGTGCAAACGCGTCGATGTGAACATGACAGAGGTGGACCGCATCAAGCATATTTTTAAGGGTATTCACGAGGACGCCTTCCAGATGCTCATTTCATTGAAAAACACCCGTTTCTGACGTTTTACTTTGGTAAAACACCCCCCTCCATCTGAATTCGTGGAAGAGAATGAAGGCCCTGCTACTGTCGCCCAAGTTACTGAGCTCTGCGAAAGCTATGATGTGCTCCGCCGGCAACGTCTCGTCACGCGCCGTGTTGTCCTACATCAGGAATCGATGTCCTGCTTAACTCCCTCGCAAGATCCCGTCCTCCTCTCGCAGATCAAAGATTTCGTACGCGAAGAAGTTGCCTGCCAACTCTCGCTCATTTCTGGCCTACCGGAGCGCATTGCGCTGTTTAGCCCTACTCTACAGACTATTATACGAGATCAAGTGTCCGAGATCCTTCCTCCGCAGCTGGTGCCACCAGTAAATGCACCATTAACGTACGCCGAAGCAGCAGCACGACCACGACCACAGACGTTCCAGGCGCCGCCTCCACTGCCTGCTCCTGTTTATGCCACCCAGCCGCCACGACCTCCAGTTCGCCGAGTCCCTAATTCATGGCGCACTGCCGACAACCGACCGATCTGCTTTTCGTGTGGTCTACCTGGGCACGTCGCACGCCTGTGCCGCCGCTGCCCACTCCACTCACGTGAAAACCCACGTCCATATGAGAACGATTACACGTACACTCAATACACTCCAGACCCCGAATTGTACGCTCCTCGACCAAGCCACCGACCAGCTCCTGATCGCCGATCGCCTTCTCCTAGTCGACGCTCGCCCTCCCTGATGCGCCGACGCCCCCCTACAATCGACGTGGAAAACTAAATGACGCAGTTCCCGAGGCAAGAACTGCGTCCTCGTCGCAAAGCACAAGCCCTCTTCGTTCGCTGCCGAATGTAATTAATGCCGTTCTTGAAGATGTACCCGTACTTGCCCTTATTGATACTGGTGCCGCAATTTCTGTCATCGCCGAAAAAGTTTGCCATTCAATTCGAAAAGTGACAACGCCTTACTTGGGTTCATGTCTTCGTACTGCCACTGCACATCTTGTGCAGCCTGTGGCCGCATGTACTGCCAGACTTCTAATTCAAAGAGTGCCCTACACAGTGCAGTTTGTAGTACTCCCACACTGTTCTCATGACATCATTTTAGGTTGGGATTTTCTCTCCCATCACCAAGCCGTCATTGATTGCGGCCGTGCCGAAGTTGCCTTTTGTCCCTTTGGTGATGCGCTACCAGTGCACGATCGCCCTTCCTACGCGAAGTTGGTCATTAGTGACGACACCCAGATTCCTCCACGCGCTGCTGTCTTCGCACCTGCGTCGTGTTCCGCCGTCGTCGACGCTACCGCATTCTTCATGCCTTCCGCTGCTTTCGTTCATCGCCACTTATCACCGCTCCTAACCGCTCTCCTTACTCTTCAAGGTGGTGCGACCAACGTGCCTGTGGAGAATCCGTTCCCATTCACGATTACGCTGCTTCGAGGCGAATGTATCGGTTCGATAGAATCATTCGAAACCATCGCTACACTTGAGGTTCCTGATGAACCATCGGAAGTCAGCGCCCTCTCCTGTAGTTCCGTGAATTACCCTTCCACTACCGACATTTTCAACCATGTCATCGACAAAGGCCTAAGCCCGCAACAGAGGTGTGAGCTTTTGAGCCTCCTTGACAAGTTTCGGCCATCTTTGGCAGTTACAGCGCTACTTTAGGTCGAACATCTACCGTATACCTCCAGATCGACACAGGTAATCACCCACCACTACAGCTGCGACCATACCGTGTTTCGCCGACTGAACGCCGTGTCATTGATGAACAAGTAGGTGACATGCTAAAGCGAGGCGTCGTTCAACTATCAGTCCTTGGGCGTCGCCGGTTGTTTTAGTTAAAAAGAAGGATGGAAACATACGCTTTCGCGTAGATTTTCGTCACCTAAACAAAATAACACGAAAGGATGTTTATCCTTTGTCTCGAATTGATGACGCTCTCGACTCTTTACAAGGCGCAGAGTTCTTTTCCTCCCTTGATCTACGCTCTGGGTACTGGCAAGTGCCCATGAATCCGGACGACAGGCCAAAAACTGCCTTTGTTACACCAGACGGCTTATACGAATTTAACGTGATGCCATTCGGCCTATGCAATGCGCCGGCAACATTTGAGCGCATGATGGACACTATCCTACGAGGCCTCAAATGGAACACGTGTTTGTGCTACTTAGACGATGTAGTAGTATTCTCGCCCGAATTTCCCACGCACCTTCGTCGCTTGGAACAGGTTCTACGCTGCCTCTCTGCAGCAGGCCTCCAACTCAACTTGAAGAAGTGTCACTTTAGAGCGCACATGCTGACCATTCTCACGTCGTGTCGAAGGATGGCGTTCTTCCTGACCCCGCTAAGCTACGTGCTGTTCGCGAGTTCCCTAGGCCCGCGTCTTTCAAGCAGCTGCGTAGTTTCATTGGGCTTTACTCATACTTCCGCCGCTTCGTCCGGGATTTCGCCTCGATCATGGCGCCTCTGACTGACCTACTTCAGGGAGACCGCAATATATCTGCGTGGTCTCCAGCCTGCGACAGTGCCTTTGCGAAGCTCCGTGAACTGCTTACAACACCACCCATACTGCGTCATTTCGATTCAAGCGCTCCCACAGAAATCCACACAGATGCTAGTGATGTCGGTTTTGGCGCTGTACTCCTCAAATGGAAGCCTGGTTACCAAGAATATGTTGTTGCGTACGCGACCCGCACTCTTACAAGAACAGAAGCAAATTATTCGTTAACTGAGAAAGAATGCCTAGCGATTATCTGGGCCATTACAAAATTTCGGCCGTATCTGTACGGCCGCCCTTTCAATGTTGTTACCGACTGTCTTGTGACTGGTGCCGCGCGAGTGTGCTGGAGCACGAGCGGCCCGTGCCCGCGGAGAGAGACAATACGCACGACAGCTGCTCAGCTAACGGAAAAAGGCCCCCCCCCCACTTTATTCGGGGCAGAATATATACAATCTCAGGGGCGCCACATGCTAGTGGCAGGCGAACTAAATGACTGAAGGGTGGCGATCTCTGCATCTCCCCCCTTGAAGACCAGACGGAAGACGGAGGACGCCAGACACTGCACATCACAAGTTCAGGCGGTTCGGAGGCACAACACGGCGGCCACTACGTGTTCGTGTCACACCATCACTGCGGTCACTGTCTGCAGGGGGCAGTCCAAGGGAATCGGGTGGTTGCACTGTAGTAGTTCGCTGGGGTTCCAGAGGGGGCAGTGTTCGCTGTGGCTCCTGCTCGTCCGACGGCGGTGGTTCCACCCTTGGTGCAGGAGGTGCAAAAGGCACTAGGTGACGCCGGTTGCGTTGTAGGACGCCACCCTGCTTCGTTTCCACGACATAACTTCGTGGTCGGCGTGCTGGGCTAAGCACTGTAGCTTTGACCTGATCAGGTCGTACCCAGACACACTGGCCTGTTCAGAGCGATGACAGATCTTGAGCTCTGTGATGCCTGTTAAAGTCAGCGGCCTGTTTCTGCTTGTAGGCCGCATATTTTCTCCTCACGTCTTTTCTCGATGGCCAGTGAGGACATAACTGGGAGTCCTGTTTCGGCACTTTGGTTCGGAGTTGTCGTCCCATCAAGAGCTGGGCCGGGCTGAAGCCATCGACTCCTGGGGTGTCCCGGTAGCTGAGCAAGGCCAGATGAGGGTCTGTTGCTTTGCGAAACAACTTCTTGATGGTCCTGACCATTCTCTCCGCCTCACCGTTCGATTGCGCATAGTGCGGGCTGCTGGTGACGTGGTCAAAGCCGTAAGATGCCGCCAATGCTGCAAACTCCGCGAAGAGAACGGTGGACCTGTCACGAGGTTGTGATACACGCAGCACTTGAGAGGAAGCACGCAGGAGTCAGGGCGGTGTCAGGCGAACTGTTTATTGGGCGAACTTGTGCCCAGCAAAACAGGGCCAAACACAACTCACAGCAACAGCGGCGTGAACAGTCGTCGGCCGACGGAAAAAAAAAGACCCCCCCAGTGGCGCACTGCGCCGGCTTTTATACACGCGTCGTAACGCGTTCCAGAGTGGCATACAAGATAAACGCGGCCTGCGTTGCGCTTAACAGAAAGTGATAGCGGCTTTCTTCGTAAACCAAAAGAACCGCACGTGTCAGACCGTTGTCTGATCTGACTTTTCGCGGAATCCCATGCCGGACAAAGATGCTTTTGAGAACGCCAATGACTGCCTGAGCCGTTGTGCTCCTCAAGGTTACACCTTCAGGGTACCTGGAGTGGTAGTCCACCACCAAGATGAATGTGTGGCTGCGGAGGTGGAACAGGTCCATGCCGACAAGTTCCCAGGGACGTCCAGGTAGGACCGTGGAGACCAGGGGCTCTGCAAGGTTCACCCGAGTGGAAGCACATTGCTCGCAGTTAGTTACCAGAGAGGTAATGTCTGCCGAAATGCCAGGCCACCAAATGGACTCTCAAGCGAAAGCTTTCGTCCTGTTGATGCCTTGGTGTCCTTCGTGCAACAGCGTCAAAACAGCCGGCCGAAGAGAATGTGGGATGACCACCCTGGCGCCTTTCAGAAGAACACCATCGCAGACAGAGAGCTCATCTGCTGCTGAGGCATACTGGGAGAGGTGCAGTGGCAGTTTGGACTTCTGTGGCCAACCATTCTGGCAGAAGGTGGTGAGGGCTCTGCATTCGCCATCGGACTCTTGTGCTTGTTGCACGTCCTCTGGGCTTAGTGGCAAGGCTTCTGACATGCCGCTGACCACTTGAGCTACAAACAATTCCACGGTGTCCAGGGGGAGGGACGCTTTTTGGGTGATGCGTGACAATGTATCTGCCGTAGCTAACAGCTTTCCTGGCACGTGGAGCATTCGGAACAGGTATCGCATGGTATTTAACCTGAGCCTCTGTATGCGAGGCGGCAGCATGTCCAGCTCCGTCTTGCCGAAGAGAGAAATGAGTGGTAGGTGATCTGCCTCAACATCAAAGGTGATGCCGTGGACGAATTCTTCAAACCGTAGGATAGCCCATGTTGTTGCCAACGCTTCCTTTTCTGTCTGAATGTAACGCTGCTCTGTCTCGGTCATTGATCTCGAAGCAAACGCAACTGGGCGGCGCTCTCCAGAGGGCTGTGTCTGCAGCAAGACTGCGCCCAGTCCGAATGAGCTTCCGTCAGCCGAAACTGTGGTGGCGTATGATGGATGGTACTTGGCCATGCAACGGTCTGATGTCAGGAGTTCCTTGATTTTCTCGAATGCAGCATTTTGTTCATGCTGCCACACCCAAGTCGCAGACTTGTTTAGAAGTGCTCTGATGGGAGCTGTGACCTCTGAGATGCAAGGCGAAAACCGGGCAAGATGGTTCACCATTCCGAGCAGTCGCCGGACACCTGCGATGTCGGTTGGAGCCTCCATGGCTTTGATTGCTTCGACCTTGTCTGGACTTGGCCTGATGCCTTGTGCTGAAACGATGACTCCTAGGAAGGAGACTTCGGAGACACCAAAACGACACTTGTCTTGGTTCAACGTGATGCCTGCTTTTGCAAGGCGAGACAGCACCTGGCTCAGTCTGGCATCGTGCTCCTCGCGGGTGCGCCCAAAGACCAGAATGTCGTCTATCATATTGGCGACTCCTTCCTGGCCCTTCAGGATCCTGGCCATCTGTTTTTGGAAGTACTCCGGCGCGGAGGTGATGCCAAAGGGGAGCCGGCAGAAGCAGTATCGGCCAAATGTGGTGATGAACGTTGTGAGCTCTTGGTAGTCTGCAGATAGTTTAACCTGATGAAAACTGGTTGTTGCATCCAGCTTGAAGAAAACTGTTGCGCCGCCAAGGAGGCCAAGAACTTGCTCTACAGTTGGTAGGATGTGGCGTTCCCGAAGGACAACCTTGTTCAGCTGAGTCAAGTCAACGCACAGCCGGTAGGAACCATCGGCTTTCCGTACTACAACGAGACCAGAGCACCACGGGGTTGGGTTGTCGACCCTGCGGATCACGCCTCCTTCCTCCAGTTTGTCAAGCTCGTGACGGACGACCCCGCGTAGCGGGATGGGAATCCTGTGAGGCACACTTAGGGAGAAGGGTACGGTGCCAGGTCTCAGAAGGATAGTGTACTCGTCCTTGAGGGTGCCCAATCCCTGGAAGAGCTCAGCACGCAATGTTGCTTTCGGAGTCTGAAGTTCGTCGAGAAACTTTACAACTTCCAGAGCTTGAAGCACCGGCAGTCCTAGAAGAGGTACGGTGAGAGACTGGATCACGTACAAGCGCTGAGAGCTCATTTTTCCTTGCCACCGAAGTCTCGCCATGTACGAACCCAGCACGCGCAGCGGCTGACCGCCAGGTCCGGTGCGCAGGCTGTTGACGGGGTCGAGCTTGGCCGGCAATGCAGGGAAGTCGCTCGGAACGGCGGACACCTCGGCTCCGGAATCGACCTTGAACTGCGCTGTGTAGTTGTCAACGGTGATGTCGACGAACTTTGCCGCGGCGAGCATCCCGACAGCGTGTAGCTGAATAGAGCCGAGCTTCTGTTTTGCCTGCCGCGCGCGGCACACTTCAGCAAAGTGTCCTTTCTTTTGCAGAAGTTGCAGACGGAGTTACGAGCAGGGCAGTTAGAACGTGGATGTGGCGCGCGGCCGCAGAATTCACATGTGGACGGCTGGCAGGAGCGCTCTGCTTTCCGCGGGGGCGACGGCCGCTTATCGTAGTTGCAGCGGCGAGAGGCGAACTTCTTATCTCGTACGGCGTCGAGGTGTAGCTCGCGGGAGTGCTCTGCGCAGTTTTGAGGCAACGTTTTTTCTTTGTCGGCGTCTTCTGATTGACCGGCCTGCATCCATGCTTCTTTGAGCGTCAACTTCGCGTTCCGGCAAAGCTGGTCCGAAAGGCGCGAGTCGCGGAGGCCGACGACGAATCTATCGCGTACAAGCCTTTGCTCCACGTCAGCTGACGGATAGTTGCACCGCTTCACCATTCTACACAGTTCGGCGTAGTAGGCGTCGACGCTCTCGTCGGGTAACTGAACACGCCGGTGAAAACGCGAAGACTCGTACAGTTCATTCGCCAGATGCACGAAGTGGTCGGTGAAGCTGGCGGCAACCGCTTGAAATGAGGCGAGTGATGCGGTGTCGAGCGAGAACGTCTCAAGAAGTGGGCGGGTCTCCGGCCCCATGCAGTTGTAGCGAAACGTCGGGGTTGTTCAAGTTAGGCGCATCGGACGACCAGGGAGACGAATAAGTGTGGGTGAAACTCCGCGGAGGCAATCGAAGAGACGTCAACACGATGATTTCGGGGAGCACTCATTGGGGGTTTATTTAGCTAACACAACTTCAATTCACAAAATGCACTGGGTCACAAAGACAAAACATAGAAAATGGTGGCATACCCCTCGGCCTGCATAGCTGGTCTCCGGTGGTGAGATCCGCTGTTGACCCCGACTCCGCTCTCTTTTCAAGTTCAAACATCCTCTTTTTAACCCTTGGTCGAACAAAGAGTCTTCACAAAAACCAATCACATGTTGGGACTCGCAGCATCACAACCAATCACAGAAACACTTTCATAAAAGGCACAACATTTGTAAAAACCTCCTTACCAAATGAAACACGCAAAGGAATAGGTTCTCTGCACGGGACACTCTCTCCCATACCAGGCCGTGCTGCCCAACATTACTCGTGCTGCCTCCTTCGGCCGACTACTGTCGGCGGCCGTTCCCACGCTCGGGCCCCGTCAGTTCTTTCATTAACTGTTGCTTCCTAGAAGCGTCCTTAAGAGCGATGGGTACACCATTGCTTACCAGGTGTACATGCGACAGCGAGGCGCCCCGACATCCTAACAACAGCGCGGGAGAATATGGTCGTTTACCTGCCGCCACTATGTCTCGGCGAGGCTAAGTGGTCGCGTCCCCATGTCATTCTCAATGACACGCGTGCCTGTTAACAATGGCTTAGACTCAGACGGTGGCGCCGGACCTGCCTCTTGCTAGACGCTTTTCCGAGTAAGCTTTCCCCTTCTAATCCCGAACGGGGGCGACCTTGAATGCTCCGTTTGTAAGCCGTAAAAGAACAAGATTCTCCGCAAAACCTTGCTCTCGCGACACCTCCCCCCTACGAAAAAGAGTGTCCCACTCGTTTTATCTGCAAAACATGACAAGAAATAGACTAATTATACAAAAAGGTTTTGCATTCAACAAGTGTGTGAGATGCTTATTCAAAGACACTTAGCATGTGTATAAAAGGTGAGAGGCTTTAAAAAATTACCTAAAAACAACAGATGAAAAAACAAAACAAAATCATTGGGCACAGAAATATATAGGTTCACTCGTCGGTACTGCAATACAATTCAGTGTCCGTTTCGTAAGCACTGACATTCTGTTGTGCGTTGTTATTACTTGAAAATGTCTTCCAGTTCAGTGTCCGTGTCGTAGCTTTCGCACTGCTGTACTGGAACACTGGTCTGTGTCCCGCGCACACAGTGTTGCAAACGGAGTTCCTGACCCACTCGCGAACCGCACTCGCGCACATCACCATTGGAGCCGCACTCGCGCACAACACTTTGATGCAATCCGTGGGCATCTCTCCTTGCACTGCACTCGCGCACAACACTTCGTCGCCTAGCATCATAGCTGCGCTTGTTCTTCTCCTGCTGACGCTTCTCCCGTTCATTTACTATTTTTCGAGCCTGCCGCAGCCTGCGGGCCACTTTCATTGCATCCAGGGTGTAGTCGAATCCGCGTTGCGCGCCCGACCCTACACTCACCGGTAGTGTCGGTTCATGTCCGTGAAGAAGAAAGAAAGGAGTGAATCCAGTCGTCTCGTGGGTGGAAGAATTGTATGCAAAAAGAACATACGGTAGGAATTCATCCCAGTCGCGGTGGTGTGAGGAAACGTACATGCTGAGCATGTCAGCCAACGTGCGGTTAAAACGCTCGCACAAGCCGTTGGCCTGTGGGTGGTATGCTGTTGTGGTGGAATGCTCGCTACCCACGAGCCGGAATATTTCTTCGCTCAAGTTGGCGACAAAGTGCTGCCCACGATCGCTTATTACTTTCTCCGGGGCACCATGACGTAGGACGATTTGTTCGACGAAAGCTCTGGCTGCTTCTGCGGCAGTGGCCGCTGTACACGCGACAGCCTCGACCCATTTCGTATGGTAGTCGGTAATCACGACGATGTAGCGGTTCCCTGCTTTGGATTTAGTGAAAGGCCCAATGAAGTCCATGCCCACCTGCTGAAAAGGTCGACCTGCAGGTGGGATCGGTTGGAGGAAACCGACCGGCCTCCCCGGTGGTTGCTTTCGTGTCTGGCAGTCGGGGCAGGAGAGAACGTACTTGCTTACGTACGAGAACATCTTCGGCCAGAAATATCGGCAACGAACTTTCTCCCATGTGCGCTTGACACCTAAGTGGCCTGCCGTGGTGGCGTCATGGCAGTACCTTAAAATCTCAGATCCCAAGCATTTGGGGACAACGAGCGCAGCACGATCCTCCTGAAACCCTTTCGCCCTTCGATACAGTACACCGTCGATAGACCGAAAGCTCCGTGCCGTTTTTTTAGTTTTCCTGACAACGGGCGCATCCGGGTGCTCGAGGTGCTGCATAATTTCTTTCATTCATGGGTCTGCCCTCTGCTTTTTTCCAACATCCACCTGATCCAGAACCAGCAACGGTAAGGGGTTTTCTTCGCTTACAGGCGCGGGATCATGAGGGAGGCGGGAAAGCGTGTCGGCATTTCCATTCTTGAGGCCAGGGCGGTGTCGCAACGTTTCTGTACCGTTGGCTCGTGTGGGGACTGTGAGAAGCTGACCTTCCAACAATGTGCCGATGGGGTGGCCGGGCTGGCCCCCTAGGCCCGGCCATTCTCGTTTCCCGAAGGATTAGGCTGCACATTCTGATTGCCTTGGAGCTCCACCTGATCGTTCCTGACATCTTGGAACCGCTGCCAGCACTGTTGTGCTATGTGACCTATGCGGTGGCAAATCTGGCATCGGGGACGCCCGTCGTTGGCACGGGAAGTTCTCTGAGGCCAAGGCATTAGGGGGCGACGCACCTCGTCTTCGATGCTTTTTAGCCGGTCAGACAGCAAGGCGATCGAGTCCGCAATCGCTTTCAGGTCTCTTTCGCTGTCGGCAGCCTCCCGTGGGCAACGCAATTCGGCCGCGGCGCAAGTGGCGACATACGTAGGAGGAGGGTGCCCTGTCGCCGCGGCGGGTGCGAACCCCACGGGATGCGCGATGTTTTGCATCCACGACTGCGATCCGGTGGAATACTGGATGCCAATCGGTTGTAGCCCCGACACACGGCTCATTAAAGCTGCCAGATTTATGCGTTGCAAAATTTGGAGGAATGCAGTGCAGCTCTCTGGGTTTGCGATTATCATTTTCTCCAGAACATCCGGACGTAAACCGCGTATAAGGTGCCGCAACCGATCATCTTCCGTCATAGACGGGTTCACTTTTGCACACAGCTGTACGACGTCATAGTAGTACTGCTCGGGGGTTTCGGACGGCAATTGAGTGCGGTTTTGTAGCCGCAAATAGGCGATCTCGACTGAGTGGCGACTCGTAAAGGACGTTTTTAGTAGCGTCGCCCATTCTTCCCATGTATTAGGGGCACCGGTTAGAATTTGAATATTGTGCCACTTTTTCGCATCTCCGTCTAAAACCAGATATAGAAATTTCACCTTCGTGGCTTGGTCCTAATTATTAAGCGACGCTACATGTTCGTAGCAAAGTAGCCACTCGGAAATAGATTCCTCCGTCGCGCCTCTAAAGACTGGTGGTCCGACGAATGGTTTAGCTTGGGGGGTAGACATAGCAGAGAAGAAGATATGGGGTTCCGTCATAGTAGGACAGTCAGAGGTAGGTTCCTGGTATTTGTTGTTGACTCGGGGCATAATTTCAGAGCGGGACTATCGTTACCGAGCAACCTCCACCACTTTGTAGCGAAACGTCGGGGTTGTTCAAGTTAGGCGCATCGGACGACCAGGGAGACGAATAAGTGTGGGTGAAACTCCGCGGAGGCAATCGAAGAGACGTCAACACGATGATTTCGGGGAGCACTCATTGGGGGTTTATTTAGCTAACACAACTGCAATTTACAAAATGCACTGGGTCACAAAGACAAAACATAGAAAATGGTGGCATACGCCTCGGCCTGCATAGCTGGTCTCCGGTGGTGAGATCCGCTGTTGACCCCGAATCCGCTCCCTTTTCAAGTTCAAACATCCTCTTTTTAACCCTTGGTCGAACAAAGAGTCTTCACAAAAACCAATCACATGTTGGGACTCGCAGCATCACAACCAATCACAGAAACACTTTCATAAAAGGCACAACATTTGTAAAAACCTCCTTACCAAATGAAACACGCAAAGGAATAGGTTCTCCGCACGGGACACTCTCTCCCATACCAGGCCGTGCTGCCAAACATTACTCGTGCTGCCTCCTTCGGCCGACTACCGTCGGCGGCCGTTCCCACGCTCGGGCCCCGTCAGTTCTTTCATTAACTGTTGCTTCCTAGAAGCGTCCTTAAGAGCGATGGGTACACCATTGCTTACCAGGTGTACATGCGACAGCGAGGCGCCCCGACATCCTAACAACAGCGTGGGAGAATATGGTCGTTTACCTGCCGCCACTATGTCTCGGTGAGGCTAAGTGGTCGCGTCCCCATGTCATTCTCAATGACACGCGTGCCTGTTAACAATGGCTTAGACTCAGACGGTGGCGCCGGACCTGCCTCTTGCTAGACGCTTTTCCGAGTAAGCTTTTCCCTTCTAATCCCGAACGGGGGCGACCTTGACTGCTCCGTTTGTAAGCCGTAAAAGAACAAGATTCTCCGCGAAACCTTGCTCTCGCGACACAGTACAACAACGAGCGTACCTGCATGTCGCTGGATGCTTGAGTCAGGCCGGAAACGACTGCGTAGTCCTCGTAGCGGCTGAGCCATGCTGGCCAGGTTCCCGGGTTCACGAAGTTGGACGGTGCGGGCGGCTGAAGGTTGAGGCTGAGCTTTTTCGGCGCCACTCCGTCGAGGGCCATCGTCGTGCGGTACGGGCGAGTTCGGGATGAGGGGGCGTTACGCAGCCACTTCTGACAGCATGTCTTGTGACTGGTGCCGCGCGAGTGTGCCGGAGCACGAGCGGCCCGTGCCCGCGGAGAGAGACGATGCGCACGACAGCTGCTCAGCTAACGGAAAAAGGGCCCCCCACTTTATTCGGGGCAGAATATATACAATCTCAGGGGCGCCACATGCTAGTGGCAGCCGAACTAAATGACTGAAGGGTGGCGACCTCTACACCGACCACCACGCGCTCTGCTGGTTATCCTCCCTCAAAGATCCCTCAGGACGCTTGGCACGATGGGCTTTACGGCTCCAAGAGTACGACATCCGTGTCATTTATCGCTCAGGCCAGAAGCACGCCGATGCCGACGCTCTTTCGCGTTCGCCTGTTTCTACTGATATTGCGAGTGTCTCCATCCAAGACAACTTCCACTATTAGGACCCATCAACATGGCTGCGGAGCAGCGCAAAGATTCCTGGATTGCGTCTCTGATGGATTACCTATGTGAAACGCTCGCCCACCCGCCATCTCGAGCGCTACACCGACAAGCCTTTCACTTCGCCATCCGTGATGGAATACTTTATCGCCGCAACTACCACCCTGACGGTCGAAAATGGCTACTCGTCATACCCAGGCATCTCCGTACCAGCATATGTGCTGCTTTCCATGCCGATCCGCAAGTGCGCCCGCCGGTTTGTTTAAAACCTACGCCAGGCTACGTTTTCGGTTGTATTGGTGCGGCATGTACACATTCGTTCAAAAGTACATTCGATCTTGCACAGAATGCCGACGCCGCAAGCACAATCCTAGCTGTCCTACTGCACCAATGCAGCCGTTACCGTGCCCACTGCGACCATTCGACCGGGTTGAAATAGACCTTTATGGTCCTCTACCATATACATCAGCTCGGAATCGCTGGATTATTGCAGCAATAGACCATCTCACGAGATATGCAGAAACGGCCGCTCTACCAGCCGCAATGCACGTGACGTTGCGTCTTTCTTGCTGCAACGTTTTGTTCTGCGTCACGGCTGTCCACGTGAACTTTTGAACGACCGAGGCCGCGTCTTTCTCGCGGATGTTATTCAAGAACTTCTTGCAGAATCACATGTAATTCACCACTGTATTACCGCATATCACCCACAAACAAATGGCTTGACCGAGTGTTTCAACCGAACTCTTGGCGACATGCTTTCTATGTATGTCGCCTCCGACTACACCAACTGGGATCTTATCCTTCCATACGTAACGTACGCTTACAACACGGCACCTCAAGCGACGACAGGCTTTTCTTCTTTTTTTACTTTATGGTCGAGAACCATCATCTCCAATCGACACCATTCTCCCCTACCAACCCGACTCATCCGAAGGCACACCAGTTTCCGAATCCACGCGGTATGCGGAAGAATGTCGGCAATTAGCTCGCACCCTTACAGCACGAACAAGGGCTACAGAAATTTCGTCACGACGATGGACGGTCCAACTACCAGTTTTCGTCCAACTCTCTTGTTTGGCTGTGGATGCCCCCTAGTGCTGCTCCTGGTACCTCTACAAAGTTTGTAGCAGGTACCATGGACCTTATTGCGTCATAGAACAAACTTCCGCAGTTAACTACCTCATCGAACCCCTCACGGCCACTGTGGACCTGCGTCGCCGAGGCCGCGAAATCGTACATGTGTATCGCCTCAAACCATATCACGAACCACTTGTTCTCACGACACCTTAGAACACTTACTTGGCACCATCTTCAGCGAGGAGGAAATATGTAATGATTAATGTAGTGGGTCATGCAAATCTCGGCAAACACATGGTCAGTGCTAAGCACGAGACGCTCGGCCAGGACTGTCGCTGATTTCGCTAGCTAGGCCTACGCTCTTGTCTCGAATAACAGTTTTAACTGTCTCAGTTCTTTATTATAACACACACACACACACACACACACACACACACACACACACACACACATATATATATATATATATATATATATATATATATATATATATATATATATATATATATATATATATATGACGTATGAAGCGATGATTGGTTGGTAGATGCCGAGAAGGAAGAAGTGGAGAGTAGAATAAACATGGCGTATATGAGCCAGGCCACGTCACCCATTCATCATAGCGTCACACGAGTCGGCAGGATGGAGACCTGCCTGCCCCTTCATCAGGCACTCATCATCGACGCAGTTCCCCAAAAGACGCCCTGACCATACATTGACTACCGAATAATCGCCTAGGAGGACAACGACCAGCACCATGACAGAACCATCGGCTGACCTCGACACCCCAAGTACACCGGATCAGCGGACGACGGACCCGTACAGGACTGGTTCAACCTGTTCGAACTCCACGCTACCGCTGCATCTTGGTCGGAACGGGAAATGGTTACGAACTTCAGCGACTACGTCACCGGTGAGGCATTTAAATTTTACCTCACCCACATATTCGATAACGATGAGTCTTGGCAAAAGATAAAACAAGAAATGATCGTTTGGTTTAAAAATACGATGACGACTACGACGAAGACTTGCTTGTAACCCACCATCCACAGACAACTGCACTCAGTCATCAATTTTACAGGCAGTCTTCAACCATTCGAACGCACAACAAGATTCGACCTCTGACAAAAGACGAAGTGGCACACGAGTTCAGTGGCAGACGACAACGCGTATTTTGGGAAAACACAGCCAACGAGCGTGCCTCCCTTCTGCACGAAAGTCGGCATTTGCGAAGTCATCGCTTCAGCATATGACCCGAGACGTTGCCCAACCACCTGATGCCGTTCACTCTTCGTCTGGAATACGTGGTCCACCACCTCGGTTTCCATCACGCGGCTCTTCAAGCGTTCCTGACGCTCACCGTCTGCCTCATAAGGACATCATGTTCACGATAGACGAGTTGACACACCGAGAAAACACCCAGTTAAGCCATGCTCCTTCCGCACGGGTTCATGCATCACCGCCCGGTGCATACACACTCGACAGTCGAAGCAACACCGAAGGGTTGGGCACATCGAACGTCAGACGCTGCCTTTCGCAAGAGCCTCTCGTAGTGAACAGTGCAGAAAAAGCTTCTGAAGAACTTTCTATCAACTCTGAAGCATCATCTTCATTGCCTGAATTGCATGACAACTGCTCAAAGACTAACAGCTGCCGACAGGATACCCCATCAGGCTGTCATGAAAACCAGCGCGATGTTCAAGAAGGGCTTCCACCGCAATATGGTCCACAGCAACGTCAGCAACGCCAGCAAAAGCAAGTCCGTGAATCACAGACACTCCAACGGACACACCAACAAGGACGACGATGCAAAGCAAGCCTCTTAAAACAAATTCAACAAGCGAGGCAACTTCGCATAAATAATCGGCGCCAGAAACGCATTTGGCACAAAATATCAAGACTGCGCCTAAGATTACAGCTCCGAAACCTCAGGAAACACCGAACAAGACAAGAAGTTACCAGTTCTACCATGCAAAGATTCAGACACCATCCCATTAGTTTACGACAACGGAGCCAACGCCACAGAAAACTACGAAAGAGACTGAACGTTATAATTTGTACAACGCACGAACATAGACATAATTCCTTGAACTTCAGTTCTTTTACACGCAGGCTGCAAGCACTAATTCTGTCCCAGCCGCGACACAAAATACAGCGCGTACGACAGAGGATTCGGCGCCTACGACATTCGACCTTCAAGTGCTCCAAGGACTTCCAACCTTGTTCGTTCCTCGCAGCTGCTCAAGTAATGTCATGGTCAGTGCAGTTTTGCAAGACGCGGTTACCATCTCCAGAACGCCACAGCCAACCTCGCCCACCAGAACTCCCCCATTCACCGGACTGCCGCACTCATTTCTGAAGTTTCGCGAGTTTACGGAACACCACTGGGACATGAAACCAATTGTGCATTTTGACATTTGCGACTTCTCAACCTTGCCTTGTTTACTTTTTCTTGTTCGTAATCCATGCCTTCTTTCGGGGGAGGGGGAATCGTGTGACGTATGAAGCGATGATTGGTAGAAGCCGAGAAGGAAGAAGTGGAGAGTAGAATAAACATGGCGTATGAGCCAGGCCACGTCACCCATTCATCATAGCGTCACACACACACACACACACACACACACACACACACACACACACACACACACACACACACACACACACACACACACACACACACACACACACACACACACACACACACACACACACACACACACACACACACACACACACACACATATATATATATATTGTAACGACGAGAAATAAGACACAACGCCTTTGCTGCAGGCCGGCTGTTCTTATTCTGCTTCGTCTTCGTCCTCTTCCTCCTAGCATGCGAGTCTGTGCCAGAGAGAGTTCCAGTTTCGGTTTTCGTCATTACACTCGGCCATGACTGCTAGCGCGCAAAGGGCAATTTTCTCTGGAGGGCGGCACTGGGAGTGCCGTGGTAGTCTGTCATGTGCACGCCTCGAGCTGTCCTGTGGAACTGTCCTGTACTCTGGTGGACGACCCTGGCTGTGTCGAGGTGGTCGTTGCAGGTCGCGTCCGCGCGGCAAGTTAATGTAGTCACCTGGAGAATGTAAACCCAGCAGGTGATACTGGCTGGTGCGGAGTGATCGCATTGGTGGCGGACCATCGCGATGACTACCCCTTCGCTGCTTGGATGACATTGCAGGGACACCAGTATGCAGTACTGCGGCCCACACTGAGCGGGGACGCCTGCGTTGTTCAGAGCGAGGGAAGGTACGATGGGCTATATCGATAGATATCAGCGACATCGCTGTGTAGACTTTGCGCGTAGACTTGCGACGCAAGTCGTGCTCTAGCGTCTTCGCTGATGCACTGCTGGTCGAAGTGGAGGTTTTTGCCAATCCGTCACGTGCGTTCATGTCGACATGGCCAGTTGCCTCGCCATCCGGAGCAACCGTGAACTGCACCGGAATGACTTCGATGGCATCCTCCTCAGGTGGAGTAGGCACTTGTGGCTCGTTAGGGGAGACGGCATTTGGCAAGTTACGAGCGTCCACGCACTCGGCCAGTGACGGCAAAGGTGGCAGGGGATGGTGCGGCTCCTTACTATGGGTCAAACTGGCCGTTGTGACGTGTGCTTGGTCTCCGGCTGGTTGTGAAAGAGCCGCCGTCGTCACGCAGCAGGTCAATGGATCCAGGCCATTTGGGGCTGACCAGCTTGGAGGCTGGCTCACTGGCTTCTGTGCTTTATAGGCGGTCCTAAGTTGGGTCAAGGGTAATTGTGTGTCAGGTGTCGACGCGGAGTCAGAGATCTGCCCGGAGGAGTACACCGTCCAGCTTGTCTCGATGATTGCCGCAGGGTACTCTGGGAAGCTGTCCGGGGAGGGGGCACGCGGCACAGCTGTAGGGGGGCGCGGCGCCTCGTGAGGTTGATCTCCGAGGTAGGGCAGGTTGACAGAGGGTGCAGCTGCCTCGTCGTTGTGCTTCTCAATAGCCCCTTGCTCGGTAGTGGCGAGGGTAGAATGAGAGGTAGCAGTGAGGTCAGACTCATTTCTTCCAAACGCAGCAATGAGCTTGGCGCTCCAGTCCGCCCAGGACTGCTGCCGCACGCCTTCGTACCTGTGCCACGCAGCAGCAGGATTTTGAAGGCGGTCTAAGGCCACGCACCACTTCTGATTGTCGCTCCATCCCTTGCGAGCTCCGAGAGCATTGATGGTAGCCACCCAATCGACGGCATCGTCCTGGAAGCCGCGAAACTCGGGTAGCTCGGAGGCAGCCGGTGGTGGTGTCACGGCAGGCGAAGCTCCAGAAAATAGCGACGCCACACAGCCAAGTTGGTGTGAAAGAGCCGCGAGAGTATACTGGAGCTTGCTGCGGCTCTCGGGGGAAGTTGTTGAATGGTCTTGCGAGGCGGCCGCGGCCAACGCCTCATCGATAATGTGAAGTCCCGGCAAGGCAGCAGGGAATATCGCAGAACTCGACGCTGTCAGGGCGCCGACCTCGAGGCGGAGTCGCGCAATGGTGCGCGAAAGCTCGGTGGCACTCTCGGGCGGCCCACATGCGGAGCCAGTGGGGACGTGTTCCCCGATCAGCGTACTCACTGCTGTGGTACCCTCGGCCGAGGGAGCTTGAACAGCACCCCTGAGCGGCTGAGGTGCCGATGAAGCACTGAGCAGGACGTTGTCGCAGTGGGAAGCGTGAACGGCATTCCCGGTCAACGACAGGCCATGTACTGTCGTGGTGGGGCCGGGGCAAGCCTGCCCAGGAGCCATCGAGAAGGCCTGGACGCCGTCCCCGAATGGCGGCACAGGTGCTCCCGGCTGCAGGAGGGCTGTCGGCTCCATTATCGAGGAAGCGTGAACAGCGTTTTTACGATGAGAGAACCACGCTGCCGATGATCCACGAGGGTACGGACAGGTGGCTTGTGCCGCAGGGTTCACTTGTCGACCTGTGCTCACGGCACAATCCGTGGCGAAGGACGCGTAGACGGTGTCCCTTTTCATGAAGAAATACCGGTGATGGGTATACTAAAGCCGCCGAGGAGGCCTTGGCGCCATCCCCGAACGGTGGTGGCAGTGGCGGCAGGTGAACAGCTGCTGAGGAGGCCTTGACGCCGTCCCCAAGCGACGCTTACCGCATCTGCACGTCGGCGGGCGTCCTGGATGACGAAGCCGGGACGTATGACGTCTTCTTCATCGACTGCGCCATTGTAACGACGAGAAATAAGACACAACGCCTTTGCTGCAGGCCGGCTGTTCTTATTCTGCTTCGTCTTCGTCCTCTTCCTCCTAGCATGCGAGTCTGTGCCAGAGAGAGTTCCAGTTTCGGTTTTCGTCATTACAATATATATATGTGTGCGGTACAATATATACATATATATATTGTACCGAAGCATAGTGGCGCCAGCTCTGTGCCAGCGTGAAAGAAGACGTTGACGTCCATGTGTGGCTCGTGCTTGCCGGGTTCCTGCCTGTACCAGCTTGTTGCGGCTAACGTTTCTGGAACAATAACCTGTGTTTTTACGCAACCTTGCTCATTGCAATTGGTGGAAACGTGCTGGGTAACGTCCTGGAGCTCCGCAGCCGTAAGCTACCATCTCAGTCCGCGATGACCGAGCGCGTCGATCCCCCACAAGGTTCTTCCACGCTGCCACCTGTCATGTGTTCTGGTGTACTTCGTCTGCGTGACCCAACAGTATACAACGGCACTGAAGATCAAGATGTCGAGGACTGGCTGGCAGAGTACGAGCATGCCAGCGCGATTAACAAGTGCGATGACCCTGCGAAGCTGATTCACGTCATCTTCTACTTGACGGATTTGGCCAACCTATGGTTCACCAACCACCAAGCCGACATCCCCACCTGGTCGGTTTTCAAAGAGGCCGTCACCTCGTTTTTCGGTCGTCCAGCCATGCGTAAGCTTCGCGCTGAACTGGGACTGCGGGGACGATTTCAGCGAAATGGTGAGAGCTTCACGAGCTACATTGAGGATGTGATCAGCCTCTGTAGGCGAGTTGATGCCAGGATGACGGAGGCTGACAGAATAAAGAACATAATGAAAGGCATTGATGACGACGCTTTTCATATGCTTGTGGCCAAAGACCCACAGACCGTCACGGCCGTGATTCAGTTATGTCAAAGTTTCGATGAGCTGCGCAAGCAACGAGTTTCTACACGTCGCGCTAATACGCAGACAGCTGATATTTCGGCCTTGGAGGGCAAAAGCAGTGGCTCCGACTACAGCGTGTTAATGCCTCAAATTCAACAGTACATCCGGGAGGAAGTTGCTCGACAGCTCTCTCTTGTCGCCACCATCAACGAGACCCCCACAACACTGGACCACTCACTTCGCCGTGCTATTCAGACGCAAGTTGCCGAGGCTCTCCCTTCGCCCACATCCCCAATATCAGTGGCTGCACCGCTGACTTATGCAGAAGGCGTCCGCCGACCTCCTGCCCAACCGCCGCTCCCTTCATACAGTCCAGCCACCAACTACTACAGGTCACCAGTTTCAGTTTATCCGGTAAATCGGCCCATTCCACCACCTCGAGCACCTGTAAACTCTTGGCGTACTCCGGATAACCGGCCCGTCTGCTACAACTGTGGTATTCCAGGACATGTCGCGCGCTACTGTCGTCGCCGTGGATTCTATTTTAATGATGCGCAGCATTCCGGCAACATACCTCGGCCATCAGAATCACATGTGACACCTGATTCACATGACCCCCGCTCACGTCGACCAGACTTCAGCCGACGTCGATCTCCTTCACCCCGTCTTCGGTCTCCTTCCCCCATGCTTCGCCGTTCCAACCACGCCCAGGAGGAAAAATAACAGTCGCAGTTCCTGAGGCAAGAGCTGCGCCACCGACGAAATTTCCAAGGCCTCATCTATCGCCCCCTAACGAGATTGCCGTGTTTGTGGACGGTTTCGCCACAACTGCTCTTGTCGACACAGGTGCCGCTATTTGTATAATCAGTGAAGTGTTATGCCGCAAACTGAACAAAGTAACGACTCCACTGGTTGAAATTTCTTTACGCACGGCGAGTTCGCAACACGTCCAACCTTCTGCCACATGCACTGCTCGTGTTGTGATTCAAGGAGTGCTTTACATCGTTGAATTTGTCGTCCTTCCGCATGCGTCTCATGAAATCATCCTGGGATGGAACTTTCTTTCCGCTAATCATGTGGTTGTCGACTGCGCTCGTGCTCAACTCGTTTTGTTTCCATTCAGCACGACATTCATAGATCTCCCTCACTCACCCAAAAAGGTGATCGTCACCGCTGACGTCGTCATTTCTGCTTTTTCGGTCACCGCGGTGTCTCTTTTGTGCAACTCCGTTTCCGATTCAACTGCCCTATTTATGCCGTCACAAGAATGCGCTCGTTGCCGGAACCTTGTCGTCCCGTTTGCCGTCATAACACTTGCCGATGGCTCTAGTGCCGTGTACGTGTGCAATCCGTTCTCTTGTCCCGCTACCTTATTGCATGGCGAATACATTGGGAGTCTTGACACTTATGATGACATCTTTCCTTTCGATGCCCTTTCTGATACGACACCGATGTCCGTGGATGCTGTCACAGCTGGCACCGCGCCCTCACTACCTGACGAAGACGTTCTGTTGCGCAGCGTAGACACCGGCCTTACGCAAGACCAGCGCAATCAGCTCATTCAACTACTTGACCGTTTCCGCGCCTCCTTCGACCACGGACAACCTCCCTTGGGACGCACGTCAGTAGTCGCTCACCATATCGACACCGGTCATCATACTCCACTTCGTCAGCGCCCCTACCGCGTCTCGCAGGCCGAGCGTGACGTCATCACTCAACACGTCGACGAGATGCTGCAACGTGGTGTTATTCAGCACTCACACAGTCCTTGGGCTTCGCCAGTGGTCCTCGTGCGAAAAAAAGATGGCTCCATCAGGTTTTGCGTGGATTATCGTCGACTAGACAACATCACACGCAAGGATGTTTATCCCCTGCCACGAATTGATGACGCCTTGGATTGCCTTCAAGGTGCGGAGTTTTTCTCTTC
Organism: Rhipicephalus microplus; assembly: GCF_043290135.1. NCBI lineage: Eukaryota > Metazoa > Arthropoda > Arachnida > Ixodida > Ixodidae > Rhipicephalus > Rhipicephalus microplus. The sequence goes on from NW_027464585.1 coordinate 45,016,163, forward strand.
ACTGGATCTGCGCTCTGGATATTGGCAAGTACCAATGGCTGAACCAGACCGTCCAAAAACGGCGTTTGTGACCCCTGACGGCTTATATGAATTTAATGTAATGCCCTTCGGTCATTGCAATGCGCCTGCGACTTTTGAAAGAATGATGGACAGTGTCCTCAGGGGACTTAAATGGCACATCTGTCTTTGCTATTTAGACGACATAGTTGTATTCTCGGCGAATTTTAAAACTCATCTTTCCCGTCTGGAACAAGTTCTCCAGTGCCTTACGGCAGCCGGGTTGCAACTTAACTTCAAGAAATGTCGTTTTGGCGCCCGCAAACTCACAATTCTCGGCCACGTCGTTTCAAAAGAAGGAATATCGCCAGATCCTGCCAAACTGCGTGCCGTTGCCGAGTACCCCAAGCCTACTACCCTAAAGGAGCTTCGTAGTTTCATAGGCTTGTGTTCCTATTTTCGGCGTTTCATTCGCAACTTTGCCTCTATAATTGCCCCTCTGACTCAGCTTCTCTCCCGTGGCGCGGACCTCTCAGGCTGGAATTCCCACTGCGATGAGGCATTCACGGCGCTACGCCGGCTACTCATTTCTCCGCCAGTTCTCCGCCACTTTGATCCCAATGCACCACTGAAATTCACACGGATGCAAGCGGTGTCGGCCTCGGTGCCATTCTCGCTCAACGCAAGGATGGCTGAGACGAGTACGTTGTCGCCTATGCCAGCCGTACACTAACGAAGGCAGAGTCCAACTATTCCGTCACGGAAAAGGAGTGCTTGGCTGTCGTTTGGGCTATAGGAAAATTTCGCACCTACCTTTACGGACGCCAGTTTGATGTTGTCACAGATCACTATGCCTTATGCTGGTTAGCGTCCATGAAAGATCCTACTGGCCGACACGCTCGTTGGGCTTTACGCCTTCAGGAATACGATATCCGTGTTGTTTATCGCTCAGGATGCAGACATTCAGACGCCGATGCACTATCCCGTTCTCCACTGCCGCCTGACCTTGCCTGCTTATCAACTGCCATTTGCGATTCGTCATCGTTGAGCATCACTGATATGCCATCCGAACAGCGCAAGGATCCCTGGATAAATTCTTTGCTAGACGTCCTCTCTCACAGTTCCTCAGAAACGACTTCACGCTCCCTCTCTCGTCAAGCAAGACACTTTGCTGTCCGTGAAGGCTTGTTGTATCGCCGCAATTACGTGACGGATGGCCGTAGGTGGCTCCTTGTCATCCCTCGTCATTTGCGTTCGGACATCTACGCTGCCTTTCACGATGACCCCCAGTGTGGCCACGCCGGAGTATTTAAGGCTTACTCTCGCCTTCGTCTAAGATACTACTGGCGCGGCATGTATCGGCACGTTCGCCAGTACGTTCGGTCATGCACCACGTGTCAACGACGCAAGACGCCTTCTCACAGCACTGCTGGCCCTTTGCAACCCTTAACCTGCCCAGCGAGACCATTCGACCGCGTCGGAATTGATATTTATGGTCCTCTACCCAACTCTCTTCGAGGCAACCGGTGGATTATTGTCGCCGTGGATCATTTAACACGCTACGCTGAAACATCTGAGCTGCCTGCTACCACTGCGAAAGACGTTGCGTCCTTTCTTCTTCACCATCTCATTTTGCGACATGGTGCACCTCGTGAATTACTCAGTGACCGTGGACGCGTGTTTCTCTCGAACGCCGTCGATGAGCTACTCAAAGCATGTCGCACTGTCCATAGGAAATCCTCGGCATACCATCCCCAAACCAATGGCATGACAGAACGCTTTAACCGTACCCTTGGAGATATGCTTGCCATGTACGCCTCTGACGACCACACTAATTATGACCAAGTGCTCCCTTTTGTCACGTACGCCTACAACTCTGCGCCACAAACAACCACTGGCTTTTCTCCTTTCTTCCTTCTGTACGGACGTGAGCCATCATGCTCCATGGACACCATTCTCCCTTACAGGCCTGATGTTTCCGAAGCGATGCCTGTTTCCGAAGCAGCTGCTTATGCCGAAGAGTGTCGTCAACTCGCTCGCTCATTTACCGCACAAGACCAATGGCGCCAGAAAACTGACCACGATTCCTCTGCGTCTACTGTACGCTATAACCCAGGAATGCTGGTTTGGCTCTGGGTCCCATCTACCCCTCCCGGTCTTTCCCCGAAGCTTTCGTCGAAATACCATGGCCCCTACCGTGTGGTGCGGCAAACATCTCCTGTCAACTATGAAGTTGAGCCCATTGATCCACCCTCGGACCAACGCTGCCGTGGGCGTGAAACAGTACACGTATCACGCCTCAAACCGTGCTATGACCCCCTTGTCGTGTCCTTTCCCTAGGTCGCCAGGTTGGCTCCTTTCTGCGCGGGGAGTAATTGTACTGAAGCATAGTGGCGCCAGCTCTGTGCCAGCGTGAAAGAAGACGTTGACGTCCGTGTGTGGCTCGTGCTTGCCGGGTTCCTGCCTGTACCAGCTTGTTGCGGCTAACGTTTCTGGAATAATAACCTGTGTTTTTACTCAACCTTGCTCGTGGCATTATATATATATATATATATATATATATATATATATATATATATATATATATATATATATATATATATATATATTTATATATATATATATATATATATATATATATATATATATATATATATGTGTATATATACAGTGACACGTGCGGTTCTTTTGGTTTACGAAGAAAGCCACTATCACTTTCCAGTGACACGCGTGCTCGTTGTGATTGTTCGCGGGGAGCATTGTTATCACTTTCTGTTAAGCGCAACGCAGGCCGCGTTTATCTTGCATGCCACTCTGGAACCGTGTGGATTAATCTTGAAACTTTGCATGCTTGACGCGCACATTTTAGTAACTTCTGGAGCTCCAGAGATAAATCGAGAACGCGATATGACGCGTGTATAAAAAGCCGGCGCAGTGCGCCACTAGGCCGTCTTTTTTTCTTTTCCGTCGACCGACGACTGTTCACGCCGCTGTTGCTGTGAGTTGTGTTTGGCCTTGTTTTTCTGGGCACAAGTTCGCCCAATAAACAGTTCGCCCGACATCGCCCTGACTCCGGTGTGCTTCCTCTCAAGTGCTGCGTGTGTCACAACCGCGTGGCAATATATATATATATATATATATATATATATATATATATATATATATATATATATATATATATATATATATATATTGTGAGACGGCGTCGAGTACCCGCGAGATTCTCCTTTATTGTCTCGAGTATGTGCACCACAACTTAAACTTGACTGGTGATAATGAGTATGTACAGATGAAAAGATTTGACGCATAAATAATGCTCACACTTATTTTCTCCGCGCGCTTGAGCGGCCGGCCCGGCCGATGCTTAGGAGGGAAAGGTACGGCGAACAAAGGGTTTAAGACGTGAAATGTGGACTATCTCGGAGGCATGGTAACGACGGTCCGAAAAACCCTCGACAGGAGTGACAAGGTAATTGACAGGAGATGTTTGTTCACAAATAACGTAAGGTCCCAGAAAGCGTGACTGGAACTTTTTACACAATCCGGGTGTGTGAACAGGCGTCCAAAGTAATACTTCGTCTCCAGGACGGCAGGTGACGTCTCGACGAAAGCTGTCACGGCGTTGCTTGCGGTCTTGTTGACTGGCCTCCGTGTTGAGTTGAGCACGTTGCCGTGCCTCAGCGAGCCTGGAGACGAAATGTTCTGGCGTAATAGTGGACGTTTTTGTCGTTACGTCAGAAAGAGGCGTCAATGGTGAATGTCGGCGCACGACCATAGACGAGGAAGAAAGGTTAATACCTGCTGGTTCGTTTAACAGCGGTGTTCTGTGCAAGTGTTACGAACGGCAAGATTTTGTCCCAGTTATCCTGGTTTGGCCCGATGTACATGGATATCATGTCGATTAGAGTCCGGTGGAATCGCTCTGTCAGGCCATATGTCAACGGGTAGTAAGCGGATGTGGTCTTATGAACTGTGCCACACGTTTTTTAGGATTTCGTTGAGAATCATGGACAGGAAGTCCTTGCCTCGGTCACTCAACAACGCGCGAGGTGCACCATGACGCAACACAATGACTTCTAAAAGAAAGAGGCAACGTCTGAGGCAAAGCTAGTGCGTAGAGAAGCAGTCTCCGCGTATCATGTGAGGTGTTCGACGGCTGTGACAAGCCAGCAGTGGCCCGCTGGCGTTACGGGAAGTGGCCCAACGAGGTGTATTCCGACAACGACAAAAGGTGTATCGAGACATGGAATGATGTTAATAAGCCAACAGGAGCTGAAGTTGGTCGTTTCCGGCGTTGACAAAGTGCGCAAGAAGCAACATAATTAGCCACAAGGGTAGAAAGACCAGGCCAGAAGAAACGGCTGCTAACGCAGTTGTAGGTCTTTTGAAATCCTAAGTGTCCAGCTGATGGGTCGTCGTGCAATGCTTCGAGAACTTCGTTTCACAGCGAACGGGGAAGTACTGGTACCCACAGATGCCCATCCGCATTGTAAGTATAGCGCTGCAGGACATTGTTCTCTAGCTTCAACTGCCGTAGCTGACGACGTAGTCTGGCATTAGGTGGAGAAGATGAGCCATTCAGGTATCCAATGATGCGGTTACAGTAGGGGTCGTCACGTTGGCACACGGCAAACTGGGTCCTGCTGTTTAAAGCCCGTGACCCAGCAACTTGAGTGAAGAGGAAGCCGCTTGATCACCTCAGGGGCATTGAGGATGCGTGGTTGGAGATGAAAGTGGCAGACGGCAGCGAGAGAGAGCGTCAGCATCCTGATGATGTTTGCCAGACCTGTACACAACGTCAAAAGTGTAATCTGCTAAAGGCAGTATCCAGCGACCGAGGTGCCCAGACAATTGCTGGTTGTCTTCCGCGAGGACAACCAGCATAGGGCATGGTGGTCGGTAATCACAGTAAAGTGGCGTCCATACAGATAAGGTCGAAATTTCTGGATGGCCCAAACGACAGCGAGATATTCCTGCAACGTTATTGAGTAGTTCTGCTCCGCAGGTGTTAGTGTGCGGCTTGCAAACGCAACTACTCGCTCATGTGATGTATCGTCGTGCTGCAGGAGGACAGCACCGATTCCGTGGTCGCTGGCATCGGTGTGCAGGAAAGTGGGTGTACTCTCATCGAAGTCACGGAGGGCGAAGTCTGATGTCAGAGCACGCTTAAGGGCTTGGAAAGCACACTCGCACTCGTCAGTTCACGTGAAAACCGTTCCTGACGACAGAAGCTTGTGTAACGGCCCCACAATGGCTGCAAAGTGACGGAGGAGGCGGCGGAAGTAAGACACCAGGCCCACGAAACTTCGCAATCGTTTTTGATTGCCCGGACGCGGGAAACTAATTACGGCAGCAACCTTGTCTGGGTCGGGTCGAATGCCATCTTTGCTGACAAGGTGACCTAATACTTTGATGTTTGTTATGGCGAAGTGGCACTTCTTTAGGAATTTAGCTGTAGACCAGCGTTCGAAATGCAGGTTAAAACTTTGTCCAAACGCTCGAGGTGCTGAGGAAAAGTAGAAGAATAAATTATGATGTGGTCTAAGTAACATAAACAGGTTTTCCATTTGAGACCACGTAAGACAGTATCTATCATGCGCTCGAATGTTGCTGAAGCGTTGCATAAGCCAAAAGGCATGACGTTAAACTCGTAAAGCCCGTCAGGCATCACAAACGCTGTTTTCATCTTGTCTGCTTCACGCATAGGTGTTTGCCAATACCCGGATCGGAGGTCGAGGCTGGAGAAATTTTCTGCGTCTTGTAGGGAGTCCAGGGCATTATCTATGCGGGGCAACGGATATACGTCTTTTTTCGTGATCTTCTCGAGCGCTCTGTAATCAACACAAAAGCGGACAGAGCCATCCTTTTTCCGCACCAAAAGCACAGGAGATGACCAAGAGCTGGATGAAGGTCGAATATTATCCCGTTCGAGCATGTCGGCGACGTTTTCCTCAATGATTTGCCGTTCCGCCGAAGACACACGGTATGGGCGGAGGCGTACACTGGATCTGCCTTCAGTTTTGATGCTGTGCTCTGCAACGGAGTTGCGGCCCAGAACTTTGCATTGTACATCAAACGAAAGGCTGAGCTTTTGGAGAAGGTCTCTGAGGTCTCTTTTTTGCTCGGCAGTGAGGTGAGGACCTATGGTGTCATTTAAGGTAACAGTGGTAGCTTTGATATCAGTAGTAGGAGACAAAGGCGGTGATTCTGGGTGAAGGGGAACCAGCGAAAAGGGCTCACTATCAGCGAAGCAGCTCACAGCAGTGCCCTGGGGCAGCATCACTGGCGAAGAAGCTAGGTTCAAGGCGGTGAGAAATGCTTTACCATCGTTAAACCGCACAAGGCCGGGTGCAATGGTAAGCCCCGCAGGTTTAGAGCAAACTGATGGAGCTATGAACACGTCACCGTTAACTACAGTATCCGAAGCGATCGTTAGAAGTTGTTCATCTCCTGGCGAAATGAAACAATCAGTGGCAGCAACGAAACGGAAGCTGTATGGATCGACATCGGATGAACTCTCAGTAGCCGACATATGAATTAATCGCCGACGACACGATATGAAAGCTGATGCCGAAGAAAAGAAGTCCCGTCCTAAAATTACTGTGTGAGTGCACCAAGAAAGTACAAGAAACTGAATGTGGTGAAGGATGCCATCTATGAAAACGCGGACTGTGCAAACACTTGAAGGCTGAATAGGCACTCCATCTGCGCAACGAAGGGGAGGGCCATCGTATCGCATCCTAGCTTTTTTCAAGCGGGCACAAAAGTCTGCACGAATTACGGAAAGTGATGCGCCTGTGTCTACCAGTGCCTCTGTCTGTATACCTTCAGCATACACCAATAAAACATTCGATGGGTGGTCCGGAGGAGTTTGATGCAGTTCGAAAGATGCATCTTTCCCTCCCGAAGCTGCACTGTTTGGTTTTCCAGTTGGCGGTCGGGAATTGAAGTAGAAGGTCGGAGAGGAGAAGAGGAACGCCTCATCGGTGAAGGTGAGCGACGACGGGAGAAACGGGAACTGCCAACTGAGCCAAAGTTCTGCGGAGATGATGACCGACGTGTGCTGTTCCGATACAGTCGGCGATAGGGTGGTCCAGTGGGGTAGAAGTCGTCCCGTTCAAAGTTATCGTAGCTTCGTCTTTCGTCTCGCTGACGGCGTCGGCTAAACCTTGAAATGGGACCACGGATGCCGCAATATAAGCAAGTCGGCCGCAATGTGCGCCAGTCGTTGTAAGGCTGGGAAGATGGTCGCGGTGCGAATGAGTTCAGCGAACCATGCGATTCAGGCGCTGGTAGCTGCATTGGGCTTTGCTGGGGTGCAGGTGTCCTAGCAGCAACTTGAGCTTACGTTGGCATGGGCACAGGATATGAGCTCGGAACTGGTGTGACTGTCATCGAGGCCAGGCTTTGCTTCGATGACGTTACAGGGTTTGTTGACTGGTGACGTTAAAGGGTTTGTTGATTGGGATTCCTGCTGCTTTATCAACTTGTTAACGGGGTCAGGACCTCGTCAAGCTCTTGAGTTTTTAGTCCTGTCCTCCACCTTATCTAAAGGAAATAAAATGATTGATTGATTGATTGATTGATTAATTGATTGATTGATTGTATCGGGCATTTTCCAGAAGAAGCGGTGATGATCTGAGCGCCACATATGTCGTTGCCTCCTTCGATGCCTTCCCAAGAAAAATAGGCGATGGAATAATTGCCAGCTGAAGATGCAGCTTTCCAAGACTCATCCTGCCAATTCGCAAAGCAATGGAAGGAAACTGAAGTGACGAGAACCTGCACAAGCAAAAGCATCCGCGTGAGCGACGTAGTCACAGTCGAGCCAGTGCCTCGCCCCCTTCGGTGTAAAAGGACCAGGAGGGGATGCCAAAGATGTTAGTAAAGCGAGTTGTCTGAACAAGCTTGTATACATTAGGCTGTAGCAAGGATATAGGGAAGATTTATATAGCTTAAGTGTTTTTCAGAGCAAAGGTTAGTGGGGCTCTTTAGGGCTTCACCTACTACCTGCTCACTTGGCCAGCTCAAAGTCAACCACTAGGCTTTTCAAGACCTTTTCAGAGAGATACATTTCCCAAGACAGATGTCGTATTGTGTTCGCCTGAATTGAATTCACCTCATAGAGACATAGAGCGCTCAAGAAGCTCACGAAAAAAGACGTATATCCGTTGCCCCGCATAGATAATGCCCTGGACTCCCTACAAGACGCCGAATATTTCTCCAGCCTCAACCTCCGATCCGGGTATGGGCAAATACCTATGCGCGAAGCAGACAAAGAGAAAACAGCGTTTGCGACGCCTGACGGGCTTTACGAGTTTAACGTGATGCCTTTTGGCTTATGCAACGCTTCAGCAACATTCGAGCGCATGATAGATACTGCCTTACGTGGTCTCAAATGTAAAACCTGTTTATGTTACTTAGACGACATCATAATTTATTCTTCTACTTTTCCTCAGCCCCTCAAGCGTTTCGACGAAGTTCTAACCTGCATTTCGAACGCTTGTCTACAGCTCAATTCAAAGAAGTGCCACTTCGCCAGCACAAACATCAAAGTATTAGATCCCCTTGTCAGCAAAGATGGCATTCTACCCGACCCTGACAAGGTTGCTGCCGTAATTAGTTTCCCGCGTCCGGGCAATAAAAAACAATTCCGAAGTTTCGTGGACCTGGTGTCTTACTTCCGCCGCCTCCTCCGTCACTTCGCTGCCATTGTGGGGCCGTTACACAAGCTTCTGTCGTCAGGAACGGCTTTCACATGGACTGACGAGTGCGAGTGTGCTTCCCAAGCCCTTAAGCGTGCTCTGACATCAGACTCCGTCCTCCGTCACTTCGATGAGAGGGCACCCACTTTCCTGCACAGCGATGCCAGCGACCACGGAACCGGTGCTGTCCTCCTGCAGCGCGACGATACATCACGTGAGCGAGTAGTTGCGTTTGCCAGCCGCGCACTAACACCTGCGGAGCAGAACTACTCAATAATGGAGTAGGAATGTCTCGCTGTCGTTCGGGCCATCCGGAAATTTCGACCTTATTTGTATGGGCGCCACTTTATTGTGATTATCGACCACCATGCCCTATGCTGGTTGTCCTCGCCGAAGAATTTGTCTGGGCACCTCGGTCGCTGGATACTGCGTTTGCAAGAGCACACTTTTGACGCTGTGTACAGGTATGGCAAACAGCATCAGGATGCTGACGCTCTCTTTCGCTGCCGTCTGCCACTTTCATCTCCAACCACGCATCCTCAATGCCACTGAGGTGATCAAGCGGCTTTCTTTTCACTTAAGTTGCTTGGTCACTATCTTTAAACAGTCGCACCAAGTTTACCGCGTGCCAACGTGACGACTCTTACTGTAACCGCATCATCGGATACTTGAATGGTTTATCTTTTCCACCTAATGCCAGACTACGTCGTCAGCTACGGCAGTTGAAGCTAGAGAACAATGTCCTGCAGCGCTATATTTACAATGAGGATGGGCATCGGTGGGTGCCAGTACTTCCTCGTTCGCTGCGAAAACAAGTTCTCGAAGCATTGGACGACGACCCTTCAGCTGGACATTTAGGATTTCAAAAGACCTACAACCGCGTTAGCAGCCGTTTCTTCTGGCCTGGTCTTTCTACCTTTGTGGCTAATTATGTCACTTCTTGCGCACTTTGTCAACGCCGGAAACGACCAACTTGAGCTCCTGTTGGCTTATTACAACCCATTTCATGTCCCGATACACCTTTTGTAGCTGTCGGAATTCACCTCGTTGGGCCACTTCCCGTAACGCCAGCGGGCCACTGCTGGCTCGTCACAGCCGTCGAACACCTCACACGATACGCGGAGACTGCTCCTCTACGCACTAGCTCTGCCTCAGACGTTGCGGCCTTCTTTTAGAAGCCATTGTGTTGCGTCATGGTGCACCTCGCGCGTTGTTGAGTGACCGAGGCAAGTTCTTCCTGTCCATGATTCTTGACGAAATCCTAAAAAACTTGTGGCACAGTTCATAGGACCACATCCGCTTACCACCCGAAGACATATGGCCTGACAGAGCGATTCAACCGGACTCTAATCGACATGATATCTATGTACATCGGGCCAAACCACGATAACTGGGACAAAATCTTGCCGTTAGTAACACTTGCACAGAACAACGCTGTTCAACAAACCACCGGGTATTCGCCTTTCTTCCTCGTCTATGATCGTGCACCGACATTCACCATAGACGCCTCTTTCTTTAACGTAACGACAAAAACTTCCACTACGACGCCAGAACATTTCATCTCCAGGCTCGCTGAGGCACGGCAACGTGCTCAACTCAACACGGAGGTCAGTCAACAAGACCACAAGCAACGCTATGACAGCTTTCGTCGAGACGTCACCTGCCGTCCTGGAGACGAAGTATTACTTTGGACGCCTGTTCACACACCCGGATTGTGTAAAAAGTTCCAGTCACGCTTTCTGGGACCTTACGTTATTTGTGAACAAACATCTCCTGTCCATTACCTTGTCACTCCTGTCGAGGGTTCCTCGGACCGTCGTTACCATGCCTCAGAGATAGTCCACGTTTCACGTCTTAAACCCTTTGTTCGCCGTACCTTTCCCGCCTAAGCCTCGGCCGGGCCGGCCGCTCAAGCGCGCGGGGAAAATAAGTGTGAGCATTATTTATAATATAAGTGTGAGCATTATATATATATATATATATATATATATATATATATATATATATATATATATATATATATATATATATATATATATATATATATATATATATATATATATATATATATATATATTGTTACGGGGAATAAAGTATACACTGATGAACAAATGTGTACTGGCGAATATACTGGCGAGCTAATGCGTACGACGCTGCTGCAGTACGAGCACGTTCCCGTTCAGCACTTCGTCGTCGTCATCCTCAGGCATCTGCTTACCCCTTGACATTACCCGCCGGCGGCAGAAGCACCGTCCCGGTGCGATCAATTCTCGGGGCGTGAGAAGTATGGCTTGAGCCGTGAGACGTGCACTATATCGGTCGGGACTGAAGCTGGTACTGACGTGGTATGGAGTGGAGCTATCTCATAGGTCACGCTGGTGACCTTGCGTATGACGCGGTAGGGGCCAACGTAACGGGACATCAGTTTTTCGCTGAGACCAACACGACGTGATGGTAACCACAGCAAGACGAGTGACCCCGGAGAGTACTGTACGTCGCGGTGCCGGCGATCGTAAGCACTCTTTTGGTTAAGCTGCGAGGCACATAAACGATCCCGGGCGACTTGGCGGGCGATGTCAGCTCGGGCCAGGGCATCACGAGCATAAGCAGTCGATGAGGCGGCGTCAGATTGGAGCATGGTGTCCATGGGCAAAGGCGGGTCATAACCGAACAGTAGGTAAAAAGGGGAAAATCCAGCTGTATCATGACGTGAACTGTTGTATGCGAAGGTAACGAAAGGTAAGTGGATGTCCAAATCTTTGTGATCCTTGGAAACGTACATCGCTAACATATTCGTCAAGGTACGGTTGAGGCGTTCCGTGAGGCCGTTGGTTTGCGGATGGTACGCTGTAGTGAACTTGTGGTGGGTAGACCAGGATCGCAGGAGCTCGTCGACTACTTTAGATAGAAAACAGCTGCCGCGGTCGGTGATCAACTGACGAGGAGCACCATGACGCAGAATGATGTCATGAAGAAGGAAATCGGCTACATCAGTAGCGCAGCTTCTGGGGAGGGCGCGTGTAACGGCATACCGCGTTGCGTAGTCGGTAGCAATAGCAATCCACTTATTACCGGTGGCCGACACGGGAAAGGGTCCTAGAAGATCGAGGCCGACTCGGAAAAATGGCTCATCTGGTACTTCAATGGGCTGGAGGGTACCAACAGGTCTCAGAGCAGGTGTCTTGCGGCGCTGGCAGAGGTCGCATGCCGCAACGTACTGTCGCACAGAATGGTAGAGGCCAGGCCAAAAGAATCGGCGGCGAATGCGGTCATACGTGCGTGACACCCCTAGGTGTCCAGCGGAGGGGGCATCATGCAGCTGGGCCAAAACGTCTGAGCGAAGATGCACAGGAACAACGAGTAAAAGCTCAGCACCATCTGGGCGGGCGTTGTAGTGGTGCAAGATGTCGTTGTAAAGAACGAACAGTTGTAAGGAGTGGTCAGGGTGGGGGGAGTGCAGACCATTGATAATAGCCCGCAAAGAGGGGTCGCGGCGTTGTTTAGACGCTATGTCGGTTAAGTCGGTAATTGAAAGAACGAGGACCTCTTGTCCATCTTCCATCATGTCAGATAGGGGGATCGACTTGGTAACGGGACAAGCAGTCGGCATCCTTGTGAAGTTGTCCGGATTTATAGGATACGGAAAAAGTGTACTCTTGTAAGCGCAGCGCCCAGCGACCAAGGCGTCCCGTAGGGTCCTTGAGTGAGGAGAGCCAGCAAAGCGCATGGTGGTCCGTAATAACTGAGAATGGTCGGCCATACAGGTACGGTCGGAATTTCGCAATGGCCCAGACGAGAGCTAAGCACTCGCGTTCTGTGATGGAATAATTTTGTTCCGAGCGCGACAACAGACGGCTTGCATACGCGACGACGCGGTGCATTCCTTGTTGCCGCTGCGCGAGCACTGCGCCTATGCCGTGGCCACTGGCGTCAGTACGAAGCTCCGTAGCAGCAGATGGGTCGAAGTGTGCTAGGACTGGTGGATTGGTGAGAATGTCGACGAGCGACGAGAAGGCGTTTGCTTGCTGTTGGCCCCAGGTGAATGCGACATCCGTTTTGAGGAGGCAGGTTAGAGGACGGGCTACTTCAGCGAACTTCTCGACAAAACGACGGAAATAGGAGCACAGTCCCAGAAAACTTCGGACGTCCTTGACTGAGCGGGGTGTGGGGAAGTCGCGAACTGCTCGGACTTTCGCAGGGTCTGGTTGAACGCCCGCAGCGTTAACAAGATGGCCGAGTACGCAAATTTGGCGTTGCCCAAAGCGGCATTTGGACGAGTTAAGTTGCAAGTTGGCACGTCGAAAAACATCAAGCACTGCGGACAGACGGGTAAGATGGTCGTCGAAAGTAGTCAAAAAAACAATAACGTCGTCAAGATAGCAGAGGCAGATGGTCCACTTCATGCCTCGAAGGAGAGAGTCCATCATGCGCTCAAATGTCGCGGGGGCATTGCATAATCCAAAAGGCATCATCTTGAACTGATAAAGACCATCAGGAGTCACGAAGGCCGTCTTCTCTCTGTCTTTGTCGTCCACAGCGATCTGCCAGTAGCCTGTGCGAAGGTCTATTGAAGAGAAATATTTGGCACCGTGCAAGAAATCGAGTGCATCATCTATGCGCGGTAGGGGATAGACATCTTTCTTGGTAATATGGTTGAGATGGCGGTAATCAACACAAAATCTCCAGCTATTGTCCTTCTTTTTAACAAGTACAACGGGTGAAGACCAGGGACTAGATGATGGTTCGATTATGCCTTTATGAAGCATTTTATCGACTTCTTGCTGTATAATAGCACGCTCCGGGGCTGACACACGGTAGGGTCGTCGGCGAATGGGTCGAGCGTCACCGGTGTCGATGCGATGGGTTACTACAGATGTCTGGCCCAAATTACGGTCGCCGAAGTCAAAGATATCCTGATAAGGAGCAAGCACACGGCAGAAAGCAGAGACTTGTTCAGAGGTGAGCTTGTCAGATAGCATTGGCTTGAAAAGGTCGGAACAGGAACGTGACGAGAACGACGTTGATGAAAAATCGGGTGGCGAATTGGTGGTTAGAGCGGAAACTGTGTGGTCGACCAGTGGTGTAAGATGCGCAAGTGACATGCCGCGAGGAATAACTTGCGCTGAGAGGCCGAAATTGAGGACGGGAAACGAAGTTCGGTTGTCCTTAACGGTAACCACCGTGTTGGGGAGTGCAACATTGCGTGTCATGGCGACGTCAGAAATCGGGGCAGCAACATAATCACCATCGGGTACTGCAGGATATGGCGAGAGTTGGACTTGGACTGCGGCTTGCGGCGGAATTCTAAGGAAATCGACAGAGCGTAGACGAGGTGGGCTGGTAGAGACGGTCTCCGAAAAGGATGGTAGTTCGAGCTGAAGAAGACCTTTGGAACAGTCAATGAGCGCAGCGTGTGAAGTCAGAAAGTCGAGTCCAAGGATTAGGTCATGAGGGCAATTTTCCAGTACAGCGAACAAAACTGAAGTTTGATGCTTAGAAATTGTTAATCGCGCAGTGCACATTCCAAGCACAGCAGGAGTACTCCCATCCGCGGTACGAACGGTAGGTGCAATCGCAGGCGTCAGAACTTTTTTGAGGCGGCGGCGGAGGTCTGAGCTCATCACAGATATTTGTGCACCGGTATCAATAAGAGCCGTTATAGGTAAATCATCAACGAGAATTGTTAGGAGGTTGCACCGCTGGTCGGGAGTAATCAGAGGATTTGCAGTCCAAGTCTTGTATGCAGCGTCACCTCCGGGGGCTGCACCGGCTAGTTTTCCGAGCGACGGTCGTAAGGAGACCGAGAACGGCGGGGTTGGGGCGAGCGGGACTGACGACGCACGGGCGATGGCGAGCGGCTGGTCCGACGTTCTGGATTATACTCTGCACCTGTCTCAGCACGGTAGGACGGGGCATAAGGTGCACGTTCAGAGCGAGGCCGCCAATCATAGAAGCTCGGTCGAGGTGATGAGGTCCACCGGCTGCGGCAATGGCGAGCGATGTGTCCTATCCGATGGCACGTAAAACATATGGGCCGATCATCATGAGTGCGCCATTCAGCTGGGTTTCGTCGTGGCGCGAACGTGCGGTTCGGAGTGGCAGCCGCAACGACTGGAGCCGAGCTGGAAGTAGCAGAGGCATTTTGATGAGGTGGCGAAATGCCCATATTCGCGATCTCTTGGCGAACCACGGCCTGTATCGTTGAAACAGCACCGAGGTTGTGTCCTGGCGCGCTGACGGTAGACATAGCGGGAGCCATGGCCTCGAGTTCCCGACGGACTATTCTGGTGACGTTTTCTGGCGCTGGTGGTTGGTGTAGTGTGGGCAAATCTTCGCAAGAGGACGTAGCCGCCGTGTTGGGAAGGCGGTCAAATCGGTGAACTATGCGCCTACTTTTTGCCTGTTCGAAGCGACGACATGCTTCGATGACCGACTCCACCGTCGAGCAGTCCTTGCACAGGAGAAAATTGAAGGCGTCATCCGCAATTCCTTTCAGGATGTGTCCGACTTTGTCCTCGTCGAGCATGTCCTTGTCGACCTTGCGGCACAAAGCCAACACGTCCTGGATGTACGCGATGTACGGCTCCGTGGATGTCTGGGCACGAGTCGCAAGCTCTTTCTTTGCCTCCACTTGACGTCCGATGGGTTTCCCAAATAGATAGCGCAATTTCTGCTTACAGACGTCCCAGCTAGTCAACTCTTCTTGATGTGTCTCGTACCAGAGTTTTGCCGTGCCATGCAAGTAGAAGATGATGTTCGCCAGCATAAGCGTTGGACCCCAATGGTTGCTGCTGCTTACGCGCTCATATTGAACAAGCCAGTCATCGACGTCTATGCCACTTGTGCCGTTGAATGGACCTGGGTCACGAGGTTGCACCACAACGATCGGCTGCGGGGCTGACGGATCTTGTTGACATTGAGTAGCCTGGTCAGTCATCGTGGTAGCTGCAATGCGCCGTCCGCTGCGAAGATCCAGCTCGTTGGGCTGTATAGCGAGTGGTACCCCGCACCTTCCACCAATGATGTTACGGGGAATAAAGTATACACTGATGAACAAATGTGTACTGGCGAATATACTGGCGAGCTAATGCGTACGACGCTGCTGCAGTCCGAGCACGTTCCCGTTCAGCACTTCGTCGTCGTCATCCTCAGGCATCTACTTAGCCCGTGACAATATATATATATATATATATATATATATATATATATATATATATATATATATATATATATATATATATATGAAAGTAGAGGCGCTTTCACATAACAACTGTTTATTGTGCCGACGTTTCGACGGGATCACCGTCTTTTTCAAGGCATAATACTATTTACACATGTTCCTTGTCTTCTTATAGCCTGTCGAGACAGGAGGGAAGGGGTCAAAAGAAAAGTAAAAAAAGGAAAAAAAAGAAAGAAGAGAGAGAGAGAAAAAAAAGAAACAGAAAAACGGGAGGACAAACATTAAATAAAATATAGAAAATCTAGGAGAAGAAGCAAGAATGACACGGCATAATTAGAAAGGGGCAGCATCTCAACAGAGTGGGGCAGAGGTAGATGAGCATTGTCATCATTGTAAACAATACCTCCCCCGCACCCACTCTTCCTCAAGTGGGCAGTGAGCCACCGTTCTTGTATTTCACCTTTCCGTGTAGTCCGCTGGCGGCTCGTTCCTCTTTGAAGTTTAGGACAAGTTAATGGGGAGGGCTTAAGTGCTTCGAGTGCGTGCTGGTGGCGTCGGGAGGAATGAAAAAGCCGGTGATTGAGGCACCGCCATCGATATTCATTATATGCAATGGTTCCTTGTCAGTGAAGGAACAGAATGTGCGTTAAAAATTAGAGAAGGAAAAAAAAAGAAGAAGAACAGGGGGGGGGGGGGAGATTGTACGACATCCGGGACAGTCAAAACACAGTTGCGGCTCACTGGGAAAAGATGCGCGCATGTATGAAAAAGTTCACGAAACCACCTAGCTGTCAGCTCCTTGTCAGTGAAGGAACAGAATGTGCGTTAAAACTTAAAGAAGAAGGAAAAAACGAAAAAAAGGGAGGGAAGGGGGAAACCGTGGATACTGCGTTTGCAAGAGTACACTTTTGACGCTGTGTACAGGTATGGCAAACAGCATCAGGATGCTGACGCTCTCTCTTGCTGCCGTCTGCCACTTTCATCTCCAACCACGCATCCTCAATGCCCCACCACGCATCCTCATTGTACAGATAAGTGGTCCCGGATGTCGTACGGTCCCCCCCCCCCCCTCCCTTTTTCCTTTCTTTTTTTTTCTTCTTCTTGAAGTTTTAACGCTCATTCTGTTCCTTCACTGACAAGGAGCTGACAGCTAGGTGGTTTCGTTAACTTTTTCATACATGCGCGCATGTCTTCCCAGTGAGCCGCAACTGTGTTTTGACTGTCCCGGATGTCGTACAGTCTCCCCCCCCCCTGTTCTTTTTTTTCCTTCTCTAATTTTCAACACACATTCTGTTTCTTCACTGACAAGGAGCCATTCCATATAATGAATATCGATGGCGGTGCCTCAATCACCGGCTTTTTCATTCCTCCCGACGCCACCAGCACGCACTCGAAGCACTTAAGCCCTCCCCATTAACTTGTCCTAAACTTCAAAGAGGAACGAGCCGCCAGCGGACTACACGGAAAGGTGAAATACAAGAACGGTGGCTCACTGCCCCCTTGAGGAAGAGTGGGTGCGGGGGAGGTATTGTTTACAATGATGACATTGCTAATCTACCTCTGCCCCACTCTATTGAGATGCTGCCCCTTTCTAATTACGCCGTGTCGGTCTTGCTTCTTCTCCTAGATTTTCTATATTTTATTTAATGTTTGTCCTCCCGTTTTTCTGTTTCTTCTTTTTTCTCTCTCTCTCTTCCTTCTTTTTTTCCTTTTTTTACTTTTCTTTTGACCCCTTCTCTCCTGTCTCGACAGGCTATAAGAAGACAAGGAACATGTGTAAATAGCATTATGCCTTGAAAAAGACGGGGTTCCCGTCGAAATGTCGGCACAATAAACAGTTGTTATGTGAAAGCGCATCTACTTTCATATTTATAACCTTGCGGCAACCGAAGTTATTCTTCTGTGTGTGTATATATATATATATATATATATATATATATATATATATATATATATATATATATATATATATATATATATATATATATATATATATATTTATATATATATATATATATATATATATAGTCGAAAAAAGGAAGACGACAAACGTACGAAACGCAGTTTTTACTAACGTTTCGGCAGGCCCACCTGCCGAAACGTTAGTAAAAACTGCGTTTCGTACGTTTGTCGTCTTCCTTTTTTCGACTGCATTTCCTACCGGAACCATTGGATTTATCTCTCGCCTATATATATATATATATATATATATATATATATATATATATATATATATATATATACTGAAGAATACCAGCCGAGGAAATCAGAATCAGACGCAATTTATTCTGTCTTCTTCCTCTTTCTCTACCTTCTCTTAGCTACCACAGCGGCCTGCTGTGGTAGCTCAGTGCTCAGTGGTAGTGGCCGCTGTGGTAGCTCAGTGGTTAGAGCATCGAACGCGTTATTCGAAGGTCGTAGGTTTGATTCCTGCTCGCGGCTGGTTATTTCTTCAGCCACTTTTCTTTCTTCTTATTTGCATTTCATTGGTTCTAATGACTTCCCCTATACATTCCTTGGCATTACTGTCTGTCAGATCTCATTAATATTAAGTCGAAACACAAAAAAACGAGCCCTTAGGTGTACACTTCTTTCCCTATATTTATATATATATATATATATATATATATATATATATTTAAAATTACGCACCGCATCGAATGCATTTCTGTGGCAGTTTCCCAAAACAGAGGCACCAAAATTTAGAACATTTTTTGTGGTTAAATTTAAACCTAGCTTTGCAAACGGAATTCTTAAAGTCGTTTTCTAATTTAAACCACATTTTCTGTGGTTTAAATTTAACAACAGAAAATGTTCTAAATTTTGGTGCCTCTGTTTTGGGAAATTGCCACAGAGATGCATTCGATGCGGTGCGTAATTTTATTCAAGTCTCTAAACGTTTTTCAACATAAAGGCCACGTTAACAGGTACTCAAAAAAAAAACGGGTCGAAAAGTAATTTTCAAATCTGGATAAATCCGTGACATACCAAATTAATTGTGTTCGGCAAAACCAGCTGTCTGGTCGGCTCCTAAAATCAAGTTATAGCTATTAGTGTCTACTTTGTCGTTGATTTTTTTTATCACTATCTAAATCTTTGGTTTCTTTCTTTTTTTACCATAATGTCTTCACTATACAACTCCCCCACCTTTTTTTTTCGTTGTAAGCAATAATGCAGTTATGGTCCATATTTATTTATTTATTTATTTATTTATTTATTTATAGAAGACTGCGGACAAAAAGTCCAAGCAGGGTGAGCATACATGAAACACACTAAATAACAGAATGAAACAAGATTGCAAAGCGTTTTTTACACAATTTCTTTGCTATAAGACAGAGGGGTTATGGCTTTAAGAAAAAAAAGTAACAGTTGAACAACAAGGTCATAATACCATTCAAGGAAGTCATGGAAGAAGAGTATTTACACAAATGGTCAAGGGCGTTGAGGAAATGCTTCGGTTAGTTTATTCCAAACATCTATTGTTTGTGGGAAGAAGGAGTACCGAAAAGTATCAGTCCTTGCAAAGATTGGCGTTAGGGAATGAGGATAGTGGTGTCGAGTGGGTCTGCTTAACAAGGGAGATACGTATACTGCGGTGTCTAAGGGTAGCCTGTGGTTCACTATGTCTGAAAGAAACTGTAGCCGACTTTTTGTTCTTCGAATTTATAATAGTTCTATACCATTTGCTGTTAATAATGCAGTGGGGGAGTCGGTTGACATAAATTTACTATATATGAATCGTACTGCTTTTCTTTGAATTCTTTCTAGGTTTTGGACGTTAATTTTTGTGTGGGGATCCCAAACTATGAGGGCGTACTTAAGTTTAGGCCTAATTAAGGAAAAGTAGGAGAGGAGTTTAACACTAGGCGGAGCAGTCTTGAGCTTGTGGCGGAGAAGGCATAATTTACGGAAAGCGGCAGAGCAGATGTTATTTATGTGCAAATTCCAGGATAAGGTACTTGTTAACGTTAAGCCTAAGTATTTATAGGAGGCTACTTTAAGTAAAAGTGCTTCAGCTAAATTGTATGTGTAGTTTAATGGGACTTTTTGCGCGTTATGGGGAGATACACACATTTGTTTGCATTAAGAAGCACTCCCCATTGTTCACACCATTTTGATACATTGCATAAGTTAGTATTAAGATCACATTGGTCACTAATGCAGGTTACATCTCTAAACAAAACACAATCGTCAGTAAATAAACGAATTTGTACCGGGGTGCTAAATACATTGACAATGTCATTAATGTAGACCAAAAACAGAAGGGGGCCTAGTATGCTCCCCTGCGGAACGCCAGAAGTCACAGGAAGGCAGCCCCATTGTTTTTCTCCTACCTGAACATATTGGTTGCGATTGCGTAGATGAGCTGAGATCCAGGAGATAAATAATTCTGGTATACCAACTAACCGAAGCTTTATAATTAGTTTATTGTGTGGAACTGTGCCGAATGCTTTACTGTAGTCTAAGAATATTACATCAATTTGGCCGTTAGCATCAAGACAAGCTGCAAAGGTAGGAACGATAGTAACCAATTGTGTTGTAGTTGAAAATCCTTTTTGAAACCCATGTTGATGATTTGTTAAAACTGAACGTTCTTCTAAGAATTCATTTAATTTATGAGCTATTATATGTTCGATAAGCTTACAGCATGATAATGTTAAGGAGATCGGTCGATAATTTTGTAGTACTAGGCGGTCACCTTTCTTGAATATAGGAACTGAGACTATATATGAGACTATATGTTCTCTTGGCCCATCCCCCAGAGTGGGTAAGAGCCATGGATTAGAGGATACAAACAAACAAACAAACAAACAAACAAACAAATAAATAAAAACAGCTGGCCCAGGATCGGGTGTTGTCTCTTTTCTATCTGTTACAATGGCGCAGTTCGACAAGTGAATCATCTGCGGGAAGCCACCGGTACGTGCCTTCGTGGTTCATCGGCATCTTGGGCTTCTCCATCGAGGAACGCCGTTCACGCTTCTTTGGCAATGGGGTCCCACCCGCCGCTTCAGCTACCCTTCAGACCACCAGTGGACGGCGTCCAGGCCTCCCCTGGGGTTGTAGGGCATGACCTTATTGACACCCTGCCACCGTTTCACGGCAGGGATCCGCACCGGATCCTGTCCTTTGGGAATGCCTCACGCTTCCCACGGCCTACATTCCCGTTGCCGCACTCTTTCAACAAACGAGCCGTCACGGAACGCCGTCCAGGCTTCCCCACTCGTCGACCTCACCGGGGTGAGTGCTGCAATTGATTCTCACTCAAAGACCACGATCAGTGACTGTTCGGGCTTAACGCCCGACAGCACCGCAGACCTGCGGCGTACCATCGCGCTACTACGCGTCGAGACTAACGAACTCACAGCGTTGATCGCCGAGCGAGCTCCTACAATGTTGCCAGCATTGTGTGACATTAACGCAATGTTGGATGTAGCTGCCTCATACGATCTTGAGGCAAGCACACCGGAGCAACGCTGGCAGCTTCGGTCTTCTTTCATCGAGCTCTCACACCAGCTCGACCGCTTCGCGTCGGTGATCTCTGCGTTGCCACCTGCCACCCCACAATCACCAGCCGTCTGTGAACTACCGGAATTCCACGGGGTCCGGGACGACGCCGACAGCTGGGTGGCAACCAGCAACGCGCTGGCAATGCGTGCGGCCTGGACAGAGAATCAGAAATGGTATGTGGCCATAGACCGTCTTCGGGAAGGTGCAGCGGTGTGGCAACAGTATGAAGACTGGAAGCAGCAGTCATGGGCGGAGTGGAGCTGCAAGCTCATAGCTGCTTTTCGGCCTAATCTTTACCACCTCTCTACCACCTCCCCGTCCAACCTGGCCGGTATCGAGGAGCAAGCTCCAGAGGCTTTCCACCTCGAGGCTGCAGCTGTGCGCTGCAGCTTACCACACGAGAAGTTAGGCACTTTGTCGATACCCGAAGCGAGTTCACTGCGGCCAGAGGCCGCTACTGAAATCGTACCTCTTCAAGGGCGTTGCTCCAACAAAACAGCCGCAGAGAATCATCTCGACTGTGCTGCATTGCCCTTCACCGACGCACCCCAATTCGCACACCGAGCTGAAGTGGAGCAACACGTCGAAGGTTCCTCGCAGCCGTCCAGCCGCGCGGCAGAAAGCTTCTCCGCCTGTCCTACGAATGACGTCAGACGCAGGTGCGACACGCCACTGCTGCTCTCAGTACCCGTGCCGGTTAGCGACGCCGTCATGTCAGTGGAAGAGGCTGATACCAGTCCTCATACAGCTCAGTTGTAGAAGCCAGCCCTAATATCACCTTTACTGAGGCAAGTGGAGACACCAGCATCGCCTATGCTTGAACCGCCTTCGGTCATGGCGCCGGTAGAGCCCAAGGTAGCCACTGCTGGTCTCACTGACCAAGATCATGAGGAGAAAGTTGGTGCTCAAGATGCAGACAGCAGCCAAGACGATGACAGCTTCACAAAATGTCCTGCCAGAGATGCCGAAACCGGCCGTAAATTATGTTCTCTGCCACACACATCAGAAGTTGCGTACCCATTTTCGACACAAGCCAAGGTACCCAGCGCGTCTTTTAGAATACTCTTTCGGCTACCTTCGTCCGGAGTTCAACGTCTGCCGCGGATTTTGCGGCCCGTCCGAAGCGCGCTGTCAGGTGCATGTTTAGCTGCTTCCCACAGAGTCTCTGCATGGCCGAGACCTACCACAACGATGCAGCCAGTCCCGACCTTCTGATAGACTTGTGGAAGACTCTGGCACCCAGTCACTGTGGCCAAGGCCAACCTCCGAGATGCAGCCAGTATATCGACCTCCAGATCTACCTTTGGCAGATACCGGGACCAAATCGCAGCACAGACGAGAGCGTCGGCCGCAACGGGGCAGCCAGTGCCGGCCGCCTGAGTCCACAGCACTTTTTCAAGAGACATCGTGGCGTGCAAAAGAGCGACGAGCTCGAGGCAGGCAGTGACGTCCACCAGAGACGCTTCCCCCAGACCATCGCTCCATATTGCATTGTGGTCCGGGCTGACCACCACGATGCAGCCAAGCCTGCCCACCGGAAACTTCGCCGCCAGCTCCGCGCGCGCGCAGTCATGGCCGAGTGTCAAGACGAAGAAAGACGCTGGGGCTCGGGCGCGTGGGCAGCTAAGGGAAAGTAGAGAAAGAGGAAGAAAAAGACAGAATAAGGATCAGGTGTTGTCTCTTTTCTCTCCATCACAATATATATATATATATATATATATATATATATATATATATATATATATATATATATATTGCTACCTGTAGGCTGCCACAAACCATAGTGCGAATGCGCGTGTGCGCCCGACGAAGAAGATGAGGCTCGCTGGCTGCTCGAGCTCGGAGCCAGACTGGCCAGTGCTGCAACCGCTCTTGCAAATATATTTTTCGAATATATTCGCAATACTTTGTCTCGTTACTCACGTAACATATTTGGTGGAGGTGGAACGATCCCCGTCCTCACCACGCAGCTCCGCAGTGGCCGCACCCTCCAGCTTCCCGCCATGGCTTCCAGTGACAACGCGTCCGCTTCATCATCTGCGGCTTCTCCGACAACCTTTGTCGCCGTCCAAACACCACGTGATCCCGGGACATTTTCTGCGCAACCTGGCCTCGACGTCGACAAATGGCTTCGCCTTTATGAACGGGTCAGTCAAACTCACCGTTGGGACCCTACCATGATGCTCGCTAATGTTCTCTTCTACTTGGACGGAACCCCGCGTGTCTGGTACGAGACAAATGAGTCCGAACTCACCAGCTGGGACACGTTCAAGGAGAAGCTACGTGACATCTTTGGGGACCCGACCGGTCGCCACGCAGCTGCACGACAGGAGCTGGCTACCCGTGTCCAGTCGCCAACTGAATCGTATGTGTCATACATCCAAGAAGTTCTCGCTCTTTGCCGAAAAGTGGACGAGGCGATGTCTGAGGCTGAAAAGGTTGGACACGTTTTGAAGGGGATCGCGGACGACGCCTTCAATTTGCTGGTGTACACTAACGTCTCGACCATCGACCGTGTAATTCAGGAATGCCGCCGTTTCGAAACAGCAAAAAGCCGTCGGGTGCGCCCTCCTTTTTCTCGGTTGCCAAACACGGCGGCTACGTCCACCTGCTCCGATTCTACCGTCACACCGCCCTTTGAGCAGAGTGTAACGCGTATCGTTCGACGGGAACTTGAAGCAGCAAGTCCAGCGCCGCTTCAGCCCACTTCTTTCGAACATACGATACCGACAACCCCCGCGATCTCCGTTATTCAGGCGGTCGTACGACAAGAATTCGCCAACCGCGGGTTCCCTGATGCTTGCCCCATCTCTTGCCCCTCCTCCAGACCAATTCCCATTAATGCACCTCGACGTGACCCATTTGTTGCTCCACGATCTCGCAACCCGGCGGAATGGCGAACTCCTGACGACAAACCGATCTGCTTCCGGTGCCACCGCGTAGGACATGTCTCCCGCTACTGCCGTGCCTCCTGGACGCCGCCACATAGGAGCCAGTTTTTCGCACCTTATAGCCCATATGAAGATCTTCGCCGGTATTCGTCCAGCCGTACCGCCCCTGCTTTCGACACGTCTAACAGCCGCCTTCCTGCTCGTTCTCCGTCCCCTCAACGCCGTCGTTCCCCGTCGCCCCAGCCACGCCGCCATCACTCGCCGCCTAACTTTTCATCGTACCCGACGGAAAACTAGACAGTGCAGCCCCTGGAGGTAGTGCTGCATCATCCCTGTCTGAACCAAACCCTCCATTGACGCTTCATACGAACAAAAATCTTGTCGATGTACACGTGGACGGTATTTCTCTGTCGGCACTAGTCGATACTGGCGCTCATGTGTCCATAATCAGCGTTCATCTTTGTCGCCGCTTAAGAAAAGTACTCACGCCCCCTGCTACCGAAGCTGTACGTGTGGCCGATGGCGGCACTGTTCCTGTCATTGGCATGTGTACGGCTCGCATACGCATCGCCGACCGTTACATCCCTGTTCTATTCACGGTGCTCCAGAACTGTCCTCATGACCTCATCTTAGGGATGGACTTCCTGTCGACCCATTCTGCTCTGATCGACTGTTCCGCTGGTACTCTTTGCTTAGACCTTCCTCTTCAGCCGGATATTCACCCTGAACCTCAACACGGCCTTTCTGCCACAGACTTCCTCCGCTTACCGCCTAAAGCCCTCACATTCACCGAATTCGCCACGACCTCACCCGTATTGGATGGGAACTACATCGTCACGCCGATTCCTGATGTCCTACTGGCACGTGACGTCACCGTCCCTCACTGCATCGTAACTGTAGCCTCCAACCGGACCCGTCTACCCGTCATAAATTTCGGCTTCACAAAGCAAGTCCTCCCTGAAGGCATCCTAATTGCCACGTTGCGGTCCTTAGCCGATGATCACGTCACCACTTTCGCAGCCGACGCATGCCCCAATTTTCCTTGTCGCCCACTCGATGCCACATGCCTCGACATGTCAATACGTCCCATGATCGACCCTGACCTTCCCCCAGCGCAATCAGCCGCTCTCGCACGCCTTCTAGCTTCCTACCGTGACATCTTCGACCTTGACGACCGCCCACTCGGCCAAACTTCTCTTGTAAAGCACCGCATCAACACCGGTGATGCTGCTCCCATTCACCGTCGACCGTATCGCGTGTCCGCGTCGGAGCGCCAGATTATTCAAGCTGAAGTGAATAAGATGTTAACTAAAGGCATTATTGAGCCCTCATCAAGCCCATGGGCGTCACCCGTCGTCCTGGTTAAAAAGAAGGACAACACATGGCGTTTTTGCATCGATTACCGGCATCTAAATCGAATCACCAAAAAGGACGTGTATCCTTTACCACGTATTGATGACGCCCTCGATTGTCTCCACGGCGCACGCTACTTTTCATCCATCGACCTTCGTTCTGGTTATTGGCAGATTGCCGTAGACGAGAAAGACCAAGAAAAGACCGCCTTCATCACTCCAGATGGCCTATACCAATTCAAGGTTATGCCCTTCGGCCTATGCAATGCCCCCGCCACGTTCGAACGTATGATGGACTCTCTGCTACACGGGTTCAAATGGTCAACATGCCTGTGTTACCTAGACGACGTCCTCGTATTTGCACCTACGTTTGAGACCCACCTTGAGCGTCTGTCGGCCATTCTCGACGTCTTCCGCAAAGCTGGCCTCCAGTTGAACTCCTCGAAGTGTCACTTCGGCCGCCGACAGATTACCGTGCTGGGCCACCTTGTCGATGCTTCTGGTGTGAGACCGGACCCTGAGAAAATTCGTGCCGTCACGAATTTCCCAGTACCCCAATCCGCCAAAGATGTCCGGAGCTTTGTGGGACTTTGCTCCTACTTTAGGCGGTTCGTGAAAGATTTTGCGGCAATCGCCCAACCACTTACCGATCTTTTGAAGAAAGGCGTTCCATTTTCGTGGGGGTCCACTCAAGCTGCCGCCTTCTCTCACCTCATAACACTTTTGACGACGCCCCCTATCCTCGCCCACTTTGACCCATCTGCCCGAACTGAGGTCCGAACTGATGCCAGTGGTCACGGTATCGGAGCCGTTCTCGCCCAATGCCAACAGGGACACGACCGCGTTATCGCGTATGCTAGCCGCCTCCTTACACCTGCAGAGCGTAACTATTCGATCACAGAGCGAGAATGCCTTGCTCTTGTCTGGGCGGTCTCAAAATTCCGTCCATATTTATATGGCACTCACTTTTCCGTCGTCACCGACCACCACGCGCTCTGCTGGCTTTCATCCTTAAGAGATCCTACAGGTCGACTTGGTCGCTGGGCTCTGCGACTGCAAGAATACACCTTTTCTGTGATATACAAGTCTGGACGCCTGCACCAGGACGCCGATTGCCTTTCTCGCTATCCAGTTGACTCATCGGCCACCATACCTGACAACGACGCCTGCGTGTGCTCCGTTTCTCAACTGAACCACATAGCCGACGAGCAACGCCGTGATGCAGCCCTACGAGCTATCATTGAGCGCCTCGACTCCTCCCCATCGAACCGATCCTATCGCTCGTTCGTACTCCAGAATGGCACATTATACCGGCATAACTTCCATCCAGACGGCCCATCTCTGCTGCTTGCCATACCCAAACACCTCCGCTTGGCTGTACTCCACGAACTTCATGACGTTCCTACTGCCGGTCACCTGGGTGTGTCCCGCACATACGACCGGATTCGCCGTCGCTTCTATTGGCCAGGTCTGGCACGGTCCGTCAGAAGATACGTCGCGGCGTGTGAGGAATGTCAGCGCCGCAAAACACCATCGACGCTTCCGGCTGGGCGCCTTCAACCACTCGATATTTCTACTGAACCTTTCTTTCGCGTCGGCTTGGACTTACTCGGCCCTTTTCCTCTGTCTTCTGCTGGCAACAGGTGGATAGCTGTGGCCACAGACTACGCCACACGCTACGCAATCACACGCGCCCTTCCAACAAGTTGCGCCACTGACGTCGCCGATTTTCTTCTACACGACGTGATCTTGCAACATGGTGCTCCACGCCAGCTGCTCACGGACCGAGGCCGCACATTTCTATCGAAAGTCATAGCGGACATTCTACGCTCTTGTGCAACACGCCACAAGCTCACTACGTCGTACCATCCGCAAACAAATGGCCTCACAGAACGCCTGAACCGAACCCTAACTGACATGCTTGCAAAGTACGTTTCCTCAGATCACTCTGACTGGGACATCGCTTTACCATACGTGACATTTGCCTACAATTCTTCGCGCCACGACACGGCTGGTTACTCCCCTTTTTTCTTGCTGTTCGGCCGCGAACCCACATTACCCCTCGATACGACGATTCCGTTACCAGCAGCTCCAACTTCACAATATGCTCTGGACGCCATCAGCCGGGCCGCCCACGCACGCGAAACCGCTCGTGCTCGCCTTCTGACCTCCCAAGCAAACCAACGGCGTCGGTACGACCAACGACACCGCGATGTGCACTTTTCGCCCGGTTCGTTGGTTCTGCTGTGGTCTCCGACCAGGCACGTTGGCCTGTCTGACAAGCTGCTCTCTCGGTACACAGGGCCCTACAGAGTGCTTCGTGAGGTGACTCCCGTCACTTATGAAATCACTCCTGCTGCCTCGCCGTCTTCATCCACCCCTAGGGCCAGCGACATCGTACACGTCGCACGCCTGAAGCAGTACCACTCGCCCAATGATCTTGACATCTAGATGCGCCGAGACGGCGCCTTTGCCGACGGGGGTTATATGCTACCTGTAGGCTGCCACAAACCATAGTGCGAATGCGCGTGTGCGCCCGACGAAGAAGATGAGGCTCGCTGGCTGCTCGAGCTCGGAGCCAGACTGGCCAGTGCTGCAACCGCTCTTGCAAATATATTTTTCGAATATATTCGCAATACTTTGTCTCGTTACTCACGTAACAATATATATATATATATATATATATATATATATATATATATATATATATATATATATATATATATATATATATATATATATATTGTCGCGAGAGGAAACGATAGGCAGAAACTCGAAGTGGAGGACTGTTTACTCAGCCACAGCTGCCATTCACTTCTTCGCTCTCGTCTTCTGCCACCAACACAGCGTGGCATTACCCTCTCCCCAAAGAAAAAAAAAGAAGAAGCATCGCATGAATACCACGGCTCCGAAAAACAACGAAAGGGAGTCAGAAATGCATGTGTCTTTTGAAAAGAAAAAGGACGAGATGAAAAATAAAGAAGCAAGAAAGTAATGCACAATTGTCTTGAAGGCTATTGTCACATCACAAAGTTCTTGACTTGCAGTCAACGCGAATAGTACGGCTTCATCCTAGAGACGTAAACCACATCCGAGGAGCGTGGTCTGCGAGAACGGTGTGATGTGTCTGCTGGGACAACTTCGTAGTTCCCTTCGCCGAGGCGATGAAGAACTCGGTAGGGTATGATGTACCGACATAACAATTTTTCTGAGCGTCCCCATTGACGTATAGGAGGCCAAACCCAGACTAGGTCACCGGGTTTGTAAATTACTGCTCTGTGGTGGGTGTTGTATTGGCGAGCATCTTGATTTTGCAGCAATAAAATGCGAAAACGCGCCAGCGGCCGGGCGTCTTCGGCACGCTGAACAAATACATCTGCGTCCGGGGGAATTGTGTCCGGCAGAGTTGGTTGCAGCATGGTGTCAAGCATTGTGGTGACGTCGCGGCCATAAATAAGACGAAAAGGAGCAAAGCCGGTGGTTTCCTGCAAAGCCGTATTGTAGACAAATGTTATATACGGGAGGATTTCATTCCAATTCTTCTGATCCTTGGCGGCATACATCGAAAGCATATCTGCATTCGTTTTGTTAAGGCGTTCGGTTAACCCGTTAGTCTGCGGGTGGTACGCAGTTGCTGTTTGGTGCGTCGTGCCACTCAGCAACAGGATCTGTTGGAGCAACTGTGCCGTAAAAGCAGTACCACGATCTGTGATGACGACAGCGGGAGCACCGTGGCGGAGAACGATGTTCTTGATGAAAAAGTCAGCCACCTCGGAAGCAGTTGCTCGCTGGGCGGCTTGTGCTTCGCAGTATCTGGTCAAGTAGTCCGTGGCAACCACAATCTAGCGGTTACCAGCCGTAGACTTCGGAAATGGGCCGAGTAAATCCATCCCGACCTTTTCAAAAGGTGCGTGAGGGGGTCACAAAGGCTGAAGCAGACCGGCTGGTTTCGTCGTTGGAGTTTTGCGGCGCTGACAGGCTGTGCATGTCTTTACGTACTGCCGGACGGTTTTCGTAAGTTTCCGCCACAGTATTTGTCTTTGATCCGTGCCAGAGTACGCGCGAAGCCAAGATGCCCTGACGATGGCTCGTCGTGACAAGCACGCAAAATATCATCGCGGAGAGCAGCAGGAATGACGAGGAGGTAAACAGTTTTCGTTGAATGAAAGTTGCGCTTATAGAAGATGCCTTGGCGTAGACAGAAAGATGACAAATCACGCGCGAACTGACGTGGGGGTTGTGGGCGACGTCCCTCAAGGTATTCGATCAGTGGTTGTAATTCTAAGTCTTCGTGTTGCTGCTCAGCCACGTTTAATGATGCGAGAATAGCAAGGCAGCTGAAGTCTTCATCATTGTCTTCTTCAGTGACCTCGACGGGTGCGCGGGAAAGACAGTCAGCGTTGGTGTGTTTCTGACCAGACTTGTAAACCATCGTTATATCGAATTCTTGCAACCGAAGGCTCCATCTTGCGAGACGGCCCGAAGGATCTTTCAGATTCGCTAGCCAGCAGAGAGAGTGGTGGTCACTGATGATTCGGAAGGAGCGTCCGTACAAGTAGGGCCTGAATTTGGTTATGGCCCATACAACTGCCAGCCATTCTTTTTTAGTCGTCGAGTAGTTCTTCTCCGCAGATGACAACGTGCGGCTAGCGTAGGCGATGACGTGATCCACGCCATCTTGATATTGCACGAGAATAGCTCCGAGGCCAAGGTTGCTCGCGTCAGCGCGGACTTCTGTGTCTGCTTCAGTGTCGAAGTGACCTAGGATCGGTGGCGTTTGTAGGCGTTGAAGATCGCGGAAAGCGCTGGATTGTTCGGGGCCCCAGATGAAGGTAACGTCATCCTTGACGAGTTGTTGTAGAGGGTCGGCGATTTTCGAAAAGTTCGGCACGAAGCGGTGGTAATAAGCACAAAGTCCCAGAAAGTGGCGTACATAATGCTTTGTTTTCAGTATCGGGAACAAAGCAACTGCCATAGCCTTGTCAGGATCGGGGCGACCACCTCTACTGCTAACAATGTGGCCAAGGAATTTCAGTTCCTCATATCCAAAATAGCACTTTTCCGGTTTCAGAGAGAGGCCAGCAGTGCGAATAGCCAGAAGAACCGCCTCAAGCCACTCAATGTGCTCTTCAAAAGTCGTAGAAAAAACGACTACGTCGTCTAAATACACTAAACAAGAGTACCACTTCAAGCCACATAAAACTGTGTCCATCATTCGTTGGAACGTGGCTGGAGCGGAGCACAGGCCAAAAGGGACAACTTTAAATTCATAGAGACCGTCCGGTGTAATAAACGGTGTTTTTTCTCGGTCCCGTTCATCTACTTCAATTTGCCAATATCCGCTACGGAGATCCATGGAAGAGAAGTAACGGGCGTGTCGCAGGCGATCCAAGGAGTCATCGATACGAGGAAGAGGATATACGTCTTTTTCGTTATCTTGTTCAGTTTGCGGTAGTCGACGCAGAATCGCAATGTACCATCTTTCTTTTTAACCAGAACAACTGGTGACGCCCAAGGCCTAGTCGATGGTTGAATTACGTCGTCGTCGAGCATTTGTTTCACTTGATGACGGATAGCATCTTGCTCCTTCTGCGACACGCGGTAAGCATGTTGGCACACGGGTTGCACGTTGGGCTCAGTGATAATTCTGTGCTTTATTTGAGGAGTCTGCCAGACTTTCGAAGTAGTGGCAAAACAGTCACTGAAGGATGAGAGGAGACGGAGGAGCCTTGCCTTCTTAGGTTCTTCCAATTGCCGATTGACGTTGAGGCGACTAGTCACGTCATTATCGCAGCTGGTCTCTGTCGAGATCGTCGTAATCAAAGGGAAGGCGTCCAAATCATCCAATGCCTCCAAGTAAGCTATGGTTGTGCGTTTCACAAAATGCCTGTGTTCGCCACCGAAGTTCGTAACTAAAACCATAGTCTGGCCATTTCGCAGTTGAACGAGACTTCGAGCAATAGCCACTTCCCGATCAAGCAATAACGTCAGGTTACTTTCGGCGATGCCCGTAATCGACTGCTCCCGTGGACACTCAACAAGCACGAAGATACTACTGCGAGGTGGCAACGTGACACAATCATCGACTACGCGTAAGGCCACGCCACGATGTTCGTTCTCGATGTCGGAATCTGGAGAAACACAGTTAACAAAAGTGACGAACAAATCACGCAGATTAATTATCGCTCCATACTCTTGCGGAAAATCCATGCCCAAAATGACCGGCCGAGAATAATTGGGCAGTACAAGGAATTATGCTACAAAAGCCGACGCACAAATCTCAAGCCTGGCGGTGCACCTTCCTATAGGGGATACGAGGTGTCCTCCAGCGGTGATTAGTTGAGGGCCGTCCCACGTTGTCGGCACCTTGTGTAGACGGGTGGCCAATGAAGCACTCATCACCGAGTAATTAGCTCCCGTGTCGACAAGCGCAGTCACCGGATAACAGCCGACGGAAACGGTAATGGCAGCGGACGTTCTGTTGGCGGTTTCACAAACAGGCTTTAACGGCACGTCGTAAGGCAGCGGCGGAGGTTATTTGTCGGTTCGCGTGACAGCAGCCTCACCTCCGGAGGTCACCGTTTTCAGTTTCCCCGGCGTGGGCTTGCGCCACTGACACCAGGGGACCCAAAGGCGGGTCGGGCGCGGTGCGTTAATGTGGACGGACGGGGTGATGGTGGCCGTGACTGTCGTCGTGGCGGGACAGGAGCGTGATGACTACCTTCCAAGTAATCCGCAATTTCTTGTGGGCGCTCACCATAGCGTGGAAGAAACCGCGTAGGCCTATTCGTCGGTAGTAACAGTCGCGGTACATGTGTCCAACTTCGCCACAATGGTAGCACAATGGACGATTGTCGGGTGCACGCCAGACGGTGGACTTCCGCGGGCCAGGACGAAAATCGGCCTGAGAAGGCAGGCGATGGGTTGGACTTGGAAAGCGTCTGGGGGTCCCAGTAGGTTGGTGAGCAAAATGTGCCGTCGACGTCGTAGAGGCGCGTAGGGCATCCGCGTAGGAAAGCGTGGGAGGTTCGACTTGCGATGGTGGTGAGGAGTGAACGAACTGCCTGATTTCGTTACGAACGACGTCCGTAAGAGCAGCGCTACTGGGAGGGGGCGCTACATGAAATTTCCGAAGTTCTTCGCGTACAACTTGCTGTATGAGTTCTGTGAGGACCTCCCTGTTATCACCTCCTGGTACAAGCGAGCATGCAGCGGACATGGCCGTCTGACGCTCATACTGCGATACCCGCTGCCGAAGCATGCGCTCCATAATTGTGGCCTCACGTATCAACTCGGACACAGTCGTAGGTGGGTTGCGCACAAGGCCCGCGAAAAGTTGCTCCTTTACACCTCGCATTAGCAGGCGCACTTTCTTGTCTTCTGGCATGTGGGGGTCAGCCCGTCGAAACCATTGCGACATTTCTTCGACAAACATTGAGACGCTCTCGTTCGAAATTTGAAATCGCGAAGAAAGTGCCTGCTCCGCTCTCTCTTTCCGTTAGGGGTTACTGAACGCCTCGCGAAGCTGCCGGTAGAATTCCCGCCAACTTGTGAATGAAGTTTCGTGGTTCTCATACCACAATTTTGCCGCGTCTAAGAGGGAGATATACACGTTCTTCAACTTACGGCGATTGTCCCAGTCGTTGATGGCTGCGACCCTGTCGAAATGGTCAAGCCAGTCTTCGACATCCTCAATGGCATCACCATGGAATGGGTTGGGTGTGCGAGGCGTGTTGATGACACAGAGTACGCTAGCGAGTGGGTCATGCTCGATTTGGGTTGCGGATGTGGCAAACATTGTCCTCACGGAACTTTCCAAGGGGCCGTACTGTGGTGGTAGTCTTTGAAGGCGGCGGCTGCTTCGATAGATGTCAGCAGACCCTGGTGCACTGGCGGTGGTTGCTTCTGGTTCAGGAGCAGCAGGCATAAGACGTTGCAGTACAGTACCCAGCATATCCACCAGTCTGGCGCGAGAGGAAACGATAGGCAGGATCTTGAAGTGGAGGACTGTTTACTCAGCCACAGCTCCCATTCACTTCTTCGCTCTCGTGTTCTGCCACCAACACCGCGTGGCATTATATATATATATATATATATATATATATATATATATATATATATATATATATATATATATATATATATATATAAACAATGAAGTGCTAACATAGGACCCGGAAGTAAAAGTTAAAAAAATCAAGCACGTGGGAAACAGTGCGCGTGATAAGACAAGAAAAAAATGAGATTACAAGCGTGCGAAGACGAAACGAATAAAAAATCATTAACAATGAGTAAAAAATTATGAAGCCACATAACGTGTGTATCACTGGCACAAACATCAATACACGTCATAGGTACAACTGCGAGCAAGTTATCGATAAACATAAACGCGGGTATAACATCTTGTCATGATCCGACAACAAAGCTGAAACAGGGAACTAATCTATCTGCGTGAAAGCATAGTGGCAATAATAGCGGTGGTAGTCAAGGGTGTTTAGGAAGCTAAATGGGTAAAAATGAAAGTTTGCCAGCGCTTTCATTCATACCACAAGTGACGGCTTTAAACTTATAGAATAAATACGATTCTCGAAGTTCCCTTTCGTGGTGGGAACGAAAACCCAATTGAAGGATTGTGGCTGTAATACTATCAAATGAGTGGCCCGGAATGTGCACGTGTTTTGATAGCGGAAGGTCAGGAATGGTGGCAGCATGACATTTGTGGTTGTTAAAGCGATATCTGAAGGGCGTTTCAGTTTGTCCAATGTACTGTAATTTGCAGACGGAACATTCGAGCAAATAGATGCAATTGTAAGTGTCACATGTAAAATTTCCTTTAATTTTATAGGAGAAATCAGAAGCAATGTGTGACGTCGTCATATGCGCGCAAACCTTGCATGGTGGTTTATTGCAAGGTCGACAACCAACATTATCGGGAACGCTTGTTTTAGATGAAGTTAGGATGTCATGCATATTGCGAGACCGTGTGAAGACTACCCGAGGTGGCAATGGAAAGATTACCTTAAGATGAGCACTCTGGGCTAGTATGTTGAAATGTTTTTTGAGAATTGAGGAAACGTTTGGCACCGATGCTGAGTGTGTTAGAAGTAGATTACTTTGTGCCTGAACAGATGGTTGCTTTTTAGCGCTGAACAAATCCTTGCGATTCAGCGCATCGGCTCTTTTGACGGCATCCTCAACAATGCGGGGTGGGTATTCCTGCTGGATCAAAGATTCGCGGAGTTCTACGCAGTTTGCGTAAAAGTCTGACTGCTCAGAGCAAATTCTCTTAAAGCGGAGCGCCTGACTGTACGGTATACTGGTTTTCCAATGTTTAACATGTGAACTTTTGAAGTGAAGATAACGGTGCCTGTCTGTAGGTTTCTTGTAAAGCCTAGTGGTTAGTTTGTTGTCAGAGATGCAAACTGTGACGTCCAGAAAGTTAGCGGTAGAACGAGAGTATTCATGCGAAAACGAAATAGATTGGTGAACAGTGTTGAAATCAGCTATAAAAGATAAAAGTTCATTTTCACTATGGGGCCAAACAAAAAAAATGTCATCTATAAATCGCTTATAATAAAGAGTCTTTAACGCGCGGTTTCTCATAAAATCATTTTCCAGAACAGACATGAAAAGGCTAGCGTAATTAGGTCCAATGCGAGTGCCCATTGATGTTCCACTTACTTGAAGGTAGTGGGAACCATCAAATTCAAAATTATTAAGCTGTAAGATTAATTTCAGTAAGGTAGCTAATGTATCACTTCCAATGGACTTTTCATCAGATAATTCTTCGTACGCTTGAATTGCTGCCTGGATGCCATCGCTATGGGGTATATTGGTATACAGTGAAACCACATCTAATGTCACGAGCACGGAATAATGTGGTATCGCGAGTTCATCAATGTCCAACAAAAAATGATTTGAGTCTTTGAGATAGGACGAGAATTTACATGGAAGGCTACTGATTATTACGTCAACGTAGCGGGAAAGTTACTCCGTAACAGTGCCAATGCCCGAAACAATGGGGCGTCCAGGACAGTTTTCTTTATGTATTTTGGGCAGCAAGTAGAACCTGCCAGGGACGGGACTGAGCGGGACGAGGGAGCGTACTGCCTTGTCGCCTAATTGATTAGCTTTTACGAGATCGTTGACGGTATCTTGGACAACTGCTTTAAACTCTTCAGTGGGATCATATTCTAGGTGCTTATAAAAAACCGGATTGTTAAGCTGTCTATGGGCTTCACTTATATAATCCGTTTTATTCATTATAACAACGGCACCACCTTTGTCGGCTGGCTTTATCACGTTATCCTTGCGTTTAGCCAGTGATGAAATAGCTTTCCTTTCCTCAAAGAAATGTTTGATTTAAACGGCTTTTGCTTTTCGTAGGCTTTAAGCACGTCGCGTTGGACGGCTTCAATATACATATCTAGATATTTGTCACGTTGGGCCGGAGGGGTCCAACGGTTGTTGTTAAACACAACTGGCTGCCTGTCGCTAGTGGACGGATGGTCATGGAAATATTCTCGTAGGCGCATGTTACGTGAAAAATTCTCTAAATCCTTAGCCAATTGAAAATCGTCATATCCACCAGTTGCAGGACAAAAGGTGAGGCCCCGTGACAAGATGCGGAGTTCGTCCCTATTTAGACTTACATGCGAAAGGTACACTACGTTGGTGGACGGCGGCGTGCTATTATCCAGCTGAGGAAACGAGTTTGTCGGGACCGCCGTTATTACCTGTTCTGGGAACAACGAGCGGTCCACGCCGTCACGGAGCAACTTTTTACATTTCTTGTCGTAGATCTCACTTAGCTTCTTCACTTTATACCTTTCCAATTCAGCAATTTCATGCATACTGAGGTCAGCACTCGCGTACAGTTGTCGTTCCGTGTTTAGAGAGTCTTTTACAGCATGCTGGTAATGGTTTTGAACAGTGCGGGTAAGATCCAAAGAGGCTTTTGTAAAGATTTCATGCCATTGAGCGATATTTTTAGCGGACATAGGACTTGTGGCTGCTTTTATGGAAATACAAAGTCCCCTGGGTGCAACACGAGCCGCTAAATATGCACTGAGGGTTGAAACATTCAGTTCGTTTCGGATGCGCTTTTCCACGGTTTTTCTGAACTTTAAGAAAGCATGGGAGGTGCTTGCCTTTCTGGCACAAGGCTCACCTAGTCAGTTTGTCGCTTTGTTTTTCGGTCTCCGAGTCTTTCGGGGACTGGTCCGCGTAGTGCTTTGCGTTGCTGGTTGGGGCGGTCTAGGTCGTAGTCTGGTTCCTAGTGGACGCTGATCGGGTAGAGGGCCTGGTTGATTGGTTGGCGGGCTGGTTGGGGACACGGTAGCGGAAGCCAGCTGTTGCACTGAAGGGTTCAAGTCCGTTGTACCTTGCACGGGAGCAGGGAGGCTTAGGTGGTGGGTCGGTTGGTTCGATGACCGTCGAGTTCCTGGCGCAAGCGGCGCTGGTGGCGAAAGTTGCGATGCGGTTGCAGTTAGGGCAGGGAATTCACTGAGACTAGGAAAGTTTTAGCCATTGAGCGGCTGGCTTGCTGACCGCCGAGAGCGCATTGGCTCTATCGGCAGGCAAGAAGCCGTGTCTTTCCAAAAAGAAGAAAACGCATTTGTACTTCCAAAACACAGTCTCTGGAGATGCGTAGCCATTAACGCGACGCCTTCGAAGCTGGAATGGATGCCATCAGCAGCGAGAACGCGAGCGGAAGGCAACCATTCAAATCCATGGTCGATGAAGTACACGAAACTGGAACGCCGGCAGAAGTTTTGCAGTAGGCTATTGAAAGTTCAGGCCTCGCGATTGCAGTGACGAACAAGTCCATCATTTCGCTGGTTGTCGGATCATGACAAGATGTTATACCCGCGTTTATGTTTATCGATAACTTGCTCGCAGTTGTACCTATGACGTGTATTGATGTTTGTGCCAGTGATACACACGTTATGTGGCTTCATAATGTTTTACTCACTGTTAATGATTTTTTATTCGTTTCGTCTTCGCACGCTTGTAATCTCATTTTTTTCTTGTCTTATCACGCGCACTGTTTCCCACGTGCTTTTAACAACCACTTGTCAGCCATTAACAGCGCTATGATACGTTACTGGCCTTTTTATAATGCGTTACCGTCGCATGTTCACATCACTCCGACGAAGGCCGGTCCCGCGGCCGGAACGTCAGTCCTTTACAAAACAATTTTTCCTACGTGCTTGATTTTTTTGAATATATATATATATATATATATATATATATATATATATATATATATATATATATATATATATATATATATATATATATATATATATATATATATATATATATATATATATTGCTACGGGGTGCCACAAATGAACATTGTAGAAAAGAGGACGATGTTTAGGGCGAGCTCGTGCAGACCGGGCTCCATATTGTATGCCTGCCTGTTTACCAAAAGTAAAGGTATTTTTCAGACGCCTTCTCCCCGTAACATTTTGGTGGAGAGTGCGAATCTTCCCACAGTCAACACCACATACGCAGCGTACGTTCCTTGGCTACCTGTACGATGCCTGATCAAGACGAGCACGAGGATTCTTCGGAGACTACCCCAACCGTGCTTCGTCCAACTACGAAGCAAACAACAGCCCCGCATCCAGCTGCTACTAACCGCACCGTTGTCCTGACTCAACCGCGTGACCCAGGCACCTTTTCGGGCAGTGACAGTACTGACGTGGAGGAATGGCTTCAGCTGTATGAAAGGGTGAGCGCTCTTTACAACTGGGATCCGACGCTCATGTTGGCCAATATTATTTTCTAACATGATGGTACAGCTAAAGTTTGGTTTTCCAACTACGAGGAAGATATCACGAGTGGGGACATCTGTAAGCAGAAACTCATCGATCTCTTCGGCAATCCCTTCGGGCGTCGTCGTGCTGCGCAAAAAGTACCAGCGTGCCGACTCGAGTCCTGCACCGAGTCGTACGTCGCATACATACAACATGTGCTCGCCCTCTACCGGAAGGTTGATGACAAGATGCCGGAATCTGAAAAGGTCGCGCACATCCTCAAAGGAATCGCCGATGACGCCTTCAATCTCCTCGTATTTCGAAACTCATTGACTGTAAACGACGGTAATAATGAATGCCGGCGCTTCGAAGACGCGAAAAGTCGCTGTATCACTCCACACTTTTCGCGTCTTCCCAACACGGCTGCAACATCTACCTGCGAGGACGCCCGTTTGCCACCAGCCACTGTTGCTTCCGAGAATATCGTGCGCATCGTGCGCCACGAAGTCGAGGCAGCATCTCCCCTGTCTGACCAATTCCAGGCCCCTGACGACTCTCGCGCCACGATTTCTTTGATCAAGAGTGTCGTACGCCAGGAACTGGCCAACGCCGGACTGCAGACGCTATGCCCCGTTAACCGACCTAATATGTCCAGTACAGCTCAGTACACCTAATATGTCCCGCGGACCAAACAACCGCCCACGTTACCGGAACCCGGCAGAATGGCGAACTTCCGATGACAGGCCGATCTGCTTCAACTGTGGACGAGTCGGCCATATTTCACGTCATTGCCGCACTTCCTGGGGTTGGCAGCCATGGTCGCAAGATGCCAACACCCGACGCCCACCTGCTGGCTCTCGGATGTCGATCTACACGGCACAAGATGATGTTTCGCCATCCAGGCCCGCCCAACCAAGCCATTCCCCTACGCCCTCGGGACGCATGTCCCGCTCACCTAACCGACGTCTCTCCCCCTCACCCTCCTACCACCAGTCCTCGGAAAACTGACGGGGGCAGCTCCTAGAGGTGAGCCTGCTTCGACGACCCGACCCGAAATTCCTCTACGCACGATACCCGGACACAACAACTTGATTAAAGTAAATGTTGACGGTACTTCTGTGGCAGCACTCATTGACACCGGCGCTCACATATCAGTCATGAATATGACTTTGTGCTCGACTCAAGAAAGCGCTCACTCCTGCTCCGATCACTGTTCTCCGAGTAGCTGATGGTGCAACACCAGCGGTCACCGGGATGTGTGCCGCCCGTGTCACTATTGCTGGACGTCATACCACTGTTCTGTTTTACGTACTGGACCACTGCCCACAAGACATCATTTTGGGACTCGATTTTCTGTCGGAGCATTCCACCCTAAATGACTGTTCTGCTGCTGTTGTTCAGCTCGTTCTACCACACGCCGTTGACCCTCCTGATCCTGCGCCGCCAAAGCTATGCTCCGCCGACTTTGTTAGCCTATCTTGTCGAGCTATGACGTATATCGACGTCTCTTCTGATCCACTTGTGGCTGACGGTGATTATGTCATTTCACCTAATCCTACAGTACTCTGTTCGCTCGATGTTGCGTTCGCCCACACCATCATTACAATGAAGGACAACGTGGCATGTCTCCCTATTGTGAACTTTGGACTTTGCTCTGAAGTGCTGCCACAAAAAATAGCCCTTGCAACCCTTGCCCTGGCCGGCGACTACCACATATCGGCCTTAACAGAGGATACACCGTCATCTGCAAGTATTCAGGCACGCAGTACACTAGACTGCATAACTGGAATGATTGCCTCTGATCTCTCGGCCAAGCATGTGTCTGCGCTTCGTGGCCTTCTTGCGTCGTATCAAGACGTCTTTGATCTCTGCGACCGACCCCTAGGTCAAACGACCGTCGTAAAGCATCGGATCAACACCGGTGATGCAAATCCAGTACACCGGCGACCCTATCGGGTATCCTCCACCGAGCGCCACGTGATCCAGCAAGAAGTCGACAAGATGCTTGCCCGAGACATTATTGAACCTTCTTCAAGTCCTCGGGCTTCCCCCCGCCGCGGTGGTCTAGTGGCTAAGGTACTCGGCTGCTGACCCGCAGGTCGCGGGTTCAAATCCCGGCTGCGGCGGCTGCATTTCCGATGGAGGCGGAAATGTTGTAGGCCCGTGAACTGAGATTTGGGTGCACGTTAAAGAACCCCAGGTGGTCAAAATTTCCGGAGCCCTCCACTACGGCGTCTCTCATAATCATATGGTGGTTTTGGGACGTTAAACCCCACGAATCAATCAATCCGAATCCTCGGGCTTCGCCCGTTGTGCTTGTGAGAAAGAAGGATAACAGCTGGCACTTCTGTGTCGACTAAGAAATCTTAACAAGGTTACAAAAAAAGACGTGTATACTCTGACGCGGATAGAGATGACGCTCTTGAGTGCCTTAGTGGAGCAAATTATTTCTCTTCCATCGACTTTCGTTCCGAGTACTGGCAGATATCAGTTGATGATCTGGACCGTGAAAAGACGGCATTTATAACTCCCGACGGGCTCTATCAGTTCAAAGTAATGCCGTTCGGGTTATGCAATGCTCCGGCTACATTCGAACGAATGATGGACGCTCTTCTTCACGGTTTCAAGTGGTCAATCTGCTTATGCTACCTTGATGACGTCATTGTTTCTTCGCCAATTTTCGAAACTCACCTCGAGCGTCTCTCAACATTTTTTTCGGTTTTCCGCAAAGCAGGGCTCCAACTAAACTCGTCGATATGTCACTTCGGCCACCGGCAGCTCACTGTCCTTGGACACCTTGTCGATTCTTCTGGTGTTCGTTCCGATCCTGATAAAATCCGCGCCATCAAAGATTTCTCTGTGCCTACCTTTGCGAACGATGTTCGAAGCTTTGTGGGCCTTCGTTCTTACTTTCGTAGATTTATTGCGGAATTTCGCTGACGTCGCATGCCCGCTCACGGAACTACTAAAAAATGTGACTTTTGTGTGGGGACCTAAACAAGCCAGAGCATTCGTTGAACTGACGAGTAGACTTACGACGCCGATTCTCGGCCACTTTGATATATGCGCTCCAACAGAAGTGCGTACTGACGCTGGTGGCCACGGAATCGGAGCCGTTTTGGCACAACGAGAGCATGGCTGCGAGCGCGTTATTGCATACGCTAGCCGTATTTTATCGCCAGAAGAGCGAAATTACTCCATCACAGAACACGAATGCCTCGAACACGTCTAGGAAGTGGCTAAATTTCAGCCGTATTTGTATGCACACCCGTTCACGGTTGTCACTAATCACCACGCCTAGTGGACGTCTCGGCCAGTGGGCTCCTAATGGACGTCTCGTCCGGTGGGTTCTACAGCTACAGGAATATTCCTACACGGTTGTCTACAAATCAGGTCGCCACCATGAGGATGCTGATTGCTTGTCGCGTCATCCATTAGACCCAGCAGACCTTTCTGAAAGCGATGAGTCTACTCGCGTTTTGGCACTTTCCGCGTTTAGCAACATCGGAGATCAGAACCGCCATGATCCTCACCTCAGAGATATAATCCTTCGGCTTAGTGGTCCCACAACTCCTCCGTCTCTCGGTATGTTCCTGCAGCAAGATGGCATCTTATATCGCTACAGCAGACATCCTGACGGACCTGAGCGGCTGTTGGTCATACCACAACATATGCGTCAGACTGTCCTTGCACAGTTGCATGACATTCCGGATGCTGGTCACCTGGGAGTTTCAAGAACTTATGACCGCGTTCGACGTCGCTTCTTTTGGCCCGGTATTTACCGATCCGTCTGCCGTTACGTCACCTCATGCAAATCCTGTCAACACCGCAAAAAAAAAAACCAGCAACCCTTCCAGCGGGACGCCTTCAGCCCATTCAAATTTCGTAAATGTGCACGAAACAGTGTGACCTATCGTATTGTAGATACAAGTGCGAAGGTTAAGTTAGGTTAGGTTGTGAAGTGTCATAAAACCGCATGAAACAATGTCAGCTATTGAGATGCAGTGTTTTTCACCATTAAAAGTTGGAAACTGCGATATTGAATGTTGTGAAAGCGCACGAAAGCGTCGTAAGGTTCCAGAAAGCGATGTAAAGTAGCGAGTAAAACGTTTTGTACCGCTAGAAGTGCGAAGGTTAGGTTAGGTTAGGTTAAGCTAGGTAGCGTCATGAAACCACCTAAAATGACGTCAAATAACAAGATAGCGTTGTTTTGTCATGAGTACGGAACTGCGATATCTTGTAAATATTGTGAAAGCACACAAAACGGCGTGAATGAGCCAGATACTGCGTCTTGTACCGTTACAAGTGTGATACTGCTGTAATATGCGATTCTCGTGAAAGCGCTTGCAAGCATCGTGAAACCTCAAAGAACGATGTCATTTAGCGAGATACAGCGTTCTGTACTGTACTAAGTTGGTGAGAAACTGTGAGGTCATGATATTATCCTAAACGTGCACCAAACAGTGTGACCTAGCGTTTTGTAAAGATACAAGTGCGAAGGTTAGGTTAAACTAGGTTAGGTTATAAAGCGTCAAAAAACTGCATGAAACAATGTCAGCTACAGAGAAACAGTGTTTTTCAAGATTACAAGTCTGAAATCGCGATGTTTGTGGGGTTAAGTTAGGAAGCGTCGTCAAACCACTCAAAACGACGTCAACTAGTAAGATGGTGTTCTGTTTTGTTGCTTGCGCGAAACTGCGATGTCGTGAAAAATTGTGAAAGCACACATAACATTGTGAACTAACGAGATACTGCGTTTTGTGACGTTACAAGTGCGAAATTGCTATATTATGCAATTGTCGTGACAGCGCATACAAGTATCGTGAAACGTCACAGCACGATGTCAACTAGTGGGCCACAGCGTTATGTACTGTCGAGAGTGGGGGGAAAATTTTGATGTCCTGCAAATATTGTAAATGTGCACGAAAGAGTGTGACCTATCGTATTGTAGATAAAAGTGGGAAGGTTAGGTTAGGTTAGGTTGTGAAGCGTTATAAAACCGCATGAAACAATGTCAGCTATTGAGACGCAGTGTTTTTCACCATTACAAGTCGGAAACTGCGATATCGAATGTTGTGAAAGCGCACAAAAGCGTCATAAAGTTCCAGAAAGCGATGTAAAGTAGCGAGTAAAAAGTTTTGTAACGCTAGAAGTGTGAAGGTTAGGTTAGGTTAGGTTAGGTTAGGTGAACCTAGGTAGCGTCATGAAGCCACCCAAAATGACGTTAGCTAAAGAGATAGTGTTGTTTTTTCGCGAGTATGAAACTGCGATATCTTGTGAAATATTGTGAAACCACACAACGTTGTGGACTAACGAAATACTGCGTTTTGTAACGTTACAAGTGCGAAACTGCTATATTAGGCAATTGTCGTGAAAGCGCATGCAAGCATCATGAAACCTCAAAGAACTATGTCATTTATCGAGATTCTGCGTTCTGTACTGTGCTAAGTTGGTGGAAAACAGTGAGGTCATCCAATTATCCTAACTGTGCACGAAACAGTGTGGCCTAGAGTTTTGTAAAGATACAAGTGCGAAGGTTAGGGTAAGTTAGTTTAGGTTATAAAGCGTCATAAAACTACATGAAACAATGCCAGCTACTGAGAAACGGTGTTTTTCACGATTACAAGTCTGAAATTGCGATGTTTGTTGGGTTAAGTTAGGAAGCGTCGTGAAACCACTCAAAACGACGTCAATTAGTGAGATGGTGTTCTGTTTTGTTGCTGGCGTGAAACTGTGATGTCGTGAAAAATTGTGAAAGCACGAATAACGTTGTAAACTAACGAGATACTGCGTTTTGTAACGTTACAAGTGCGAAACTGCAATATCATGCAGTTGTCGTGACAGCGCATACAAGCATTGTGAAACCTCACAGCACGATGTCAAATAGTGGGATACAGAGTTCTGTACTGTTGCAAGTGGGGGGAAAATTGTTATGTCATGCAAATATGGTAAATGTGCACGAAACACTGTGACCTACTGCTAAGGTTAAGTTAGGTTAGGTTGTGAAGAGTCATAAAACCACATGAAACAATGTCAGCTATTGAGATGCAGTATTTTTTACCATTAAAAGTTGGAAATAGCGATATCAAATGTTATGAAAGTGCACGAAAGCGTCGTAAGGCTGCAGAAAGCGATGTAACGTAGCGAGTAAAACGTTTTGTAATGCTAGAAGTGCGAAGGTTAGATTAGGTAAGGTTAGGTTAGGTTAGGTCATGTTAGGTAGCGTCGTGAAACCACCCAAAATGACATCAACTAACGAGATAGTGCTGTTTTGTCACGAGTACGAAACTGCGATATCTTGTGAAATATTGTGAAAGCACACAAAACGGCGTGAATGAGCCAGATACTGCGTCTTGTACCGTTACAAGTGTGAAACTGCTATATTAAGCAATTGTCGTGAAAGCGCATGCAAGCATCGTGAAACCTCAAAGAACGATGTCATTTAGCGAGATACAGCGTTTTGTACTGTAATAAGTTTGTGAAAAATTGTGAGGTCACGATATTATCCTAAACGTGCACCAAACACTGTGACCTAGCGTTTTGTAAAGATACAAGTGCGAAGGTTAG
Source organism: Rhipicephalus microplus (assembly GCF_043290135.1). NCBI lineage: Eukaryota > Metazoa > Arthropoda > Arachnida > Ixodida > Ixodidae > Rhipicephalus > Rhipicephalus microplus. The sequence goes on from NW_027464585.1 coordinate 45,061,133, forward strand.
GTTAAGTTAGGTTAGGTTATAAAGAGTCATAAAACGGCATAAAACAATGTCAGCTACTGAGAAATGGTATATTTCACAATGACAAGTCTGAAATTGCGATGTTTGTTTGGTTAAGTTAGGAAGCGTCGTGAAACCACCCACAACGACGCCAACTAGTGAGAGGGTGTTATGTTTTGTTGCTTGCGCGAAACTGCGATGACGTGAAAAACTGTGAAAGCACACGTAGCGTTGTGAACTATCCAGATACTGCGTTTTGTAACGTCACAAGTGCGAAACTGCTATATTATGCAATTGTCGTGAAAGCGCATACAAGCATCATGAAACCTCAAAGCACGACGTCAACTAGTGGGATACAGCTAGTACTGTTGCAAGTAAGGGGAAAATTTTGATGTCACGCAAATATCGTAAATGTGCAGGAAACAGTGTGACATATCGTATTGTAGATAAAAGTATGAAGGTTGGGATAGGTTAGGTTGTGAAGTGTCATAAAACCGCATGAAACAATGTCAGCTATTGAGATGCAGTGTTTTTGACCATTAAAATTGGAGAACTGCGATATTGAATGTTGTGAAAGCGCGCGAAAGCGTCGTAAAGTTCCATAAAGTGATGTAAAGTAGCGAGTAAAACGTTTTGTAACGCTAGAAGTGTGAAGGTTAGGTTAGGTTAGGTTAGGTTGTGTTAGGTTAAGCTAGGTAGCGTCGTAAAACCACCCAAAATGACGTCAACTAAAGAGATAGTGTTGTTTTTTCGCGAGTATAAAACTGCGATATCTTGTGAAATACTGTGAAAGCACACAATGTTGTGGACTAACGAAATATTGCGTTTTGTAACGTTACAAGTGCGAAACTGCTATATTATGCAATTGTCTTGAAAGCGCATACAAGCCTCGTCAAACCACACAGCACGATGTCAACAAATGGGATACAGCGTTCTGTACTGTTGCAAGTGCGTAGAAAATTGTGATGTCATGCAAATATCGTAAATATGTACGAAACAGTATGACCTAGCGTTCTGTATATACAAGTGCGAAGGTTAGGTTAGGTTAGGTTACGTTATGAAGCGTCCTAAAACCGCATGAAACAATGTCAGCTATTGAGATGAAGTGTTTTAACATCACAAGTCAGAAACTGCAATATCAAATGCTGCGAAAACTCATGAAAGCAATGTAAAGTAGCGTGTAAAACTTTCTTTAACGCGAGAGGTGCGAAGGTTAGGTTAGGTTGGGTTATGTTAGTTTAAGCTAGGTAGTGTCGTGAAACCACCGAAAACAACGTCATCTAACGAGATAGTGTTGTTTTGTTGCGAGTACGAAACTGCGATATCTTGTAAAATATTGTGAAAGCACACAAAACGGCGTGAACTTGCCAGATACTGCGTCTTGTACCGTTACAAGTCCGGAGATGCTATATTATGCAATTCTCGCAAAAGCGCATGCAGGCATCTTGAAACCTCAAGGAACGACGTCATTCAGCGAGATACAGCGTTTTGTACTGTACTAAGTTCGTGAAAAACTGTGAAGTCATGCAATTATCCAAAGTGTGCATGAAACAGTGTGACCTAGCGTTTTGTAAATATACAAGTGCGAAGGTTAGGTTAGGTTAGGTTAGGTTATAAAGCGTCATAAAATTGCAGGAAACAATTACAGCTACTGAGAAACGGTGTTTTTCACGATTGCAAGTCTGAAATTGCGATGTTTGTTGGGTTAAGTTAGGAAGCGTCGTGAAACCACTCAAACGACGTCAGCTAGTGAGATGGTGTTCTGTTTTGTTGCTTGCGCGAAACTGCGATGTCGTGAAAAAAGCACACATCACATTGTGAACTAACGAGATACTGCGTTTTGTGACGTTACAAGTACGAAATTGCTATATTATGCAATTGTCGTGACAGCGCATACAAGTATCGTGAAACTTCACAGCACGATGTCAACTAGTAGGCTACAGCGTTATGTACTGTTGCAAGTGGGGGGAAAATTTTGACGTCACGCAAATATCGTATATCTGCACAAAACTGTGTGACTTATCGTATTGTAGATAAAAGTGTGAAGGTTAGGTTAGGTTAGGTTATGAAGCGTTATAAAACCGCATGAAACAATGTCAGCTATTGAGACGCAGTGTTTTTCACCAATGCAAGTCGGAAACTGCGATATCAAATGTTATGAAAGCGCACGAAAGCGTCGTAAAGTTCCAGAAAGCGATGTAAAGTAGCGAGTAAAATATTTTGTAACGCTAGAAGTGCGAAGGTTAGGTTAGGTTGGGTTATGTTAGTTTAAGCTAGGTAGTGTCGTGAAACCACCGAAACCAACGGCATATAACGAGATAGTGTTGTTTTATTGCGAGTACTAAACTGCGATATCTTGTGAAATATTGTGAAAGCACACAAAACGGCGTGAACTAGCTAGATGCTGCGTCTTGTACCGTCACAAGTGCGAAACTGCTATAGTATGCAATTCTCGTAATGGCGCATTCAAGCATCGTGAAACCTCAAAGAACGATGTCATTTAGCGCGAGAAAACGTTCTGTACTATACTGAGTTGGTGAGAAACTGTGAGATCATGCAGTTATCCTAAGTGTGCACAAAACAGTGTGACCTAGCGTTTTGTAAAGATACAATTGCGAAGATTAGGGTAGGGTAGGTTAGGTTAGGTTATAAAGCGTCAACAAGTGTAGCATAGGCTCCATTTTCACAACGAGAGTGGGAAAGGGCCGAGAAGAGGGTTCCAAGTAGTACATCAACAGGCCCAGATGGCATTCCAATTATGCTGATAAAGACATTGGGTCCGAAGTCTAAACGTATTTTGAGAGAGGCAGTGAGCAGAACATTATTCGATGGTGAAGTCCCCGATGGATGGAAACTTAGCTGGATGATCATGATCTACAAAGGAAAGGAGACCAAGCTGAAATAAACAACTACCGTCCTATAACAGTGACATCAGTGGTCTACAGGCTGGTGATGCAGATTATAAAGGAAAGACTGCAGGCATAAATAGAGGATGAGGGGTGCTGGGGGAACTGCAGAATGGGTTTTGGAAACACAGGAGCTTGGAAGACAATCTGTTCTCACTGACGCAGTGCATCGAAATAGCAAAAAAGTACTCGGGCCCCTGTGGCTAGTATTTCTGGATATCAAGGGAGAGAACAATTGTGTAGTCCAAGAGGACTTGTGGGGAATACTGGACACACTACGGGTGAAAGATGGAGTCACTAATCTTTTAACGTATATCTTTAAAAGTAACAACGTAGTTATAAAGTCAGTCACTGCATCAATAAGCAGCACGATTACATATTCGATTGGGCACATACTCTGTCATCGAGGCCGTCGCATCCGTAGTGGTAGTAGGCATACTGTCCCCTCACACATGCCACGTGATTCGCTTGTTGTGGCAGGTCTAAACCTTCGTGAACGTCCTCGAGCAGCGCTGTTATCCTGCTCACACCTATATCGCCACAACGTATCCACAGCTACGCTCTAAACAACGCGCCATCCAACGTGAGCACTCGAGCACGGCAGCCTGCATCGAGCACGCGCGGCGGTGTTTTCTCCACAGAATACCTATACACTACGTTTCCCCGGCCTTTTAAGCCCAAACTCCATAAGCGCGAAAATGCACGCGACAGCGACGAGCGACGCTATGAGCGACGAAACAGGGCGTTCGCGCGACGTGTCGCATGTTCGTTTTCGCGCGATCGCTCGGTTCTCCAGATTTGGAAACCGTCGCTCATCGCCCGGAAGTGCTGGGCTCAAGCAGCCAATAGCGAAAAACCGGAAAATACGAAGACTACATAGGTGCACGTGACCCTGCCCGAGTCACGTATGCACAACAAGAAATAACGCAATGTTTATTACGCATGCGCATATAAAAAATGCTGCGAGGCAATAATAAACACTTTCCGTTCCATTGCACAACAATATATCTTATTTCTAATTGCAAACCGCTCGCTACGCGATTTTCTTGGTGCGAGTTGACGGCCTCATGCCAGCAACAGTGGAATTCGCTCGCCGAAGCCGTCGCGTGAATGAGGTTGGCCTGCGCTAACGACTGATCGCGCGACGCCGATCTACGTCGCGTCGCTCGTCGCTGTCGCGTGCATTTTCGCGCTTATGGAGTTTGGGCTTTATTCGGCGCGCGCCCCATTGAAAAAACGCATGACCTTCCATATAAACTTCCGACCTGCTCACCGGCGGACTCTCTTATGGCGGCGCATGCATAGAGTTTCTTAATATACACTAGAGGGAACTCTGGCGCTATGGTCTATGGAAGCTGCAACACACGGCGCTTCAGCGAGCATGGGAACGATGGGTGGTACACACAATTGTCTAATTTTCGTACTTCTGGACTGCTTCCGGCTCCGTGTGTATTCGTGTGCCTTGAAGCAGTTTTTTCACGAAAACAGAAATTAGCAAATGTTCATTGCGCTTCACAACCTTATTCTTTTAGGCTTACCAATTCGAATCAAGTCACTAAGTTCAAAAGGGTTTGTTCTTTCTTTCAAAACAAAACCCTAACCAGCAATAAACGAACCCGCAAGTACAATTCGCCGCCTGCAAGTACGAAGACAAGGCAAATGTGTGTACTACCCATCATTCCCATGGTCGCTGAACGATCGCAGCGCAAGAGTGCCCGCTAGTTAATTTTGGGAAACTCTATGGGCACATGGGCCTGAAAATTGAGATGTGTAAGAACGGAAAGTGCAACCAGATGCCGCAAGAACTTACATAGAAGACGATGCGGCTGCGTTTATATTGAGCGCGCGGCGAAGTGTTGCGCACTGGTGCGCGCGTTCATGTGTGTGTGTGTGTGTGTGTGTGTGCGTGTGCGTGTGCGTGTGCGTGTGTGTGTGTGTGTGTGTGTGTGCTTTTAACGCGTGCGCTGACTAATTCACGGGGTTTATATCTCGAAGCAACGCGCAACACGCTGGTCATAATGAGCGCAGGAGTCGAGTGAAATTGATGTTGATCAGCCGACTTTCCGTCAGACGGCCAGCAGACGGCCGTAACACGTAGGCCGCGTAAACAAATAATATACTTTAAATGAAGTGGGGAATGCAACCGTTACATTTCTAACTTCGCTTCGCGAAGCCTCACATCAGCTGTGGAAAACTGAATCAGGGGTCAGTGGCACATTTGAAACAAAAGTTTCCGCAGGGCACTCTGCCCTGCTGGACCCACTGTGTCGCCTGTCTTCTGGACCAACTCGTCGCCGCTGCAAGAACTTCTGTTTCAAGACACCCCATTTCCACGCTGTCAAGATGTGAAACGTGTGTGATGAGTGGTAATTGTAACCGTCAGGGTCAAGCAAACGTGCGGCCCTTGCACATGTCAAAGTATTAGCAACGTAGTGGTTTGCCGCTACAGTGACAGTTCGCGCCAACAGTATTTTCAAAACGTCCACCATATAAATTTATTCATCGAGGCTACAGCCAGTTGACACGTTATTGCGCCTTAATACAATTACCACGTATCTTGCATAGGCGGGGCCACCATGCTTTCTCATGAGTGCTGGTACGTTGTCTTGAGAATATGCTTCATATAAAAGCATTACGAGACAAACCCAACTTAATCAGTTGCTCACCTTATCATTTTGTGTATACCCACTATCTACTTTGCAATATCACTTTCTTGTTTCTCGAAATTTTATATCTGCCAACAAGTTTTACAGTTTGCAAAACTATGTTAACCTACAAAGCAATATCTACTATGCTTGCACTGTTTCTGATCAAAGGCTGAATTTCCAAATTATTGGTTGAAATCATGCATAAATGCATCCTGAAGGCCCGTTTGGCAAAAACTTTGAAGAAGGAAATTTCAATGCTGTTCACACATTCACCCTGGCAATTTACTAGAGAAGTCCCATATATATTTCACTACTACACGAGCTCTTATAAATTTCACGCTTGGTGCTGAAGATACAAAAGTGGATTCCTCGAAAGCCATTGCCGGTACCTGTGCGTGCTTTCCCACTGCAAGAAGCAGAATTAAGAAGCAAGTTCACAATTAAAATGAGTTTATTTCACTCAGCATACACTTAAACACCTGCATTTGGCAGGCACATTGCCGTTAACATTTCCAACGATAAATGTACAGTCATTATCAGTGATGGAATACACATTCTGATTTTTGTGGCAGGATATGGGCTATTAGGAAGGGGGATTTGGTGTGAGGGGGGCAGATGGCAAAATATTATGTGCAACTCCTCGAGTTTAAAGCATCATTTAAAGGACAACAAACTTTGAGTTTGTATATGACAAGCCTGTCGTGGGTTTCCTCTGTATGCAAGGACATTCCACACGAAGGGTCCGACGCAACAAGCGTTCAAAATCTTGTGTAATTTACTTCCAAAGTGTACCCAAATACTCATGTTTCTAATTACCCAGCACTAGCGCAGCTGACACTGACATCGTTCTCTAGGAAGGGCAACGGAAGTTGCCCTTCCTAGAAAGTCGCCCGCTGGACTTGCAGTAAGGAACGCAGCAGAATACCATCGCAGAAAATGGTATTATACTGCTGCCGCGCCTTGACGATGTTGCCGACAATGTATAGCAACTGATTACACGCAACAGCTTCACAAAGGGGCACCTATCGCACCTAGCAAACTTCAGACTCTGTGTTGGCGGCGACTGGGAGCGTACGGAAAATGAAGTAGCCGCTAACACAATGGGGGTTAGTGGCAGCGCCACGACGTGCTGTGGCGGTTTCGAGAACCAAAAAACTAAACAAGGAAAAGCAAATCTGGCGACAGAGGGATCAACGCCATGAGAAAGTCGGAAGCTTATATAGCAGATCGTGAAAAAATGTAACTGGAGAAGTTCTGCCATACGCCACGACGCGGCACTCTTCTTCTATTCTTCGGAGAAGAGGACTCTAACGTGGCCAGGGTTATGTATGGCGTCTTCAAGAGAGTGAAAAAAGATGGGAGAGTGAGGGTGGTGGCCCAATCAGGGAAGGGCATGGTGCATGCACTGGCCAAAGCTCAGGAGGTTGTAGAGGACAGAATGGAGGGCGAAAATCTCGTCGTTATTCATGCTGGGCCCATTGATGTGTTGAAGGGCAAGGATCAGAACCTTCAAAGACAGTTAAAAGATGGGATGCGTTAGCTCCGAGAACTATCTGGGAGTGTGAATGTGACCATATGCACAGTCCCAGAGGTCTGCGGGCAGTCTCGTGGGACTGAAAGGAGGGTAGTGGAGCCCAACGGCGTGAACAATGGTATGAGCCGGCAACACGGATACAGCGCAATGGAGGTGAACCAAGACGTGTACGAGCCCAGCGCTCGCCCCTTTGCACAGGATGGCATTCACTTCAGTGGTGCGACGTGCAGAATGTTTGGTAATAGGATGGGTCGTGAAGCCACAGCTTCTTTAGGATGGCCCAGAGCTCTGAGGTCAACAGTGTAGCCGAAGACGGTTCTAAAGGGGCACAAATATTCGAGCGACACGGAGTCCGTGTGAGAAGAAGTCGACGTAAGCACTAGGGTCAAGTATGTCAGACATGGCTATGTAAACATGCAGGGTGGCCGGAATAGGTTAAAGTGGGAAGAGATCGAAGAGCAGTTGAGGCAGGAGGAAGTGATGGTATATGGGGTTGTGGAGACACATCTTCGGGACATGGAGCAACCACCTTGCAATCCGGACTACGTATGAGAATATTGTAATAGATCAGAAGGCAGCTGAAAGGGGGGTGGTAATGGGGCATTCATTCATAAAAGTACAGACTGGCAAAGGGTCAAAACAATAGTGCAAAGAACATTTATGGCTAAACGGGAAAGTGGCAGGGCAAATGACACTCCTTGGTTTGGTGCACTTGTGAACGGGAGCAAAGGCCAAAGAGGAAAGCCAGGCAATGGTCGAGTGTATATCAAAGGACGTTGAGTAATAATGAGGGTAGTGCGAGATAATTATGCTAGGAGATATGAATGCGCACATTAAAAATAGAGATAGGTATACTGACTTAACAGGCAAAATGATCATAGATATGTGTGAAAGGCATGATTTGATCATTTGCAACAGTACTGAGAAGTATGAAGGGCAAATAAAATGGGAGGTAGCAAGGCTGCAGTCGATGATAGATTATGCACTGATGTCACATAGGAAGTACGATAAGCTTAGCGGAATGCACATAGATGAAGGTGGCTCCAGAAGTCTGGGTAGTGATCACAAACGTATCAAGCTATGTTTTGGAAGAGCAGTGAAAGTGGGAAGGAGACAATGTGAGCCACTACAGGAAAATTTTCACTCAGAAAGGCAAAAAGCAATTGCTACTAAACAAATTGAGAAAGTAATAACTGAGCAAAAAAAAACAGTGTGGACATACACAAATGTAATTAGACTGTTTGAGTTAGAGCTTGCTAAGTCACGTGACAAGTCACCCCGAATAAGAAGACACAAGCCCGACAGTTGCTGGGATGAGGAAGTTAAGAGAGCCATAGCAAAACGTCAGGAAGCCTCTAGTTAACACAGACATGCTAAGCAGCGGGGTGAACCGACAGGTGATGTTGCAAGAAAATGGGACATCTGTCTAAGCTCTAGAAGGGAAGCATCCCTTTTGATCAATGAAAAGATGAAAAGAAAGGGTGTTCAGTGGCTGGCAGAAGTACGTAAAAAGAACAGAAAGGCAGCAGTGAAATTTTAGAACCATCTGAACTCCCTAAGGAATAAAACAAGCCTCGGACAGAGGTCTACAACTACAGCTCAAGGTGCTAGGCTAGAAGGGGACGAAGCTATTGAATATTGCCGCGCGTATGTGCCAGTTTGAGGACAACGAAGCAGCGCGAGTGTCCTCGGCCGAGGGCGAAATACGAAGAAGTCGTTGCCGTCTGTTTCCTGAGATCCATAAATCGTATTTGTTTCAGGCGCTTTGTGTGCTCCTCAATTTCGCGTCGTCACACTGGTGGGGGTGCTGGGTACGTCCTCATGCTTGGCACCCCTTCGCGGACCCGACCTTCGAGCCCGGAATCTCTACCACCCGTCGACACACCAGTCCACCGTTTCAGCCACCGTCTGCAAGGCCTGGCTCCTGAGCCCAATTCGTTGCCAGAAACTGCCAGCAATCGCTTGCCTCCTTCAACCACCATGGCTACTGCAGCTCCATCGCACATGACACTTCAGAATCCAATGATTCCTGACTGCTTTCCTGGTGAGACCTATGAAGACGCACAAGACTGGCTGGACCATTTCGAATGCTGCTCGAAGTACAACCAGTGGGCCACCCCAGAAGACAAGCTCGCGAATGTGTACTTCTACCTAAAAGAACACGCCCAGACGTGGTAGATCAACAGGGAAACAAGCATGGCTACGTGGGATGACTTCCGCAACCAGCTGATCAACACCTTTAGTAGTCTTGACAGAAAGGAGAAGGCGCAACGTCTATTGGAAGCTCGAATTCAAAAACGAAATGAGAGCGTCGCTATGTTCGCCGACGACATGACCCGTCTTTTCGGCAGGGCAGATCCCGAGATGCCGGAAGACAGGAAGCTGCGGTATCTAATGCGAGGCGTGAAGGAGCAACTCTTTGCTGGGCTTGTGAGAAATCTGCAAACCACAGTAGCTGAGTTCACGAAAGAAGTCACAGCTATTCAACGGGCCCTACAGCAACGGTACCGCCAGCAGAACCCGGTCAACGTTCGAGCGAGTAGACCTGTTACGACTGCGGCGAGCCTCTGCGACAACGACAGGCCTCTGTTGGAAGTCATCCGGGAGATTTTGAGGGAGGAGCTTCGGCGGCTTGGTTTAATTCCAGACTGAACCGACGCCCGCATTGCCTTTGTGTCTGATGTTGTCCTGGATGAGGTTTGTCAGGCTCTCTACTCATCCGGCTATAATGATGTGCGACGACATTTTACTCATGCTGATGCAGTCCGACGCCCCGTCGTCGCATCTTCGGCACAGCGGACTCATGACTGGACCACCACCAACCCTGCAAACACAGTCGCTCTCACCGCTGACGACTTCCCCAACCGCACCGATCTCGCCGAAGAGACGAATGCAATTTAGCCAAAATGTGAAGCCCACAACGTGGTTCAATAGTGAGTCCCCGTTCACCTACCAGCGTCGGAAAACCGATTTGTGGCGCACCGCTGACCGTTGACTGGTATGCTTTCATTGCGGCGAAGCCGGGCACGTTTACAGATTTTGCCGTTATCGCGACGCTCAGTACTCAATATTTCCTCGCTACCATGATTACCCTACGTACGACGATCGACGCACAAACAACAACACTCCTATGAACACACCGCCGCAGAATAATGAAGCTGCGCGGGACACTTCACCTAATCGTCACAGTTATGCCGACGTCACCAGAGGCAGGTCCCCTAGCCCGCGACGGGAAATTAGACGCAGCGAGCACGGGGGGTGGGGTTGCCAATAATCCAACTTCCGAACAGCCGCTATTGCAGACATATGACAGCTCGAAGCCACCGATGCCGAAGACGACGACAACAACGACTAATCCGACGAATAGAACAACTGCCGACGTAACCGACGTTATCAGCGCTGACCTCGTCGTTCACAACGACGGCCACCACGTGACAGCTTTTGTGGACACTGGCTTCCACTTTTCTATAATAAGCCTGCAGCTAGCCGACAGACTAAGGAAGGTCAAGATGCCATGGCAGAAACCCAATATAAGAACTGCAGGAGGTCAGTTGATGACACCGGTTGGAAAGTGCACGGCCCGACTCTTCATCGCTGGTTCCACCGTTGTCACCACCCTCATCATTCTTCCCGAGTGCTGTGAAAAGATTTTTCGCGCAAATACGGGGCTGTGATTGACATCCGTGACAGAAGCGTAACGTTCACTATAAGCTCGGAGACTGCTACAGATGAGGAACACCAGCCACCTCGCTTTCGTATTGCCGATGACGACGTCATACTGCCACCCCGAAGTTGTTCTCTCGTATCCGTGCACTGTGACAAGTTACAAAACAGTACTGGCATCGCTGAACACATCAAGGACAAGAGTGGCGATGTGGGCTTGTTGGTGAAACATTTGAAAGAAATCTATGTAGCGCGAGGCGAAAAAACGAACACAGGAAAGAATACACTGAGAAGAGCGCGAGGCGAATAAACGAACACAGGAAAGAATACACTAAGAAGACAGTGTCTTCTCAGTGTATTCTTTCCGGTGTTGTCTTCTCAGTTTATTCTTTCCTGTGTTCATTTTTTCGCCTCGCGCTACAGAAATTTCTTTCACATCAAAGAGCTCGCATTTACTAGCGGCATTTATGTTGCCAGGGCTGTCATCACTAATATTGACAGATGCGCTGAACTCCTATGGACGAATTTCAGCAGAGAAGGCCGACACATAGTTAAAGGCACAGCTATTGCCAACTTCAACGAGCTCTCGCAAACAGAAGATTGTCAATTAATGGAGGAAGCAGCAGCGTCTACTACCGCTACACCGAAACCTGTCGACGTTGGTCCAATGTTATCTCCCATTAAGCGAGACCGCCTTCTCATGCTGATCAAGAAGTTCCACGGCTGCTTCTCATCCACATCAAGAGGTGGTCAAACGGCACTGACGAAACACCGCATCATCACAGATTCCGACGCCAGACTTATCAGGAAAAATCCTTATCGAGTCGCCCCAAAGGAGCGTGAGGCAATTCAAAAACAGGTGAACACGATACTAGAAGACGGTGTTATTCGGCCATCTAACAGTCCTTGGGCATCACCTGTAGTACTCGTCAAAAAGAAGGATGGTAGCTTGCGTTTCTGCGTTGACTACCGTAAGCTTAATCAGATCACAAAGAAGGACGTCTACCCTCTGCCGCGTATTGATGATTCATTGGATAGACAACGAAACGCACGCTACTTTTTGTCTGTGGACTTAAAAAGCGGCTACTGGCAAATTGAAGTGAATGAGAGAAATCGTGAGAAGACGGCCTTTGTTACGCCCGATGGACTTTATGAATTTCAAGTTCTTCCTTTCGGTTTGTGTTCGGCGCCAGCAACATTCCAGCGTCTCAAGGACACGGTTCTGTCGGGCAAACCTCCTTGGTGTACCTCGACGACGTGATTGTCTTTTCGGCGACTTTCTAGGAACACTTACAAAGGCTCGAAACAGTTTTTGAAGCAATATGCTTGGCCGGTCTTTCTCTAAAACCAGAAAAGTGCCACTTCGGCTTCCACGAACTTCAATTCCTCGGTCACGTCGTGAGCAGCCAAGGGATCCGACCCGAGCCGGATATAATTGCCGCCATGGCAAACTTCCCGACGCCATCAGACAAAAATCAGTGCGACGTTTTTTAGGACTCTGTGCGTATTACCGGCGGTTTATTGCTAATTTTTCGCGCATCGCATGGCCATTGACACAGCTTACTCGGTAGGATACCACCTTCAAATGGGGCGAAGACGAACAGCAGGTATTTCACGAGCTTCGTCAGCGCATGCAAACACCCCCCGTGCTGGCCCACTTCGATGAAGACGCGCCAAAAATACTTCATACAGTCGCTAGTAATGTGGGTCTTGGAGCAGTGCTCGTACAGTCGAAGGACAACAACGAAAACGTGATCGCCTACGCCAGCAGGACGCTGTCCCGAGCAAAAGCTAAATGCACTACGACGGAAAGAAGATGTCTTGCAAAGGTATGGGCAGCCCTGAAGTTTCGTCCTTATTTGTACGGCCCCCCATTCACCGTTATCAGCGATCACCACTCTCTCTGTTGGTTAGTCAATTTGAAAGATCCGTCTGGCCGCCTTGCACGATGGAGTATTCGGCTCCAAGCATTTGACTTCACTGTTGACTACAAGTCGGGAAAACGACACACCGATGCCGACTGTCTTTCTCGGTCTCCTGTTGAGACGGCATCCCCGGACAACTACGATGACGACACGGCGTTTCTCGGAATTGTGGACACTTCTGCCTTTTTCAACAGCAGCGTGGCGATGCTGAGCTGCTAACACTTATAGATTACCTACAAGGGCGAACGAATAGCGTAGCGAAATTATTTGCGAGAGGGCTGCCGTCGCACTGCTTCCGAAATGACGTTATTTATAAAAGGAACTTTTCACCCACCGGCAGCAGCTACTTGCTCGTCGTTCCTTCTTCGCTTCACCGTGAGGTACTGCAAGCCTGTCACGACGAACCTACCGCTGGTCACTTGGGTTACGCAAGAACATTGGCCAGGATAACGCAGAACTTTCACTGGCAAAGACTTGCCGAAGTTGTCAAAACTTACGTGCAAACATGTCTAGATTGCCAGCGCCGCAAGCCACCATCCATCAAACCAGCTGGCCTGCTTCAGCCTGTCCGAGTGCCGGCGACACCGTTCGCACAAACTGGCGTGGATTTTCTTGGCCCCTTCCTAAAGTCTGCCAATGGAAACAGGTGGATAATCGTCACCACGGATTACCTGACCCGATACGCGGAGACAGGTGCTCTGCCGCGGGCAACGGCAGCTGAAGCGGCGCAATGTTTCATCGAAGCCATCGTCTTAGGACACGGTGCTTCCACAATAGTAATCACCGACAGAGGTACTGCGTTCATGGCTGAGCTTTTGGACACCAATTTCCCACTAAGTGGTACGGCTCACCGGAAGACAACGGCGTATCATCGCCAGACCAACGGGCTCACCGAACGCCTCGACAAGACCCTGGCTGACATGATAAGCATGTACGTTAATGTAGAGCACAAGAACTGGGACGTCATTTTGCCCTACGTTCGCGTACACCACGGCTTGTCAGGAGACCACTCGGAAGACACCCTTCAGTCTCATTTACGGACGTGAGGCTACGACAACGTTAGACGCAGTGCTCCCTCATGAAAATGATGGCAATGAGACGGACGCCGAAGAGTTTACCCAGCTAGCAGAAGAAGCCAGAGAACATGCCAGGTTGCGAATCACCAAACAGCTAGACAACGATGCCAAACATTACAACCTCCGGCACAGACCCGTCATATACAACGTGAACGACAAAGTATGGGTCTGGACACCTATTCGTCAGCGTGGGCTTTCCGAAAAGCTATTGCGAAGATACTTCGGACCCTATAAGGTTCTGCGACGCATCAGTGACGTCTACTACGACGTTGTTCCGGACGGCGGGCAGTGTTTGAAGCGGCGCAGACATTCACCAGAAATTGTCCACGTGCTTCGGATGAAGCCTTACGTTAAGTGACTAACTGTGCAGTTTTGGTGTCGCCTTGCTTCTCGAACGTTTAACATCGGGACGATGTTTTTTTAAGGGGTAATATAGCCGCGCGTATGTGCCAGTGTTAAGGACAACGAAACAGCGCGAGTGTCCTTGGCCGAGGGCAAAAGACGGACTAGTCGTTGTAGTCAGTTTCCTGCGATCGATAAATCGTATTTGTTTGAGGCGCTTTGTGTGCCCGTCAACCTCACGTCGTCACAATATATACGAACAAGGGTGACAAAAAATTTCAACAAAGAAGTGCCTTATGCACCACAATAGACAAGGGTGGATCAAGTGTAGCATTGGCTCCATTTTCACAACGAGAGTGGGAAAGGGCCGAGAAGAGGGTTCCAAGTAGTACAGCAACAGGCCCAGATGGGATTTCAATTATGCTGACAAAGACATTGGGTCCGAAGTCTAAACAGACTTTGAGAGAAGCAGTGAGCAGAACAATAATCGTAGGCGAAGTCCCCGATGGATTGAAACTTAGCAGGATGAGCATGGTCTAAAGAGGAAGCTATTGCGAAGATACTTCGGACCCTATAAGGTTCTGCGACGCATCAGTGACGTCTACTACGACGTTGTTCCGGACGGCGGGCAGTGTTTGAAGCTCCATTTGGCAGCAGGGACAGCCTACGACAGAGACGCTTATTGCTGTTGTTTTCCCAGGTGTTCGAGGCGTACAGTGGCTGACTATCGGCGTTGATAGCGGAGCGTGCTGCATCCAGCGCCTTGCGGGAGTGCCGCGCCGACCGACCGGCTACGTTTTTGCGCCCGGCACCATACCACGTGGCATCGGCCACCCCTGGCCCTTCAAAAAGACAGCTGCAACGCCTCCCTCGATCACTTGGCAGCAGGGACAGCCTACGACAGAGACGCTTATTGCTGTTGTTTTCCCAGGTGTTCGAGGCGTACAGTGGCTGACTATCGGCGTTGATAGCGGAGCGTGCTGCATCCAGCGCCTTGCGGGAGTGCCGCGCCGACCGACCGGCTACGTTTTTGCGCCCGGCACCATACCACGTGGCATCGGCCACCCCTGGCCCTTCAAAAAGACAGCTGCAACGCCTCCCTCGATCACTTGGCAGCAGGGACAGCCTACGACAGAGACGCTTATTGCTGTTGTTTTCCCAGGTTAGGCATTTGCCCTCCTGTTTTGTATAGTTCATTCGCTATCCTAGCGCTGTCTCTGTTGCCTATTTTTCAAAGTTCGTACTTGTTTTGCCCACTGTTGAATCTGTAACTTGCCCTTTAATCATGGGTACTGAGTTCGCGGACTTCAAACGTGACATTCGGAAAGAAATCAGAGAGTTAAACAAAAGCCTTGAATACATGAACAAAGACTACGAAAACATAAAACAAGAGTGCGCTGAAATTAGAAAGGAAAACGCTGCTCTCAGGGCGTCCCAAGAGGCAATGCAATGTGAGATAGACCGTTTGAGAAAGTTGGTGCACGAAAATTCCACGCGCCTAACTACTCAGGATCAGTACTCTCGAAACAAAAATATAGAAATTAAAGGGATCCCACGTACCCCTAATGAAAACCTTGTGCAATTGCTTGCCAAAGTTGGTGACGCCTTGGGGGAGCCAATAAGTGAACAAGACATAGAAATATGCCACCGTTTGCCAGCGAGGAGTGCCACTTCGCAAAGTAACACGGCACCAGACCCAGCTGTTGCAAAGAACAACGAGGTACGCCCTCATGCAAGCGCTGTTCCCGATCGGGGTAGCAAAGCAGGCAGTGATGCCCCCCTGAACGAAAACATCGTGGTTGTTTTCAATCGCCGAGCTAAGAGGGATGCCATCGTTAAGAAAGCAAGAAGAACTCGATTCACAGCTGAGGAACTGGGTTTCACAACTAAACAGTCTGTTTTCGTAAATGAGCACCTTTGTCCCCAACTGAAAAAATTGCTGGGTATGACGATTGCTCGGAAACGGGAAATGAACTGGCGCTTCGCGTGGGCAAGTGGTGGCAAAATATTTGCGCGTGAAACGGAAACATCTCGTGCAGTTCAAATCACATGCGAAGCTGACTTGCACAAAATGCACGCGGCCACTTCAAGCAGCCGCGGGGCATCTAGCATGCCGTAGGCTTATCTGATTAGCACTTTTCGTTTTTTCGGCGCGACCTTTTTTTTCTTTTTCTTTTTTTTCTTCCTTTTGTTAAAATGGCGATATTACCACGTGATGTCAATATACCTTACACTAGTGGATATTGCAGTATCATGCACTTAAATGCTCGCTCAGCTCGCAACAAGCACGATGATATAACTACGTTTCTCGACGAATTCTCGTTTAAATTCGACATCATCATGATTTCTGAAACTTGGTACACGTGCAATGATGAGGTACTATGCTTGCCAACGTATAAATCGTTCTTTTTAAACAGGCCCTCTCGTCGAGGGGGAGGTGTTTTGCAACTAATTGCTGACCACTTAGTTTGCAGCCTTCTCTCAGAATTTTCAGCGATTACACCAGACTATGAGGCATTATCACTAGCATGTCACAAGTATGTATATGTGGTAGTTTATCGTCCACCTGACGGAAAAACAGAAGCGTTTTTTCAATTTCTTGAAAATCTGCTTACGTATGCGTGCACTAACAAGTTGCACATTATCATAGGGGGCGACTGCAATATAAACCTTTTACAGCAAACTGAAACCACTCGTAACTTCCAACTACTACTTGATTCCTTTGCGTGTGCTAACATTATTACTGAACCTACATGTGTCACTTTGGATACTGAAAGCCTTATCGACTTACTTATTACAAATGACATAAGTGATTCAACCGTATCTGGAACTGTTATTGCCGATATTAGTGATCACTACCCTATATACATGTTTCAAAATCGCAACGAGTATCTTAATCGTGCAAAAGTATCAACTCCAGAATCATAGAAAATACAGGAAATTAGTGACAAAACATTAGACACTTTTAGGCGTAAAATTGCGCAGATTTGTTGGGATCCTGTCTATAAATCAGTTAACGCTAACGAGGCGTATGAAATATTCATGTGCCTGTTAAGAAAAACTTACCATAAGTGTTTTAAATATAAAACTGTCGAAACCCTGAAGAAAGGTCGGAAACAATGGATGACGCGAGAATGTCTGGAAATGCTTAAGAAGAAAAATCTTCTGTACGCGAAATTCGTGAAAACAAGACACCACAACGATCTTTCGGAATTCAAGCGGTATAGAAATTTTGTAACGAAGCAACTGAGAAAAACTAAGGATGCGTACTATGAAGCTCTCTTCAAGAGGGTTAGCACTCGTGGCGACGTGCTTTGGCGAGAAATAAATAAGCTTCTAAATAGAAGTTGCTCTCGAGACAACGCACTTGAGTTAAACATAGATAACAAGATAGTAAAGGGTCAAGAACTTGCTAATAAATTTAACGTGTACTTCACAACGCTGGTGTCCTCTGATTTATCAAACCCTTCTCGTGCCTGTAATAGTGATTACAGGGACTTTCTAGGTGTGCCAAACATGAGCACTGCATATTTTTTAAACACAACTCCTGAAGAAGTACTGTCTGTATTTATGTCACTAAAGAACACTACTGCTCGGGACATAGATGACCTACAAATTAGACCTATTAAAGCAGCACTTGATCTTTTGTTACCTGTTCTTACCCATCTGTTTAATATCTGCTTATCCACGGGAGTTTTCCCAGAAAAAATGAAGCATGCGAGAGTTACTGTCTTATACAAATCCGGTGACCGAAATATTTTTTCTAATTATCGTCCGATCTCGATACTTCCTGTTATATCTAAAGGGCTAGAGAAAATAATATATCAACGTGTCATGTCTTTTTGTGAAAAGTACTCTATATTATCACCGCATCAATTTGGCTTCCGACGGGGCATGTCCACGGAACTGGCTCTCCTCACACAAAAAGAACTCATACTTAACTCATTTGAAAAGAAACTGTTAACATTGGGTGTTTTTATTGACTATTCCAAAGCGTTCGATAGAATCAACCATGAAGTACTCTATGCAAAATTTCGTCATTATGGTTTTCGGGGAACCCCACTTGACTTTCTGAAATCTTATTTATCACAAAGAAAGCAATCTGTAGTTATAAATGACAGCCAATCCTCCCTACTAACCATAACGTCAGGTGTACCTCAGGGCAGCATATTAGGGCCCCTACTGTTTAATATTTATATAAATGACATAACAAGTGTCAGCAAATATGTGGACTTTATAATTTATGCAGATGACACTAGTATATTTTTTCATGGTAATGATTTAGGTAAGCTTGCAGACTCAGCCAACAACATTCTTAACGACATCTTCATTTGGAGTACTGCAAATTATTTAACGATCAACACAAAAAAATCCAAAGCTGTGGTATTCGCACCGGTTCAGAAGGCTGTCTGTCGTGGTTTGGATATATATCTTGGGGCCGAAAAAATTGAGGTTGTCAAAGAAGTTTCATCCTTAGGAGTAATTTTTAATGAAAATCTTAATTGGGATGAACACGTTAATAAAGTAACTAGAAATATAGCTAGGACGTGTGGTGCTCTCTCTAAACTTCGACAGATACTTCCAGCAAACATTAAACTTTTACTCTATAATACGTTGTTTTCATCTCACATAAACTATTGTAGTCTAGTGTGGGCAGATACATCTAAAGCAAATCGGAACAAAATATTTTTACTGCAGAAAAAAGCGATTCGTCATATTGCAAACGTACCATACGACGCACATACAAGTCATTTATTCAGAGAATATAAGATTTTACCGATCGATCACATACACAGTTTCAACCTTATTATGAAATACAAACAAAGCTTGCTATCAAACAATGCTTGTTTTCTTAAACTGTGTAACCTCAGGAAAAATACACAATCCTATTATGACATTCGGAAAAGGCCTTCCTGGTTTGTTCCTTATTCGCGAACTAATCACGGTTTGAGAAGACTTGAACACTGTATTCCAGCTTGTTTTAACTTGTTTGAAAATAAAAACATCGACATCTTTAATATACATAAAAAACAACTTAAGAACCTTCTCATCCAAAATGGCGCCATGTAGTTTAGCATCTTCTAGTTGTCCGGCTACAGTACTATATGTAAAAGAAACACCCTTTGTGTTTAGTGCTTGTGTAACATGGCATCGTATAATGTTTGCTTTCTTCGACATTTTTTTTCGTTGCTTTTTTTTACGAGTAAAACATACAACATTTCACTCGTCAGTGTTTCCCTTGTGCATTAAAACTCGTGCTTTTCGCATACCCAGTGTTGTAAACGTTGTATAATCATTTTGTAATACTTTGGTAGCCGTTTAGCAACGTGTGCATTGTTTCATGATTGGCCGCACGCTGTTTTCTTTTGTTTTTTGTTGTTTTTCTCTCTATGTGGTTTGCTTATTGAAACTGATGTAATTTTGATGCATTTTCTTTTTATTTATTGAAGTTTTGAAAGTCGACGTCAAATTGTTTTTTCATGTTTTGTGCTGTGCTAATTTTGTAATGCCAAGTGAAAAGGGGTAGGAGCCTCGTCAAGCTGCTAATATAGCAGCTTTTTGCTCCTATCCTTGCGTTTTCTTTTTCGCAACTCTGTGAAGAAAATGCTCAATAAAACTGAAAACTGAAAACTGAAAAACTGAAAGGAGACAAAGCTGATATAAACAACTACCGTCCTATAACAGTGACATCAGTGGTCTACAGGTAGGCGATGCAGATTGTAAACGAAAGACTGCAGGCATGGATAGAGGATGTGGGGGTTCTGGGGCAACTGCAGAATGGGTTTCGGAAACACAGGAGCTTGGAAGACAATCTGTTCTCACTGACGCAGTGCATCTAAACAGCAGAAAAGGAACACAGGCCCCTGTGGCTAGCATTTCTGGATATCAAGGGAGCGTACGATTGTGTAGTTCAAGAGGACTTGTGGGGGATACTAGACACACTACAGGTGGAAGATGTAGTCACTAATCTTTTGAAGTGTATCTAAAAATGTAACAAGGTAGTTATAAAGTCAGTCATTGCGTCAATCAGCCGCACGATTACGTATCCGATTGGGCACATACTCTGTCATCGAGGCCGTCGCATCCGTAGTGGTAGTAGGCATACTGTCCCCTCACATATGCAACGCGATTTGCTCGTTGTGGCAGCTCTAAACCCTCGTAAACGTCCTCGAGTAGCGCTCTCATCCTGCTCACACCTATATTGCCACAACGTGTCCCCAGCGACGCTCTAAACAAGGCGCCATGCAACGTGAGCGCTCGAGCACGGCAGCCTGCATCGGGCACGCTGGGCGGTATTTTCCTCACGAAACACCTATACACTACGGTTCTCCGGCCGTTCCATTCGGTGCGCGCCCCATTGAAAAAATGCATGACCTTCTATATTGATACACAACAGCCGCTAAACACGGCTGCATGAAAGAGGAGGACGAAGTGAGTTTTCGTTTGATGCTGGTCTGGCGCCATCTTGCTCGACGAGTTCTGTGCGCTGTAAATAGATCATTAAACAAGTTACTCGTAACATTATTGGTGGAGGTGGACGACCCCCGTACCTCGATGGAGGCGCAAAGCGGTCGCACCATCGGCGACCTTTCGACTGCTTCGACTGCTAGTACTTCATGATAATACCCAAATAGCCCAAATCGCCATTCTTCTTCAATGCATTGCTAGTACTTCCTCTACGCCGCCCTCATCAGTCCAAGCCACCACCTACGTCACACTCCCGCACCTCCGATATCCCGGCACTTTCTCCGGTGATGGTACGATCGATCTTGACACTTGGCTGCACCGGTACGAGCGTGTCAGTGCTACTCACCGCTGGGATCCTATGCTCATGCTCGCCAACGTGCTTTTCTACCTGGACGGCACTCCCCGAACATGGTTTGAAAGCCACGAAGCCGACATAACGAGCTGAGATTTCTTCAAAAAAAATATACGTAACCTGTTTGGCGATTTATCTGGTCGTCAGCTCACTGCGAATAAGACTCTTGCAACACGGGCCCAGTCTTCTACCGAATCGTACGTCTCCTACATTCCTGACGTCTTGGTCCTTGGTTCCAAGGCCGACCAGTGCATGTCGGAAGACGAAAAGGTTAACCACGTCTTGAAAGGCATTGCTGACAATGCTTTCAACCTGCTGGTTTTTAACAACGTCTCGAGCACCGACACAATCCTTAAAGAATGCCGACGTCTCGGACAAGCTAAATCCGGCCGCGTAGCCCAAAGCATCGTGCGCCTTCCGAACACAGCGGCCACTTCTTCGTGTGACGACGCCTTCCACCAGGCCCCTCGATGTGACAGCTTTACACGCATCATTCGTCGAGAGGTCGAGGCAGCACAAGTGGTAGCCACGCCATTACCGACGCCTGCGCCTTCCCCGACCACGATCTCTTTAATACAAGTGGTCGTTCGTCAAGAGCTATCGAATGTCGACCTAAATCCTGTTCCTACCGTATACTCTGCTGAGCCTTTTATCGTACCCCTTCTGCGCCTCGCATACAACGCAATCCGTCCGAATGGCGTACTCTTGATGACAGGCCCATATGTTTTAACTGTCGACGCGTTGGTCATATCGCTCGTCACTGCCGCAGCCGCTGGGCTCCACCGTCCCATTATGCACCTCAGTATCACGCCAATTCTGCTCGCCAGTCGTCCCCATCACTTTCTCCATCAATTCCGACCACATTTTCCGCTCCTACAGCACCTCTGAGCAGACCTCGCTACGACCGGTCACCGTCCTCTGCTCGTCGTCAGTCCCGGTCACCCCCACAACGCCGTGCTGCCTCCCCGACCTATTCGCTGCACCCCCAACCGGAAAACTAGGCCGTGCAGCTTTTGGAGGTGGAGCTGCGTTGACGACCTTCGTAAGAAATCCTCGATTAACGTTAACAACGAACCGGAACCTTTTGGACGTTACTGTCGACAATGTTCGTGTCAGTGCATTGATAGATACTGGCGCGCATGTATCCATTATGAGTGCTAACCTTCGCCGCCGACTTAGAAAAGTTGTCACGCCCGCCCTCAACCGAGCTGTACGAGTCGCCGATGGAGGAACTGCCGCAATTCTTTGCATGTGCTCTGCGCGAGTGTCTATTGGGGAGAGTAGCACTGTCGTTCTTTTCGCCGTTATTGAACATTGCCCTCATGAACTCATTATCGGTATGGATTTCCTAGCCACGCACTCTGCCCTCATAGACTGTTCAGCTGGCTCTCTCCATCTCGATTTACCCCTCTTTTCCGACCCGACCAGCCCACCGCAAACCAGCCTCTGCTGCATTGGTTTGACGTGCCTCCCTCCTAACTCTGTCACACATGCCGACTTATCCTCCACGCCGCCAGTACCTGATGGTGATTACATGGTGGCCCCGATTCCTGCCATGATGCTTACGCATGGGGTTGCTGTGCCACATATGATTCTGACAATTACGAGAAACCGCACCTTCCTTCCACGGGTCAACTTTTCACTCACAACCGAAGTTCTGCCACAGGGGATCTCCCTGGCCAAAATTACCACTCTCCAAGATGACCATGTCGAGCCCTTCAGAATTGACGATTGCTGCAGTGAGTGGTTCCACTCCATCACGTTGTTGGGGCGCCGACATGGAGCGAATGGTGTCATCGGACCTCACGTCTGAGCAAGCTGCAGCGCTTTGCCACGTTCTTGAGGGCTATCGTAGCATTTTCGACTTTGCCAGCAACTCTTTAGGCCAAACGACCATTGTCACCCATCGCATAAATACTGGCCATGCAACTCCCATTCACCGACGCCCCTACCGTGTGTCTGCGTCGGAGCGTGCGATATTACAACCTGAAGTCGGCAAAATGCTTGCGAAAAACATTATTGTGCCTTCATGCAGCCCCTGGGCTTCTCCAGTCGTCCTCGTTAAACAGAAAGATGGAACATGGCGCTTTTGTGTCGATTACCATCACCTTAACAAAATTACCAAAAAAGGCGTTTATCCTTTACCTCGCATCGACGACGCCCTCGACTGCCTGTACGGTGCCACTTATTTTTAACTATTGACCTTCGGTCAGGGTACTGGCAGATAACCGTCGACGAGATGGACCACGAGAAGACCACATTCATCACTCCTGATGGTCTTTATCAGTTTAAGGTGATGCCCTTTGGTCTCTGCAATGCACCAGCCACATTTAAAAGAATGGTGGACTCATTGCTCCAAGGGTTAAAATGGTCCACCTGCTTGTGTTACCTTGACGATGTTAGTGTCTTTTCGCCCACATTCAACTCGCATCTTGATCGTTTGTCAGCTATTCTGGACGTTTTTCATCGAGCCGGACTCCAGCTTAACGCCTCCAAGTGCCACTTCGCTTGTCGTCAAATTTCCGTGCTCGGTCACCTTGTCGAAGCCCAAGGCGTGCGTTCAGACCCAGAGAAAATTCGTGCAGTCACGAACTTTCCCGTTCCGAGGACCACAAAGGATGTCCGCAGTTTTGTAGGGTTGTGCTCATATTTCAGACGCTTTGTTAAGGACTTTGCGACCATTGCACGCCCCCTCACAGCCCTCTTGAAGAAAGACGCCTCGTTTATCTGGGGCCATGTCATGGTTTTCACAACTTACGACACTGCTTACAACGCCACCAATCTTGGCTCACTTTGATCGATTAGCCCCAACCGAGGTTCACACGGACGCCAGTGGACACGGCATAGGAGCTGTGCTATTGCAGCAACAACGGGGACACGACCGTGTTATAGCCTACGCAAGTCGACTGCAATCTCCAGCCGAGCGCAATTATTCCCTCACGGAGCGCGAGTGCCTCGCCCTTGTATGGGCAGTCGCCAAGTTTCGTCCATACCTGTACGGGCGCTCATTCCGTGTGGTCACGGATCATCAGGCGCTCTGCTGACTAGCCTCCCTGAAGGACCCCACGGGACGTCTCGCTCGTTGGGCTCTACGCCTTCAAGAGTACACGTTCTCTCTAATGTACAAAACAGGGCGATTACATCAGGATGCGCATTGTTTATCCCGCTACCCTGTTGACGAAGTAACCGATACTGACGCTATCACGGACGTTTTTTCCATGTCGCAGCTGTTGAACATTGGCGAAGAGCAACGTTGGGATGCTTCTTTACGAGCCATCATTGATAAACTGGAGTCAACGCCTCACGACCCGTCCCTACGAATGTTTTTGGTTAAAGACGGGATCCTATACCGACGTAACCTTGATTCCTTCGGATCAGACTTACTTCCTGTCATCCCAGCGCACCTGCATTCCACTGTCCTGCATCAACTTCATGACGCTCCCATGATGGGTCATTTGGGCGTTTCTCGCACATGCGATCGGGTACGACGTCAGTTTTTTTGGCCTGGACTAGCCCGCTCTGTTCGACGCTATGTCGCCACTTGTGAGCCCTGTCAGCGTCGCAAAACGCCGTCTGCCTTCCCAGCCGGCTACCTTCAGCCGATCGACGTTCCTAACGAGCCTTTCTTTCGAGTTGGTCTCGACATGTTGGGCTTTTTTCCACTTTCCACAGCCGGAAATAAATGGATTGCTGTGGCCACGGACTACGCGACGCGGTACGCAATCACACGAGCACTCCCGACCATCTGCGCTGCCGACGTTGCGGACTTTCTGCTGTACGACATAATATTAGTGCACAGTGCTCCCCGTCAACTTCTCACCGACCGTGGCTGCACGTTCTTATCAGCTGTCGTTCATGAAATCCTGAGGTCTTGCCATACCAAGCACAAATTTACTACTTCGTACCATCCCTAGTCAAATGGCCTCACGGAGCACCTTAACAGGACCCTAACCGATATGCTTGCCAAATACGTTGCGCCAGACCACCATGATTGGGACATTCATTTGCAAGTTCATTGATTGGGACATTCATTTGCCAGTTGGGACATTCATTGCAAGTCGCCCGTAGCCGTCTACAGGCTTCACAGGCGCGCCATCAACGGCTCTAGAATTCTCACCATAGGGACGTGCACTTTTCTCCGGGTTCTCTAGTGCTCCTCTGGTCACCTACTCGGCGTGTGGGACTGTCTGAAAAACTGTTGTCGTCCTACATCGGACCATTCCATACCGTTCACCAAGTGACAGACGTCACGTACGAGATTGTTCCAACCGATCCAACAAAGTCATCGTCAGCTCCGAGCGACACCGTTCACGTGGCTCGGCTAAAGCCTATTACCCCCGTTCGACATCATCTGCGTAAATTTACCACCGGGACGGTGCTTCTACCGCCGGGAGTTATGATACATAACAGCCGCTAAACACGGCTGCATGAAAGAGGAGGACGAAGTGAGTTTTCGTTTGATGCTGGTCTGGCGCCATCTTGCTCGTCGAGTTCTGTGCGCTGTAAATAGATCATTAAACAAGTTACTCGTAACGATATAAACTTCCGACCTGCTCGCCGGCACGCTCTCTTACGGCAGCGCATGCAAAGAGTTTCTTCAAATACACAAGAGGGAACTCTGACGCTATGGTCTATGGGAGTTGCAACACATGGCGCTTCAGCGAGCACGGGAAAGATGGGTGGTACACACATTTGTCTAATTTTCGTACTTCTGGCCTGCTTCTGACTCCATGTGTGTTCGTGTGGCTTGAAGCTGTTTTCTGCGAAAACATAAATTAGCAAATGTTCACTGTTTGCGCTTCACAACCTTGTTCCTTTAGGCTTACATATTCGAATCAAGTCATCACTAAGTTCAAAAGGGTTTGTTCTTTCTTTTAAAACAAAACCGTAACCAGAAATAAACGAACCCGCAACTACGATTCGCCGCCTGCAAGTACGACGACTAGGCAAATGTGTGTAGTACCCATCATTTCCATGGTCGCTGAACGATCGCAGCGCCAGAGTGCCCTTTGGCTAATTTTGGGAAACTCTATGGGCGCATGGGCCTGAAAATTGAGATAGGACCGAGAGTGCCACCAGATGCCGTCAGAACTTACCCACATAGCAGACGTGCGCTGTCGTTTACATTGAGCGCGCGGCGAAGTCTTGCGCACTGGTGCGCGCGTTCACGCGCGCGCGCGCGTGTGTGTGTGTGTGTGTGTGTGTGTGTGTGTGTGTGTGTGTGTGTGTGTGTGTGTGCTTTTAACGCGTGCTACTACTATAAATGAAATGAATATACTATAAATGAAGTGGGGAATGCAACCGTTACATTTTTAACTTCGCTTCGTGAAGCCTGGCATCAGCTGTGAAAAAGTAATTCAGGGGTCGACGGCACATCTTCGAACAAAAGCTTCCGCAGCGCACTCTGCCCTGCTGGACCCACTCTGTCGCCTGTCTTCAGGAGCAACTCGTTGCCGCTGCAAGAACGTCTGTTTCAAGACACACCATTTCCACGCTGTCCAAATGTGAAGGGTGTGTGATTAGCGATAATTGTAACCGTCAGGGTCAAGCAAATTTGAGGCGACTTAAACGTGCGGCCCTTGCACATGTCAAAGTTTTAGCAACGTAGCGGCTTGCCGCTACAACGATAGTTCGCGCCAACAGTATTTTCTAAACGTCCACCATCTGAATTTAGTCATCGCGTTTACAGCCATTTGAAACGTTAATGCGTCTTCAATACAATCACCACGTATCTTGCATCGGCGGGGCCACCAGGCTTTTTGATGACTGCTGGTATTTTTATTTATTTATTTATTTCAATACCCTAAAGGCCCAATTGGGCATTACATAGGGGGGGATTTAAGTGAATTCATACATTTCAAGCAACATGAACGGGAAACAGAATACCGAAAAGTAACAATAAAAAGAAAACAGCGAGTAAATCGAATCACAGCATCAAGTCAAGTACGTTCACCAACATTAATCGAGTACATATTCATTAGTACAATAATAATGAAAACACTTAAGAAAATTACATCGAAGAACACTGAATAAGTATCGGGAGCAAAAACAGCAGACAAAACGAGGGCAATCAGACACAGGTCAGCCATGTTTTTCACTATGCGAATAGCCCTGAAGCATGGAGTTAAATATGGAAGGATCTGTTATTTCGGTGATGTTAGGTGGAAGAGAATTCCACTCGATTATGCATAATGATAATGGTGAATTTTGAAACTACTTGGTCCTAGCAAAAATGGGGGCCACCTTGTGCGCATGATCAAGGCGGGATGAAGTATGAGGGGCTGGAAAGATATGAGACTGGGCGAAGGATGAGTTGCTGTGATAAAGTGAGTGAAAGAACGATAGTCGAGTAAGTCGCCTGCGCATGGCAAGTGTGATAAGGCCAAGATCCTATTTTAGTAAAGAAACACTTATGTAACGCGAGTAGGATGATGAGATGAACCAAGCAGCTTTATTCTGTACCATTTCGAGCATGTTAGTAAGACCAATTTGGTGAAGATGCCATATGATTGAAGCGCATTCTAGGGATGGCCGAATCAATGAATTGAAAGCGCGCAGTCTTGTGTCCTTATTAGTAAAATGCAAGCGACGTTTAAGGAGGCCGAGTTTCTTGAGAGCCTTATTAGTAGTATACTCTATGTGATTGATTGATTGATATGTGGGGTTTAACGTCCCAAAACCACCATATGATTATGAGAGACGCCGTAGTGGAGGGCTCCGGAAATTTCGACCACCTGGGGTTCTTTAACGTGCACCCAAATCTGAGCACACAGGCCTACAACATTTCCGCCTCCATCGGAAATGCAGCCACCGCAGCCGGGATTCGAACCCGCGACCTGCGGGTCAGCAGCCGAGTACCTTAGCCACTAGACCACCGCGGCGGGGCTATACTCTATGTGAGCAGTCCAGCTTAGATCTGAAGTGAGTATTACGCCCAGATACTTAAATGACATGACTTTTTCTATTATCGAATCATTTATTTTATAAGAGCTATAGCATGCAGAAGTCATATTAGTAAACACTAAGTGCTTGGTTTTTTTGACATTAATTTCCATTTGCCATTTGCTGCACCATTCCCCTAACCTGGTAAGATCCTGTTGTAGTTCTGCAAAGTCATCTGTGCAAGTTATTTTCCTATAAACAACGCAATCGTCCGCGAAAAGACGAATTGATGAACTTATGTTAGATGCAATGTCATTAATGTATACTAAAAAGAGAAGAGGACCCAGCACACTGCCTTGTGGCACACCAGATGTTACTCGGGTAGGATGAGATATGTAGTTGTTAAGTTTAACTGACTGAGACCTGTTGTTTAGAAATTCTTGTATCCATGCAGTCGTTTTCTGGTCGAGGCTGAGGTGACGTATTTTTAATAGCCGGTTATGGGGAACATGACCAAAGCCTTAGAAAAGTCTATGAAAAGCGCGTCGATGCAGATGGACATATGAAGAGCTGTGTGCAGGTCTGTCACGAGTTCGAAAAGTTGAGTCTGACATGATAATTTTTCTCGAAAACAATGTTGGGTTTGAAGAAGTAAATTGTTATGGTTGAGGTGACGCATGACCTGGGAGTGAATGATGTGCTCTAGTAACTTACACGAAATGGACGTGAGTGAAATCGGCCTATAGTTGTTGGGGTGATTGCTGTTACCAGACTTAAAGATGGGTACCACATTAGCCAATTTCCAGTCATCTGGTATACAACCAGAGTCAAGGGATTGCTGGAAAATGAATGCAAGCAACTTAGCTGAATGTTGACAGGTTAATTTAAGTAGTTTGGCGCTGATACCATCGGGGCCGGGACTGGTTTTAAGGGGAAGTCGACTGATAACGCTAGCTACACCATGCTCTGTTATCAGGATTGCTGGAAAAGGGTATTCAATGGGCAGTTGTGACAGTGAAAGAGAATCATTCAGTGGAAGTTTGTCAGTGAATACCGTGGTGAAGTGTTTGTTGAATTTTTCAGCGGAGTGTTCTACCGATAAGGTGCTGCCGTCTTCCCTCATTAATACTGCTGTTGAGTGGGTGCTTTTGAGGTTCACAATATTCCAAAATTTTTTAGGGTCCGTTTTCATGAGGTTAGGTAGCGTTTCGTTAAAGAATTTATCTTTCGCTTGAAAAATGATGCTGTGTGTTTCAGCTTAAATGTTTTCGTAAGCTTCCCAGTCTTGGGGACAATTCGAGCGACTTGCTTTTCTGTAAACCCTTTTCTTCTTGTTCAGGGCGCGTTTTACGTCTCGCGTGAACCATGGATCATCTAATCTAGAACTTATTGTTAGTTTAGGAACACAGGTAGCTTCAAATTCTTTAAGTTTATCCCGGAACAAACACCAGTTTTCATTAGTTGTACGGTCGTCAAAGTATTCGTAAAATTACGCTGCGAAAGTGTGTAGCATACTGTTCATTTTTGTTATGTCGGTACGCGCATAGTTCAGCAACCGTTTTTTAGTTTTTGATTTCCTTGCAGTAGGAAGTCAAACCAAGCAATGGACAACCCTGTGATCACTGATTTCGTCTAGCACGCGTGTGCTACAGATTTCGGGGCTGTTAGTTAGGACCAAGTCTAAAACCCGATCCTTCCGCGTAGGTTTATGGACAAGTTGTGTTAAATTGTGATAAAGGAGCAGCTGAAGAAATCGAATACATTCAGATCGATTATTGTCATGAAGGGCAGACAGGGTGGACCAATCTATTTCTGGATAATTAAAGTCGCCACCTAAGAATAAAAGCGAATTGGGAAATTTCTGTGTAACTTGTTCAATGGCATCACCAAGAAGTTCGGGAAACTCTGAATTGCGGTCGGGGGGTCGATAACAAGCGCCAATGACGCAAGCAACATGACCAATGTGACATGATGCCCACACTATTTCGAGAGGTGAGTCCACTGAAATTGGAGAGGGGTGGTATAATTCGTTTATCGCAACAACCACACCATCACCTCGGGAGCCGGTTCTATCTTTGCGGAAGATGACGAGTGACGATGGTAACGAAATTTCGCTGCTTGTGACGTCCTCAGACAGCCACGTTTCGGTACCGATAATGATTTCTGCAGAGCACGTGTGCATGATGGCTTTTAAGATGTCAGTCTTATGGTATAGGCTACGGAAGTTAGCCAAAAGCATCGAAAATGAGTCAATGGGTGAAGGGCGCCGATTTTGTGGCGCTAAACATCATTCAGCAGATCGTTCGGGGTCTGAGGACGCCTGAACCACCGAGCCACTGGCTGGGTCAAACTGGTAAACCTTGCCTTGTAGGTGAAGTTTGTTAAAACGCACTGAAAAGCGGGCGTTGTCAGTGCGGTTGCTCTTGGCGAAGTCCCAAAGTTTTTTTCTTGCGAATTGAACACTCGGCGAGAAATCTTCTTCAAGCCAAACTTTTGGTGTCTCCAGGTTTTTAAGCTTGCACGAGTTGCGCAGGGCATCTATTTTAGAAACTTAACAATAATTGGACGGTGAAAGCCGGGACGACGTTGGTCAAAGCGGTGTGCCCTTTCGATATCTCCAGCTGTAATCTTAAGGTGGTCAGTGAATAAATCCCCGACGATTTGCTCTGTCTCTGTGTATCCTTCGTGATCACCCTCAGGAAGGCCTTTTTGAATTTGAATTGAATTGAATTTTATTCATCAAGCGTGAACATGGAAAAGTGCATGGGTACAGATTCACTGGGAGGTCCCAAGGTAAGAACCGCAGGCGGGACCTCCCATGATGGAAAAAAAACTGAAATAAATTGTCAGCAAATAAACACAGCATAAAAAAGAGAAAGATGAATAAAAAACAAAAGAAAACAAAAAAACCATTAGAACAATAAGCAGGAACACTAAAAAACAAGGAATACATTGTCAATCTAAAAAAAATGTGGATATGAATACCACAACAAAAAAAGACATAATAATACAGTTACAATTCAATCAAACAGAAGGGCCTAACAAAAAAGTCTTTAGTTTGGATTTAAAAACGCAAAGTGATTTAGAAGATTTAACATCAGAGGTTAGTGAATTCCAGAGCGAAATGGCCGAGAATAGAATCGTTTGTTTGCCGTAGTTAGTGTGTATACACGGAAGTAAGAGATTCTGGCGGGAGGCAAAGCGCGTTGAATTGAGATTATTAGTGATGCAATGAGGGAGAATATCTAAGACGAGGTGATCGTGCAGAACGTTAAAAAATAAAATACCAATGCTGTACCTAAACAGATGATGAAGGGGCAAAACACGGAGCTGATAGAACAGCGGGGAAGATTTTTCTTGTCGATGGGAAAATGTAATGATGCGTAACGCTTGTTTCTGCAGTGTTATTAATGGGGCGATGTGGGTATGATACGTACCACCCCAGGAAGAAATGCAGTAATTTAGGTGACTGTGGACAAAAGCGTAATACAATGTTAGGAGAGTTTGCAAGTTGAAGTATGCTCTAGCTCTAATCAAAACTCTTATGCCGAACATAACTTTCTTTGAAATGAAGATTACGTGTTCATGAAATTTAAGGTGAGAATCGACTATTACGCCAAGAAAATTAGTGCTACGACGAAGTTCAATTTCAATACCGGAAATATACAGGGAAGGGAACTCGGAAATTTTTCTTTGCGGGGAACTAAAAAGCAGAAAGCAAGTTTTAAGAACGTTAATAGATAACTTGTTGAAGAGACACCATCGCTCGAGAGAAAATAGGTCAGCTTGGAGCATTTGCGTTAAGGTACACATGTTTCGGTGGGAGTTAAAGATGGTAGTGTCAGCATATAGTACGCATTGTGAAGAGGTTAAACAGCGAGGAAGGTCATTAATGTAAATTAAAAAAAGAAGTGGGCCCAAGATTGAGCCTTGTGGAACGCCTCTGTTAACTGTGACCGGGGGTGATGTTGCTGTGGAAACAGAAACTATTTGTTGCCTGTTTAAAAGAAAGCTTCGTAACAAAGTTAGAGCAGGACCCGTAATGGTTTAACGCTCCAGTTTAGTGAAAAGAATGTCATGGTCAATGGTGTCAAATGCTTTTGAAAAATCTATGAAAACAGCAGCAGCAACGTCGCCGTGATCAATGAAAGACTTAATTTTATCTGTTAGACATGCAGTCGCAATATTAGTTGATAGGACAGCACGAAAACCAAACTGAGAGGGGGTGAGTAAGTTGAATTTTTTAAGGTAGCGGGAAAGACGGGTCTCAATAAGTTTTTCTAGAACCTTATTTAAGAAGGAAAGAATAGAAATGGGTCGATAATTATCCATAAAGCGCGCGTCACCTTTTTTGAGTACAGGAACAATTTTTGCTATTTTCAAGGACTGTGGAAATAATCCGGTTTTAAAAATTAAGTTGAATATATAGCAGTGTAGTGGCGCAACAAGTCGACGTACAAGTTTCAAATGGAACCCATGAATACCATCTAAGCCAGGCCCGGTAGTCTTTAATCCTGCAATGGTAGCTTCGATTTCGTCGGAACAAGTAGGAAATAGAAAAAACGATTGGGGGCAACGCAAAAGGTCAGAAGAATAAGGGCACGAGGGAAGTTGTGAGCATACACCCGAAAAATGATTGCTAAATGCATTAGCAATGTCAGCAGGTTCAGTAAATGATGAGTCGCCCTGAACAATGGATTTGATGGACTTGTGCTGAGTAGCGTTATTCAGGAATTCCTTAACTAACTTCCATTTTTTCTTTATGTTGTTACCGCACCTATTGAATTCATTGTCGTAGTAGCGGCGCTTGGCGGCTTTAAGGAGCGAGCACAGAACTTGAGAGTAGCGTTTATAACGTGCTCGGAGATTAGAATTTAAAGGTTGGCGCTTCATCTTTTTGTATAGATTATCTTTTTTACGCAAGGCAAGAAGAAGAGAACTTGAAAGCCAAGGGCACCGAGGGGCTGTGTAACGCCTATTGGAAGTTATTATTGTTGTACAGTCACCGACAGCATTGATCATTGCATCAGAAAATTGCTGTAAAGCGATATCAGGATTCGAGATATTGAATATGCTGGACCAGTCTATTTCTGATACAAGGTTTAAAAAATTTTCACGATCAAATATAGAATGCTTGAAGGTTTCAGTTTTGTTTTTTTCCTGCTTGTGCAAGTAAAAACACACGGGGAAGTGATCGGTGATATCGCAGTCGATAGTGCCAGCTTCTATTGGGGAATCATGATTAGAAAAAATATGGTCAAGGAGGGAATGGGAAGAATGATCTACAACACGTGTAGGCGTATTTATCAGTGACTCATAACCGTAGCTACAAAAGGCACTAGTGTAGATCAAAGTGATAGGATTCGCAGAATCAAGAAGATTGATGTTAAAGTCACCCATGATGAACACATTTATGTTTTCGAAAGACAACTTATCAAACACAAGAAAAAGTGCATCGCAGAAATCAGCTGCATTAGATGAAGGAGAGCGGTAAACGGAGCCAAAGACTGTCCTATTAAGATTTGAAGAATCAATAGGATAAGGTTGTTCCTCCTCATTCTGTTATTCATATCGTCAACTACTTCAACTAGCTGTCCACTTGTCTTGCTTATATTCGACTTGACTTCATTCACAGTTTCAGCGACAGCGTCAAAGTTGTCTTTCAATTTCGCCACGCTGTTCAAAGTTTCTTCAATGGCCGTGACACGAGTCTTCAAGGCAGTCAAGTGCTGTTTCAAGCTTTTTGTTGTCTCGTCGCGACATTCTTTTATGAGGGTGACCACATCCTCATTCCTGGGGCCTGGGTTAGCTTCCACGTCCTCCGCGCTGAGTAAAAGCAAGGTAAGACACGTTAACGCCAAAAGCAGAGACGGCCTGGGGCATAGCGCGCTGATTGCGGTTAGTTTCAGCTGAGACTGAACATGGCGGAAGATTTTAGGTGCACTACAAGCAGAGAACGTACCGATTCGAGCGCGACAAGTACACAGGTCAACACCCATCGTTACACAAATTGCGGGGATCCACAGCCACAGAGATTATTAGCAAAAAGGCTAACCAGATAAACAGCCTACCTATAACAGGAGAAGGCACAGGTCAAGCAAGGTGACACTCGTGGCCGCGAATCCCAGATGGAAACCGACTGTTCGGCTTTAATAAGGCTTGTGGTGGCGCTGCAACCATGTGACGTCACGGGGTGCGTCACAGCCTTTTCCGGTGCTCGGAACGGGCTGGATGAGATGGCGGTTTCGCGTAGCTTTCGTTGAGCGGCTGATTCCTGGCGGCAACGAGCAAACTGCACGGGGCAGGATTCGATGATCTATAACAGGAGAAGGCACAGGTCCAGCAAGGTGACACTCGCGGCCGCGAATCCCACACTGTGGGACACTCGTGGCCGCGAATCTACACTGTCTTGAGAATATGCTTCATATAAAAGCATTACGAGACAAACCCAACTTAATCAGCTGCTCTTCTAATCATTTCATGTATTCCGACTATCCACTTTGCAATACCACTTTCTTGTTTCACGAAATTTTATATCTGCCAAAAAGCTTTACAGTTTGCAAAACTATAGTAACCTACACAGCAATACCTACTATGCATGCACTGTTTCTGATCAAAAGCTGAATTTCCAAATTATTGGTTGACAACGTGCATATAATCCATCCTGAAGGCCTGTTTAGCAATAACTTCGAAAAACGAAATTTCAATGCTGTTCACACATTCACCCTGGCAATTCACTAGACAAGTCCCTTATATACTTCACTACTACACAAGTTTATAAATTCTATGCTTGGTGCTGAAGGTACAAAAGTGGATTCCTCGAAAGCCATTGCCGGTACCTGTGCGTGCTTTCCCACTGAAAGAAGCAGAAATAAGAAGAAAGTTCAGAATTTAATTTAATTCAGAATTCAGAATTAATTTAATTTCACTCAGCATACACTGAAACACCTGCATTTGGCAGGCACATTGCCGTTAACATTTCCAACACTAAATGTGCAGTCATTATCAGTGATGAAATAGACATTCTGATTTTTGTGGCAGGAAAAATGCTGTTATTAAGTGAATCTTGGTGTGAGGGGGGCAGATGGCAAAATATTTTGTGCAGCTCCTCGAGTTTAAAGCATCATTTAAAGGACACCAAACTTTGAGGCTATATTTAACAAGCCTGTCTTGGGTTTCTTCTGTATGCAAAGACACTCCACACGAAGGGTCCGACACAACAAGCGTTCAAAATATAGCTTAATTCACTTTCAAAGTGTACCCAAATGCTCATTCTGCCAATCACCCATAACTAGCACGGCTGACACTGACGTCGTTCTCTGGGAAGGGCAACAAAATTTGCCCTTCTTAGAAAATTGCCTGCTGGACTTGCAGTAAAGAACGCAGCAGTGTACCATCGCAGAAAGTGGTATTACACTGCTGCCGTGCCTTGACGATGTTGCCGACTATGTATAGCAACTGATTACACGCAACAGTTTCACAAAGGGGCACCTATCGCACCTAAAAAGCTTCAGACTCTGTGTTTGCGGCGACTGGAAGTATACGGAAAATGAAGTGGCCGCTAACACGATGGGGTTTAGTGATAGCGCCACGGCGTCCTGTGGCTGTTTCGAGAACCAAGAAAAACTAAACAAGCAAAAGCAAACCTGGCCACAGGGGTAGCAACGCCATCAGAAGGTCAGAACTTTATATAGCAGGTCGTGAAAAAATATGACTGGAGAAGTTCTGCCATACGCCACGACGCGGCACTGTTCTATTCTTGGGAGAAGAGGACTCTAACGTGTCCAGGGTTAGGGATGGCGTCTTCAAGAGAGTGAAGGAAGATGGGAGCGTGAGTGTGGAGGCCAAGTCAGGGAAGGGCATAGTGGATGCACTGGCCAAAGCTGAGGAGTTTGTAAAGGACAGCATGGAGGGCGAAAATCTCGTCATTATTCATGTTGGGCTCATTGATACGTTGAAGGGCAAGGATCAGTACCTTCAAAGAGAGTTATAAGATAGGATGCATAAGCTCCGAGAAGCCTCTGGGAGTGTGCATGTGACCATATGCACAGTCCCAGAAGTCTGGGGGCAGTCTCGTGGGACTGAAAGGAGGGTAGTGGAGGTCAACGGTTTGATCAATGGTATGAGCCGGCAACTCGGATACAGCGCAATGGAGGTGAACCAAGACGTGTACGAGCCCGGCGCTCGCCCCTTTACACAGAATAGCAATCACTGCAGTGGTGCGACGGGCTGAAGGGTTGTTGATGGGATGGGTCGTCAAGCCAAAGCTTTGTGAGGGGGGCCCAGAGCTCTGAGGTCAACAGAGTAGTCGAATACGGTTCTAAAGGGGCACAAATATTCGAGCCACACGGAGTCCGTGGGAGAAGAAGGCGACGTAAGCACTAGGGTCGAGTACGTCTGACTTGGCTATATTAACATGCAGGGTGGCAGGAATAGGTGAAAGTGGGAAGAGATAGAAGAGCAGTTCCGGCAGGAGGAACTGATGGTATGTGGGGTTGTGGAGACACATCTTCGGGACATGCATCAACCATCTTGCAATCCGTACTACGTATGAGAATATTGTAATAGAACAGAAGGCAGCAGAAAAGGGTGTGGTATTGGGGCATTCATTTATAAAAGTACAGGCTGGCAAAGGGTCAAGCAGGAGTGCAAGAAACATTTATGGCTAAAAGGTAAAGTGGCAGGGCAAATGACACTCCTTGGTTAGGTGTACTTGTAAACGGGAGCAAAGTCCAAATAGGAAAACCAAGCAATGGTCGAGTGTATGTCGAAGGACGTCGAGAAATTAGGAGGAGAGTTCGAGATATATATACTAGGAGATATGAATGCGCATATAGAAGATTTAGATAGGCATACTGACTGAACAGGCAAAACGATCATAGATATGTGTGAAAAGCATGATTTGATCATTTGCAACAGTACTGAGAAGTGTGAAGGGCAAACAACATGGGAGGTAGGAAGGCTGCAGTCGACGATAGATTATGCACTGATGTCACATAGAATGTACGATAAGCTTAGAGGAATGCACATAAATGAACGTGGCTCTAGAAATCTGGGTAGTGATCAAAAACGTATTAGGCTAAGTTTTGGAAGAGCAGTGAAAGTGGGAAGGAGACAAGATGAGCAACTACAGGAAAATTTTCATTCAGAAAGGCAAATAGCAATTGCTACTAAACAAATTGAAGAAGTAATCACAAAAGATAATAAAACAGTGTGGACTTAGACAAATCTAATTAGACTGTTTGGGCTACAGCTTGCTAGGGCACGTGACAAGTCACCCCGGAAAAGAAGACACCATCCCAAGAGTTGGTGGGATGAGGAAGTTAAGAGAGCAAAAGCAAAACGTCAGGAAGCCTCTAGGGAACACAGACATGCTAAGCAGCGGAGTGAACTTACAGATGATGTTGATAGAAAATGGGACATTTTGGTAAGCTCTAGAAGGGAAGCAGCCCTCCTGATCAATGAAAAGATTAAAAGACATGGTGCTCAGCGGCTGGCAGAAGTACATAAAAAGGACAGAAAGGCAGCTGCG
Organism: Rhipicephalus microplus; assembly: GCF_043290135.1. Lineage (NCBI taxonomy): Eukaryota > Metazoa > Arthropoda > Arachnida > Ixodida > Ixodidae > Rhipicephalus > Rhipicephalus microplus. The sequence goes on from NW_027464585.1 coordinate 45,098,458, forward strand.
AAATTTTGGAACCATCTAAACTCCCTAAGAAATCAAACAAGCCTAGAGCAGAGGTTTATAACTACAGCTCAAGGTGCTAGTCTAGAAGGGGACGAAGCTATTGAATATATAAGAACAAGGGTGACAGAAAATTTTCAACAAAGAAGTGCCTTATGCACCACAATAGACAAGGATGAATCCAGTGTAGCAAGGGCTCCATTTTCACAACGAGAGTGGGAAAGGGCCGAGAAGAGGGTTCCAAGCAGTACATACTGACACAAGGTGACTTTAAATTACGCACGCTAGCAAATACTTGTGCCTTCTAGATGATTTGCGACGCACAAGCCTGTGGGACCCAGCTGCGCGCGAACCGTGTTGGGGAAAAAGACGAACGTAGAAGAAGAGGCAGAAGGGAATTCTCGAGACAATCTAGCTGTGCTATTATTCTCGGGCACAAGTTCGCCCAGCGTACGTTAGCGTATTAAAAGAGTTTATTGAAGAGTGCGTTACAAATCTGGTGGAAGTGCTGGGTGTGATGCCAAGCCCCTCTCGAGTGACGGAGCACAGTCCAGAACCACAGCGATTTCGACCCAACGAGCTGACGCCTGTTCATCAGCGCTGCAGTCGACGCCTGCGTGGAGGGTCCTGAATTTTCACCTTTATCGACTTCGCTTGGAACATCAACGGCTGTGAACGGGTACGCAACTGACATGACAGCTCAGGTCACTCCAGCCAACATTGTAGTAAACCAGCCAATGCTACCAAAGCCTTTCCACGGCGAAAGCTACGAGGACGCAGAGGACCGGCTTGAGCACTTTGAACGTGTCGCAAAGGCTAACGGATATGGGAAAGAGCGCAAACTTGGAAGTGTCTACTTCGCACTGGAAGATAGCGCACGAACGTGGTATGAAAACCACGAAGTCACCTTCCGGTCATGGAATGATTTTCGACGGGAGCTGCTCGCTGCTTTCCCGAACACAAACCGCAAAGAGAGAGCTGAAGCTGCGCTCCAGACAAGAAATCAGCGCAATAACGAAACTGTCGCCATGTATGTGGAAGACATGTCTCGCTTATTCCACCGAGCGGATTCAAATATGAGCGAAGACAGGAAGCTGCGCCATCTGATGCGAGGCGTGAAGCAAGAACTCTTTGCCGGACTAATTCGAAGCCCGCCGCGCACCGTCGCCGAGTTTCGTTCCGAGGCTACTACAATGGAAAGGACGCTACAACAGCGAGCAAGGTTATACAACCGGGATGCGATCGTCACTTCCTTGGACATGTTGCCACCAGCCTTTGGTAACGGCATGGAAGCACTACGTGAGCTGGTGCGGTCTGTTGTGCGAGAAGAGCTGCAGAGGCAGCGTCTTGACCAGAACACTCCAATGATTTCGTCTCTGGCCGATGCGATCCGTGAGGAGGTCAGGCGGGTGGTACGCGAACCTTCGAGCAACGCACAGCCAGGGCCGCCACTACAACAGCAGACGAGAATGACGTATGCTGATGTCCTACTACGAGGACCTCCAGGACGTGCGGACGTCGCGGCGGCTACACCTATGCAGTACCCGACGCCGCCGAGCACCCTGCAGCCAACGCCAGAGAGGAGACTAAGAAAGAGCGATGTCTGGCGCACCCCCGACAGAATACCGCTGTGTTACCACTGTGGGGAGCCTGGTCATCTCTACCGAACGTGCCACTACCGCCAGGCAGGACTACGTGGTTTTCCTGTTAATGCACCTCGACCACGAAATGGTGAACGTCCCTTCGAAATTGAAGAATACCTGTCAGGTCGTCAAACCTCAAGTGGCTTCCAACGACACCGACCACGGGCAACGACAACGGGGAGGTACAGATCGCCTAGCCCCCGACCTTCAGCAAGCTCCCCAAGGTCTCGTTCCCCAAGCCCACGTCGGGAAAACTAGAGTCAGCGACCTGTGGAGGCAAGGCCGCTGTCGACGCTACTGCAGAAAAACCTCCAGTGCTGACTATGAACGACGACCGATTCAGAAACTGGTGCTTCGATAGTGACGTTGCTTCCGATTTACGTGTGTTCGTTGACGGCTATGAAGTCATCGGACTGGTAGATACCGGCGCAGATTATTCAGTGATGAGTAGCGGACTTTTTAAAATACTAAAGAAAGTGCTGACTCCTTGGAAGGGACCACAAGTTCGCACAGCAGGAGGGCACCTCATCGACCCTACTGGAATATGCACAGCAAGAATCGGAATACGGGGTTTCACGTACGTTGCCAGTTTTATTGTGCTGCCGGAATGCTCAAGAGACTTGATTATCGGCATGGATTTCTTACGAGCTAATGGCGCTGTAATTAACTTGCGAGAATCTTCCGTCTCATTCTCGACTAGGCACGCGATTGCTACCTTTGAAACGGAAGAAAACGTATATGACCTTTGTATTGCAGATGATGGCGTCATGGTGCCGCCAAGATCGAGCATATCTGTCGCAGTAAACAACAAAGCATTCAGTGAATTCGAAGGATTTGCTGACAATAACACTGCTTTACTACTCCAAAAAGGGATCTGCATGGCACGAGGCCTTATTAAGTTACGTGACGGATGTGCAAACGTTCTACTCACAAACTTTGGAAATGAGGTGCAGCATGTTGCAAAAGGAACCGTCATCGCCAGTCTGAATGATTTCGTCCAGGTTACGGAGCTGCGAACTTTTGAAACCAATGATTCTGTTCACAGAAGTTAAAAAACAGCGCTAAAAAGACGGGACAAGAAAAGAAAGGACAACAGGACAGGGCGCTGACTAGCAACCAAATATGTTTATTTCTTCAGTCAGCATACATATATACCACAGCACTATCGCAAAAACAGCCTACGCAGCGGCATGTCCTGTTGTCCTTTCTTTTCTTGTCCCGTCTTTTTAGCGCTGTTTTTTAACTTCTGTGAACATGAACCAACCAGCCCAAATGCGTACGCTTCTGCAATGATTCTGATTTCGAAGACGTGGAGTCTGTCCTTGCAGCCATCGACATTGAGCCAGGCCTACTACCGAGCGAAAAAGAGCAAATAGAGGGTCTTTTAAGGGAATTCGCCGAATGTTTCTCGTTGTCATCTAAGGTTCGACGCACTCCTGTCGCCAAACATCGCATCATTGTCGACGAGTCAGTGAGGCCAATACACCAGCATCCCTACCGAGTGTCACCAAGAGAAAGAGAAGCTATTGGTAATCAGGTTAAAGAAATGCTCAAAAACGATGTAGTCCAGCCTTCATCAAGTCCATGGGCGTCACCTGTTGTTCTTGTGAAGAAAAAAGACCAAACCTTACGTTTCTGTGTTGATTATCGGAAGCTGAATGCCGTCACCAAACGGGATGTTTATCCTCTGCCAAGAATTGATGACACTCTGGATAGGCTGCGAAATGCCAGGTATTTTTCCTCATTGGATCTTAAAAGTGGGTATTGGCAGATAGAAGTTGACGAAAGAGATCGCGAAAAGACAGCGTTTGTGACACCTGACGGTTTATACGAGCTCAAGGTACTCCCTTTTGGCCTTTGTTCAGCACCCGCCACATTCCAACGGATGATGGACTCAGTGCTCTGTGGTCTTAAATGGCAGTCATGTCTGGTGTATCTCGACGATGTTGTAGTTTTCTCTGCTACCTTTGAGCAACATTTGGAAAGGCTCCGGGCCGTGCTCACTGCGATCAAATCAGCGGACTTGATGATAAAACCGCAGAAATGTCATTTCGGCTTCCGTGAGCTCCTTTTTCTCGGCCACGTCATCAGTGCAGAAGGCGTCCGCCCAGACCCTGCGAAAACTGAGGCCGTAGCAAGATTTCCGAAGCCAACAGACAAAAAGGCTGTTAGGCGATTTTTAGGTCTCTGCGCCTATTATCGACGGTTCGTTAAAAAATTTTCACGAATTGCTGAACCACTGACACGGCTGACAAAAGAGGAAATGCCTTTCGTATGGCTTGCCGAACAAGAGGATGCCTTCAATGAACTACGAAAGTGCCTTCAAAGCCATCCTGTTCTGGCGCATTTTGACGAGGAAGCGGAAACCGATATCCACACAGATGCAAGCAATTTAGGTCTTGGGGCCGTGCTCATCCAATGGCAAAACGGACAAGAACGAGTCATTGCGTATGCCAGTCGCACTCTTTCGAAAGCTGAGGTGAACTACTCAGCGACCGAGAAAGAATGCCTTGCCGTGGTATGGGCTATCAGCAAGTTTCGACCATATTTATATGGCAGGCCTTTTCGGGCTATAAGCGACCATCATTCGCTATGCTGGCTGGCTAATCTCAAGGACCCATGTGGACGGCTTGCACGATGGAGCTTGCGATTACAGGAGTATGATATCACGCTTGTGTACAAGTCCGGTCGCAAGCACAGTGATGCGGACTGCTTGTCACGTGCTCCGATTCAACCTGCTGCTTCTGCTTCCACCGAGGATGGTGAAGATTTTATTTTCTTGGGAGCTGTGACACCATCAGAGATGGCACTTCAGCAGCGATCCGACCCTGAGATACTCCTCTTGATCAAGTACCTACAAGGACAGTCTGTCGATGTTCCACGACCTTTTGTCCGCGCCTTGTCAGCGTTTGTCCTACGAAACAACATCCTGTATAAAAGGAACTTTGACAACAATACAACGACATTCCTGCTTGTCGTCCCTTCACCTCTGCGACCAGAGATTTTGGAGGCTTGCCACGACGATCCATCAGCTGGACACTTAGGAGTAAGCAGAACGTTAGCACGCATCCGCACTAAATACTACTGGCCGAAGTTGCTTAGCTCTGTACGACACTATGTCAGAACCTGCCGGGACTGCCAAAGACGTAAGACGCCACCGCTAAAACCAGCAGGTCTCCTTCAACCGATATAACCACCAGAAGCCCCATTCACACAAGTGGGAATGGACTTACTGGGCCCATTTCCTACGTCGTCATCGGGAAAACGGTGGATAATAGTTGCCACCGACTATTTAACCAGATATGCCGAGACAGCTACTCTTGTTAAAGGATCAGCCGTTGAAGTAGCCGAATTCTTCGTCTCCAACATAGTACTGCGGCACGGAGCTCCAAAAGCGTTGATCACGGACCGAGGGACTGCATTTACGGCCGACCTGATGAAATGTATTATGAAATTGACGCAACCCAGTCATAGAAAAACGACGGCATATCATCCTCAAGCAAATGGTCTTACGGAACGACTGAACAGAACACTGGCTGATATGTTGTCAATTTACGTTGATACAGAACACCGTACTTGGGATAAAATATTACCCTATGCAACATTCGCCTATAACACTGCGATGCAAGAGACAACACGGATGACGCCATTCCAACTTGTTTTTGGCCGGACGGTAACGACACCTTTAGATGCAATGTTACCTATTGACGAGACGCCCGAGAATTACTATGACGTTCACGACTACACACAAAGAGCAGAAGAAGCCAGACAGCTGGCACGATATCGCATTCTCCAACAGCAGAAAACCGACACGCATCGATACAATCTGCGAAGAAGAGACGTCCAGTACGCACCAGGAGACAGAGTATGGGTGTGGATTCCTGTACAAGTAGGTGGCCTGTCAGAAAAACTGCTTCGCCGCTATTTCGGTCCGTACAGAGTGCTCCGTCGCGTCGGCTCGCTCAACTACGAAGTTATGCCAGAGGGACGGGATATTCAATCCCGACGGCGGCATCGCACGGAAACTGTGCATGTCGTCAGGATGAAACCATATCACGACAGGCAATGAAACGCTGAAGATACAACGTTCTTTGACGTTAACGACATCCCCAACTAGGGTTTGTGAATGACTGCCATGCGACCAGTTTGACACAAGCATCGGGACGATGCACTCTGAAAAGGGGGGCAATGACACAAGGTGACTTTAAATTACGCACGCTAGCAAATACTTGTGCCTTCTAGATGATTTGCGACGCACAAGCCTGTGGGACCCAGCTGCGCGCGAACCGTGTTGGGGAAAAAGACGAACGTAGAAGAAGAGGCAGAAGGGAATTCTTGAGACAATCTAGCTGTGCTATTATTCTCGGGCACAAGTTCGCCCAGCGTACGTTAGCGTATTAAAAGAGTTTATTTAAGAGTGCGTTACAAGCAGATGGCATTCCAATTATGCTGATTAAGACATTGGGTCTGAATTTTACACAGACTTTAAGAGAGGCAGTGAGCAGAAGAATAATCGATGGTAAAGTCTCCGATTGATGGAAACTTAGCAGGATGAGCATGATCTAAAAAGGAAAGGACACAACGCTGACATAAACGACTACCGTCCTACAACAATGACATCAGTGGTCCACAGGCTGGCGATGCAGATTTTAAAGGAAAGACTGTATGTATGTGGTAAGGCATTGAAAAACGCCTTACCACATACCTCTCAAAATTTAATATTCTTTCCTCAAATCCATTCGGCTTCAGGACGGGTTCTTCGACTGACTACGATTTCCTTTCTTTCACAGATAACATAAAAAGCGCCATTGATTCTGGTTTCTACGCAGAATCAGTTTTCATAGATCTATCGAAAGCGTTCGACTCCATCAATCATGACATCCTCATTTCTAAACTACGGGCAGTAGCAGTCGACGGGCCCGTGCTGAAGCTTATAAAGAGCTATTTAACAGACAGACAACAGGCTGTGTGTGTTGGTTCCTCGCTTTCTAACTTCGAAATAACAAACAAGGGTGTTCCGCAGGGATCGATACTTGGCCCACTACTTTTCTTACTTTACATAAATGATTTGCGTAATCACCTATCACAATCAGAAGCTTTCCTTTACGCACCCGACACGACATTGCTTGCTAGTGAACGATCACTAACTGCCCTTACATCGAAGTTGAATACTCATTTGAACAATATTTTAGCATGGTGCCGCCTTCATTCGCTGAAAATGAATCCCACCAAGAATTCATTCATGCTTTTTTATACCAGTCACAGAACACCAGAAATACTTCCCACTATCATTTTTGATTCTCATGTCATTAGTGCAGCTGATGAATGCTCAGTTCTCGGTGTTACTTCAGATACTAACTTAAAATTTACGAAACACATCGCCCATTTGAAGCGCAAAATTGCTCCTAGTATTAAACTTTTATTAAAAGCCAGGTACTATTTCAGCAAACCTACAATATACTAACACTTTATTATTGTTTCATTCACAGTCATCTGAACTACTGCACCTCCTCATGGGATACCACATATGCAACACACATAGCACCGCTGCAACATTTACAAAATCAGGCCATCCGTATATTAACGTTCAGCTCATTTTGCTGCTGTGTGTCTGACATTCTTCATAATAACAGAATAATATCATTAGACAACCTTGTTAAATGCATTTTATCCATAGTGTTCTTTAAAATAATGAACAACCCTCTTCCGGTAAACATATTTCCAGACGCTGTTTTAGTAAACACCAACCGAACAAGATTTGCAGCTAACAACAATTTATTATTGCCATTAGTCCATACTAATTATGGAAAACACTCTGGTTATTTCACGTCCTTATCAACCCGGAACAGTCTTTCCTTTAACGTTAAGCAGTCTTCATCATTAGCTATTTTGAAAAACACATTTTTACTTTTCTGCTGGATACCATAGAATTCTAAGATGTGTAATATTATCTACACCTGTTCATATTCACGCACTCCTAATGGTACCACAGCCACTCATCCTTTTCTTGCTTTTTTCGTTCCTCTGTTCGTTTCGTCAATACCATTTGGCTTTTTCTTTTATTTTTTTATGTTATATGCAGTGTTTTGTTGTACTTATGATTGTTAAAATTGTTTTTTAGTCTGTATTCTATTTATTTGTATAACTTATTCCACGTTGCTGCATTTTACTTGAGCATATTATTCACGTTTTCTCACAGGAGGTCCCCCTTCAGCCAAGTGCTCTGGGACCTCCTTCTGTATGTTTATGTAAGCATGTATGTTTTGTACGAAAGTAAAAATAAACTGAACTGAACTGAACTGACTGCCGGCATGGATAGAGGATGTGGGGGTGCTGGGGCAACTGCAGATTGGGTTTCGGAAACACAGGAGCTTGGAAGACAAACTGTTCTCACTGACGCAGTGCATCAAAATTGCAGAAAAGAAACTCGGGCCCCTGGGGCAAGCATTTCTGGATATCAAGGGAGCATACGATTGTGTAGTTTAAGAGGACTTGTGGGGGATACTTGACACACTACGGGTGGAAGACGGAGTCACTTATCTTTTAAAGTATATCTATAAAAGTAACAAGGTAGTTATAAAGTCAGTGAATGCGTCAATCAGCCGCACGATTACGTATTCGAAAGGGTACATACTTTGTCATCGAGGCCGTCGCATCCGTAGTCGTAGTAGGCATACTGTCCTCTCACACATGTCACGCGATTCGCTCGTTGTGGCAGCTCTAAACCCTCGTGAATATCCTCGAGTAGCGCTGTCATCCTGCTCACACCTATATCGCCACAACGTGTCCCCAGCTACGCTCTAAGCAGGCGCCATGCAACGTGAGCACTCGGGCACGGCAGCCTGCATCGGGCACGCGCGGCGGTATTTTCCCCACGAAACACCTATACACTACGGTTCTCGGCCGTTCCATTCAGCGCGCGCCCCATTGAAAAAATGCATGACCTTCTATATACACGTCCGACCTGCTCACCGGCGCGCTCTCTTACGGCGGCGCATGCATAGAGTTTCTTCATATACACTAGAAGGAACTCTGGCGCTATGGTCTATGGGAGTTGCAACACATGGCGATTCAGCGAGCATGGGAATGATGGGTGGTACACACATTTGTCTAATTTTCATACTTCTGGCCTGCTTCTGTCTCCAAGTGTGTTCGTGTGGCTTGAAGCTGTTTTTTACGAAAACATAAATTAGTGAATGTTCACTGTTTGCGCTTCACACACGACCTTGTTCATTTAGGCTTAACAATTCGAATCAAGTCACTAAGTTCAAAAGGGTTTGTTCTTTCTTTAAGTACAAAACCGTAACCAGCAATAATGAACGCGCAAGTAAGTTCGCCGTCTGCAAGTACCAAGACTAGGCAAATGTGTGTACTACCCATCATTGCCATGGTCGCTGAACGATCGCAGCGCCAGAGTGCCCTGTAGGTAATTTTGGGAAACTCTATGGGCGCATGGGCCTGAAAATTGAGATGTGTAGGGACCGAAAGTGCCACCAGATGCCGCAAGAACTTACCCACATAGCAGACGATGCACCGTCGTGTACATTGAGCGCGCGGCGAAGTCTTGCACACTGCACGCGCGCGCGCTCTTGTGTGTGGTGTGTGTGTGTGTGTGTGTGTGAGTGTGTGTGTGTGTGTGTGTGTATGTGTGTGTGTGTGTGTGTGTGTGTGCATGTGTGTGTGTGTGTGCGTGTGTGTGTGTGTGTGTGCGTGCTGACTGATTCACGGGAAATAATATCTTGAGGACACACGCTGGTCATAATGAGCGCAGGAGACGAGTGAAATTCATGTTGATCAGCCGACTTTCCGTCAGACGGCCAACAGACGGCCGTAACACGTAGGCCGCATAAACAAATGTATACTATAAATGAAGTGGGGCACGCAACCGGTACATTTCTAACTTTGCTTCGCGAAGCCTCGCATCAGCTGTGGAAAAGTAAATCAGGCGTTGACGGATCATCTTTCCGCAGGGCACTCTGCCCTGCTGGACACATTCTGTCACCTGTTTTCAGGACCAACTCGTTGCCGCTGCAAGGACATCTGTTTCAAGACACACCAATTCCACGCTGTCCCGATGTGAAGGGTTTGTGATGAGCAATAATTGTAACCGTCAGGGCCAAGCAAACTTGAGGCGACGTAAACGTGCGGCTCTTGCACATGACAAAACTTTAGCAACGTAGCGGCTTGCCGGTACAACGACAGCTCGCACCAACAGTATTTTCAAAACGTCCATCTAAATTTAGTCATCGCGGTTACACCCAGTTAAAACGTTAATGCGCCTTCAATACACTTACCACGTATCTTGCATTGGCGGGGCCACCACGCTTTCTCATTACTGCTGGTACACTGTCTTGAGAATATGCTTCATATAAAAGCATTACGAAACAAAGTCAACTTAATAAGTTGCTCTCCTTATCATTTTATGTATTCCGACTATCTACTTTGCGATATCACTTTCTTGTTTCATGAAATTTTATATCTACCTACAAGTTTTACAGCTTGTAAAATTATGTAAACCTACACAGCAATACCTACTATGCCTGCCTGTTTCTGATCAAAGGCTGAATTTCCAAATTATTGGTTGACAACATGCACATAATGCATACTGAAGGACTATTTGGCAAAAACTTCGTAGAACGAAATTTAAACGCTGTTCACACATTCACCCTGGCAATTTACTAGACAAGTCCCATATATATTTCAGTACTACACAACTTCATAAATTCCATGCTTGGTGCTGAAGATACAAAAGTGGATTCCTCGAAAGCTATTGCTGGTACCTGTGTGAGCTTTCCCACTGCAAGAAGCAGAAGTAGGAAGCAAATTCAGAATTTAAATGAGTTTATTTCACTCAACATACACTGAAACACCTGCATTTGGCAGGCGCAATGCCGTTAAGATTTCCAACTTTAAATGTGCAGTCATTATCAGTAATGGAATAGACATTCTGATTGTTGTGGCAGAAAAAATGCTGTTATGAAGTGGAATTTTGTGTAAGGGGGGCAGATGGCAAAATAACTTGTGCAACACCTCCAGTTTAAAGCATCATTTAAAGGACACCAAACTTTGAGGCTATATATAACAAGCCTGTCGTGGGTTTTCTCTGTATGCAAGGACACTCCACACGAAGGGTCCAACGCAACAAGGGTTCTAAATATAATTTATTTCACTTCCAAAGTGTACCCGAATGCTCATTCTACCAATCACCCATCACTAGCGCCACTGCCACTGACGTCTTTCTCTAGGAAGGGGTAGAAAATCGCCCGCTGGACTTGCAGCAAAGAACGCAGCAGTATACCATCGCAGAAAATGGTATTATACTGCTGCCGTCCCTTGACGATGTTGCCGACTATGTATAGTAACTGATTACACGCAACAGCTTCACAAAGGGGCACCTATCGCACCTAGCAAACTTCAGACTCTGAGTTGGTGGCGACTGGGAGCGTACAGAAAATGAAGTGGCCGCTAACACGATGTGGGTTAGTGGTAGTACCACGGCGTGCTGTGGCTGTTTCGAGAACCAAGAAAAACTGAACAAGCAAAAGCAAATCTGGCGACAGGGGTAGCAACGCTATGAAAAGGTCGGAAGTTTATATAGCAGGTCGTGAAAAATTGTAACTGGAGAAGTTCTGCCATACGCCGCGACGTGGCACTCTTCTCATATTCTTGAGAGAAGAGGACTCTAACATGGCCAGGGTTAGGGATGGCGACTTCAGGACAGTGATGGAAGATGGGAGCGTGAGGGTGGAGGCCCTGTCAGGGAAGGGCATGGTGGATGCGCTGGCTAAAGCTGAGGAGGTTGTAGAGGACAGCATGGAGGGCGAAAATCTTGTCATCATTCATGGTGGGCTCATTGATGTGTTTAAGGGCAAGGTTCAGTACCTTCTAAGACAGTTAAAAGATGGGATGCATAAGCTCCGAGAAGCCTCTCGGAGTGTGCATGTGACCATATGCACAGTCCCAGAGGTCTGGGGGCAGTCTCGTGGGACTGAACGGAGGGTAGTGGAGGCCAACGGTGTGATCAATGGTATGAGCCGACAACTCGGATACAGGGCAATGGAGGTGAACCAAGACGTGTATGAGCCCGGCGCTCACCCCTTTACACAGGACGGCATTCACTACAGTGATGCGACGTGCGGAATGTTTGGTAATAGGATGGGTCGTCAAGCCACAGCTTCTTTAGGATGGCCCAGAGCTCTGAGGTCAACAGTGTTGCCGAAGACGGTTCTAAAGGGGCAAAAATATTCGAGCCACACGGAGTCCGTGGGAGAAGAAGTTGACGTAAGCACTAGGGTGGAGTATGTCAGACTTGCCTATAGTAACATGCATGGTGGCAGGAATAGGTTAAATTGGGAAGGGATAGAAGAGCAGTTGAGGCAGGAGGAACTGATGGTATATGGGTTTGTGGAGACACATCTTCGGGACATGGAGCAACCACCTTGCAATCCGTACTACGTATGGGCATATTGCAATAGAACAGAAAGCAGAAGGAAGGGGTGGTGGTATAGGGGCATTTATTCATAAAAGTACAGACTGGCAATGGGTCAAAGCAGGAGTGCAAGGAACATTTATGGCTGAAAGGGAAAGTGGCAGGGCAAATGACACTCTTTGATATGGTGTACTTGTCGACGGGAGCAAAGGCCAAAGAGGAAAATGAGGCATTGGTCCAGTGTATATCAAAGGACATTGAGGAATTAGGAGGAGAGTGCGAGATAAATTTACTATGAGATATGAATGCGCAGATAGAAGATATAGATGAGTATACTGACTCAACAGGCAAAATGATCATAGATATGTGCGAAAGGCATGATTTGATCATTTGCAACAGTATGGAGAGGTATGAAAGGCAAACAACATGGGAGGTAGAAAGGTTGCAGTCGACGATAGATTACGCACTGATGTCACATAGGGTGTATGATAAGCTCAGGGGAATGCACATAGATGAAGGTGGCTCTAGAAGTCTGGGTAGTGATCACAAACGTATCAGGCTAAGTTTTGGAAGAGCAGTGAAAGTGGGAAGGAGACCAGATGAGCACCTACAGGAAAATTTTTATTCAGAAAAGCAAATTGAAATAGCAACTAAACAAATTGAGAAAGTAATTACTGAGGATAATAAAACGGTGTGGACATACACGAATATAATTAGACTGTTTGAGCTAGAGCTTGCTAAGGCACGTGACAAGTCACCCCGGAAAAGAAGACACAAACCCGAAAATTGGTGGGATGAGGAAGTTAGGAGAGCCATTGCAAAACGTAAGGAAGCCTCTAGGAAACACAGACATGCTAAGCAGTGGGGTGAACCGGCAGATGATGTTGAAAGAAAATGGGAAATCTTTCCAAGCTGTAAAAGGGATGCATCCCTTCTGATCAATGCAATGATTAGAAGAAAGGGTGCTTGTGGCTGGCAGAAGTACATAAAAAGGACAGAAAGGCAGCAGCGAAATTTCGGAACCATCTAAACTCCCTAAGAAATGAAACAAGCCTAGAGCAGAGGTTTATAACTACAGCTCAAGATGCAAGGCTAGAAGGGGATGAACCTATTGAATATATAAGAAAAAGGTGACAGAAAAAGTTCAACAAAGAAGTGTCTTATGCACCAGAATAGACAAGGATGGATCAAGTGTAGCAATGGCTCCATTTTCACAACGCGAGTGGGAAAGAGCCGAGAAGAGGGTTCCAAGTAGTACATGAACAGGCCCAGATGGCATTCCAATTATGCTGATAAAGACATCGGGTCCGACGTCTGTGCAGACTTTGAGAGAGGCAGTGAGCTGAACAATAATCGATGATAAAGTCCCCGATGGATGGAAACTTAGCAGGATGAGCATGATCTATAAAGGAAAGAAGACAAAGCTGACATAAACAACTACCGTACTATAACAGTGACATCAATGATCTACAGGCTGGCGATGCACATTATAAAGGAAAGAGTGCAGACATGGATAGAGGATGAGGGGGTGCTGGGGGAACTGCAGAATGGGTTTCGGAAACACAGCAGCTGGGAAGACAGTACGTTCTCACTGACGCAGTGCATCGAAATAGCAGAAAAGGAACTCGGGCCCCTGTGGCTAGTATTTTTGGATATCATGGGAGCGTACGATTTTGTAGTTGAAGAGGACTTGCGGGGGATACTGGACACACTACGGGTGAAAGATGGAGTCACTAATCTTTTAAAGTATATCTATAAAAGTAACAAGGTAGTTATAAAGTCAGTCACTGCGTCAATCAGCCGCACAATTAATTATTCGAAAGGGCACATACATTGTCATCGAGGCTGTCGCATGTGTAGTAGTAGTAGGCGTACTGTCCTCTCACACATGCCACGCGATTGGCTCGTTGTGGCACCTCTAAACCCTCGTGAACATCCTCGACTAGCGCTGTCATCCTGCTCACACCTATATCGCCACAACGTGTCCACAGCTACGCTCTAAACAGCGCGCCATCCAACGTGAGCACTCGAGCACGGCAGCCTGCATCGAGCACGCGCGGCGGTGTTTTCCCCATGAAACACCTATACACTACGTTTTCCCGGCCGTTCCATTCGGCGCGCACCCCATTGAAAAAAATGCACGACATTCTATATAAACTTCTGACCTGCTCACCGGCGCGCTCTCTTTCGGCGGCGCATGCATAGAGTTTCTTAATATACACTAGAGGAAACTCTGGCACTATGGTATATAGGAGCTGCAACACACGGTGCTTCAGCGAGCATGGGAACGATAGGTGGTACACACATTTGTCTAATTTTCGTACTTCTGGCCTGCTTCTGGCTCCGTTTGTGTTCGTGTGCCTTGAAGCTATTTCTTTACAAAAACATAAATCAGCAAATGTTCACTGTTTGCGCTTTACAACCTTATTCTTTTAGGCTTACCAATTCAAATCAAGTCACTAAGTTCGAAAGGGTTTTTTCTTTCTTTCAATACAAAACCGTAACCAGCAATAAACGAACCCGCAAGTACGATACGCCGCCTGCAAATGTGTGTACTACCCATCATTCCCCATTGTCGCTGAACGATCGCAGCGCCAGAGTGCTCTCTAGTTAATTTTGGGAAACTCTATGGGCACATGAGCCTGAAAAATGAGATGTGACCGAAAGTGACACCAGATGCCGCCGGAACTTACTCTTATAGCAGACGATGCGCCGTCGTTTACATTGAGCGCGCGGCGAAGTCTTGCACACTGCGCGCGCGCGCGCGCTCTTGTGTGTGTGTGTGTGTGTGTGTGTGTGTGTGTGTGTGTGTGTGTGTGTGTGTGTGTCTGTGTGTGTGTGCTTGTGTGTGTGTTGTTAAGGTCGAAGGAGGAAGTTCGCTGATGGCGTCGCACCGCTGCCACCAGTTGTTAATGTTGAAGGAGGAAATGGCAGATGGCGTCCGACCGCTGTCACCAGTTGTTGCGAATGGGGTCTACCCGGTCTCTTGTCGTAGCATGGTGTAACCGGGTGGAGGAAACGAACGCTGACGAGAAGAGGATATGAAAACAAACAGGTTTATGGCACTATTTACACTTATTTACAGCAAACAAAGGTGAGTATATTTACAAACCACGAGCGTGGTGGTTGAACCTTTACATAGTTCAGAGTGACGTCCAGCACTCTGCGGCGTCGTCTTAAGCACTGTCGGGCTCCTCCTCTTTGAGTTGAACACCAATCACACACACAACAGGTGAGGGGGACGAGCATGCATGGTCCACGTGAACGTCCAAAATTAAATCGTGACCACAGTACTGCAAGGCGGCGCCAGCGGGGCTCTTCCTCATCGTGTGTGTGCCACTAGTCGAGAGGTCCCAAGCTCTTGACAGCATACATCAAAGGGTCCGCCGATCTGTTCGCTCAATTAGCCGGGCGATTTGTGGTGGCCACCATGGTCTCTTCCAAGGAATATGCTGTCCTTGTTGTCCTCTCTCGAACGGTTTACGGCGTCGTGACGGCACGATGTCTCATCCTCCGACTAGCAGGGACAATGCCTGACGGGCATAGGCAGCCGGCCGGTCGGCTACTTGATTTAGGCTTAAAAGAGCACCACTCACAACAGATTCCCCCTCGTCAGATGAGTTGCCGAGGTCATCAGGCACCACTGCTGCTCGAAGGGATGACGAAGGGTCCACATTTGAAAGTCAGGAACTCGCCTTTTATTGCCACATGGTCTGGGTAATTGCCGAAATCTTCGACAGCGTCTGGCAGACTCGTCGCCGAAGAGGTTGAGAGCCTCCCCAGTAGATCGGCTTACGCACAATGGCGTCTGCCCAGATGAATGGCGGCGTCAAATGTAACAGTGTCTGTGTGTGTGTGTGTGTGTGTGTGTGTGTGTGTGTGTGTGTGTGTGTGTGTGTGTGTGTGTGTGTGTGTGTGTGTGTGTGTGTGTGTGTGCCTCCCCAATATACCTCCCAGTAGACCTGCTTACGCACAATGTCGTCTGCCCAGACGAATGGTGGGGCCAAATGTAACAGTCTGTGTGCGTGTGCGTGTGCGTGTGTGTGTGTGTGTGTGTGTGCGTGTGCCTCCCCAATATACCTCCCAGTAGACCTGCTTACGCACAATGTCGTCTGCCCAGACGAATGGTGGAGCCAAATGTAACAGTCTGTGTGCGTGTGCGTGTGCGTGTGTGTGTGTGTGTGTGTGTGTGTGTGTGTGTGTGTGTGTGTGTGTGTGTGTGCTTTTAACGCGTGCGCTAACTGATTCACGGGGTTTAGTATCTCGATGCAACACGCTAGTCAGAATGAGCGCAGGAGTCGAGTGAAATTGATGTTGATCAGCCGACTTTCCGTCAGACGGCCAACACAATGCCGTAACACGTAGGCCGCATAAAGAAAGAATATAATATAAATGAAGTGGGGAATGCAACCGTTACATTTCTAACGTCGCTTAGCCAAGCCTCGTATCAGCTGTGCAAAAGTAATTCAGGGGTTGACGGCACATCTTGAAACAAAAGTTTCCGCAGGGCAATCTGCCCTGCTGGACCCACGCTGTCGCCTGTCTTTAGGACCAACTTGTTGCCGCTGCAAGAACTTCTGTTTCAAGACTCACCGTTTCCACGCTGACCAGATGTGTGGGATGTGTGATGAGTGGTAATTGTAACCGTCAGGGTCAAGCAAACGTGCGGCCCTTGCACATGTCAAAATTTGAGCAACGTAGCGGCTTGCTGCTACAACGACAGTTTGCGCCAACAGTATTTTCAAAACATCCAACATCTAAATTTGGTCATCGCAGTTACAGCCAGTTGAAACGTCAATGCGCCTTCATACAATTACCACGTATCTTGCATCGGCAGGGCCACCACGCTTTCTCATGACTGCTGGTACACTGTCTTGAGAATATGCTTCATATGAAAGCATTACAAGACAAACCCAACTTAATCAGTTGTTCTTCTTATCATTTTATGTATTCCGACTATCCACTTTGCAATATCACATTCTTGTTTCAAGAAATTTTATATCTGCCAACAAGTTTTACAGTTTGCAAAACTATGTTAACCTACAAAGCAATACCTACTATGCATGCACTGTTTCTGATCAAAGGCTGAATTTCCAAATTATTGGTTGAAATCATGCACATAATGCATCCTGAAGGCCCGTTTGGCAATAACTTTGAAGAACTAAATTTCAATGCTGTTCGCATATTTACCCTGGCCACTTACTAGACAAGTCCCATATCTATGTCACTACTACACAAGTTCATAAACTCCATGCTTGGTGCGGAAGATACAAAAGCGGATACCTCAAAAGCTATTGCCGGTACCTGTGCGAGCTTTCCATTTGCAAGAAGCAGAAATAATAAGCAAGTTCACAATTTTAATAAGTTTATCTCGCTCAGCATACACTGAAACACCTGCAATCTGCAGGCACGTTGCCGTTAACAATTCCAACATTAAACGTGCAGTCATTATTAGTTATGGAATATACATTCTGAGTTTTGTGGCAGGAAAAAGGCTGTTATGAAGTGGAATTTGGTGTGAGGGGGGGCAGATGACAAAATATTTTGTGCAACTCCTCGAGTTTAAAGCATCATTTAAAGGACACCAAACTTTGAGTTTGTATATGACAAGCCTGTCGTGGGTTTTCTCTGTATGCAAGGACACTCCACACGAAGGGTCCGACGCAACAAGCGTTCAAAATCTAGTTTAATTCACTTCTAATGTGTACCCAAATGCTCATTTTTCCAATCACCCACCACTAGCGCGGCTGACACTGACATCGTTCTCTAAGAAGGGCAACGGAAGTTGCCCTTCCTAGAAAGTCGCCCTCTGGACTTGCAGTAAGGTACGCAGCAGTATACCATCGCAGAAAATCGCATTATACTGCTGCCGTCCCTTGACGATGTTGCCGACTATGTATAGTAACTGATTACACGCAACAGCTTCACAAAGGGGTACCTATCGCACCTAGCAAACTTCAGACTCTGTGTTGGCGGCGACAGGGAGCGTACGGAAAATGAAGTGGCCGCCAACACGAGGGGGTTTAATGGTGGCGCCACGACGAGCTGTGGCCGTTTCGAGAACCAAAAAAAAACAAGCAAAAGCAAATCTGGCGACATGGGGAGCAACGCCATGAGAAGGTCGGAAGTTCAAATAGCAGGTCGTGAAAAATTGTAACTGGAGAGGTTCTGCCATACGCCGCGACGCGGCACTTTTCTCCTATTCTTGGGAGAAGAGGACCCTAACAGGGCGAGGGTTAGGAATGGCGTCTTCAAGACAGTGAAAGAAGATGGGAGAGTGAGGGTGGAGGTCCAGTCAGGGAAGGGCATGGTGAATGCAGTGGCCAAAGCTGAGAACGCTGTAGAGGACTGCATGGAGGGCGAAAATCTCGTCATTATTCATGCTGGGCTCTTTGATGTGTTGAAGGGCAGGGATCAGAACCTTCAAGGACCGTTAGGAGATGGGATGCGTAAGCTACGGAAGCCTCTGGGAGTGTTCATGTGACCATATGCGCAGTCCCAGAGGTCTGGGTGCAGTCTCGTGGGACAGAAAGGAGGGTAGTAGAGGCTAACGGTGTGATCATTGGTATGAGCCGGATACAGCGCAAAGGAGGTGAACCAAGACGTGTACGAGCCCGGCGCTCGCCCCTTTGCACAGAATGGCATTCACTACAGTGGTGCGACGGGCAAGAGGTTTGGTAATAGGATGGGTTGTCAAGCCACAGCTTTTTCAGGGGGGCCCAGAGCTCTGAGGTCAACAGTGTAGCCGAAGACGGTTCTTAAGGGACACACATATTCGAGCCACACGGAGTCCGTGGGAGAAGAAGTTGACGTAAGCACAAGGGTCGAGCTAAGTCAGACATAGGCTATATTAACATGCAGTGTGGGAGGAATTCGTTAAAGTGGGAAGAGATCGAAGAGCAGTTGAGGCGGGAAGAAGTGATGGTATATGGGGTTGTGGAGACACATCTTCGGGACATGGAGCAACCACCTTGATATCCCGACTACGTATGGGAATATTGTAATAGAACAGAAAGCAGCAAAAAGTGGGGTGGTATTGGGGAATTCATTCATAAATGTACAGACTGGCAATGGGTCAAAACAGGAGTGAGAGGATAATTTATGGCTAAAAGGGAAAGTGGCACGGCAAATGACACTCCTTGGTTTGGTGTACTTGTAAACGGGAGCAAAGGCCAAAGAGGAAAACCAAGCAATGGTCGAGTGTATATCAAAGGACGTTGAGTAATTAGAAGGACAGAGCGAGATAATTATACGAGAAGATATGAATGCGCACATAGAAGATATAAATGGGTATACTGACTCAACAGGCAAAATGATCATAGATATATGTGAAAGGCATGGTTTGATCATTTGCAACAGTACTAAGAAGTGTGGAGGGCAAATAACATGGGAAGTAGGAAGGCTGCAGTCGATGTTAGATTATGCACTGATGTCACCTAAGATGTATGATAAGCTCAGTGGAATGCACAGATGAAGGTGGCTCCAGAAGTCTGGGTAGTGATCACAAACGTATCAAGCTAAGTTTTGGAAGTGCAGTGAAAGTGGGAAAGAGACAAGATGAGCAACTACAGGAAAATTTTCATTCAGAAAGGCAAATAGCAATTGCTACTAAACAAAGTGAGAAAGCAATCACTGAGGATAATAAAACAGCGTGGACATACACAAATATAATTAGACTGTTTGAGCTAGAGATTGCTAAGGCACGTGACAAGTCAGCCGGGAAAAGAAGACACAAGCCCAAGAGTTGGTGGGATGAGGAAGTAAAGAGGGCCATAGCAAAACGTCGAGAAGCCTTTAGGGAACACAGACATGCTAAGCAGTGGGGTGAACCAACAGGCGATGTCGAAAGAAAATGGGACATCTTTCTAAGCTCTAAAAGGGAACCATCCCTCCTGATCACTGAAAAAATTAGAAGAAAGGTTTCTCAGTTGCTGGCAGAAGTACATAAAAAGGACAGAAAGGCCGCTGCGAAATAATGGAACCGTCTAAACTCCCTAAGAAATGAAACAAGCCTAGAGCAGAAGTTTGTAACTACAAATCAATATGCTATGCTAGAAGGGGACGAAGCTTTTGAATATATAAGAACAAGGGTGACAGAAATATTTCGACAAAGCAGTGCCTTATGCGCCAGAATAGACAAGGATGAATGAAGTGGCGCAATGTCTCCATTTTCACAACGAGAGTGGGAAAGGGCTGAGAAGAGGGTTCCAAGTAGTACATCAACAGGCCCTGATGGCAATTCAATTATGCTGATAAAGACATTAGGTCCGAAGTCTAAGCAGGCTTTAGAGAGGCAGTGAGCCAAACAATAATCAATAGTGAAGTTCCCGATGGATGGCAACTTAGAAGGATGAGTATGATCTATAAAGACAAGGGGGACAAAGCTGACATAAAAAACTATCGTCCTTTAACAGTGACATCAGTGGTCTACAGGCTGGCGATGCAGATTATAAAGGAAAGACTGCAGGCATGAATAGAGGTTGAGGGGGTGCTGGGGTACTGCAGAATGCGTTTCGGAAGCACAGGAGGTTGGAAGACAATCTGTTCTCACTCACGCAGTGCATCTAAATAGCAGAAAAGGAACACACGCCCCTGTGGCTAGAATTTTTGGATATCAAAGGAGCGTACGATAGTGTAGTTCAAGAGGACTTGTGGGGTATACTAGACACACTAGGTGTGGAAGATGGAGTCACTAATCTTTTAAAGGAACTCTATAAAAGTAACAAGGTAGTTATAAAGTAGGAAAAACAGTTATCCAAGCCCACAGAGGAGGAACGAGGGCTTAGGCAGGGGGTCCTCTGTCACTCTTGTTATTCATGATGTGCCTACAAAGATTAGAGGCCACATTAGAGGGAAGTGGACTTGGCTTCAACCTCTCTTTCGTAAAACAAGGAAAACTAATTGAACAGGCACTACCAGCATTGATGTACACAGATAATATAGTGCTAATGGCCTACAACAACGAAGATTCGCAGAGATTGGTCGGCATCTGCGGTAAGGAGGGAGATAGGTTAGATTTCAGATACAGTAAGGAAAAATCAGCAGTCATGATGTTTAATGACAATGAAAGTAGTGAGCTTAGAATACAGGAGGTCACGCTACAGATGACAGATAAATACAAATATCTGGGCGTATGGATAAGCAATTGGACGGAGTACCTAAGGAAACACGAAATATACGTGACGACTAAAGCTAACAGGAATGCAGCAGTGATGAAAAATAGGGCTCTGTGGAATCACAATAGGTATGATGTTGTAAGAGGAATATGGAAATGGGTCATGGTTCCTGGGCTGACGTTCGGCAATGCGGTCTTGTGCATGAGATCAGAAGTTTAAGCAAGATTAGAAATTAAGCAGCGTGGAATAGGTAGCCTTGCTTTAGGAGCTCACGGGAATACACCAAATCAGGGAGTACGTGGTGATATGGGATGGACATCATTTTAGGGCGGGGAAGCTAGCAGAAAGATAAAATTTGAGAAGCGATTGAGAGAAATGGGGGAGGCGCGTTGGGCTAGGAAGGTTTCCAGCTACTTGTACATGAAGAATGTCGATACAAAATGGAGGAAGCGAACCAAGAAATTGACTGGTAAATACTTAAAAAACAGCAGGTGGCCAAACCAAAAAGAACTATCGGTTAAGAAGAATGTGAAGGAAACGGAGACTGACATGTGGGGAATTGGCATGACTAAATAGTCCGCACTAGAGATTTATCGAACTTTTAAGCAGGAAATTGCCAAAGAAAGGATTTATATACTCGTTGTAGTTCTCTACTGTTTGAGACCAGGACGGGAGTATTGCGAACCAAGACATATCGGGCCAAATACGAAGGGGTTGACACGGTATGCAGTGCGTGTGGAGAGGAAGAAGGAACTGCTGAACACTTGATAATGTTCTGTAAAGGGCTTCACTTAATGGTTCAGGATGATGGCACACAGTTTTTCAATACACTGGGGTTTAGGGACAGGGAGGGCAAAATGGACTTTAAGCGGGTAGAAGGAACTAGGAGGGGGTTATCGATTGGTGGCTAAAGTCAAGGCACGAGTGAAAATTAAACCCTTCACTGCAAAGCACGAATCCTTAACTTCACTGTTCAAAGGGAAAAAAATAAATCTAGTTTGTGGTTCAATAAGTATTACGGCTTGGTGGTGCTTACCACCGCCCGATTTAAAGATTACAGCTGTATCCATGCATCCAGCGAGTTTCGTCGTTTGCGCGTTTAGTGGAACTACTAACTCCTCTTTTAGCGGTCGGGTAAGTTAGTGTCTTTTTTTTCTTTTAGGGGCACTCAACGCGGCTAAAATGTTTATTTCAGGATGTATCAAAATACCGTTAAAATAGTAGTTACTACCACGTTTTTTAAATGAAACTGAATAAATATATTTTTTATAAGAGCAGTGATTGTTTTTGCTCAAGTATTGAGAGTATTATGACGCCCGAAAAGCAGCAGCCCATTTGCATCGATTGCGTTTGTGTGGGGTATATAATTTGTTCAAAGCACACGAAAACACGTCCGCAACGCATGGGGCCGCGGCTGCTGTGACCTGGTGGGTATAGCCAGCATGCTATATTCACACGGTCAAAATAATGAAATGCTACAGTGTACTAGAATACTTTCCAGTGGCACGACCGTGCCTCGCCGGCTGACGCGCGTGGTGGCAGCTGCAGCGCTGCCATCGACCACTCTTGAAAGTTCGCCCTGGCTCTCCTCTGCAGTGTACGTTGCACACGAGAACGTGACGCGTGTTCGGTTATGCACTGCCGCTGTTTTAACGTAATTAAGGCTGGGTTCACAAGTATTTTCTGGTTACTTTATAACCGCATTGGCGTGTTTAAGCTGCTCGCATGACTTCGGGCCTCTCAGCAAGAAAAGCTATGGCAGACGAAAGCCAGTCGATGCGCTGCAACTTTTTTTTTTACCCGTAAAGGACCATTCCAGGCAATGTGGCTATTTCGCGAGTACTAAATTTTGTGAAACAGTTATTATTCGTGAAACCAAATATCCGTGTGATATTCGTGATCATAAAAAAACACGTCGTATGCGATATAAACTATCAAAAATCAGACACGAAAGCAGACAATGCGCAAAAGAAAAAAAAAACGAACTCCAAAGCACTCTTAATGACCCACACGATTTTATTGCACGCGTTTTTCATTTGCACAAAAATTATTCTTGAAGCTTCAATGCTCAAAGCAAGCAGTGTAGAATTACAGCTAAGTTAGTCTGCTTAGCTTGAGGTGTTGTGCTGCCTTTCTCTTTGACAACACGTTTGCTTTGTTCAAGCCTTTGATAAAAAGGAAGTCGTGGGGTAACATAAAAGCTGACTATGCGAGGAGTCAGACTCTTGGCGTGAGCTCTGCATCCCACATTCAAAGAAGCGGCACAATGAATCATGTGCAGGATGCCCATCACGCTCTCCCGGTGAACTTTTCATGCACTAAAATAATTTGTGAATATATCTTCAAGCCTTGAGATACAGCGAAAGAGTTCAACTGACGGGTAGAGCAAACCGCCCTGATCATTGCGGCGTACAAATGCTGCAGCATGCAAGCGGCGCCCTTCTTCATTTGGAAGGAGGAGGCTGTCATTACATATAAGTCAGCCTTGAGTCGCTTCTCTGGACGCGGTACTCATCCACAGATTCACTGTCACATGAATATGAAGAACCCGCTTGCTTTTCCGTGCAAAGCTTCATTTGGTCGATCAGCTGTTGCTTTGGGGTTTCTTCCCTGTCCCCAACGTCAAGAAGAGAACTGATGACATCGCCTTCTGCATTCTCGCCTACAACACTGTGTGCAAAATTATAAAAAGAGAGACAGTGAGCAGAAACTGCTGTGGCGTCGGGTGAGAGTTGCAGCCGGATAAAAGTCTCACCATTCCGGATAAGTTTTCTACTTTATTTTGGCTCAGCCTGGATGTCAACAAGTAGCGAAACCCAACTTGCTCACGCAAACAGCGAACGAGCTCTAGAGTACTTGTTAAAGTGACTCTTAAGCCCTCAGCACTAGACTCGCTGAGAAACTTCTTTTTATCTGCATGGCGCTCCCAGGCGTCCAGGAAACTGAGCATTTTCTTAATGTTTTTCTCACCTGCCGAGTCGGGTCTGAGAGCCTCGACTGTGTATCTTGCTGTCATCACAGCAATCAGTGACTTCATTCTCGTGAAGAACTTCTCGGTCGCATCAATTTTACCACGGTGAGTCGAGAGAACATGGAGTAAAACATACTACGTTTGCGTCGTGAAGTTAATGTAGCGTCCAGCGCTTCCAAGGCGTTTTGAGTTCCATCACAGCAGCGACAGTCGCGGCCGCACACACTTCATTGCTGTTCGTAGCTTCGTCAGCTACTGTCACCTCTGCAACCTCCCCACGTGCCCTTTTTCGTTGCGGGACTTCTTCATTGCGCTTACTTTTTCGCTCATTCCTCTTGCGAGTGGGCTGTTTGCTTAAGTAAGCTGGCAGACTCGGCAAAATTGTGGGGACTGCGTCCGGAGTGAGCGTAGGCGTCCTACATGGAATGCGAACTTCCTCACCATTTATGCGGTGTACGTAGTCCCTGACAATAAAGCGCTGCTCAAAATGCAGCTCACATACCGCGCAGTCTGCGGTATGCAGTCAAAAGTGTTGAAGGTTCTAGGTGCCATCATAAGGAGGAGTTAAGAACTTGTGTTTTCTCAAACAGGCCCTCACAGTCGTATGTCTAATTATGAGAACCCAAGGAAACGTCTCTGCCCATTTATTTTACTTTTTGCAAATTTCCCTGTAACCAAATGCTTTGGTACTTTCCCGTTCTTCCAATGCACTGAATAAGCAATCTCATTTATGCAATGTAAATTGTGATGTTAAAAGAGCTTTTAACCATAGCCACTCTATGCACGGCAAAACTGTGTTGACTGTGCAGGAGGCATCGATTACAGCCTATCTTGGTTCTGTGGACACAGTTATGTGGGTCAAAGATACGGGTGCCTAAGTATATGGTTGCAGGAATATTGTAAAAAGGTAAAAGCCATAGATAGATGGTTCTTTGGCTTCTGATTGTTGAGAATGTGGTTGCCAGCTTCTGTTTGAGAAAACAAAAGCTATTGCAGCTCACCTTTATGATAGCACCAGGATTATCATTGAGGCTGCATGAACAGCTAAAGGAAGCTGGTGACAGTAAACCTACGATGTTCCTATGTGCTAAAAAACTAGCTTACCTGTATTCATCGTCATGTGCTAGTTTGCCTTAGCTCTTTTTTACAGTTTCTTTCAGTGCACTTTCACTGGAGTTATTTCTTCTTACCATGAGCATGTTGATATTTTGGATGTAAGCTATATGTTGTATGTTCTAGAAAATTTCAGTTGGAAGCCTGCGCTTTCCCTCGTGTCACTAGTGTTGCTTTATGTGCAGTGCAGTTGTGCTGACTATTTCCAGATCTCTGCACAGATGCATTGTATGCATGTTGAAATCACACAGTCAGGCTCGCTCGCTGAATTTCGTGCCGACCTGTTGTGCCATGGTGATCTCCGACGACAGCACAGCTCTGGCCAACTGGGTTGGTCCTACGCCACCTCCTGCCACCGGTCCCCTACGACGACGTCAGCGCAGCTCTGGCTGACTGGATTAGCCCTACGCCATCTCCTGTGCCGACAAGAGCTATCGCAAGCCCCGTCTTCGGACTCCCGTGACTGTGTTTTCATAATTAACCAAAAATACAAAGGTCAAACTCCGTCTATACGCCGACGACTGTGTCCTCTATTCTTGTATTAGTACCTCCCGTGACCAAATACAGTTAAATAATGTTTCTTCTTCTTTCCGTACCTGGAGCTCAACGTGGCAAATGGCACTAAACCCAACAAAACGGTAAGCATGACATTCACAAACAAAAAGGAACCCCTACGTTTTTCCTAAGGCCAGAACATGAAGCATGTCAACGAATACAAGTATCTTGGCGTAACATTCTCACCGAACTTAAAATGGCATAAACATATAAACCTAACCTGTTTGAAAGCGCTCCGAAAATTGGGCTTCTTGAAGCGAACGTTAAAAGATGCAACTCACGAATGCAAACTAACAGCATACAAATCCCTGATACGGCCTGTTCTTGAATACGCCTCCGTTGTCTGGTAACCTCACTGCGCATGCGACATAGCACACTTGGAAGGTGTTCAAAAAAAAGCAATAAGATTCATATATCACCGTTATGATCACAATTTTTCGCCTTCGTCACACGCTGTACGTCTATCACTCAAATCACTTGAACACAGACGTACTTGCGAGCGTATCGGCACTTTACATAAAATCGTGAACAAGATAATCACCATTGACATGCCCTTTTCCTTTGCCAACTCCGTTGCAAACACTCGCAGGTCAAACCCCATTAACATCACACCCTTCATGCCATTTCTAGATTGTTTTAAGTTTTCATTTTTTCCTTTCACAGTGGAATTGTGGAATAATCTGGATGTTTCTCTCCGAAAGTTGCCTACCAATAGTTTTTTGAATGAACTACCAAACCATGTGTTTTGTTAGTTTAGTGTGTATTCACTGTTATGGACCCACTCCTGCAATGTCTCGAACTGTGAGACAGCAGTATTTGTAAATAAATAAATAATAAAAATAATTACTATCTCTCTAATGTCGTTGCTCACTGTTTTTGCGCATCTCCTTTTCTATATAGCTTTACTCATATCCTTTAATCCCTCCTTACCCCCATGCCTCGTGAGCTACTGTTGAGGTGTCCCAGTTTGATGCAGACAGTTACGGGGCTCACTTTTCCTTTAAAAATCGCATAAGAAATCGACACAGCGAAAAAACGAGGACGCAGGAAGAACAAATACACATCATTGAGCCATCTCCCAACTAAGTTTATGCGAAAGCATACCATTAGAAGGAAACCGAAAGTATCGAACTCCTTTGATCTGGTGGACCACAATCGCAAAGTTTAGTCCTGAAAAGGCTAGCATGGTGCAGAAATTTGATGTGGCAGAGGGGGTCAAAAACGTCAAGTAATGCAATATAAAAAGCCTTTTTACCACATCTTATATATGGGACACTTCTTAGAGAGATTTTTCATTAAAATTCGAGAGAGATGATGATACCGACATTCAGAATGACTAAAATATGGATGCTGATTACAAAATAAAGAACATTTACTTCGTTGGTATGTTCTGTCTGCATGGGGTGCTTGTGGAACAAAAGCTTCAGACCAATTACATCTGTGTGATTTGCCTGAACACGTTATCAAAAGCAAGAGGCAAGAAATAAGTGTGATTGCTATTTAGCAAAATGACCCAACTTTCTTCCTTGTAAAGTACAAAACAGCTGCTGAAGTTCTGAACATGCTCGCTTGATGCCTTGCGAAATTTAACAGCAACAAAAGAAATGTTTGTACTCTTCTTAAGAGACGATCCTCATGGTCGATCGCAGGGCCTCGTCATTAGGGTAAAAGCATCGGCTTCAGAGTGTTCTTTGCATGCTTGGTCACTCAAGGAAGGTCAGTGAGACACCTTTTTCAGGCCTTTGATTTAATCTGCAACCAGTGCTGAGTGTTGTTCTCACGTGATAACAATGGGACAAAAAATTGAGGCAGATTTCCAATAGTGGTGCCAAGTCTCAAAGAAATGATACTGAACAAACTTCCTTGTTTTTGTGTTATTAGGCTTTTTTGTTCTGGATAGCTGAGTGGTTGTTTTCAGATTGTCAGTACATAGATTTGAATGCCATCTCGTTGAGATTTTTTTATGCCAACATTTTGTTCTTTTTGCACTCATTGTCTAGTCCATCAGTCTTAATGCATCTCATGCTGGACGTATCGGTGCACGTGTACTGGGAGCGAAGCACAGCAGAACAAAGATGAACAAGAGGCCAAAGAGAGCATGTGCCCGTTCATGGTGATAGTTACTTCTGTTCTTCCATCGCAGACATATGCTTTGACTAAACAGATCCACTGTTAATATCTGAAAAAGGTTTTCACATGCCCAATCTTTTACTACATTCCAAATTATCTTCCAATTCGTTCTTAAGTTTGTGTGCACCATCTGAATATCAAAGCATTTTTAGCGAAATAAAGATATTTTGACCGTTCCGATCTATCTATCTATCTAGCTGCCTGTGTCAGGGTGCTCGGGTGATCACCTCCTTTACTAGAACGTTCCAAAACTGGCATATTAGAGTATGAGTGTAAGACAAACATGACTGACGCATTGTGACTTGAATGACATAAAATACCTGTCGGGTAAACCATGAAACCTTTTCCCGTACACATCTGGTGCATACCCATGACCCATAAAATTTGGTCGTGTCCCGCAGGTTATAAGCCCACAGTAAGGCTTTATTCTCAAGTATTGGTCAAAAAAAAAACTGCTGCCTGTTTCAGTGACAATGGCGGAGAGTAAAATATTTCTAGACCATAAAAAATAAAAATCACAATTAAAGCCAAAAGTGAACCCAGGCTTTCTGTGAAGCAGTCAATATTTGTACCCCAGAGTTGTACGACTGCTTAAATTTACGTCCACCATGGTGGATCAGAGGCTAAGATGCTCACCTGACCCGAAGTTCGCGAGTTTGATCCCGGCCACGACAGTCACGTCTCTAGGACTTGTCATAAATGCAACAAGCGAGTATGCCTACAAACAGTTGTTATTAACATTGACGAAGCGTTACCCACAACCAGATGGTTCAGGCAGAAACCCAGCAAGCACAAGCCACACAAACGTCGTATTCTTTCACGCTGGCACATACTATTTCCTTATATATGAAATCAGTGCCTTACAACTTCTCAATTCTGAAAGCTTGATTACCACATGTATTCAACTTTAAAGGAAAGATCTGCCTTATTTTTATCATGCTTCATCTTGTTGCAGGTAGCAAGAGAAGATGCATTGTCATTTATACCATGGTGTACACTGTATTTTATCACAGATAGATTTATTGTCCTCTGGGGTCTTGAATGCACTCAAAAAACACTCATACATTTAAAGCCTCTTATGTTGGGTGCCTTGTTTATAACAGCATGTTTGCTGTGGCAAAGGGGCTAAGAAAGCATTTGTTCCTGGGAAACATCCATAATGTGGCTTGTAAGGAGCCCGTAATCAGTGTGTCTTATTTCATATGACTACTATGTTGCACAAATCACTGGCTTTTGCCTTCTTGCTGAACGGGTTTGCAACAACGAAGAATTTCTAATTTGTTCACAGTATGTGTGAAAAAATTTAGTTTTCTTAATCTCTTATCTGTCAGCATCAATGTAGAATGTGACAGTCTTGTGTGCCTTAAAATAAACTGATATTCATAACTCTGTTTCTTGTGTAGGTTTGTTTATGCCACACAAGCAAGCGCAGTCCCTGTACAGTTCTAGCCATGTTTTATGCAATGCAGCAAATAAAAAAGAAACTTTCTGCTGCACGGTAAATGTACGATGAAGCAAGCCCTGTGGGGATTACAACTCAGGTGACAAATTGCTAGCTGAGATTTTTCCATGTTATACAGAATTATGCGGTTGCATCAACAAAGAAACAAACAAAAACCAGTTCCAAGGTAACACACAATACTGCATTAATGCCCTGCTGAGTATAAATATTTTCTATTGGTATGACTAATTTCTCCTGTAATTTTTAATATGTGTCTATGCTGAGCATCTTCTGATACACAATGGGGCAAAAACAACCTCCTCTACAGCTTCAATCAAGCTCTTTTTTTTTTTCGCAGGCCTGCCTGCTTCACACAATAAATGAGAGAGTTATTCATCTAAGAGTTCAGTACAGGAGCAGAAACTTCACTTTGGTATGCATAGGTTCTATAACAAAAAAACAGAAAATGAGTATACCACTCTTGCAGGAAGGTAAAAGCATTTCAGTAGTTCTAAAGCTGAAGGAGAAAGGACAAAGGATTCTGCAGACCTAGCACTCATATGTAATATGATATCACAATCTAGTGCATTTAAAATAAAGCGTTATTCATACTCTGATTTCCTCTATGGCTTTGTTGATGCCAGGGATGTATGCATTGTTTCTTTACTGCTCTGGCCATCTATGAAAAATAGCAAAGAAAAACATTTTCTTCTATACAGTATAAGTACGTCCCAGGAACGAGTAGAGATTTGGTAACTAATTACCAATTGGGCTATTTTGGACAAAGAATTACCAGAGTTTATGTGGTTGTTTCAACAGGGAAAGAGATAAAACCTGATACCAATGTTACAAGTGATGTTGCACCTATGCTATTCTCAATGCAATAATTTTTGTCATGAATTTTCCTTTGTCATCATTTATATACCAATCATTCTTTATTATGTGTCTATGCCAAGCAATCTTATGACTCATAATAGAGCCAGAATATGCTGCATCAAGTTAGGGCAATGTTTGCTGGGTCACATTATACAAGTGTCTCAATAATAATGCTGCATTTGCATAGACTTGATTTAGCCAGAAATTTATGAGGGCGACATTGTTCAGCACTATATATAAAAATAAGGTGGGGTGAAATATACAGACAAAGCATGTGTGTCCATTTCCTTCTCTTTATTTTATCGACAGCGCTGTTATTCCCTCCTAAAAAGTATTCAATACTACACCTGCACACACTGTGCATGTGCCACTAAGCACATGTGCCACAAAGCACATTCCAAACGAATGCTTCACAAAAACTGTGTAAGTCATTCTTTTTAGAGCCAATTACATTTGGTATGTAATAAGTATGCCACTTTGCCAAAAAGGTATAAAAGCATATTCCAGCAATTCTAAAGCTGGACAGATATGAAATGTCTTTCAAATGCTAGATATTTAATTGGCAAAAGACTTTGAATATAGCTTTCTGAAAGAATCAGACTTACAAGGAACTGCAGGGTTAGTACTGTTTAGTTGGTACTGCAGATGATATGGTCACATATCTTTAAAGGGTGCACTGTGCACATACATGTGCATCGTCACTGCGCAACAAAAAGTCATTGCAGTTTATGAATCAGGGAACCAAGTTTTTTGTATTAGTTGCAGCTACATAAACTGCTTAGTTCATCTTGGCTTCCAAGATACACTTTGCGCCCGGACATGTATAATTGTTGCAAGAGATACTTGTACTGCAAATGAAACAAGTCGTGCAAAGAATATGTGCAGGCGATAATTAACATCATGATGTTGTGAAACCAACGCGGTCACTATCACAACCGCATAGTTATAACAGCCGAGTTTAATGTATGAGCTAATTTTTATGTTTGATTTTTTCGGCAGGTGTAGAAAAGTTGTGAGTGAGTCATTGAAAGAGGTTTGTTTGTATAAAGCATAGCGGTGATATTCCACGCTGGCTCATTTTTTTCTTATATGGTCATGTTGGTCCCATGAAAAATTGATCGGCGCAGGCGGTGCCAAAATGTTTGAGAAACTTCTAGATTGCTTTAGACTATTTGCGTGTACGACAAGTACTAGATGTTACTAAGAAAGATTTATTACTGTGCTCCCAACGCGAGCCTCCGCGATAACGCTCGTTCCACCGACGGTTAAATTATTGGTGGCCGTGAACTACTGCGAGTGTACGTGTGATCGAGTGAACTTGGTTTTTTGGGCACAAGTCAACTTGATTTAAGAGTTTTTTTCTGTGAACAGCTGATGGCCGAACGTCATGCCGCCATAAACACACATGGCAATAGTAATGCACGACTTAGACTGTCAGACGAGAAGCGGTTCTGAATGCCTGACGAATGATGTAGTACTGGACGCAAAGCGCGTGAGCTGAAGTTCGCTGGAAGGCTAGCTACTTTGTTTATCATACTTGTATGCGTGACAGCTTGAGATAACTACGTCATGTCGTCACGAATCTGGTCTTTAGAGATAACGTTGACTATGATCTACTCGTTCGAGTAAAACTTGCGCCGTTGTGACCAGAGTTGAAAGCGGTGGATACGAAAACATGTGTGTTACTAAGCCCTGAATTGTCATGTTACAATCCGTGCATTTGTGTGTGCATTCACGCCTGTAAAAGTGCATTGAGATACTAATTTGATACGAAAGAGGTGTTAATTTCGTATTAGTCTGCTTGCCATGAGCAACCCAAGATGCCCAATAGCTTCCGTTACATATATAGCTAGATTTTTGACAGGCGCACCTTCGATTAATGATCGTGCACCAAAGATGTTTATTCGGTGAGCGTGCACATGTATGTGCGTGTTCTCTTCTGTCCGCATTCAATCGCGCTGTTCAAACTTAGTGGGAGCTTGCGCAAGAAGCTCTTACAAGCTACCGTTACATATATAGCTAGATTTTTGACAGGCACACCTTCCATCAATGATCGTGCACCAAGAATGTTTATTCGGTGAGGGTGCACATGTATGTGCGTGTTCTCTTCTGTCCGCATTCAATCGCACTGTTCACACTTAGTGGGAGCTTGCGCAAGAAGCTCTTACAAGTACGTTCTATACATCAGGGAGTGCCCCTCTCGATATGCTCACAGCAAACAAGCTCTACCGCTAAGCAAATACGCTTCACCGTGTGGCATTTGTGTCCTGCAGTGAAGCCAAACAAATACTACGTTGTTTTTAGATGCACATACGATCGGCCCTTCCCCATGCGTAGATATCTATGTGTTTAAAGACCACTGTCATGTTCTATGATTGCGACAGTATCCGTAGCTCCAGCCCCACTTTCTACCTTGATAAGGGAAGTTTATTTTGAATTCAGAGATATTTTGCATGCGTTGCGTGCACCTTTATACTACATCCAGTGCTCAATTAATGACTGCCGTTTTATTAATTTATATGTACACCTATTAGCGAGCAGGACTTATTGGTCGGCTGGACAGTGAGTAGATAACGTTATTAAAAACTAATTAGAGCATAACGAGCAACATTTATGTGCAGGATAAAAAAAGCGCACGCACACATGAAAAAAAAAAAAAAACTTGATGAGTCTATGTGGAAATAAAAGAATAGTCTGTTAAATAAAACTAATACACACATATGTTAAAATGATATAGTCCATATATACCCAATAATTACATACACCACTGCACTAGTGAACAAAAATTATGCACAATGACGAATAATCATGTGAATCTGTGTCAGCACACATGCATTGAAAGTTCATTGTGAAACATTGCGGCACATGAATTCCTGACAAAATGCAAGAGAAAATGATTTTCGCACGAATGCTGCATGTAAATTATGCGTTGCTTGATCAGGTTACGTAAAAGTTAATGGAAATATGAACGAGCGCGTGCTAGCACTCAGTTTAAAACAACTTAGGTGAATTTCTTTCATTTTCGATCTTGGAAATTAAGCATGTTGTGGAAGAGAACGAAAGGAATCGAGAATTAGATTTCGACTGCAGCTGATCGATGCGAAATTCTTAACCAACTGCATGCATGAGCATTGAACGAAGGTGTGCTTGTAAAGAGTTAACTACATATGTCAATATATCGTTGTCGGACCTCTGTGAGGTGGCTCTTGACAAGCATGCCTATAATAATTATCTCTCGTGCGCATCAAAGGGATATTTTCGTGCGCTTTTATACGGGTATAGTTGTACAGCACTCCGTCTGAATTAAAACAGGGCAATTTAGGGCTAAGTAACGGACATATCCAAAGAAAAGCGGCGCACAAAAAAGACGGAGACAAAGAAGAGAACCACACACTGCGCTGCACTCACAACTGAAAGTTTATTCCGAGCAACAAGAATTTAAAAAGTAATAGCCGCGCATGACAAGTGAGGTACAACGAGATTAAGTGATATGCTCATCAATAAAAGTGAACTCTTTTTTGTGCAATGTAACCGAGGTCTGGCTTACGCAAGCATCACGTGACTTGTTAATATGATAGGCTTCAGACACATCACAGGTGAATTGATCGTGGTGCTTAAAAATAATAACAGTGTTAGACAGAAGAGGTGTGCACCCACACGTGGCACAATGCGAAGCTAAATGGGAAGGCGTGCCGTTTTGCAAAGAAAGATAGTGCTCCCGCAACCTTTTATTGATACAGCGGCCCGTCTGTCCCACATAATGAAGGCCACAAGATAAAAGAATGCGGTACACCACCCCCACAGCACAAGGCACATACTTATATCTATGGTTTACGGCACATTTCTTTACATCTGGCTTGTCCTTCTTGTCTAGCTGATTGGACACCAAAGCACATATCTTTCCCAATTTATTGGGTGCCCTAAAAACCACATCAACTCCGTAGCGGAAACCAACATTTTTTAACCCATGTGCCAGTTTATGCATATAAGGAATTACTGCGAACTTCATTTTTTCCCGATTGATTTTCCTAGCTGCACGTCCTTTTAAACCACCAATTAACTTATCGCAAACAGCCTCAATTATGTTAGGGGGGAACCCTGCTTCCTCTAGTCTTGCAACTTGCTTAGCAAAACCAGAGCCCAACATATGCCTGCACGATTTTTCTAGAGCGGATTTAAGGCAGGTGAAAGCGATGCCCCTCTTTACCACCTTTGAGTGGGCTGATCCAAAATTAAGAATTGGTTTCACTGATCGTGGCTCAAAACACCAGCAAATATGGGAACTCTGAAACCGAAGTTTAAGATCAAGAAATTGTAGACAGTCAGATTCTGGAACCTCCCATGTGAAGGACAGACCCATTCCTTCTGTCCTGAACACCTTCAACCCATCGGAAACATTATCCGGGAACGTGGCATCCTTTACAACAACTAAAAAATCGTCCACATATCGGAAAATACGCATCACAGTTCCGCTTAGGATTGTGTCTACAATGCGATCTATTTTGGCTAAAAAAATTTCACAAAGGACAGGTGCAACGCACGAACCTATACAGACTCCTGATCGCTGGATTAGGGTCTGCCTTTGCCAACCAATGTACGTAGACTTTAGGTAAAAATCTAGTAATTCAGTGAGCGATTCTACAGATATACCACTGCTACTTCTGAAACGAAGCTCATCATTGTCTTCCTTGATGCATTCCTGAACACACACTAGGAGCTTATGATTAGGAATCGAAAAAAACATGTCAACAACATCTATACTGAACGCCAGGCCCGTTCTTTACGATAAAAACCCATAAGCCTGACATGCCTTTTCGTACCATAATTACGGAAACTGACACGTGCCAGAAAAATGTATCCAGGTATTTAGAAAGCCATTTGAAGCAGCTGTGCGTTCATGATCCCTTTAGAGTGGAAAATTCGGGTGCGGTGGTTCAGTTTCTTAGGGAGCGCGACACGAGCTCCTGTCTGGCGTTCAGTATAGATGTTGTTGACATGTTTTTTTCGATTCCTAATCATAAGCTCCTAGTGTGTGTTCAGGAATGCATCAAGGAAGGCAATGATGAGCTTCGTTTCAGAAGTAGCAGTGGTATATCTGTAGAATCGTTCACTGAATTACTAGATTTTTACCTAAAGTCTACGTACATTGGTTGGCAAAGGCAGACCCTAATCCAGCGATCAGGAGTCTGTATAGGTTCGTGCGTTGCACCTGTCCTTTGTGAAATTTTTTTAGCCAAAATAGATCGCATTGTAGACACAATCCTAAGCGGAACTGTGATGCGTATTTTCCGATATGTGGACGATTTTTTAGTTGTTGTAAAGGATGCCACGTTCCCGGATAATGTTTCCGATGGGTTGAAGGTGTTCAGGACAGAAGGAATGGGTCTGTCCTTCACATGGGAGGTTCCAGAATCTGACTGTCTACAATTTCTTGATCTTAAACTTCGGTTTCAGAGTTCCCATATTTGCTGGTGTTTTGAGCCACGATCAGTGAAACCAATTCTTAATTTTGGATCAGCCCACTCAAAGGTGGTAAAGAGGGGCATCGCTTTCACCTGCCTTAAATCCGCTCTAGAAAAATCGTGCAGGCATATGTTGGGCTCTGGTTTTGCTAAGCAAGTTGCAAGACTAGAGGAAGCAGGGTTCCCCCCTAACATAATTGAGGCTGTTTGCGATAAGTTAATTGGTGGTTTAAAAGGACGTGCAGCTAGGAAAATCAATCGGGAAAAAATGAAGTTCGCAGTAATTCCTTATATGCATAAACTGGCACATGGGTTAAAAAATGTTGGTTTCCGCTACGGAGTTGATGTGGTTTTTAGGGCACCCAATAAATTGGGAAAGATATGTGCTTTGGTGTCCAATCAGCTAGACAAGAAGGACAAGCCAGATGTAAAGAAATGTGCCGTAAACCATAGATATAAGTATGTGCCTTGTGCTGTGGGGGTGGTGTACCGCATTCTTTTATCTTGTGGCCTTCATTATGTGGGACAGACGGGCCGCTGTATCAATAAAAGGTTGCGGGAGCACTATCTTTCTTTGCAAAACGGCACGCCTTCCCATTTAGCTTCGCATTGCGCCACGTGTGGGTGCACACCTCTTCTGTCTAACACTGTTATTATTTTTAAGCACCACGATCAATTCACCCGTGATGTGTCTGAAGCCTATCATATTAACAAGTCACGTGATGCTTGCGTAAGCCAGACCTCGGTTACATTGCACAAAAAAGAGTTCACTTTTATTGATGAGCATATCACTTAATCTCGTTGTACCTCACTTGTCATGCGCGGCTATTACTTTTTAAATTCTTGTTGCTCGGAATAAACTTTCAGTTGTGAGTGCAGCGCTGTGTGTGGTTCTCTTCTTTGTCTCCGTCTTTTTTGTGCGCCGCTTTTCTTTGGATATGAATACACACCAACTCGCCCAACTTTCTATTCTGTTGTAACGGACATACTTTCGTTTCAACAGTTTTCACCTCGGGTCAAATCAGTGTATTTTAACTCCAGCCTGTATATCAGAGTCAGCGTTATCTTGAGAGACCAAATTCGTGGTGATGTGATGTGGTTACCTCGAGATATTGTGCATATAAGTATGATAAAAACTAGCCCACCATCGCGTCCAGTCACGATGTTTAATAAGTGGCGACAGTCCCCACTCCATGCACCAAGTTGACTGATTGTGACTCCTTAGAGTACGCGTCGTTATCGCGGAGGCTCGTGTTTTAACTACTCGTGCCGTATGTGCAAATAGTCTAAAACTATTTAGTAGAAGTTTTTCAAAGATTCGGTCATGACGGTCGAAGGCCGTCATGACCGGCCTTCATGACCGGTCGAAGGCCGTCATGACGGTCAGTCATGACAGGCCTGTCATGACTGACCGTCATGACAGGCCTAAAATTGAGCGTGCTCAGCAGTTGCAGCAAAAGCAATAATAAAAACTATACAATGAACTCGGTTTTTATAAACTACAATTGTGGCCTTCACGTGGGCTCTACAGCAATTCATAATATTGCCGCGACATACTGCCTGCATTCAAACAACGCGCCCATCACTGCGCGCACAGGGACATACATGCGCGCCGTCTAGTGTTGCGCAGAGACGATGATGATAGCACGAGAACCCAGCTGGCCCCGGCTGATGTGCGCCACGCGCTTGGGTCTCCTCTTGAATAAGTAGAAGAAGGAGACATCTTTGGTGTTCTGCTGTAACGTGCTACGACCGTAGTCCCTTTGAGTTGTGGGCACAGGTTCGCCCTTTAATAAATACGTTTTATTACACCCCGAGTCCTTTAACATCGTTACATTTCTGGTGGAGGTGCTGGGTAATGAATCAAAGCCCTACGAACGCAAGACAGCGTAGCCCCAACCACCAGCGAGTTGATCCTGGGGAGCTGACACCTTTGCATCAAAGCGCCAGTCGCCGTATTCGAGGTGATTCACCAGAATTTAGTCCACTCCACTTCACCCCAAGGGGAACTCAGTCAATGGACGCCACCACCATGACAAGTCATGTAACATCGGTCCAAGTGGTGATAAATCAGCCTCACCAGCCACCAGTATGTCATGGCGACTCGTATGAAGACGTAGAAGATTCGCTGAACCTCTTTGAGAGAGCGGCAAGTTTGAACGGTTGGGATGAGAGAGAGAAGCTCCACCGCGTGTGCTTTGCTTTGGAGGACTTCGCAAAGACGTGGTATGAGAACCATGAAACCTCCTTTACGACCTGCGATGAATTTCGGCGACAAGCTCTGGCGACTTATGCCAGCGCAGATCGCAAAAAAAATGCGCAGGCTGCGCTCGAATCCAGAAACAAACTCACCAACGAAAGTGTCGCAATGTATATCGAGGACATGATCCGCCTATTCAAGCGCGCAGATTCCCATATGACTGAAGATAAGAAGCTACGCCACCTCATACGTGGGGTGAAGCAAGAGCTATTCGTTGTTCTCGTCCGCAACCCACCACGAACAGTTGCGGAGTTTTATACGGAAGCGACAGTTATCGAGAAAATGCTAGAACAGCGGGCTCGACAGTACAATCAAAACATAAACTACGCACCTGCCAATGTCTTCTCTCGAGGCCAGCGAAGTGACATGGACGCCCTGCGAGAACTTATCAGGTCGGGGATCAGGGAAGAGCTCAGCAAGTTGCAAGCACCTCACACTACAGCAACACTGTCTGTCGTCGACCTAGTACGAGATGAACTGAGGCAAATAATACGTGAGCCGGAGCGGGCGCCACAGCCGATCCAACGCATCCCAACGTACTCTGAAATACTCAGGCAACCCGCAGCGCACACCAATGCAGCAGTTGCGGTGGCCTCTCCTTGCCCACAGACGGTACGCAGCGCACCTCGTCCACTGGAACCGACGGCTACCTACTTGCCACGAGCCAGTGGTGTAGCTCGCTACGTGGATCAAAGGCCCCGGAAAAGTGACATCTGGCGTGACCATGAGCGCAGGCCTTTGTGTTACCATTGTGGGGAAGCAGGTCACCCGTATAGGTTCTGCCCTTACCGACAGGCAGGATTAAGGGGCTTTCCGTTGTACGCACTATGCCCTCGAAACGGTGAATGGCCAGCGGATATCGAAGAGTACTTGTCCGCGCACCAGAGTCCACTCACTCCACGCCAACATTAGCCAAGATCGCCGTCGCCCAGGCGCTACCGATCACCCAGCACACGTGCTTCTTCCGTATGGTCTGGGTGCCGTTCTACAAGCCCACACCCGGAAAACTGAAGCAAGCGACCTGTGGAGGTGAAGCCGCTAATAACTACGGTTGCGAAAATCCTCCATTACGGTTTCAAGGTGACGATGCTATGTTTACAGAGGATAAGTGCAGCAGTGCGAAGATTACTTCAGATTTGCGGTTGACAATAGACGGATACGAGCTAAATTCTTTAGTTGACACCGGCGCTGATTATTCGGTTATGAGTCACAAATTGGCAAAGAAACTGAAAAAGGTTGTGCCAAATGGAGTGGGGCACAGATACGCCCGGCAGGTGGCCACGCTATCTAGCCCAAACTCCATAAGCGCGAAAATGCACGCGACAGCGACAAGCGACGCTATGAGCGACGAAACAGGGCGTTCGCGCGACGTGTCGCGTGCTCGTTTTCGCGCGATCGCTCGGTTCTCCAGATTTGGAAACCGTCGCTCATCGCCCGGAAGTGCTGGGCTCAAGCAGCCTATAGCGAAAAACCGGAAAAGACGAAGACTACATAGGTGCACGTGACCCTGCCCGAGTCACGTATGCGCAACAAGAAATAACGCAATGTTTATTACGCATGCGCATATAAAAAATGCTGCAAGGCAATAGTAAACACTTTCCGTTCCATTACACAACAATATATCTTATTTTTTAATTGGAAACCGCTCGCTACGCGGTTTTCTTGGTGCGAGTTGACGGCCTCATGCCAGCAACAGTGGAATTCACTCGCCGAAGCCGTCGCGTGAATGAGGTTTGCCTGCGCTAGCGACTGATCGCGCGACGCCGATCTACGTCGCGTCGCTCGTCGCTGTCGCGTGCATTTTCGCGCTTATGGAGTTTGGGCTTTACACCGCTTGGCAGATGCACCTCAAGGCTCGAAATAAGAGGCTTTTTTTACGTTGCTGACTTCATCGTATTGCGGGACTGTTTAAGGGAGCTTAAACTAGGAATGGATTTTCTGCAAGCCAATGGAGCCATAATTAATCTGCGCAGATCCAGAGTAACGTTTTCGACCGAACAAGCTATGTCGGTGGAGGAATCGGAAAAGCCACGTCTTACTGCTCTGCGCGTTGTTGATGATGACGTCACAGTGCCACCACGCTGTAGTGTAATGGTGCTTGTTGAAAATAAGGCATTTTGTGACCACGAAGGAATAGCGGATGGAAACGTAGAGCTCTTTTTAAACAAAGGAATTTGCGTGGCGAGGGGTGTTGTTCACTTAAGGAATGGTCGCTCAGTTGCCCTCCTTACGAATTTTTGGAATGAATGTCAGCACATCGCGCAAGGTATGGCTATCGCCTATTTCTACGAGTTCTGCATGGCGACTGAACTATGCAGTTTAGCGACAACGCCAACCACTCCGCAAGAGACCTGCAACGTCGACGCATCAGTTAACGTCAACCATAAGCTCCCAGAATATCAAAAGAAACGATTGTGCGCCCTTATAAAAGAGTTTTCGGACTGCTTTTCAACGTCCTCTAAGGTGCGACGCACGGCTATTGCAAAACACAGGATTATAACAGAAGAAGCCACGAGACCGATTTACCAACACTCATATCGAGTATCGCAAAAGGAAAGAGACGTCATCAAGAAACAAGTGGAGGAGATGCTTTCAGATGACGTGATCCAGCCTTCCAGCAGGCCATGGGCGTCTCCCGTAGTGCTTGTTAAAAAGAAACATAACAGCCTTCGATTCCTTGTCGGGTATCGGAAACTGAACAGCGTAACGAAACTGGATGTATACCCTCTGCCGCGTATCGATGATACACTCGATCGACTACGGAGTGTGAAATACTTCTCCTCTCTTGATCTCAAGAGCGGATATTGGCAAATTGAGGTGGGTGAGCGCAACCGTGAAAAGACGGCATTCATAACCCCAGACGGCCTCTACGCATTTAAAGCACTTCCATTCGGCCTGTGCACAGCACCAACGACGTTTCAGAGAATGATGGACGCTGTTCTCGTGGGACTGAAATGGCAGTCCTGCTTGGTGTACTTGGATGACGTTGTCATATTTTCCGCTACATTCGACCGACATCTAGAGCAACTGCGCACAGTATTAGAAGCCATTCGTTCAGCAGACTTGACCATCAAGCCAGAAAAATGCCACTTCGCTTTTGAAGAGCTTCGATTCCTCGGACACGTCGTCAGCTCCAATGGCGTTCGGCCAGATCCCGAAAAGACAGCTGCCATCGCGAAGTTCCCGACACCCAAAGACAAGAAGTCGATACGTCGCTTCCTGGGTTTATGTGCGTACTATCGGCGATTTGTGAAAAATTTTTCGAACATTGCTGAACCACTTACTAATCTAACAAAAGGTGAGGTGCCCTTTATGTGGGAAAGTGAACAACAGGAAGCATTTGATGAGTTAAGAACACGCCTGCAAGCCTCTCTAATCCTCGCCCACTTCGATGAGACTGCCGAAACTGAAGTTCACACCGATGCGAGTAACGTCGGCCTCGGAGCCATTCTAGTCCAGCGGCAAAACGGCCAAGAAAACGTGCTAGCGTATGCCAGCCGCAAGCTTTCGAAAGCTGAGACAAATTAGTCTGCAACCGAAACAGAGTGTCTTGCGGTCATCTGGGCCATAAGTAAATTTCGGCCGTACCTCTATGGTAGACCATTTCGAGCAGTCAGTGACCACCATTGCCTGTGTTGGCTGGCGAATCTTAAGGATCTCTTTGGCCGACTAGCAAGATGGAGCCTTAGGCTACGAGAGTACGATGTTACTGTGGTATACAAATCTGGGAAAAAGCACAGCGATGCGGACTGCCTGTCACGCGCACCAGTGGAGACGAGTGAGCCGGAGGAAGAAGACTTCCCGTTTCTAGGCGTCGTCCAGGCATCAGAAATCGCTCAACAACAACAAAATGACCCCGATTTGCTGCTGCTTATACAGCGTCTCCAAGGACTCAACGTTCAAGTCCCGCGCACTTTATCCAGAGGGCTCCCTTCGTTCTGTCTTCGAGAAGGGGTGCTTTACAAGAGGAACTTCAAGCATCATGGTGACAAGTGTTTACTCGTTGTACCTTACGTACGCGATACTCGTATGTACGAGCTGTCATAATGTATTTGAAATGAACTTCCTCAGTCAGGTACTTCAGGAGGTGCTTCGTACTTTGCAAGGTCACACGCAAACCCACCGCGTTACTTTTGCTTATAAAGCCAAGCCCTTTTGCATGAGCTTCCCACAAATCAAGGAACTTGAGTGCCTGGTCTAGCACAGCTTCCTTTCGGCTATGAAGTCTGAGAGAAAGTGCATGAAGCGCAGAAAAATTGATGCCTGGCCAAATTTTTGACAGGGCAAATATTTCACTCTTACCGTAAAGCTTCTGCTAGGAACCTGGACGTCATAACCTCGATCAATTCCGCCATGAGACCAATGACGAGTCTTGTTGGCTCAACACTTGCGTATCGAGCCTCGATTTGATCTTTGTAGAAATCCATACATCGAGTAACTTGCGGATTTAAAACATGAAATGTCAAGTCCACTCGCATTTTCTCGAATACATTTGGGAAGATATGCGATCGAGTCAGCTTTGGTGCCACTTTCAAGGTGATGGCACTGTTGTCGAGCTTCCACATGGTTGACACATGCTCTCAGTGAGCCTGTAAAATTTGCACGTTGCATCATGAACTGTTAAGCATTAACATTAGCGGTCAGCAGTACGTATCACGTATACAAATTCCACAGAATTATCAGAGCAAGCCTACCCGTCCATTGTGGGTGTTGAAGCCGTGCTTCATCATTGTGCTTCTCACACATTTCATCAGGTGAGGGAAATCCGAAATAAAGTACAAAAATCTGTGTTTGTCGCACGGATGAACGACTCTGCACTCAATATCATTTACGGTGGCGCGTATTCCAAGGATGTTCCACATGGATCTTCCACATGACGTTCCACAAGGATGTTCCACATGACGGTGCACCCTGTTCCAGGGTGCACCGTCACAGCAAATGCAATCCAAATAGAGGCCGACTTGCTCGCATAGAATTGTTGCCTCTATTAAAATTTTTCTCAGTAGCCTGGCTTTCACAATTCCACTGGACGAAAATACACCTGAAGAGGAACTGAACATTACAAGATGTTTTGAAAAATGTGCTTCGGCAGTACTAGAAATTATTACCAATGATCTGGGTCCATTTCCCCACAAATAGCTGGAACATTATGACCAGCCCATGGTCAGCCTTTTTCTGTCTTTCAGCGGCATCGGTGAACTTGCCAAGGTCTACGAAATCTTCAATATAGGTGGACGACTTCATGTCCAGATGCGCAGAGAGCTTCATCTCGTCCACTACTATACCTCCATGCCTCTTCATTTCGTCCAGGTCTTTACCTTTGGTCTTCAAACAGCTGAGGAGTTTAGTATTAAAGCCATAAGCAGCAGTGAATCCCTGTGAACAAAATAACATTAGGAACACTCTCCATTGCACACCTTGATGTATTTTGGAGGCAAGCACGACTTGGCAGTACAAGAATTTTGTGGGCTCTGAGATGTTCATACAGTCATGCACTTTTCATTCTGAGGATGATACACTCAGTCAGCCATTCTTTATTGTAGCAATATCCCCGCAGTGACCTCCGTTTAGCAGCGTCAAAACAAGCCTTCACTGCAGCCTGTTGCTTTTTTGAAAGAAGTTTCAGCTGAAAGAAAAAGCTATTTGTTATGAATCTATTACAAATAAATGGGAGAATGTACCTTTTCCTCAAACACAGATGCGCTAAATTGTAAAGTCTTTTCTCGCATCTTCTTCAGGGCATCCTGCAAGGTCAGTAGCTTCTTTTTCTTTTTCTTCAATGTACGAACTGCCCATTTGAGTCGTTGCACAGCTGTTGTTGCAAGTGGTCGCCTAATTTTTTTTTTTTCAGACGGAGAAGACGAGCCTTCAGAAGGTTTCTGCATTTTCTGCAGGCAGTGCACTGTCCGGATGAGCTATCTGTAAAGTGTACCATAATTGGTGAATAAGTTTAGCCAAAGCAGGCGCAGGTATATTTAAGGTTAGGGTAATAAGGGTATTTAATAATACCTTGTAGCGAGGACGATGCAGACCCATTGCAAGAAAGGGAGAAGGCGTGGTTTTGAGATAGCTTCGTCATGCTTTCCGAATTCAACGGTTGGAACTCTCCCGTTTTCCCGATTCCTATGCAGGGTGTCAAATGTATCTACGTACATGAGCAGATCCTGTGCTTGGCTCTGTGTCTGAAAGTCACT
Source organism: Rhipicephalus microplus (assembly GCF_043290135.1). Lineage (NCBI taxonomy): Eukaryota > Metazoa > Arthropoda > Arachnida > Ixodida > Ixodidae > Rhipicephalus > Rhipicephalus microplus. Next base: position 45,142,645 of record NW_027464585.1, read on the forward strand.
TTTTTTTTAAAATAGGAGCCCATTCAGGAAGACGCTGCACTGTGCAGCTGCTCCTACCTCGATTTCAAACAAGACTATCTTGTTGTGAACAACAGGAGGTGCTGCATCCCTATCCAATTCAGCGGTCTGGTAGGATAATGCGTTCGTTTGCTCGAACGTCTGCATCAACCACAGCTCGCTAGGACGGCGAAGCACAGCGCTTAATGAATGCAGCTGTTCGGTCAACATGATGCTCTGTTCTGAAATGACCACGTCATTTGCTTCTGCAGTGTCGTGGTTCAAGCTCCTTCGTTTATCTAAACTTTCGGACATGCACTTTCGGTCATGCTTTTCCATCTCTTTCTCTCCTTGGGCATGGCTTTCGTCAAGTATTTGGGCAAATTCGGAGAAATCGTCGGCACGGCGTCATTTGTTAACATCGGTAGAGCGCGTGGCACGTATACGTGTTCCCCGTTTATTTCATGTTTGAACGCCCGCACAATAAACCTATAAAAAAAGACAGCAAATCGGTTATGTTGCAATGCAGCATGCGACGCGAGGGACGCAAGTAAGCAAAATTGTACCTCTGTTCAAGAATGCGAACACTAAGCATTCAATGTTTTACACATACCTTGGGTCGAAGTGCTTCTCGCACATGGCGAAGTTCTCGTCAAGCGACTTGTCCGCTCTTGGAATGGCGCGCGTCCATTTTTCGAACAGCTCCTTACACGTGGGAGCCCGAAAAAGGGAAACCTTCTCTGCTGACTATTTATAATATCCAGTGTTGCACCCAGGCACAAAGCACCAACGCTGGGTCTTCTTTTTTACCGTTGACATCCTCGGGCATTTCAGAGGGACCTAGCGCAAACACTGACTGATGGCATACTTGCAATGTAGCGACTGCTTGCGAAGAAAATCCCAGCGCATCTGCAGCAAACACAGGGAAGTGCGCCGCTCTCTACCCAATGGATGGATGGATATGGCTGTACCCTTTAAATCGGGCGGTGGCTAGCGCCACCAAGCCGTAATACTTAATGAACCCAAAACTATATTTATTTTTTCCTTAAAAAGTGAGTTTGAGGATTCTTACTTTACAGGGAAGAATTTAATTTTCACTCGTGACTTGACTTTAGCCACCAATCCCGCGCCGCTGTCATCAGCGCCCCTTGCGGCATCGGCGTGCCGAGTGACCCTTTCCGACAAGCGAAAACCGCCCCGCTCATCACACCTCCCCAGGCGTGTGTGCATGCGTGCGTGTGTGGGATGGCTGTATGCGATCGCGAGCTGAACACATCTGTGTTGTGCTGGACGTGCGCTGATTGCGGTGTCCTTGTAGTGGGCGTGGGCACTGCGATGGAGCTTAGCGTTGCCCATGTGCTTGACGAACGCGGACGTTGTTTGCAGCGCTTGAACTTGCACTATGGTCGCTTGGACTAGAGACCATATTTTCACTGTCACTACGTGCTTCAGTGTTAATTTTGTGATATATAATATTTGATTTTGTGTGTGTGTGTGTGTGTTTGTGTGTGTGTGTGTTTGTGTGTGTGTGTGTGTGTGTGTGTGTGTGTGTGTGTGTGTGTGTGTGTGTGTGTGTGTGTGTGTGTGTGTGTGTGTGTGTGTGTGTGTGTGTGTGTGTGTGTGTGTGTGTGTGTGTGTGTGTGTGTGTGTGTGTGTGTGTGAGGCAGTAGTGTTCGTTGTGCAAATTTTACTGAGCATGAAAGTATGTTTTTCACTGTGCTTGATCATATGCTCGGCAACTTGCTTTTCACTGTTTTGTCGCGTGCTCATCGAATGTGTCAATTAATCAACGAGTGGCATTGCAGCCCTTTTATTGGTCAACGAGGTCGATTTTCTGTCTCGGTTAATCCATGCAAGTGTTACATGATGTAATTTTGATTGATATCCTGATCGTGATTGCAAAATGCAGAAGTGAGTCGTTCCTCCTTGAGCAACACGAATCAAATTGAAAGAGCCTGTGCGGCTCTACTCATTCCTTATACTGCTGCATATGATAATACTATTGATGATTGTACATAAATAAGTGTTCGACGCCTAGGTATGTAGTACGTGCGGTTTGCACACCGCAGGTTTTCCTGCCTACGCGTGCCTCATTTTCCGGCGCGAAATAGCGCCCTTGTAAGCAATAAACAAACTAGTATCAATTCATGTCAGAGATAAAAAAAACAGATAGGCATCTGTTTTGGTTTTTCTGTAATCGGAAAGTAAGCGAATTTCTAAGGAGAAAAAAAATTTTGTCCATGTAGGATGACAGCAAAAAAAGCACTGAAAAAATGGTGACTTCTTTTAATGTATAAAAATGTTCTACAATGAGATAATTTACAATTTGAGACTCACGTATATCATTGAAGGAAGGTGACTGTGGTGTATTTAGCAATACATACTAAATGACATTAAACATATGAACAAATGTACACACATATGTACGTTCAACAGTTGCATATGTTTTATATAACCAGCTCTTTGCATTTGTATAATGATGCCAGAAGCAGCACGAGTGTTATCAACATCAGTTGCGGTAAGCTGATATGTAGTGCTTGTGCTCTCAAGGGTGATAGGCCCGAACACTGCTACATAAATCTATCAAAGTGTATGGCACTTAACTACAATCGACGTGAACTGGTCATGACGGCTGAATCATAGGAGTGCATGTGTAAATTCAAGAAAATTGTATAGTTAGCATTGCAACAGCAATTGACCCTTCAAGCAACATTGTGCCTAAGTGGTGTCTATTTCCACAGCAGTGTCAAGACCAGGTGTGGCTCTGTGGTAGAATACTTGACTGCCACGCAGAATGTTTGCTTTTCATTTCATGAGTGAATTAAACCCCTGTGAGCACACATTAACAGTATTCGTGCTATGAAGTAGCTTTTCTGCTAGAAAAAACTAAAAAGTCATCACCACTACCCTCCCCCCCCCCCCCGAAATAAGTGGCTGGATCTGCCCCTGGCTTCACATACACCAAATTTGATGTTACGTGACATCAATAGATGACGAAGGTATACGACTGGTGCAAATGTTATGAACATCACATGCGTGTCTTCTTAGAACATGACATCATACCACGCTCATGATGCAATCGCAGTCGTTTCGCTAGCTTCACATATAGCGAACTTGGTAATTATGTCACTTAAATGGACGATGAAAGTAAACAACATGTCCAAACATGATAATCATAATATGCATGTCATCTAAAACATCATTACATGCTACGCTCATAGCTGGCTCGCGGTCGTTTGGCTAGCTCCACATATACCAAATTTGGTATCACGTGGCGTGAATAGACGATCAAGGTAAAATTAAGACATGTCCAAACATAATAATCATGACATGGAAGTCATGCTTGGAATAATTTACGTCCGTTTCATAACATTCTTATTTTAAGCAACATATCAACCTTCCTTATTCGTGCTTCACATATCATCAGTTCCCACTGTACGTGGGATCTGCAATTTTTTTAAAGATTAATAGACTCATTAGCCTATTTCGCATTTTCTGCATTCACACTTTAACGCCTCCGACCCTGAGTGAATTATCTGGAATCGCACATGTGTGCTGGGAAGCCACACATAAAGTGGATTCTAATAGGCCTGGCCTTCCTTTGATGTGTCTTAATCCGTTATTTGTTTACTATGCTTCCAAATTACAAGTGCACCTTCACTCTTGCCTTCTTGCTAAATGAGCTTTATTTCATACCTGTCAGCTTCATAATAGGATGTGACAGTATTGTGTGCTCTAAAATGAAGTGATATTCATACCCTGGTTTCCTCTTGGCTCCGTTGATACCAGGGATGCATGCATAGTCCTTGTGCAGCTCTAGCCATGTAGTACAAAACACACACACACACAAAAACTCTCTTCTTCAAGGTAGAGGTACGTGTATGAGCGAGTAGAAATTTAGTGAGAAATTGCTAAGGGGTTCTCAGGATGGGGCTACCTCCTGACTGGCAGCAGTGGCATTGCACGAGCTCCAAATTAAGCTGAGTTCTCTGTTCTTCACTTCACTTCTTCACTTTATTTTCCTTAAAGACCCCGCACTGGAGGTATTACATAAGGGGTGGGGTTAACACACATTTTTTTACAAAATAGTGGCTACATACATTTATTGAAAAACAGCAGATTTTAGTTTTACCGAAAATGATGATGAGCAGGTGGTTTCGACGATATGGCGGGGCAGGCCGTTCCAGTCAACTGATGATCGACAAAAGAAAGATGCAGAAAATGTTGTAGTGCGGCTGCGTGGACGAGAAACTTGCAAGTGGTGCCCTGTGCGCAGCGATGTGCGCGGTGGCGGGGCCAAAATATATGGGGCATGATGAAGCGAGCTGTAGAAAAACTCATGAAAAAGGATTAATGAATCAATGCGGCGCCGGTATGATAGCGTGTTTAAACCAGACTGTGTTTTTAGTAATGATATGCTGATGTTATAGGAATATGACGATTGAATAAACCTTACTGCGCGATTCTGAATGACTTCTAGGGTATTGATAAGACATGCTTGATGAGGTGACCATATGGGAGAAGCGTATTCTAGTTTCGGGAGTACGAGTGCCTTATATGCTAGCAGTTTTACGTGGCGTGGTGCATGACGCAGGTGGCGTTTTAGAAATCCCAGGGTTTGGTTGGCCGAGGCGGTAATGCATGCTATATGAGGCGACCAGTTTAAGTCATGTGAGAGTGTGACACCAAGGTACTTGAATGTATCCACTGTTTCTAATGAAGTGTTAGCAATAGTGTAAGGTGTGTATAATGGCTGAAGACGGCGAGTGAAACATATTACCTTGCATTTATTGGGGTTGAGGGTCATCAGCCATTCGTTGCACCAATCCTGAATATTGTTGAGATCATCTTGCAGAACAGCGTGGTCAGCATTGTTAGTGATTGTACGGTAGATGACACAATCATCTGCGAACATTCGGATTTGAGAGGAAACATGTAGAGGGAGGTCATTTATATAAATAAGAAACAGCAGAGGGCCTAAGACGCTGCCCTGTGGAACGCCAGATGTGACAGGGAGGGGGGCGGAAATGGAATTATTGATATGTACTGACTGTGATCGGCTAGCAAGAAATTCCTTAATCCAATGGAAAATATCGGGATGTAGATTCAACTGAGAGAGCTTAAGTAACAGCCGTTGGTGGGGTAACTTATCAAAAGCTTTTGCGTAATCAAGAAAAATGGCATCTACCTGTTTGTTAGTATCGAGGTTGATGTGCAAGTCGTGGATGAACATGGCAAGTTGCGTTTCGCATGAGAGGCCCTTCCGGAATCCATGTTGAGATGCGTGAAAAAAGTTGTGCCTGTCAAGAAACTGCATGATTTGCGTGTAGATGACGTGCTCCATTATCTTGCAAGGTACACTAGTCAGGGAAATCGGTCGATAGTTGAGAGGAGAGTTTTTGTTGCCTGATTTGAAGATTGGAACGACCTGCCCTTCCTTCCAGGAGAGGGGGATGCTACCGGATGATAAGGACTGCTCGAAAATAATTCTGAAATAGGCTGCGCAGATGTTCTTGGTGTTTTTTAACAGTTTTGTATTGATATCATCTGCCCCTGAAGTTGATGAAAGTTTAAGATTTTCAATTATGGCTATTATTCCTTGTTCGCTGAATTGGATTGCTGGCATGACACCTTGGACAGGGGGTGGGGGCACTGGTAGAGGAGCATCAGGTTCAGTGGTAAATACAGATGAAAAAGCAAGGTTAAATACATCAGCACATTCTTGCTCAGGAATCGCAATGTCGTTATGGTCGGTAATGACAACAGCAGTAGGTGGCTTGGGGTTTAAAATTTGCCAGAATTTTTGAGGGTTGCTCTTGAGTACACAAGGTAAGGTGTCATAAAAGAAGGAGTGCTTGTCATGACGTATAGCTGATAAGTAAACTTTCTCAGCTACGTAATATTTTTCCCAGGCCGTGGTACAATTTTGTTGCCTTGCGAATCGGTAAAGTCGTTTTTTCTTATTTTCTAGAGATTTTAATTTCCTATTGAACCAAGGTTTATTGCGGTTAGCTTGTACTGAAATAACTGGAATGTGGTTGGTGGCGAGCTCAGTAAACTTTTGTTGGAAGATCGACCAGTTTGCATGAAGTGTGCGGCTGTGAAAATCGGTGCAAAAAGTCGAGTAAAAAGCGATAAGTTCGTTGTTTATGGCATCGTAGTTGCCTTTGCCGTATAAGCGTATTGTTTTTCTCCACGATTCTCGTTTCAGCAAGGTAAAGCTAAAGACTGCGTGGATTATTTTATGGTCGCTAATTTCGCGGAGGTAAGACATCGAAGATAGGCTATTTGGACTATTGGTTAGTATAAGATCTAAAACGCTGGCTGAGCCATGCGCAACGCGTGTTGGTTGTAACACAAGCTGACTTAAATTGAAGTTAAAACAGAGATCGAGGAAATCATTATCGGCTTTACTCAGTGATGAAGGCGGATTACTATGCCAATTTATGTGAGGGAAGTTAAAATCCCCAAAGAACAATATCTGAGCGTTAATGTATTTTGTCGTGAGTGTATTCAAGACGCAGCTAAGCTTTTCAATGAAGTCCGTATCTGTTCGCGGCGGGCGGTAGCATACACCAAGTAAGATAGTATGAGGAGAGGAACGGAAAAGTAGCCACAGTATTTCAAGATCACTGGGTGTATGAACAATGGTGCAAGGCAAGGTATCACTGACGGCAATGAGCACACCACCACCTCTGGAGTTCTGACGATCTTTGCGGAAAACATGAAAGCCTGGTAGGTCATCCATAACCTCTGCGTCGGATACGTCGGCAGTAAGCCATGTTTCGGTAAGTATTAACAAATTACACCCAGACGATAGGGCAATATTACATACAACGTCGCGTTTAGGAAGAAAACTCCGTATGTTAGTAAAAATTGCTGAAATAGCAGTGCTTGGGCGTATTGTTATCGAGCGCTGTGATGGCTGTCGATGATGTGGCAATTGCTATCTGATTTCTTTAACACGCTTCGCTGCGTCATCGTACATATACTTCGCGGATCCTATGTACAGGGTTTTATAACGTAGAGAAAAGGCGACAGCTTTCGCCTTTGCAAAAGCAAGAAGGTGTTTCCGGGCATTTTGTACTGCGCGGGAGTAGTCCTGACCAATTCTGCAGTTACTGCCTTTAAGCTTGGGTCCATTAGACAGGATTTTTTCTTTGGTTTTAAAGCGAGCAAATTTCGCAATTATGGGGCGGTTACGGCTAGTATTGTGGCGGCCGAGACGATGCGCACGCTCAATCTCGTCGGGATTCACAGTTAAGCCCAACTGATCTGAGCAAAGGCGAATGATTTTTTCTTGCAGTTATCCTGACCGCCCGCTTCTTTGCCCGTCCCGGCTGCTTCATCGGCGGTTATCATCGTGGTGCAAGTTGCTGGATCATCTACACGTGGTGAAGCTGCGACTGCGCGGTCACTTTGTGGCCTGTTGCTAGCATTCGACGATTTCGCCGCTGGAGGTCGCTGCCGTGAGAGCAAGCCCTATATATCTGCCAGCACCAGCACAGGCTCTTCACTGGCAGCAGTGGCATTGCACGAGCTACAAATTAAGCAGAGTTCCCTGTTCTTGCAAGCATTCTTTGAAGCTTTTTTCTGCATAGTTTCTATTTTTTTCAACTGCCGCTGCTGCCAAAAATTGCGTTCTGATTTGCATTTTATTTTTTCTGTGTCTGCAATTGTTTTTTTATCAAGAGTATTTACCATGCCAACTAATGCTCAACTCTAAAAAAAAAATTGAAGACCTTCAGGCTAAAATTAACAGCTTGGTTAACGACACATCTGAAAAGGTCTTCGGCAGGTTCTTACTCAAGCTGCAAAAATCGGGCATAGATGTTGCTGAACTAAAAAAAGAAGTTGTATCCCTACAATTGAGTGCAGAGCACTTGAACTTGTCGAGGACCTACGTAACCGAAATGTCACATTGGTAAATAAGAATAAACAGCTAAAAACTCAAAATGAGTTCCTCAGCCGCAAGGTTGAGGAACTGGAGCAATACTCGCGCATGAGCACTGTGGAGATCAAGGGCGTTCCCTGCTCTCAGGGGGAAGACTGCAGTGCAATAGTCAAAATGATAGGGGAGAAGGCTGGCTGTCCCATATTGCCTGTTGATCTCGACATTGTGCATCGCGTGCCAACACGGTCTAAAGATAAAATAAACATTATTGCGCGCTTCTGCTCTCGGACTAAGAAATCTGACTACATCAGTAAAGCACATAAAGCGATGCTCTGTGCTAGTGATCTTGGTATCACTGGTGGTACTAACACCCCTGTCTTTATCAATGATCATTTGACTCCAAGCAACAAGGTCCTCTTTTCCAAAGCCTTAACAATAAAAAAGGAAAAGAACTGGATGTTTTTCTGGACAGACAACTGTCAAATTAAAGCTAGAAAGACTACTAATAGCATAGTCCTGCACATTCGCGATGACTTCGATTTGACAAAAATAGACTAAGCCTGCGCAATGTGATCATTGTATCATTTTTGTCTCGCACCAACATGGATACTCTTATAGAACCAGACCATGTTAACTCATTCATAAGTGGATATAATTCTATCATTCCTTTCAATGCTAGGAGCCTGCGTAAACACTTCGATGAAATTCATGATCTACTTTCGTCATATAGTAACTCTTTTTCACTTATTGCCATAACAGAAACATGGTTATGAGTTGCTGGCAGAAATCTCTATTGCTTCCCAAATTATAACTCGGAATACTGTAACAGAATAACTAGCAGTTATGGTGGTGCGGCCATTTTTATATCTCCTGATCTTTCTTATAGGAGAAGACATGATTTTCACTTGCCTGTAACTAATTACGAATCAGTTTGGATTGAAATCACTAATTGCTCTTCATCTTGTGATCAGAGAGATTTCATATTTGGCTGCATTTACCGATCTCCCTCAACCTCAGTCAAAGATTTTTTTCTAATCTTGAAAATGTCCTACTTATCATTTCCCTTGAGCATTAAACTCCCATTTTAATGGGTGACATCAACATTAACTTACTCGATTGCACTTCACCTGTTGTTATTAGTTACACTAGTCTACTGCAAAGCTATAGATTTGAGTCTTTAAATGATGTTCCTACACGGCAAGTTCCCAGCGGTGCTGGGACCCTGATAGATCACGCTTTCTTCAACTCTCTAATACCTTCCCAGGTGAAAGTTCTCGACAGTGACATTACTGATCATTATCCTTTGCTTCTACGCTTCAATCGACAACTACGTCCTTGCACTCTTCCTCATTCCAAATATGTTCTGGATAAAGAGAGTTTCATAACTGCCGTAGAGGACTTAGATTGGACCGAGGTTAAATCTTGTAATGATCCCCAAAAAGTGTTTTCTAAATTTTTTTTCTTACTTATATTGCATATCCGAAAATTCACTTCCAGAAAGAAATGTAAAAAAAAATATTAGCATTTTCTCATAATCCGTGGATGTCTCAAAAGCTATTAGCTGCTTTACGTAGACGCGACAACCTCTACAAAAAAAACGAATAGTCAGCCGTTTAATACTAAGTTAATTGCCAGCTATAAAAAATTACGTAACGCTGTAAACAAGCACTTGAAAGCTGCGAAACGTTCCTTTCTAGAAGAAAAAATATAGCAAGGAGGTAATAATGCTAAACGAAAATGGGACACTATAAACTGCTTTCTAAACAGGAATTTTCGCCACCAAGTATCCAGAATTGTAATCGACAACATTGAACTTAACTCGCCTATCAACATGGCTGACGCTTTCTGTTCTACTTTTTTAGCGCTGACGCACCCTGTCCCACACAAATCACACCACTTAGACGCCTCCCTCATTCGTTTCGTTTTTTCCCTTTCCCACTACTCCTGAAGAAATACATAATGTCATAAAACATCTCAAATCTACCGGTGCAGGAATTGATGAAGTCCAGCCTGCTCATATAAAACTCATTTCGCCCCTAATTTCTGATATATTGTGTTTCATTACGAATTTGATATTCAAGACAGGCATATATCCTAAAGAGCTTAAACGCGGTAAAATTATCCCAGTTCATAAAAAAGGTGATAGGACATTGATTATAATTACCGACTCATTTGCATTCTGCCCTTTTTTGGTAAAGTTCTTGAGAAGTTGATTGGAGTACGCCTAACCAATTACCTTGATAGATTCAATATTCTGTCCCCTTGTCAGTTCGGCTTTCACAATCATTTCTCTACTGATCTAGCTCTCGTTCATCTAATCGATCAACTAAAAAAATTCATTGACGAAGGTTTATTTGCAGGATCAGTATTCATTGATCTAACAAAAGCATTCGACAGTTTAAATCACATCAGTCTCTTTAATAAACTTGAAGCGATCGGTGTATGTGGTCCTGCTTTAGCGTTACTAAAAAGCTACCTGCATAACCGCGTTCAACTTGTGTCTATTTCTAATGTATATTCTAAGGAATTATCTAGTAATATTGGTGTCCCTCAAGGATCCATTTTAGGACCGCTCCTGTTTTTAATTTATATAAATGATCTTCCTAACAGTCTGTCCTTCACTAATTCCATTTTGTATGCTGATGACACTACCATATTTACTTCTCACAAAAGCATTTCACTTCTCGTCGACAAGCTAAGCACTGACTTGAAAAATGTTTCAAGTTGGTGAAGTGCTAATTTGTTAACTATTAATGCAACCAAGACAAAATTTGTAGTATTTTCAACGCATCAAAATATTCAGCATCCTTTCCTTCGTTGACTTTTGGCTCGCACTCTATTTTTCCCAGTCCCTGCGCTTCTTTTCTTGGAATTGCTCTTGATTCTAGCTTGAAATACATAGATCATATTTCTGACATCAAAAAGAAAATAGCATACGGCATCCGCGCTCTGGTTAAAACTCGTCCATACTTCACACGTTCCACTTTACTGTCACTCTACTATTCATTCCTTCATTCTCATATTAATTATGGCATAATGTGTTGGGGTAACACCTATAACACTCATTTGATTTCCTTTCAAGTACTACAGAACCAATCCATAAGAATCCTTACTAACAGTTCACGTTTTTCTAACGGTAAATACCTACTTCATGATAACAACATTTTGACCATTTCAGAGCTCCTCAATTACAACTTAGGTATCATATTCTATAAATATATCACCAATTCACTACCTCCAATCTGCTTCTCATCTTCCGATCTTGTTGCTCATAGTAATACTAGATTTGCACGTAACAATAACGTCCTTTTGCCTAAGGTACTTACTAACTATGGCAAACTAACTGCTGAATTTTCATCTATAGCATTTTGAAACACAATACCATCTGTTATAAAAATGCTAGAAACTTGCATCACTACAAGAAAAAACTAAAATCACACATTATGCATGCCTAGTCTTACTGTTTTTTATCATAGGGCTACCTTGTTCAAATGTCCACTTGTTATGTATTACAACTTTTTGTATTATTTTTCAGTTATACTCTTCACATTATTCATTGATTCATTTGGTTTTCTTTTACGTTTGTTTTCCTTTGGTATGTATATTGTGACGATTCGAGATTGACGAGCACACAAAGCGCCTCAAACAAATACGATTTATCGATCGCAGGAAATGGACTGCAACGACTTCTTCGTCTTTTGCCCTCGGCCAAGGACACTCGCGCTGCTTCGTTGTCCTCACCACTGGCACATACGCGCGGTATTATTCCCCCTTAAAAAAAACGTCCCGATGTTAAACGTTTGAGAAGCAAGGCGAAACCAAAACTGCACAGCTAGTCACTGAAAGTAAGGCTTCATCCGAAGCTCGTGGACAATTTCTGGTGAATGTCTGCGCCGCTTTGAACACTGCACGCCGTCCGGAACAACCTCGTAGTTGACGTCACTGATGCGTCGCAGAGCCTTGTAGGGTCCGAAGTATCTTCGCAACAGCTGTTCGGAGAGCCAACGCTGACGAATAGGTGTCCAAACCCATACTTTGTCGTCCATGTTGTATATGACGGGTCTGTGCGGGAGGTTGTAATTTTTGGCATCGTCGTCTTGCTGTTTGGTGATTCGCAACCTGGCAAGTTGTCTGGCTTCTTCTGCTAGCTGGGTAAACTCTTCGACGTCCGTCTCATTGCCATCATTTTCATGAGGGAGCATTGCGTCTAACGTAGTCGTAACCTCGCGTCCGTAAAGGAGAATAAAGGGTGTCTTCCGAGTGCTCTCCTGACGAGCCGTGTTGTACGCGAACGTGACGTAGGGCAAAATGATGTCCCAGTTCTTGTTCTCTACATCTACGCACATGCTTATCATGTCAGCCAGTGTCTTGTTGAGGCATTCGGTGAGCCCGTTTGTCTGGGGATCATACGTCGTTGTCTTCCTGTGAGCTGTACCACTTAGTCGGAAAAGGGTGTCCAAAAGCTCGGCCATGAACGCAGTACCTCTGTCGGTGATGACTATTGCGGGAGCACCGTGTCTCAAGACGATGGCTTCGATGAAAAATTGCGCCGCTTCAGCTGTCGTTGCCCGTGGCAGAGCGCCTGTCTCCACGTATCGGGTCAGGTAATCCGTGGCGACGATTATCTACCTGTTTCCAGTGGCAGACTTTAGGAAGGGGCCCAGAAAATCCATGCCAATTTGTGCAAACGGTGTCGCCAGCACTTGGACAGGCTGCAGCAGGCCAGCTGGTTTGATGGATAGTGGCTTGCGGCGCTGGCAATCTAGACATGCCTGCACGTAAGTTTTGACAACTTCGGCAAGTCTTGGCCAGTAATAGTTCTGCCTTATCCTGGCCAATGTTCTTGCGTAACCCAAGTGACCAGCGGTAGGTTCGTCGTGACAGGCTTGCAGTACCTCACGGCGAAGCGAAGAAGGAACGCCGAGCAAGTAGCTGCTGCCGGTGTGTGAAAAGTTCCTCATATAAAGAACGTCATTTCGCAAGCAGTACGATGGCAGCCCTCTCACAAATAACTTCGGAACGCTATTCGTTCGCCCTTGTAGGTAATCTATAAGTGGTAGCAGCTCAGCATCGCCACGCTGCTGTTGAGAAAAGGCGGCAGTGTCCACAATTCCGAGAAACGCCGTGTCGTCATCGTAGTTGCCTGGGGATGCCGTCTCAACAGGAGACCGAGAAAGACAGTCGGCATTGGTGTGTCGTTTTCCCGACTTGTAGGCAACAGTAAAGTCAAATTCTTGGAGCCGAAGACTCCATCGTGCAAGGCGGCCAGACGGATCTTTCAAGTTGTCTAACCAACAGAGAGAGTGGTGATCGCTGATAACGGTGAATGGGCGGCCGTACAAATAAGGACGAAACTTCAGGACTGCCCATACCATTGCAAGACATTCTTTTTCCGTCGTAGTGTAATTAGCTTCAGCTCGGGACAGCGTCCTGCTGGCGTAGGCGATCACGGTTTCGTTGTTGTCCTTCGACTGTACGAGCACTGCTCCAAGACCCACATTACTAGCGTCTGTATGAAGTATTTTTGGCGCGTCTTCATCGAAGTGGGCCAGCACGGGGGGTGTTTGCATGCGCTGACGAAGCTCGTGAAATGCCTGCTGTTCGTCTTCGCCCCATGTGAAGGTGGTATCTTTCCAAGTAAGCTGTGCCAATGGCCATTCGATGCGCGAAAAATTAGCAATAAATTGCCAATAATAGGCACAGAGTGCTAAAAAACGTCGCACTGATTTTTGTCTGATGGCGTCGGAAGTTTGCCACGGCGGCAATTTTATCCGGGTCGGGTCGGATCCCTTGGCTGCTCACGACTTGACCGAGGAATTGAAGTTTGTGGAAGCCGAAGTGGCACTTTTCTGGTTTTAGAGTAAGACCGGCCAAGCGTATTGCTTCAAAAACTGTTTCGAGCCCTTGTAAGTGTTCCTCGAAAGTCGCCGAAAAGACAATCACGTCGTCGAGGTACATTGAGCAGGATTGCCACTTAAGTTCCGACAGAACCGTGTCCATGAGACGCTGGAATGTTACTGGCGCCGAACACAAACCGAAAGGAAGAACCTGAAATTCATAAAGTCCATCGGGCGTAACAAAGGCGGTCTTCTCACGATCTCTCTCATCCACTTCAATTTGCCAGTAGCTGCTTTTAAAGTCCATAGACGAAAAGTAGCGTGCGTTTCGTAGTCTATCCAATGAATCATCAATACGCGGCAGAGGGTAGACGTCCTTCTTTGTGATCTGATTAAGCTTACGGTAGTCGACGCAGAAACGCAAGCTACCATCCTTCTTTTTGACGAGTACTACAGGTGATGCCCAAGGACTGTTAGATGGCCGAATAACACCATCTTCTAGCATCGTTTTCACCTGTTTTTTAATTGCCTCACGCTCCTTTGGGGCGACTCGATAAGGATTTTGCCGGATAAGTCTGGCGTCGGAATCCGTGATGATGCGGTGTTTCGTCAGTGCCGTTTGACCAACTCTTGATGTGGATGAGAAGCAGCCATGAAACTTGTTGATCAGCGTGAGAAGGCGGTCTCGCTCAATAGGAGATAACATTGAACCAACGTCGACAGGTGTAGGTGTAGTGATAGTAGACGCTGCTGCTTTCTCTACTAAATGACAATTTTCTGTTTGCGAGAGTTTGTCAAAATAGGCAATAGCCGTGCCTTTAACAATGTGTCGGCGTTCTCTGCTGAAATTTGTCAATAGTAGTTCAGCGCATCCGTCAATAACAGTGATGACAGCCCTGGCAACAGAAATGCCGCTAGTGAATGCGAGCTCCTTGATGTGTTCAGCGATGCCAGTACCGTTTCGTAACTTGTCACAGTGCACGGATACGAGGGAACGACTTCGTGGCGGCAGTATAACGTCGTCATCGGCAATACGGAAGCGAGGTGGCTGGTGTTCCTCATCTGTAGCAGCCTCAGAGCTTACAGTGAACGTTACGCTTCTGTCACGGATGTCAATCACAGCCCCGTACTCGCGCAAGAAATCCATTTCCAATATGAGCTGTTTACAGCACTCGTGAAGAATGACGAGGGTGGCGACAAAGGTGGAACCAGCGATGTAGAGTCGGGCCGTGCACTTTCCAACCGGTGTCATCAACTGACCTCCTGCAGTTCTTATATTGGGTCCCTGCCATAGCATCTTGACCTTCCTTAGTCTGTCGGCTAGCTGCAGGCTTATTATAGAAAAGTGGGAGCCGGTGTCCACAAGAGCCGTCACTTGGTGGCTGTCAATGTGAACGACGAGGTCAGCGCTGATAACGTCGGTTACGTCGGCAGTTGTTCTATTCGTCGGATTAGTCGTTGCTGTCGTCGTCTTCAGCATCAGTGGCTTCGAGCTGTCATATGTCTGCAATAGCGGCTGTTCGAAAGTTGGATTATTGGCAACCCCACCCCCCGTGGTCGCTGCGTCTAGTTTCCCGTCGCGGGCTAGGGGACCTGCCTCTGGTGACGTCGGCAAAACTGCGGATATTAGGTGAAGTGCCCCACGCAGGAGATGGAGAACGTGACCCGGGCCTCATTGGATTCTGCGGCGGTGTGTTCATAGGAGTGTCATTGTTCATGCGTCGATCGTCGTACGTAGCGTAATCATGGTAGCGAGGAAATATTGAGTACTGAGCCTCGCGTTAACGGCAAACTCTGTAAACGTGCCCGGCTTCGCCACAATGAAAGCATACCGGTCGACGGTCAGTGGTGCGCCACAAATCGGTTTTCTGACGCTGGTAGGTGAATGGGGACTCACTATTGAACTACATTGTGGGCTTCACATTTTGGCTAAATGGCATTCGTCTTGTCGGTGACATTGGTGCGGTTGGGAAAGTCGTCGGCGGTGACATCGGCTGTGTTTGCAGGGTTGGTGGTGGTCCAGTCTTTGGAGTCTGCTGTGCTGAAGGCGCGACAACGGGGCGTCGGACTGCATCAGCATAAGTAAAATGTCGTCGCACACCATTATAGCTGGATGAAGAGAGAGCCTGGAGGACCTCATCCCGGACAACATCGGCGACAAAAGACAATGCCGGCGTCGGTTCAGTTGCTGGAATTAAACCAAGCTGCCGAAGCTTCTCCCTCAAAATCTCCCGGATGACTTCCCGCAGAGGCCTGTCGTTGTCGCAGAAGCTTGCCGCAGTCGTAACAGCTAGGGCTACTCGCTCGAACGTTGACCGGGTTCTGCTGGCGGTACCGTTCTGTAGGGCCCGTTCAATAGCTGTGGCTTCTTTTGTGAACTCAGCTAGTGTGGTTGGCGGATTTCTCACAAGCCCAACAAACAGTTGGTCCTTCACGCCTCGCATTAGATACCGCAGCTTCCTGTCTTTCGGCATCTCGGGATCTGCCCTGCCGAAAAGACGGGTCATGTCGTCGGCGAACATAGCGACGCTCTCATTTCGTTTTTGAATTCGAGCTTCCAATAGACGTTTCGCCTTCTCCTTTCTGTCAAGACTACTAAAGGTGTCAATCAGCTGGTTGCGGAAGTCATCCCACGTAGCCATGCTTCTTTCCCTGTTGATGTACCACGTCTGGGCGTTGTCTTTCAGGTAGAAGTACACATTCGCGAGCTTGTATCTTCTGGCTTGAACTGGTATAGCGCATTATGGGGAAGAAGAAACGGCTGAGCAGACCGACACAAGAGGACAGAGCGCTAACTTCCAACTGAGCTTTATGGTCAAACTGCATCAAATATGTAGACCGGCGCAGGCATACAAGACCACCCTAACGCAACGACAAGATAACACACAACATCACACCGTCACATATCACAGATTCATAGGCGGTTATCCTGATTAAGGAAGGCCACTTCATGTTCAGATAAAACCAAAGAAGGGGCGCTAATACACGTGCTGCCAGCTCTTGCTATACAATGCGCTTCTATAATTTCTCGAGTTAACGGAATAGTGGTGTCTGCATCGGGTCATGCCTCGCCCCGATCCTTAGTGACATATACCTTGCACATCATGACCGGTTGCTGTTGAGCATGCTGGACCAAAATATTGTCACCAAAATATGTCGTTACGTAGACGACTTTTTAATTTTCATTGACTGCAGCGACGCTGCCTGCCAGCACCTAACAGACGATATTGTAATGACTTTTAAAGAATGTTTTAAACCGCTTTTATTGACTCACGAGTTGCCAGTTGACAATAGCCTACGCTTTTTAGATTTGAATTTAATTCTTTCACCTGACCATGTGTGCTGGCTATTTGAACCTAGAAATGGAAAACCCCTTTTACCCTATGACTCTTCCCATTCCAAGTTAGTTAAGCGCAGCATCACAAATCTTTCTCACATCAATCCTCTTAGAAAATCGTGTCACCATGTCATGCAGCGCAGCTTTGCAGCTCAAGCTGAAAGGCTTTTGAGTGCTGGGTACCCAGCTATCCTACTGGCATCTATAGCTGAAAAGCTATTAAAACAGATAAAGAAAGGCTGCAACTCCGAGGCTCAGCCGGAATCTAACAACCGTAAAAGACCCGTAGTTTTACCCTACGTGCATGACATTTCCCACCGGCTAAAAAAGATAGCGGATAAATCCAGCGTCAAAGTAATGTTTTCAGCGCCGGATAAGTTACAGCGGCTTTGCAAAGCAGTCAACCCTCTCAAATCACGTACCACTGGTTGCGCAACTAAGCACAAAACTCGGTTTGTGCCGTGTGTAGCGGGGGTTGTTTACGCGATTCCATTCTCATGTGGTATGTGGTATTTCGACCAAACGGGGCGATGCCTTAATGAAAGGCTAAAAGAGCACCATTATAATGTTAGCAAAGCAATCCAGGACCACATAGGAATTTACTGCCGAGATTGTGGATGTACCCCCATGTTTGATCAATGCAAAGTAGTAAAAAAGCACCCGTCAAAATTAACTCGAGAAATTATAGAAGCGCATTGTATAGCAAGAGCTGGCAGCACGTGTATTAGCGCCCCTTCTTTGGTTTTATCTGAACATGAAGTGGCCTTCCTTAATCAGGATAACCGCCTATGAATTTGTGATATGTGACGGTGTGATGTTGTGTGTTATCTTGTCGTTGCGTTAGGGTGGTTTTGTATGCCTGCGCCGGTTCACATATTTGATGCAGCTTGACAATAAAGCTCAGTTGGAAGTTAGCGCTCTGTCCTCTTGTGTCGGTCTGCTCAGCCGTTTCTTCTTCCCCATAATGCGCTATACCAGTTCAAGTACGACGAACCAACTCGCCCAATCTTCAACACTCGTTGTAACTTCTGGGGTGGGCCACTGGTTGTACTTCGCGCAGCGTTCGAACTGGTCCAGCCAGTCTTGTGCATCTTCATAGGTCTCACTATGAAAGCAGTCAGGAATCATAGGGTTCTGAAGTGTATAGTGTGATGTAGCTGCAGTGGCCACGGTGGTTGAAGGAGGCAAGCGATTGCTGGCAGTTTCTGGCAAGGGATTGAGCTTGGGAGCTAGGCCTCGCAGACGGTGGCTGGAACGGTGGACTGGTGTGTCAACGGGTGGTAGTGATTCCGGGCTCGAATGTCGGGTCCGCGAAGGGGTGCCAAGCATGAAGACGTACCCAGCGCCTCCACCAGTGTGACAACGCGAGATTGACAAGCACACAAAGCGCCTCAAACAAATACGAGTTATCGATCGCAGGAAACTGACTGCAACGACTTCTTCGTCTTTTGCCCTCGGCCAAGGACACTCGCGCTGCTTCGGTGTCCTCGCCATTGGCACATACCAATATATTGTATATATTTTATGTGTATGTATGTATATATGTGATATATATATATATATATATATATATATATATATATTGTTACGACCTCAGTAGGCGTCTGGGGGGTTTATTGATACACGGTTCGAGGGACGAGCCGTATCGGCGCAGGCAGATGATGATGATCTTCTTCTTCCACACCCCTTGCTTCTTTTTCCTTCTTCGTCCGGCACATACGTGGCGTAACATTTCCCCCCTCGCAGACAAAGCGCGCCGCGCGTTTCATGCAGTGTCGCGTTGACTGAAAGGCTTCAGGCGAGCGACATGCGTGACCTCTGTCTTTCTGGAACGTCTCCCGCTAGCTGTAAGACGTGCGATGCGGTAGTCGACTGCGCTCAGGCGGTCAAGGATAACAAAAGGTCCGATGTAGTGCGCGAGCAGTTTTTGGCACAAGCCACGTTTGCGTAAAGGCTTCCACACCAACACGAGATCTCCCGGAATATATGTGGCCTGCCGGTGCTTGCTGTCATAACGAACTTTCGATCTGTCTTGCGAGGCTATTGTACGTAAACGAGCAAGACGACGAGCTTCTTCGGCGAGACAAAGAGTTTCTGCTAGGGAGATTTCTGATTGGTCCCGATCAGAGAAGGAAAATATTGTATCCAGAGTATAACGGGGGGGTCGAACATAGAGGAGGAAGAACGGGCTGTAGCCGGTGGTCTCATGTTGGGAAGTATTAAACGCGTATGTGACGAACGGCAAGACATCGTCCCAGTTCTTGTGGTTCGAAGCAACGTACATAGAAAGCATATTCACCAGTGTTCGAATTGTTCGCTCGACGAGACCATTCGTCTGCGGGTGATAAGGCGTCGAGTGTCTGAGCTCTGAGCCACACATACGGAGAAGTTGTTCGACAACGTCTGCCGTGAATTGACGTCCACGGTCACTTATGATGACGCGAGGGGGCCCATGACGCAGTATGATAGAATGGAGAAGGAAGGACGACACTTGACCAGCAGTCGCGGATGGCAGGGCAGCAGTCTCGCAGTACCGAGTAAGATGGTCAGCACATACCACAATCCATCTGTTGCCTTTCGATGAACGCGGAAAAGGGCCCACCAGGTCAATGCCAATTTGTTCGAACGGAGAACTGGGAGGCGTCACAGGTTGTAGATGTCCGGCCGGAGCTGCTGAGAGAGATTTGTGCGCCTGGCATTGCGCACAACTGGCCACGTACAACTCAACTGACTGGCGCATACGTGGCCAGTAGAAGCGTTCCTGGGTACGATGAAGAGTGCGCGTCGTTCCGAGGTGACCTGAAGTGGCGTCATCATGCATGGCGTACAAAACAGATGACCGTAGTGCCTCTGGAACCACCAGCAGGAAGCGGGAACCGGTGCCGGAGATGGATTTCTTGTACAGTAGACCATCACGGACGCAAAAGCGGCTTTCCGGAGTGGATGCTTGTGCGATCACGAATAACGGATTCAAACTCACGTCCTTCCGCTGCTCAGTTTCAAAGGTGGCCTTATCCGGGAACGCTGGTGCTACGGACGCAATCAGATGATCGAAATCGTCAGCGTCGCAAACTGTAGCATCAACTGGCATCCTTGAAAGGCAGTCTGCGTCCGCGTGTTTCCTGCCGCTCTTGTACGATACCGTGAAGTTGTACTCTTGCAGCCGGAGGGCCCAGCGTGCTAGACGGCCTGACGGATCCCGAAGGTTGATAAGCCAGCACAAAGAATGATGATCCGTAACTACTTGGAAAGGACGACCGTATAGGTATGAGCGGAATCGCTGCACAGCGAAGACGAGTGCAAGGCATTCTTGTTCGGTCACAGTGTAATTGCGTTCCGGCTTACTTAAAGTACGACTGGCATATGCGATTACGTGTTCCACTTGATTACATCGCTGTATGAGGACTGCACCTATGCCAATGCCGCTTGCGTCGGTGTGAACTTCAGTCGCCGCAGAAGGATCGAAGTGCCGCAGGATAGGCTGCGACGTGAGCAAGAACTTCAGTTGGTTGAAAGAAGTTTCACAATCAGGAGTCCATTCAAAACTAGCACCTTGGCGGAGAAGACAGGTCAGTGGAAAGGCAACTTCTGCAAAGGCGGGAATAAATCGGCGAAAGTAAGAGCAGAGGCCCAAGAAGCTCCGAAGCTCCTTCACTGAGCCAGGTGGTTTAAAAGCTCTAACAGCCGCCGTCTTATTCGGGTCGGGCCTGATGCCATCCTTGTTGACGAGATGTCCCAGCACCAGTGTTTGTCGAACTCCGAAATGACACTTCTTTGCATTAAGAACCAAGCCAGCATTTCGAATACATTTCAAAACCAGCTCTACCCTTTCGTTATGTTCACTGAATGTACGCCCGAAGATAACAACGTCGTCAAGATAACACATACAGATGTTCCACTTCAGGCCGCGCAGAATGGTGTCCATGAATCTTTCAAATGTAGCGGGCGCGTTACATAGACCAAAAGGCATCACGTTAAATTCATATAGTCCATCCGGAGTAACGAAAGCCGTCTTTTCTTTGTCCATTGAATGCACAGGTATTTGCCAATAGCCTGAGCGTAAGTCTATGGACGAAAAGTAGGATGCTGAATGGAGGCAGTCTAGAGCGTCATCAATGCGTGGGAGAGGGTAGACATCTCTCTTTGTGACGGAGTTTAGACGGCGATAGTCCACACAGAATCTCCAGGTACCATCCTTCTTTTTGACTAGAATCACGGGAGCCGCCCAAGGACTCGATGATTCTCGAATGACACCCTTCTGCAGCATATCACGCACTTGTTCATCAATTATCTTGCGCTCAGACGGCGACACTCGGTAGGGTTTCTGGCGGATGGGCTGTGCTGTTCCCGTGTTTATCCTGTGGAGAATCCGAGACGCGGGAATCGAGGGCGCATGGTCATGGGAAAAATCGAAAATCGCCACGTATTTCGACAAAACGTCCAGAAGCATGCGGCGTTTGTCAGTAGTAAGTGACTTGTCGATCATAGGTAAAAGTTTTGAATCGGCCGTAGAAGTATTGGCTGAGGCCCCACCTGGAGCATCACTGAGGGCAGCCACTGCCATCGGTGAGTATGTTTTGAACTTGGCAAGCTTCAGTCCTCCTGGTAGAACCACCGACTCAGCTGAACAGTTTACCGCCCATAGTCCTGTGCGTCCTTGAACGAGTGACACTATGCAATGCGGCACCAATGTGTTCTTCTTAATGCAACTGAGATGAAAGGGCTCCACTAATGCGTCGAACGCACTGTCACTGTTTTCAATGCGTGAAGAGTATACAGGAACACAGACTGCAGAGAATGCCGGCACAATGCTATCTTCACTGACCCGGAGCGCACCGTGCTCCCTGTATGAATTCTCTAATAGTTCTCCAGGGGCAGCATCACATATGTACACCTCTCCATTTCTACAATCAACAGTGGCGCCACACATTCGAAGGAAGTCAATCCCCAGGATTATGTCGTGTGTGCTCCTTGGAAGAATCGTAAACTCTGTGACAAACACTTGATCACCCAAGCACACTTCTGCGGTACAGACACCAATGGGACACAGCGAGTTACCACCAACGCCACAGAATGTTGTTGCCTTCTCCCACAAAAACATCACCTTTTGTCCTAAACGGTGTTTAAAAGCAGCACTCATAATCGAAACTGTAGCACCAGTATCCACCAAAGCCATCGTACACACACCATCAACAAAAACTTCTACCTTGTTCTTGAACATCAACACAGACGGGGGTATTTCGTTTTGCAGCAAGTCACCAGCGACCTCACCCCCATCGGCCGCACTGTTTAGTTTTCCTGATGTGGTGACGATGGGCGGCGCCGTGGCGATGGAGACCGGTGGGATCGAGGCGCAGGAGGTGGCGTCACACTTCGATCAGAGGCAGGGGAGTTGTTGCGCCAGTGTCCGTGCCAGAAGCTGCTGCCGGGTCTTGAGTCGGTGGGCCAGTGTCCTTGAAAAGGTGGGACAGCAGGTTTATCGGTCGAGCTTGTCCACTGATCATAGCGTGGTATGCGCGAACGATCGCAATACCTCGATATGTGACCAGTCAGACCACAGTTGTAGCACACAGGCGCAGGACGAGGTCGTCGCCGTTCTTCGAAGTGTTCACGTCTGCGAGCGTTCGCGTAAGCCCGAGATTCAATGAAATCAGTTGTCGGTGGGTGGTATGGGCGTACGGAACGGAAACGTTGAGGGTACTGTGATCGCTCGTAAAAAACCGGACTTGACTGCTGAATACGCCGAGGCCCTGCAACCTCCGTTGCGTTGACGGATGGATGTTCATAAACTGTAAGCTGTGGGGCAGTGGTGTCCTGCGGGAAATAGGATGGAGACGTGGCAGCTGCCCGTTCACGTGTCATTTCGCCATGTCTGAGTAACTCTTCCCGAACAATTTGGCGGATGGTTGCCGAAAGGTCACCAGTTGAGGCCGCTTCTATGCTGGCTACTGAGGTGACATTTGCCAGACGACCAAACTTAGGCGCTATTCTGCGCTGCTTCAGGGTTTCAAACGTGCGGCAGTGCCGTACAACGTCAGACACTGAAGTCAGGCTTTCCCTGCTAATAAGGAAGTTGTAAACATCTTCTGCAATTCCCTTCAGCAAATGCCCCACCTTGTCCTCTTCCGACATGCTGGAATCGACTTCCCTACACAGCCTCAAAATCTCTTCAGTATACACGGTGCAGGTCTCACCGGATAGCTGGGCCCTCTGTGCAAGACTCTGCTCGGCAAGCTTCTTTTTTGCAGCTGAGTTGCCGAAACACTTCTTGATTTCTTCAACAAAGCGTTCCCATGTTGTCAGAATATCTTCATGGTTCTCATACCAAACGAGGGCAACATCAGTGAGGTAGAAAACAACGCGTGACAGTTGGGAGGCAGCATCCCATTTGTTGCAGTTGCTTACTCGCTTGAAATGTTTGAGCCATGAGTCCACGTCGTCATTGGCCCTCCCGGAGAAGGTTCGTGGCTCTCTGTGATACGGCCAAGAACTGCTGGGGACTGGTTCCCGAGCTTCTGTTTCGTCAGGCATGATGGCCAAAGAAGGAGGCAGGCCGGCGAGGCGACGACTCCGGCGAAATCCGAGGGGTAGCGGTCCCGTCGTTGGTTCCTATACCCAGCACCTCCACCACTCTGTTACGACCTCAGTAGGCGTCTGGGGGTTTATTGATACACGGTTCGAGGGACGAGCCGTATCGGCGCAGGCAGATGATGATGATCTTCTTCTTCCACACCCCTTGCTTCTTTTTCCTTCTTCGTCCGGCACATACGTGGCGTAACAATATATATATATACATATTTTTATGTTGTATTGCAATTGTGCTTATAATTTTGATTATTGCTTATGTTGCCTCTAGCGTTGTTTTACCTCAATTTGCCCTTAACAGGAAGTCCCGATACAGTATTTGACTTTAGGACCTCTATTTGTATACTAAACACATGTCACATTCTTGTATTTGTACCAATGAAAAATCTGAAATCTAAAACCTCGCTGAGCTAGCGGGACCTCTGTTCCAATTCAGCTTCTGCCACTTTTGAACTATTAAGTTTTTACTAACTTGAGAATGAGCAGTGTTATGCGTTTGTGTTAGCATGGAGGCATATAAAAGCAGCAGAAACCAATGTGAGAAGCAATATTGCGTCTTTACCATTCTCAAAATAATTATTTCTTTTTGTGACTGATTACTCCAGTCACTCTTCAGCATGTGGCTCTGCGAGGCAGTCTTATGATGTAAAATAGTGCCAAAATATTCTGTGTAAAGTTAGGGCTATGTTTTTCAGGGCACATTTAGCTATTGTGTAGGCTGCATTGGACTGGATTAAGTTGTGCATTACTTAATGGAGAAGATATTTAGTAGCGCCATAAAGGAAAGGTGGTTGAAAATGATAGACACAACATATGTGTCTTTTGCCTTGTATTTCATCGACTGTGCTGTTTGATACCTTCCTAAAATCCGTATTCAGTAGTACACCTGCAGTGTGGGCTTCCATGCACAGTCTAAACAAGTGCTCCACAAAATTTGGGAGAGTCATTCATTTCAGAGTACGAGGGTAGATTGATTGATATGTGAGCTTTAACGTCCCAAAACCACCATACGATTATGAGAGACGCCGTAGTAGAGGGCTCCGGAAATTTCGACTACCAGGGGTTCTTTAACTTGCACTCAAATCTGAGCACACGGGCCTACAACATTTCCGCCTACATCGGAAATGCAGCCGCCGCGGCCGGGATTTGATCCCACGACCTGCGGGTAAGCAGCCGAGTACCTTTCACTAGACCACCGCGGCAGGGAATTACGGGAGTTGAGGCACCATATCTGGCATGTATGAGTTATCTCATAGAAAAAGAAAATGAGTATACTACACTTGCGAGAAAGTTAAAATAATGCCAGCAATTCTAAAGTTGGAAAGAAAGGACAAAGGTTTCCAGTGCTATATATGTATTGGTGAGAAACATCAAACATATCTTTCTGAGAGAAATGGATTCTCGGTAACTGCAGGATTACAGGCACTTTTTAAATTGTACTACGGATGATCTGAAGGTATGGTAGGCCACATATATCTCGGCCGGTCTTTATATTGCGTGTGCACATCTGCACTTCACATCAAAAGTTATTGCAATGAATTGAGCCAATAAAGTTTTTTAAATAATTGTTGCAGTTACAGAACCACGGCTTGCCGTGGGTTTTCTCTTTTAGCCTAGAATTGGGCATGGCGGCATCGCAGTGAACATGTCGAATAATCCTTTCGTCTTCTTGATCCAGGCACTCGGCCTCCTGCTTTTTTTCGGCCGCTTCGCGGACGGAATTTGGACGCCCCTGCGGACCGTGTCGTCTAGCTCTGACTGCTTTGCCATGTGCCGATTGTTTCAATGCATCGATCGACGAACTGGCCAGCGGTGCCTTAGACGGACTGATGGACTGACTGGACTACGCCCTCTTCAGAGGCGTATCAGCCACCGCAACGCTATCGACATCGTACACCTATAAACAGCGCTCCGTGCCTGGCAACGTCATTGGGCATGGCGGCATCGCAGTGAACATGTCGAATAATCATTTCGTCTTCTTGATCCAGGCCTTCTGCGTTCTTTCGACCGCTTCGTGGACGGAATTTGGACGCCCCAGCAGACCGTGTCGTCGCTGACTGCTCTGCCATGTGCCGAGTGTTTCAATGCACCGATCGACGAACTGGGCAGCGGCGCCTTTGACGGACTGATGGACCGACTGGACTACGCCCCCTTCAGAGGCGTATCAGCCACCGCAAGGCTATCGACATCGTACACCTCTAAACAGCGCTCCGTGCCTGGCAATGTCAGTGGGCATGGCAGCATCGCAGTGAACATGTCGAATAATTCTTTCGTCTTCTTGATCCAGGCACTCGGCCTCCTGCTTTCTTTCGACTGCTTCGCGGACGGAATTTGGACGCCCCGGCGGACCGTGTCGTCGCTGACTGCTCTGCCATGTGCCGAGTGTTTCAATGCACCGATCGACGAACTGGGCAGCGGCGCCTTTGACGGACTGATGGACCGATTGGACTACACCCCCTTCAGAGGCGTATCAGCCAGCGCAACGCTATCGACATCATACACCTCTAAACAGCGCTCCGTGCCTGGCAATGTCATTGGGCATGGCGGCATCGCAGTGAACATGTCGAATAATTCTTTCGTCTTCTTGATCCAGGCACTCGGCCTCCTGCTTTCTTTCGACCGCTTCGCGGACGGAATTTGGACGCCCCAGCGGACCGTGTCGTCGCTGACTGCTCTGCCATGTGCCGAGTGTTTCAATGCACCGATCTACGAACTGGGCAGCGGCGCCTTTGACGAACTGATGGACCGACTGGACTACACCCCCTTCAGAGGCGTATCAGCCACCGCAACGCTATCGACATCGTACACCTATAAACAGAGCTTCGTGCCTGGCAATGTCATTGGGAATGGCGGCATCGCAGTGAACATGTCGAATAATCCTTTCGTCTTCTTGATCCAGGCACTCGGCCTCCTTCTTTCTTTCGACCACTTCGCGGACGGAATTTGGACGCCCCAGCGGACCGTGTCGTCGCTGACTGCTCTGCCATGTGCCGAGTGTTTCAATGCACCGATCGACGAACTGGGCAGCGGCGCCTTTGACGGACTGATGGACCGACTGGACTACACCCCCTTCAGAGGCGTATCAGCCACCGCAACGCTATCGACATCGTACGCCTATAAACAGAGCTTCGTGCCTGGTAATGTCATTGGGCATGGCGGCATCGCAGTGAACATGTCGAATAATCCTTTCGTCTTCTTGATCCAGGCACTGGGCCTCCTGCTTTCTTTCGACCGCTTCGCGGACGGAATTTGGACGCCCCAGCGGACCGTGTCGTCGCTGACTGCTCTGCCATGTGCCGAGTGTTTCAATGCACCGATCTACGAACTTGGCAGCGGCGCCTTTGACGGACTGATGGACCGACTGGACTACACCCCCTTCAGAGGCGTATCAGCCACCGCAACGCTATCGACATCGTACACCTATAAACAGAGCTTCGTGCCTGGTAATGTCATTGGGCATGGCGGCATCGCAGTGAACATGTCGAATAATCCTTTCGTCTTCTTGATCCAGGCACTCGGCCTCCTGCTTTCTTTCGACCGCTTCGCGGACGGAATTTGGACGCCCCAGCGGACCGTGTCGTCGCTGACTGCTCTGCCATGTGCCGAGTGTTTCAATGCACCGATCGACGAACTGGGCAGCGGCGCCTTTGACGGACTGATGGACCGACTGGACTACACCCCCTTCAGAGGCGTATCAGCCAGCGCAACGCTATCGACATCATACACCTATAAACAGAGCTTCGTGCCTGGTAATGTCATTGGGCATGGCGGCATCGCAGTGAACATGTCGAATAATGTTTTCGTCTTCTTGATCCAGGCACTCGGCCTCCTGCTTTCTTTCGACCGTTTCGCGGACGGAATTTGGACGCCCCAGCGGACCGTGTCGTCGCTGACTGCTCTGCCATGTGCCGAGTGTTTCAATGCACCGATCGACGAACTGGGCAGCGGTGCCTTTGACGGACTGATGGACCGACTGGACTACACCCCCTTCAGAGGCGTATCAGCCACCGCAACGCTATCGACATCGTACACCTATAAACAGAGCTTCGTGCCTGGTAATGTCATTGGGCATGGCGGCATCGCAGTGAACATGTCGAATAATCCTTTCGTCTTCTTGATCCAGGCGCTCGGCCTCCTGCTTTCTTTCGACCGCTTCGCGGACGGAATTTGGACGCCCCAGCGGACCGTGTCGTCGCTGACTGCTCTGCCATGTGCCGAGTGTTTCAATGCACCGATCGACGAACTGGGCAGCGGCGCCTTTGGCGGACTGATGGACCGACTGGACTACGCCCCCTTCAGAGGCGTATCAGCCAGCGCAACGCTATCGACATCGTACACCTATAAACAGAGCTTCGTGCCTGGTAATGTCATTGGGCATGGCGGCATCGCAGTGAACATGTCGAATAATCCTTTCGTCTTCTTGATCCAGGCGCTCGGCCTCCTGCTTTCTTTCGACCGCTTCGCGGACGGAATTTGGACGCCCCAGCGGACCGTGTCGTCGCTGACTGCTCTGCCATGTGCCGAGTGTTTCAATGCACCGATCAACGAACTGGGCAGCGGCGCCTTTGACGGACTGATGGACCGACTGGACTACACCCCCTTCAGAGGCGTATCAGCCAGCGCAACGCTATCGACATCATACACCTATAAACAGAGCTTCGTGCCTGGTAATGTCATTGGGCATGGCGGCATCGCAGTGAACATGTCGAATAATGTTTTCGTCTTCTTGATCCAGGCACTCGGCCTCCTGCTTTCTTTCGACCGTTTCGCGGACGGAATTTGGACGCCCCAGCGGACCGTGTCGTCGCTGACTGCTCTGCCATGTGCCGAGTGTTTCAATGCACCGATCGACGAACTGGGCAGCGGCGCCTTTGGCGGACTGATGGATCGACTGGACTACGCCCCCTTCAGAGGCGTATCAGCCACCGCAACGCTATCGGCATCGTACACCTATAAACAGCGCTTCGTGCCTGGCAACGTCATTGGGCATGGCGGCATCGCAGTGAACATGTCGAATAATCCTTTAGTCTTCTTGATCCAGGTGACAAAACATTTAGGCAAATGTTACAAAAGTAACCAAATATGTCTTGTGGTGCTGCCATGCACAGGCAAAGTGTATGCAACTTTGTGCCTATGTATAATATCCTTGAAGTACTTATTGGTGGTTTCTGGAGATGTAGAAAGTAATCCGGGCCCTGGGAATCAGGAAGTGTTGACAGAAATCCGCAAGTTGGCTGCTGACATAAGTGCTTCAGAAAATGACAACAAGGCCGTAAATGAATGTCTGGAAGCTATTCATGTAAAATTAGATACTTTGGCAAACTTTGAGGGCAGAATGGCTCGTATTGATGCTAAAATAGCGACGTTTGAGAAAACTATTACCAGCCTTCAACTCAAGGTTGATGACCTCGAAAATAGAAGCAGACGATGCAACCTAATTATTTATGGCATTCCGGAAGAAGAAAACGAGAAAGCTAATGGCCTAGATCTACAAATCTCAGAAAAACTTATTAAAACAACTCTAGGTGTCACGATCTCGGGAATTTTCTGATGGAGGCGGAAATGTCGTAGGCCCGTGTGCTCAGATTTGGGTGCACGTTAAAGAACCTCAGGTGGTCGAAATTTCCGGAGCCCTCCACTACGGCGTCTCTCATAATCATATGGTGGTTTTGGGACGTTAAACCCCACAAATCAATCGATCTCGGGAATTGAGAGAATGCACCGACTAGGCACTAAAACAGAAAACAAAACACGACCTGTAATCATCAAGTTGGAACGCTTCGACGATAAGGCGAAAATAATAAAAAACTGCTATAAATAAGCTTAAGAATTCCATTGTGTCTGTGGGCGAAGATTTTTCACTCCGTGTGCGTAACATCCGGAAAAAACTTTGGGACAGCACCAAGAGGAACTGAAATAAGGGTTCACTTGTGTACGACAAGATAAAGATAAACAGTCAACTGTATGTCTGGGACGAACATAAAGAAGCGAGGGCAATTGTAGGAAAGCAATCTGCTGTCCGAAAAACAAAAAATTGAGTGAAAATGAAACGCCCCTCAGGCTAGTGATAGCAAACCTAAATGCCAGAAGTGTTGTTAACAGAAGTACCGAACTTGAAGCATTCATACTAGAACATCAGCCTGATATTGTGACAATAACAGAAACATGGCTTTCTCCTAAGATTTCAAGTAACAATATATTCCCTCCGGGTTATACTGTCATACGTAAAGATAGGTGCTCACGAGGGGGTGGTATAGCAATTTCGATAAAAAAATATCTACGTCACACCTATGCCTGAAGTTGTAGGTGCTGAAGTACTTTGGTGTAAATTAACAACAGATAAGTCCTTCCTCTATTTAGGCACAATGTACCAGCCACCAAATACTTCGTGTGATGTATTACATGTACTAGCAAATTATATAGAAGCTCATTTCACGCAGTCTACAAAGATAATCCTTACGGGGGATTTCAACTTCACTGGTATAACATGGGATTTCCTTGATGATACTGCCAACACTGATAATCCAGATGAGCTGCTTGAACTTTGTTTCAACTTTAGCCTTAGACAGCTTATTCAAAAACTAACACGTGTTACCACAAAAAGCAGTAATGTACTTGACTTGATATTTGTGAGCGATAGCATAGCAGAAAAAAGGATTTCGTGGGAAGTTGTCAGTGGCATATCGGACCACAAAGCAACTAAATGCTCCTTGTTGTTGGGCACACCGCTGCCTAAGCATAAAGGAAGCACACGAATTTTCGACTGGGTGAATGCCGATGATGTGAGCCTTCTTGACTACCTAGATGAATCCTATTCCACCTTTAGCTCGTTCTCACAGGATGGTACAGTTTCAGTAGATGAATTATGGACAACCTTTGAAAGAATCGCTCAGCACTGCTTATCAAAATATGTCCCCACAAAGATCAAACCAGTCCGCAAGACAAACCCTTGGATAACAAAAAATCATACAACTAAAACGAAAGCTTGCCAGATTAAAGAAAATGAGAAATAAACTATTGTTACCAGGCTGCACGGCTAAAATAAGTGAGCGTTCACGTGCACTAAAATCTGCTGTAAAAATAGCAAAGGATGAATATATGAATGTAACCTTAAGTAAACTTATCAAAGAATCTCCTTCTAAGTTTTGGCGATACCTTAATTCGAAGCCACATCAGATCAGTAACCCAACCCCGGCTGAAGCTCTCGAAAGGCTACACAGTTTAATGATTACTTTGTTTCAGTATATACACGTGACAACGGTATGAACCCCGACCTCAGTTACCTTCCATGTAACACTGCCAAACTAGACGACTTAATCCTAACTGAATCGGGCATTTTTTGCCTATTACTCGAAATAGACCCTAAAAAATCCTGTGACCCCGACAACATACCAAATGCATTTCTGAAATGCTACGCAGAATGAATGTAAAAGTTATTACTGATTATATATAACAAAACATTAAAAACTTGTGTAATCCCGGAGAAATGGAAAATAGCCAAGGTTATTCCTATCCACAAATCCGGTGACCTTACAAACACATCAAACTACCGACCAATCTCGCGTACTTGTACGGCCGGAAAAATTCTTGAACATCTAATCCTAAAACACATTGTATCATTCGTAAAAAAGACAACAACCTAATTGTCACGAATCAGCATGGCTTTCGGCAAGGACTGTCTACAAATACTCAACTGGTTGAAACAATCCACGACCTAGCACTTACAATGAACAAAGGTGGCCAAACGGATATAAGTTTTTTAGATCTATCCAAAGCATTTGACTGCCTTTCTCATCATAAGTTGCTTCAGAAACTTACGCATTACCTCAGAGATAACAACATCACCAAGTGGATAAAAAGTTATCTTACAGGAAGACGCCAGTATGTTCATTACAAAGAGAACTCTTTGGATTACGGCTATGTGCTGTCTGGTGTTCCACAAGGTGCCGTTCTAGCTCCTATGCTTTTTCTTCTTTTAACGATTAACGATTTGCACATCAATTGTAACGCAACAGTGAGAATGTTTGCAGATGACTGCATAATCTATAAGCAAATCACTTGACACGAAGATCAGATGATCCTAAACAGAGCCCTTGAACATATAACACAGTGGTGTCAGACTTGGCAGATGATGTCTAACGCAGATAAAACAGTTACTATGACAGTGACAAATAAAAGAACACCCATGAACTTCCACTATTATTTAGAAGGACAAATGTTAAGGAAAGTAGAAGAATATAAATACTTAGGTGTCATAATTTCGTCAGATCTCAAATTTGACAAGCAAGTAACATACGTTGTTAACAAACCACTGACCGTTTTGTACTCATTGAAACGTTCGCTTAGATGCGCATCCGTAGATACTAAACGCCAAACATACTTGTCACTCGTTCGATCAACACTGGTAGATGCAGTAAAATGTTGGTTTCCCTTCCGTAAACATTACATAGCAAAGTTGGAGGATGTACAAAGAAAGGCACTTAGGCTTATCTTTAATAAGTATCGTGGTTACGACTCTCCAACTGAACTATTAAAGCAAGCCGCTTTACCCCCTATACAAGATCAAGCCAGACTGCTTTGCCTTAAGTTTCTTTTCCTTTTTCTTAATGGCAGCATAATGATCAATGCGGACAACTATTTACTACACTCGGATACAACTAGTTCCCGAACTAAACATACCAAGCACTTAGCTAAATACAAGTTTCACAACAACATTTTCGGGTATTCTTTTTTCCCGCAAGCAATTCGAGGTTGGAATGGCCTAACAAACGATGCTATCAAGTGTACATCACTCGAAGCTTTTGCCTCCAAGATATCAGGTGATGCTTTATAGTTATCATCTACAAGCAAGATTTCGGCGTTACACAATAATAATATGTTTCAGTTCTCAGTATCTTTTTTACTGGCGGGAAATTGCGCTACTCATGAATTATGCTGTACTTGTCGGGCCTTACACTGAGTGTGTTGGATGTCATATTGTCATTTTTGTAGCGATTGTATTATTTCTTGCCTAGTGCATGTGTACTGTCTAGTCAAACCCAGCTTATAATAGTGCCTACTTATACTGTGTTTTTTTTTAATATGTATCTCCATTCTAATATGCTGTTTATTACTGCCATCATTTAGTAGCCCTTGTACAGTTAATGTAGAGAACATATATGCATTGTCTGATTCAACCTTACCTACGTACACGCCAACTTGAAGATACCCCTTTCCTGCAACAGCCTCAGATGTGAGGCTAGCAGTATCTTCAAATAAATAAATAAATAAATAAATAAATAAATAAATAAAGAAATAAATAAATAAATAAATAAATATGTTACGTAAGATGTAGTCTCCCACTGCAAGTGAAACAAGTTGTGCCAAGTCGTTAATGGCGTTCACGCGAACGCGTCAATGAAGTCTGAACAACCATAGCTTCCAAGGCATACAGGCGATAATTCACTGCATAATATATTATAAATCCCAGAGCCAGCCCACGTGAGAGTCACGACTGTAGTTTATAACAAGCAAATTCATTGTATAATTTTTATTATTGCTTTTGCTGCAAGAGCCGGGCGTGCTCATTTTTAGGCCTTCGACCGCCATGGCCGTACCAGAATCTTTGAAAAACTTCTGCTAAATTGTTTTACACTATTAGCGCCCTCGGCACGACTAGTATAAACGCGAGCCTCCGCGATAATATAGCGTATTCAACGTGGTCCCAATCAGTCAACTTCGTGGACAAGGGATTGTATTAAACATCGTACAGTGAGTGGACGCGTTGGCAGGCTAGTTTGTTTATCATACTTATATGCGCGATAGATCGAGGTAACGACGTCACATCACCACAAATTTGGTTTCCAAAGATTACGCGGACTGATTTAGGGGCTAGAGTCGAAATTGCACTGATTTGACTCGAGGTGAAAGCGGCGGAAACGAAAGTTTGTGCGTTACTTAGCCCTAAATTGTCCTGTTTCAATCCGACGGAGTGCTGTACATGCAACTATCTTTATGTGGATTCACACTTGAATAAGCACATGAAAATATCACTTTGATGCGCACGTAGTGTTTATTCTTATTGGCATGCTTGTCAAGAGCCACATCCAAGAGGTCCGACCCCCGATTTTGTCATATATATTTAACTTTTGATAAGCACACCTTTGATCAATGCCCATGCATGCAGTTTGTTTATAATTTTACATCAGCCGCAGCCGCGATTATTTAAGTTCTCTCCCACAGCATGCTTAATTTCCATGATCAAAATTCAAGATATTCGCCTTAGTTGTTTTAGACTGATCCAGTGCTACAATGCCTGCACTCATTCATTTCTTTGAATTCACTTTTTTCGGCTATATGTAACCTGAAGCAACACGCCATTTGCATGCAGCATTCGCGCAAAAATCAATCATTTTTCCTCGAATTTATAAAAAAATTCACTTATTGTCGCAATGTTTTACAATGAATTATGAATGTGCACAGATACATGCATGATTAGAATTCGTAATTGTGCACATATATATAATTTTTGTTCACTAGCGCAGTGGTGATGTGCACTTATTATTTTAATTATTAGGTATATATGATCTATATATCATATTGACACATATGTGTGTATCAGTTTGGTTTATCAGAGTACTCTTTTATTTCCATATAGAAATTATCAAGTTTTTTTTTTGCGTATACCGCACGCCTTTTTATCCTCCTGCACATGTTACCTTTGATGTTCTAATAGATACTCTAAGGATCAACACTGAAATTTGTCTCGACGTTGTCATGTTGAAATTACCTATATTATTTCTTGCCATTCTTGGGTAGACGAACTGTCAATCCCCTGCGGCACATATAACCGCATACCTGCAATATGTGGGCCACACATCTGAAAGAAAGGCTTTGACGACATACGCGATGGGATTGCGGCATTATTAACGACCTGGCGGGCAATCATATTCGTTAAACCATCTTACCGTCCCATACTATTTTGGTTTACCCAAAGCTATTAGGGCAGTGATCACGAGAGCAACCAGACGTAGGCGGCTAGGTAGATAGACAGACCGTTGAAGTCAATTTTTTCTTCTTAGTCAATTGAATATTTTATAACGTTATCTACTCACTGTCGAGCCCTGCTTGGTTATAGGTGTACATATAAATTAATAAAACGGTAGTCATTATTTAGGCGCTGAAAGGTGCACGCAATGCAAAATATCTCTTAATTCAAAATGAACTTCCTTTATCGAGGTAGAAAACGGAGCTGGAGCTACAGATGTCACAATCATAGAATACCACCGTGGTCATTACACACATACATATCCACACATGGGGAAGGGCCAATCGTACATGCGTTCGAAGACAACGTAGCAATTTTTTGGCTTCACTGCAGGACAAAAATGTCACACGGTGAAGCATATTTGCTTAGCGGTAAAGCATATTTGTTATGAGCATACCGAAAGTGGCGCTCCCTAATGTATACAACTTGTAGGAGCTTCTTGAACAAGCTCTTACTAAGTTTGAACAGCGCAATTGAATGAGGACAGAAGAGAACAAGTACATACACCCACACATAATAAACATCTTTGCTGCACGATCATTAATCGAAGGTGTGCCTGTCAATAATCTAGCTACATATATAGCGAAAGGTATTGGACCTCTTGGGTTGCTCATAGCAAGCAGACTAATAAGAGTTAATATCTCTTGCACATCAAATTAATATTTCCATGCGCTTTCACAGGAGTGAATGCACACACAGATGCACGGATTGTAACCTGACAATTTAGGGCTAAGTAACGCACATGTTTTCGTTTCAATCGTTTTCAACTCTGGTCACAACGGCGCAATTTTGAATCAAACGAGTAGATCAAAGTCAACATTATCTTTGGAGCCCAGATTCGTAACGACATGACGTGATTACCTCAAGCCATCGCACATACAAGTATGATAAACAAACTAGCCCGCCAATGCACTTCAGCTAGCTCACATGTTTGATATAGATGTACACTATTCGTCAGACATTCAGAATCGCTTCTCATCTGACGATCTCATTCATGCAGTATAGATTGTCATGTGTGTTAATGACGGCATACCGTTTTATGAGAAAGGTGGCCATATCAGTCAGCTGTTTAAAAAAGAAACGAGTGTTATCGCGGAGGCTCATGTTGGGAGCACAGCTATAAAAACTCAGTTAGTAACCAGACTCCTAGTACGTGTCATACACGCAAATAGTCTAAAACAATCTAGAAGTTTCTCAAACGTTCTGGCGCTGCCTGCGCCGATCAATTTTTTATGGGTATATTGATCTTATAGAAAAGAAATGAGCAAGTGTGGAATTCACCGCTACTGTATACAACCAAATCTCTTTCAATGACACACTCACAACTTTTCTACACGTACCCGCAGGAAAAATCAACCATAAAAATTAGGTCATACAATAAAGTCGGCTGTTGTGATTGTTACATTGGTTTACATCATGCTGTTAATTGTTGCCTTTACGTATTCCTTGCACAAATTGTTTTATTTGCGGTACATGTTGGTTTTGCAACAATATTTACAGGTGAAAAGTGCATCTTGAGTTCTCTCGAGAGAACCCAATATGTAAACATGCAGTTTATGTAGCTGCAATCAATACCAAAAACTTGGTTCCCTAGATTCTTCAACTGCAATTACTTTTGTTGTACAGTGAAGATGCACATGTATGTACACAGTACAAATTAAGAGTTATGTGACCATACTTGAAGTCATTTGCAGTATCAACTAAACAGCTGGACTACTGCAGTTCTCTGCAAATTTGATTCTTTCTGAAATGTATATACAAAGTTTTTTACCAATGAAATACCTAGCATTTAAAAGACATTTCCGTTCTGTCCAGTTTTATATATATAGATATAGAATTGCTGGCATATGCTTTCATAGCAGTTTGGCAAAAGTGGCATAGTTATTACATACCAGATGTAATTGCCCTCGAAAGGAATGACTTCTAGAGTTTTTGTGAAGCACTTGTTTGGAATGTACTTGGTGGCACATACACAGTGCATGCAGGTGTAGTATTGAATACTACTTCTTTTAGAAGGAAATAACAGCGCTGTTGATGAAATAGAAAGAAGGCAATGGGACACGCATGCTGTGTCTGTAATTTGCACCAAATCTTTTCTTTATATAGTGCTGATCATAAATTCATGGCTAAATTGAGCATATGCAAATGCAGCCTAATAATTGAGACACTTGATTAATGTGACCCAGCTAACATTGTCCTAACTTGATGCAGCATATTTTGGCTCTATTATGAGTCATAACAATGCTCGGCATAGACACACGCTAAAGAATGACTGGCATATGGATCGTAACAAAAGGAAATAGCTACAATGAGGACAGCATAGGTACAACAATGCTTGTAACCGTGGTCTCTGGTTTTATCTCTTTCCCTGTTGAAACAACGACATAGGTATACTCTGTTCTTTGTCCAAATAACGCAAATAGCAATTAGTCACTAAATCCATACTCGTTCTTGGGACGTACTTATACTGTAGAGAAGAAAGTGTTTTTCTTTGCTGTGTTCTATACATGGCTACAGCAGTACAGGGGCAATGCATACGCCTTGGCATCAACAAAGCCATAGAGGAAACCAGGGTATGAATATTGCTTTATTTTAAATGCACAAGATTGTGATATCCTATTACATATATCAGTGCTAGGTCTTCGGAATCATTTGTCCTTTCTTCTTCAGCTTTAGAATTTCTGGCATGTTTTTAACTTGCTGCAAGAGTGGTATACTCATTTCCTGTTTTTTTTTGTTATAGAACCTATGCATACCAAAGTGGAGCTTCTGCTCCTATACTAGACTCTGAAACGAATAACTCCCTAATTTATTTTGTGGAGCACTTTTTCACTATGTGCTTAATAGCACATACTGAGGGCGTACTACTGAATATGTCTTCTTTGGGGTAGAATCGTGCAGCACTGCGGATAAATGAGAGAGAAGGCAACAGACACAACATGAGTCTGCCATTTTCACCTTATCTTTTAATTATGCTGCTGTTGAATTTCTTTCTCATAAAGAAACTGCATGGCAGAATTTAGTCTTGGCAAATGCAGCACAGTCCCATCTTGATGTAGGCTACTGTACATAATTTTTGTAGAGCAGGAAATGCTGCAAAAAAAAAGAGCTTGATTGAAGCTGAAGATGCAGGATGTTTTTGCGCCAGTGTATATAAGGAGATTTTCAGCATAGACACATAATAAAAGATGACAAGAGAAATTAGTCATACCAATAGAAAATAAGTATACTCAGCAGGGCATTAATGCAGTATTGTGTGTTACCTTGGAACTGGTTTTTATCCGTTTCTTTGTTAATGCAACCACGTAATTCTGTATAACGTGGAAAAAGCACCGCTAGCAATTTGTCACCTATTTAGTAATTCGCACAGAGATCGCTTCATCGAACATTTACCGTGCAGCAGAAAGGTTGTTTTTATATGCTGCATTGCATAAAACCTGAACAGAACTGTACATGGACTACGCATACATGTGCGGCATCGACAAAACCGCACACAGAATTAAGAACATAAGTTTATTTGGAGGCACACAAAATCTCACATTCTTCTTTGATACTGACAGGTAAGAGATCGACGAATCCAACTTTTTTCACACATACTGTGAACAAATTACAAAATTCTTTGTTGCTGCAAACTCGTTCAGCAAGAAGGCAAGAGCCAGTGTTTTGTGCAACATGGTAATCATATGAAATAAGACACACTGATTAGAGGCTCGTTACAAGCCACTTCATGGTTGTTTTCCAGGAACACACGCTTTCTTAGCACCATTGCCATAGCAAGAATGCAGTTCCAGACAAGGCACCCGACATGTGAGGCTTTATGTACCAGTGTTTTTTGGGTGCATTGGAGACCACTTTATAGACAAGAGAACAATAAATCTATCTGCAATAGAATACAGTGTATACCAAAGTATAAATGACAATGCACCTTCTCCTGCTCCCTGCAGCAATGTGAAGCACAATAAAAATAAGGCACATCTTTCCTTCAAAGTTGAATACACGTGGTAATCAAGCTTTCAGAATTGAGACGTTGTAAGGCACTGATTTCATACATTAAGTACCCTCTTGCAAAGCAAATAGTATGTGCCGGAGAAAAGCGGCGCCATCTATGTGCCAGTGTGAAAGAAGACGATGTTCGTGTGGTTCGTGCTTGCCGGGTTTCTGCCTGAACCAGCTCGTTGTGGCTAACACTTTGTCAATAATAATAACTCTTCGTAGGCGTACTCGCTTGTTGCATTGTAACAAGTTGTAGAGACGTGACTGCCGTGGCCGGTATCAAACTCCCGAATTCGGGTCGGCAGGTGAGCACCTTAGCCCCTGATCCGCCGTGGTGGACGCAACTTTAAGTAGTCATGTGGCTCTGGGGTAGAAAAATTGGCTACTTCACAAAATGCCTCGGTTCACTTTTGGCTTTAACTGTGATTTTTATTCTGTATAGTCTAGAAATATTTTACTCTCTGCCATTGTCACTGAAACAGGCAGCAGTTTTTTTACATAAGCTTTTTAAAGTTATCATGATAAGATTTCCAATGTCTGTTTTAGCAATACTTGAGAATAAAGCCTTACTGTGGGCTTATAACCTGCGGGACACGACCAAATTTCATGGGTCATGGGTATGCACCAGATGTGTACGGGAAAAGGTTTCATGCTTTACCCGACAGGTATTTTGTGTCATTCAAGTCACAACGCGTCAGTCATGTTTGTCTTACACTCATACTCTTATATCCCAGTTTTTGAACGTTATCGTAAAGTGATCACCCGAGCACCCTGACACAGGCAGCTAGATAAATAGATAGATCGGTACGGTCAAAATACCTTTACTTCGCTAAAAATGCTCTGATATTCAGGTGGTGCAAACACACTTAAGAGCAATTTGGAAGACAATTTGGAACGTAGTAAAATATTGGGCATGTGAAAACCTTTTTCAGATATTAACAGAGGAGCTGTTTAAGCAGATAATGGGTTTGCGATGGGAGAACAGAAGTAACTATCACCATGAACAGGCACATGCTCTCTTTGGCCTCTTGTTCTCTTTTGTCCTGCTGTGCTTCGCTCCCAGAAAAAATACGCCGATATGTCCGGCATGGGATGCATTAAGACTGATGGACTAGACAATGAGTGCAAAGAGAACAAAATGTTTGCATAAAAAAATTCTCAACGAGACGGCATTCAAATCTATGTACTGACAATCTGAAAACAACCACTCAGCTATCCAGGCACGCTAGCAAAATTTTTCATAGCTTTTTATAGTAAAGAGTGCAAGGAGGTTGAAAAGATAAGCGAGAATGAGGAACAGGGAAAAAGGTCGAGACGAGAATGTGTCGCATAGAAAGAATGAGGATGGAACAAAATAAAAAAGTGAGGGATAAAGGTGAAAAGAGAAATAGAATATAATCTAAAATAAAGACAAAAATAAATTGTAGGAAAGAAGACAGAAATAACAGATAAAAAAAGAGGAAGAAGAGAGCCTAATAACACAAAAACAAGGAAGTTTGTTCAGTATCATTTCTTTGAGACTTGGCACCACTATTGCAAATCTGCCTCAATTTTTTTGTCCCATTGTTATCACGTGAGAACAACACTCAGCACTGGTTGCAGATTAAATCAAAGGCCTGAAAAAGGTGTCTCACCGACCTTCCTTGATTGACCAAGCCTGCAAAAAACACTCTGAAGCTGATATTTTTACCCTAGTGACGAGGCCCTGCGATCGACCATGAGGATCGTCTATGCAGAAAACATTTCTTTTGTTGCTGCTAAATTTCGCAAGACATCAAGGGAGCATGTTCAGAACTTCAGCAGCTGTTTTGTACTTTACAAGGAAGAATGTTGGGTCATTTTGCTAAATAGCACTTGCACTTATTTCTTGCCTCTTGCACTTGATAACGTGTTCAGGCAAATCACACAGATGTGATTGGTCTCAAGCTTTTGTTCCACAAGCACCCCATGCAGCCAGAACATACCAACGAAGTAAATGTTCTTTATTTTGTAATCAGCATCCATATTTTAGTCATGCTGAATGTCGGTATCATCATCTCTCTCGAATTTTAATGAAAAATCTCTCTAAGAAATGTCCCATATATAAGATGCGGTAAAAAGGCTTTTTAAATTGCATTACTTGACGTTTTTCACCCCCTCCTCCACATCGAATTTCTGCACCATGGTAGCCTTTTCAGGACTAAACTTTGTGATTGTGGTCCATCAGATCAGGGTAGTTTGATACTTTCGGTTTTCTTGTAATGGTATGCTTTCTCATAAGGTTAGTTGGGAGATGGCGCAGTGATGTGTATCTGTTCTTCCTGCGTCCTCGTTTTTTTGCTGTGTCGATTTCTTATGCGATTCTTAAAGGGAAAAGTGAGCACCGTAACTGTCTGCATCAAACTGGGACACCTCAACAGTAGCTCACGAGGGATGGAGGTAAGGAGGGATTAAAAGGATAGGAGTAAAGGTATAGAGAGAAAGAGATGCGCAAGGACAGTGAGCAACGACATAAGAGACATAGAAAATATGGAAACACAGTCACAGAAGTCCGAAGACGGGGCTTGCGATAGCTCTTGTCGGCACAGGAGATGGCGTAGGGCTAATCCAGTCAGCCAGAGCTGCGCTGACGTCGTCGTAGGGGACTGGCGGTAGGAGATGGCGTAGGACCAACCCAGTCGGCCAGAGCTGCGCTGTCGTTGGAGATCACGAGGGCACAACCGGTCGGCACTAAATCCAGCGAGCGAGTCTGACTGTGTCGATTTCATTATGCATACAATGCATCTGAGCAGAGATTTGAAAATAGTCAGCACAACTGCAGATAAAGCAGCACTAGTGACACGAGGACAAGCACAGGCTTCAAACTGAAATGTCATAGAACATACAATATATAGCCCACATCTAAAACATCAACATGCTCATGGTAAAAACAAATAACTTAAGGGAAAGTGCACTGACAGAAACTTAAAAAAAAACTAAGGCAAAATAGCACATGACGATGAATACAGGTAAGCCAGTTCTTTAGCAGATAAGAAACATCGTAGGTTTAACGTCACCAGCTTCCTTTAGCTGTTCTTGCAGCCTCAATGATAATCCTGGTGCTATCACAAATGTGAGCTTCAATTGCTTTTGTTTTCTCGAACAAGGCTGGCAACCACATTCTCAACAATCAGAAGCCAAAGAACCATCTCTATCTATAGTTTTTACCTTTTGACAATATTCTTGCAACCATATACTTAGGCACTTCTCTCTTTGACCCACATAACTGTGTCCACAGAACCAAGATGTGCTGTAATCGATGCCTCCCGCACAGTCAACACAGTTTTGTCGTGCATAGATTGGCTATGGTTCAAAGCTCTTTCAACATCACAAGTTACATTACATAAATGAGATTGCTTATTCAGTACATTACTTAAACGTGAAAGTACCAAAACATATGGTTACAGGGAAAGTTTCAAAAAGTAAAATAAATTGGCAGAGGCGTTTCCTTGGGTTCTCATAATAAGACATACGACTGCCAGGGCCTGTTTGAGAAAACACAAGTTTTTGTAACTCATCCTTATGATGGCACCTAGAACCTTCAATACTTTTGATTGCAAAGAACTGGCGCACCTGGATTTATTGGCATGTTCTATGTCACCGCTTTTCTTTCTTTTTTTGTGGTCTCTGTGATTTTATGCTTCACTTCGATTTTTTTTTCAGCCTAAGCATGTTTTGATCTCGGGTTTAGGCAACACATTTGGGAGTTCAAATAAATTTCACTTGGATGTCGGCGCTAATTCTTGTCTCACGTGTGCTGCTGTGTTTACCGCTGAGCAGTTTGAAGTATGAAATACCAACTAATGCGCAGCCACATATGTTGCTCCATGCGCAGAAACTCTGGGGTGCTAGCCGCACACTCGGATTCGAATGTTTTTTCATCGCTCGTTCAGGCATGGAAGCGAATAGCGAGGCTCGGTTGAGCATGCGGGTGTCACATGGACAATTTCTATAGAAAGTGAACTTATGGACCGTGATTGACTCATCTCCGCATCTAACGCAATCAAGAAACTTGAAATG
Organism: Rhipicephalus microplus; assembly: GCF_043290135.1. Classification (NCBI taxonomy): domain Eukaryota; kingdom Metazoa; phylum Arthropoda; class Arachnida; order Ixodida; family Ixodidae; genus Rhipicephalus; species Rhipicephalus microplus. The sequence goes on from NW_027464585.1 coordinate 45,185,352, forward strand.
GATAGCCATAGAAATTATATCGTGCGATGCCTGTACTTTGAAATCAGATATGGTCGGCAGCTTTTCTGATTGATGTAGTGGTTAAAGTACCGCGCATTTAGCAGCTCAGCTAATACAACTTCGATGCTACTACGCATACAAGATAAAGTATTCGACGAACAAGCGCAACAATCTGAGCAGGTAGCCGAGCGGCCGCGCAAACCACAAAACTATAAGCGCACCCAGTAAAACTGGCAACACGTACGGACTACCACGCGGTCACCATCGCACACACACAACAGAAGTAACGGATGTCAAAGAGCACTGAAACAGGTTGACGAGTCCTTGACATCGTGGCCTTCATGCAAGCTCAGGTGAACCACAAATATCAGCGGTTCCAAACGCGAACACAATCTAACTATTCACGTACATAAAGCACTTTGCAACGACAAACACAATCACAGTGTGCGCCAACGACGTGAACAACGAGCCGACCATAAACATGACAAAAGAATAGCGTCCCTAGGTTGCCTGAACCAGCGTTGTAAACTTTGACGAAAAGCCACATTGTTCCACAAATCCGCTTAGATCCAAGCCAAGTTGGGTGAAAATTGCGTTTTCGTTATTTTCACCGGGTGAATATAGCATACCGGCTATTCTCACCAGGTCGCAGCAGCAGCGGCCCTATTTTCACCAGGTCGTAGCAGTATTGATATGGCTGTACCATTTAGATCGGGCGGTGGCTAGTGCCACAAAGCTGTAATACCTAGTGAAACAAAAACTAGATTTATTTTTTTTCCTTTAAATAGTGAGGTTGAGGACTCGTACTTTGCAGTGAAGGGTTTAATTTTCACTCGTGCCTTGACTTTAGCCACCAATCAGATAACCTCCTTTTAGTTAATTCTACCCGCTTAAAGTCTATTTTGCCCTCCCTGTCCCTAAACCACACTGCTTTGAAAACCTCTGCGCTATCATCCTGGACTATAGGGTGAAGCCCTTTACAGAACATTATCAAGTGTTCGGTAGTTTCGTTTTCCTCTCCAGACGCACTGCATACCGTGTCTACCCCTTCGTATTTGGACCGATATGTCTTGGTTCGCAATACCCCCGTCCTGGCCTCAAACAGTAGAAAACTACCCCAAGTATAATCATAGATCCTTTCCTTGGCAATTTCCTGCTTTCGATAGTTTGATAGATCTCTATGCGGACTTTTTAATCATGCAAATTCTCCACATGTCAGTCTCCGTTTCCTTCACTTTCTTCTTAACCGATAGTTCTTTTTGGTTTGGCCACCTGCTGTTTTCTAAGTATTTACCAGTCAACTTCCTGGTTCGCTTCCTCCATTTTGTATCGACATTCTTCATGTACAAGTATCTGAAAACCTTCCTAGCCCAACGCTTCTCCTTCATTTCTCTCAATCGCTTCTCAAATTTTATCTTGCTGCTAGCTTCCCTGCCCTCAAGTGATGTCCATCCCATATTACCTTGAACTCCCTGATTTGGTGTATTCCCGTGAGCTCCTATAGCAAGCCTACCTATTCCACGTTGCTTAATTTCCAATCTTGCTTGAACTTCTGATCTCATGCACAAGACCGCATTGCCGAACGTCAGCCCAGGAACCATGACCCCTTTCCATATTCCTCTCACAACATCATACCTATTGTGATTCCACAGTGCTTTATCTTTCATCCCTGCTGCATTCCTGTTAGCTTTAGTCGTTATGTATATTTCTTGTTCCCTTAGGTACTCGGTCTCATTGCTTATCCATACGCCCAGATATTTATATTTATCTGTTATCTCTAGCGTGATCTCTTGTATGCTAAGCTCACTACCTTCATTATCATTAAAAATCATGACTGCTGATTTTTCCTTACTGAATCTGAAATCTAACCTATCTCCCTCATTACTGCAGATCTCCATCAATCTATGCAAGTCTTTCTTGTTGTCGGCCATTGGCACTATATCATCGGTGAACAAAAATGCTGATAATGCCTGCTCAATGAGTTTTCCTTGTTTGACGAAAGAGAGGTTGAAGCCAAGTGCACTTCTCTCTAATTTTGCCTATAATCCTTGCAGATTCTTTATGAATAACAATGGTGACAGAGGACACCCCTGCCTAAGCCCCTGTTTTACCTCTGTGGGCTTGGATACCTGTTTTTCTCGCTTTATGACTACCTTGTTACTTTTATAGATTTCCTTTAAAAGATTAGTGACTCCATCTTCTACACCCAGTGTGTCTAGTATACCCCACAAGTACTCTTGAACCACGCTATCGTACGCTTCCTTGATATCCAAAAATGCTAGCCACAAGGGCCTGAGTTTCTTTTCTGCTATTTCGATGCACTGCGTCAGTGAGAACAGATTGTCTTCCAACCTCCTGTGTTTCCAAAACCCATTCTGCAGTTCCCCCAGCAACCCCTCATCCTCTATCCATGCCTGCAGTCTTTCTTTATAGTCTGCATCGCCAGCCTGTAGACCACTGATGTCACTGTTATAGAATGGTAGTTGTTTATGTCAGCTTTGTCCCCCTTTCCTTTATAGATCATGCTCATTCTGCTAACTTTCCATCCATCAGGGACTTCACCATCGATTATTCTTCTGCTCACTGCCTCTCTCAAAGCCTGTTTAGACTTCGGACCCAATGTCTTTATCAGCATACTAATTGGAATGCCATCTGGGCCTGTTTATGTACTACTTGGAACCCTCTTCTCAGCCCTTTCCCACTCTCTTTATGAAAATGGAGCCATTGCGCCACTTAATTTTTCTTTATTCTTTATTTAATGATTACCCCGCTTAGCCCGAAGGCGCTGCAGCAGGGTGGTTACAATGTCGAGAAAAACACATCTTCATTAATACAGCACACTTGTTCATTTAAGTGATTCCATTCTCTAATGAAACGAACAAAAAACGAATTAGCATACAAACTAGATCTGGTACGGTACTCTAAAATCTTGAAACAATGATCATTTCGCGAAGAGATATAATCTCTTGATCTTGATCTTCATATAATCACTTGATCCATCCTTGTCTATTGTGGTGCATAAGACCCTTATTTGTTGAAATTTTTCTGTCACCCTTGTTCTTATATATTCAATAGCTTCGTCCCCTTCTAGCCTAGCACCTTGAGCCGTAGTTATAAACCCCTGTTCTAGGTTTGTTTAATTTCTTAAGGAGTTTAGATGGTTCCAAAATTTCGCAGCTGCCTTTCTGTCCTTTTTATGCACTTCTGCTAGCCACTGAGCACCTTTTTTTCTAATGTTTTCATTGATCAGGAGGGATGCTTCTCTTCTAGAGCTTAGAAAGATGTCCCATTTTCTTTCAACCTCATCTGTCGGTTCACCCCGCTGCTTAGCTTGTCTGTGTTCCCTAGAGGCTTCCTGACATTTTGCTATGGCTCTCTTAACTTCCTCATCCCACCAACTCTTGGGCTTGTGTCTTCTTTTCCTGGGTGACTTGTCATGTGCCTTAGCAAGCTCTAGTCCAAACAGTCTAACTAGATTTGTCTATGTCCACACAGTTTTATTATCCTCAGTGATTACTTTCTCAATTTGTTTAGTAGCAATTTCTATTTACCTTTCTGAACGCCAATTTTCCTGTAGTTGCTCATCTTGTTGTAGTTGTCTCCTTCCCACTTTCGCTGCCTTTCCAAAACTTAGCTTGATACGCTTGTGATCACTACCCAGACATCTGGAGCCGCCTTCATCTATGTGCATTCCCCTGGGCTTATCATACATCCTATCAGATATCAGTGTGTAATCTATCGTTGACTGCAGCCTTCCTACCTCCCATGTTATTTGCCCTTTACACTTCTCGGTACTGTTGCAAATTTTCGAATCATGCCTTTCACACATATTCATGATCATTTTGCCTGTTGAGTCAGTATACCCATCTATATCTTCTATGTGCGCATTCATATCTCGTAGTATAATTATCTCGCACTGTCCTCCTAATTGCTCAATGCCCTTTGATATACACTCCACCATTGCTTGGTTTTCTTCTCTGGCCTTTGCTCTCGTCCACAAGTAAACCAAACCAAGGAGTGTCATCTGCCCAGCTAGTTTCCCTCTTAACCATAAATGTGCCACGCATCCCTGCTTGACTCTTTGCCAACCCATGCTCTTATGTATAAGTGCACCGATTCCACCCCCCTTTTTGCTGCCTTCCGTTCTATTGCAATATTCCCATAAGTAGTCCGTATTGTAGGGTGGTTGCTCCATGTCCCGAAGATGTGTCTCCACAACCCCATATACCATCAGCTCCTCCTGCCTCAACTGCTCTCTTATCTCTTCCAACTTTAACCAATTCCTGCCACCCTGCATGTTAATATAGCCTACGTCTGACTTAGCTCGGCCCTTGTGCTTACGTTGATTTCTTCTACAACATACTTCGTGTGGCTTGATTATTTGAGCCCCTTTAGGTCCGTCTTTGGCTACACTGTTGACCTCAGGGCTCTGGGTCCCCCTAAAAAAGACATGGCTTTTCGACCCATTCTGTTACCGACCCTCTTGCCCGTCGCACCATTGTAGTGAATGCCATCTTGTGCAAAGGGGCAAGCGCCGGGCTCGTGCACGTCTTTGTTAACTTCCATTACGCTGTATTCGAGTTGCCGGCTCAAACCCTTGATCACACAATTGGCCTCGACAACCCTCCTTTCGATCCCTCGAGGCTGCCCTCAGGCCTCTGGGACTGTGCATATGGTCACATGCACACTCCCAGAGGCTTCTCGGAGCTTACGCATATTATCCTCTAACTTTTTCTGAAGGTTCTGATCCTTGCCCTTTAACACATCATTGAGCCATCATGCTGTTTTCTACAACCTCCTGAGCTTTGGCCAGTGCATCTACATGCTCTTCCCTGACTGTGCCTCCACCCTGACTTTCCCATGTTCCTTCACTGTCTTGAAGATGCCATTCCTAACCCTGACTACGTTAGAGTCCCCCACCACTAGGACCCTTCTACGCTCCAATCGCTGGCTTCCTGTTTGTGATGGCGCCCCTGTTTGCTTCACCTGTCTCTCTCTCTGCCGTCTGTCCTGTGTTTCTGCCCTGCTTGAAGAGTGCCGCGCCACCGAGCTGTATGTTCTCGGAGCCTCCGTGCTGTGGCCAGACACTGCGACCCCCTGACCTCCCTTCTCGCCTGTTCCTTCCCGCCTGTCGCCTTCTCCGCTACCCACACCTTCCGTCTCACACCACTCGGGGCCGGGGCAAAGCGCCATTAGCTCCTTTACCCGCTGCTCGAGCTCGGTCCGCCCTTTCCGTTCTTTTCGAAGGTCGCATTTCATTTGCTCTAATAGGCTGGTGGTAGCCTCTTCCCGCTCACGCGACGCTCCGAGCAGTTTTTTGGAGTTCTATTCTCTGCTCCCGTTCTGCCCTAAGCTCCCCTTGAAACCCCTTGATGCTAGCCTCCATGCGCTGCACGGCCGCCTTCAGTGCCTCGCACAGCCTGCACACGAAGCTCGCCTTCTGCGCGTCGGCCAAACTCGTGAATGCTGTCTCATCTAAGCAGCACCAGCGCTTGCATTCTCCGCACTGCACCAGCTCACTCTTGCTCGTGGTTTTCCTAGCCTCCTTAGCCATGGCCCACCCGACCATCGGACCGAGTGCCCGACAGGCCTACGTTCAACCCTAATCCCGCTATCTAGCCACCTCCGTTAACTCTCCTACCTCAACAACTGTTTGAAGCTGCCACCTACACCGCACACATACGTGTTCAATTTCGCTAGTAGCCTCTCACTAGGTTCCCTTCGTGTTCGGCTCTAACTCTTTAACAAATAACCGGGCGCCCCGACCTTCTTCAAAACAGCCGCCTATTCCGTTCACGTGGTCAACGTGACTACAACATTGCCCGTGTCCCACACTTACGGTACTCGCAACGCTAATTATTGATTATGAGAGAAAAAATAATAATGGTACTCACAAATATTAAGAAATAAAGAGAAACTTATCTCTCGTTGCGCTCTGCTGCTTCACCAACCGACCTTGCACCACTTTGCACGACCTTGATTTCGCCGAACAGGCGGAGCATGCGAAAACACCAAAAATAACTTGCCGTGAGCAGGAATCAAACCTACGACCTTCGAATAACGCGTTATATACTCTAACTACTGAGCTATCAAGAATAGGAGAAGAGAACCACTGAGCTATCAAAAAGAGGGGAAGAGTGCCGCATCGCGGCGTATGGCAGATTTTTTCCAGGTACATTTTTTCATTGGGGCGCGCGCCGAATGAAACCGCCGGGGAAATGTAGTTTGTGTGCACACGAACTATAGGTGCTACGCGTGGTGATTCAAGATGGAGGACCGAGAGATGATCAACTTGTTTTGACTGCACCAGATAACTTTCAGTGCCTGCCGGAAGGGGAGGAGAACAATAGGCGGTGGCCGTCGAAGCGAGTGCAGCTGCTCACCACTAGGCGCCACCACGTAAACATGAGTCTCTCGTGTTGTCGGTCGCAGCTCGCGCATCACCTGCGCAGATGCGGCTGCTAGTCTCATTTCTCGGATTCTGGTCACCTGGGTGCTCATAACGACCGGTAAAGCCACAAAAAGGCTTCCTCGACTGGCAAGCTCTCGAACCCGCTTGCGATAGCGTCTCAATCAACCAGACAAGGACAAGACTTGGCAAAACCAGGGGTTGCTATAGCGTCCCACAACGAAACAAGTTTATTCCAGATATCTCGTGAAATCGCAGTGAACCATGAAAGAAGTGCGTTCTTCAGCCTGGGGTGCACCCTACAATTCCCCAGTAGTAATCGGACCACAAGAAAAAAAAAATAACAGTAACCTACTTTACGGCCTTACATATGTTGGCCTACAAATCGAACGTTTGGTGACAAAAAAACAGAGTATAAACTAGAGAAGAAACAGTATTTGTCACAGTCCTACGTACACTGGCCTAAGGCTAAAAGATTTGGTGACAAATAAATCAAATTGCACAAGAAAACAATATTTGCTCAGTCTTACTTACGGCCTACGACAACAAAAAGTACACTTGGCGACGTGAGATCATAAAATTCCAAGGGAACATTTTTTTCAGTGTTATATAAGGTGGCCTAACACCAAAACATTAGGTTTTATTGTTAAGCCAGTTTGACATACTGGCCTACAAAAAAAATAAAAACAGAAAACTTCATGACAAAAGATCACGAAATGCACAAGGTAACACCATTTTTTTCATAGTGTTGGGAGACTGAACCATTTGGTGAAAAACAAATCTAACTGCACAAGAAAGCCAGTTTGACACACTGACCTATAAAAAAAAGAACTTGGTGACAAAAGATTATAGATTGCACAAGAAAACACCATTTTTCTTGTTACGTAAGTTGGTCTCACATTAAAGCATTTGGTGGCAAAAAATCAAATTGTACAAGAAAGCCAGTCTTACACAATGGCCTAAAAAGAAAAAAAAACAACTTGGTGACAAGAGATCATAAATTGCACACGGAAACAATGTTCTCCCCGTCTTGCATACTGGCCTATGAAAAAAAAAACTTGGTGATACAAGATCATAAATTGCGTTGGGAAAGCAATTTTTTTTTCACAGTGTTATGTAAGTTCGTCGAACATTAAAACATTTGGCGACAAAAAATAAAATCTTAAGGGAAAAACACTGCCCAGTCATGGATACACTGGCTTGGAATTCAAACATTTGCGGACAAAAGAAAATTCGGTCACATGCTGGAGGAGTCTCGGGCGGAAAGTTACTGCGTTGATTGGTAACGCTGAAAGCATCGGTGATATCCATGGGCTCTGGTTCTTCAAGTTCGTGGTTTTGTGGTGTCGGTACTGCAGGGGGCAACACCACAGATGCAGCGGCACTCGTCGCATTATCACTTTTCTGTTTCAAAGGAACACAAGCTCGCTTTACGATGCTTGCTCTGCTTCGCTCGGCGCTTGATTTTAATTGCAAGTGCGCAGGGTAATCTTCAAAAACTCAAGGAACAACACCTTTTTTCAAAAACCGTCGTCGTTTTCCTTCCACAAAGTCCTCGGCGTGAAAATGACGACTGCATACCTTTGTGTAGCAGGACGATGAATTTGGCGACCAGTTGTCACGTCGAATAACGGCCAGCCACTTTTCTCGTACGTCGGCGACAGAAGGAATCTAGTGAAAAGACAGTCCCGGCGTTTTCTTTTTCTCGTCAGACTTACACAGCGGTACGCAGCAGTACATCTTCAGTCGCGCTACACGCGCGGCTGAAGCACAGGATTAAAAAAAAAAAGAAACGTGAATCAATATACGACAGCATGCAACTTGAACGCAACACCACGTGCAGCACAGCGAAGGGAGTACTGCCCACGACCTCCTCGGTGCCACCAAACCTTAGAAGTGTGGCAGCTTGGGCTAGTTGGTATGGCATGACGATAGTTATAGCGCGAGAACAAAACGACGACACAGAGTTTCTTTCGTGTCCTTCTGGTCTCAGTGTCATCGTTTTTTTCTCGCGCTATAACATATCGCCACCAAACCAGCGAGCCATGGATGGATGGATGGATGCTATGAGCGTCCCCTTTATAACGGGGTGGTGACAAGTATGCCACCAGGCTCGACAAAAAAAAAAAAAACTTTTTTTCTTCTTTTTATGTTGGCCTAATGCCTTTACTTCGATAAATTCTATCTTAATAGAAAAAAAAGGTAAATTTTCAGCTTAAGTTCTCTGCCATTTACGGCACACTGTCCATATTTTATTTTTCCAATATTTATTTTTGTCCTTTCTCTCTAATTTTCTGCCACCAATACTCTAACCGTCTCTTACTTATTTCAATCGCGGGTGTGTTCAGCTTTCCATTGTTGTCCCTAAAACCCAAGGCTTCCTGTAGGCTCGTGCCCAAACGTACACCTGGGTGGATATCTCCACATTCAATCAGAACATGCTCCGCCGTTTCCTTATCTTTCCCGCAGCATGTGCATTGTTCTTCTTCTTTACTGAATCTTGCTTTATAACTACGCGTTCTAAGGCAACCCGATCTCGCTTCAAACAGTAAAGCGCTTCCCCTTGAATTATCGTAAAATGCCTCCCTCCTTATTTCATTTTTGCCCTTTCGGTAGTTACTCAAAGCCGGTTTTTTCTCCATAGCTGCCATCCAGAAAATCCTCTCCGCCTCCCTGACTTTTCCCTTAACGCTCTTTGTTGACATACGGCTTACAATACCAGCCGTATACTTACTAGTGAGTCTTCTAGTTCTTTTTCTCCACTGTGTGTCCACGCTCTTCCTATACAAATAACGGAACACCTTCTCTGCCCATCTACTCTCCTTCATATTTCTTAGCCTTTCTTCGAACCTTATTTTGCTCTGCGCTTCCCTCGCCTCAAAACCTGCCCACCCCATATCGCCCTTTACAGCCTCGTTTGTCGTCTTCCCGTGAGCACCCAACGCGAGGCGTCCCACAGTCCTTTGATTTACATCCATTCCCGCTTGCACCTCTGCCCTCATGCACACCACTGAGTTCCCAAAAGTAAGCCCTGGAACCATTACACCCTTCCACAGACCTCGAAGCACCTCATACCTATTGTATCCCCACAACGCTCTGTGCTTCATTATTGCCGCATTCCTCTTTCCTTTTGCTGCCGAGGCTTTTTCCTGTACCTCCATGTATCTATCACTCTCATTTACCCATACTCCAAGGTACTTGTATTCACTTACCCTCGGTATTTCTTGGCCTTGTATGGACACCGTCTGATCACAGGGATCATTGAATACCATCAATCCACACTTCGTTACACTGAATCCTAGTCCAAGAGCTTCACCTTCCCTTCCGCATATATTCGCCAGCTGCTGTATATCATCTCGACTGTCCGCAAATAAGACGATATCGTCCGCATAAAATAAACCTGGAAGCTTCTGCTCAATCATCATGCCGCCCTGTTTGTGTGACAGATTAAAACCAATGTTGCTACCTTCTAGCGCTTTTTCCATACTCACCATGTACAGCATGAATAACAGCGGGGACAAAGGACATCCCTGTCTCAGACCCCTGCTAACCTCAACGTTCTCTTTGCTACGCATTCCTTCCCACTCTATGCAAACTGTATTTTCTCGGTATATCTCCCTCAAAAGCTGTATACAGTCGTCGCCCATGCCCATTCCTTTCAATATATCCCACAAAATTTCCTGATTAACGTTGTCGTATGCCCCCGTGATCTCTAGAAAAGCCACGTACAAGGGCCTATTCTCTATTTTGGATATTTCTATACACTGAGTGAGAACAAACAGGTTATCGTCTAACCGCCTGTCGACTCGAAATCCGTTCTGAAGTTCTCCCAAAATATCGTTATGTTCGGCCCATGTTTCTATTTTCATTTTTACTGCTTGCATCGCCATCCTGTATAGTACCGATGTAATTGTTAGTGGTCTATACGAGCGAATCTTGTCCTTTTCTCCCTTGCCTTTATAGATTAAGTTCATTCTACTTTGTCGCCAACTGTCCGGTATTTGTCCGTCCTTTAAGCTTTTTTCTACTGCTTTTAACAATGCTTCTTTAGTGTTATGTCCTAGTTCGTTAATGAGGCTAACGGGAATCCCATCTAAACCCGCGGCAGTGCGCTTTGGAATTTTTCCTTCGGCCTTTTTCCAGTTGAAATTATCAAGTACTAGCTCTTCCTCTGTTGCTTTTTCCGCCACACTTTTACTCACCGGGGAGATCCCCTGGACGCTCTTTTGAAACGAATCGGCTGTTACCTTTTGGATGTAACCTAGCGCTTCGTACCCTTCCAATTGATTTCCTCCTTCATCTAGAATATGTTGTTGCGTTGTGACAGACTTCCTACCTAGCGCCTTTATGTGGCTCCAAAAAATCCTAGGCGCGGCCTCCTTTTTTTCGTGTATCTCTGTCATCCAGCGTTCACTTTCACCTTTAATTTTTGCCTCTACCAATTTCTGTACAAGGGATTTTTTCTCTAAATATATTTCCCATATTTTTTTGACTTCGTCCTGCGGCCGCTTCTCCTTTTTTGCCTTTCTATGCTCCCGTAAGGCTTCGCGTCGCTTCTCGATCGCCTCCCGGATTTCCTTGTTCCACCAACTTTTTGGCTTTCTTTTTCCTTTCCAGCAAACAGTTTTCTTCTCTTTCCCTATCTCCTTCGTCATTAGATGTAACAGCTCACTATACTCCCAGTCCTTGCCTGGTATTTCGCCTACTTCTTCCTCGACTCTTGCGGCTATATTTATTATTTGTTTGTCATTTAAATACGAGCTGCCAGACTTTGATTCCATGCTCATATTTTCAGTTTCGTATCCCATTTGTAATGTTATTCGTTTATGATCACTACCCAAGCTGTTAATGCCTTCCTCGTCTATCCTCATTTCTGTCAGTTTGTGGTAAATTCCTTCAGTCATGAGACAATAATCAATACTTGATTGCTTGTTTCCGACTTCCCATGTGATCTGGCCGTCACATTTAGGCCCCGTGTTAACTATCTCCAGACTATGTTGCTCGCAAAGATCTAGTAATAACTTCCCATTGGTGTCTGAATATCCGTCAAGGTCATGTATGTGGGCATTCATGTCCCCTAGAAGGATGATTTCGGCCCCATTACCAAATTCCTTAATATCCGCACTCATGCAATCCACTATCTCCTGATTCTTTTCTCTGCAGTTATTCCCCGTCCACAAGTAGGCTACCCCTAGCCACGTTTCCTTTCCACCTACTGTGCCCCGAACCCAGAGGTGCTCTGAACACGTCTGTTTCACTCTAACCCATTTGGCTCCGCGGTGAATTAGCATTCCTACACCCCCACCTTTCCTTTCCGATATGGTCCTGTTACACCCTTCCCAAACATAATTTTTAATATGTGGTGGCTCTTCTAAGTCTCTAAGGTGTGTTTCTGTAACCGCATACACGCCTATCTGTTCTTTGTTTAACTGCTCCTCAATCTCTAACCATTTTGCCTTCTTTCTGCCGCCCTGCATGTTTATGTAACTAATTGCAACACGCGCCTTTTTCCTTTTTCTTTTACCTTTTTTCTGGTTTTTCGCAATTCTACCTGTCAAAGCGTCCTCCTGGTTGCTTTCCCTGTTACGAGCTACCCCGGACTCCGAAGGGCCCGTGAGCCCCCCAAAAAAGCTACTGCGCGTCCTGCCAGTCGCCAGCCCACCTCGTGTCCAAGCCTCTTATCGAAATGAATCCTGTCTTTTTGAAATCCACCCCACCTGTGCACTTCCCTGTTTAAATCCACTACCTCGAAACCCTTCTCTCGACTAATCCGCCATATCTCCTTGTTTGCGTCGACAACCGCTCTTCGCAGGTTGACGTTGCGCACCGGTACTTCCGGTACTGTGCATACTACAATTTGCACCTGGGGGGACACGGTGCGCATGTCATCCACCCCTCTCGCCAAGGCCGTCGCTAGTCCTGACGATTCTTTTTTCAGGACGTCATTTAACCCTCCCGCAATTACAACGAGGTTACGATTGCCAGCCTTAGCTGCGAGTTGTTCACCCGCTTGACTCATTACTGTCCCCAGCGTTTGTCCTGGGAACGTCCCTATCGCAACTCTCTTGTCGCCTTTCACCCTTTCTTTGATTGCCGCTGCGCATCGGACCAAATTTGAGTCACCGGCGATGATGACCTGTTCAGACATTCCTTCTGAAACCTGCCCCTGGCTGCTGACTAGGTGACTAGCGTGAGTCACGGCTGCTGGTTTGCTCCCTCCCTCCCTCAAAACTACTTCCCGGTAGCTGGGCCCTGTGGCCAATGTATCTGCCTTTGTCATGCCTGTTTCCTTCATCTCTCCCGCACGGGGGGTCGTCGCCATAATGCTTCCGCCGTCACCTGCGTCTTCGTTCCCTTTCACGACCTTCGATAGGCCCTTCTCGGCTGCCCGGAGCCTTTCTTCCATGGCTGACGTTTTCTCTCGCTCCTTCGCCAATGCATTCTCCAGCGCTGCGATTTTCTCCATGAGCCCACTCTGGACCACCATCATATTTTTCATTTTCTCCTCGAACTCGCACTGTTTACACTTGGCGTCATCTTCTGCTTTCTCCTCCGCACTAATTTCCACCTTCAGCCCTACCCCGCACTCGGAACACTTTACGGTCTTTTTGACCATGGCTAGCTCAGTTTACCGATGCCCACGTGTTAGAAAACTGTACTAAAATACACTGGTCTAAGCCAAAAAGAACCACAATAATAAATAAATACGCTACACTTCACAGCACCTGCGCATGCACGTGGTCGGTCTACGCGCAGGCTTCAGCCACGTGGTGGCTGGAGAAAAAAGACACAGTACAAAATACTAATAAAAAAAAACGTACACCGTACTAGACCTAATCAAGCCTTACGCTAGTGCCTTACGTTCTCATAACGCTACATATAGAGGCAAGCTGGAAACATGCAAAAACACTTATCTGTAGCTGTCATTCCGGAGCTCTCCAAAAACACGTCCGACCTCTACCACTCAGCGCCTGCCCACTCAGCCAACCATGTTTACACAGCGCCACTACCCATTAGCGGCGAGCGGGGGAAACACTAGCGCCGACGGCGGTGAAAGGGCCTTCTTTTAGGCACTGAAAGTTATAGAGAAGGCACTGACTGCACGTAGCGTGTCTTAGCAGGCCGGCCTTTTGTAGTCTCTGTCAGAGCAACGCCTCCTATACTTTGAGATGCCTGGCACGTCAGCCGCTATCCTATTGTTCACCCGCGGCCACGGTGTTTTACCGGACTGCCGCGAGGCGGCGCCAGCTTTTGACACTACGCTCCGCCACAGAGAGTCACTACGCTAGTCGCTCTGTGGAGCTTCGCAGCGCTCATCTTTGCCGACCTCAATCAAAAGATGATTGAGGTCGGCACTCAGGTGAATGTTACCAAGAAATGCATCTCGTTGCTTGTGGCACTCAAGCTTCTGTCGAATGCGCATTTCATCTACCACGAGACTACATAGTTTTAATTGGGGTGTTGTGAGACATTCCAGCTCTGCACTCAGCCTTCTCTTGACAAGTTCACTAAATCCAACCTCTCCTGATGAACTTCCGAGGTATTTCGTCAGAGTATTTCTGCACGGAAAGGAGAGCAGGTTCTCAGTTCTCATATGTTCGTAAGATTTTGCTGAGAGGTGGCGCAAAATGGTACATTGCCTAATAGTTGTTTCTGATCATATAGGCTTCTTCTTGGCCTTATAATTATTCACTTGGTCCAAAATAATTTTGGCCTTCGTGCACGCAAGCTCCGAGTCTCTGACGACGTTAAGAAATTTGCTGACGTGGCACTCCTCCTTCAATCGTTCGAGCTCCTTCTTGTACGCGTCAACCGTTGAACGCAACCTCTCATTCTGTGCCTTTAAGGCCTTTTCTTTCTCACGCCACTTTTTGCTATGCAAGAAAGCCGCTGACGAACTTCGCTCATTTGTCTGCGTGCCAAATAACCTCATGGCGTATGCGGCCTGGCCGGCATGTAGCAGTCTATCTGCGCTATTTGGATCAGGCCTCTCATAGGAATTTTCGCTGGCACGGGACGTGCAGCATTGTTGCATGAAGTCCTGAGAGGCGACGCTGCTGTTGTCACACACGGGCACGTCCACGCAATCAATGGACAACATTGAGTCCGACACATTCTGCTGCGTTTAACGAGCACGAGTGAGATTTTCAGACGCGCCATTGGAAGCTGATTTCGTCGGTGAACATTCGCGTTTCCTTTTTGCAATGGTTCTCTCACCTCGCGGCTTCGACGGTGCTGGCCTGAGGTAAGAAGGGTATTGTGGGAAAACACTGGGCACAGTACCTGGCTTCAGCATGCGTCTCTTGGTGTCTTCACGAAAGTCCGCATCGAGAAAATGAAGGCTGCAGACAGCTCAGTAGTTAGATGTGGAATTTGGCTGCCAGTCCTTTCTTGATATAACTTTCAGCCATTGTTCCCGGAGTGTTGCATCTGCAGGTATCTCGTGGAAGGAAACGCCAGGCTGCTTCTTGCACTGGCTCGAGGTGCAAAAGGGCACGCAGCAGTACCGCATGGCTGGGTTCAGCTGCGGTTATTAGATCGAGCTCCGAAGAGGCAATACGCGCGATAAAAAGTAGCACGTGGCACCCTGAGAAAAAAATGACCAACAGCATTAGCGCTCACTCCGAACGGGCTACCGCAAAGCCTGCGCGGGCGCTCGCCTGCCGGCAAGGCGCACGATGGATGGATGGACGGATATGGCTGTACCCTTTAGATCGGGCGGTGGCTAGCGCCACCAAGCCGTAATACTTAATGGACCCAAAACTATATTTATTTTTTTCCTTAAAAAGTGAGTTTGAGGATTCGTACTTTGCAGTGAAGAGTTTAATTTTCATTCGTGCCTTGACTTTAGCCACCAATCAGATAACCTCCTTCTAGTTAAGTCTACTTGCTTAAAGTCTATTTTACCCTCCCGGTCCCAAAACCCCAGTGCTTTAAAAAACTCTGCGCCATCATCCTGAACTATAGGGTGAAGCCCTTTACAGAACATTATCAAGTGTTCGGCAGTTTCTTGTTCCTCTCCACACGCACTGCATACTATGTATACCCCTTCGTATTTGGCCCGATGGGTCTTGGTTCGCAGTACTCCCGTCCTTGCCTCAAACAGTAGAGAACTACCCCGAGTATTATCATAGATCCTTTCCTTGGCAATTTCCTGCTTAAAAGTTCGATAGATCTCTAGTGCGAACTTCTTAATCATGCCCATTTTCCACACATCAGTCTCCGTTTCCTTCACTTTCTTCTTAACCGATAGTTCTTTTTGGTTTGGCCACCTGCTGTTTTCTAAGTATTTACCGGTTAACTTCCTGGTTCGCTTCCTCCATTTTGTATCGACATTCTTCATGTACAAGTATCTGAAAACCTTCGTAGCCCAACGCTCCTCCTTCATTTCTCTCAATCACTTCTCAAATTTTATCTTGCTGCTAGCTTCCCTGCCCTCAAATGATGTCCATCCCATATCACCTTGTACTCCCTGATTTGGTGTATTCACGTGAGCTCCTAAAGCAAGCCTACCTATTCCACGTTGCTTAATTTCTAATCTTGCTTGAACTTTTGATCCCATGCACAAGACCGTATTGCCGAACGTCAGCCCAGGAATCATGACCCCTTTCCATATTCCTCTCACAACATCATACCTATTGTAATTCCACAGTGCCCTAGTTTTTATCACTGCTGCATTCCTGTTACCTTTAGTCGTCACGTATATTTCGTGTTCCCTCAGGTATTCGGTCCCATTGTTTATCCATACGCCCAGATATTTGTATTTATCTGTTATCTCTAGCGTGACCTCTTGTATCCTAAGCTCACTCCCTTCGTTGTCATTGAAAATCATGACTGCTGATTTTTCCTTACTGAATCTAAAATCTAACCTATCTCCCTCATTACTGCAGATCTCCATCAATCTATGCAAGTCTTTCTTGTTGTCGGCCATTGGCACTATATCATCTGCGAACACAAATGCTGATAATGCCTGCTCAATGAGTTTTCCTTGTTTGACGAAAGAGAGGTTGAAGCCAAGTGCACTTCCCTCTAATTTTGCCTCTAATCCTTGTAGATTCTTTATGAATAACAATGGTGACAGAGGACACCCCTGCCTAAGCCCCTGTTTTACCTCTGTGGGCTTGGATACCTGTTTTTCTCGCTTTATGACTACCTTGTTACTTTTATAGATTTCCTTTAAAAGATTAGTGACTCCATCTTCTACACCCAGTGTGTCTAGTATTCCCCACAATTCCTCTTGAACAACGCTATCGTACGCTCCCTTGATATCCAAGAATGCTAGCCACAGGGGCCTGTGTTCCTTTTCTGCTATTTCGATGCACTGTGTCAATGACAACAGATTGTCTCCCAACCTCCTGTGTTTCCGAAACCCATTCTGCAGTTCCCCCAGCACCCCCTCATCTTCTATCCATGCCTGCAGTCTTTCCTTTATAATCTGCATCGCCAGCCTGTAGACCACTGATGTCACTGTTATAGGACGGTAGTTGTTTATGTCAGCTTTGTCCCCCTTTCCTTTATAGATCATGCTCATCCTGCTAAGTTTCCATCTATCAGGAACTTCACCATCGATTATTATTTTGCTCCCTGCCTCTCTCAAAGCCTGCTTAGACTTCGGACCTAATGTCTTTATCAGCCTAATTGGAATGCCATCTGGGCCTGTTGATGTACTACTAGGAACCCTTTTCTCAGCCCTTTCCCACTATCGTTGTGAAAATGGAGCCATTGCACCACTTGATTCGTCCTTGTCTTCTGTGGTGCATAAAGTACTTCTTTGTTGAAATTTTTCTGTCACCCTTGTTCTTATATATTCAATAGCTTCGTCCCTTCTAGCCTGGCACCTTGGGCTGTAGTTATAAAACTCTGCTCTAGGCTCGTCTCATTTCTTAGGGAGTTTAGATGGTTCCAAAATTTCGCAGCTGCCTTTCTATCTTTTTTATGTACTTCTGCCAGCCACTGAGCTCCCTTTCTTCTAATCTTTTCATTGATCAGAAGGGATGCAGCCTTCCACAGCTTGGAAAGGTTTCCCATTTTCTTTCAACATCATCTGTCGGTTCACCCCGCTGCTTAGCATGTCTGTGTTCCCTAGAGGCTTCCTGACGTTTTGCTATGGCTCTCTTAACTTCCTCATCCCACCAACTTTTCGGTTTGTGTCTTCTTTTCCGGGGTGACTTGTTACGCGTCTTAGCAAGCTCTAGCTCAAAGAGTCTAATTAGGTTCGTGTATGTCCACACTGTCTTATTATCCTCCGTGATTACTTTCTCGATTTGTTTAGTGGCTATTTCAATTTGCTTTTCTGAATAAAAATTTTCCTGTGTCAGAACACAGCGCCGTGGCGCGGCGGCGGCGTGCGTAAACGAGAGAGGGACGCGCCAGGCATCTCAAAGTACAGGAGTCATTGGTCAGAGTTGATTCTGAACGGCTGTAAAATGCCGCTGCCTTTTGCAAAGCAGCTATCACTAGCGAACATTATGGCACACCTCGAAGCTTCTGAAAAAAGGATTCGGTGTTTCATCGAGGAAGTAGAGGTTTTGAACGCCGGCCACCTTATTTGTTGTGGCGTCAAAGCAAGAACAAATTCGTTTATGTAAATATTTGTATGCATTACATTAAGCACCACAATTTCCTAGGCTATTGGTAATCTTTCTGTTAAACCTCCATCATTCCAAATCTGAACAGTAAATTTTGAAACCACTCGATTCTTGGCCAATCCCCCACAGTGGGTGTGCGCCACTAACAATAGGAGAACAACAACAACAGCATGCAACATTGACGCCGTTACCATTCAAGGACTCTGCCTGCAAACGTCCCATGTTCGAGAGAAGCATAATGAGCTGGAGCTAAACTCATAAGCGCGAAAATGCACGCGACAGCGACGAGCGATGCTATGAGCGACGAAACAGGGCGTTCGCGCGCAGCGTCGCTTGCTCGTTTTCACGCGATCGCTCGGTTCTCCAGATTTGGAAACCGTCGCTCATCACCCGGAAGTGCTGAGCTCAAGCAGCCAATAGCCAAAAACCGAAAAAGACAAAGACTACATAGGTGCACGTGGCCCTGCGCGAGTCACGTATGTGCAACAAGAAATAACGCAATGTTTACGCACGTGCATTTAAAGAAAGTGCTTCAAGGCATTCATAAACACTTTCCGTTCCATTACACAACAATATATCTTATTTTTAAATTGCATACCGCTCGCTACGCGGTTTTCTTGGTGCGAGTAGACGGCCTCATGCCAGCAACAGTGGAGTTCGCTCGCCGAAGTCGTCGCGTGAATCAACGTTTATAAATATATATCTATAAACGTTGGCGTGAATGAGGTTTGCCTGCGCCAGCGACTGATCGCGCGAAGACAATCTACGTCGCGTCGCTGTCGCGTGCATTTTCGGGCTTATGAGGTTTGGCCCTTATGCGGTCACAGTGGCTGCGCATATGTCTACACCAAACCGTCATATACCCTATGTGAATATCGATGACTAGCATGTTCAATAAGTAATGCTTACGTGCTCGACATCGTGCCGTCACGAACAAGAAGTGCGTACGCGCTTATCTTACCGCACAGTATCTGAAAACGACGATATGGCTGTGTGCGTTTTCGGAGTAAGCCAGAAAAAGTACGCTGTTCTCGTTTGCAAATTGGATTATGATCGAAGGTAGTTAGTGTACAATATAAGATAGAGATTAGATAGCTAGCGACGGCGTGGACCCTGTTATGTTCGTTTGCAATGAGCCTGCGAGGTGAAGGACGTACGCTTCAGCGTGCCGCCCATGAAATTTGCTTATTATGTTTCGCCTGCCTCCGCAACGAAAACAAAGCAAGATGCTTGGGGTGGGGTTGAAAGCACTGTCGTACAACCTACTTGGGTTACAAAAAAAGCACCGCGAATAGCCGAAACCCAAGAATTAATCGGTGTACGTTACGGTGAAAACTTATTGTAATGCGCTCCTGGTATTACATTGGGTATGAAACAGGCTGTACCTTGCCATTTTTTCCTGCGTTAGGAGCTGTACTTATGTACTTGAAAATTTTATTTTATTTTTGCCAAACTATCAAACACTCAAAATTCATGCACAGCGGCGATAAACTGTGTGTATGATGCAAGTGATCAAGCAGTCTTCTTAACTGAATTTTAGTCCACTATAATTATGGCACTCCTAAATAATGAAACGTTACCCAAAGCAACCAAATTTTTTGTTGTAAACAAAATCGCAGTAGTAGTAGGAATACCTAAAATCAGTTTGCAGATTTTATGCTTATATAACTGACCCAATTAAAGCATTTTTAGGTAAACTTTGGGTGGTTATGGTGCATGTGATGATATGGTGGACCAAGTTTGACAGCTTCCAGATGGAAGCAGCTTTCTTTTCTGAGCCTAGGTGACTAACGCAGTAGTGCAATCTTTATTTAGAAGAAGCATTACCATGTTCTCAAAGTTGGCTTATGTGCATAACCTACTTTCTTCTGCAGGGGCACTGCTCCTGCTAGGCCGGAAACTCTGAGCGTTGCAAACGTATGATTGCAATGTTGCTACATGTGAACAAGCAAGGAGCAGTTTTCTCATTTTATTTAATTGTATAAAACAGCAGCCAAGCATACAGATAGCCAAACTATGCGATCTAAACTTCCATCAATGTTTTCTACAGTGATGATACTTGTAGCTGGGTGCTTTGGTTCACACTTGAACGTAAAAGTGGTATGTTCTTATGAACTCGGCAGGGACATGGAAAGAATGAACATGAACAGGCGCCAACTTTTAGCTTTTATTTATCATCACCCTACACTATATATTCATGATACAGACATTTACAAGTGTACGTAGTCACATGGTCATAATCAAACAGGTTACAAAAAGGCATGCAAAAATTTGCACTCACTATCAAATGATGATACTGATCTGTCGCTATCACAAGCATTGCCTCTTACAGCAACTGGCGTTCTCACACTCTCAGGCATAGCATACATACTATTCGAATTTGTGGTGTCCAAAACTCAGAAACCAACAAAAATTAGAGGTGGTTCTAATTTTCCCTTCGCCACTTTCGGCTTATGGCTTTTAATGCTGCAGCAGCCAGCATTCAAATGCACTGATGCTTCTGGTGCCTCTAGCATGATTTAATGGGGCTACTGTCTCAACAGAAATTGTTCGTAAACTCTGATGGTAGTACCATAAGCTTCACCACCAAAAATATTTGTGCGAAAACTTTTCGCAGCATTTTTTTTTCAATTTGCCTCTCCTCAATCAAGTAGCTCAAGACTGACTGCACATAAATATTTTGTATAAGTAGCTAAAGTTACAAATGAGTGAAAAAGTAATTTTATGGTTCACTATGGTCTCTTCATGCTGTTTGGTTCATGCCAGAATCACTGCTAAAACCTCATTGATACAGAGCAAAATAAATTATCAAAACCAAGAACATTGACGTGCACAACAAAATGTTCAAGATAACTGTGTAGCAGGCATGTCTCAAAGTGAGCCAACGTCACAGGTTACTAACCAGCAAACCTTTACGTGCGACTTTGCAAAACATGCTCGACACGTGCTTCTCAAGTAATCTATTTCACAGCACTGCAATGTAGCAGAAGCTATCTTGAGTGTTATCTGTGGTTCCTTTCATTTTATTAATAGGACTTGCATTCAGAACTTGTATCTGCTGACATCTACTGACGTTACACAAGCCTGGGGCAAGTTAAAGACAAATACACTATATGAGGCCTGTAAACTCAAAAAACTGTGCCATGTACAGTCCAAACCGCTGCCAATTCTGGGCACCGAATAAGAAGAGGAAATACGCCAGCGACTGATTGCGACAGCACACCAGAGTGCGTTGGCGCTGCATCAGCGTGGCAGAATGCACCATATTGAAAGCAATCAAGTTCGCGAGTGTGCCACTATTCAGGAGCAATTTTTAATCAAGCCCATCATGAAGAATGAAATGGAACAATACAGTGAACTAATGTTCCATGACGTGGCATTCAGTGATGCAACAGCAATGAAAATTTATAAGTTTTCCAAAAATAACCTTGCGAAAAATGAGCTTCAATTCTACAACACACACATTGAACTCACTGGAGAGGAGGCACTTCTAATATGCACTGAGACAAGGCATCAGGACAACACAAAGTGGCGAAGAGCTCGAAAAGTGAGGAGAACAGGGAGAATATGTCACGCTTATTTTACATACAATTCAAAAGATCCAACATCTTCGGAAAGCAGGGTGTCAAAAATGCTCTCCGAAAGCTTCTGGGGAAATAACGCTACTCGTTATGGTAAACACTGCGAACAATTAGCCATTGAGAAATACAATAGCATAACCAGAAACTACGTTTCAAAGATCGGTTTCGTTGTTCACCCCAAGGTTCCATGGCTTGGATACAGCCCAAATGGTGTTGTTTTCAAGAATTCCAACCCTGCAATTTTGTTGGAAGTCAAGAGCCCTCTACTGGGAAAAGCTTCAACTGCTGCCTAACTTGCTATGCAAAAGAATCTTGCCTACATAAAGAAGAATGGCGAAAACTTCACTGTGAACCCTAGGCATGCATACTTCTCGCAGATGCAGCTTGGCATGTTTCTTTTGAACTTGGCTGTTACACACTTCGTAGTGTATTCAAAACTGGAGTCAATGATAATAACTGTGCATAGAAATAATGACCACATCGACAAACTTGTCTGCAAGCTGCAATTTGTGTATTTCAAGCATGTTTTGCCGAAACATGCTGAGCTTGCTTAATGATAAGCAGGCTATGCATTTCTGTTCAGTAACATTTGGCCTCGTTTACCTGCTCTGCCATGTTAAGTTCTTAAGGACTGAGGGTAGTGTAAATTTAATAAAATCAGATTTAGATTTTTTGGTTGTTTGTGATGATAGAGCTTCCTTAACAATATTCAGTTCCCCACACATTTTTGTGTGTTTTGATTAAGCTGAACGACCTGGCTTTTGAAGACCAACTGACGAGCAGCCAAGTCCCTTTTTTTCTCGGAGCGTGCACAACCTGGGGTTCCTGGCTCAAGTGAATACAAGGTTACTTGCTTGAGCAAGTTAGTATCTATTCATTGTTACGTTATTGCGCACCACTTACATGACGAAGACTTTTGTAGGGCCACTGTGATACCATACTTTCACAATGTTTCCCATAGCCTGAAAAAGATTGGGAGCCGTGTCTGAGTGCAAGCGGTTCTTCTGGCACCCCGTAAGTTCTCATCACTTTGCAGGGTAACAAAGAAAACTGTGACAGGAACAAATGCTTGCACAACTAACCACACCAACAAGTTTGTGGATTGTGTCGAAAAAGTGGTGATGTGGCACCGCTCTCGTGCGGAAAGAATTACGTAGGCCAGAGGGGAAGGTGCGTTAATAAAATGACTCCGGGAGCAGAACAACACTGTGCACAAATCTGTACAAGGACACCTAGGCTTGCATTGTCAAGATTGCGGATGTCAGCCGAAGTTCTATGAAACCAAGGTGGTCGCTATACACAGTTATTAGATGCGCGAAATCATTGAGGTGTCAGAGATTATTCGACTGCGGAATGGCTGCGTCAGTATGCCATCTGTGGGACTAAAGCAGAAGGATGTTGTATCTGTATTCGTAATGTAGGGTTGTGCGATAGGTATGTGATTTCTTGGCATGTGTGCTTATCAGCGGTGTACTGTTTACATTTTTGTAAATCAATCTTTGTCAACATTTTTTTTCTAACCATGAAACACGATTGTACAAAAGCATCATGTGTCCGTCTAATAAACTCAGTTATAAGTTTTCGCTTGTGTCCATGTGGTTTAGTCTTTGTCGCCTAAGCGGTGTGCAATAACATAAAAATCAAGTGACTGGTTTTTAAAATTGAAACCAGTAGTTCTTATTAGCGTAACAGACTTCCAGAAAAGTATTATGGCTACTTAAAGATACTTGACGCTGCTTTTCTTAACATTTAACATGTGTTGCATTCACCTAGGCCTATTGCCTTGTGTGTCCAAACGTGCATGTAGGCGCTGTTCTGTGCATCCATATTCAGTTTAGTTGCACTACTGTTGATTTTGTTGCGGTGGCAAATCATATTCTTCCTTTATTTATGTGGAGCTTCCACAAACCGTGGCGGAGACGCAGCGTTTCAGCGCGCGCGAGACGCATGCCACGTCAGCTCCGTCGGAAATCGACGAATGTTGTGGACTTTTGGCAAATATCCTCCACCAGAAACTGGTTTCAGCGTTTCGGCGAAGCCATCAGGAACCTCTGGATACCTATTTTATCCAGGTAGGCCCATTTTCCGCCAATATACGACTGGTTGAACACCACGCGACGCCCGAGCCCGGCTAAGCCTAACGCCGACGAGGCTTACGCCCGGGCTCCCCAGCCATGGCAGCGTCCACGAAGACAGGCTACGACCCCAGCACGATGCAGTGGGTTGACATCGAGGTGGCAGAAACACGGGAAGACCCCATACCAGGTGAAGACGAATATCTTCAGATCATGGTTCGCCAACTGCAAGAAAAGCTCGCTAAAATGATGCCCCAAGGCTCGACGGCCGCCGCCCAGCCACAGGCTCGCAAAACAGGATCAACACCCGCAGCTTGCGTTGAGTCCCCGCGGAAGCTGGCGACGTGGAAGCCAACACACACGCCTCGAATCCGGTCGGACGAGTTGGTTATTGTGCTTAAACCAAAAATAACCATGGATCTGCACGCTGCGTTCGGCCCAGACGAGATTGGCACAGCAGTGCAATGCTTCAACGGCAGCACCACGAACGCTGGTATCTCCGTGTGGCCGGTGTGGGACCAAAACATCGTTGTTGTAGGTGTGAAAACGGAAAGCCTGGCCTCGAAGCTCATCGGGGACATCACGCTGACGATCGGGGACCGCCAGGTACCGTTTCAAGGACATTTGAAATCAGCCGGAGAAACCTGCAAGGGTGTCGTCACCGTCGCAGACAATGAAACTTCGGAATCCCTTCGACGCAAGCTCGAGTGGATCGACGGCGAAATTTTGTATGTGCGGAAACTCGGAACATCCAATGTTGCAGTGGTGACCTTCAAAGGACGCCGCGTTCCAAGATTCATTCACTACTGCTGTGAAAACGTGCCAGTGCGCTACTACAAGAAAACGGTTCCGGCATGTTACCGGTGTGGAACGGTGGTCCACAGACCGGATGCGTGCCCCAATCAGGACAATCAGCGGTGCATTCACTGTGGTGCGAAGGTGGAACTCACTCTGGAGGGCCCAGTGAAGCACGATTGTCAGCCCGAGTGCCTTATATGCGGTGAAAACCATTTCACCGGCTCAGCGCAGTGCATCGGAAAATTCCGGAAGGCATGGAAGCCCGCTCTAACACAGCGGCAACATGGACTAAAAAACAAGCAAGAAGAGCCCTCAGCAGCTCTCAGGAGTGACGAAAAAGTGAAGCCCATGCATAACAAGCCCAAGCAGATCGAAGCCCCAGCCGGACAGAAGTCGAGGCCGTCTACCTTCGGCGCCGAGGATTTCCCGCCACTGGCAAACCCGCCCAAACAGGTGAGCAATTGGGTAGGGGTCTCCTCTCAGTCTCCCATCACCACCACTGCCTCCCCCTCCCATCCTGAAATTTTAAAACAATCGGAAGCCATGAAAAAAACGCATTAAAACTCTGGAACGCGAAAATCGGGCGCTGAAGGCGTCGCAGGCTGCTATTTCTCCACCACCGTCGGAACCGGTGGCTATGCACACCTCCGACTGCTCGGACGATGAGCAGGACACTCAGTCAGACGTATCAGGTAACACTAGTGTGTCTAAAACTGTAGTAGGTGCTTCGAACGACATAGAAGGTCGACTAAGCAGACTAGAGGCTAAACTTGAGGAGCAGAGCAAAATGATCTTAGAACAAACCAAGCTTACAGTACAAGACATTATTCCGCAGCAGCTGAACCTATCAGTTCTAGCCGCTATGCAAGACCTCAAGCAAAGCGTTTTGCCAATTCTCACAGCCAGTGTACTACAAATCATTCAAAATTGGCTCACACCCCAATTGGACGAACTCAAAACTAGCATTAAGACAACAGAACAACCCCGACGCCAAATTGTTCATCGTAACCTGGCAAATTCTGAATCCGAGAGCAACATAGCCCAGTCGTTAACAAACCAAACTGAGTCCCCCACGCCTCTCCAGGCTCCCACGCTGGCTGCAGTGGCGAAAATGACACCTCCTCAATAATAAATCCATGATGGCAGGCAATTCTAAACATAATAATAAAAGCTCCAAACAACAGCAACTCGATATTTTCCAGTGGAACTGCAGGGGGTTTAAAGATAGGAAAAAGAGGGCCACTCTTAATCTTTTCCTGCAGAATCAACATTTTACCCCAGCAGTTTTGGCGCTACAAGAAACCGGCTTACAGGCGAAATTGCCTGGTTACAACTCATTTCAGCGAAGTGCGTCCACCTGTGTTCTCGTACACAAGGAGTATACCGCTTGTCAGATAGACCTTGATCTGTCAGAGGCGCATGAATACACAATGGTCAAAGTCCTTCTCAATAAAAGACGAGATCCTAGCTTGTACATTCTGAATGTATACAGTTCTCCAAAATCTAGGCAATGTGTCTTCAACGAAACGTTTTATAAAGCGATTAAGGAAGGAGATAAAGACCCACTGGTGATTTTGGGTGACTTTAACGCCCCCAGCTATCATTGGGGTTACACCCGCGAAGTCCCCAAGGGACGGAAATTGGCAGAACTCATATCCACTCTTCGTCTATCGCTTCTCACAGATCCAATGAAACCCACTAGAATAGGGAATTCTGTAAACCGAGATACTTGCCCGGATCTATCACTGACTAAGAACATTTCCTACGCAACATGGGAAAACTTAGAAGAAACGCTCGGCAGTGATCACTGTCTCCTCAGAATCACACTCTCCGGCAACATAGGCTGTAGAACATGGAGTCAAGCTAAGCTGACAGATTGGACAGCCTTCCGCTCACAGGTGATCCCCTCTGTGCCAGGGGCGGGAGGATATACGGGATGGGCAAAACAGCTCCTTGCAGCCAATTCCAAGTGTCTTAAAACTATAAAGACAACGGAAGACACCCCCACTGTCGATAAGTACCTGCTCCACCTTTGGGACGCCCGCAGAAGCTTAACTAAACGTTGGCGAAAAAACAAATTCAACCGCAAGCTTAAACTTAGAATAGCCAAGTTGAGTAAGCAAGCGGATGAATATGCTGCACAACTGAACGAATTCCATTGGATAGAACGGTGCAATGTTATAGCTAAAGAAATGAATACAAGGAAAGCATGGCGCCTTTTTCGAACTCTCGTGGACCCCGCCCAAACCCGAGGAGAAGCGCAAAAGCAGCTCCGTCGAGCCCTGCACAGTTTTCAGGGAACCAACTCCCAGCTGGCTGATGATTTGTGTGCTAGATACCTAGGTCGCACCACGGATCCCAACAGGAACGCATATGAATACGCAGGTAGAGAAAACAGTCAGCTCGATGCCCCTTTTGAATTGTGCGATCTGAAAGCAGCACTGAAAAAAATGCGCAGGGGCACTGCCCCGGGCCGAGACCTGATCACGGTAAAACTGTTAGCAAATCTGTCAGACGATTCTTATCGGCATCTATTGCAGTACATTAACGCGATCTGGGATGGCCAACCACTGCCAACTGAATGGAAAACTGCGGTTGTCACATTCATCCCCAAACCAGGCAAGCAAATCAGCACGGACAACCTCAGACCTATATCATTAACTTCATCTGCCGGCAAATTGATGGAAACAATGGTTAGAGACCGTCTCGCCACGTACCTCGAGAGCAAGGGGCATTTCGCAGATTCCATGTTTGGCTTTAGGCCACACCTGTCTGCGCAAGATATCCTCTTGCAACTAAAACGAGACGTTATCCAACCCATTCCCTCGACGCACAACGACAGAGCGATCCTTGCACTAGACCTTAAAGGCGCATTCGACAACGTTAAACATGAAAGCATCCTGAAAAACTTGAGTAGTGTCCATTCCTGTAAGAAAATATTTGCCTACATCGGAGACTTCCTCTCTGAGAGACTGGCGTTCATACACATAAATGACGAGGAACATGGACCATTCAAAATGGCGACGCGGGGAACCCCGCAAGGAGCTGTCCTGTCTCCGCTGCTATTCAACATTGCCATGATGAAGCTCCCGCAAGCATTGGCAGTAGTGGAAGGAATATATCATGCAATATACGCCGATGACATAACAATCTGGACGAATCGGGGCAGTTTAGGAGAAATTGAAGACCGCCTGCAGCAGGCCGCCTCTATTGTGGAGGACTATGTGGCCCAGTGTGGGTTGCAGTGCGCTCCATCCAAATCTGAATTCCTGCATATCAGAGAAAACATTAAAGATAGGACGACCCTGAACTTGATGGTATCAGGATCAACAATACGAGAGGTTTCAGAACTACGAATCCTTGGCCTTCTGATTCACAACAGAACAAAAAACAGTACCACGCTAGACAAGCTACGGAAAATTGGAGAACAGGTAGGGCACATGATCTGCCGAGTGTCAAACAAGCGCGGGGGGCTACGAGGAAGGGACGCGATTCGGCTCGCCAATGCTTTTGTAACTAGCAGGATTCTATATTCAATACCGTACTTACAAATGACTAAACACGAAGAGAACAGAGTCGATGCTATTTTTAGGAAAGTAATTAAGCGCGCACTTGATTTACCCATCAGCACTTCAAATCAGAAACTCTCTGCATTGGGAGTCTTTAACTTTATACAAGAGCTCCAAGAAGCCCACCTCACAAATCAATATACGCGTCTTACGCAGACGCCCCCCGGGCGGCGCCTACTGGACCGCCTCTTGATCCGGCACGAATGCGAAATCGAAAACGCGGAGCGTACTACTGAACTTTGGAGAACAAAACTCTGGATGTCCCCGCTTTCCCGCAATATGACCAGGGAGGCGCACCAGGGTAGAAGGCAAGCGCGCGCTGAGGCACTTGAACAACGACTTGGCTCCCGTAATGGGGTCTATTACGCCGATGTGGCCGGGCCGTCACCTAGGGGATACTACACGGCGGCGGTAATACATCAAGGAACGCAGGTGGACTGCCTCACTTTCAAAGCCACAAGCTCAAGTAAGGCGGAGGAGGTGGCCATTGCACTGGCAGTATCCCATCCAAACTCAAAACAAATAGTTAAAGACTTCGGAGAGCCTGCGAGAGCTATCTTCCAGGAGAAATCTCTCCATTGGCTAATAGACTTTTAAAATTCAGCATCAGGAACCGCGATCCTACCTCAAAACGTCTTATATGGACTCCGGGACATCAGGGTCTACAGGGTAACGAGGCTGCACATGCAGCGGCCCGCGTGCTTGCTTCCCGGGAAACTCCCCGTTCCCCTGATAGACCTGAACGTCCCCCACCTTTAACACGGTTTCGAGAAATCAAAGAATACTACATTGAGCAACGCCGCTTGTATCCCGCACCAGCGAAGGGACTCTCGAAAACGGAGGAGCGCATCCTGCGGCACCTACAGACAAATACGCTGCTCTGTCCAGCCATACTAAAATATTACGACCCAAAAACAAGTGGGCTGTGCCAGTACTGTGGGGAAGTGGCCAACACTTACCATATGGTCTGGGCCTGCCAAATGAACCCAAAATGAACCCCCTTTCCCAACCCCACCAGAGAGGACTGGGAGACGACCCTACTCAATAGCTCCACACTAGAGGAACAGCGAACTCTAGTTCAGCGGGCTCGGGTGGCGGCCTCGACTAATGACGTCCCGGACTAGGGATGTCAACCAGCCCGGTGGGGATAAAGGCTATCTGGCACAGCCAGCATCAATAAAGGTTTTTTCCTTTTCCTCCTCCACAAACCGTGATTTCGAATAATTGTATCTGCACCGAATGCAAAGGAACCATGGAACACATAGAGAACACAATGTATCATGTTTATTTAAATAAAAAAAGCCCCCAAAACTGCCACCTTTGAAACTGTTCTCTGACTATTTAAAAGGCCTGCATGGCCGCAGTAAACACTATGAAGGCGGTTTGGGCGTAATGCTGCGATATGATTTGGTGCAATTGATCGCTATCATCAGTATTCGGCCAATAGAGACAGAAGTTACAGCAAAGCAAACCAGGAACAAAGAAAGGGAGATGATTCATGTCATGATTTCATGGCAGATGATCTATTCGAACGAAACAAGAAATTAACTTTTTTTTAACTTCAGCTCTCTATATGTTGAAGCTATTTTTTGTTACCTTTGACCAATTAACAGAGCAAGCTAAAAAATTTGGCAGATCTGACATACTATGAGAATCTTATGTTATACGAAACATGTGCAAGGGAAGTGACTGTGATCTAATTGATCCAGGAATCACAGCACTCGGGGCAAACGCTCGCGCTTGGCTCCTCTCGCTAAAGGCGTGACCCTGTGCGGCACGTAATCTTCTTCTCTACAATACCCCGGCAACGAAGACGAGCCATCTTGGCAAGTCAAGGTGACGAGAGTAGGAGTGGGTCGTGATAGGGCTTGAGACGACTCACGTGGACAGTCTCACGACCAAGGCGTCGCTTGTCTGTAGATGTGTGACCGGCTCGATCACGTATGTTACGTGAGATCGACGTTCGACCACGCGATAAGGACCGTGAAACTTGGGGCCAAACTTAGAGTACAGACCTGGGGAGTGGAAGGGCAGTCGGAGCCAGACGAGCGAGCCCACGGCAAAAGTCTCGACTTGCTGGTCGTGGTCGTGGCGGTCTTTTTCGAGTGCTTGCTTGTCTGAGGTGAATAATCAGGCCAACTGACGACACTCTTCTGCGTGGTGCACAATTTCAGAGAGAGGGTTGAACTCTGAGACATCGGGATGATACGGCAAAATGGTGTCAAGGGTGGAGCATGGCTCACGCCCATATAAAAGAAAGAAAGGCGAGAAGCCTGTGGTTGACTGCGTCGCGGTGTTTTACGCATAAGTCACAAATGGAAGAATAACATCCCATTTCGATTGGTCAGAATTGACATACATGGAGAGCATGTCTCCTAGCGTTCGGTTGAAGCGCTCAGTTAGACCGTTGGTCTGCGGGTGATAGGCTGTAGAGGTGCGGTGCACCGTGCGGCATGCTCGAAGGGGTTGTACAACTTCGGATAAAAAGACACGCCCTCAATCACTCAACAGTTCACGTGGTGCCCCATGGCGCAGTACGAAGCGTCGTAAGACGAAATTGGCTACGTCACGTGCACCAGCCGTAGGTAGTGGAGCCGTTTCAGCATACCTCGTCAGATGGTCGACCGCGACAATGATCCATTGACTTCCAGTGGCAGTGTATGGAAGGGGACCATATAAATCAATTCCAACGCGGTCGAAAGGGCGCGCAGGACACGGTAGAGGCTGTAATAATCCGGGTGAATGGGCCGCTGTTTTTCGTCGTTGGCATAATGAACAGGACCGAATGTATTTTTGTACAAAGGTGTACATACCACGCCAGTGATAACGCTGGCGGATCCGGTGATATGTTTTTAACACACCAGCGTGAGCATGTTGTGGGTCGGCGTGAACATACGCACACACATCACATCGCATGTGGCGTGGTATAACCAAGAGCCATTTACGGTCATCTGCATGATAGTTTTTGCGGTATAGTTGCGCATCCCATATCTCGAAATGTATGGCTTGGCGGCGAAGAGCGCCTGGGCACGCAGACGTTGAGGAGTCGAAAAGAATGTTGAGGAGAGATTTTATGCATGGGTCTTTCCGCTGTTCATACGACATGCTTGAGACGGAAATGGGAGTGATGGGAAAGTTGGCGTCCGAATGCAGGTCTGCGCTGGATCTCACTGGTGATCGTGAGAGGGCGTCTGCATCAGAGTGTTTTCGTCCTGAGCGGTAGATGACACGAATGTCGAATTCTTGTAGGCGAAGAGCCTAACGTCCAAGGCGACCTGAAGGATCTTTTAGCGACGCCAACCAACAAAGTGCGTGGTGGTCTGTCACAACGTCGAAACTCTGTCCATACAAGTAAGGACGAAACTTGCTTAACGCCCGAACGATTGCGAGGCATTCTTTTTCAATTACGGAGTAGTTTATTTCCGCTTTCGTGAATGCGCGGCGTGCATATGCGACGACGTACTCTGGAATACTGGGCTTTCGTTGCGCGAGTATGGCTCCCAGACAAACGCCACTGGCGTCTGTGTGCACTTCAGTGGGGGCACTTGGATCGTGATGGCGTAGAATGGGTGGCGACGTAAGCAGGCGGCGCAGTGTAAGGAAGGCTTCGTCACATGCCGGGGTCCAGTTGGAAGGATTAGCTGGACCATTCAGTAGTTGCGTAAGTCGGGCTATTAATGCAAAGTTGTGGACGAATCGGCGAAAATACGAGCACAAGCCGATAAAGCTCCCAAGTTCTTTGAGTGAACTTGGCTTCGGAAAGTTGGCTACGGCTCGAAGTTTGTCCGGGTCGGGGCAAATTCCATCCTTTGACACAACGTGACCAAGTATAGTAAGTTGGCGAGCCCCGAAGTGGCACTTCTTTAGGTTAAGCTGGAGGTTTGCCTTAGTAAGGCACTGAAGAATTGTGCGCAGATGGTCGACGTCGGTAGGGAAATCAGGAGAAAATACGATAACATCATCAAGGTAACATAAGCATATCTGCCATTTAAGGCCACGTAAAACGCTGTCCATCATTCGTTCAAACGTTGCAGGTGCATTGCACAGACCGAATGGCATAACCGTGAATTCGTATAGGCCATCCGGCGTAACGAACGCTGTTTTGGGACGGTCACACTCTGTCATCAGACTGAACGTAAGTCCAGCGAAGAAAAGAATTCGGCACCTTGTAGGCAATCGATAGCGTCGTCGATGCGGGGACGAGGGTACACATCTTTCGTGTAATTTTGTTCAGTCGCCGGTAGTCGACACAAAATCTAATCGAACAGTCTTTTTTCTTCACTAGCACAACAGGTGAAGACCAGGGGCTAGAAGATGGCTTGATGACACCGCGCTGAAGCATATCGTCCGCGTGCTCTGCAATTACACTTCGTTCCTAGGGTGATACGCGGTAGGGGCGTTGCCGCAAAGGAGGATGCGTTCTAGTGTAGATTGTGTGAGCGACGGTGTTAGTTTGACTCAGTGCCTTTTGAGGAAGGTCAAATGAATCACGGAATTCATGCAGAAGGGTTATTAGCTGGTTCCGCTGATCCAGAGGAAGCTTGCTATCGATGGAACGATCGAAGATATCCGAGGAGTAGTCATCTCGCGTAAAAGGAGGAGTAACAGCGTTCAGTTGAAGTTGCTGGCCAGGGTCATGGGACTCAATAGGCACAATAACGTTGTCATCAACAGGAAGAACATAGCCCAGTGTTTCGTGAGCTTTTGAGGTGACAGGGCAGGAGCTAGGATTGCAAACGACAATTCCGGAAGTATCTTGGTGAGGTGGCAGAACGGCGTATAACAGAGACGTACCATGGCGGCGACTGAAAACGTGAGATGGATAGAACGCAACGGTAGAGCCGGACAATTCAAAGCGATTGACGGGGACAACGATGGCACTAAGAGGGGGAGCATATATGTCGGAAGCAACAAGAAGCTTGCCAAGGTGAGTGCGCTCATTGTCGGTAGATGGCGCATCAGAAAACACAGAAAATTCAACTTGCGCGCGAGCGCAGTCAATTACGGCATGGTGGCGTGACAAAAAATCCCATCCAAGTATCACGTCGTGGGAACAAGTGGCCAACACGAGAAACTCAATGTGGTACAGGACGTCCTGAATGATGACTCTCGCCGTACATGCTCTGACTGGTCGAATAGGTTGCGTGGTCGCGGTATTCAGCAATACGTCGGAAGGCGACTTTTCGTATCGAACGGCAGAGTTTTTCACTCATCACAGATACGGCGGCACCCGTGTCAACAAGCGCAAGAGTTCGTCGACCTTCAACAAACAGTTCCAGAACATTTGTGGGGGACGGGCGAGGACTTCTACAATGCGACGATTTCGCAGCTCGTGCCTCAGGAGCTGCGGCAGTCAGTTTTCCGTCTCTACGGGGTTCGGTCGGCGACGCAGCGGGGACGGAGAATGGTAGCGGCGTGGTGAGGATGAGCGACGGGGACCGAATGGTCGGTAGTCGGCAGCAGGGTGGTGTTCTAGTTCGGAAGGGGACGGGCCGCGTTGCACTGATTGTCGGTCGCATTGACGAGGCATTTCTTGTTGCGCGTTGTACGGGGCCGGGAAAGAGTCGTCAGAGTACCTCGGAGCTGCAGCCGAGCCCGTTGCGAAGCGCAAGCGACAGAAGCGCGCCACTTGACCTGGATATCCGCATGCGTAACAGATTAGACGTGGTATGTCAACTGTGCGCCAAGGCATGACGATAGTTATAGCGCGAGAACAAAACGACGACACAGAGACAAGAAGGACACGAAAGACACGAGCGCTAACTTCCAACTGAGTTTATTGCGCAGAGCACGAAAATATATAGAGGAGACAGTGACCATGGCACAAGAGCAGAACATGAGTAAGAAAACCAAAAACAAACAACACAAATACAAAGGCACTGAAAAACAGCAAAGAAAAGCCTAGAAGAAACCGAACCAGAAAGGTAAAGCTACCTGCCCGCACCGAATCCTTCGAGGAACCTGCGTTCCTTCTCGGACTAAGCCATGGAGGGCTTGCTAATCCAAGGCACCTGTTCGCGTTACCTGCCCGCACCGAATCCTGTGAGGAACCTGCGCTCCTTCTCGGACAAGGCCACGGAGGGCTTGCTAACACAAGGCACCTGTTCGCGTGCCATCTGCGCAGCCTCGACAATGACCCGGGTGCTTACATCTCTGTGTTTGTACAGCGTCGCTGTTTCCTCGAAGAGGGGAACACACTTGCACTCAGTGCAGTGCTGGGCAAGAAAACCATCTTTCCCGTTTTTAACATTGTTCGCGTGCTCTCTCAGCCGATCGTTCAGACACCTTCCGGTCGTTCCGACATAACAAGCACCGCATGAAAGGGGGGTCCTATAGACGACTTCCCGGGAGCAGGCCGCATACCTGTTTCGATGTTGAACTCTGCAATCTGTTGATGATTTTGTTTTCAGGGGGTTGGTAGATTTGGTGAGGCTGATTAATTTGAACGGTGCTGAGAACAGGACACGAACTCCAACACGTTTTCCAATTTTTTGAGCCTATGTGATATCTGGTGTATGTATGGAATCACGGCTATCCTTTCACGTTCTGTATCCGTGTTGATCAGATTCTGTCGCGTCCTATGCTCCGCCTTCATAGTCCGCAGGATCGTCTCCGCAACCGACGCGATAAACGCCTCGGGGAAGCCTGAAGCCTTAAGGCGGGAAACTTGAGCTTTGAAGCTCGCAGAGATATTGTGGGCGCAAGACCTATTTAAAGCATTCTCAAGGCAAGTTCGTGCTATGCCTCGCTTAACTATCTTACTGTGAGCAGAAGAAAAGGGGAGTAGAGGTTTCTGCGCACGTGGTTCATAACACCAACAAATGTGCTGTGGGCTAAAAACCAGATTTAAATCCAAAAAGCGTAATTTGTCATTATCGGGCATTTCATGTGTCACCACAAGAGGCTGCAAACAATTTTCGAACACGCCTATAGTTTGAGTGGCCAACGAGTGAAACATAGAAGACTTACAATTTAGAATAACCAAGAAATCATCCACGTATCTAAAAATTTTGACGACATGCGAGCCTTCTAACTTTTCCTGCAGTTTTTTGCCCATTTTTGCCAATAGAAGATCACTGAGTAGAGGTGCTATGCATGAACCAATTCAAACACCCTTTTTCTGCAGATGAGTGCGATCATTCCATTGAAAGAATGTAGACGTAAGATACAGCAAAACCAGGTCAAGAAAATTCCGCGAACTAATGCCAGTTTTTAATTGGAAGTTCAATTCCCCGAAAATTTCTATGTTATCCCTTATACATTCTAGTACCTCATCGTGAGACAGCGAGTACTGCGACCGAATTGAGTACACTGCAAACCGCCTGTGGTCACGTGAGCTTGCCAGCCTTCGTGCACAGCGCCCAACTGAGCCTCGGCAATCGGGTGTCGTCCACTCATGCAGTGACGTTGTTCTCCCAGACTACGTCCACAACACCCTCGCTTTAGGTCCGAAGTTCGCCGTTGACCGAGGGAGGTCCGCACCCGAGCTTCTTTCAATGGTGCGCTCTGTGGCTGGCCATGCTTCACCTGAGGATTCAGACAGGTGCATCTCAGAAGGCGTCGACGTGCTCCTACGGGGTAAGCCTACCAGCAACAGCCTTCCGGTGCGGAAGACGACCAAGTTTCTTAGAGACAATGAACTTTGTGTCGTGCCGTCAGATAAGGAGGGTGGTTTCGCCGTTCTTCCTAATAGCTTGTACCTGGAAAAGGTGGTCACAGCTATCGAATCTGTTTTCAAATGTTGTACCGACATTCGTCTAGATAGGGTAAAAACGCAGGCCAGGGAAATGTGTCGTAAACTAGAGTTAAAACAGTTAGCACAGCACATTAGAAAAAGTGACAAAAATGGGCTCAGCATGTTTTTTTCTGCCAAAACACATAAGGTTGACATGCCTTTCCGTGTCATTGTGACAGAAAGTGGTACGTGGCAAAAGCAACTCGGCTTGTTTATTCAGACCCATCTTAAGTGTCTAAAGATTGATGACCCATTTGTGATCAAAAACTCGCAGGCTCTGATAGAATTTTTCAAACGGTCAAATCAATCTAATCTTTTCAGTTTTTCTACTGACATAAAGGACCTATACTACTCGCTGCCTCACGATGAGGTGCTAGAATGTATAAGGGATAACATAGAAGTTTTCGGGGAATTGAACTTCCAATTAAAAACTGGCATTAGTTCGCGGAATTTTCTTGACCTGGTTTTGTTGTATCTTACGTCTACATTCGTTCAATGGAATGATCGCATTTATCTGCAGAAAAAGGGTGTTTCAATTGGTTCATGCATAGCACCTCTACTCAGTGATCTTCTATTGGCAAAAATGGGCAAAAAACTGCAGGAAAAGTTAGAAGGCTCGCATGTCGTCAAAATTTTTAGAAACGTGGATGATTTCTTGGTTATTCTAAATTGTAAGTCTTCTATGTTTCACTCGTTGGCCACTCAAACTATAGGCGTGTTCGAAAATTGTTTGCAGCCTCTTGTGGTGACACATGAAATGCCCGATAATGACAAATTACGCTTTTTGGATTTAAATCTGGTTTTTAGCCCACAGCACTTCTGTTGGTGTTATGAACCACGTGCGCAGAAACCTCTACTCCCCTTTTCTTCTGCTCACAGTAAGATAGTTAAGCGAGGCATAGCACCAACTTGCCTTGAGAATGCTTTAAATAGGTCTTGCGCCCACAATATCTCTGTGAGCTTCAAAGCTCAAGTTTCCCGCCTCAAGGCTTCAGGCTTCCCCGAGGCGTTTATCGCGTCTGTTGCGGAGACGATCCTGCGGACTATGAAGGCGGAGCAGAGGACGCGACAGAATCTGATCAACACGGATACAGAACGTGAAAGGATAGCCGTGATACCATACATACACCAGATATCACATAGGCTCAAAAAAATCGGAAAACGTGTTGGAGTTCGTGTCCTGTTCTCAGCACCGTTCAAATTAATCAGCCTCACCAAATCTACCAACCCCCTGAAAACAAAATCATCAACAGATTGCAGAGTTCAACATCGAAACAGGTATGCGGCCTGCTCCCGGGAAGTCGTCTATAGTACCCCCCTTTCATGCGGTGCTTGTTATGTCGGAACGACCGGAAGGTGTCTGAACGATCGGCTGAGAGAGCACGCGAACAATGTTAACAACGGGAAAGATGGTTGTCTTGCCCATCACTGCACTGAGTGCAAGTGTGTTCCCCTCTTCGAGGAAACAGCGACGTTGTACAAACACAGAGATGTAAGCAACCGGGTCATTGTCGAGGCTGCGCAGATGGCACGCGAACAGGTGCCTTGTGTTAGCAAGCCCTCCGTGGCCTTGTCCGAGAAGGAGCGCAGGTTCCTCGAAGGATTCGGTACGGGCAGGTAACACGAACAGGTGCCTTGGATTAGCAAGCCCTCCGTGGCTTAGTCCGAGAAGGAACGCAGGTTCCTCGAAGGATTCGGTGTGGGCAGGTAGCTTTACCTTTCTGGTTCGGTTTCTTCTAGGCTTTTCTTTGCTGTTTTTCAGTGCCTTTGTATTTGTGTTGTTTGTTTTTGGTTTTCTTACTCATGTTCTGCTCTTGTGCCATGGTCACTGTCTCCTCTATATATTTTCGTGCTCTGCGCAATAAACTCAGTTGGAAGTTAGCGCTCGTGTCTTTCGTGTCCTTCTTGTCTCTGTGTCGTCGTTTTGTTCTCGCGCTATAACTATCGTCATGCCATACCAACTAGCCCAAGCTGCCACACTTCTATGTGCGCCAAGGGTTTCCGTTATAGCGCTGTTGTGTTGCTGGAAATGGCGTCGTTGGTACTCGTAGAGGTTGGGGAGTCGGCCGAAGTGGAGGTCGTGGTGGAGTAGCAGCAACAGCAGCGTAAGTCAATGGCGCGGTGACAGGTGTTGACTGAGAGACGAGCAGCAGCGCCTCAGAGACCTGCGCCTGTATTACCTGTCTGATGGCGGGCGCGAGACGCTCAGAAGAAGGTTTCGTTGCCGGTTGATACGACAGACACGAAAGTTGTCGGGCCACCTCCTCGCGCACATATCGTTTGATTTCCGACATGATTGTGTTGTTGTCTTCACCTAGGGACAATGCCGCGAGAGTTTCGTCGGTAGCCCCTGGCCGCCGTGTCATGACCCGTTGTTTGCGCAATTCCTCGAAGCTCTGGCAAAGAGTGGCGAGTTCGGACACAGTACGGGGGCCCTTGGCCAGCAGCATCTGGAAGGCGTCGTCGTCTATCCTCTTCAAGATGTGTTTGATCTTGTCTGCTTCGATCATTGAAGGGTGAAGGCACTTGCACAAGTCGAGCACATCCTCGATGTAGCTTGTGAAGCCTTCCCCCTGAAGCTGTGCGCGTCCCCGTAGACGCTGTTCGGCACGGAGCTTGCGTACCTCGGGGCGACCGAATACATCAGTAATGCGTAGCTTAAAAGCACCCCAAGTGGCGAATTCCGAGTGGTGGTTGTTAAACCAGAGACTCGCTACCTCATTCAGGTAGAAGGGTACATATTGCAGCTTCGATAAGTCATCCCACTTGTTGCTTGCGCCTACCTTTTCAAATGTTGACAGCCAATTTTCTACGTCTTGCTCATCGGTACGTTTGAAAAAATGTGAATCGCGCACGCGTAGCGCAGTGGGCACGATGACCATTGAAGGCTGGGTCGTACCTTGCTGGGTGTTTTCTTCAGCCATTTCTGGGATGGCAGGTAATTTCCTGTTGCGGAGTTCCAGGTTGAGTTACCCAGCACCTCCACCACTCTGAAACGGGGTTTATTGGCGCAAGTAGTACTTGCACTGCAGGCCTATTGATGCGGAAAGCGGGCGGCAGCAACGGACCCAGGAATCACAGCACTCGGGGCAAACGCTCGCGCTTGGCTCCTCTCGCTAAAGGCGTGACCCACTGCGGCACATAATCTTCTTCCTCTCTACACTAAAGATATGCACAAATGTTGTACGCACACACAGTCACATGTGTTTTATATAACCAGTTGTTAAGAGTTCTGTAACAATTCCAACAGCAACGTAGATATTACCAACATCAGAAGTGGTTAACTTATGTGTATCTCTTATGATTGCTGGCTAGTGCAACCTAAACTAGCTTTGGAGGATGGCGCCTAGCCTAACTCCAAATGATGTTAACTCGACATGACGCCTGCATCATTGAAGTACATGGGTAATATATAGGTTTATATAATTAGGTAGCAAGCACCACAATTGACCCTGCACTGGCATTATGGTTACACAGGGCCTTTTTCCAAAACTGTTTCGAGACCTGGTGTGTTACTATGGTAGAATGTTTGAATGCCCCAAAGAATCACCAATGTTTGTTCTCGCCATACCTAGGTAGATAAAAACTGTCAATCACCTTTCTCGCATTAGCATTCTACTGCGACCCATGATAACAGGTATGGGCCACACATGTCTTGAAGAAAGATTTAGACGTACTTGACATGATTGTCCCGTTATGCATATCATGATCATCCACATATATTCCCAAAACCCTCTTATCCTTTTATACTAATTTTGGTCTACCTTAAGTCAAAGAGGCGATCATGAGGCATAGCATCCAGGCTTAGGCGGCGAGACAGATAGCCTGCAGTTCGCTAAGGAATACTTCCAATTTAAGACAGATCAATTCTTCCTCAAATAAACCAAACATCAATACGAAGCTACCGAACTATAATGAGGTAATGACAAAATGTACATACTTCGCTAAACAAATGTGAAAAATATCAGCAGTGGATAGATTAATATCATTTAGTTCCACTGCAAGAACATGCTAATGCACAAAATGAAACAAACCCAAACAATTTACATGCAGTAAAGAAAAAATGCATGCTACTGTAGCCTTAGAATACATGGGAGATATCGGCCTACCCTCTGCCCTTTAGATATGTGTAATGTCACTCGTCATGTGCTCTATACACAGCCATGGTGTGAGCAGTCGGAAGCATAAATGGGTTTGGGAATAATAACGTGGTAGCATTAAAGAACTCGTTTCACAGAAATTCCGGCGTCGGGATCGTTGGTTGCGAGTGAACAATCACCTTGTCCATGATTGAAAAATCGAGACATATGCGAATAAAATAAGTAATGAATTTCCGGGTCCGAGTGAAGATTAAGCTCAGGCTATTTGCGTGGCTAGCAGGTGTTCTACCACACAGCTATGCATATGTTTAGGAGTACATCGAAAATAACTTCCTCAGCTCGGAAATGCAGTTAAAATAACTCTCTTCACAAACACACGTGTCCTGGGTGGGGGGGGGGGGGGGTACAACTGTGCATCGACATAGAAGAAAAAGAAGATGGCTTTCGTTTTCAAGTCTTCTTAGGTGATTGCCCAAGGGACCCTGTGTGTCGGTCCGTTAACTCAATAGTCTTTACATAGCACAATGGTGTGTTATCCCTCATGTTGTGGTGCTCAGCTTTTTTAGCTTCTTCATTGACCTCAGTTTCTGACTACCTGCATAAAAAGTTCTACTACATTTCATTGCGAACACAAGTTCCATAATATCCCTCGAACCTTTTCTCAGAGAGAATAGGGGAGAAGAGATTTACAATTCCACCAATCACAATAAATATTTCATCAAGGGCGCCGACAACTTTTCAAGGTACAGGTTCCTTCAGAACTTGAAAAACTTTCATCCTCTGGATTGCACGCTCGACGAGCACACGTGCCCTGGCTATTTTTAGAGTCTTTTCTGAGTCTTTCGCTGTGAACTGCAGCTTTCGCCATGAACCCCCAGCCCAAGGTTTCCGCATAGCGAGCTCAAGTTGAAACTTTTGTCAACCATGGCATCATCTTCAAAACTGTCGAGTTTTTCTAGAACTTCCAATTTCTTTACGGAAGTCCTGTCCAACGCTCGGCCTCCGAAACTGCAGCTCACAAAAGTAATTAAGCCAGCAGGTGAGACGCCAACAAGAAGCTTTTCTGTTTGTGTACCTTTTTAATGAGAGTATTTTAAAATTCTACAAGAAGCACAGTGCGATTTTTCTACTGCAACCTCTGTGCAGTCTAGCACAACACGTACCTCTTTATATTTTTCAAAGCATTGAGGCAGATTGTTTGCAATTTCTTGTTTGTTTGGCCATAGAACTGCACATTTCAGTACCGCTACAAGGCTACACCGTGCTGTAGAAGTGGCGAGAGATGGCTGTGCGGCTCACAGAAAATAGTGGTGCCATACACACAAAGGGTAAGCTAGTTTTCAATCGCACAAGAACGAGAATGACTCGTTCAAGAGTATACATTTCAGTTACTGCGTCTTCAATCCTGCTCACTTCATTACTAATGGCTACAAGCAAAGTCATTGATGACACACCAGTAAAAGCAAGCACAGTATTATCTGATGTCAGCATATCTACAAGCCTGAACTGCTTCCCTATAATGGAGTCTACATCGACCTGGATGCCTTGGTCTTGTGCGCACATGATGCCTAGTACATCCTTCATGCACTGCGAAAGGTGAAGAAGGGCTTCTGCAACCTCCACTGTTGATAGAGCTGTAGCAGTTGCACCACTAGCACATAGATGTGATGCAGTTTCCTGGCCCTGCTCTTGTACCTGCACGCAAGAAAGATTTCCCATAAAGACAGATTCAAGCCAATGCTAGAGTGCTGAGAATCTTCTAATTCTTGGAAGAAATGATGTCAAAATGATTTAACTTGTTTTGGCTTAATTGCTATAAAAAGCAATTACATAGCTCGTTTGGCTTTGTAATTGTTTTTAAATGCTTCATAGCATCACATGTATACACAGTTGCCTAACGACTGATGATACGTGCCATAGTGTGATGCCACGATCTTATACTGTTTATATCAATTTGTGCATACGGTTGAACCCTTTTATAAGAGGCATACACCGGGGAGCAATTCTTGTCATGTACATGAGATGTCTCTTATGAGCAGGGTACCACGTAAGCATTTTCTTATGAACCCCTATTTAAATCTACGCACACTAGTGTCTCTTATATCCAATTGTTTCTTACATTAGTGTCTCTTATAAATGGGTTCGACTGTACCAGTGTTCTGGCATTTAGCTCCCCGCTTATCTTGTATATTGCTTGACTCATTGTTTCTGTGATAAAGTGGCATGTTGAGATTTTCGACTATGGAGCAAAATATGAAAAAATTCAAGGTATATGCTGCAACAACCCTATTTTGAAACAAGAGTATGAATGCTTGCAATAGGTGAAATGTGGCATATTTTTTTCCTGAAGGGTCTCTAAAAATCAGTAGAAGTTTTCACTTTATATTCGATGATAATGCATAAGTTAATATGCATTCCTTGAGCAGTTTTGTAATTTTACCCTGTGCATACCTTGCATACTAGCTCGTGCTGCTCACTTCATTCTCCGCTGTCGTCCTGCCAGCTATTAATCGTGCAATATCGAAGGTTAGATCAAGGTACGGCTTATGGTGGTAAAAAAGTTGCCAGAGGGCGTAACAACGCTTTGAGGGATATGTGCTTCAAGCTATTAACATAAAGTTGTTCTCTTTGGTTATTATAAATCCTTATTTTAGTTTCCAAGCTTTCACCCTGGATGCATATAACTACAATAGCACTACCTATTACGGATATGATTGAGCCTTTACATCACAAAGGGCTTCATCGGTGTTCTCTTCACAAGG
The DNA here is from genome assembly GCF_043290135.1 of Rhipicephalus microplus. Taxonomy (NCBI): domain Eukaryota; kingdom Metazoa; phylum Arthropoda; class Arachnida; order Ixodida; family Ixodidae; genus Rhipicephalus; species Rhipicephalus microplus. Next base: position 45,227,969 of record NW_027464585.1, read on the forward strand.
TGACACATGCACAGGTTAAGTGGGCTCCCAACATGTTCCTTGAGAAGCTGATCCTGCACAAAAGTAAAATGAAAGAATTTGTAAACATTCTGCATTACAAAAGAGTATACAGGAACAGTGACAGCTCAGAGTGTACTTACGATATGTTGAACATGCAAGCCTGAGGCAGTTTATATTTAGGAGTGATTGAAAACCGCTTTATCTTGGCCATAGCACGAAATGGGTATACTTTGAACAGTTGTAGATTGGTTTACGTTTTCTAGCCCCAGATGAGTGCAAGCAGCTATACTGAGCAACACATTTTTATTCTTGTTTGCAATGATGTAGTCTAGCCATGTGAGTAATGCTTTAAATTAGCCCTGTTATATCCTGAATCTCAAGATATTATCTGGCATCAAAGGCTGGCAAACTCACAAGTGAACTCGCTCAAACTCTAAGTGGTGAGTCTGTGTATGAGTGAGTCGGGATAAGTAATTTAGTCAATTTGAGTCCGATTGAGAAAATGTTTTGCAAGCCTGAGGCAGAATAAGCCCTAAGGGCAAAATGTATTTGCCGAGCGTGAGTGAGCTCTACATGTTTTGCCGACATACGTCTGGCATTAATGCATCTTGTGACCACCTGAAATCACTGCAAAGAAGCCAATTTTTGGAGAGTAAAGGAGTGTAACTGAAAGCTCTCACTTCCTGTCCTGTCATTTCTTCACTGCTTGAGCTGGAGCACGAGAAAATGCCGTTTGGACAATGTCACAAGGCACACTCTATGCCTTGTTAGTTTTTTTTTATTGCTGCAGACTTTTTACAACATGTACTCGAAACTGCACAGCAGCTCTTTTATGTCAAATAGTCAGAGCGATAAGTTTTCGCTGCCAATCAGTCTGTCTCGTTTACGGTTCGTCAACCATGCATTTCTACAGCCAGCTGTTGCATTTTTTAAAGACTTAGGCACTTTCAAGTTTCTTTCAAATGTTATTGCAAGGCACAGACTCAACACTAAAGACAAATAGAGACACAAAGGCAGTGCGAACTCTACATAAGCACAAACAAAGACACAAAAACGCGCTCTGTGTGTGTCTTCTTTGTGCCTTTGTTTGTCGTAGTGGGGAGTGCATGTTTCAACCAATTGCTAATATTGGTGTCATGCACTTATGACACTTTGCATTAGTTTCGTTGTGTGCATTCTTAGCTGTTCCATGACGCACAATTCAGTGGTAGCCTTAATGTCGGGTAGCATTGTTTTGCAGTGTCTGCAACATCATGGTGGTTGAAGAAGAAATTAGAATCTTAAGAAACCTAGGAGAGATGAAACCTTTGCCTATGGATGGTGTAGAGATCGCTGACAGCCAGTGGTGCTTAAATAGTTTGCAGCACTTCCAGAACAGAACTGAATTGGTTTGACAATACACAACTCACTATTTTCTTACAACTGACTATCTTACATTTTAGTTACATTTTTAGTACATCGGGCATCTATATCTCCTCTTGTACGAGCCGTTCTTGTCAGTTTAATCAGTGTGGTGGTTTGCTGCGCATGCTCTCTGGCGTATTGCATCCGGCTAAAGATACTTCCCGAATCAAGGCATTGTTTGGGGGCCTCACTCCCTCTGTTGACAATTTAAGAGTATCCAAGATTCTATGCTCGGAATGGCTTCGGCAAGCTCACCTGTACCGTCAAGCCCTGCAAATACAACTTCTCGGAAACGATCGCACAGCAGCTAAACAAAAGAAGTGTCGCGAGCTCTTCAGCCTCCTGGACCCTGTCCTGTCCCTTTTTTGCTGTGTTTGCGGGCTGAAAAAACTTGCAAATATGACTATCTACGGGTTTACTATCTTTTCCAATCTAGCAGAACAAATGCCGACTAATAAACAATATACCAGTGTGTGACCCACTTATGGTCGATTCCACAGCCTTCCAAAGTTTCTTTGTTGTATGCCCTGTGTGACGTGTCATAATAAATGTTAATAATAACAAACATACCATGCTCATGTCTAGCAGAGGCACAGGCATCTCGGGCAGCTGCTTCCTGAATCCATGCCAGGTCTTCTTTTTCATGTGTTCTTATGGGCAAGCTCCACGAAGGCACAGCAGTCTTCTTCAGTCGTCTTCGTTTAGGTGTCCACAATTTGGGATCTACATAAAATGAGGATTGAAATTAAATCCTGCAATTTCATGTGCCACAACAACAACCTAATTTAGTGCATTACAGAAAATCACATTTCGAATACCTTACTGTTAAATGAGCATTCAATGCATGCATGGTAGCCAAGCATTTTACCTAATTCTGCATTCATAACGATGCACCAGCCATATTTAATTAATGGAATGAAATGCAAATTACAGAATTCGTTTTAATTAACAAAATGAACCGCGCCTCACAGAAGTCATTCCGTTAATTAAAACGGCCTCATAATTGCATGGCAGCGCCGCGCTCGACTTCTGCTAGGCGCGGTTCATTCCGTTAATTAAATTGGCCTCTTAATTGCGCAGCAGCGCCACGCTCGACTACTGCTAGGTGCGGCTCATTCCGTTAATTAAAACGGCCAGCGTCGCTCGTTCACGAAATGCACCGCGGATGGCACCTAACTCTCACGAAGAAGCCACAACTACAGAAAAAAAAAATTTTGCAGTCAAAGTTAGTAGCAGTCTGGCAACACTGACCCTCCCAGTCTGGAAACCACTTATGCAAAGCTAGAGTGTACTAGAAAGGGCAGTGAAGCGGGCGGAGAGAGCGACCCATAGGACCGGTAGACACCGCCGCTGGCGAACGAAGCGGCGGCGCTGTAGTCGTCCAATCTTGAAGGCGGCTGCTTCGTGTTGCCGGCGTTGCCGGTTCCTTGGCTGGAACGCGCTTGTTTGGAAGTGATTCTCCCGCTTTTCTCTCATGCTATAACGTTCGAATGGCTTCTAAAAAACAACGCTTGAACCATTGCTTCGCTCCTGGATGCAGCACAGGGTACTCTCGAATGAAACAAACGGCGAAGCTTTCGTTGTTTAAAGTGCCCGCAGACCCAGAGCGAAGAAGCGTTTGGGAACGTTATTTGCACAGAGGCGACAAGAGACTAACACCGGACTCTGCAGTGTGTGAGCTACATTTTGAGCAGCGTTTCATCGTTAGGGACTATGTGCACATCATCATTGGCACGGAGGTACGGATTCCTCGCGGAACGCCAACGCTAACACCCGACGCTGTTCCCACCATCCTGCCTAACGTTGCCCCGCACTTGACACTAACTGGGGAACGTTTCTCTCTGGAGGCAAGCGCTTGCCTCCAGAGAGAAACGTAAGGAAGAGATCCGAAGAGGATGCTGTGCCACGAAAAAGGCGACGGCTGTCAACTACGGACGAGCCAGCTGTGCGGAACAGGTCTCCTTCAAGCGTATCTGATGTCCTCAACGAGCCCACGGCGAACGACGACGTCCTTGCAACGATTGCAGCTTTGAGGGATGTGAAACTCCCCAACAGGTACTGGACACTTCACGAACTTCGGGAGGTTGACGGTGCGTGCTTTACGTCTTGTTCACTGAATGGTACCACGGGTGAAGAGAAAGTAGAAAAGGCCGTGTTTTTTACTGTGAACGCCGACGGTGGTATCCACTCGAGAACCTTTGTTCAAGGGAAGCCCGTAGCAGAGGCTGCAGTTTTTACGATGCTGGACGCAGAAGCGGTATTGGACTAAGCATCTCTACTGCATTTGTGCAAGGGTGCGGGAACACAAGCTGATTCTTTGAGAGCCAACATTACTGTGAATTTGCAACGCCAGCTTGAGTTGAAGACGGGAGCAGTTTTTAGTGTCAAGTGCCTTGGAAGCACCAAGAAAGACGGAACGCCCTGCTTCAGCTGTAAGTACTTGAGAAAGGCCCTCATCACAAGGCAGTCGCGGATCAGGAAACGACACAAGACATCAAGGGCCTGCAGTAGTACTGTGAAAAAGCTGAAGGTGTGCGCCCGCAGGAAGAAGAGGCTCATGGTGAGGCTGGGGAACCTAGCAAAAGATGTTCGTAGGTTGAAGGATGAATCTGCTGCGACTGCTGAAGAAGTATTAGCAACAAAGATAAGCTTGCTGTCATCAAAACAACAACTTGCCGTCAGAGAGTGCTTTCGAGAATAATTTCGAGAAAATGAAGGCAAGTTATGCTTTTCAGATATTTGGAGACGGTCCACTTCGGGCCTTTTTCATTTATCGTACACAGCTGCAGAGACGCTTTGGGAACATCGATGCCATGGAAAGTTTTTTTAAAAAGGATGAAAGCTCTGATCGCTGTTATGACTGGCAGATATACTGCAGAAGCCATCCAGCCAAACTCTCCTAGTGTAGGAGTCATAAAGGAAATGCTTGAGTTCCTAAACAAGTGGGAGGACCACACAGACAAAAAGCAGTTCCTCAGCCAATCCACAGCAGAAGGGCTAAGAGTAACCCTTACCAGCACTCATGAGCTCCTCGACTACCTACACAAGAAAGTGGGATACACGTACCTGATGACATCTCGACTCAGCCAAGACAAAGTTGAGAACTTTTTTGGAATTGTAAGGATGTCTTCAGGCTGCCATACACACCCGACCCCGCAGCAGTTTCTCCTCACAGTGAATTGCCTGTCGTTTTATAACCTTGACCGTAGCGTAACAGGTGGAAATTCAACTGCAGATACAATCAGCTCCCTGCTCAGCATTGAAGACAATGAATTGACAGGCAAGAAGAAACTGATGGACACAGTGAATTTGTACTTGAACAAGCAAGCTCCTGCCAACGAGTCAACGTCAGGAAATTCTGCATAACATCCATACAATGCCAGAAGAAGCAACTCGAGGCTGGTATGTCACATTGCCGGCTACGTTGCCAAGAGGTGCGTCTTACCAAGCAGTTGCCCTGCTTGTACTGACTGCCTTCTGCTTTCAGCACAAGATGGGCGTCGCATGCCTGCAGCAGAATTCATCAAGCACATCGACCTGGGTGGCCTGCATTACCCCTCACTTGAACTGCTGAAGTTCATCTCACGTCTTGAAGATGTGTTTACAAACTGCTTCAGTGGACGCAAACTTCGTAGCGAGAGTGTTATGGATGTGTTGCACATGATTCATCATGCTTCCCCATTGCAGGTTGGCTGCGAAATTCACGCCAAGAACCTAACAGCACGCATTGTTGGCTTTTACGTTACTATGCGACTGCACTTTTTTTTGAAAGGCGAGAATAAGTCAAATCTGCTGAGGAAACTTAATTCAGCCAAGCGCCTCAAACTAAGCAGGCTTAACTAGGTGCATGGCAACTCTCTTAACATGCATTATGCTTTTGCCTGCCTCGCCTGCTGTTATTTATTTTCTGAGATTTACCTTGTCAGCTGTGAGGATTTGCTGAATCAAAGCAAGCGGCTTCCCTTTTGTATAGTAGTTCAGTTGTTTTTTTACCCATTACAAGGTAATGTTCTCATTGCATTAGTGTGAAAAACAATTTCATATATCAATGCCCTGCGCCCTACTGCCTCATGTGTGTGTTCTCAAATTCTGTGATGTATTGTCACTATTAAATCACAGATTACAGAGACCATGACCTTGTGTCCATTTTGTGAAATGCTGTAGCTCGTTTAACTGCTCACCGCAGCGTGCACGGTCACTATAGATACAATCGGCTGCTCTGCCAGTTTAAGCAAGTTCCCACTTGGCTTTCTTTCTGCATCAGTGGTGTGCTAGTCCTCTTTTTCAGCTTGCTTGAGTTGCGTTTGGGGCACGATTTCTATTGGTAAATTTCAGTGTCCTTTTCAAAATAAATTGTTGCTGTGGGCGTATATGGCTATTCAAATTCGTGCACGAATGTTTTATTATAGCTGTTTCAGCAACGAGTACAGCTGATTCTGCGTGACGTTCATTTTCGCGATCATTAAAAAAAAATTTTTTTCAGGCCTTGCATACTATGCTGTTGACAGGGGTTGCAAGAGAATGAGCGTGTTTCATAGTTGTGGCGACTAGCTACGTTTATGCTCCTCTCACACGGCATCCCTATTACGATTACCCAAGATCCGAATCTACTCGCTCTCTATCAGAGATTCATCTGCGCTTTCAAATTTTGTGGGCTAAACAAACTCGATCCTGATTGTTAAAACGGTTCAAAAATGTTCTAATGGGGCTCAACTGCGATGGAAAGTGTCCGTGTTTTCGAGAGCGTGGCTCTATTAAAGCCACCAGTACTTTCCCAAAATGCGTTTGCATCTGTGGGAAAACCAATCTGTCTTGTAGTTTCTGGTCCTTAGCAGATAATAAAGACTAAATAAGCGAAATGCTTACGCGCAAACATCTGAAGCACAGCTACAGCACGCGTCAAGCACACGCGAGCGTCGCAGTGAGCTTCATCGATTTACAGGTCCCGGACGGCTCCGGACGGGCCCGGACGCCGGCCGGCGTATTTGTTTTTCACGGGGATCAACCGGAAGCTCCGCCCACTGGTCCGGAATCGCTCGGCGCATGTTCGTTTTTTGCTTGCCTGGCGGCCCCCGGACGGCTCGGGACCGCCCGCGCAATTTTGTTCGGGCAGCAGCAGACAACGTTTATTACGTCACGACAGCCATTTTCAAGTGGCCGCGAGAACTCAGCTGTGCGCGTTTGAGTGTTTTAGTGTGCCGATTTTTCGCAGCTGCGCGTGCTAAATGGCCGAACAAGTATTTGTTCGGGAAGATGGCGAGACCGTCGTGCTTCCAGCCAACATCTATGGAACACCTAGGCTCGACGAAGGAGTGCTGTACGTTAACAGTAAGTGTCCACATAAAGTGGCAGTAGTAGCTGTTATTCTTCGTCGCCTAATGTCACCCTATATCAATGTCGCATTTGTTTCCGCTCGTAGGCGACGACAGCAGCGAGGTGCTGCCCCAACTTGCTGAACCCTGTGCCTTGAGCGAGTGTAACCTGTGGCCTCGACCAAAAGTTCTGAGATTCCTTGAAGAATACAAGACCTTCAAAAAAACCCCCAAAAACCGGCTGAAATCGAATCGGCAAATGTTTGAAAATATCGCCACAGTACTGAACAGGCACTTTCCGGGTCGTGCCGTCACGGGGAGCCAAGTTGAAAACAAGTGGCGGATCCTTAAACGAAGCAACCTGTGTACGCGCTGGAAAAACAACACCTCTGGGCATGGGCGCGTCATCTGCGAGTACGAGTCGTGAGTTGCTTTTGTGAATCTGTGCAGTACATCTTTCTGTTTTGCATTAAGTTTAACATGCACACGTGTACGTCTTATACGGCGGTAAATTAACGCATAATTTCGCAAGATAAGTTCCCTTCACATTGCACCAAATCGTACGCGCTTTGCAAACATGATTTGTACAATGTTAATTGAGAAAATAGTGCGAACAAGGGACAGTGTAAGAAAGTAGTTGACGTTTCCTCATGTCTTTCTTTTAGATATTCGATTATAATGATTAATTGAAATGAGCAATGGAGTGTTCAGTGGCAAAAGTAACGAGCGCACACACACACACATACACACACACAGAATCATTGAAGAAATGTCCACACGGAATTAGAGCGAATGGGTGTTTATTAGGCACATGTGTTCATAATATTTTTGGTCACACCTGGCAAGGACCAGTTACGATAGAAAGAGATAAATACAGGTACATGTGCACGGCAACCTTGTTTTATGATTGAGGGGGGGGGGGGACAGATTTGCAATCAAATTCGTAAATGAAGTCGCTGTACACGTACCTCCATAAACTTGACCATGATAAACATGAGATATCACAAGGGAATGCCACTCTCAAAGGAGCTGTGGCATGCAGGTTTCACACTAGCAGGGCAAAGCGGGCACCAATAGGGAAGAATGAGCAAAGGTGCGGTAATGGCCTTTCCTGCAGTATCGTATTTACTCAATTGTAACACGAGGGGTTACCTCATTGAGTTCATGGAAAAAGCTTAAGTGTTTCGTGCGTGATTTTGTACTACATTGCAATGCGACAGCCTGCTTTAGGTAGAGAAAAACCTTGAAAATGCTACTATTACAATAACGTAAATACGGTAATCTGCAGGTGTCAGGTAATTTACAAACATAAGTGTTCGGTGTGCTTATTCTAAAGTGTTTTTTCTCGTACAAAGTAAACCGTAAAGAATGTACCGCCAACTTGCAGAAACATGGCACTTCAATACTGCAATGTCTGTTTTCCTAAATAACTAACGATCACATTGGTGCTGCATGTATGCAGTGAGCTTGCAGACATCCTTGAAAAGTCACACGTGGCCAATCCGCCGCTGCTGCTTGGGCCAGGCCGTTTACGAAGGCATAATGAGTAAGTACGTTTATCTGCATATACCGATTTTATTCTTACCTTTTGGCACACGCACATGAACAATGCAACACATGCACATGGAGACAGTGTGTTCACTGTTTGTGTTCATTGTTTCTGTAAAAATTTTACCATTATCATATGCTTGGTGTTCTCGAAGGTGAGCTGCCAGATACAATTAAGTGCAGCATTTTTCTGCAGTAACTTTTCTTTTTTAAATGCATGGCCAGAAAAATTGCAACTATGTTGCTTTATCACTTCACTGGCAGGCAGCTCACACAAGCCATAAGCTTTATTCTTGATGATGTTGCAACTTGCAACGAACCTCAACGATTGATGTCATGCTCATGTTGTGTACTCCAGTTTGTCATTTTTCACTGAAGAACTTTGCATCGTCGATATGTCAAACCAGCTAAAGTAAACTTCCGCACTGTTGTGGTAGTCTGGTGAGACATGAGCGCATGCATTTTTTTCATATCAATGGCACCGTGCTTTCATGCCATGCAAAGGCACTATCTTGGTAGAGAAGTTGCATGCATACCTCTCATCTGTGTTTATTCACCGGCAGCAATGCCACTTTGTGTGCATCTTGTGTAATGCATACTCTCCTGCAGGAGATCAACCGTCTGGGAGCACAGGCAGAGAAAGTATCAGGCAGCAGGCTTCCGACAGCCCACATGTCAGAGATGACACGGCCGGCCAAGAACACCATGCAACACACCCCCAGATACCACCAACACCAACACCCACCACCTCGTCAGCTACGACCACAAAAAAACGTCGCCAAACACCCAACCAAACACTCATGGCAGGCCTTCTGAAATATCTGCATGAATCAGAAGCGAATCGAGAGAGAAGGCATGCTGAACGCCTTGCTGCCTATAAGCCAGCTGAGGCGGAAAGAGCCAGGTTAATGAGAGATCGAACCGCTGCTCTTGACAGGCTAGCCACTGCCCTATTACAGCAAGGGCCTCCTGGAAGCCACAGTGATTAGGCCCAACACTTGCTATGGTTCATTGTAGTGTAAATTTGAATGTTCTTTGTTGGGATACATTTATTTAATAGAGTTCAATACAATGTGCTGTGTTGTCAAATGTATTTATAATTGTTTATTTCATTTTTTTGTTTAGCATGATTGCTTACATTCATACACATATTTTACGTTTGCCTATTTCACCAAAAACTCCATTTAAAGTGTTTTGCAATTAGAGCCAGTTGTTATATTTAGTGTACAGTGATTCTTTATATATGTTTTTTTTTTCTTTTTTGCTGTTATGTCTTATGTGACAAAAGAGCAGTGATGTCACAAGTGATAGGTACAGTCGTTCAAAGCTTTAAATATTGATTATGCATGGCAACTACTTTTCAGTCTGTCAGCACCTTACTGTGGAACAAAGCTATGAAAAAATGCTTGAAAGACATGTGCTTTGTGGGCATACACTTGTCCTCACCTTTTTTGAAAATTAATTCAGTCGTATGGCAAATATATACAGAAAATCTACAAGTCATGCATGATAGCCGAAGATTAGGCCTACTGTAGAGGTAGTGAAGTGTATATTCATAAGTTCAGTTCCATTAACAGTGGCGAAGTGCACAATGCACACTATTGTGTGTAAGTGCTGTCATTATAGGGCTTGTGAGATCTCAATTTTTCGTAGTGAGATGTGGCAGAGCAAGACTTTCGCAAGCAATATCCACATATGATTTATGATTATGCAGTCAAATCCTTTTATAGGAGACACTGATGTAACAGACAACTGCGTGTGACACTGGTGTGCCTATGTCAATATAGAGGTTGACAAGAAAATGTGAAACTGGTACCATGCTTATTGTTATGTCCGGTGTTGCCGTCGGCCCATAGAGAATAGACCTATGCGTTGGTCGCGGTAGTCCAAAAAGCTCAGACAGCCTCGAACGGTTAAAAACAAGTTTATTCCTATTCGGATGGAGGCGGCGGCCGAACTGCCGGGGGAAACGACGGTGGCTCGTTTGCCCCGAGTGGGGGAAGGGGAGGAGTCAACATCTGGAAGCAGTTTCAGCATCCGGTCTTTCGCGGGTTCGGAGGCTCGCTCGTGACACAGAGGTGCTTGGAACACAACATCTCCTCCCTCCTTAGATTGTCGCTTGGAAGCGATCTGGGGGCCGCCGTGGGCGCGTGGACGCACTAGGAAGAGAAGTCTCCGCTCGCTGGGTGTCGTTTCTTTTGTGTTCAGGGCGGGCGGGCGGCGGCGCCGATTCATCTGGTGCGAGATGCCAGGCTAAGTGGAACGAAGCTTCCGTCGAGGTGGCTGCTTGAATGGGAGGTTCCCTTGGCAAATTACCTGAACGGCGTAGCTGATTAAGGTGGCAGCGTGTGGCCTTTCCACCAATGTCGACGAGCCATGACCGCAAACCTATGCGTTTGAGTGCCGTCGCTTCAGCCCAGCCGGGCTTTCTGTGGAACTGGCGGGCGTATATGCGCTGTCCACTTTCAATTCTCCTGCTATGCGGGAGCGTTTCTTCCTCCGACGGTGCTTTCGCAAGGGCTCTGGAACAATTGCTGTCAGCTGGGTTCTCATTTCTCGTCCGAACATCAATTTCGCTGGCGTTTGATCAGTAGTGCTTTGAACAGTGTTGTGCTGTCTGAAGAGAAAGCACGCGATGCGGCGTTGCATTGTCCCAATCTGGTCTTTAGTAAGGGCGCGCTTTAGCTCAGCCACGTAGCGCTCGGCTTGTCCGTTCGTAGCCGGGTGGTAAGGAGCTGATGTAACAGACGAGACGCGGTTGTCGCTGTAAAGCTTGAGAATCTCCGTGGACACAAACGGAGTGCCGTTGTCCGAGACCACCTTGCGCGGTAGGCCAAAGGTTGCAAACAACGACCGCAGAGTGTCGATAACTGCTGCCGATGTCATTGCAGCCATTTGTTTTACCTCCAGCCACTTGGTGTATGCGTCTACAACCACCAGGAACGAACACCCTTCGATAGGTCCAGCAAAATCAATGTGCAGGGTGTGCCAAGGCGTGTCTGGTCTTTCCCATTCAGGAATAGGGGCTCTTGGCGGGCTTCTGTGGTTGCATTGGCAAGTCTGGCAATCGTGAACTGTTAATTCTATATCATGGTCGATACCAGGCCACCACATATAACTTCTGGTGCACTTTTTCATGGCAACAATGCCTCGATGACCTGCGTGAACAAGCGACATGGCCTGTTCGCGAAGTGCTGCTGGAATTACAACTCTTGATCCCAAGGTGACGCAACCGCGATGAGTGCTCAACCCCGCAGCTCGCTTGCGGTAAGCGTTGAAGTGTTCACCCTTTAGCTTCTGCACGTTGCCTTCTTGTATAGCTGCGTAGACTTCCTTCAAGACAGTGCACTCCTACGTTGATGCTGCTACCGTGTCAGCTGTTAGCGGAGGGTTCGGCAGCGTCTCGAACATGAGTATATCACCCGGCGGGGGTGGTTCATCTATTGTGGTGTCTAGCGGCAGGCGGCTTAGTGCGTCGGCATTCTGGTGTTTCTTCCCAGTGCAATGTACGAGTTCGTAATCGTACGCCGACATCTTGATGCACCATTGTGTCATTCGCGGCGACAATGTCTGTGGCATTGGCTTCTGGGGACCCATAAGACTCAATAAGGGCCGGTGATCTGTTATGAAAGTCACTTTCCTGCCGGTAATGTACTGCCGAAAGTGATCTGCTGCGTAGAAGATGGCAAGTCCCTCTTTATCTAGCTGGGAATAATTACTCTCTGCCTGCGATAGGGTGCGCGAAGCAAAAGCGATCGGGGCTTCCCGTCCCTGGTCGTCAACTTGGAAGAGGACTGCTCCCACTCTGTATGGTGATGCGTCACAGGCTAGCAGTAGGGGTCTCCTTTAGTCATAGTGTCGCAGAACAGTTGACTTGCGAAGTAGTTGCTTAAGGGCAACGAATGACTCTTGGTGGCGTGGCGACCAAGTCCATAGGACTTCTTTCTGCAGGAGCTGATATAGATCGTTGGCCACTGTAGCTCGATGTTCTAAGAACCGGTCGTAGAACGTCAATAGCCCCGAAAACGACTGCAGTTCTTGCTTGTTAGTAGGCGCTCGTGCTTCGGTGATTGCACGCAGTTTGTCTTCAGTGGGATGGATACCCTGCGCGTCAATTTGATGTCCAAGAAACTTCGCTTCAGGCACCGCAAAAACACATTTTTCTTTACTGATGCGCAAATTAGCATTTGCTAGCCTTTCCAAAATGAGCTCCAAGCGTTCTGTGTGCTCTTCATTGGAGGCGCCACCGACAATAACATCGTCCAAGTAGACGCAAACACCTGGGATCCCGCTAAGTGTAGACTCCATAAATTTCTGGAAGATTGCTGGCGCTGCAGATATTCCGAATGGTAGCCTTTTAACTTTGTAAAGACCCTTAATAGTGTTTATCGTGAGCAGTTCAGACGTTGATTCGCTCACCTTCAGCTGCTGGTAGGCTTGTGTCAAGTCCAAGGTGCTGAAGATTTTTCCACCACGAAGCGTGCTAAAAACCTCTTCCGGTGTCGGCAGTGGGTAGGAAGATGCTTTTGTCGCCAGTTTGACAGTGCTCCGGTAGTCTCCGCAGAGGCGTAGGGTACCGTTCTTCTTTCGGACGACAACAACTGGTGTAGCCCATTCTGAATGTTGCGTCAGTTCGATGATCCCTTCTTCCTGCAGTCGGTCAAGCTCATTCTCGACTGACGTTCGTAGGGCGAAAGGCACCGACCTAGCTTTCAAAAATTTCGGCGTCGCATCCTCCCGCAGCTCCAGTGTGACTGGAGGTCCGTTGTTCCCTGGTATTTCTTCGGAGAAAACCGCTTTGTACTTATCTTGAAGCTGCTCTACTGACGGATAACTGGGTGTGTGGTGAACTCCACCAATGACCACCCCAAGGGGGTTGAACCAATTTCGTCCTAAAAGGCTTGATCTAGAACCGTGGACGACTAGCAATGGGAGCTGATGGGTCTGCCCGTTGTAGTACACGTCTACGTTGGCACAGCCCAGCAGTGGAAGGGAATGTCCGGACCACGTTCTCAGCTGCGTGTCGTCTTGCTGGAGAGCTGGCGCGTTCTCAGGCCAAGTAGCGCGAAAAGTGTCCTCGCTGATGAGCGTACATGCTGCTCCGGAATCCACCTCAAACCTGATAGGGCGCTGGTCTACCATAATTTCAGTTGTAATCTTCGGTCTCGTTCCGAGGTTCACAACGGCGTTTAAGTCATATAGTGCCGATGACGTTAGTGCTGTTCAGCTTGTATCTTGCGTCTGGCCCTCCTGTGCGTCGACATTGTTGTTCCGTTGCACTGAAGTCTTCGGCCCGAGCTGTTTGCGCTTCGAGATGCATGCCTTTTCAATGTGTCCCAGTTTTTGGCGAAAATTGCAGGTCGCTGTCTTGTATCGACACACCTGGAGATCGTGCATGTCGTCGCATCGCCAACAGCGCTGTCTCTTTCTGCTTGATTTCGCCTTAGACGTGGAATGACCTGACTGCTGACTGGTGTGATGCACCGGCTCGACGTTCCGTCGAATATCCCTCAGCTGGTGACCGGCGCTCTCCGCTCGTTGGGTGATGTCGTAGGCTTTGGAGAAGGTGAGACCCGTCTCCGCGAACAGGCGTTGTTGTAGGCCTGTGTCACGCAGTCCGCACACAAAACGGTCACGCAACATAACGTCCAAGGGGAGCATAGTGGTGTTAGCAGGTGTGGCAGTCGATCCTTCCTCCTGCGCAGTAGCTGCAGTTGTCGCGGTCAACGTCCCGAAATTGCAGTCAGCAGCGAGCTTTTTGAGAGCCGCTACGTATTCGGCCACTTTTTCGCCTTCCAGTTGGTCTCACCGTTGGAAGCGGGCTCGACAGTAGACCTCCGATGGCCTTGGGTCATAGTGCTCTTGTAGCGCTGCTACGATGTGGTCGTAGTCAACGGCTGCTGGAGTGCGTGGCTGAATCAGGGCACAGACTGTGTCGTGTCTGCTCCCCACACAGCGTTACCAGGTTGGCTCTCTTCATTGCTGCATCAGTGATGTTGGTAGCCTCGAAGTAAAATTGCAGGCGTTCAAACCACGATGACCATGAGCCGTTGAATTCGGGTAGCCGATTTGGGAGCCCGTGTGTAGCCATAGCTTGTAGCTTGTCAATATCGTTGCGTAGCGTTGGTCCAAATCCACTTCCTCGTCGCCACTGTTATGTCCGGTGTTGTCGTGGGCCCATAGACGTACGCGTTGGTCGCGGTAGTCCAAAAAGCTCAGACAGCCTCGAACGGTTAAAAACAAGTTTATTCCTATTCAGATGGAGGCGGCGGCCGAACTACCGGGGGAAACGACGGTGGCTCGTTTGCGCCGAGCGAGGGAAGGGGAGGAGTCAACATCTGGAAGCAGTTTCAGCATCCGGTCCTTCGCGGGTTCGGAGGCTCGCTCGTGACACAGGGGTGCTTGGAACACAGCACTTATAAGAGACATCTCATATAAGAAACAAGAATTTTTTCCTGGTGTAAGTCTCTGATAAAAGAGGTGAAGTTTACAATGTACACTACTGAGTGTTATAGCTCGAGACAAATTTTTTCCTGGTGTACGTCTCTTATAAAGGGGTTGAGCTATACGTGGCGGTGCAAGATAAAAATAGATATTTCGGAGTTTCTACCTGAATGTGCTCTTAGGTGTTCCCATAATGGTTAGTGCATCGATAGTCCTGCGTTTTGCCCCGCTAAAAGCCAGCTGTCATGTCCAGGAAATCAACCTTCACCTTTGAGCTCCCATTGCAACACCTTGCTGGCTCAGCTACCAGTCAGGTGCTGCTACCTTAATTGTTAAATATGCACTCATAATCATTTTGACTGGTTGTTTTTATTGAAATGATGCCACTTTTATTGGGAACGGGTTTTTGTTTTTTATGCATTTAAGTAGAACTTTGTTACAAGGTTGATGTGAGTGTGATACCCCTTTGATTCATCATTTCTGCTACATTAAGATTAAAAATAGAAAGGAAACGTTTGGTCAAGGAAGCTGAAATACTTATTACTGCTATTTGGTCCATTACCAGCTATATTCAGTGCAGAACATTTTAGCTGTGCAATAATTTGCAGGTTAGAACATTGCTGTGTGGAGCTTATCTTATCCTTTTCCATGTTTTCTCCTTCGATTAACATCCAGCCTCATGACTTATAACACCATGCGCACCTGTGTGAACTTATTCTGTCACAAAATTAACTTTTAGCTGTTTTTCTCTTTTTCTCAGCACAGTACAACTCAACATCCAAAGTCCTCTTGGTTGTGAGCCCTCTCATGTTCTGGTAGTGTTTAGTGTACCTCACATGCATGCATATCTTTGGGGAGAATTTGTTGCATTTTTGCTTTACTGTTACTATATGTGATGTTACTGTTTAGCTTTACTGTAACAGTAAGGGGACACTAAAGTCAACTATTAAGTCGACATTGATTGTTGAAATGACGGTGCAGAAACCTCGTAGTGTCACTTTTGTGCCAAGGAACGGCGTATTTTAAAATAAAATCCCGTTTTAGGGCTCTGCATCAGGTTGGTGCACTCCAAATTACCTGCCTCAAGAAGCGGACTGATCGGACCGTCTCACGTCACTATTGCCATGCACAACGTTGCCAGGCTTTACTGTGCTAGTAGCAGCAGACCGAAAGCAGCGAGAGCCATAGCATAAACAACAGCCATTGATCAATTTCCCGTCATTGACTTAGATTGCAGGTGCTTTTGTTTCAACTGCGCCCTGCTGGATGGCACCTTATAACCACATGAAAATTGAATTTTTGAACCACTCGTGCCATTCCCCATAATAAAGTCCGGCGGTTCTTTTTTCCATGACTCAAACAGAAACGAAAAAAGCAGCATTTTATTGCATCTCTTAATGCCCAGAACATTCTTTATTTAGTGCAGTTACTTGATTAGTGATTACTTGTACGGGGTTCGTCTAATGTCATCGGGATCATTTTGAAAATGTCCTACTGCGGCTCTTGTGTTCTTGTGCATCATTTTTAATTTCTCAGTAAGTAGGGCACAGTTGTTGATAATATTGTCGTTTTGGATGTTGTCGAACATTGAGCTTTCACTCTGACGTAAATTGCTGTGTGACTTTAGTGTCCCTTTAAAAGCTACTTGCACCAATGGCAATGCATCTGTGCATTCCTCATCAAAAACGCCTGTGAACTGATTGTCATGCAATGCGTGCAAAGCGCTGTGCCTCTAAATGTTAAATTTAAGAACATTAGCGTTGCTTTATTTATTCTTCTAGGTTTAAACATCCATTCGTAACTACTGCTTTGCACAAGCACTTTCCATGTGCATCAATTAGTGGAGCTTGATTTAAATGAACTTGCCATATCAATGTCACAAAATACTTGAGGTATGTCCCAAAGGAAAACCTGACGTTTAATTCAAGCTGTTGGATTTTTTTTAGCATGCACCTAGGTAAAGATAAACAGCTGTTCTAGCAATTTGCGCCCTCTAAATATACTGTACGAAATTGGTAATTTAACCTATATCTTTATGCTTAGTAGTGTAACGCCTTAACCAGCATGTCAACTTGTCAAATTTTTATTGTTCACCTGTGGCAGTTATGGTATACCTTTCGCCAAAAAGTGTGTATGCCCTTTCATATTGTAAGCTTCTTTAGTAGTAAATGCCGTGGTTGTACAGCATGCACGTGCATGTTTGCCTGCTTCTGAGGTATACTATAGCTTTCAGATGAGAGATCAGCACTGCTCCACACAACTGCACCTTTAATCCAGTCTAAAAAAAAAGCTTTGTGCTCGTTGCCTCGCATGATAAGTCGACCATTTCCAATGTCAGTTGCTGTACTGGTGGGCTTGGACTAACAGACCTGACACATCAGTGAAATGTTTGTGTTGTTTGCAAGTTGCCCAATGAGCACAATACATGTTTTTTGCTTCGAACTGCGCCGGTGACTCTTGAATTACATTTGCAGAAATATTTATAACAATAAGTAATGACCACTGTAATCTTTATTTCAATAAGACTGAGCTGAGACTGTTTCCACATATTCATCCCAAAACACTGGGGGTACAAACAAGAGAAAAGTGGTGTTTTAACTTTCCTCTTGCATTATTGTTTACAAACCCAAATTACATAAAAATCGTGTTACTTGTATGTACTAGGACAAACGTGTCATCATTATAGATAAACCCACGACTGCAAGGGCATTTGCACGAACTCAGACGCTGAGTAGGTCTGTGTTTCCCAACAATGGTGCCCATTCTATTTTAACATTATTGTACTCAGCTTGCCATACAAATGTGCTGCTTTGAATGCTAAGCTTAAAAAGCACTCTTACATTTTTTTAATAGTTTGTCACATCCAGTTTGTTAACCTATCATAGTGCTATGATGTTAACATCATAGTGCTAGCTATTTTGGTGGTTAATCGTATGCCAAACTACACACATTGCATTTTATTTTTCCTGTGAGTGACAGTTGCATAGAACAACACCGCACGTATTTACACACACGTGGTGACCCAACCACCTTTGGCTGATGTGGGGAAAAATATCACATTTATTTATAACCAACTTTCACTCCGTAAGAAGCATTGCTTACGTGGGTCATAAACAATCCAAGGGGCAAGTTGAACCATCATATATTCACAGTGGTTAGCATCTGTAGCATGCAACCAGCACATTCAAAGCGTGCTGCTTTTAGGCAGGATAATGTGTCCAAAAAAGAGTTCCTGCTAAACAACAATATAAAGAAACAAGTAAATGCAGTGCTCAGTAGAGCAACTTACATGGAATCAATGTTGCATGTACGTAGATTATTACAGCAATACATGTCATGACTATGTGAAAAAAAATGAACAAAAATGTCATCTTATTTCGCACTACTGAACCAAGCTGCTGTAAGTAGTTCAAACCTGTCACAAAAAAAATTTTGAAACCTGAATAATAGTCAGCATCATGAGTGGTCCGTAGTACACTGCCTAACTTATTGGAATTAACATAGCCATGGCATTGCTGCAGGTCGCATTTGAATCAACGTAAGCCAGGCTGAATATTGCACTGTAAAGTTCGTTCAGCAATCATGCAGGCAGCCTTCAGGGCACTTGCAGCAAACATACAATGCAATATACTCTACAGTGTCAGTGCACTTATGCAGTAAACAATAATGCTCCATACTCAAAAGTTGTGGCTGGAAGCCATACTCATGAAAGGTAACATTAACTAAAAAACGCATTCTCATCCATAAACATACACTTTCTCGAAGACGTAAACACATGTTTTTAGACCCTACGTCCATAACAGAGTCACGTAATCACGTGCTTCAGAGTGTCGTTATAAAATAGTTAAAAATTGACCAGAAACTCCTAAGAAGTCTTATTACAATAACTAAGGCAAATCATACTGCTATCAAAAGTGAGCCGAAGACACGATGAGTTTACACAGAACGGGACATTAAATTCTACGCAGCAATGTCATGTGTTAGCAATCGGTGTTCTAGTATTGTGGTCGTTATATGCAGTTCCTTGGAGCTCAAGAAATCTGCAAATGTCATTGTCAGAAAAAAAGTTGAATTTTTTAGTCATATTATGTCTCATAATTGGAGCCCTTTCAAATTCTGGATATTTGGCTACAATTTCGCATTGCGGTGCAGCTCGTTAATGTATCGCTTTTTCTATAAAATGGCTGTAAAATACTTGTTGAATTTTCCTACATCATATAGACGCGGGCCCGATCCCATTTAAAGAGGAAACATAGCTAGAAAAAGCTTGAATGAGGGTAGTTTTATTTACAAGCTGCTCAGGCGAGGGGTGCCTCATCACTTCCAGCAGTCCACAGGGATCCCCAAAATATGCAAGTAATGCAAATCGTTTCTTCTGTCCTGAAAATACTCATGGCTGAGAAACTCTGCTCTGGTAGAATACATTTGAAGACAGAACTGCTCCCCCCCCCCCCCCCCGCAAAACACATCCTCTTCAAAGCGTACCAATCACAGTAATTAAAGTAATGATAATAAGCTGACACATACTCCAATGGCTTACATAGAAAGAGTTAATAGGATGTTCACTAAAGGCAGCAAAATTAACACAGAGCATACAATCACAATGGCACACTCTGGGCCAGACGGTCCCGCAGCTTTGCTGCCAACGTAGGTTTGTGGCCAACATCAACTGGCTCACTGGAAAATATGCCAAGGTTGCTGTTTGAAATGTCACTATCTTCTAACACATCGGCATGTCTGCGGGCAAGGTTGTACAGCACACAGGCTGCCATCACAATTTCCACAGCCTGCGGAATGCTGTTAACATCGATCTTGTCCAATCGCCAAAAACGTCCCTTCAGCAGGCCGAATGCTATTTCAATAACAACGCGTTGCTTGGAGTGCACACGGTTAAACTTGCTCATCCACGGCTGCCAGCTGCTTGTGACGTGGCGGTAAGGTGGCAGCAGCCACGGAAGCAGAGGGTACGCAGCATCCCCCAAAAGATATCCACCTGCCAATGCACATGGATGTTACTTCGGAGTGCCAATTATAATGAGTTATTACAAACATATAAAGTGTGTACTCTTAACATTATTCTCTTGCTTACGCTCCAGAACAGGGGTTGTTTAGCTACCCTAGCGCAACAAAACTCAATCAAGGCCACCGTCAGCCAAACAAACCTGTAGAAATTGCGATCTTATTCGATTGAATATTACTTATTCGCTCACCGTCGTATCTCGACGCTGCCTCTTCGAATAGAAAACTCTCCTCCAACACCCTGGCGTCGTGTGCTCTGCCTGGAAAGCCAACGAATACGTCAGTGAACACCATGTCGGCATCACAAACAGCCTGGAGAATGATGGAGTGGAACTTCTTCCTGTTGTAGTAGTCCTCCTCACACACTGTGGGTCTTGTGATGCGAACATGGCATCCATCAATGGCACCGATGACGTCTGGCAGGCCAGCCTCGACGCCGTCACAACGACCAAGCGCGCGAAACGCACGCTTATTTCGTGCAGCCTCCTCGTCGTTAGGCCAGCGTATTTCTCTTTCGCTTATGGACAGCAGAAAGTCCAAAACGCGGCGTATCGCAACGTGCACCGTCGACTCGCTGACACCAACTTGTCGCCTATAGCATTCATGGACCACTGCGTGCCCAGGTACGTCAGGGCAATCAGCATAGTCTTCAATGCTGTTATTTTCTGTCTTCCGCGCCCACCGCGAGGATAGTATGAGGAAGACTCGAAGTCGGCCGTGATCACCTCAGTGGTGCACCTCTGTAAACGGAACAGCCTTCGGAACTCTTCGTCACTGTAGCTGTCCACCACGCTTTCTACATACAGCCGCACCCGGTGTCGGTCTTCCCTCATAATTTGTGCGACAAGCACGGCAGCAACGGTGAGATCTGAAGTCTCCTCCAGTTCTTCCTCCGACATTTCGCCGTCATCGTCATCTGAAACCAGCACGTCTGCGACAAGCTTAGCGAGCGCGGCAAAATTTGCTTTCACGGCAGCCATTTTCGCAGCAATCGGCGGTGTCGCTGGCGATACGGCGAGCACCTGGTCACCAAAAGTCCTGACCTCGCGGCCCGGGACCACTCGCATCACGTGACAAATGACGCCGATCCCGTCCGGGGGTGACGGACTGGCTCGGGACTTCGTAAATCGATGAAGCTCAGTGGATGCTACGTTTCGCGTGCTCCTCTTCAAGATTGGTCGATCGCATTGCCGCCGCTGCTGGCGACGCCGCCGGAGTCACGCGGAAGCTGCCGCCCGCTTCACCATAGAGAAAGAAGAAGACCAAAAGGAACCTTGCCAAGGAACCTTGCCGCTTTTGGCCGTGTAATTGCGGTCTGTGTTGATTACGAAATCCGATCCGGATTGGCCCTGATCGCAATGAAAGAGCCTGCAAGGAGGAAAGACACTTCAAAGTGCAGTCGCGCATTACGGTCTGTTAAAAAGACCGACAGAATGCCAAAATTAACGCTCCCTTCATTTTATACGGGCGACAGACGCCCAGGCACTAGATTCCTAACTCTCCAAAAGCAACAAGTGTTGCGGTGTTTACGTCCATCGTCCCGCATCGACGGCGCCGTTCATTTCAAGAATATCGTTAGAGCGTAATCTTTATGCTTTCGTGAAAAATGTCAACAATTAGCATTTGGCTTACCGATGCTGCTCTAGAAGAAGTCTTCGGTGACAAATGTGCACTGCAAACCTTCATTGGCGGCGTCACAGGCTTGCCACCCACTCCTTCTTGAGTCGCACGTCCAGCGGAAACGAACGAATGCTTATCTCATCCTTCACCGCTCTGTTCGTGCACTGAGGCACGCAACACATCCTGTTGCTTTCTGATTTTTTTGCCATCGCGTGCATGAAAGTTGGTAAGAAACGAGAACCCCACCTGGCTCCACTCCTCAACGGATCATCTCTGAGATTTTGTTCTCACCGGCGGCTAGGTGGCGCGACCACAGAACACCTACCACATCCATAAATAGACGTAGCCACGAGTGCCGAGCCCATTCAGACATAGAGTATATTAACATGCAGGGTGGTAGGAACAGGCTGAAGTGGGAAGAGATAGAAGAACAGCTAAGGGAAGAGAGGCCAATGGTATACGGTTTTGTAGAAACACATTTCAGGGACATGGAACAACCTCCGAACAATCCGGACTACGCGTGGGCATATTGTAATAGAACAGAAGGCAGCAGAAAGGGGGGTGGGATTGGGGCATTCATTCATAAAAGTACAGACTGCCAAAGGGTCAAGCAGGAGTGCAAGGAACATTTATGGCTAAAAGGGAAAGTGGCAGGTCAAATGACACTCCTTGGTTTCGTGTACTTGTGGACGGGAGCAAAGGCCAGAGAGGAAAACCAGGCAATGGTAGAGTGTATATTAAAGGACATTCAGGAGTTAGGAAGAGAGTGCGAGATAATTATACTAGGAGACATGAATGCGCACATAGAAGATATAGATTGGCATACCGACCCGATAGGCAAAATGATCATGGATATGTGTGAAAGGCTTGATTTGATCATTTGCAACAGTACCGAGAAGTGTGAAGGGCAAATAACATGGGAGGTAGGAAGGCTGCAGTCGACGATAGATTATGCACTGATGTCACATAGGATGTATGATAAGCTCAGGGGAATGCACATAGATGAAGGTGGCTCCAGAAGTCTGGGTAGTGATCACAAACGTATCAAGCTAAGTTTTGGAAGAGCAGTGAAAGTGGGAAGGAGACAAGATGAGCAACTACAGGAAAATTTTTATTCAGAAGGGCAAATTGAAATAGCCACTAAACAAATTGAGAAAGTAATCACGGAGGATAATAAGACAGTGTGGACATACACGAATCTAATTAGACTCTTTGAGCTAGAGCTTGCTAAGACGCGTAACAAGTCACCACGGAAAAGAAGACACAAACCCAAAAGTTGGTGGGATGAGGAAGTTAAGAGAGCCATAGCAAAACGTCGGGAAGCCTTTAGAGAACACAGACATGCTAAGCAGCTGGGTGAACCGACAGATGATGTTGAAAGAAAATGGGAAACGTTTCTAAGCTGTAGAAGGGCTCCATCCCTTCTGATCAATGAAAAGATTAGAAGAAAGGGAGCTCAGTGGCTGGCAGAAGTACATAAAAAAGATAGAAAGGCAGCTGCGAAATTTTGGAACCATTTAAACTCCCTAAGAAATGAGACGAGCCTAGAGCAGAGTTTTATAACTACAGCCCAAGGTGCCAGGCTAGAAGGGGACGAAGCTATTGAATATATAAGAACAAGGGTGACAGAAAAATTTCAACAAAGAAGTACTTTATGCACCACAATAGACAAGGACGAATCAAGTGGTGCAATGGCTCCATTTTCACAACGAGAGTGGGAAAGGGCTGAGAAAAGGGTCTCTAGTAGTACATCAACAGGCCCAGATGGCATTCTAATTAGGCTAATAAATACATTAGGTCCGAAGTCTAAGCAGGCTTTGAGAG
The DNA here is from genome assembly GCF_043290135.1 of Rhipicephalus microplus. Classification (NCBI taxonomy): domain Eukaryota; kingdom Metazoa; phylum Arthropoda; class Arachnida; order Ixodida; family Ixodidae; genus Rhipicephalus; species Rhipicephalus microplus. The sequence goes on from NW_027464585.1 coordinate 45,251,140, forward strand.
AGGCAGTGAGCAAAATAATAATCGATGGTGAAGTTCCCGATGGATGGAAACTGAGCAGGATGAGCATGATCTATAAAGGAAAGGGGGACAAAGCTGACATAAACAACTACCGTCCTATAACAGTGACATCAGTGGTCTACAGGCTGGCGATGCAGATTATAAAGGAAAGACTGCAGGCATGGATAGAAGATGAGGGGGTGCTGGGGGAACTGCAGAATGGGTTTTGGAAACACAGGAGGTTGGAAGACAATCTGTTCTCATTGACGCAGTGCATCAAAATAGCAGAAAAGGAACACAGGCCCCAGTGGCTAGCATTCTTGGATATCAAGGGAGCGTACGATAGCGTGGTTCAAGAGGAATTGTGGGGAATACTGGACACACTAGGCGTGGAACAAGTAGTCACTAATCTTTGAAAGGATATCTATAAAGGTAACAAGGTAGTTATACAGTGGAAAAAACATGTATCCAAGCCTCCAGAGGTAAAACAGGGGCTTAGGCAGGGGTTTCCCCTGTCACCCTTATTATTCATGATGTACCTACAAGGATTAGAGGCCAAATTAGAGGCAAGTGGACTGGGTTTCAACCTTTCTTTCGTCAAACAAGAAAAACTCATTGAACAGGCACTACCAGCATTGATGTATGCAGATGATATAGTGCTAATGGCCAACAACAAGGAAGATTTGCAGAGATTGATGGACATCTGCGGTAATGAGGGAGATAGGTTAGATTTCAGATTCAGTAAGGAAAAATCAGCAGTCATGATTTTCAATGACAACGAAGGTAGTGAGCTTAGGATACAGGAGGTCACGCTATAGATAGCAGATAAATACAAATATCTGGGCGTATGGATAAGCAATGGGACTGAGTACCTGAGGGAACACGAAATATACGTGACGACTAAAGTTAACACGAATGCTGCAGTGATGAAAAGTAGGGCACTGTGGAATTACAATAGGTATGATGTTGTGAGAGGAATATGGAAAGGGGTCATGGTTCCTGGGCTGACGTTCGGCAATGCGGTCTTGTGCATGAGATCAGAAGTTCAAGCAAGATTAGAAATTAAACAACGTGGTAAAGGTAGGCTTGCTTTAGGAGCTCACGGGAATACACCATTTACCAAATCAGGGAGTACAAGGTGATATGGAGTGGACATCATTTGAGGGCAGGGAAGCTAGCAGCAAGATAACATTTGAGAAGCGATTGAGAGAAATGAAGGAGGAGCGTTGGGCTACGAAGGTTTTCAGATACTTGTACATGAAGAATGTCGATACAAAATGGAGGAAGCGAACCAGGAAGTTAACCGGTAAATACTTAGAAAACAGCAGGTAACCAAACCAAAAAGAACTATCGGTTAAGAAGAAAGTGAAGGAAACGGAGACTGACATGTGGAAAATGGGTATGATTAAGAAGTCCGCACTAGAGATCTATCGAACTTTTAAGCAGAAAAATTGCCAAGGAAAGGATCTATGATAATACTCGGGGTAGTTCTCTACTGTTTGAGGCAAGGACGGGAGTACGGCGAACCAAGACATATCGGGTCAAATACGAAAGGGTAGATACAGTATGCAGTGCGTGTGGAGAGGAAGAAACTGCCGAACACTTGATAATGTTCTGTAAAGGGCTTCACCCTATAGTTCAGGATGATGGCGCAGAGTTTTCAAAGCACTGGGGTTTAGGGACCGGGAGGGAAAAATAGACGATAGTTATAGCGCGAGAGCAAAACGACGACACAGAGACAAGAAGGACACGAAAGACACGAGCGCTAACTTCTTTCGTGTCCTTGTTGTCTCTGTGTCGTCGTTTTGTTCTCGCGCTATAACTATCGTCATGCCATACCAACTAGCCCAAGCTGCCACACTTCTAAGGCAAAATAGACTTTAAGCAAGTAGACTTAACTAGAAGGAGGTTATCTGATTGGTGGCTAATGTCAAGGCACGAGTGAAAATTAAACTCTTCACTGCAAAGTACAAATCCTCAAACTCACTTTTTAAGGGAAAAAAAAATATAGTTCTGAGTTCATTAAAATTACGGCTTGGTGGCGCTAGCCACCGCACGATCTAAAGAGTACAGCCATACCTATCCATCCATCTATCCATCCAACCAGTTTGGCGCGACCACACCTATTTCCACGGAGGAAGGAAAAAGGTAAGGAGAGGGCATGCCCAGCCGACGCAGGGCGTAAAAAATGTGGCGGAAATGACATCATGGCGGCCATATTCAGTAGGCGCGATGGCGGCGTTGTTATGGTTACGTGTTGCGCAGTGAAGCCGGTCTAGCAGTTGAGCGGCCGCGGCTGGCGGCGGAATGTGTGCCTCCGCCGGTCTCGTGCTGAGCCGTGGCGGACAATATCTGTGCTCGGCGCGGCGTTATTGGTTACGCAGTGTTCGTGTGGCTGTTACATTACTCTTAGCAACGTTTACAAATCTCTTTGTCCATCACGGGTTTTCAACAGTGCGTAGAACAAGTGCATATCCATGTGTCGTGCGGCGGATGAAGCAGTTAGTGTTCAGCGAAATGGCGTTGGGCACCATGACGAAGCTGAATGACGACGAACGCCTTGCAGGTCAGTGACGGTTGAGCAGTGCTCCTGCTTGTGACAACGGACGACGCTGTTGAGCCCAGCAAGACGCCGTGAGGACCATGTGCACATACGTAGTTTCGTGTTGTGTGTGTACAGTAACAACTTGCATGTGCGTATTAAAACACCTTTTCTGTTCCGCTTGGTACACTCTCCACCAGCATTGCATGTAATCTCAACGTAACAGCAACCACGTTCAACTGTCACTAGCACCGTGCTCAAAGTCACCACGGTCGCAGAATGCTGACGCAGGTGAGTTTCACGCAAAACACGGACACAGTGGCGGGACGCTGCGTCAGTCGCGTGGCGGAATGCAACCGTAGAAGGCGCACGACCGATCGTGTTGTCTGTACAGTTGCTGAATTAATGACGTGAAAGCACTCGCCGTTGTCAGTGCATCTAGCGCGCGTTCTTTCGTAGTTGCTTCGTTGTCAGCGAGCTGTTACTCTTTGTTATTACTCGGACGAAGCGATTTCGCTGAAGGTGTCCCGCTGGCTCTGAGTGATGAGCCCAGTTCCATTAGTTCCGGATCGTTATGACACACGCGCTGCGCAGCCCACGTGCTTTCCGAGCTGGAGAGGGAGTCGCGCCTTCTGCTTCGCATTCATATGTAAACAAGAGAGGAGAATTAGCCTACTCAATATGGCCGACTTCCGGCTTCAGAACGAGTGACGTCAGGGCCTCTCCTTACCTTTTCCTTCCTCCGTGCCTATTTCCTTCCTCCGTGGGCGCGACCGTCTGTGAAACCTCGGAAACTGTCAAGTTCAAGTGCTCACCTGTAGGGGGCGAAAAAGTCAACCGCGGCACGTTTCTGCTTGAAACCCCCACAGTGGCATGACGATAGTTATAGCGCGAGAACTAAACGACGACACAGAGACAAGAAGGACACGAAAGACACGAGCGCTAACTTCCAACTGAGTTTATTGCGCAGAGCACGAAAATATATAGAGGAGACAGTGACCATGGCACAAGAGCAGAACATGAGTAAGAAAACCAAAAACAAACAGCACAAATACAAAGGCACTGAAAAACAGCAAAGAAAAGCCTAGAAGAAACCGAACCAGAAAGGTAAAGCTACCTGCCCGCACCGAATCCTTCGAGGAACCTGCGTTCCTTCTCGGACTAAGCCACGGAGGGCTTGCTAATTCAAGGCACCTGTTCGCGTTACCTGCCCGCACCGAATCCTTCGAGGAACCTGCGCTCCTTCTCGGACAAGGCCACGGAGGGCTTGCTAACACAAGGCACTTGTTCGCGTGCCATCTGCGCAGCCTCGACAATGACCCGGGTGCTTACATCTCTGTGTTTGTACAACGTCGCTGTTTCCTCGAAGAGGGGAACACACTTGCACTCAGTGCAGTGCTGGGCAAGAAAACCATCTTTCCCGTTTTTAACATTGTTCGCGTGCTCTCTAAGCCGATCGTTCAGACACCTTCCGGTCGTTCCGACGTAACAAGCACCGCATGAAAGGGGGTCCTATAGACGACTTCTAGGGAGCAGGCTGCATACCTGTTTCGATGTTGAACTCTGCAATCTGTTGATGATTTTGTTTTCAGGGGGTTGGTAGATTTGGTGAGGCTGATTAATTTGAACGGTGCTGAGAACAGGACGCGAACTCCAACACGTTTTCCGATTTTTTTGAGCCTATGTGATATCTGGTGTATGTAAGGAATCACGCCTATCCTTTCACGTTCTGTATCCGTGTTGATCAGATTCTGTCGCGTCCTCTGCTCCGCCTTCATAGTCCGCAGGATCGTCTCCGCAACAGACGCGATAAACGCCTCGGGGAAGCCTGAAGCCTTAAGGCGGGAAACTTGCGCTTTGAAGCTCGCAGAGATATTGTGGGCGCAAGACCTATTTAAAGCATTCTCAAGGCAGGTTCGTGCTATGCCTCGCTTAACTATCTTACTGTGAGCAGAAGAAAAGGGGAGTAGAGGTTTCTGCGCACGTGGTTCATAACACCAACAGATGTGCTGTGGGCTAAAAACCAGATTTAAATCCAAGAAGCGTAATTTGTCATTATCGGGCATTTCATGTGTCACCACAAGAGGCTGCAAACAATTTTCGAACACGCCTATAGTTTGAGTGGCCAACGAGTGAAACATAGAAGACTTACAATTTAGAATAACCAAGAAATCATCCACGTATCTAAAAATTTTGACGACATGCGAGCCTTCTAACTTTTCCTGCAGTTTTTTGCCCATTTTTGCCAATAGAAGATCACTGAGTAGAGGTGCTATGCATGAACCAATTGAAACACCCTTTTTCTGCAGATAAATGCGATCATTCCATTGAACGAATGTAGACGTAAGATACAGCAAAACCAGGTCAAGAAAATTCCGCGAACTAATGCCAGTTTTTAATTGGAAGTTCAATTCCCCGAAAATTTCTATGTTATCCCTTATACATTCTAGTACCTCATCGTGAGGCAGCGAGTAGTATAGGTCCTTTATGTCAATTGAAAAACCGAAAAGATTAGATTGATTTGACTGTTTGAAAAATTCTATCAGAGCCTGCGAGTTTTTGATCACAAATGGATCGTCAATCTTTAGACACTTAAGATGGGTCTGAATAAACAAGCCGAGTTGCTTTTGCCACGTACCACTTTCTGTCACAATGACACGGAAAGGCATGTCAACCTTATGTGTTTTGGCAGAAAAAAACATGCTGAGCCCATTTTTGTCACTTTTGCTTTTCAATTTTGAAGGCGTCGCTTGCTTTTGAAGGCGTCGCTTGCTGAGTGCTTTTTGTCACTTTTGAAGGCGTCGACGTGCTCCTACGGGGTAAGCCTACCAGCAACAGCCTTCCGGTGCGGAAGACGACCAAGTTTCTTAGAGACAATGAACTTTGTGTGGTGCCGTCAGATAAGGAGGGTGGTTTCGCCGTTCTTCCTAATAGCTTGTACCTGGAAAAGGCGGTCACAGCTATCGAATCTGTTTTCAAATGTTGTACCGACATTCGTCTAGATAGGGTAAAAACGCAGGCCAGGGAAATGTGTCGTAAACTAGAGTTAAAACAGTTAGCACAGCACATTAGCAAAAGTGACAAAAATGGGCTCAGCATGTTTTTTTCTGCCAAAACACATAAGGTTGACATGCCTTTCCGTGTCATTGTGACAGAAAGTGGTACGTGGCAAAAGCAACTCGGCTTGTTTATTCAGACCCATCTTAAGTGTCTAAAGATTGACGATCCATTTGTGATCAAAAACTCGCAGGCTCTGATAGAATTTTTCAAACAGTCAAATCAATCTAATCTTTTCGGTTTTTCAATTGACATAAAGGACCTATACTACTCGCTGCCTCACGATGAGGTACTAGAATGTATAAGGGATAACATAGAAATTTTCGGGGAATTGAACTTCCAATTAAAAACTGGCATTAGTTCGCGGAATTTTCTTGACCTGGTTTTGCTGTATCTTACGTCTACATTCGTTCAATGGAATGATCGCATTTATCTGCAGAAAAAGGGTGTTTCAATTGGTTCATGCATAGCACCTCTACTCAGTGATCTTCTATTGGCAAAAATGGGCAAAAAACTGCAGGAAAAGTTAGAAGGCTCGCATGTCGTCAAAATTTTTAGATACGTGGATGATTTCTTGGTTATTCTAAATTGTAAGTCTTCTATGTTTCACTCGTTGGCCACTCAAACTATAGGCGTGTTCGAAAATTGTTTGCAGCCTCTTGTGGTGACACATGAAATGCCCGATAATGACAAATTACGCTTCTTGGATTTAAATCTGGTTTTTAGCCCACAGCACATCTGTTGGTGTTATGAACCACGTGCGCAGAAACCTCTACTCCCCTTTTCTTCTGCTCACAGTAAGATAGTTAAGCGAGGCATAGCACGAACCTGCCTTGAGAATGCTTTAAATAGGTCTTGCGCCCACAATATCTCTGCGAGCTTCAAAGCGCAAGTTTCCCGCCTTAAGGCTTCAGGCTTCCCCGAGGCGTTTATCGCGTCTGTTGCGGAGACGATCCTGCGGACTATGAAGGCGGAGCAGAGGACGCGACAGAATCTGATCAACACGGATACAGAACGTGAAAGGATAGCCGTGATTCCTTACATACACCAGATATCACATAGGCTCAAAAAAATCGGAAAACGTGTTGGAGTTCGCGTCCTGTTCTCAGCACCGTTCAAATTAATCAGCCTCACCAAATCTACCAACCCCCTGAAAACAAAATCATCAACAGATTGCAGAGTTCAACATCGAAACAGGTATGCAGTCTGCTCCCGAGAAGTCGTCTATAGGACCCCCCCTTTCATGCGGTGCTTGTTACGTCGGAACGACCGGAAGGTGTCTGAACGATCGGCTTAGAGAGCACGCGAACAATGTTAAAAACGGGAAAGATGGTTTTCTTGCCCAGCACTGCACTGAGTGCAAGTGTGTTCCCCTCTTCGAGGAAACAGCGACGTTGTACAAACACAGAGATGTAAGCACCCGGGTCATTGTCGAGGCTGCGCAGATGGCACGCGAACAGGTGCCTTGTGTTAGCAAGCCCTCCGTGGCCTTGTCCGAGAAGGAGCGCAGGTTCCTCGAAGGATTCGGTGCGGGCAGGTAACGCGAACAGGTGCCTTGAATTAGCAAGCCCTCCGTGGCTTAGTCCGAGAAGGAACGCAGGTTCCTCGAAGGATTCGGTGCGGGCAGGTAGCTTTACCTTTCTGGTTCGGTTTCTTCTAGGCTTTTCTTTGCTGTTTTTCAGTGCCTTTGTATTTGTGCTGTTTGTTTTTGGTTTTCTTACTCATGTTCTGCTCTTGTGCCATGGTCACTGTCTCCTCTATATATTTTCGTGCTCTGAGCAATAAACTCAGTTGGAAGTTAGCGCTCGTGTCTTTCGTGTCCTTCTTGTCTCTGTGTCGTCGTTTAGTTCTCGCGCTATAACTATCGTCATGCCATACCAACTAGCCCAAGCTGCCACACCCCACAGTGGATCTACTAAACTCTCTCGCCACTCGCGCTATTGCACTTTCTTGTAGAGACGCCTTCGTCGGGGCCAAGTTTTATTTTAAAATGATCAAATACTACATGTTTGCGTACCGCTACACATAAAAAACATTTTGTTGTTCTAACAAGTAGTTTTGCTCAATTATGTGCTGCGTCACCAACTTTTTGTAATAGTTTTTGCTGCAGCTGACTCGATGTCAGTAGCAGCCTATCAACATCACTATGCTCATTTCAAAGTTTTTGGCGGCCAACGGTTGCGACGGCAGGCAACGGCTCGCGGTACGTTCGGAGGTGTCTCTGACTGTTTCGTTTCGCTGTAAATATTTCGAGCCTCTGCCGACCGGCACATTCTTTCTCATTCTGTTTATTTTGACTCGTTCAAATGTGTTCGCGAAGGGAATTCGAGTGACTTTCGGGGAACGAAGCGACCGTTGAAGCTTTCATCGGATGAACACCAGTTGCAAGCTCAGGGCGGTTTGTAAAAACCACTTGAGTTTTTTAAGGATGGTTTCTCGCGGGCCTAGTTGGTTCATTTCAACATATGTAGTTTTTTTTTGCCAATGACTGCGTAGGCGTCACACGGTGGCAGCGCATTGCAGTATTAAATTTTAAAATTGTTGAACGTCTCAATCTGTATGCGAAAAAACGTGCGTCACTTGCGGCGTGCATGGCTTCACGTGGGAACGAGTCACTAACTCAATAGTTAATTCTGAAATTCTATCATCAGGTAACACCAACCAGGCCGTTGCGATAAAAGAAGGCAAATAAATCACTATCGCCTCGCATGTGTCTTCTAGTAGAAAGCCTACTAGTTAATAGTTTACTGCAGTCGCGTTTGAGAAACATCACATAATTATGGGTCTGGTTTTGCTATTGTGTGATAAAGGAAGCGTCACATAAATGAGAAATACTTCTTTTTCTGTCACAGCCTCCTGGCCCACCTGACATCGAAGCAAATGTGCAAAAGTGTACAATGGGGAAGGAACCTGCTACATGACATGCATTGTGAAGAAGCAGCCCTGAGTGATATACGTGTTATGAGGTACCACTACATATATGTATAAAATACTGCTGTTTACTAATTAATTGAGTTTATTTGTTTACTTTGGAAAATTTCATGCATTGATTATGCATTGATATCTGGTGATGTTACTTGTTTTTCCAGACTGCCATGCAATGACAGAATGACAACCCCCGAATGTCCACTCTGTAAGCACGCTGAAACATCTGAATGTCCACTACAACAGGTCATCTCTAACCTCACACATGTAATGCTGTATTTGTGAATGTTTTACCACGCATATCGTGGAGAGGTGCTTTAGATTGGCTACAAGCATTGCCTGCCTACCGTGGCATGGAATCTACACTTCAATAATGTTGGAACTGTAACACTATTAGTTAGATTGTGTGGCACTGCTGAGCTCAACAACACACTGTTTGATCCCAGCCACTGAAGCCATATTTCGATGGCGGTGAAACGCTAAGACGCTTGTGTGCTTAAGGGTTTATTTGATTCGCCTGCACCACACGATCGATTTTACAAAGTGCTGCACCTCGCCATTCATTTCAGTGGCGCAGCAATGGCATCTTCTAAATCGTGCCATTAATTTCAAAAAGCGCAGGACAGGTACAGCACCAAAACTAGTTCATGACTTTCCCATACCTTCTGCCTTGACGGCGCTGGTTTGGTGCAGGCGCATGCACAGCTTAACAAACAACATACCATTCGACGTAGGTACTGTACATACCTGTGCAAATGCGGTGTGTTTTGCCAAGATGTTTGCACCTCATTAAATTAAGCGAACAAAAATAAGGATTCCACCTTGTCGGCACCTTGTCATTCACTTGTGATGCCGCACCGCTGAACTCCTGCCGCACAAGTTTTGAACTTCTCGTGCACAGCTGTGAACCAGTTCGGATTGGTGCAGGTGAACTAAACTGACCCTTAAAAGATGAAAGCTTGAAAATATGAAAAATATGTTAACATAAAGGGTCAAAGCAAATGTTTTGACACGCAGTCTTGTCTTCTGTGAAGCTACAGTGTCATTTGTTTGAACCCATGGAAGCCAGAATCAATCTAAATTTTCCCACTACTGTACGACTCACGATCACTTCATAGCTGGCACGTGAATCGTCGGATATCATTATTTGCACTACATAATGAACACACTTACAGTGATGGGCATTAACAGGCTTTCCGACATTTAGTTGTGCCTTGTGACAGTTTACTAACAACACCCAGAACTGTTTTGTCTTAATTAACTGTGTTTAGCTCATACAAGTTTACAAAAAGATGCACCAAAGCTCATAAGACCGCACTCAATTGCTTTAGCTTTGCACATATGTTCAATGGGCTCCTAAAATAATAAATCATAAAGGTGATTAGCAGTTGCTGCACAGCTTCCTAAAAGACGTGAATGCTGTCATGAAGAGCAAGATTGTGTTCATTGCATGTGGTACTGTTTTTTTTTTTTTTGGCAGAAAAACGTTCCAGATTTCTTTGCGCACATCTGCTTCTGTTTAAATTAAGTTGTCATAACTATAGTGTCTACCACTACGAAGTGAAATTCTGTGCACTACGGTCATGAAAAAAAATCTAGGAAATCCCACAGGTAGTTGAAACATACATGATCTTCACTTATATACAGCCAAACTGCAAGATATATAGTATGTATTTCAAGTCCTAACCTCTAAAAGTAGCAGGGAGAAAACAACTTCATTTTCAAGCACAAGTATACTGAAAATGTAAACATAATAACAAGTGTGTAATAATTGTGACCTTTATTGATCCAGTATTCGGACAGATTCACATCATGTACCTCCAATTGATTTCAGGAGAGCTTGCTTGCAAGAGAGTACTCAAATTCTATGGATATGTCTATGCAAAAAAAAAGAGATGGTACTCAGGGCTGAGCAGATAGTGTGATGTAAGAGTGCCAAAAAAGATGTACAGACAACAAAATTGTACAATGCATACCTGAAGCTTATTTTCTTAGAATTGGGCCTTTTCGATCGTTAAGCACACACCTCATAAGTGTCCCTTTAGCATACATGTTCGCTGCATACTCAGCAGACTGTTCATTATCTGCGACGAGAAATTCTAGCTGTGGTAACTGTGTAACTTAACTCTAACAATAAATGTAGCAAGCCTGAAATAATTTTGGCCCATCACCTGAATACATATTACCTGTGATATGGGCTCACGGCTGAGTATGAAAACTAGTGCCTACCCTCTCGACACAACGCGACATTGCAGAATTGTGAAGTACTCAATGTAGCATTGCAGAGCGAGAATAATTAAGAAATGCACGCATCCGCAATTGCTTATTTAACAAATTTAGCAAAACTACATTGCTCTAACTGCGCGAGCTATCTATCGGCAATGTGCAAGTTTCCTTCCCGATTCCACATCATGCATTCGCTTCAAGATCAACACTAAGGGGCAAGCGCCGCATCTGACGGCAGAATCGGACCCTTGTCCTGAAGCCACGCTATTAAACTCGAGCGCCGCAACACAATGAGAGCGACGTTCATTCAGCGATTTTGATTTCAGTTATATGCATATGCTTGTTAGCTTTCAAGAGTCTTCACACATGGGTTGAAAGTTTTTGATATGTTTGAGTGACTTGTTTTGTTCGGACCCGACCGTATACATTGATTGTACCGGCTTGAACACTGCCCGGAGGATCCCCCGCCCACCGACCTCCTTTGCTCACCCCCCACCGAGGGACAATGGGAGACCCTTCTCTCCAGCAACGACATAGACATCCAGACACGGGTCCTGAAACGAGCGGAAGAAGTCATCGAGAAGCACAGCCTGGCAGCCTTCGTGGCTTAGCCTCCCTTACCCCTCACCCCTTCGACTAATAAAGTTGTTACTCACTCACTCACTCCCAATAAACGATGCAAACCTTACTTGATTGACGTTGTTTTTGCCAGTCGAGGCCAGCTAGGTCCCCTGGCGATAATTACAGACGCGAAACGCGATTGGGCAACAAAAAAAAAAAAAAAACAGAGGAAGCGAGCAGCGCGAACCAGCCGCGTGTTCTCCACCTGCAACAAAAAAATGCGTTTGTTTATTGATGATGATAGTACTACTAGCGCCATCTTGCCTCGCGGTATTGCAGTTTAGTACGCCGCCGCTACGTATTTGCATGTTATTTCGATACAACAGCCCAAAGGTACAGTTTCCGTTCTCTAATCTGGTAGGTGTTCTGTTAAGGCTTCCAGGTTTTCTGTGGGCTGCCGTGCTGGAGTGCGCACACGTTGCATGGCGCGTTGTTTAGAGCGTAGCTGTGGATACGTTGTGGCGATATAGGTGTGAGCAGGATGACAGCGCTACTCGAGGACGCCCACGAAGGTTTAGAGCTGCCACAACGAGTTAATCGCGTGGCATATGTGAGGGGACAGTATGCCTACTACCACTACGGATGCGACGGCCTCGATGACAGAGTATGTGCCCAATCGGATACGTAATCGTGCGGCTGATTGACGCAATGACTGACTTTATAACTACCTTGTTACTTTTATAGATATACTTTAAAAGATTAGTGACTCCGTCTTCCAACCGTAGTGTGTCCAGTATCTCCCACAAGTCCTCTTGAACTACACAATCGTACGCTTTCTTGATATCCAGAAATGCTAGCCACAGGGGTCTGTGTTCCTTTTCTGCTATTTCTATGCACTGCGTCAGTGAAAACAGATTGTCTTCCAACCTTCTGTGTTTTCGAAACAAATTCTGCAGTTCCCCCAGCACTACTCGGCTGCTGACCCGCAGGTCGCGGGATCGAATCCCGGCTGTGGCGGCTGCATTTCCGATGAAGGCGGAAATGTTGTAGGCCCGTGTGCTCAGATTTGGGTGCACGTTAAAGAACCCCAGGTGGTCGAAATTTCCAGAGCCGTCCACTACGGCGTCTCTCATAATCGTATGTTAGTTTTGGGACGTTAAACCCCACACATCATCATCATCATTATCATAGATCTCCCAGCACCCCCTCATCCTCTATCCTTGTCTGCAGTCTTTCCTTTTTACATAGTGTTCATGTGATGTAACTTTCACCGTTGTCGCCCTCTCCCGCCATGCCCGGGTACCTCTCTGGGTACCTACGGCAGCTCATGTGCTGCAGCGCGGTTCGTTGGGGGCTGGTCATCTGTTGCTGTGTACAATGTTGAAAGGGAATAATTGTAGTTCTTTTTGTTGTTGTCGTACTTTAACAAGCATCCGCCAGGGCGTCTGCGTAAGCAGGCGTTTTGTGTTTAGCGACACCACGGACCCGAGCAAACGGGGGGGGGGGGGTCGCAACAGAGAAGGATTGGCCACCCTCGTGCAGTATCTGGCCACTACCTCCCACATGCACATGTCAATTGACTCACGGCCCTCAGTCCCCAGCAGCTGCGAAGCAACTGACCGGGGCGGCGGTCAAATCTGTAACGCAGCCGAGGGTGCTAAGAATCTCTGGATCTGGACAGGCCGCCATTGGAACCTGAACTTGGCAACGTTTAATGCTCGAAGCTTATCTAGTGAGGCAAGTCTAGCTGTACTATTCGAGGAGCTAGAGAGTATTAAATGCGATATAATAGGGCTCAATGAGGTTAGGAGGACAGATGAGGCCTATACGGTGCTACAGAATGGGCACGTCCTTTGCTATCGGGGCTTGGCGGTCAGAAGAGAACTGGGAGTGGGGTTTCTAATTCACAGAAACATAGCTGGCAACATAGAGGCATACTATAGCATTAATGAAAGGGTTGTAGGTATCGCAGTTGAACTCAATAAAAGGTACAAGATGAAGGTTATACAGGCTAACGTGCCTACATCCAGCCATAATGGCGCTTCAGTTGAAAGCTTCTATGAACACATGAAATCGGCAATGAGTAAGGTAAAAACACTGTATACTATACTGATGGAAAACCCGCTTAAAGTCTATTTTGCCCTCCCTGTCGCTAAACCCCAGTGCTTTAAAAAACTGCGCCACCATCCTGAACTGTAGGATGAAGCCCTTTACAGAACATTATCAAGTGTTCGGCAGTTTCATCTTCCTCTCCAGACGCACTGCATACCGTGTCTACCCCTTCGTATTTGGCCCGATATGTCTTGGTTTGCAATACTCCCGTCCTGGCCTCAAACAGTAGAGAACTACCCCAGATATTATCATCGATCCTTTCCTGTGCAATTTCCTGCTTTCGATAGTTCGATATATCTCTAGTGCAGACTTCTTAATCATGCCAATTCTCCACATGTCAGTCTCCCTGTCCTTCATTTTCTTCTTAACTGATAGTTCTTTTTGGTTTGCCCCCTGCTGTTTTCTAAGTATTTACCCAGCAATTTTCTGGTTTGTTTCCTCTATTTTATATCGACATTCTTCATTTACAAGTAGCTGAAAACCTTCCTAGCCCAACGCTCCTCCCCAATTCTCTCAATCGCTTCTCAAATTTTATCTTGCTGCTAGCTTCCCTGCCCTCAAATGATGTCAATCCCATATCACCTTGTGCTCCCTGATTTGGTGTAGTCCCGTGAGCTCCTAAGGCAAGTCTACCTATTCCACGTTGCTTAATTTGTAATCTTGCTTGAACTTCTGATCTCATGCACAAGACCCCATTGTCGAACGTCAGACCAGGAACCATGACCCCTTTGTATATTCCTCACATCATACCTATTGTAATTCCACAGTGCTTTATCTTTCATCACTGCTGCATTCCTGTTAGCTTTAGTCGTTATGTATATTTCGTGTTCCCTTAGGTACTCGGTCTCATTGCTTATCCATACGCCCAGATATTTATATTTATCTGTTATCTCTAGCGTGACCTCTTGTATGCTAAGCTCACTACCTTCATTATCATTAAAAATCATGACTGCTGATTTTTCCTTACTGAATCTGAAATCTAACCTATCTCCCTCATTACTGCAGATCTCCATCAATATACGCAACTCTTTCTTGTTTTCGGCCATTGGCACTATATCATCTGTGAACATCAATGCTGATAATGCCTGTTCAATGAGTTTTTCTTGTTTGACGAAAGAGAGGTTGAAGCCAAGTGCACTTCTCTCTAATTTTGCCTCTAATCCTTGTAAGTACGTCATGAATAACAATGGTGACATAGGACACCCCTGCCTAAGCCCCTGTTTTACCTCCGTGGGCTTGGATACCTGTTTTTCCCACTTTATATCTACCTTGTTACTTTTACAGATATCCTTTAAAAGATTAGTGACTCTATCTTCCACACCTAGGGTGTCCAGTATTCCCCACAAGTATTCCTAAATCACGCTATCGTACGCTCCTTTGATATCCAAAAATGCTAGCCTGTGTTCTTTTTCTGCTATTTCGATGCACTGCATCAGTGAGAACAGATTGTCTTTCAACCTCCTGTGTTTCAGAAACCCATTCTGCAGTTCGCCCAGCACACCCTCATCTTCTATCCATGCCTGCAGTCTTTCCTTTATAATCTGCATCGCCAGCCTGTAGACCACTGATGTCACTGTTATAGGACGGTAGTTGGTTATGTCAGCTTTGTCCCCCTTTCCTTTATAGATCATGCTCATCCTGCTAAGTTTCCATCCATCGGGAACTTCACCATCGATTATTATTTCGCTCACTGCCTCTCTCAAAGCCTGCTTAGACTTCGGACCTAATGTCTTTATCAGCCTAATTGGAATGCCATCTGGGCCTGTTGATGTACTACTAGGAACCCTTTTCTCAGCCCTTTCCCACTCTCGTTGTGAAAATGGAGCCATTGCACCACTTGATTCGTCCTTGTCTTCTGTGGTGCATAAGGTACTTCTTTGTTGAAATTTTTCTGTCACCCTTGTTCTTATATATTCAATAGCTTCGTCCCCTTCTAGCATGGCACCTTAAGCTGTAGTTATAAACCTCTTCTCTAGGCTTGTCACATTTCTTAAGGAGCACAGCACACAAAAAATAAAAACAAATCAAAAATACCTAAATCACAGCATACAATATCATTGTGTGACCACATACTCCTTTCAAAGGGAAGGAAACGCTGTGGAAGGGGCGGTCACAATGTTTTTTGGAAGGCTGTTCCATTCGTGTATCGTTTCAAGAAAAAAAGTATTTGCATACGTTGATGTTCGGCACATATATTCACACACTTTCAAAGGATGGTCCCGTCGTGATGAGATGTATGTTGGTGGTCTGATGTATTTGTTTTTATCAATCTCAGTTTTGTTATTTATTAGGTTGTAGAAAAGACATAGCCTGATATATTTATGCCTAGAGGAAAGTAACGGCCAACCAAGTGAACTAACAATTTCGCTAGACCTTCTGGTATGTCGTAATCACCCGTCACAAACCGGGCGGCCCGTTTCTGAATGCGCTCCAATGCACCAATATTTAACTTTGCGGCCGGGTCCCAAGCAGTGCAAGCATATTCTAAAATCGGGCGTACATTTGACACGTAAACAACTTGTTTAAGAACAGAGGGGGCAGTTCTGAAATTGCGGCGTAGGAAGTTCAGCACGCGACTGGCTTTAACTGATACCATGTGAACATGATCATTCCACGATAGTGTGCTGTTGATGACAACGCCAAGATACTTGTATTCATTTACCATGGATATTGGTTTCCTTTCCATGAAGTAATTTGTGATAAAAGGCTGCTTTTTTCATGGTAAACCTAATGACACTGCACTTAGACACGTTAAGCTGCATTTTCCACGTACTGCACCATGCTATTACTGAGTCAAGGTCTTTCTGCAATTGTTCGGAATCTTGAGTGCACTTAATTTCACGATATATGCAGCAGTCATCTGTGTACAACCTCACTTGACTGTCCACGCATTCAGCAAGATCATTGATATAGATCAAAAAGAGAAGCGGCCCCAGGACGGAGCCTTGTGGCACTTCTGAAATGACGTCTACATGTGACGACGACGTGCTATCGATGATGGTGCATTGTTTCCTGCATGAGAGCTAAGCTTGTAGCCATGCCAGTGTGTTAGCAGATATATTGAGACACGATAATTTTAGTAAAGGGAGCGAGTGTGTAACAGTGTCAAAAGCCTTGCTAAAGTCTAAAAAAATGCAATCAAATAGGTTACCGGAACTTAACGTTGCGGCAATGTCATGTGTAAATTCTACGAGTTGCGTATTGTAGGAAAACCCTTTCCGGAAACTGGGCTGTGTTGGACAGAAAAAATTTTTAGTCTGAAGATGCTTTGCCAAGTTCGAGTACATAATATGCTCAAGTGTCTTACAGGACACACAGGTTAACCAAATGGGCCGATAGTTACAAGTACTTGACTCGTCACCACTCTTGAAAAAAGGAATTATATTTGCTCGTTTCCAGTCATCAGGTAATGCACCCTGCGATAAAGAATTTCTGAACACAGCTGTAAGAAATGGGCTTATTGAAAAGGCACAGTTCTTTAAAATGAAGTTTGGGATTTGATCTGGCCCTCATGCCGAGTTTGCACTAAGGTTTTTTAAGAGAGATGCAACACCTTGTTTGATTACTACCCAGACTTCTGGAGCCGCATTCATCTATGTGCATTCCCTTGAGCGTATTATACATCCTATGTGACATCAGTGCATAATCTAGCCCCGCCACGGTGGTCTAGTGGCTATGGTACTCGGCTGCTGACTCGCAGGTCACGGGATCAAATCCCGGCTGTGGCGGCTGCATTTCCGATGGAGGCAGAAATGTTGTAGGCCCGTGTACTCAGATTTTTGGGTGCACGTTAGAGAACCCCAGGTGGTCAAAATTTTCGGAGCCCTCCACTACGGTGTCTCTCATAATCAAATAGTTGTTTTGGGACGTTAAACCCCACAAATTAATCAATCAATCAAATCAGTGCATAATCTATAGTCGACTGCAGCCTTCATACTTCCCACGTTATTTGCCCTTCACACTTCTCGGTACTGTGGCAAATGATGAAATCATGCCTTTCACACATATCTATGATCATTTTGCCTGTTGAGTCAGTACACCCATCTATATCTTGTATGTGCGCATTCATATCTCCTAGTATAATTATCTCGCACGCTCCTCCTAATTCCACAACGTCCTTTGATATACACTCCACCATTGCCTGGTTTTCCTCTCTGACCTTTGCTCCCGTCCACAAGTACACCAAACCAAGGACTGTCATCTGCCCAGCTACTTTCCCTCTTAGCCATAAATGTTCCATGCATTCCTGCTTGACTCTTTGCCAACCCATGCTCTTATGTATAAATGCACCAATTCCACCCCTGTTTTTGCTGCCTTCTGTTCTATTGCAATATTCCCATACGTAGTCCGGATTTAAGGGTGGTTGCTCCATGTCCCGAAGATGTGTCTCCACAGCCCCATATACCATCAGCTCCTCCTGCCTCAACTACTCTTTTATCTCTTTCCACTTTAACCTATTCTTTCCACCCTGCATATTAATATAGCCTATGTCTGACTTAGCTCGGCTTACATCGATTTCTTCTCCCACTGACTTGAATATTTGTGTGGCTTGAATATTTGTGCCCTTTTAGAACCGTCTTTTGCTACACTGTTGGCCTCATGGCTCTGGGTCCCCCTAAAAAAGCTGTGGCTTGACGACCCATCCTATTAGCAACCCTCCTGCCTATTGCACCAGTGTAGTGAATGCCATCCTGTGCAAATGGGCGAGCGCCGGGCTCGTACACGTCTTGGTTCACCTCCATTACGCTGTAATCGAGTTGCCGGCTCATACCCCTGATCACATAGTTGGCCTCCGCCACCCTCCTTTCAATCCCACGAGACTGCCCCCAGACCTCTGGGACTTTGCTTATGGTCATATGCACACTCCCAGAGGCTTCTCGGAGCCTACGTATCCCATCCTCTAACTGTCTCTGAAGGTTCTGATCTTTGCCCTTCAACACATCATTGAGCTCAGCATGAATAGTGACGAGATTTTCGCCCTTCATGCTGTCCTCTACTACCTCCTTAGCTTTGGCCAGTGTATCCACCATGCTCTTCCCTGACTGGGCCTCTACCCTCACTCTCCCATCTTCATTCACTGTCGTTAAGACGTCATCCCTAACCCTAGCCACGCAAGAGTCCCCCACCACTAGGACCCTCTTTTTCTCTTATCGCTGGCTTCTTGTTTGTGATGGCGCCCCTGTTTGCTTCACCTATTTCTCTCTCTGCCGTCTGTCCGGCGTTTCTGCCCTGCTCGAAGACTACCGCACCACCGAGCTGTATGCTCTGGGAGCTTCCGTGCTGTGGCCAGACACTGTGGCACGCCGCCAAAATAGCAGCTCCCACCAAGTGTCTCAAACAGTGCTGATGTTGAGCCTATTTTATTGAAATTTGTGGAAACAGCCGCGAAAATTATTATGCGAGGCAGATGGAGACTTTGCGTGGTGCGTGCCGCGATAATGCCGGTCATCGCTTTTTTTTGTGTGTATGTTTTGACATCGTTTTCACCTTGTATTTTACTTTTGTTGGGCGCTAATGTACAGTGGGGTCCCTGAAAATGATGGAGACCATGTTATCTAATTAACCAATTAAAAAAAATCCTGACCCCCCAACTCGAACAGATCGACTATACTTCAAAGTAAACTGTTTCGCATCCATTTTCCCAGTTTGTTTTTATTTCACCATCTCGATTTTAGCCGCCTCCCTGACATGATGATTGAGCACGCACTGTTCGCGGACAAGTTCTTTTGCACAGTATCTTGGTAAACTATTTCTGTTTGCAGGTACGTGCTTAGATAGAGCACTTGCCCGTAATGAAGTTACAGCTGAAGTTGCAAATATCACCAAGTTTCTTCGAATAGTTTTTGTGAATTCGCGCCAGCCAAACATGCCGGCACTTTTCGGAAAATCGCAATGTGCGTTGTCAATTTTAGGTAAGAACTTTCGGCGAAGAAACACCCCAAAGCTGTGCTCCCTCTTCGTGGACTACTAAATCAACTTGCCTCACTAGCAGCTGATAATTTCTCAAACTTGCATCGTGAGGCAAAACTAAACGGGCGCTAGCACGAGAAAACAGCACGGCAGCGGTAGGCGACGGATCTGGTAGGTACCCGGGCATGTCGGTGGTTCATTTTAGAAGTGACGTAGGGGCGCTGCGTGACACGTGCACACTATGTATAATCTGCATCCCCAACCTGTAGACCACTGATGTCATTGTTATAGGACAGTAGTTGTTTATGTCCGCTTTGCCCTCCTTTCTTTTATAGATCATGCTCATCCTGCTAAGTTTCCATCCATCGGGGACACATCATGCACCATCGATTATTGTTAGATTTTTCGGGGGGATACGAACACACAAAAATTATGAAAGAGATGCGGTTCATTGAAAAAAAGAAACACAGAGGCGCAAAGGAAAAAAAAAAGCTATTGCACAGTGATAGCGAAAGCGAGCCATTCTTTAGGAGACTGTGGCCGCAATCGTTTTTATCACACCCGCATGTTTTCTATTCCCCAATAAGAAACTATATTATCTTTTATACCAGTGTCACCTGTGTAATTCTGACCGGGATCAGTCAGTCCGGATAGAGTGTTTTGGTCGCTATCGATGCGCAGATTATAATGACCTTTTTGGTGCGGAGTTTATCCTCTCACAGGTAACCCCATCGCTAGTTTCTCTGACAACAACGTCAAAACAAAGTTCTAAGTAATCACTTTCTTATGTTTCTGTTATTGTGGTAAATGAGTCACTGTTTGTGACACTTAATCGTATTGACATTGCTCTAAAGCCTTGGGATGTAAAAACAGCGCAAAAATATAGACAAGGACAGAGGAAGAGGCGACAATGACCTTTTTCAGTTTGGAAACCGCTGCGCAAAGCTACTCTCACGCTGAGTAGATGAACACATAGCTAAACGATCCACCATCCACGAAGTCATTGCAATATGAGACGCTGTAAGTACTTGTGTCGTATAGTGGCGCACAAGCATGAAAAAAAAAATCCGAACACAGATGGGTATGTGACAAGTGGAACTATATCAGATGCAAGCTTACAGCGTGTTATTATGCGGCAGAAGAACATGTGCATCGTAAAACTTCCCATAAAAACTGTTATTCAATTAGCATGCCCCACTTATATGACCATTGGAAAAAACTAATCTTTTAATAAATGGTTGCCTCAGTGTTCTTAGTTTTATTATCACTTTTTAGAAAAAATTTCAGCACTACTGTGGTGCGCAAGAGGCTGCAAATAACTAACCATTATTTAATTCAGCGGCACGCCCGTGCGAGCGTCGGCGAAAAATGGTGCCGCGCCCCACACGTACAACAAGCAGGCAAGGAGAATCAAGGAGGAAACACGTGGAGGTTAGTGTCGTTACTTTCCCAAGATCAAGAGGCTTTACTCAGTGCAAGTTCTGCTAGGAGTTTGCTAGGGGCACGGCGGTGCGCAAAGGTTCGCTCCAGCTTCTCACTTCTTTTGACCGGAATTTCAGGCACAACTGCAAGGTATGCGATCGGCTGTGGTTTCACAACAATTTGACGAAAATCACCATCATTCAAAATGGATAGTTTCGAACCAATGCCATTGCTGTACTGCAGCAAGAGTTTGCTTGCGATGACGATCATAGTGAGCACTTGGTTTGCTCTACATGTAAATCAAAGTGGACACCTCAATTCCATATTTGACCAATAAAATAATACTGTAAATACTCTACACATCTGCTGTTACTCATTTCCATGTTCTAGCGGGCAATTTACGGGGTATTCATGGCTACCCCAATTGTGCCCTGGTGCTTCGCCCACTCATCATTCACTTCATGAATATGTGGTGATTTTTTTTCTGCAATGTGATTTTTTTCCTTAAACAAATAGTGTGCAAGCTCGGCCAATTGTGTTTGTGCACACTATTTTATAGTAGCAAGAGATGTGGTTGCTAAAAAAAAAACACTCCATGTCATATGCAAAGCATGCTACCGATATAGCGAAAAGAGGTTGTGGGGGGGGGGACAGATTACAGAGACGGCGCTCGACCGGCAGCACCTCCATCTTTGTGGTCTCTGCATAGGCACTGAACCGAATTTTATTCATACACACTGCAGTGTCGTGCACACTGTCACGCACACAAACCCTCGTAGCTGGTCACCATTTCAACAAAGCCGATGAAGGGCGCCACCAGAGAACATATGCGTCCCTATGGACCGCAGAGATGGCAGTGGGTGCCACCAGCACCAAAGCAGATGGCGTCATTTGTAACCCTCTTATAAATATTTCTGCCTTCTTATGACATGACACATGTCAGCCAGTTTGGACGCTAGATACCTCTATTCACCCATTCTTGATACCTTCTTTCTTTTTGTATATCAGCTTTACTTCACGATACCTAAAAGCACTGAGCCGTACTGTCACCATGGAAGGCAGAAAATAGCGTTCTTTTATTTTCTTTTTTTTTCTCAGACCATTCTCTCTTTCTGGACCCTGATTGAATTAGTAGGCGAGGAAACATGAGCTTTCTTTAAAGTGTGCAAATTGAGCGCAATGGCCTGCACATTGCCATGAGCATCAATGTGAACCATGGCTCTACAAGACTAGGTTTGTTGACAGAAGGAAAGTTATGACCACAGGAGTATTGTTAGAAGCCCTTTGTACCAGGAAACAGGGGGATTTGTGTCTGAATGGCACATCCATTTCCTTATTCCTAAAGGTAAGTAATTTTTTAGAAGGTGTGGATACGATGCATGAAGGTATTCTGTTTGGCACTTTGCACAAGAACAGTGTATCTTATTGCCAGGGTTGCCATGCTACTTTGCACCAAACTGGCTGCTTTAAAGGGCCACTGACCAGGTTTGACAGTTTTGAGTTAATGTGCGCAATGCATACATGGGTCGTTCATGATCACATCTGCCGAAATTTTTAATGCTACGACCCGCGAAAATAGGTCGAATTTCAAAATGAACGCTGCTTTCTCTTCTTGTCGTGGCCGCACACCCACAGAATGAAGGCATGGTGTACACGTAAGAATAGCACTGCATACACGGCCGCGCTGTGACTTCAGTCTTCTACATAGGCCACTGTGCTCTGACATAGCCAACAGTAGTTCGTGACATGACGAAAGTTATTTTACATGTCATGTGTAACTTGTATAATTTGTTGTTTGAATAAATGAATAAAACTTCAGATAAATAATGAGACACAGTAAGGGAATGTGCACATCTTTTCCACTTTACCTTCGTGAATAGCAATGAGATGTAGGGATAATGCGCATGTGTTTGTGTCCATGTGGGCAGTTCATCATGCAGACACATGTGAAAAAAAAAAATAATGGTCCTGCGTGTTAGAGCACTTTTTATGCTCATCTATTCTATCATGTCTAAGCCAGTGTTTACAAACCATCCTAAAGAAATGGGGAGTAAACCACAAAATAATGCTTGGCAATAAAACAAAGCTGCTCGCGTGCTCGGGAATTGGGCTTGTTTGAGCTCGTCATGCGCACATGACCTCTTGGTTGGATGCTGAAAAGGGTAGGAAAAAGATTTAGCTTGCGAAGGCTACACGAGGGAGCATTAAAGGTTGCGAGCTCGCCTCCTCTCATCTGCGTTTCTCGCCGCTTCAAAAAAGGTTTTCTCAGCTCATAGTGAACCGGTTGAAAAAATTTTTGTGGCATAATTCTCTTCATCGAACACACAAGAGCTTCCACCGTCTACCTAAAATTTGTTATGGGGCCTGGTGAGTGGCCTTTTAAAACTCTGTCCAGTGATTAAAATTTCAGGTTGGCTCCATAGTTACTTTGAACTTCTATTTTGGTGTACCTATGAGTAATTTTGCCTGTTATTTAATGATATAACAGTGAGATTTTGTTTCAAATTTTTTCAGGCTATTCGATGTTTCAGATTATTTAAAATCATGCATTTCAATATTTTATAATGAAAACTGTATTGATAATATCACTTTTGCTCAAGTTCACTACAAACATGATGCTAAAATTAAAACAGCATGTCTACTCTGGCTTCATTTAGCTTGAGTTATATCTCCTTTTCAAATGTACTCTGCTTGTTGCAATAAGGGAGTCAAATATTGCTTCCCTTCCCCCACTTTTTTTTGCCATTTTGCAATGAGTGTAACACAAAAAAGCAATGGCATTGCAGTCGAAATGGTGAATTGTAAATAACTTTTTACATTAAGGCATGCCCAAGCTTTCGACAGTGCGTTACAGCTTCTCATTTAATGGAAATACGTTATTAATTGAAACTTCAATGGAACAAATGCTTCTGACAATATTGCTTTTGTTCTTATATTCTGTACCCTTGTTCATCTCTCAGTAAACAGAACTCCTGTTAAACAGGACATATTTTTCGTGTCCCTTCAGGTTCTGCTTAACGAGAGCCTACTATATCTTGCAAAGGAGCATATGCAGGTTATTTCTGGTGAGCTGTATATGAAGAGCTGTATGCCTCAATGCAACTTATTGAGTGCTCTGCCCATATATTATGGAGATGGCCTGAGGAACATATGCTTCTCTGCAGGGCTGGGGCTGTGGCTATCGGTCACTGCAGACCATCTGTTCGTGGGTGGTATTGCAAAAGCGCAAGGCTGGGGTAAGTGTGCTCTGCATCTGTGTTTCAGTCTAGCAAAGTTTTGACAGCCGCTTGTGTACCACAGCATGTGCCTAGAAGCAGTAGTGATGGCAAACTAAGCATTTAAGTGGGCACAACGTCTTGAATCACGAGAAAGTAATAGTCGAAATGTGAGAGCGTAACACAGAAAGGGATTTGGGAAGACAAGGACAAGCAAATCCCATTACCAACTGAAAGTTTATTCTGAAAGTGCTGACAAATAGATGTTTTGTCAGTACATACGATAAGATAACACAACAAAAAAGAAAAAAAAAGCATGAAGATACAACTGATCTTAAGTCCCTGTTTAAATTGCATGCTTATATTTCAACTGTTATGAATCACCAACTCACCCAATCAGATATTTTGATAAAAAATAAGTTAAAAGAAAGGAAGTCAATATTGAATTCAAGATAGGTGTTAGCATGAGATCCTGCAATGTTGGGCTCTTCTACAGCACCTTAAAGGGACACTGAAGGCCAGTAACAATATACATCAAAGTGTTTGAGAAAACAACTAAAATGTCAGTACAGTGGGCTCCCTTTAAGAGAACCACGATCATTTGTTCGTCTTATCAGAAACTCATCTTATCAGAGGTGCCCCTCAAAATCAAATGCTAACATGCCAAGTACGCCCAAATATGTTGCTTGAAAACGATGAATGAAATATGCTTAAATGGGGAGGGAAAGAACAAGAAAAAGCATTTATTTGGCTAAGCTAGATAAAAACTATGCTTTCAAGTAGAGTATTTAGACTAATCTAAGTAGTACTTAATTTCACGAGTTCGTAATAAATATTCTCATGAATACATTGCTACCACATTTTAACAATAAAACTGTAGTACATGTATATAAAAATATAAAAAGAGAGAGACAAGCACAATTTTTAATTAAAGAATAGAAAACTTATTCTTTTGACTGTTCACCTTCTGAGCGGCTGTTTTACTGGCTTTGGTTTCACTTTTGGATATGTCTCCATTGCATACCTCTACCTTGACAAAGCCAATGTGTGCCAAGTTGCTTATCCAAGTCTGCAAGCTTTTTTTTTTTTTTGAGGTTCAAATATTTTCTTATTTTGAGCCTGCAGTAACTTTTTCTGAAGGATATGCAGCTGAACGTCTTCGTTTACGCTACTCACTATCACAAGCCTTGGGCAAACAAGAAGGTACTGCGCAGCAATACTTAGTGTGTAAAATGACCTTTCTTTGTCAAGCAATTTCATAATGAAAATGGATTATCACAAGTTGATGCATTGAAGTGGGAACAGATATGACGCGCACAGGCCCTATGCAAAACATAGCAAATCGACCACAGCACATGCTCAGGCGCCATTGTGTGGCGGCGATAATTCATCTGACTCCTCTGATGGGAGTGCTAATGCTCGATATGTGGTTTCCGTTTTATGTGATTTTAATGGTCAAGAAAATAGCTTCTTCATTGCAACGCAACATGGCTTCAGGGCTGGTTTTTATTGTGACACTCAGCTGATAGAATTTTGTCCTGACATTGCAGCACTTATTAACTCTGCTTTGCAAGTTGACTGCATCTTTTTACTTTCGGAGAGCATTCGATACCATATCTCATACCCTGTTGCTACAAAAGTTTACCGGTCTCAATTTGCCAAAATACCCTCCTGAAGTGGTTAGAAGCATACCTGCTAGATAGAAACCAACACGTGATACTTGTAGGTGTTCGCTCTTCTGATGTCTCAGTTTTATCAGAAGTGCCACAGGGGTCCGTTTTAGGGAATCTGCTTTTTCTAATATTCATTCATGATCTAACTGAACACTTGTCATGCCATGTGAGGCTATATGCAGATGACTGCTGTATCTACTGTGAAATTTCTAGCAAATCAGACAGTGAACAGCTTCAAAATGATTTCAACACAGCATTTTCGATGGAGGCGGAAATGTTGTAGGCCCGTGTGCTCAGATTTGTGTGCACGTTAAAGAACCCCAGGTGGTCTAAATTTCCGCAGCCCTCCACTACGGCGTCTCTCATAATCATATAGTGGTTTTGGGACGTTAAACCCCAGATATCAATCAATGATTTCAACACAGTAATGTCTGGGTGTTCAACTTGGAACTCAACCTGTCCAAATGCAACCTCTTTAAGATTCATGAACAAAAAGCACCCTCTGATGGCAACCTATGTCATGGATACAACACAGCTGCCCCTAGTGACAGCATATAAGTACCTGGGAGTAATTTTTTCCAGCATCTGACTTGGAATGTGCACATTGATTACATCGTAAGAAAGGCGAGCGACACATTGAACTTCTTGCGACGTAACTTTAAACAAGCAACGGCCAGTCTATATCTCGAGTGTACGCTGTTACGTTTGGCCCGGCAATTCGTGTGGGCGGACGCCATTGTGTGTAAGTTGGTCTACTGGGGAGGCTCTCAACCCCATCAGCGCCCATTCTGCAAGATGCTGTCTGGTAGACGTTCCAACAAACAGTCGGGTCTCAACGAAAGCTTGGCGAGGCAAGCCTTTTGTTGAACGGGCTCGATCAGTGGGGGAGCAATGCCACTGTGGCGGTCTCATTAAGACAACTTCGTGGCTCGGCTTTTGTCAACTAAGTGAGGTCATTTCAACGCACCGACAGCCCGGAAGTGTGGGAACGCGTCGAAGAAGCCTTTCACCGGAATTGAGCCTTGGGACTGCCTCAGCTGAATCTTGCTAAATCTTGTGTGGAATCATGTGAGGAATCATGATCTCTGTTGTACATTTTGCAGGATCTTCTGGATTCCTGTACAATTCCTATCCTTCTTCAATAATGTAAATAAATCTTTTGTTCTACCTCTCTTAACGCGTCCCCTCACTGGCGAAGATCGGCTATGGGGACGACGGCGGGGTGCCAGCCACCCTAAAGAGAAGCCCGCCATTCCCATCATCAACTTCCTCCTACCCTTTGCAACTGGTGGCAGCGGTAGGATGCCATCATCAATTCCTTACCCCTAATAACGCCCACTTTCGGAGTATGCGTGTAGCACCTGGGACCCTTTTACTGAAGGGAACATCGACGCTGTAGAGCGTGTACAGCTGAGAGCGACCCGTTTCGTCACAGGTGATTATGACTTTTGTAAAAGATCTTTAGAAATCAGAAATACTTTAGGGTGGCCCCTTCTTTAAGACAGACGCAAATTCTAACATTTATCTCTGTTTCACAAGATATTCAACGGTTTAACGGGTATTCACGAAGAGAACCACATATCGAAGTCTACGTATATGTCCGCTCGCACTGACCACCCACTCAATGTGCCCAAGTTCGCTGCCAGAATTAACCTTTTTAAATATTCACTTTTTCTGCGATCTATACAGCAATGGAACAAACTACCTCAACAAATTGTAACCGCACCAACGGAAATATTCAGCGTGGCGCTTCAAGGCCACATTTTTTTGCAGCCTGATTATACTTTCGTTTGTTCCTTTTAGCAGTCTGCACCTAAATTTGTTTTCTTGTTTTTTTTTTACTTTTTTGTGATGTTTTTGCTATCTCTGTTTGTATAGATGTGTGTGTACATACATATGTGTATATATATATGTGTTCATGTGTTTATTATATTTAAACATGTTTTGCTGTGTATATTCTGATAATTACGCATCACAATTGCATGCTTTATTATGTAGCTTTCTTTTGTGTACACCGCAGAGTTAATAGCTTGTCGACATTCTATATACTTTTTTTTTCTCTTTATTGTTCTGAAATTTATTACTTTTTTAACTTTTTCTTTAAATATGTATTTAAATGTTATCTCCCTCTATACTAATGCCCCACGTGGGTGTTATAGGTATTGTAAATAAATAAATAAATGTACAAGTAATATTTGTTCTCATTTTCACTTTCATTTGGCTTTTTTTCACTGCCCTTTCCTTGCATTTTTCTCTCTAGCCAAGCTTCTGTGTTCTGTTCTCCACTGTGCTCCTGTTGGGGAACTTGAAAACAAACTGCAATGAAATTTGGCACTCCACAAAAAGTCAATGTATCAGTAGTCTAGCTAGAGGTAGGGCTGCCTGCTAATATCACCTTCGAAATACAAGCACTTACCTTAGAAAAAAAACTTAAAAACGATGGTGTTTTTGAGACCGAAACTAGAAAAAACGATGCCAATACAGCTGACCGAAACGGAGGTGAACGACTGAAAAATTGTCTGCTCCGCGCTTCTCAAGCACGCACACCGCTGACGTGCCACTAAGTGTGTGTGTTATTTCTATTTTAACTTAAAAAAGCTGTGTGAACATGCTTCTTATTAAACGCTGATCCAGGCTTCTCACTGGTGGGTTTGCAGTGTCTGGCCCTCGTATCAGAAATGCTGCCGACTTGACTTGCCACCGGCTTCAATGCAGCACAAACTCGTCTCAATCGCGTTGTCTTTAGGTGGTGCCATGGCAGCACAAACGCACAGACGCTTTTCAAATGCACTGCATTGAAAGCGGTTTCAACGCAGGAAAGTGATTCAGTGGCAGAGAGGATTGCTCACAAAGAGCGACGCGACGACGTTCTGTAGTAATCATCATATCTGGATCTGTTCTATTTGCTTGGGCAGACCGCTAGAGCACTGCATCGTCTGCTTGCTGCCAATTAGAGCACCAATTATAAATTAAATATGCAACTGCAAGATTTTTCACTGTTGTTATCGTAACTAACCATATCTATACACTACGTATTTATGGCCATTTCGGCCCAGTTGGCCATTAAGAACGCGAAGAGAACACAAAGGACGATCGCTTTTTGTTGCTTTCTTTGCTGATAAAGGCAGCCATTTATCCACCTACAGGCGAGGGAAGTACCAGCTTTATGCGCTGACTTTTCTTTTCCACATATTTTGCTTTCTCTGTCCATGTCTCAATTTGCTTTCGAGGAAGTTTTTTATTTTGCTTTCTCTTCTTTGCCTGTATGCCCCTGCCCCATCAAGACTATACTGTTGGTTGCACAGAATCCCATTGTTGTTGGTAGCTGTGAGAATTCGTCTTTACAGAAGAGGCCTGTTAAGGGGTTTATCTTAAGCAAATTTTTTTGGCGTTGAATTTATGATAAACCAAACTAACAGTCCCGTATTGTGCGTCTTAAGCAAAAATTCGTCTTAACAGATTTCGTCTTGAAGGAAGTTCACGCTATTATAAGCAGGCACTGCTCTACTATTCGAGAAATCAAAGAAGCCCTGCAACACTTTTTCAAATAGCCATGTAATGGATTCACTAAAGGAGCTTATTGCCTCCCAAATTCATGGTCACAAAAATTTTCAGAATCCGTCCAGTTCGTCTTAAAGGGAGTTCACTCTATTATTAGCAGGTAGCGCTCTACTATTCGAAAAATCAAAGAGGCCCTGCAACACTTTTCCAAGTAACCATCGAATGAATTCACTAAAGGAGCTTATTGCCTCCTGAATTTATCGCCACAAAAATTTTCAGAATCCGTCCAGTTCATCTTAAAGGGAGTTCACTGTATTATTAGCAGGCAGTGCTCTACTATTCAAGAAATCAAAGAAGCCCTGAAACACTTTTCCAAGTAGCCATATAATGGATTTACTAAAGGAGCTTATTGCCTCCCAAATTCATCGCTCGCAGCGAAAATTTTCAGAATTCGTCCAGTATGAACAGAGTGACAAAAAAATTGTTGCATGCTGCAGTTGCCTTCTTCTCTCGACTCGACGAAAGCTAAAAAGCTCTGGAACTGAAATACAAAAAGATGCGACCATCAAGGATTAAAATGGAGGGCAGAACAGAAAGGGCGACTGTAAGCATGTATGACATATCCTAACAAGAAGTTTTATTGAAGCGCTGGAAGCAAAGCAGGGAGGGATGGCATGGAGATATACAATACATTGCGTGCATTTCATGACCTTGAGCCTTTTTTTTTTGTTTCTTCCAACACACAGCTTTTCAGTGCGACCACGCACGCTCAGAGAAGTCGCTGCCTTTTGTGGGGGTCCACATAATGACCAAGCGCGCCATGCTCCGCTCAACCAATTGCTGATGCAATGGTTACGATGAGTGATTTTGGAGCTTGTATCCTCATTTGTCGAGAGAAGAGAAAGCAGTTTTAGTTGACTTTATGAATTGATTGTGAATTCAAAGCTGCATTCTGCACTAACGTAATATTTGGCTCATGTTTTCTTTGGAGCATCAACGACCGATCAACAGCATTTTTTGACCACTCACAAAAAGTGTTACAGAACCTCCTTAAGGTGAATATACCGTATGGTTCAGTGTTATCGGAAACTCGCGAGCTCATGATCATAACGTGTTCTGGGCTGTCTGATGCATCGTCATTTGCACATGTCACTGCCACTGCGCACGTTGTGTGCGCATACCCTTCAGAGGCTATAAAAAGCCTCGCTCCCAATAAACGTGGTTCACTGTTGTACATTCGTGTCTGTACGCTTCAGTGGCGACGAGGCGGTCGAACCGTTGGTCGCGCTGCGACCATGGCTGCGCACGTGGGCCCATCGGGTTTTGATGAGGAGGCGGACAACTCAGAGGCTTACCGGCTACGCTTGAAAGCATACTTCGAGGTTCACGACGTCACGGACGAGAAGAAACGCAGGGCAATTTTGGTCACGGCGTTGAGCACAAAGACAGTGGATTTATTGGCTGCACGATGCGCGCCGGCGAAGATACAGGACCTGAAATACGAAGACGCTGTGAAGTTCCTGGATGAGCGATTTGCTCCGCCGTGCAAAGAAATCGCAGAATCGTACAAGTTCTTCACAAGGAAGCAGCTTGCAGGAGAGTCGGTAAATGAATTTCTCGTGTAAATACGAAAGATTGCAAGCAGGTGTAATTTCGGTAGCGCCCTCGACAGGATGCTAAGGGACCGCATTGTTTGCGGCCTGCGCGACGCTAGTGTTCGTCGGCAGCTGTTGGCAAAACCGGAACTCACGCTGAGGGAGGCGGAAGGGGCAGCGCGTGCAGCAGAGATGACAGCGGCAAACGTGGACCACATGGCCAGCGCGCAAAACACGGACAATGTGCACGCTATGACGATGAAGCGCAGAGGCCAACCAACTAGGCATCCGTCACTACGAGAGTCGGCGAGCAGGGAAGACTGGCGGCACGAAGGGACGTGCCCATGCTGCGGCAAAAGTGGTCATACAGCGGAAAAATGCAAGTTCCGTTCTGTTAAATGCTTCACTTGTAAGAGGCAAGGACACCTAGCCCGTGTGTGCCAGCAGCACCAGTCCCGGCAAAACAAAGTGTTCCACTGTGAAAGTCAGTGGTCTGATAATGACGACTACGAACGATTTCTGCTCAACTTGCAAGTGGCATCGGTGAACATGGTCCAGCCAATTTATCGCACCGTGGAATGGGATGGCGTGGCCCTCCGAATGCAAGTAGACACCGGTTCCCCCGTGACAATCATCACATGGCCTACCTACACCAAATACCGTCACCTTTGGCCTCGGCTCCAGAAGACTACCTTGCAACTGACTTGTTTCCTCGGTCAACTTCCCGTCAAGGGTCAACTCAATATCTCGGTGACGTACGGCGGGACCACACTGGACGCTACCTTGGTGGTGCTGGGGTGCTCTGGACCGGATCTGTGTGGGCGGGACGTCATCAAAGCCCTCGAACAGCACGGAAGGCAGGTTCTCGCCGTCGGAATGAAGGCTGCCCCCGGTAAGCCATCCTCTACTAAGGACGATTTACAAGTGCAGCAGTTGTTAGATGAGTTTCAGGACTTGTTCTCGGAAGAGCTAGGTTTAATCAAAGGGCCACCCGTTGAGTTACGCTTGCGCGAAGGTGTCGTACCTCGTTTCTTTAAGGCACGTGCCGTGCCTTACGGGATGAGAGAAGCCGTTAGCCAAGAGATAGATCGTCTCGTTCAGACAGGAATCTGGACACCAGTTGCTTGCGCTGGCTGGGCAACGCCTCTTGTTCCGGTAGTAAAGAAAAATGGGTCCACACGACTTTGCGGTGACTTCAAAGTAACAGTCAACGCTGCTTGCCACACGGAAAAATATCCGTTGCCCAAAATTCAAGACATCTTTGCTAGCTTAAGTGGAGGCGAAGTGTTCTCCACAATCGATCTAAAGGACGCTTACAGTCAGCTACCTCTAGATGAGAACGCAAAGCAGCTTCTAGTCGTTAACACGCAAAAAGGACTATTCTGTTTCAACCGGCTCCCTTTCGGTGTAGCGTCCGCCCCAGCAATTTTTCAGAGACGCATGGAAGCCATCCTTCAAGGAATACCGGGTGTTCAAGTTTACTTGGATGACGTGGTTGTGGCAGAGAAGCAAGACAACTGCGAAAAATTGCGCGAAGTCTTCCAGAGGTTACGGGACTACGGTGTGAAGCTTCACCCAAGCAAATGCAAAATACGGAAGAAAGAAGTTGAGTATCTTGGGCACCGCATATGCGCAGATGGCCTTTTGCCGAAAGCGGAGAACATTGAAGCAGTATCAGGAATGCCCAGGCCCACATGTGTGGCAGAGCTGCGGTCATTCATCGGCTTTGTGATGTATTACCATGCATTCCTTGGCAACTTGTCCACTGTTCTCGCACCGTTGTATGAACTGTTAAAGAAAGACGCTCGTTGGCAGTGGGGAGCAAGACAAGAGGCCGCTTTCGAAGCAATGAAACGCCTCGTCAAAGGTGCCAAGTTTCTCACGCACTACGATCCGCAAAAGCCCCTCGTGTTAGAAACGGACGCGTCGTCTTACGGCATCGGGGCTGTTTTATACCATTGGGTCAACGGAGAAGCGAAGCCAGTTGGATTTCGGTCGCACACTCTGACTGCCGCAGAGCGGAATTACGCACAAATTGAGCGTGAAGCGCTGGCAGTTGTCTTTGGGGTGACCAAATTTCGTGAGTACCTACTGGGTAATACTTTCACGCTAATTACAGATCACAAGCCACTTCTGTGACTGCTCAGCCCGGACAAGCCCGTACCTGCTCTGGCAGCGGCACGGATCCAACGTTGGTCTTTATTACTCAGCGGCTACATGTACACGATCGAGTACAAGGCAGGAAAAACCCTTTCGGTAGCTGATGCCCTGAGCCGCCTTCCGGCAAGCTACCAGCACGATGCCAGTATCATGGAGTCCATCAATAACGACGCCCGTGAGTACGTACTTTTTGCTGAGCAACTAGACACCACCCTGATGTCGTCTAGTGATTTGGCCCGGGCGACAAAAGCAGATAGCACCCTCAAGCAAGTCGCTGTCCATATTCGCGACGGCTGGCCTAGGAAACTACCGAGATCAAAACCAGACTTACGTCCATTCTTTTTCTAAAAACACGAACTGGTGCGCAGTAATAACATTGTCTACTGGGGCCACCGAGCGATGATTCCAGTCGCCGCCCGGAATTCCGTACTACGCGTGCTGCACGAGACTCATCAAGGGATGACGTCGATGAAGAAGTTGGCGCGCTCCATATTTTGGTATCCTGGGCTGGATCGGGACATTGAACGTGTGGTAAACACTTGCCCTGTATGTGTGCAGTGTAGCAGCATGCCACCTGCCAAGGAGCCTGTGCCATGGCCGGAAACCAAGGAAAAGTGGTCAAGGGTGCACGTAGACTATGCCGGCCCGGTTGACAGACATATGTTGCTCATCGCGGTTGATTCGCACACGAAGTGGATAGAGGTGAGCCCAGTGAAGATAGCCAGCGCGGGATGGACTATCGAAGCCTTACAATCAATGTTTAGTAGGTTTGGCCTGCCCCGAACCGTGGTTTCCGATAACGGGCCACAGTTCACTAGCGCGCAGTGTCAGTCGTTCATGAATGAAAACGGAATTCGCCACTTTTGCACCGCGCCTTATCATCCGCAGTCCAACGGTTTAGCAGAGAGGGCAGTGCGAACGATTAAACTGGGACTGCGCAAGAACGCTAGAGGCACACTGCAAGGCCGATTAGACCAAATTCTGTTACAGTATCGCCGCACCCCTCTGCCCAGCGGGAAAACGCCAGCGTTCATGCTGCTGGGTTTTGAGCCTCGAAGTTGGATAACATCGTGTCATGTCGGCCATTTTCTCACGCAGATACGGAGCACCCCGGAACCACTCGCCAAGTTGGAGACTCTGTTTGGTACAGGAACTACGGGACAGGAGTCAGGTGGAAGGATGGCGTCGTACAGACCCCCGAAGGCCACGGCATGGTAACCATCAAGGCCGCAGACGGCGAACATCATCGCCGGCATTATGACCAGTTGAGAGGAAGAGAAACCGACAGCACGGGACTCGCTGCCGGTGAAGCAGAAGTCAAGCAAGAGCCCGGGGTTGAGGCACCGCAGACGGAAGCTGGCGAAACCGGTGCACCACTGACCTCAAGAGAACCCCAGAGCCCAGGTGCGCCAGACACAGAAATGACGCCAGCGGCGCGCAATCTGATGGCAATAAAGAGTTCGATCCTGGCGAAACCATGTTACGCAGGTCCACCAGAAACCGACGCCCGCCGGATCGCTACCAGCCTTAAGGGGAAAGAAGGCTGATGCATCGTCATTTGCACATGTCACTGCCACTGCGCACGTTGTGTGCGCATACCCTTCAGAGGCTATAAAAAGCCTCGCTCCCAATAAACGTGGTTCACTGTTGTACCTTCGTGTCTGTACGCTTCACTGTCAAATTTTTGAGTCATCATAATCACACACCTGTACACATAAGGCTGAATATTCTTGCTGGTGACAGATGGACGGCAAGTCCACCGTGGCCATAGTTACTCGCTGAACTTCTATATAAATGTGGACTCATTTTGCTGTGTTTCCTGGAAGTTGAGTCTACTGTCTGGGCCATCTGATAAAAATACACTGCGTCTCCCCCAAATAAGGCTGCACGGCAAGCCGGTCAGTTATATGGCATCCAATGTATACAGTATCCAAGTCAGGACAGAGTAAAAGACACACACACACGGTGCTAACTTTCAACAATGCAGTTTATTTCAAGGATCAATAGTACCTGCATACATCCTGAAGTTGTTTGCAGTGCAACACTAGAAACACAGGACAAGGAAGGAGCAAAAGAGAAAATAAAAATAAAAGACAGCACTGACTCACAACTGTTATTTATTGGAAAAAAAGGTGAAACATATATATATATATATATATATATATATATATATATATATATATATATATATATATATATATATATATATATATATATATATATATATATATATATATATATACCGGGTGTTCAAAATTAAGCTTTATGATTTTTTTAAAATTAGGCGCTCGAAGGCACGTGAGAACCACTTGTGCAAATAAGTTAAGCGGCCAGGGGGACAGAAAGTTAGATGATAATTATCGCTGTCAGCAGCCCAATTAACTAAAATTTAATAATTAACTTTTTACTGGCTGCGGTAAGTTGGCATGTTTATATTGAAAAAATGTAGGCAGTGGTGTTTGTACACAGTTTCAGTTGGAAGATTTTTTCTAGCACGCCTGTGTTCCGAGATATCCGGCTCCAAAGTTTAATTGTCTTTCGCACGATTACGCATGCAAGAGGGTGAGGGTCCGCGCAAAGCTCCTCCCTAAAGTGACGCATCTGTTGCGTGTGGTGTTTAGTGTGTGAAGAGGGTGGAAGCGTAGGCATAGGTGATAGCAATTACCCTTGCCCTCTTCGGCCGTCGAAATCAAAAATCGAAGAACGCTTGCAACCAGTGTCGTAACACGCAACTGCAGAGCCTCTAACGATAGTGGCAGATACCATGCCGAGATAATGGTGCGAGCGGAGAATCTGGATGCCAGTGCGCGTGCGTAATAATCACTAGAGAAGCATGCGTGGTCGTTGCCTGGGCTACGCGAATAGCGTGACTGCTGATGTCCGAGTACTGTAACTTTTATTGAAACAAGAGCAACAACTCCACCAATAATAACTGAAACAGTTTTATCCTTGCTAACGCATATTTCCTGCTGCTACATAAGCATATTTCGGTCATGCACAAATCTCATCGAAACTCTTCACCTCTCAAGACGTCAATGCCCCAAAAAGTGTTCAAAATGCCTGCCTTCGGCAGCAACGCAAAGCATGAACCGCTGTCGCGTCGACTCGATGACTCGGCGCAGTACTTCTGCAGGAATACTCGCACAGGCAGATGTTATCCTGTCCTTCATGTCATTAACATCGCTGGGCTCTGTTACGTAAACTCGATCTTTAACGTAGCCCCAAAGGAAAAAGTCGAGCGGAGAAAGGTCAGGTGATCTTGGTGGCCAAAACATCGCTCCTGCGCGCCCAATCCACTGTTGTGGAAAACGTCTGTCCAACCAGTTCTTCGCCCTGGTAGAAAAATGTGGTGGTGCTCCATCGTGCTGAAACCATACTTGGCGCAGGTCATTCAGGGAAAGACTGCAGACAAGATCATCAATGACAACACCTAATATTTCTTCTGTGTACATCTTTCCGTTCAAGTTGTCCTCAAAAAAGTGAGGTCCGATGATCCTGTCCCCGAGTATGCCGCACCACACATTCACACTCCAGCGAACTTGATGCTTGTGCTGCCTCAGCCAGTGTGGGTTTTCTTGTGCCCAATAATGGGCGTTGTGAAGATTAACACTTCCATTTCGGCAAAACCGAGCTTCATCAGTCCAAATTATTCTGTGCAAAAAGTCATTTTCTTGATCAGTTTTGATGAGGCCCCAATTGCAGAAGTCAACTCGCCTTTCAAAGTCCGCCTCATTTAGGTCCTGATGAAGGTAAACGTGATATGGATGGAACTTGTGCTTTCTTAAAACATTTGTGACTGTTCCGATGCTGCGACCGCACTGATCGGCAATCTGTCGGATGCTGAGCTCTGGCATCGAGGTTACGCACGCGACAACGTCGATTTCAAAGTCTTCATCGACGATTGCCTTCCTGGTCCGTCTCGGAAGGTGGACAGAGCCTGTTGTGCAGAAGCGTCGAAACAGGTTTGTGAAAGTGGGCCTTGTTGGAAGGGGACGGTGTGGGTGGCGAGACGCGTAAAGCTCCATTGCTAACGAAGCGTTGCCATTCATTTCAGCCATTGCAAGCACCACGTCTACTTTTACTTTGGTAGAATACCTCACGCCAGAAGCAGCCATATTAGCTCGAAAGGACTCCACGTGGATTTCCTTGGTAGACCTTCAATGCAGAGACGCTGTGCTCTAACCGGAGGCACCCTAGTGCAGGACGGTCCTGCTAACGCGTTCACAAGAAGATGTCTCAGTGTGATCTAAAGTCACGAAAAAACGTCGCGAAAAATGGTCTCCTGTTATCGCGTTCATCAGGATCATGCGTAAGGCTCATGGCGCACCGCGCTGTCACATTTTGATTTCGCCGGCCGAAGAGGGCAAGGGTAATTGCTATCACCTATGCCTACGCTTCCACCCTCTTCACACACTAAACACCACACGCAACAGATGCGTCACTTTAGGGAGGAGCTTTGCGCGGACCCTCACCCTCTTGCATGCGTAATCGTGCGAAAGACAATTAAACTTTGGAGCCGGATATCTCGGAACACAGGCGTGCTAGAAAAAATCTTCCAACTGAAACTGTGTACAAACACCACTGCCTACATTTTTTCAATATAAACATGCCAACTTACCGCAGCCAGTAAAAAGTTAATTATTAAATTTTAGTTAATTGGGCTGCTGACAGCGATAATTATCATCTAACTTTCTGTCCCCCTGGCCGCTTAACTTATTTGCACAAGTGGTTCTCACGTGCCTTCGAGCGCCTAATTTTAAAAAAATCATAAAGCTTAATTTTGAACACCCGGTATATATATATAGGTACTGACAGCCTACATCACGACATGTGCAGAACAAGAGGTGCACTGAGGCAGCGTTTCACTCTTATGGCAATAATCAAGATTGGCCTAAATATAACTAAATTCTTTTTCATGCTGTGTGATGGATGTTTCACTTATCCACATGCTACCGCTAATCTTTATATGATATAATGGTATAGCGCGCCAAGACAAGGACACAAAAAGAGAGACGCACACACACAGTGCTAACTTGCAACTTGTTTTATTTGCGATGACACATGCTATTTATACAGTAACAAATGACCAATAAAATCTAGAACATATCATGTTAAAATACAGCATGCCTCATGCACGTGTCACCATCCATTGCGACAATCTGCACTCGCCAACGTCAAAGTGAAGATTCTAGAATTTTTTTTTGTCTTTAGGTGACAAAGCTATCGAAGCCACACTCACACATTTATTTTTCATTTTGTCAATTTCAAAGGCTTCAATCATCTCACGCGTAGTTCTGTCACGAGCCCTAAAGAGAATACGGGTGTTTTGAAACACAGGGACAGAACCACACCTCTGACAGTGAAGGGCCAAATGACCAATATAGCTTTTTCTACGTTGTACTTGTGTTCCCTAAGTCTTTCGTTCACACACTTTTCAGATTGGCCAATGTACACGCAATCACAAGTCAAGGAGTGCAGATTGTTGCAATCGATGATGACGTGTGCATGAGGCATGCTGTATGTTAGATTTGATATGATATGTTTTAGATTTTATCGACATGATATGTTTTAGATTTTATCGGTCTACTGTTACTACAGAAATAGCCTGTGTGATTGCAAATAAAACAATAGTTGCATGTTAGCGCTGTGTGTGTGTGTGCATCTCTCTTTTTGTGTCCTTGTCATGGTGCACTATATCCTTATAAATGATGAACCCCAACCAACTAGCCTGGCGACGTGTCTTAGCAAATTTTATATGATAGGCCTCAGCCGGCAAAGTTAGGCTTCGTTGCGATGATGAAAGCGTTTCAAACTGGGAACATTGATGACGTTGGTCTTTCTTAAGCCGTGGCCAGTTGATAACAGCTGAGATATCACGTACGTGATATTGCTGAGACGTTCCAGGACAACAATTGGATTAGTGCAGTTGACCAGAAACTTTTGGCAGAGGCCGGGCTTGCAAAGCAGTGTCCAAAGCCACAACAAATCATCTTTCTCAAACAATACATGCCGCTGACTTCCGTCATAACGGTTCTTCGAGCGTTTCTGGGAAACGAAAGTTCGAAGACAGGCGATGCGCCGAGCCTGTTCTGCACGGCAAATGGTTTCGGCGAGAGTAGGTTGGTCGGTCCCAGAAAAAAGAAGAATAGTGTCAAGAGCTGTGCGGAGTTGGCGTACGTAGAGCAGATAAAATGGACTGTATCTCGTTGTTTCATGCTGTGCGCTGTTGTAGGCAAAAGTTATAAATGGCAAGATGGTGTCCCATGTTTTGTGTCCGGAATCAACATACATGGAAGTCATGTTGACGAGAGTTTTATTAGTTCGGTCTCTCAAACCTGCGGGTGATACGGCGTGGTGCGACGAAAATGGCACGAAGCAAGACAAAGGAGGTCTTCAACTACATCGGCAACCAATTGCCACCCGCGGTCACTGATGATGACACGAGGGGGGGGGGGGGGGGGGAGATCCATGCGTAATATATTGTGTGACAGCATGAACTGTGAAACTTGAGTGGCCATTGCTGCAGGAATCGCTGCAGTTTCAGCGTAGCGTGCGAAATGGTCAACGCCCACAATAATCTATCGGTTGCCGTTTGTTCATCGCAGAAAAGGCCGAGCAGGTCAACACTGAGGACTTGAAATGGGGAACCCGGGGGTGCTATGGGATGAAGTAGTCCGGCTGGCGGTGTTGTAGGCCACTTGTAGCATTGACATTACTCACAGCTCGCAACTTACACAGTTACACTTTTACGCATCTTCAACCAGAAGCGTTCTTGCATGCGATAAAATGTCAGAAAAACCAATATGGCCAGATGTTGGGTCATCGTGCATTGCTCGAAGTACGTGTTGTCGCAAACTTGTAGGCACAGCTAGAAGCAGACGGGGCGTATTGCGGAATAATTCTTCTTGTAAAGAACACCATCCTTTACGACGAAACTGCATTGATCGTTTGTTCCGGAGATAATTAAAGGAAGCGAAATTGTTGTCATTACGCTGCTCTGCTCGAAACGTTGTTAGATCAGGAAAGGGAGAAAGGAAGCATCCACTACCACCAAATTTTCATAAAAGTTGTCTGCTGTCGGAAGGGGAAGCCGTCAGACTTCAAAGTCGTGTTCTTGCAATCGTAACGCCCAACGAGCAAGACATCCAGATGAGTCCCGTAGTCCAGTGAGCCAACATAAAGAATGGTGTTCCGGGATAATCGAAAATTGGCGTCCATAGATATGAGGGTGAAGCTTAGTGCAAAGTAACAAAAACGCCGACCATGATAAAATACACAAAAGTTAAAAAGACGTTTAGGCTCCCAACATGAGAGCCTTGTTCACAGTGACTCACTGTGAACAAGGCTCCCGTGTGGGTCACTGTGAACAAGACCCCCGTGTGGGGAGCCTAAACGTCTTTTTAACTTTGGTGTATTTCACCTTGGTCGGCGTTTTTGTTACTTTGCACTATGTTTGTCCCGGACCAGACGTGATTCCGTCGGACTCTTGACTAAAGGGTTAAACTTGTGCACGGCGAATATGGCCGCGAGACATTCCTGCTCTGTGACAGTGTAGTTTCACTCCGGTTTACTTAAACAGCAACTGGCATAGGCAACGACGTGTTCAGCAGCCCCATGGCGTTGGACCAACACGGCACTGATACCTACACTGCTGGCATCGGTATGAACTTTTGTGGCAGCACATGGGTCATAGTGGCGAAGCACGGGCCCACGTAAGAAGAAACTTGAGTTGCGAAAAAGACCACTTGCATTCCGCTGACCACCAAAAAGGAGCGTCCTTGTTGAGTAGGGATGCCAAGGGATAAGTGAGGTCGGCGAACTTAGGCACGAAGCGGCAGAAGTACGTGCATAAGCCCAGAAAGCTTCACAACTCTCGTACAGACTGAGGTTGTTAAGCTGCTGACTGCAGCGACTTTCTGGGGGTTAGGTCGAACGCCATGCTTGTTCCCCAGGTGACCGAGAACCAGAGTCCCACAGTTGCCGAAGTGACACTTCTTGGAGTTCAGGGTGAGCTTAGCTCTCTCAAGACAGGTGAGAGCAATGTGTAGACGATGGTTGTGTTCATCGAATGTATGGGCAAAAGTTATAATCTCATCCGAGTAGCAAAGACAAACTTTTCACTTTAGTCCACATAATATAGTGTCCATGAAGTGCTCAAACCTGGCTCAAGCGTTGCATAGGCCAAAAGGCATTAAATTGAATTCAAAAAGACCATCTGGGTTTATGAAGGTCATTTTCTCTTTGTCATTCTCTTGTTATGTTTTCTCTTGTCATGGGGATTTGCCAATAGCCAGATTTCAAATCCACGGAGAAGGAGTACCATGCCCAATGTAAACAATCAACGACGTTATCAATCCTAGGAAGCAAATAGACACCCTTTTTAGTAACAGAGTTGAGGCATCTGGAAACCATGCAGAATCACCATGTACCATCCTTCTTCTGGACAAGAATCACAGGGGCAGCCCAAGGGCTACATGACTCTTGGATGACCCTTTTCTTTAACATCTGTTCTACCTGTTGAGCAATGACCTTGCGCTTCGCAGATGAGACATGATATGGTTTCTGCCGGATAGGGTGCGCGGATCCTGCGTCGATCCCGCGGCGAGTACGAGACACGGGTAAACTTACTTGCTCTTCGTGCTGCGCAAAAGTCAAATATAAAAGCATGCTTCGCAAGGACTTTGACCAAAGCTTGACGTTTTTCTGATAATAGTGACTTGTTTATCATACTTAGGAAGTTGGCTTCTGTATAGTGCGTTGCACGAATACGATCTATGCTCTCGTCGCTTGAAGATGCAGTAAAACTGTTTGCATTTTGTTCGAAGAGCGCGAGTCGCAATCTGCAGGGTAGCATGAGAAGTTAGTAGAATGATTCAACACTCATAAGGCCGATCGCCCATCACTGATGGAAAGAACACAATGTGGAACGAGCACATTTTTCTTCGCACAATTGAGAGGAACGGGCTCCACAAGAACCTCAAACGTGCCAGCATCTGAGGCAGAAGCGTCAACGTGAACGTTCTTCATCGAGTTGGGCGGCAAGACAACATCCTCAATGACGGTGATGGATCCTTGACAGCGCTTAGGATCGTCAGTAAATGCTGATAGCATAATCTCGCCAGCACCGCAGTCTACAGTAGCAAATCAATACTCATGATGATGTCATGGGTGGAACTGGCCAGGACAGGGAATTTTGTCTCGAACACCTTGTCGCCCAAAGTAACACTAACAACACACACATTGACAGGGCACAGCGTCTCCCCGCTTGCATGAAATGCTGCAGAACTGTCCCAGCGAAACATCACTTTATGTCCTAGCCGCAATTTGAAGTTAAGACTCGTCACTGAAACAGCTGCTCCCGCACCTATTAAAGCCATCGTAGGCAGCCCATCAGTAAGCAATTTTGAGTCATAAAAACGGGTGGAGGCATAGGTGAATGTAGTGAAAAATGTTCGGCGACCTCACCTCTATTGGCCGCACAACCTAGTTTTTAGGAGGTGG